>NC_143397.1:233631129-235009046 GCF_052110815.1 Crocodylus siamensis | reverse complement strand
AAACTATTGCAGATTCCTCTGGATATTTTATGATTATTTAAAAGAATAGTAGTTGGATGAAGCTTCACAATATACACGTTTTGTAAAAAGAAAAGGGTTCCTAAGGTACCAGAGGAAAACTAAATGTGTTGCTGTTTACAGTACTTTAGTGATTTTTTTTTCCTTGAAATTGAAATACCTAGTGTTTTAAAATACTGTGTATCAACCATAATGAAAGTTGGGAAAAATAAGATTTACCATATCTTTCCAATATAGTTCTATTGAAATAACAATAGTATAGTAGTCTAAGAGAAGTGGATATTTTTGGTATGGTCTTTTGAGCACTTTTTCACTTAAATGCAGTAGGAAAGAACAACATTTTATTAAGTATTCACACACACTGTGTATGTATTTGCAGTAAACATTTATAGAAGACATATTGTTATGTGTTTTCTGCTGGAGGCCAGTCTTGTAAAAGAATAGTCTAGAATAGACTTACTTGGTCCATGTGTTGTCCATTTGCCTGTCAGCAATAGTTTTGACAGAAAAAAAACGGGTTTTGAGCGACTGCTGGTCTGTCTTAAGGTATGGTAATGAGGCTAATTAGAAGAGATGAGAGCTGAACTGGATATGTGAAGGCAATTATCCGTGAAACTTTTGTCATGCTTTATCAGATCTCTCTCTCTATTTTTGGCATTTGTCGATGATACCAGGAAAAGAATGCATGTATTTGAAGGGATGTGTATTTTAGATGAGCACTTAGAAAAACAATAAGGTAGAGGAAAAATTAAATGAGAACATCTCATTATTAAACTGTACAACTTAATGATTTTGTTTTAAGTAGGAAACAATCTTGCTTGTGGTATTCTTGTGAGTTGAATGTACATAAATTAAGGAGGTTGTTTTTTATAGCAATGAACCTACTAGACAACTATATCTTTCTTTTTTTTATGTGTATACTCTTGTGTTTGCTCCTTTCATGTTAAGAAAAGTCGTAGCAAGTTAGTTATTTAGCATAGTTGAAAGGAGAATACTAGAAGAAGCACGAAAAACATGAAAAGAAAATGAGAAGAGACTTGATTTTAAATGAACAAGGAAGCTGGGAATTTCTAATTTCTGTTTTCAGAAGGTTAGTATGTCTAACTTTGAAACCACATCTTACACCAACCAGTGAAAACTGATTAGAAAAGAAGTACTAAACACAGCAAATGAAAACCAGGTGTTGCAAGTCTTGATGAATCTGTGCATATAATCCACAAGAAAAGAAGGTGACAAATGAAACGAGTACATTAAGGAACCCCTAACCAGGCTCAATTATTATGCCGTCTACAAACTTCACACATTTTTTATGTCCGAGAGAATAAGTAGCACATCCAAAGTTCTATATATTTTACTGCCACTACAGTTTAGACAAAAAATGGGCTTTTTAAGAAATAATAGTTTTAAAAAGCAACCTACACACAAGAAGAGATGGTCAATAGCTTCTTCTTAAAAGAAAGCTAGATTGTTATTTACATGTTCTTAATAAACTTGCAAATTTCATTTAGCCCCCAAGTAAATGTGCTTATAGCATCATCTTACTATGACCAAATTGTCTTCTATTTAATATTAAAGCTGGCCTAAGAGCTATGCTAGGGATACTCTTGTAAACGAATGTTTAATAATGAACAGTACGTATGGCTCAAATAATTTTCCACTGACTACGTTTTTTCCAGCAATGTTTGTGAGGACGTATGAATTGTCATGATTTTTAATCATTCCTCTCCTCCATTGTTTAATCTTGTTTGTTTATTTTTTAAAAGTAATAAAATATCATTTCACATTCATAATGCTAGCAGAACTGCAGCTGGCACCTGAAATTCAAGTAAAACATGTCCGTCTATTGATATTTACTATACCATTTATTATTGCTATTTTTTCTGTACAAATTACCTAATTTTATATAATAGACTTAAAACATTAAAGACCAAATTCTATTCTTTTCTGCCTAGGTAACCCAATTTGTTTTCAGTTATGTAGAAATGACATAGGAGAATTATTCTCACATACTGTTAGTATTGCTTGTACCATAAAAAATATAGGTAACTCCCATATAGAAGCTGGTTTATCATGGTCCTTATTCCAATACATGCAGATGTTTTTAAGTCACAGAGATAGAAGCAGTAGATCAGTGATTTTCAACCAGGGTGCCACAAGATCCTTTCAAGGGTGCTGTGGACTGCCATACCGTGTTCTCTCTGCCAGATGTGCATGAAACATGATTCCCAAGATAAACCCAGAGGGTGTGTGTAGATGAAGCAGGGGCCCTAAGCTGAAGAGGTGGGTTTTAAAAAACACCACTTCAGTTTAGAACTGATGAAACCCCTATGTTGTGCACACACCCCACTGACGTACCTGTCTCTCCGATGGGGAGGGGAGGGCAAGCTGCCAGTGGATGGAGCAGTCCCTGGGCTGCAGAGAGGTTGGTGCTTCCCTTCATAGCAGCCTTCCCCCAGGCAGCACCCACCTGCAGGCACCCGGCTCAGGCGGTTCTGGGGGACACTGCGGCCATGGAGGGAAGCAGTGGGCCCCCTGCAGCTCAGGCAGGGAGGCTTCAGGGGGGAAAGAAAAAAAAAGATCAGAGGCTCGCTGCTTTTCCTGGGCAAAGCCTGCTTTCCTGGGCTGCTGCCAGGCTGCCTGCAGAGCTTCCTACAAAGCCATGGAGCTGCATGGAGCCCAGTGCTTTGCTCCACTTGAAGGAGTTCTAGTTTGCTGCACCGCGAGTCATTTAAGGCACATTATGCCACTGAATTTCCTACAACGGCTGGAATTAATGCGCAATATGCCACCAAAGCATGCAAACATGGACACCATTAAATGGTGCAAAAGCATTTAGCCTACTTTAAAGTGTTGTGCACACATGCTTCTTGTTTCATCTGTACACAGCCAGAGATTTCAAGTAGGAACTTATGGTGTTAAAAACATTCTGAACTGTTGTGGTGGTGTGAGTTGTTTGCACCAGAAAAAATGTTCTGTTATTTTTCTGTTGTCAAAAAAGAAGTGAAAACTAAAAATTGTCATTTTTTGAGAAGATTGGTGTCTAAAACGGTTGAGAATCATTGCAGTAGACTATTGCAGACTCTCCTTAAATTCTACTAAGCAGTAAAAATCACTGGAAAGACATCATGTATTCCAGTGGAAAGATTACTGTTGACTCTAGTCGGCATCAGGTGGAAGCCATATCAAAAATAATTTATTGTGGCTCCAGTGTGGCTTTGGGTGCAGATACAAAGAAGGTGGAAGATCATAGCCTATAATTCTTTGGAGCCAAACCCCTACTTGAGGTGTTTCTTAAGGATGAGAATAAGTGCCAGAGAGGTGACAAGTCCATCCTTCTGCAGGAGGAGAAGTAGATTTACTTGACTCAAAAACACTGTGATACATTGTCTCTGTCCTCTTTACTGAACCATTGAGCCTTGAGCCTCTTTACTGAACCTTTACTGAGCATTGTTTGCAACTGTTGTAATTATAAAAATGTGGGAATTTAACCCTTTTGAAGATTTAATATCTTTAAACAGAAAACAACAGTACAGAATTGGCTGCTCTTTATATTGGCTTGTTAGGACAAAATTGGTTTTCCTACTCTAGTAGATTCCATGCTCATGTCTCCATGGTACATTCAACTATTACATACTCCTGCATATTCACAGCAGTTATGCAGTTATACATAAAATATTGAGCGGGTGCATCTACACAAGAAATTTACTGTGCAGTTGACTAATTAGCACTACAGTAAATGTTGCATATCTACACGTGCCTCCATACTAGGTTGGAATAAACTAATTTAAAAACTCTGCAGCAGCACACTTGTAGAAGTTGCCATGGCTGGCTGGGGCATGAGGGTGCTTCAGCGCAGGGGCTGCCTGCTGGCTAGGCCTGCACTGAAGCACCCTCATGCCCCAGCCAGCCCCTCCGCAGCATGATTAGCTGGGGGAAGCAGCCTTGGGCTGGCAGGAAAACCTCCCAGGTCTCCTGCCAACCCTGGCTTCTCAGACCTGGCTCAACACGCTGTGCATGAATAAACGCCAGGGGCTATCGCTCTGAAATATACTGCTCCCGGGTGCATGTTCAAACAGTGCACCCGGGAACAATAAACTCTGGAGTAATAACCTCCAGAGTTTATTCAAGTACACTAATAGCACATGTACATGTGCCCATACACTGCTATCATAACTCTGTGTGTTATCAGGAGTCTTCAAATATAAAACCACAGACTTTTATGCAGTAATTAAAAATGGTAGGTCATCTAGTTTAGCTAGAAGGAGAAACTAACTAATATTTCAATACGGTAATATATTTTACCATACTTTCCATACAGTGGTTTAAAAATTAAGCCATTTCATTACAATATCATGAATGCTGCAATAAGTATCTAGGGTGCTCACCATGAACTGTGTTACTAATCAAGTGTCATCAAGTGGAATAGTTGTTTTTCATTGCAACCTTAATGATGTTGTAAATGAAAAGTAAATTCTTAAAGTGATGTACCGAGATTTAGTCATACAACTTCCCTTAACATTGATCAAAATCATGTGTCTAAATTTCCAGCACACTAAAAATGTACCCCTTGGGTTGATGATTATGCATTGTGTATAGATGTGTGAAAAATCAACCAAAGAGCATGGATTTTATTATTTTCAATTAATTTTTTCTTTTCACAAATTTAGTGCCACCTCTTAGTTTTCACTTCCCTTTTGACTACAGAAAAATAATAGAGCAATTTTTCTCCTGCAAAGAACTCCAACCACCACAGCAGGTCAGAATGTTTTAATACAATTAATTCCTACTTGAAATCTCTGGGTTTATCTTGTGAATTGTATTTGAACACCTAAATTTCATCTTAAAGATTTTACAACACTGGACATTGGAGAGTCATTTACTTGCAAGTCAACAGTTTCAAAATGGCTGAAACTGGTTTAAGATAAACCTGGTTGAATCTCGTATCAGACTTAACTCATTTAGGTCAAATCAGTTTATGAAACTTGTATCCCAGACCCCTTTGTGGTTCAAGTTAAATCAGAGTCCCACAGCATCCCAGCATTTGGCAGCCATAGGCAGGGCTGTACTGTCCGCTCCAGAGAGCAGGGTAGTCCCATCCCTCTGCTCCCTAGCTCACTGGGCTCACTGGCCTCCCTGGGCAAACCCCTGCTGGGGTCTGGGGCCAGGGAGGAGGGTTAAATGTTCATTCCCCTAAGTATGGAGCTGCCCTGCTCTGCTTGCTTAGTGTTGGCTGTGACTGTGGACTACAAATCCCAGAGGCACCTGGAAGCAAGAAAAGGAAGTGATGGGCAACCCTGGAAGGTGCTGCTGCTGTGAGTCTGGACTTCAAATCCCAGAGACCTCAAGGGCAGCAGGAAGAGGATGTGAACACACAGCCCATAGGTGCCAGAGAGCTCTGATGTGTGGTCCCTCAGTTTCTGGCTTGAGCCACTGGAGGCATATGGCTGCATTTCCTAAATCAAAAGTGAATGTCTGATTATTGGTTCAATCTCTGAAGTTTAGATTAACCTGCAAAGACTGAAACAATTCAGCCTTGGCCTTTTTGACTGTCTGTACTTAACCAAGAGGTTTGCCTCATTCACATGAGGTTTAGCCATGCATCCAAACATTGGGATTCTTTTCTCCTTCAAAAATAACTCTTTTCAGGTTGACTATTGCAACTCAGAAATTGTGAAAATAAGGATTAATACCAGAGCTTTTCTGAGTACCAAAGCAAAGCACTATCCTTAGGCTTTCTCTTCCACACATGGCTGAATTTCACCCAGTAAAAAAAGTAGTAATATTAGCAATAACAGTGATTTTTTTTTTCATAAAGTAGAAAAGAATTAGTCTTTTTATAAGAGACCAGGGTTTAGGGCTATTTTTAATATTCTCTGGACACCAAAAGACCAGTTTTTCAGAGAAAACCAAGAGCAAGAATTGTATTTCTACTGGCTATTTTTGAACTTTATGGGGAAAGTACTAAAGCACAAAACATTGTTTAAGAAATGCTAGTCTCCTTATAAGCTAAGTATAGACACTAACCTTCCCAGGTTTTCACAGACAGACCTGAATTAGGGGCTATGCCCTGGTGTTCTCAAGGCCTTCAGGAAATGTTGCGCTTGTCCTGAATCTGGAAAAAACTGGTCCTTCCTTAGTATGAAACACTGACCTTCTGCATCTCTTGAAAGGATACAGCACAATGCTACCTGGAATTTCAAAAACACAGCTTCTGGGTTGGGATGTAAAAAATATGGACACCTAATTAGCTTGTCCACAGCACCACTCCATGGTGGCTACGTTAATTAGAACTGGAAATAGCCTGGCCATGGAGGTCTGTGGAGTGTTGAAACTGTGTCCTAGATTTTGCTCCTGGAAAGCTGTTTGTGTTAAAGTTAAGGCATAACTATGCTATGCTTCTACTTAGAAAAAAGAGCCTCAGAGAAAAATATTAAGTTTTCTTGAAAGATCTAACTTGGAATGATAAACGCTGGCTGACTTTAAAAAAAAAAAAAAGTATAATGAGACCATTTTTCATTATTTTCATTTAATGGATTTCAAAATAGTTACCTCATAAAATAAATAGTTAAGTTTCCACATTACTTTGCCTTTAATCCATGTATGTCATGCAAATAAATTAATAAAGAATTTTCATATCCTCCAAAGTTTGCACTTATTCTACCACACAGAGACTAGCAAACTGGTAGCAGAGACGACACATTTTGTTTCAGCACACAATAGCAGCTTTACAAAGGTGAAACTTTGCCTCTTACAACTTGTTCATATATTTAATCAAATTAGATCCACAGACATTTTATTAATCCCTATTTTAAGTCCAATCCTGCAAGAATGTATTCATGTTTTTTAACTTTACACACATGAATAGTCCTATGAAAATCAGGGAGATCACTCAGATAATTAATATTCACAATGTGCACCTAATCTTTCATGCTCAAATCCTTACAGTGCCCTCATACAAGTTTCTTCTTACGTTTACTTTATCTCATTAATATTTTCTGTTACTGTCTGGTATTTTAAACCAACATTTTTACAAGTGTTGCTATGTCCTTGGGTGGCTTCAGCAAGACCAGGAAAAAAGATGCATGTCAAAACTTGCTTTTCTGTAGTGAAGTTGCAAATGGAGTTTGTCTTAATCGTAGGACCAAACGAAAACAGTTGAAATTACTAAATGGACAAGCCAAGGGTTTGGGTGGTGGGGCTGCAGTTAAAGTAGCACTTGTTTCTTGGCAACAATTAAAAAAAAACTTTTTTTATAAGAAAATCTTCACTCTTTGTGTAAATGTGATCACTCCCTATGATCCTTTTTAGTATATTTGCAGCTGAAACCATCTGAGTGATCTTGTCACCCCTTTTAAAAACCAATATGAAGCCTGCAATACAGGATAATTAAAACAAATCTTGAGTAAACTGTTTCATGTAGATAGAAGTTTGATGGTTGGATATATAAAAAATTGTAACCAGATGTTTTGCAGAAGCCATGGTAGTTTAAAGATCATGAGCTTTCTTTTTTCTTTTTTCTTTTGTATGAAGCAAAAATATTCTAATTGAAGTTGTCAGCAGGAGTGAGACTAATATGCCTGTATTTGATTAAATAATAGTTTATTTAACATTTAGTGTGGCCTAAAATTGGCTGAGACCGAAGCAAGGAAACTTTTTCCTTTTAAGAGTTTTTATTTAAATAAAGTGAAAAATAAACCGTAGTTAAATATTAATGCTTTGTTTTGAAATTGGCAACCATTATTATATTATCTATCAACTGTTGTATCTCGGGTTTGAGCCCTGAGTTGTTTTTAGCACCCACGTTTCCTTCATCCTCTTTTATTGATTGCTTAATTGATTGAAGAACAGAAAAAGTGAAAAGACTGAATGTAGTGTGTAATTTTTTTAAGTATTTATTAAGTATTGAAATCTAGGAGAAGTTAAAGTACAACCCAAGCATTATGTCCTTTCTTTCCTCTCCTGTGGAACACTCAGAAATTTGTGAAACATTATAAGGAGTTTTTGTGTATAACAAAAGTGATGATATGGATAAAAAAATACCAGAATATACAGTGATATGCAACAGCTTTTCTGGGAAACAGCATATTGGATGGCAGAGCCAATACAAATGTAGAGGTAAAGCAGTTTGTAAGACTCCCATACTGTTTGGTAAATATAGACTGCATCAACTAAAAATAGCTCTATGTCTCCATGAATAGATGAATTAACATGCAGGATCTCTTAAGGCCAGATTTTAACACCTTTATTCCATTTTATCCTTCCCACTAATTTCAAAAAAAGTCTGGTGCTAAGGAAGTAGAGTTAAAGGAGTAACCATCATTAACATCCATGAGAAGTGTTGCCCCCCCAGCCTCATATTATAGTTGCTTTGGTCCTTAATTACTAAAAGCATAGGGAAACTCTAGGTCCGTATATTACATTGGGTTAAAAATAAAATGCATATGGGTGAGTAAATTCCAGTGTGTGTGTGTGTGTGTGTGTGTGTGTAAATATATAACATGTACCTTATTTACATAAATACAAGATGAATGCATATTGGCATGGAGAAAAAAGCTCACTTGTCTTATAAACTCAACTGTACATTGGCATGTGGGAAAAAGCTTCCTTGTCTTATAATTACATACAATGAAATCTTACTAAATCCATTGTCTGTCATTAAAGTGCTGCCAAATGCAGCATGTGCTTAGCAATGGAAATGAGGTTGATTAAATGCAATCAACACTGAGCAACATTATCCAACCCATGGCCCACATTGAGCAAACGTGCTGATGGGAACCTTCCACCAAAATAGGTTAGCATAGCCCATCTGAATAAGACACATGGTGGTGACAATTAAGTGTAGTCTTTCTCACCACTGACTCTTTTTCAAGTCATAGTAAGCCATGACATGGCGTACAATTGACCCAGAATCCCTCTGTTGGCCCATCTCTCAGCCTGGTTCATATGATTAGTGTGTCCTCACCCTCTGTGAGATGAAGCCAGATCAGGTTGCCTGTGTCTCATCTTCATATACGTTTTTGGAGGATTCCAGGACTCATGACATGAAGTTCCAGTCTTGAGTGGGGGTAGTTAGCATATGGACTGTTTGCGGGGGATGGGGGGGGAGTACACATACACACTGAGCAGTGCTGAGTTGTGGGGTTACCATGGTTTGAAATACTTTTGACTTTGGTGAGGCCCAGCCCAGTGAACTGTGTGGTAAATCACAAGCCTTTAGCTTTGGACCAATATGCCTTACCTAGCAGGTGAGATACCACAATCAAAAAGGTGGTTTGACCCCTGCGATTTTCTCAGAACAATTCTCCCACGGTGAGACCTATCCATTACACTCTAGGCAGACTGACCCCCCTGAGTTTCCCCAAATACGGTTAACTTGGCTGCACCATTTTGTAGCAGTGGGGGACCTGTGTCCATACTTCCCCCATGGCTTGCTCAGCCTTTTGACTAGGAGCAAGTGAAACTAGGGGGCATCTGAACCCCAAGGTCCCCGAGTTTGGGGCTTGCACACAGAATGCCTGCTATGGATTTGGAGAGTATCCAAACCCCAGGACTGAAGGATACTTGCCTGGTGGTAGAGCCACACACACAGATTTGAAGCATTGAGCTCTGCTCAGTTGAAATTTGGAACTTGACTATTGGCCTTGGCCCAATAGGATTCAGAACTGGTTTGTAAGTAGTTGCCAAAGTGCTACTCAAAAGTGTATGTATAGAGCACCTATGCTAACACATTCAGTACTTTCAGTGCATGAATTCTGGATAAGCTAAGTGCATGGGTAGTATATGAAAAATGCTACAGCCAAGCTTAATTTCAGGATACTTGGTTTAAAATTTCCTCCTCACTTCCATGAGCTCTGGGAGAGCAGGGTCTGACAATAAGGAGGGAGAAGGGACTGCCGGGGGAAAAAGTTGGGGAAAAGCAGAAAGCAAAGGGTTACCTGACCCTCTAGATTTATTTTCCCTGTTGTAACAATGGGAGGGGGACAAATTCAAGGCAAACCTCTAATAATCAGATTCTATACTTGGGATATTATAATAATTTAAAATTTTTCCATATATAGAATCTAATTATGGGGGTCATCTTATAATCAGGGCTGTCTTCTATTTGAGTAAATATGGTATATTAATGCTTCAAAATCAAGTGAAGATTTTCTTTAATTAAATTGACACTAAAAGGATACATTAAAATGTCCAGGTCAAGTTGCCTATAATATGCCAATAATTAGGACAGAAGGCCAAGTTTTTTAGGCAGACTACTATATTCTATAAGCAATTTGTGAGACCATTTTATTACATGATCGTTATTCACTTAACAGTTCTAGAGAAAATTAGGTTATTAGCTTTGAGTTTTAATTTGTAACGCAGTCCTGAGGAACCATCTACTATAGAAATTAAGGACTCAAGAGTACTAGTATTTTATCCGTTTATGTTGAAACAGGAGGACATGACTCAGGAAACAGAATATACTTTATTTTTTCAGTCAGTCCCTGCCTCCCCCTGCAAGTTTGGGGCCAGATTTTGTCCTTTTCTGTAAACCACACAGTTCCACAGAAGTCTGTTGTTACACTGAATATGTCCTTATTGGTCAGCGATAGGAATTTTGAGTATTACTTCTCAGATATTTAGCTTATCTCATCCTCACAAATGGATTAGTTTAAAAAATGACTTTTTAAAACACAACTTTGTTGCATCCATGCATTATCAGTGAATAGATTATTATAAACAAGAGCTACAAGTAAGTATTGTCCTTGTATCATGCTGTGTCCAAAAGCATGACTAAGAGGGTCAAGGAGGCTAGATATTTCTAGGTAGTATTGGCCTTCCCTACAATCATCTCAAAACCCTGCATATGGAGTGAAACATTTGTCACTGCCATGACCTTGCACTGACACTTGGTTGGGACTACAACATTATCCATAAGTTTTCACAGTCACGTTCATTTTTTTCTGACTGTCCATGAAAGTGTATGAATCTAGCAACACAGACAATATTTTGTTATAGACTAGTTATAGGGTATATGGAGCTTTCCCCCCCACTTTCTCATCCCTGAAATGGCTCATTTGGCGAAGATTAGCAGTGATGGACCTTGTTCTCCAGAAGAAAATTCTGAGGTTATTGACTGAATATCAGTCTTGTAAGTTCTAAATTTTTTCCTTTCCTATGTACCTCCTCTGTCTGCCAAGAGGATATCAACAGGTGTTAAACATGCAGAAGGGGAGAGTAAATTTTGTTATTCACAGCTAAGAAAGCCCGAGTGAAATTTTAATAGAAAATTCCAAAGAGGATCAGAGCCACTACATTAATAAAACAGAAATGATTTTGAATGCACATTCTTAAAAATAAATTGCATTCATTTCAAACTGGCATTTCTAAGCCTACCGGTAATAGCTATGACCTGGCTGTGGGGGGTGACACTGACATCAGCCACTGGGAGTCCTAAGAAACTGTAAACTGTTCCCATACCTGTGTGCAAACCATAGCCGAGTAGCCTAGTGACCTGGTGAGGGAACTGAGACTGAAAAACGCATATTACATTCTAAACTCGACTCTGCCATTTTTGCATTCTGTGGTTTTGGACATGTTATCTGCTCTCACCATGGCTGCTTCTTCAGCTGTAAAATGGATGCAGTAATAGTCACCTTGATGAAAGCTAATTAGAGTGCAATGAATCTTTTAGCAAGATCACTGAAAGCTGGCATTGCTGCCTCGGTAACTTCATTTAAACAGTTTTAGTGCTACCTCAGAGGATGTGAAGAATACATTAGGGAGAGAACTTACATTGTATGTCGATTTCTCACTTTCCTGCTGATTTCCGTGAATATCACCTTTCCACTCCTTTGATTGTTCCCCACAAAAAATCTGATTACTTTGAGACTATGTGGGTAAATTTTCTCCTATACATACAGAACTCACAATGGAAAATAACTCACTATATCTTATATTTGGCTCCCATTCTGCTGGTGTCAAACTAATGCCATATGATGCGAATGATGACTGCTGCCACCAGTAGAGTCACAATGCCAATTTGAATTAAAAACAATAGTCTCTCTGCAGTGCTGTCTGTATGTGGTAAAAAGTGATTTTGACCATGTGAACTTTGTAACCACTGCCTTGAATGGGTTATGGGAACTTTCCTTTAAAGTTAAAGATAGCAATTAGGCTAAAGAAACTGGGATTATAGTTGCCTGAGAAGGAAATAAAATATCACTGAATCGCAGGTTGGTTTACATGTGTCTATGCATGTGTACATAAAAAAATATTCTGGATGTATTGTATTCCAGTTTATAGACCAGTGCCAGGGCAAAAAAAACCACTGTATGGATATATGACCAAGATTAATATTTTCCAGTATGCTGTAGGGCTGTCAAATTTGGTGGCTTCTGCTGTTAATTATGTTCCTGGATAACTAGTTCAGGATGAGTCGAGCCACATTAGAAAACAAGCCTGAACAATGTTATCTGTGCAGGACCAAACTTGATGGAGAATCTAGGCTTTTTCCCTCACAACAGTAACCACTAGCACTTTCTTCTTTGTTGTGGTTTTTGCACAGGCCTATTAAGTCTAATATCACATGGCAAACACCATTTTCATTCTTTGCCCTACATTATGTCATAGGTTTGAAGCATCTTCAGTATGAGTCAGTTTTGAATTAACATCTTTATGGAGCACAGTCTATTGAACTAGAAATCCACATGCCCACTTCAATTTTAAATGGCCAACGCATCCGGTGTCATGAACAGAGTCTGGCAAAAATCTTCAGGGATCTTAAGATCATAGGAAAGTAGACCTGGAAGGGACTGCATGTGGTCATCTCATCCAGTTTCCTGCTCAAGGCAGGATCATCCCTGATTAAGCCATCCCAGTCAAGCGTCCACCTAACCTGCTCTTGAAACTTTGTAGGGCTGGAGATGCCACAACTTCTCTAGGTGACCTACCCCAGTGCTTGACTACTCTTATAGTCAGAAAGTTCTTCCTAATCTCCAACCTGAATTTCCTTTGCTTCAGTTTGAGACCATTGCTGCAAGTCCTACCACCACAGAGAAAATCCTGCCTCTATCATTTTCATAATTACCCTTCAACTATTTAAATACTGTTACCAAATCCCCCCTCAGTCTTGTCTTCACCATTTCTTTATTTGTTTCAAAGTCTTGGCTTATTTACAGAAGGGATATTTTCAGTGTATGATACTTTACCTACGGTGATAATCTCCAAAATGTAGGAAATTATCATTTTACCTTATTGTTTTTTTTAAGACACAAGTCCCTAAATTAATCCATGTATGCAAGAAAACTGAAGGCATATAGAATTTAATATGAAACATAGATGGACACTGTCGTTGATATAAAACTTGTATTTTATAATTTATTAATCTTTTCCTAATTTTTCTCAAATTATTTGTTATTGAACATAGAGGGAAAAAATAACTTGTAAAAAAATTAGCACCCATGTTTTTCTATTGATTAAAAGATGGAGTGGAAATGAATTCCAATCCTGGTCAAGTTCTAGCATTTTTATAAATTTTACTTTTAAGACTAAGCTCAAGAAGAAAAATCCTTTTAAACAAAGTTCAAGTTAAAAAAAGGCAAATTTAATTATATAAAATTGTATGGCAGGCACAACTGTAAAAAAATAAAACAGAAATTATCACTAGCGTACTCTTTTACTAACCAATGTGACTCGTTTATTTCAGGATATCTGCTATTATTTCTTTAGATTAATCTAAAGAAGTATAAGTGTTCTGGTCAAAACTTATTGTGTAAAAAAAAATAAAAATAAAAAAAAAATCCAACAAGAAAAAAATCTTTTCTGTTCCCAAAAGTGAGGATCCCTGGATGTAGTAAAGACGGTCATTCTTAATGTAATCACTAAGATATGTCTGTGCCATATTGTCTTATTATCTTGATACATTTGACATGGATTGTATTAAATGAAAACGGCCACTATAAAAGACTTTTCAATATTTACCACACCGTGGTAACTGGGATACCACAGTTCCTCCGTAGGCTTACAATAGGAAATAACTGGTAATCATGTGGTATTGGTTGGCAAATGTTTTTTTTTAATGGAAACTACTGTAGCAAGAACACTTAACAAGGTCTGCAAAGTGTCAAAATTAATGGTCAGACTCCTGTTGACTTCGCTGAGCTTTGGGTCATGTCCTGATATGAGCCATTCATGTGGGAGACATAAAACTGAAGATATGGGTCCTTCAACTCCTCTAGAAGTGTATATGGTAGAATTGCTCATGCAAGGCTTTTGTTGTGGTGATTTTTGTTAGAAAGAGATTAAATACTTTAAAATTAAACATGTTGAATGGAAAAGTATAGATTTTAGGAGGAACAAAGGGTAGGTAAACAAATCACTCCCATTGTGGACACCGTTGTGCCCCAGCTGTGGACTGCTCCCAGCAGCACTGCTCCCAGCAGTGGACACAAAACTGGTTTTTGTGTATATTCCAAGTCTTCCTTGCTATCTTAAAGCATTCATTTAAAAATAGGCCTATGGAAGGGTACTGTGATATTCAAAAGCTTGTTTATGTCAATACCAACTTTACAGTTAGCTTAATAAAAGATAACACCCACAAGAATTCTTGCCTTTAAAAAACAGGGTCAGTTATAAAGGGGTACTTTAGGTAACCTTTTCAGAAAGTAAAATTATAAATATTTGGTATTTAATTTACAAAGAAAGGATAATATTTGGGAAAGTGTATAACTGAAAGCTAAGTCCCATAAAAGGCAATTGGAATAAGGCTTCTAAGTCACTTTTGAAATTTTTTACTCGTTAGGAGCTTTTCCGTCTCTGGGTTTGGCAGCTTTCAGCTGAAACTGACAAATGAGAGTTCCTACTTTCAGCTGCTGGCTCTCTGATCCATTTATCTATAAACGGAGATCAGAAGAACTTTAATAAGGTGAGGCAGTGTTTTAAAATATCTTGAGTTTTTTTTTCCTCCCTTAAAATTTACTTTTACCCCTCTGATTTCAATGGAAGTAGGATTCAGACAGCAGTAGCCGAGAGGCAGGAACTCCAACAGCTTTGCATGTGAAACTCTTGCTGCAGATTAGCACTTTTGCAGGATTGGGACCTTCAATGACTATTGCATGTGAATTTAGACATTGGTTCTCAGCTGAGCTCTGCAAATGTCTGCTGGCTTCTACTGCTTTAATTTTAGGGGATATTTAAAGAAATAAGGACATATTTTTCTTCCACTTCTGTGGGTTCATTTGCCAGATATAATTATTTCATGAGACAAATACGTTAAAGGAACTTAGCATATATTCCTAAGCACGAATTCTTAAATGCTGCAGTGTAAAATTGGGTATCTATTTCTATTTTTAAGCACCTAAATAAAAGGTTGGAGAAAGCTATGCATCTAAGAAAGTCAGTTCTTATACATAAGTGTCTAGTTATTGATTTAGATTCTTAGACACCCAACTTTGAATACTTTGGCCTTATGCCAAAGAAGTTACAGTTAAAAGGATTTCCAGTTTTCATGGTCTCTCTCCAGTATTTCTAGGAATAATTCTGATCGTGTTTTCTTCAGCTACTGTTCAGAAACAACTTAGTCACTGCTTAATTTGGTTTTTAATTTTTTTTTTTTAATTATGAAATTAAAAATAGGATGTGCATTTTCTGTAGATTTTGCTTAGGTAGTAGTTTCATGCTGTAACAGCCCCTTTTTTTTGTCTGAAAAGGAGCAATAGTCTGTATCAACCAAAGCCTGGTTCTTAGGCAGCCGTTTAGAAAAAGAAATTGTTGCATGATTCTGTTTCATCAAATCATTAGTGGGGAGAGGTTTATGGTCATTAATTAATGCTAAGAAGCAAAGAGTATATAAACATTTCCAGTCACTCACAGTTTATTCCTTATGTATCCTATTCTAACCTACTGGATGTTTTATACTTGGAATACTATTTATCGTGCAACAAACTATATTTCTTTTATTATCTACTGCTCCTTTAAAGCATTCCTTTAAAAATGGTTTCAATATTCTGTTTGAGTTGATTTTAAAATGTGTAAAAATGCCTAGCCAAAATATATAGAGGTTTTTTCACAACAGTTGCTGAACTACTGATAAAATTTAATTTGGTGCTAGTGATACAGATGTGGTGGAGAGATTGTGAGATACTTGTGGGTAGTTCTGCTATGGTATGTGTTACGCTGCAGTGAAGAAAATAAGGAACACAAATTTAACAGGACCTTAGTACTACTCCTTGTGTGAGTACTCTGGCAGAGACAGTGTGTTACCTTGCGTTGATATGTGCACGATGGGGATGAAAATAGAACTACACTTTGGGAAAACAAAGACAATCAGCGCTTTCTTCTTGAGCAGCTGCAGCCAGTTCCACTAATGGAAGTGCAAGAGCAGAAACTGGCAGCACAAGGTATGTGTTCGTTTTTACAGATGGCAATGCAGACAAGTTGGTAATTGAAAAGGAAGTCATGTACGTGAGCTATTTGATGGAGGACAGCCTATTACAGTACTTTCCTGTGTAATTGACTCGGGTGAGTTATTGAAAAAGGAATTTTTTTCCTCATGAATAGATTTCAGTTATTACAAAATGACATCATTATTGTTAAGGAAATTCAGGGATCCAGGTTATGATATTTTTTATTAGTGTTATTAAACTTTTAAAAATTCAATTTACATTAGCTGACATAGAGGACTGTACCCTAGTGGCAAAGAATGTGGCAAAATATAGCAGGAGGAATCCCATATCATACATTAAATAGTTGTAGTTTAGTGTACTCAAAGATATTTAGGGATGGTCAGCAGCTTGCAGGATCAGAGTTTGAAATCCAGTTAATGACATTGTTAAGAGATTGCTTTTGTTTAAAGTGAGAATTCTTTTTAGCCATAAATTAATCTGTTCGCTCTCCCTCTAGGCTGTCCAAACATGTTTCAAATTGAAAGTACCTCTCATTTCTTATCAATAGAAATACTGTCATTACTATTGCAATTATAGTTGTACTTACAGGCCCCAGTGAGGAATCTCAGTCACATTGTGTTTGGCACTGCACTCACATATACTTAAAATATATGTACACATATACTTAGCAAAAGAACATATGTTCTGTTACAACACTATATCTTGGGGAAAACTAGGGAATTGTAATATATCTCTGATGCCAGTGACTGAGGGATATACTACAAACTACAGAATTTTGCAGATTAGTACCTAAATGGGAAAACAATTAAAATGCAAGTTTTATATATCACAAAGTGTGTTGTTATGATTACTTATGCAATAGTATAGCCATAGATTGCTCTTAGGTGGTGATTAAATAATGATTGTTTCCTGACGGTGAAGCTTTGATTCTGATTGACTGATGCTGTGCATCTTCCAGCCTGCAGCTCAAGACTAGTTGTATCTTGACAGGGAAAACAATAAACAGAGGGTAGGGAATTGGTATGGATGAAACTAGAACCCATCTTTTATTGTGTATTTATTTTGTTAGTTTATTTCCGTGGCAAATGCTCTCTAGTTAGAACAGGAACAAAATCCTAGTCCTGAAGCAATGTGTGTGTGTGTGCGCGCGCGTTTTTAATAAGAAAAAGGAATGGCTGCAATTTTTTCAATTAATAAAGTGCCGTTATATCTAGAAAAGCCTTGCAAAACATAATATAACCAGTTCACAGACAACATTTACTCATCTGCTACTTTTGCTGATGAAAAAAAATGACTAGTTTTACTCATGCATCAGAATATTTCCTTTCAGTAAGGACTGAGAGACTAGAATTTTGAAAGGCTGCCCTAATATATTTTTAATGTGTAATATTTCTGTATACTTTAGTTGAATTTTGCTTTTTCCTAAAAAGTTTTTCTGTTGTTAAAAGTTGTAGTTGGCAGTACAGTAGATATTATGAAAAGTAAGAAGTTGTTATATCATTATTTCTGATAATTTGTATACAAAATATGTATGCAATATTAACTTTCTCTTAGAATTTCCTCCCTCCCCCTCCCTCTTCACAATGTATCAGTCTAATGTTTTGTTCTAAGAAAAGAGATAACATATTTGAGGAGTTTTTGATTGCCACATGAAATTGATTTGGGAAGGCAGCCAATAATTGTTAAGTAAGGTTGAAGGTTTTCCATTTGAAGATACTGTTTTAGGGTCTTGTCTTTTTGAAAAATTATCTTCTGATTTTTTTGCAGGGAGGGGATGAAAGTGTTGATTAAGCACATTCAGAAAACTTTGTAAAGCTGTGCACTGAGTTTTCAGCTAAAATATATTACAGCTAATTCCAATTCCACTCTGCAAGCGAAATAGAAGGGCATGTAGCCCAGGAATCAAAATCAACACTGCTGCTCAGGATTCAAGTCTTAATTAGATTTAGGGTCTTGAATGAAAGAGACTTCACTTGGGGAAAGAACAACTTATAAATGGAATGAGCTGAATGACTTGAAATTGGAACATAAGATTCCTCGTATTTTGATCAGTCCACACATGTTCTTCCCTAAAAAGCTGTGCAGTTTGTTGTATTACCCTTCTTTGCTCAAAGATCAAAGGATAATCATAGGTCAGTCAAGCTTCTTACAACTAGTTATCTCCTCAGAGGCCAAAGGCATGGAGAGTTCCCACCCTCTCTTTTCAAGTGATTGTCCGTATCTTACGAAAGAACCATCCAGAGCCAATATTCAGCTTTGTCTTTTGATTTTGTATGCATGCTGATATTACCTGATGTGCTTCATGCTGTCTTGAGAAATAGGTCAGATAGGCACTCATGACTGTTTAACTCAGTTGATTAGTGTGGTGCTAATAATACTGTGATTGCAGGTTTGATGCCAGTATGGGACCCTTCCTGCCTAAGGCAGGGGGTTAAATGAGGTCCCCTCCAGCCCTACTTCTATATGATCCTGATACGCTAATTCTGCGGCAGTATTTATGATTTCTGTGTGTTCCAAAACCACGACTCCTGTTTGTTTCACTAGCAGCAGAATAGAAAGGCCTCAGATGTCAAAGAATCCCATTTGGGTGTCATGCTAGCATTGTTATGTCATTAGGAAGTGGAAAGTAATCAGCAAAAAAGACAAGTTTTATAGTGTCCGAGAACCAAGAGGTGTGATGTAAGAATAATGTCTGGCCGCTGCCTGTGGAGTGTTTTCAAGTTTTTAAAAGCATCCTCTGACATGAGATTTGAAAGCAGGATGTCTTTGGCACCAAAATATTGTCAGCACCCTTGCTTAAGCTAGCTAGTTCTTAAGCAGGATTTTTGGCTATGTTGTTATTATATATATTTTCTTTTGCCAGGTCCCATGGAAATAACTGCCATTTGGGTTATATTTGTTTAAAAATATAAAGCATAGTGCCCCTTCCAGTTGCAAAGCTTTAATCATGTAAAGTGTACTAGATGCCATATTTTTTATTAGGAAGTACTTTCTCTCTCTCTTTCATATATATATATTTCTTTTCAAAGAAATTATATATAAATAATTCTTTTCAAAAGAAAGATCTGATCCTGAAAACATGCCTAGGGAAAGGAGGTTGTGATGGGATGAGTTTCTATTTATTAAAAATCACTGATAATAAGTTCTGTTTTAAATAAAATACTGAAAACTGAAAAATGGCTTAAGGAGTTTAAAAAACATTTTGGGGGCATTCAGGCTTAGCAACATGTATACCAAGTTTCAGGCTGATTCAATTTGAAACGGTCAAGATATGAAACCATAAAAAATGTAAGTAAATACTCTGCATATCAAGAGCTGTTATGCAATTACATGGTTTCAGTATGGTTCTTATTGAGAGAAAACGGTTAGAAGAGAGATCTACTATGCATGTTTGGTAACTAATTATAAACTTTTATTGTTTAATTTTTTAAAATTCAATAAATTTGCTGCATGTCTTGCTGCTCTGCAAACTGTAAGGCTCCCCCTACAACCTCCCCCTAACCAAGCTAAGTGCCTTTTGCCGCAGATTTTCAAAAATGTATCAGAAATCCTGATGGTTTTTTTTTTTTTCATTTTTGGCCAATCTCCAAATTATAAACAGCTGAACTAATTTGAATAAAGTTTTCAGTACAAAAAGGTACATCTGGGCTGACAAAATTGTGTGCCAAGTTTCAGCCCAATGTGACTTGAGACAACCATGATATTGAACACCCAAATCTAAGAATTGGAATGGAAACAGAGACAGACTCTTAACTATAGTGGCCCCTTCAGGATTTGTGATTATAATATAGTGGTTATAAGGATCCAGATGATTAAAGATTGACTTCATAGAAACATATTTTAGTTATTTAAATCTCTTTGGCTTTTTCTCCCAAGGATGTACAGGAAATTTATATGGATAACTCCAATTAGTGTTAGTGGCATTGATCAGAGACTTTAGACCCTTTTATCTGTGGTTCTTATCCTCTTATTATGTTATATCAATGTATTTTTTGTGCAGATATTCTGGATATGATAGTGTGTGTTCTTGCAAACAAAAGGCAAAAAAGCCCTGCAACAAATTTATGTTAATTACTGGAAGAACCTATTTCCAGTAAAGCACTTAAGTTTAAACTTAGTCTTAATGCTTACATTTTATTGGAGTAAAGGGCCTTAAGTATTTATGTATATTCTTTGCTGACTAGACAGATGTAAGCGAGATTTACTTAACTGGTACGATGATGACTGCTACTTAGTAAAGAACATAAAAAAAAATCTTTTTTATTATATTTTTCTATGTTCTTTACTAAGAGGCAGTCATCATCGTACCAGTTAAGTAAATCTTGCTTACAACTGTCTATTATTATTATTTTGCAGTTGTCTCTCATAATTACTAACACCAGAGTGGGTCCATCTGTAAAGTACAAATAGTTTTTTAAAGTAGGTTAAAAACTTTTACAAATTAAAAATGTTGATAATATTGTCTGGATGTTAGCTTTAAGAAAACTTATAAATTCAACAAAATTTATAGGAAAAAATAAGAATATAGATTTAGTATTTTATTAAAAGACTATTTTGGGGGGGAGAAGAAAAGCAACATAGCAATGTTGCTTCTAGGTAAGCAAACTCAGGCCTATAAAAATAGTCACCTTGATTTCTTACACTCATAAACATGGTACCTTGGTTATATTTTGAGATGAACGTCTGCACTGTGGTTATACAGAGAACTGGGAATCAGACATTTTGAGACTGAGTCTGCCACAGTCTTTCTGTGTGACCTCAAATCCATTTAAAAGTCTTTGTGCCTTAATTTACACAATATATTTTTTAAAATGGAATAATAGTACTGACTTGCTTTACAGGGTTATTGTGAGGTTAAATTGATCAATGTTTCTATAACACACAGGGATCCTCAGGTGGAAAAAGTATCACCTCTGATACTTCACCATTATCTATCAATGACCTCATGTGATATAATGGTAACATATCAAGAACTTAAGTGAAATGATGGCAGTAGTTGGGTTTGCAGAGCAGTATATGATGTGTACATTCACATGTTGTATTAATTTTCATACAAGGCATGCAGATGAATCTCTTGCATTATTCTGGAAATCTCAACATGCATGCATACATACATACATGCATATATATAGAGAGAGGAAGAGAATAAGTCATAAAAACTAAATAAAGCAGAATCACATCAGCTATGTGTGTGTGTTTGTGTGTGTGTATAGATTGTAAAATTATAGATATACAAAGTAAGCACTAACATAGTTGATGTGATTCTACTTTATTTAGTTTTTGTGACTTATTTTAAATGAACCAGTATGTCGCAATTCATTGAGTTGTAATTCATGTCTCAGTAGGACCTTCCTTCTTTATTCAAATGAACTATTACTCTTTTCAGTAATGCTCTGCTATAGTTAAATCATCAATCTGAACAAAAAATTGAAGTGCGATTGACACACGGTGTCATACATGCGAAAAGATGGCACGGATCTAGTTTATCCTCTGTTCTAATAATATATATTATTTAAAGTCCTGCATGATTTTAGTAAAGAACATTTTTCTGCATACAAGCATTAAGCGCACAGCCATAAAAGAGTGGAAAGACTTACTCAGAGAAGACTCCACCCTCTTAAACGTACCACACCAGAAACTCTTCGGTTGAAAAACAAAAAATAGAAATGGAAGGGAGTAGTTCTGCAATTGAGTCTGAATCTTGGCCATATAAAGTCATTTCCATTTGGAAATACCTAACCCTTCACAGGGACGAAATTGGGTTTAGTTTAGTGAAGCTTTTATTAAGCTCTGAGGAAAATATTTCAGCAGCCAGGTGACGTTTTGCAAGGATGACTTGGCTGGGTAGCAACAAAAAGCATGAGAAATTTTGGTTATTTATTAGCTGAATATTCATTCCAACTTGAATTTCATTTAATAAATGCATTTACACAAGTTAGGCATTTGCTGAAGGCCGTTGTTCACTGTTAGGTGCCGCTTTCATCTAGATAGAGAAAAAATGTACTATATTCCTAATTATGATTTTGGGGGTTGGTGTAAGAAGATGAGAGAGAGATTATCTTGATGACAATCTAGATTTTATTATATCACTTCAAAGCAATGCAACCTGCTATACTAATGAAATCGTGTTCTTTTTTAAAAGAACAATTGTTAGCCTGACTTTGTGCTCACTAAAAACATTTCCCCAATCTTGTTAAATTATTGCACTCATTTGAGATTTTTATGGCTGTGCATCTTACCAGGCCTCGTTTCTTTACGTTTCATTCATTTTCCTTGTATTGATGATTAATGGAGGATGTCGAACGTTAGAGTGAGCAGGCATCAGCAAATGCAAGATCATAATTAGTTTAGCTGACGAGGGCCTCTGATAGCACTTGCATCTGGATGGAAAAATTACCCTATAGGGAACTGGCTGCTCACCAGGTCTTTTTAGTGATACATTGTGAAACACCCGATGAATCAAATGCCCTTTCAATGCCAAGAAAGTGTTCCAGTCTTGAAGCCAAAATTATGTCTGCAGAAAGCTTTCCATTTGAAATGTATCAGAGTACAATTATAACCATTGTATTTTTTTGGCATGAATACTACTCTCCTACAGTATGGACTAAAGTTAAATACATTACTTAAATTTTATGAAACCTTGAAATTTTGACTTATAGTGTTAGTAATTTTTAATCTATAATGAAATTAGTTTTCACCCAGACTGTTCTCCTACTATACTAGCTTATTCTTATCTGAGTTGAAGAAGATTTGTTCTGGAATACTTTCCTTTACACAAAGAAAGCAGAGTTGAAATTCATAGTTTTTTCAATAAAAGAATTCCATTTCCTGCTTATTATTATTTGTGCCCACAGACACAGCCTGACTTTTGTTTAAATGAGAAGTTTAATGAAATCATTACTGCATAGAAAGAATTTAACGAGCAATACTCATAAACGTGTCTACTTCTAATATTCTTGGATCATTATTAAAGCTGATGAATGCACAGCTCAGTCTGGTTAAAAATCAATTTGTATTTGGGAGAGCTGTGCTGTGCCTTTCTTTCCTTGACAAAAATAAAATAAATAAATCAATCCATTGATGAGACCATGTTGTCTGGGTTTCGGATGAAGTTCAAAAGAGGTCTCATTAGGAATACTGTACTTTTATTTGCTTGGCAGAGGTTACTCCTGCTGCTCAGTGGTCTGTGGGAAATGCATAGCAGTTTATGCAGATCGTAGAGTTAAGTGGAAAAGACTGGAATTGAAAGTTGTGCATTCTGTTAATGAAGTATAAGCTCTGTTACAGGAATTAGTATGAGGTAGATAGAAACTGGAATTAATTAGAAACGGTGCCTTTAGCCTTGTTTTAACTGATCATGTTTTAAAATAGAGCAAACCAAAAAGAAATAATTTGCTGTAGCAGTACAGTGAACAAAACAGGAAAACTTTGCCGAGTCTCTCTGTCAGTTTCTAAAGAGCGTGTTTCAGAATTCACTGTTTAGAAACCGTCATTAAAGGCACAAAACCTAAAGTTCAAAAAGTTAAAGCTGTTATTCTGAAAAGGCTTTGGTGTTTCGCACACCTCATCCATCACTCTAGGGTTAATTATAATGAAAATCAGTGGTGCCTATTAAGCACAATTGAACCTGACCTCATTATGGGCAGTGTGGTTTTATACTGTCATTGTTGCCAGTCTACAGACAAAACTCCTGTGTTGATTTGTCCTAACTCCACAGATCATGTGACTCACCTCTGACCTGTTTTTTTTTTTTCCCTCCCTGTTTCAGAGACGTAGAGGCTCGGGTGTTTTTTGTGCCAATTGCCTGACCACAAAGACCTCTCTCTGGCGAAAGAATGCAAATGGTGGATATGTATGCAATGCGTGTGGCCTCTACCAGAAGCTTCACTCGGTAGGAAGAACTTACTAGTTTGTTCAGGGAAAAAGGGTTATACAGCTAAGCTGAAGCTGGGCAGCCGTAGTCCTGTCTGGTTGTGTGATTAGCACCACTCCCTGGCCTGCAGTTAATTTCCTAACTGGGTTTTTTAGTATGGTCACTTTGGGATCAGATGTGATTCATTATGAAACAAGCTGGGATGCTGTGGGGAGACATGTTTGAGATCACCAGTGATGTATTTAATTATTTTGATACACAACGAGGGAAACTGGTTTATTTTCTGGGAATTTCATTTAAAGGAATACAGTATGTTGTAATGACATTCCCCAAATGTAAATATTCTCATTTTGGTAGGAATCAGTAACAAAAGTTCATAAAATTAGAGATTCTGTATAAAAAATGTCCTTTTCCCATACAAGTATATTTTTCTTCTTTCTCCCCACGAACCTTTCATAGTTATAATGAATTTCTGAAGGTGTATTTTTAATTTTTTTTTTTGACACGGAAAAGCGAGTTCTGTTTAGCATTTATTTATTACTGCAAAGTACCAAGAGCTTTTGACTTTCAATTAAGCCGGTCAATTGAAGGCACTTTGTACTTTTCAAGATTTTTCAAGTTTCAGTGTCTCACTGATGTAAGTAATAACAGTATTACCAACAGTGGGCTGTACTTCCTCTTACCAGCACTGGGCTCAATCCTGAAAGGCGATCAACACTTTGGCCCTGATCCAGCCATGCTTGCTTGAGTGGCTTTCTGGTTTGGGGCCAAAGTGCTCACAATTTTATACGATGGATCCCAAGGGTCAGATTTTATACCCACTAACTTGTAATAGAAACTCTTGAGAGAGTCAGGTAGTCAGGATTTGATCCATTAACTATGGCAATTAATCTTTACAACATCCCTGCGAGGTAAGTAAGGATTCTTGTTTTACAGTGAAAACATGGTACAGTTTGGAGTTGCGCTAAGGCACTATACAAAGCTCAGCAAAATGTAACTTTATTGCTCTGAGAGCAACAATTTCAAATGGGACTAAGGACCAAATCCTACTTCCTGTTTGCATGCTGAAGTGCCGAGTATGTAGCCACATAATTGCAGTTTTTGGCACATATGCATGGTTTGAATTCGGCACAATCCACACTAGCTTACTGAGCATGCTTAACATGCAGTGGGCCAGCTTCAAAGGCAGAGCTGAAGATTACTTATCCTTCTGCTTTTTTGTGTTATTATTCCACTGCAGAAGGAAAGGAATCCCAAGCTATGCATAAGTGTCAAAAAGTGATTTTGGAACCTACATCCCATTTTTGAATGTGACATAGGCCCCTTTGTAAGATACAGAGATGCTCTTTTTGTGACTAAAATGGTACTTACTGGGTGCATCTGAATGAGATGTCTGCTGTGGGGCTGACTAATTATTTCCACAGTAAAGTCTCAACATCTACACGTGGATCCCTATTAGGCCACAAAACCTAATTAACTCTGCCATGGGTTAGTATTCATAACTACAAGTATTATCCTATGGCGGAGTTCTTTAGTGCACAGAAATACACGTGTAGATGCTGGCAGGGCTGGCTGGGGCATGAGGGTGCTCCAGTACATGGGCCCCAGCCAGCCCCTCTGCAACATGTTAAGCCGGGTTGAATCAGTGCTGGGCTGGCAGGCTGAGCCCCTGGGCTCCCTACTGCCTGGGGCTGCTCTGACCTGGCTCAATCTGCTGCGGTCCCAGGCACATGTTCAAACGTGACACCCAGGAGCAATACACTCAGATACGGTCTGCACTGGAGTTTATTGCTCTATGCTAATAGCATATATAGATCCACTCTCTGAGAATCTGAGAACTGAGGTGACAAAGTCCAAAGAAGTGATCCAGAACATATCTCCTACAAAACCTATTAGATAATTGTCTGGGAGACCTAGGGTGTCTACATGTGCAATTAATGCTGCTGAATAAACTCTGGGTCAATTTCAGCCGGAGTAAACTAATCCTAACGTTACTGTCTGCATGTGCGTTTAAGCACAGTCATTTACTCCACTGTCAGATATTACCTGCATCTGACAGGACTATCTGACAGTGCTGTAAATTAGTCTACAGCAGCCCAGTTGTTGCACACATGTAGATGGTGATACTTTACTGAACAGTAAATTAGTCCACTATTCAGTAAAGTGCACATGTAGATGCATCCCTAAAAACCTAACCTTTGTGTTCTGTGCATGCAAAAACAGCAGCCCAGTCTGAGAAGCTAGGCCTAAGCTCTGTCATTATCCACACGCAATGTGGAATGGTGCCTATAGATACCTGTATCCCCAGAGGATTACAATCCAGAAGGTTTGCTCATAGCATTGAATCTATCACAAATCCTAGCAATCATAATCTCTTTCATTTATACATATGGAGTAAAGATCATGATAATGGTACCTTCTGCCTGCCCATCATGTAATAATTAAGTGATTGAACACTTGCCTAGAAACTGCAAGACCTGACTCAATTCTCACCTTGGTCTCTGGGGATTTAATCCCAATTCTTTTACTCCTCAGGATAAAACAGTTTGAGTAGAAACTGATAAAAGCTGTGACTCTCTACTTCCTCTGTTGGAGCTAAGTTACTGTGTAGCCAAGAATTCAAGAAGCATGGGGCTAGGAGAGAGCAAATGACAGGCTAATTTTAAACCAGTGGACTGAGGAGATCTGGTTTTAGGATTAGTTTTGTTAACTCTTTTACCCTGAATTACCTTGCTGGGGTCAGACATTTGATTTTCAGACCTTGTAACACCAAAATATAGGTGTATAAAGGTGCCTCTCTGGATACTTAGGAATCTAAATGTACCAAATGAAACTTAGGCTTCAGGCCAGATCCAGTATGGTATCAGCAGTGTCCAAACAAGATTTGGGGAGAATTTAGGTTAAGAGTGATTCTATTTGGTCCTATTCCACAAGCCACAAAACTTAGTAAACACCCAAGTTGAGGTGCTGCCTCCATTTTGAACTGCAGAGTGCCATAGTTGCTTATACTTGAACATGCTCAGAAACTGGGTCTGATTCCTACCAGAGTGCCATTGAGATCAAGTTTGGTTTGGGAAGACACCTATTTGTGTCTGGAAGTATCTGATCTTAATAGATGACCACGGAGCACTCCAGTTTGCTTGACAATATTTAATTAAAAAAAAATTGCAGCAGCACTCCCCATCTTTTGCCCAATATCCTGATGATAAAGAACACTCGCACAGAAAGTGGGAAAGAGTGTTTCCTTTGGTTGTCTTGAACTGCCACTAAGCTTTCAGAGCCTGTTGTTTCTGCCTTTGTCTACTGTATACCTCAACCCAGTCAAATCGGATCGTTGTCCTGAGTAATATCCTCTTTCCTCGGTAATATCATGGGTAATATCCTAAGCAAGTTAGATTTCAGGGATATCTAACTGGATCCAAAACCAAATTGGATCTGGTTATAAGCCATTTATGAAAAAGAGACTAAGTCTTCTAAGTCATTTAAGTATTTCTTTATTTTTACCCTCAAGCCCATGCTTGGGGTATCAGTTGTGTTTAATCAACAGTTATGTTTAATCAAATCCTATTACATCTCTTTTCATAAAAAAGAAAAATACTTCAACATTCTAATGGCAGGTTGACTGACATCAGTCAAAAATGCCAAATGTAACTGCTAAGTGCTCTCATTTGGGGTTAAGTAAATAATTTTTAAGTCCAGAATAACCCAAACAAATAATATCAGGCTGACATTATGCAATTCGTAAGCTGTCACTAGCATCTTGTTTGGAACTTGATGAAAGCAACGTTCTCTTTGGCAGACTTTTTCTTTTAATTCATTCCTTGTCAATATGTTTAATATATTTTAAGGAGGAAACTGATCTGATTATTTTAATGTCTTCTTTAAGAATATCCCACTTTTGGAAATATGTTTCAATTCCTTTTTTTTTTTTTTAATGTACCCTTTGGCATTCTGTCACGGCTATAAATTCAATGTAGTGAATAGATCCCACCTAAAATAATCAGTTTTTAAATTTAAAAAAAAATCCCCTCATAAAGCCCTCACAGAACATTGGAACAATCCTTATAAAAATGTATATTGCCAACAGTGCTAATTGCTAGTATGTTATAAAACATTTATTTTATTACTATGTACTCAATGGAAATAATTTTATCTCCACTGTTCAAGTATAGCAATAAGCTTGTGTTCAGTGGACACTGACATTAAAGATGTTACTAGAACTTTTGCCAATCAAAGGCCAAGAATTTAATTAAACTTCCACTCTGACATGATCTTATAGCTAGTAAATTCAATGTAAACTCAAGTGTTTTAAGAAAAATAAGTAATGAAGAAATAACTCTTTTGAGACACTTTTTAAAACATTAGAAGTAAAATTCAGTATCACCTGACCTGTATTTGATAAGTGAAACGTAAATTTCATTATCAATGTGTTCATACAGAATAGAAGTTGTAAATTACTTTTGTAATTGTTACTGGTTTTGTAATTGTTACAACATCATTTGGATTGTTAAATAATATAAATATTTATTCATGAGAATTAATTTTATCATATATGTAAGTAATCCTGTTAAATGAAATGACAGTACCTATCTGAGTAAAATTACTGGGGTAAGATTGGGCACTCTATGACTAAGCTTTTTATTTGATGCTTGCTCTTTAAATCTCCAGTGGTTATTAAAAAGTCAGTGGGTTTTGAATAGCTCTCGCTAAGCTATAAGAAACAGATATGATCTCTCAGATATGAATGAAGGGTGAATGTTTATTTTGTAGTGGCTCCCACTCTGATTCACACTGGCAACTATGATACCCTTGGTTACACTCAAATGAAAACATTATACATTCTCCCCAAACTGAAAATCTACAATCTCCCCAATTCTCCCCAGTCTACAAATATATACAATCAGTTTACAATTTTATATAATTAATTTTCAAATGTAAGAAAACTGTATCTAGCTCTTCATAAACACTGCAGACAGCAGAATGTATACATAAGCTATATAAATTTGCAAATGTAGAAAAGTTTGTGTCTATTTTATAATGTTTCTGTTCTAAAGTGATGTCAATATGGCCTCTGGAGCAAACCTATGGGAACCCCTGAGAGAGAAGCTGTATCAACTTACCTTCTGTACACTCCTTAGCCAATGAATTAGGCAACAAGACTAGCTCAGACACAAATCAGAAGTGGGTCTGGGTCCATGCCCCATAGCTCTCTGTCTGGAAGGCATAACCATGAGATTGGAATACATGTTCAGGGTAGGGTTACCGACCCACAAGGATTGCCCTGGAGTCTCCAAGAATTAGATACAAATCTCTAGAAGACCAGTGAGAGTGATCTGGGAGATGAATGATAGATCATTCATTAAAATAAATATTAAATGTTGAATCCAATTTATACAGTAGTCCAGTGGGTTTTTAAAATGTAATAGTAATGTGCATTTGCTTTCATGATGTAAAGTCTTTGCACCATAATCCATAACTGATAAGCACAGGCACGTTCACCTTGTGTATTGAGGGAATGTTGGCGTTCTGGAAACCTCCCAGAATAGATTCGGGCAGAGTTGGCTCAGGGCCATCTGGGTGCATACTTTAGCTCAGTGGGGGCCAGCCTTTTTGGCAGGCCACAAATTAGCGCCATGCCTTCTCCAAGTGCCACTACCTGATCCGTTGCTCTGCTTTCTGTTTCCTGCCCCACCTGACAGTGTGTTGCCTGTTGTGTCCCTGGTCTCCTGTATGCCATAGAGAGGCTGCCCATGCCACTCTGCAGGTTGGCCAGTCCTGCTGGAGCGGCCTGATTTGTGGCATAAAGAATATCTGGAGCAGTCAAGAATATACATGGCTTATCTCTCAGTGGTTCTTGTGGGCTCCCTCTGGTGGCTGAATAGTCACAGCTTGAAATATGAGTACCTTTGGCTTCTAGCCTGAATTGTGCTATATTTCTGTCTCCTTTTCCCCACCTTGGTTCTAATTGCATACAGAAGATGCTCCAGAATATGCATTCTGGTATCCGGCTGCTTTTTTGGCCTTGGGCAGATCACAGTGACTTCACATCATAGCTAAAGGGTTATATAACTTGACTTGATCTTTTTTTCAGTGAATTTTCTGAAACATTTTAAAAATAATTACTCACATATTTGGGGCTATTTGCCCACATTTAGTAAGCTGGTCTAATAATTCCCATATCCATATACTAATATTAATTTATATAACATGTGAGCTGTAATAATGTATCTGACAATTTAATACATTTTTAAAATAAAGTATTTGCCATTTTTCAGTAAGCATCGATGTGATGCATTTCTATAACAACTGAGTCTCGGTTGGAAACTAAGCAGATGAGTTGAATCATTCATGCTCAATTATTTAGAGTCTCAGACCCATATATTTAAACTCTACTTAATGCATAACTTTAAAGGCCATAATCTGCCAACTAGTTTATTCACATAAATAGAGTCTTGTGTGTTAAGTACAGACAGGATCAGGCCCTATACCAGTAATACAAGGGATTAAAATTGACTTTGGGGTATTCCCCCAAACAAGGTAAAAAATCTATAAAGCTAGGAAAATATCTGTGTTATATATAACAAAATCAACAGCATTGAATATATTGGTATGACACATCCTTATGATTGTCTTATGATGAGAAAATACCCGAAAGATTCTTCTAGAAAGTATGTATGCATATTAATTTATTCATAATACAAATCAGGTGGTTCATTTGCATTTTTTGACCTAATACTCTAATTTTCTCCTGAATGAATTTTTGCCCCAGTACAGACTTATGCTGTCCCACTGAGGTAACTGTTTAATTTGCTGCAGTTCCAACAAGTTCAAGTTTTACTTATTAAAAAATCTAAATCAAAGTTTATAGTTCTTCTGATTTAGATTTTTAATAGAAAGTAAAAGCTTGACAAGTAGTAGCTACAGCTAAGATGCAATTAACCATGAGAATAAGCTGACCTTAGGGAAAGAATGGGGTGAAAGAGGAGAATAAGATGGCAAGTTAAGATAGAAAATAACACTGTAAAAATACTAAAATGAATTCTCTTTCAATACCAGACATTTTTATGTTAATTCAAAGTTATGAATATAAATAAATTATAATGTCTCACGTGTGGCACAAACGGTTGAGAATATCGAGTCCAGAATTTAATCAACAGTTTAACACAGTGTTAAAGAGAACATTTCCAAAGAAACTTATAAGTAGGACAGAGCATGGGGCACTCCTTTGGCCTCCATCCACCATAGGATTATGTGTACATTTGGACAAGATGAACCTTAACTGCCAACACTCCCAACTGAAATTACTTTTAGGCATTTTTTTCTCTCCTTTAATGTCTGCCCAAGACAGCAACACATACCAGCATTACAGCACTGTATTTCATTCATATGTTGTAGCTTTCCTGTGGGGAGAGCTGACAGAGAGACCTGGCTGCTATCCCTTCCACTCTCCTTCTCGTCTCCACACAGAAGTAGTTTCAGGGCTCATCTCATAGGCCTTCTTCATCTTCATTTGCCCCATATCTTTGGGGGAGATGACAAACAGATTACTAATATTCTCCTTTTGAGCTTCGTGCCTCCCCTCACTGTCATCTTCTTCATGGCCTCATGGTTCCCCCCTTCCTCAGGTTCTTTCATCTTTTTCTGTCCAAACTAGGTCTTATACAACAACAGCAACCATAATAATAAAAAGATTTTCATGTTCTTTTCATCAACGAAAGTTCAGAAGAGTCAACTTTTTACAGGGTTTGATACTTCATGACTTTTTAAGTGATTAGCTATAATGTGTTAACTCATATGAGATGGTGGATTTTAATTTAACATGTGAAAATTGAGTATGAGTTGATGGTTTTACTTTTAAAAGCAGGAGTCTGATGTTAGTTGACCCTTTGTATGGGATAAATAAGATTTCCTATGACTCTCCCTTAAAGCATCTCTTAACTGGAGTACAATTTAAATTTGCATGAATACTGTCACTGAGACTTGCCTAATGTTTTTCTTTTATTTATTATGTATGTTCCATGCAGACTCCCAGGCCTTTAAACATCATTAAGCAGAACAATGGTGAACAGATCATTAGGAGACGGACGAGAAAGCGCCTTAACCCAGAGGCACTTCAGGCTGACCAGCTAAACAAACAGCAGAGGGGTAGCGGTGAAGAACAAGTCAATGGAAGCCCATTAGAAAGGAGGTCAGAGGATCATGTAAGCGAAGGTCACCAGAGAGAAATTCAGCTTCCCAGCTTGAGTAAATATGAGGCCCAGGGTTCATTGACTAAAAGCCATTCTGCTCATCAGCCAATGTTGGTCAGCCAAACTCTGGATATTCACAAAAGGATGCAACCTTTGCACATTCACATAAAAAGTCCTCAGGAAAGTACTGGAGACCCAGGAAACAGTTCATCAATATCAGAAGGGAAAGCAAGCTCAGAGAGGGGCAGCCCAATAGAAAAATACATGAGACCTGCAAAGCACCCAAATTACTCGCCACCAGGAAGCCCTATTGAAAAATACCAGTACCCACTTTTTGGACTTCCATTTGTACACAATGACTTTCAGAGTGAAGCTGATTGGCTGAGATTCTGGAGTAAATATAAGCTGTCCGTTCCTGGGAATCCACACTACTTGAGTCATGTGCCTGGCCTACCAAATCCTTGCCAAAACTATGTGCCTTATCCCACCTTTAATCTGCCTCCTCATTTTTCAGCTGTCGGATCAGACAATGACATTCCTCTTGATTTGGCGATAAAGCATTCCAGACCTGGGCCAACTGCAAATGGTGCCTCCAAGGAGAAAAGTAAGGCACCACCAAATGTAAAAAATGAAGGTCCCTTGAATGTAGTAAAAATAGAGAAAGTCGATAGAAGTACTCAAGATGAACTTTCAACCAAGTGTGTGCACTGTGGCATTGTCTTTCTGGATGAAGTGATGTATGCTTTGCATATGAGTTGCCATGGTGATAGTGGACCTTTCCAGTGCAGCATATGCCAGTATCTTTGCACGGACAAGTATGACTTCACAACTCACATCCAGAGGGGCCTACATAGGAACAATGCACAAGCTGAAAAGAATGGAAAACCTAAAGAGTAAAACCTTAGCACTTAGCACAATTAAACAGAAATAGGTTTCCTTGATGGGAATTCAATAGCTTGTAATGTCTTGTGAAGATCTATAAAGCACTTCATATAGAGAGCATGCCTTATCCAATATAAAAACCCTTCCTTCTTTCCTTCCTTCCTTCCTTTGTGGGTTGCCAAGAAGGAAACAATGAATTGGATGGTGGCTGGATGGGGAAAGGGATAATCATTTGGGACACGGCCCACCAAACTATCCAGAATGCAGTGAATCAGGACAAATATCAATCACTGGGAATCTTGTATTTCCAGACAACTAATACCTTTGTGTAAGAGACATAACTAGCTAGAATGCAAAGATGTGTGTATATATATACTGCTGCAGGAGTATAGTGAACATATGCACACTGTATATAGGAAATAGATTTATTAAATATACAAGTGTTCAGAAATCATTTAAATATTTTTAATTTGGACTAATTTCTGCCTTAAAACATGCCTTAGTCACTTTGTCCTCAATGATTTGGCAGTGATTTCATCCAGATTTAAGACTCAACCAATTTTTTAGCTACCATTTTAACACTACACTTTTTCTGGCACATTGTTATCTAAGAAAAGATAATGTTCAAATGAATTATCTCTAATACAAGAGCCACACTGGGCTTAATTTGCATAGAACAAGGTAACCTGCTGTATTTCATTTTTTTCTGATTAACTCTTCTTTCTAAACTTTGGAGTTTAGGGTTACTTCTCCACAAATGTAATGTTGTTTTACATACCAGTCAATCCCTTCAATAGACTTATACCAGCTTTCGCTAAGTAGCATTAAATGTCTTCATAATACCTTTTAATACTTAAAGCTTTGTAAAAACTATCCATGAAGGGAAAGCTCCTCAGCATAACTGCTCAGGGAAATAGGGCTAAATAACTAAATATTAAATAATTGGTTAAAGGTGCTGTTAGACAAGCCTCCATGCTTGCTATGAGGGTGTACAAGAACTGACTTTAATCATTTTCATAATAGTGTCCCAACCAGTAGTTTATTATTTTGCCGTGGGGATGTAGAAGATATTACAAGCTACTGGATGCACTGTCAGATTAACTTATTTCATTAAAGAAGTTGGGAGAACAAATAGAAAAAATCTTATTTTTCTAGTAAATATTAATGTATTACATTTCAAATAATGGTGCCTGACATATTGAATAATTATTTTCTACAGTGTACGTATGCAACAAAGATATTCCATCATGCATTAGAGTCAGTTCTGACTCTGCCTCGCTGTTTACATTTGCAAATGTAGCAAACAAGGTAATGAAGCAACTATTTCTATTGCAGTAGGTATCTCTTTTTTTGTGTGTGTGCATTAAAGTTGTAAACGATAACATGAAATGACTGAAATTTGTTGATATTAATGGTATGGAAAAACAAGAAGGAAATGAAAATATTTTTTATGCCTACTTAGGAAAAAAAGGGTAGCACTATTCATTCCAAGTACTTTTGTATTCTTAAGCTCTTAACTCACATTGTTATGCTTAAAATGATAAACATATATCCTCTTTTTATTGCTTTGTCTGTGTTTCAGAAGAAACATTTCAGAAATTATTTTGATAAGTGCTGTTGGACTATGCAGCATTGATGTTTTTATTGCATTCTGTAGTAGCATTGCACTCCATTTTTACAATATTACGCAGTTGCTTTTTTGTTTTGTTTGGGTTTGTTTCTTTCGCAGTGCAGGGTCTTAGTTCCTTGAGGTCGGATGGCAGGTTTAGGTCAACTGGTTCATGAATGTTGCAGCGAATGAAGTTTAAAATATCATTCTGATATTATGTTGTCTTCTATTTCTCCATTTGTGCATTTTATTTTTAAAAATGTTCTATAAGAAAGTATCTCGGGACTAAGTCCTTCACTTAAGATTATATATAAAGGGTCCTATTCTGATCTCATTTATATGCCACCTATCTCAAATTGTCATGTAATTGAAGTTAAAGCATCCTATAAAAAAGGGTCCTTGCATTTAACTTACACAAAACTGACCATTCTCCCCCTCTAGAAATTGGTGCACTTATGAGACACTTAACCAGGTAGAACTAGGAAGCTGGAAAATGAAAGAGGGGCGGGCGAGGGTGATGGGAAATGTCTGAAAGCATTTGACAGAAGTTTAAACCAGGGAGGAACAGGCCTAAACATATAGCACTTTGATAGTCTCTTGAAAAAATGTGCCTAAATTAAAGCAGACTGCAAAAAGAAATGTCATCATGCATGAGAAGCACTTACACAGCTGATCACCAAAGGTCTCACTGACCTTGGCAGTATTTTAAGTGTTACATTTTCCCACAGATGAAATGTTATTGAACAACCTCTCTGATTTGTTAGGCACAAACCGGCTATTGTTTTAGCATCAGGCTAACATTCCTTCCTGCTTCCACCTAGTTTCTTTCACAACAGGCATGGTCACTGGTGACCAGTGTATGGAAAATCCCATTCAGCCCATTCACAGTTGAGGTGTATAACCCTTCATAAAGTTCCAGGTTGGCAAAGGATATTGGGTCACATTCCTCCTCCTCTGTTTCTAGATGAATCTCCTGCTTGATACCAGTGCCAGAAAGTGACTGGTTGTGTTTATTATTGTTCCCCAACAATAGCTCCGTTCTTTTGTTTTTTGTTCTGAGGGAACTGAGATAGCTTGTCCTCTTCTTGTATGTCAGGGTCTGGTGTGTGTCCTAATCATATTCCTCAAAATTCGTTAGACTTTACTAGCAGCAACTGCTGGCTTCAGAAGAGGCTGCCTCAAGCTAATCATCACAGTTACTGTGTTGGGATACTTATGTCTTAGCAATTCCTGTGGCTTCTCTACTGACGAAAGCTGCATCTTCCTGGCAAAATATTCCCTAATGTACATGTTTGTCATAAGGACTTGTGCACAAACCTTTATTTCATTACACCACTTGCTGAACTAAAAGCAGAGGTTGGTAGGGGAAAATATACATATCAAAGTCTGGAAATAAGGAGAGATACAAGCTTGTAAGTGTAAAGAGCAGGATAGAGTTCTGAATGTTAATGTTGTACTATAGTGTACAAAGGAAATTTGTAAAATGTACCTGTTGCTCTTGCCATGACATATTGAGATGTTCTGAAACTTCCACTTCTGAGACTTGGTTCTAACCAGTTCATAAAAAGAGATATGAAAGGATTGAAATCAAAAAAATATCTTCCGTAACAGCTCACAGATTGAAGTGTGATAGCATTTGATGTTAATTACTATGCATAATGCATTTTAATACACATCAGTTTACAGCTCTGAAACATCAAGTTCTACATTTTCAAAAGTGTCAGTTGTGCTCATTCCTGCGACATGTAAAGTTAAGACTCGTTCATCCCATTTTAATCAATTAGGAGTGCTTATCATGTCTGAAAAGCTAGTATAGGTTGGATCCCTAAAATAGAGTGCCATTTGAAAGCATAAATTTATCCTGTTTGCTTTTAAAATACCTGAGAAGGACCATTGCTCTTTATTTAAGAATCTCAATATTTCTACCTAATCAAATTAACACTCTATGTAGCCTAACTCTGTGCTAGAGTATTCCTTGCAAATTGTACTGATTTCAAGGTGTCACTTGAGTGCTACCCGGTAGATCAGTAAAAACAAAGGAGATGTTCCAAAGAGTACATGGTACTTAGGCACCTAACTGTAATTGGTTTTCAATAGGGATTTGATATCTAACTCCTTGTTTTGCTTGTGAAAATCTCCCATTAAATTGTCATGAGTACCTCATGCTCAATATACTGGAAGATTGCTAAGGGAAGTTGGAGATGGTGTGCCCACTCTTCTGCCTGAAAATAAGGTGCAGTATGAGGTGCTAGCCATTAGGAAAGGATCTATGGAGATGAGATGAATGAAAATTTCCTGGATGAGATGAAAGAGTTGACAAAAAGAGCTGGATGTGTAATGATAAAGAAGAGCAGCACTAAAAAAAATATAATGATAAAATGTAAAGGCCATGAAATGGGGTGACCTGATTTGGCAACTGCAAGTGGGTAGAAAGGTTAGCGACAAGCTCACCAACAAATTTCCTGATGGAAGAATGTTACTTAGTTGGGTAATAACTGGATTTGGTGCCAGAGGATATGGCCTAGCACCTGTTTTGCCTCCAAGTCTCTGATGTCCATCAAAATAGCATTCTGGTTTTTTGCTTCCTCCTTTTGCTTCTGTATTGATTTTTTTCTTGGCTCACTTAGCATGTTTCTTTATAATACCAGTCAGAATAAAAGCCAAAGAGAATAGAAGTTTAGTTCTATAGAACCAGAAAAGGTGAATATGTTTTTCTGTGTTCCAGTAGAGATAGTTACTTTTGGCAGGTGTCAGCAATGAACTTGTCAACCTACTCACTATATAGATAAAAAATTGGAAGTCACACCATTCCCATAATTTCCATATGCAGAAATTTGACTATGTGGAATAACTGAATATGTACAGGTGAGTAGTGGGCCAAGTGGAATAATTTGTATAGATTGTTACCATCAGAGAATGGGATTTTCCTCCTCCTTGTAGATATTGATTAGATTCATAAGCTCTCAAAAATTGACAGTTGCTGAGGTGCTACATAATATCCATATACCTTATATAAGTGGTTATATGATTTATCTCTTATTAGGAGGCTAAAAAAATAGAATTCCTCCCAAAAACTGTGTTTACCATGAAATAAATGCATTGGGTAAGTTAAGCTAAAATGCTTAGAATAGACATTGCAGCAGCTGCCACATATTGTATAATATTCAAGTTTTCATATTGTTTCCCCATCACTGTAGTCTCTGAGCCCCTGTCCAGGAAGAGGATGGGGGAAAGGAAACATCTCAAAATGTCATTGTAAATTTAACTTACAGCAAAATTCACCAGCAGAGAAAAGGAATGATTTCATATTGCTAAACAAACACTCTCTAAGCATATAGCGCTGATTTGGCTCTTATTGTTTTGTCCTTACAACACATGATGTGTTTTTTGTTTCATTTTGTTTTGGTTTGGTTTGGTTTGGTTTTCATAGTGCATGTTCATTTCTACTCACAAACATGTTCTTGGTGTATTTCTTATGCAAACAATCTTCAGGCAGCAAAGATGTCTGTTGCATCTAAACTTGAATAATAAAGTTTTACCACCAGTTATAAATAAGGTTTGTGTCATTGTTTATGGGGCAAATGTAATATCAGTACAGCACAGAGATGCTGGAAGAGAAAGAGTCAAGACCTGGCCTGAATCAAGTCAATGTTTTATCTATGACCACCTCTTTCTGAAGGCCAACAGTTTGAAAGGCAGAGGTACCATTGGCTGAACAATAATATTGACCCCTCAAATTATGTTAGACCAAATTCCAAGTTAAGGACTCTGTGCTCTAAACCTTGTTAAAGTCTGTGGAAAGACTTCCAGTGGAAAACAACTTGAGTGGGCTTTAGATCAAACTATGAGCCTGGCATTATATTTCTAATATTGGTTTAAGTACTTACTCTGCACAAAGAAGGGACAAGAACTAGCAAAGAGGAAATAGCCTGGTGAAGGGCTGCTATGGGAATTTGACCAGGAAAGCAGACTTCGCACGTAAGTTTACTTTGCATAAAGTCTAATGTGATCTTTAAATAATTTCATGTAGTCAGGATCTTGGTTTTGCATCTTGTCCGTAAATCAGCATTTTCCACAGAACAATGTCTCTGTGATCATACAGATCATAGATTTAATAGTGACTTGTAAAAGAAGAATGCCACCTACAAAGTCACCAGCACCACTTCCTGCTATAGTCTTGGAGGTTTCCTCAAAGATCTTTCACCTAAATACTGACTAAGTCAACTTTCATTAGTGTTTGTGCTCTGATGAGATCATAGACCATGGTGGTATGACTCCCAACCATTTTTCTACTATGCTGTAATTTTATTTCGCCACAGGTTTGTCTCATCTCCATGGCTGAAAGTTATTACTTCTGATGTTTTTCTTTTTGGGGGTTCTTCTGTAACAAGTCATTTAGCAAAACTTGTAGATTTGTTGAAGTCTGAAAGGGCCTTCTGCTTTGGCCTCAAACTTGTAACTTCTGGGTTGCCAACCATGCACTGTAGCATCCACACCTCCACAACTCCTGTTACTTTTCATGCAGAGTATTGCTTTAAAGTGGCATGAAATGGTGAAATCAGCATGCAAAAGTAGAGCACAAAAATTCTAGAACTCAATTCTTATCTCATTATGCCAATAATTAGGCCTGTGTGAATAGAAAAGTACTCGGTTCAGATTCAGCCAATTTGGAGGACAGCAATTCAATTGGGAGTTTCAGATCATTGTTCTAAACTGATTCAGCTAAATCGGCTTCGGAAGATTTGGCACCGATTTGGAAAGATTTGGTGATTCGGACTGGCCGGGAAGAAGCGGGCACAGATGAGTGGCTGCAGGTTCTCCTGTAGCTCCTCGGGCTGTGCCTGCCTTTCCCTGGGTGGAGGAAGCTGTGGGAGAAGCCCCCCCATAGCTGCTTTGGCCAGTCCCAGGCCCAGCCTAGTCCCAGCACTGGGGAGCAGGGGCTTTGCCCTGTCACCGCTTGCCAGCTGGCATGGGGAGTGTGAGATGTGGGCGCAGCAGTTCTGGGAGCAGAGGCTATGCCCTGCTGCCACTTGCCCCCTTCTGCCTGAAGCAAGCCAAACCTGCATCCTGCCCCCACAACCCTGACTGGGCAAGCAGCAGCAGGGCAGAGCCCCTGCCCCCAGTGCTATTGTGCCTTCATCCTGCACCCCCACCCCCCTTCCTCGGTAAACCCACCCCACCCTAGCTGGGCAGCTTGTCCCAGCCCCAATCCCTCCCTCCCCAATGCTGCTTTTCTCCCCACTTCTCCAAGCCCAACAGACTTACCACTGGAGGCAGCTGTGGGTAATCTCCAGAGCAGCCAAATCTTTTCTGAAGCTTTTCCTAAACAATGAAATGCTTCAAATCGATTCAGAGCTTTTAACTGGTCTCCTAATTTGATTTGGATTTGGAGATTCAGTCCCAGAATTGGGCCAAATCTCCTCCGAATCAAATCAGCTACCGAAGCCCTACTAATAATGCATTCACTTTCTCCTGGTTTACAGTTTGAAGGATTTCATGCTCAGGATTTGGGTGTTCTGAATGTTTCTCTTTTATTTCCTACAGTTGTTGTAGCTAAAATAATTGCTTTTACAGAAAAAAACCCCAAACTCAACAACCTTGAGGATATTGACCTCTTCATAGCCTTATATATTAGGGGGGGGAAGGGAAATAATTATTACATGTGTATAATTAAGGCAAGAGTATTGTTATAATACATACATACATATGTATGTACATTTTATATATATATATATAAACACACGAATCCCAGTAAAATCCTCTCTTTACCTGAAGTAAATGGAAATGTTAATATCACTGTTATCTATCTGATACATGTATAGGTCGTGACTTACCACTTTGGGTACCTGTACACATGACAGACCTCTGCTCTGACACATGCTAATTAGCACACATCAGAGCAGACTCAATTAAGCACGCGTCAGCATCCTCCAGCTGCGAGTCTGTTGCTATTAGCGTACGAATGAGCTTTAGTTAAAGTGCCCCCACTGCCATTTTGAAGTGTGGGATGCTGAATACATGAAACACTGCAGGCATTTTAATGAAAGCGGCTTCTGAGAACTGCTCTAATTAAAGTGCCCCCTGGTGGGGGGAGCCATGGAAGAACCAGTTCCCTGATCCTTGTGTACGTATAAAGACGCCCTTTGTTCACTTCTGTTTACTTTCTCCCCTTGTACCTAAAATCTTTTCTGCATTCCATTCTGAACCCTGAATACTAATACTCTGTTACAGGATCTGGACACCTCTTAGATTATAATGCAAGTCAAACTTCTGGCCCCTAGTTGAAGTAGAATCAGTGTTTATTCTTATTTATTATTTGTAATACTCTAGCATCTACAAAGCTCATTCACAGACCAAAACCTCATTATGTTAGGTGCTGTACAGATACAAAACAAAAAACACAGTGCATAGGCTGGCACTTAGTCCAACCTTGTAGTGATGGGTAGATCACAAAGCTGCAAGGCAAATTAGGGTTTGAGATGGAAAAGAATATTTACACAGCAAGATAAAGTGAAAGACTAAGTGGGCCTGTCTACATGAGATGTTTACTGTGGAGTTGCCTAATAAGCTTCACTGTAAACATTTTGGTGTTTACACGTGTGCCCATATTAAGCTGGAGTAAACTAATTAATTCTCCATCAGGGTAATACTTGTGGACCTAAGTACTATCCTGCTGGGGAGTTTTTTAGTTTTTCAGTAGCACATGTGTTGATGCTGCTCCAGCTGGCTAGCACATGAGGGCCCTTTAGTGCGGAAACTGCCTGCCAGCTGGCCCCATGCTGAAGCACACTTATGCCTCAACATCCCCTCCACAGCATGTTGAGCTGGAGGGAGCAGCCCCAGGTTGGCAGGCTGACTACCCGGACGTCTTGCCAGCCAGGTCTACTCTGATCTAGCTCAACGTGCTGCAGTCCTGGGCACATGTTCAAATGGTGCTCCTGAGAGCAATAAACTCTGGAGCAATAAGGAAGTTCCAGACTTTATTGCTTCACATTAATTGTATGCGTAGCTGCACCTACTAGAATGTAGCCTATTAAAAGATCAGGGAAGACTACTACAAAAATGGAGACTTCTCAAATTCTGGTCTCCAAGTGGAAGATGGGCAGAATTTCTACCAACTTTTATTACTATTAGTAGTAGTAGTATTTGAAGAAAATCAGGTTTTCCCCTGAATTCTATAACATTTTCACAGACAGTGAGGTGAAATACAAAATCAAAGAATCAGTAGACTATCAGTGAAAGTCTCCTATTCACCTCTTACCACTGACAGTTTAGCGACGATGAGCAATTTTGATGGGCAATAGGGACTATCGAAACCTGATGGAAGTGGTGTTTGTACTGACACCAGCTTCTCCGTTTCCCTGAAGTACTTGCAGAACAACAGTTTTAGTGGTCCCCGTTGTAAATGAAAGTGTCTCATGCACATCTGAAAGAATAGAAGTGTCTTTCACACTTTGTGGTTACAATGTCAGTGAAAGTGTCTGATTCACTTCCAAATGCTATTACAGAATTGACATCTTAATGGTGAGATTGATATTGTGTCAGTTCTGTCACATGCATTCATATACATTATAACAGCTCCATCAAGGCTGATCCAATGTCAGTGGAAATGGCCCAGATATGAAACATGACTTAACAAATAGGACAGAAACAAATTAATAAAAACAAAAACTGTTTTATGACAATATATAAATGCTGTGACTTACGACTGCCAAAGAAGGCTAAGGTTAATACTTTATTTTGCCAAGGCAACGAAACTACAGTTGTCTTATTTCAGAGCAGTGTCATCCTAAATGATTTGCAGTACTAAAAGAGAAGTAGCAAAGTAACATAAAATATTTCTGTTTCTGCAATTTAATATAACAGAAAGTAAATTAATAAAGATAAATATTAAAATGACACCACTGCTTCCTAAATTATGGTGTCAGAATGAGGGACTAGAGAATCTCCTTCAAATTATATTTTCTGGGAGAAAGATTTTGTGTAAATAAAAATCATAAGGTCTTCCTTTGAAACTTTTATGGAAAATTACCATAATTCACAAGTTATATGCAAATCAAAAGTTTCACAAATATTTACTAAGAAGACAATACAGATTGAGCCTTGATTTTTTTCATTTTTATAACTATGAATGTGGTTGGAATATTTTAATGATGCTTTCTTTCTTTTTTTTTTTTTTTTTTTTTTAACAATACCGTTACTGATATTTCTCCATCTAAATGGGTCTGATAGTACAGGTAATAACCCTTAGCACAGGAGAGCACAAGGGATGGGAAACTCACAAAATTGTAAAGTCACTTCCTTTGCAAGTTAAAGGTTCATTAAGTATTTGCTTGTGCCAGGCTTACGTTGAGCATGAAATTGTTGTGGAAATAAAATCACTCTTTTCAACTAAGAGTGGCTGGTGACGTTCCTGTTTGGAGACCCTGATATTTTGAAAAATGTGTAATGATAAGAAAGGGCTAAAATGGAAATTAAAAATGCGGAAGAGTAGGGGCAATAGTAACAGTATAAATAGCCATCAAATTGAGTGTCTTATATGAGGAGACCAAGGCACTGCATCCATTTTAAGTAATATGGCAATTCACAGCAGTAGGTCTCTGGTCATCTTGTAGAGGGCAGAAATAACCTTTACAGCTAAGATTACATAAGCATAAATGATTAGATCTGGTCTACTGATGCAATTAATGTAACCAGCATGGATCCACATAACCAGCATGGATTTATAGGAGCTAAATCCTTCCTGACAAACCTTTTTTCTTTTTATGACCAGGTCACAAACTGCTTAGATGCAGGAACTGAGGTGGATGTCATATACTTGGATTTTTAAAAAGCCTTTGATACATCCCATTCTCAAAAAAAAAGTAAGTGGCTGTGACTAAATGATTACATGGTCAAGTGGGTGGCAAATTGGCTAATGGGACACACCCAGAGAGTGATGGTGGATGAGTTGCTATCGACCTGGAAAGATGTGGGCAGTGGTGTCCCCCAAGGCTCGGTCCTTGGGTCAGTGACGTTCAATATCTTCATCAGTGATTTGAATGAGAGCATGATAAGCACACTCTCCAAATTCACAGATGACACCAAATTATGTGGCAATGTAGACACACTGGAGGGCAAGGAACAGATTCAGGTGGATTTGGACAGGTTTGAAAAGTGGGCAGAACAAAACAGGATGCAGTTTAACAAAGATAAGTGGAAAGTATTGCACCTAGCGAGAAGGAATCACCAAAACACATACAAATTAGGGGGTGACTTTCCAAGCAGCTCAGCAGCAGAAAGGGATCTCAGAGTTATAGATTCATCAAGTTTAGGGTCAGAAAGGACCTCAGTAAGTCATCAAGTCTGACCCCCTGCCCTGGGCAGGAAAGAGTGCTGGGGTCAGATGACCCCAGCTAGGTGCTCATAGTTGACTCCAAAATGAACATGAATCATCAATGTGACAAAGTGATCAATAGAGCTAGCCGCACTCTATCATGCATAAACAAGTGCATGAGGAACAGGTCGAGGGAGATGATACTTCCCGTCTATGGAGCACTGGTGAGACCACAGCTTGAGCACTGTATTCAGTGTTGGGCACCACTCTTCAAGAGGGATGTGGATAACCTTGAGAGGGTCCAGAGGAGGGCCACTTGTGTGGTTAGAGGCATGCAGCATAGGTTCTCTGAAGAGAGGTTGTGGGACCTGGATCTCTTTAGCCTCCATGAGAGAAGGCTAAGAGAGCATCTGGTGGCAATTTACAAATTTTTAAGGGGAGACAGCAAGGAATAGGAGATACTTTGTTTACCAAGGCGCCCCTTGGAGTAACTAGAAACAATGGCCACAAACTGACAGCACAGATTTAGACTTGACATTAGAAAGAACTTCTTTACGGTAAGGGTTACCAGAATCTGGAATGGACTTCCAAGTATGCTGTTGCTCTTTCCTACCTTGGAGATCTTTAAGAGGAGACCGGACAAAGACCTGGCTGCGGTCATCTGACCCCAGTACTCTTTTCTGCCCAGAGCAGTGGATAGGACTCAGTGATCTACTGAGATTCCTTCTAACCCTGAAATTTATGAAATCTATGAAATTGATTATCATGCTAACCAAAATTGTTTAATTATTTCCTTGGTGTCCCCTCTCTGGTTATCTGCATTGTCGCTTGTCTTCTATTTACATTATAAACACTACTATAAAACACTTGTTTTGGTGTGGTGGGAGGGAAGGATAAACATGGAAAATTTAAAAAGAAAATTTACATTTTTCCCATCATGCAGTAAAAGCCTTGGACTTCCCCTAAGCTGCCCTTCCCAGTAGTTCTACAACTGAAATGGCTGGAAATGTTTAAATGTGGTATAAAAATTATTTTCACAGAGGACAAGTGACTCAAAGTGTTTTGGTGAATACTAGTTTTGATTTGATTGTGTCATGACTCACAGAAAATTATCTATGTACAAACAATACATTTACACATATTTCTGCTAAATTGCAAAACAAGGCAGTGCTGAATCTCAGGCACAAGTGGTGCATGACATAGTGGTAGCTGCTGGGTTGTCACTGGCAGAGGCATAGCTGACTGTTGCAGCAGCGGCAGCTATTTTTGTGTCTTGCCCCCAAGTCAGCACCTGGGGCTGATCCCCCAGTAGTCCCCCATACCCTTTAGGAATGCTATTGCTATACTGTATAAGGATGGTGGTTATACAAATAGAAAAGCTTACTTAGCTACTGGGTAAAAAGTATAGGCCCAATAATGGCAAATCACTGAATTTTTGTCCATTGCATTGATGCTTTATAATAGTCCTTGATTTCATAATCATATGCTATTTTGCAAAAGAGCAAACATATAATTTTTCTATGACCTTAGTTACACGTGTGTAGCATCTTATCTTACTGCAGCCTTTGTTTCTGCTAAATGAACTGAATCCATAAAAATAATTTATGTGGAAAATACTGCAGAGTACATATAGTGAAGATTTACTGGGAAATGTATTGGTCATCAAAGCTTGCAGCTGTGATGATGACTATTCATTTCCTGAAGGAAAGCTGGTTGAAAAGAAATTGAATAATACAGGGCTACTTCCTGAATTCTTGATATGCATATCTTAGAAAGAGGTGAAAAGTCTAAGATGGCAAGGAAACTCTTAATGTATCTTTGTTATGGCAGTGAAAATAGCCAAGTTATACAAGTTGCTACACCTGTTAGTCTAAGACTGCAAAAAATATTCTTGAGATAACATTGTAGTGTATAATTATGTAAGACAAATAAGGAGCAAAATATTAAGCAATTATATCATTGCAGTTAACTGTCATTAGGCTTGTAAGAGTATTTCATGAACATTAGGACCTCAACCAAAGCTCCCTTGCTTTCAGTGGACACTGAATTAAGCCCTAACCAGTAGCTTGACTAACAAGAGATGGGAGAGGCACAAAAATAGCAGCTGCTACACTGCTGGCCTTGCCAGGGTGCAGAACTGCCCAGTTTTCCTTTTAACCCTAAGTTATCAGAATGCTTTGTGCACCTCTTGGGAGAGGTAATGGCTCTTTCACAGAGTGAAGGTGGTGTTTTACAGAACTCTAGAAAAAAGATGCATTGGAGCCTCATCCAAAAGCACTGTGATTGGCTCTTTTAAGAAAGTAATGATGCAACAGTTACTCTGGGAGAATTCTAGGATTCCTTTTCCCATCCCTCACATATGCTTGAAATGTTGTGATTTACTGTTAGGATTTCTTTCCTATTTGATACAGTTGTATACATCTCTTAGGGCCTGTCTACACACACAATTAAGGCGACTGAATAAACTGTGGTGCAAACTGAGCTAGAGAGGAGCAGTTTAGGCCAGGACTGCTCCTGCCATGCTCTGCCCCTCCTGCAGCAGCCAGGGTGAGCTCTAGACTGTGGTCACAGCAACTGTCCAGGTGGTAGCCCCAGGCTGGCAGCAGGCTTGGGGGTCAAGCTAGGGCTCCGGCTGGTGGTAGCAGTGTGACCAAGGGTCTGGGGGCCAGCCCTGGGCTAGCAAGGGGTACCAGAGGCCAGGCCCAGGCAGCAGGTGGCTGTGTTGGGCAGTGGAGGAGCTGGCTGGACCACAAGGCTCCTACAGCTGCCAAGCCATATGGCTAGGAAGCAGGTAGGAGCATGGCCCCCTGCTGGTTGGGCTGGCTGGGCACAATTTACTCCCAAGTTAGCATCTACCAGAGCACTGCTGTGCAATAAACAACTATGCAGTAGGAGTACTGTTTACAAGTACTATCCTGCTGCAGATTTTATTAGTTTACTGTGGCCTAATAGGGCTGCACCCATAGATGCTGATGTTTTACTGCAGATCTAATTAGTCTACTCCACAGTTTAGATGCGCCTTAGTGATTTAAACTGTGCTTTGCTTCACTGACTGCCTTAGGGTTGTCTATACATAGAATAGCTTAGGGATAGCAGTTTGTTGCTGCAAACACTTTGACACCCCAAGTGGGATGCCTAGGCAGGCATTGCAACGTTCTGCTTAGATCAAAGTCACAGTGCTCTTCAACAAAATGCTTTTCTCTCTGCCCCCCCCACCCCGCTTGCTACTATAATTAGCACTGATTTAGTAAGACAAGATTTTGTGATTGCTCATTAGGCACCTTAGTTTTGAGGAGAATAGAAATTACTAGGCTGTTAATGTGTCAAAAAGATAAGTGAAAATTGTGCAAAGCGAATATCTGGGGTGAAAGACAGCAGGTGCTTTTCCCCATCTGGCTGAAAGGGTAGTTCAGACACAGTAGGGAGTCAAAACTCACCCTGATCCTGGGGCTTAGCTTCGTTAACAAAGACATTAACAATAAGATAGCATAAGATTCAGCTCAAACCAACCTCCAAAAACTTTTTTTCCTCTGTCAGATCCGTAATTCCCAACTGCTCAGTCTACAGCTCAAATCAGTGGTTTTCAACCTTTTTGGACTTGAGGCACCCTCATAGGACTGGAGGAACCCTTCAGATTGTGAATTTTGAAGCCAAAATTCAGAAATTAATTTATATATTATAGTGCTTATCTCTGCAGAGGGGCTGAGCAATGGAGACTGGGGAATCAGCCAAGCAGAGATCGGCCTGAGTCTGCACTTATCTCTTTATCTTTTCACACCTTCTGTCACCTTTCAAAGGACCTGGTGGCACCTGAGGGCGCCACAACAGCCTGGTGCAGAACAATTGGCCTAGATTCTCTTTTTAGAGTGCCGTTGTCTGGGGTTACAAATGGAAGAGTTTCAGATGAACTGTTTCTTTACCTAAAAGTACAGTTTAATTCTGATCAAATGACTAGTGAATTCAGGTCCAAGGCAGAAAAACATTTCAGTCAGGAAAGCTGACATAACTGTTTGTACATGAAACATTTCAGTGTATCATGAAATGGCATTTCAGGACCAAGTTAAATAAAAACAAAAGTTTGAAGAAACCTTTCCAGTCACTTCTCCTCAATGGAGGTGATTTCCATACCACACTTAAGTGTTGTGCTTCCTGGGATTTCAGTTGTAGAATCACTGGGAAAAACTATCACAAAGCCTTATTTCAAAAACAAAACAAGGACACCCTTTTCCTCCAATCTTTTTTTTTAACTTTATAGATTAGCCGCCATTCTAATGATGAGCCACTTGTCTCAATTGGGGAACAGAACTCGAAGTCAATGATAGCCAGAGTAGGGTTGTGCATTAGGGCCATACTACATGTTCAAATTAAAGGTAGATAGAAACCATCTATTACTATTACCCATTTTCAAGCACTAACTTTGTAGCTGCTTGGCTCTTTTTAAAGCTGCATCATCATTTTTCTTGTGAGATAAAAATGTGTGGTCCTTGACAGGCTCAGAATATGGGTGGATGAAAACCTGATAGTCTTTAAGGTACTCCACCTTGGGAAGAAAAACCCACAGCATGCTTATAGGCTCGGCCGTGCAACGCTTGCTAGCACCATGGCCAAAAGGGACTTGGTGGTCATGATTGACCACAAGATGAATATGAGCCACCAATGTGATGTTGTAGCCAGCAAAGCGAGCAAAACACTGGCTTACATCCATAGATGCTTCTCTAGCAAATCCCAGGATGCCATCCCCCAGCTGTACTCTGCCTTGATGAGGCCACAGCTGGAGTACTACATCCAATTCTGGGCTCCACAATTTAAAAAGTATGTGGAGAAGCTTGAGAGAATCCGGAGGAGAGCCATGTACATGATCACAGAGCAGAAAAACAGGCCTTATGATGAAACGCTGAGAGCTGTGGGACTCTTCAGCCTGGAAAAGCGCAGGTGATCTGGTGGCAGCCTAAAAGTACATAAGGGGTGTACATCAGGATCTGGGGGAATGCCTGTTCACCAGAGCACCCCATGGGATGACAAGGTCAAATGGTCACAAACCCCTCCAAGACCATTTCAGTTCTTCCTTCTTCATAAGAAAGAACTTCTTTACTGTCCGAGCCTCCAAGGCCTGTTACAGACTGCCACCAGAGGTGGCACTTACTCTGGACTTACTCTGGACTCCTTTAAGAGTCAACTGGATGTTTATCTTGCTGGGATCCTGTGACAGGAGCAGGGGGCTGGACTAGATGATCTTCCGAGGTTCCTTCCAGCCCTAGTGTCTATGAAATCTATGTCTATAATTACTTTGCACATTTGACCTGTCTTGCTTTGCCTATGTGACTGGTCTAAATTTATTGTGTGAGTAATCATTTAATTGCATAATATATGTAATGCGTAGCAGGGGCCTTAGCAACTTATTACAGGTGGCACATGGAACCTCTATAGATAGAGATTACAGTGGTGGTTCATGACATTGAAGATACAGGGCCTACATACTACATAGGTTTTAGAAATGGCTAGAAATTTTGAGTTTCAGCTCATCAGCCTTTATTAGGTGCCGAAATTTCAGAGGGTGACAGTCATCTTTCTTTCCTGAAAACTAGGGTTGCACTGACAGAGGTTTTTTTGGTCCAATACCAATGGAGCCATATTGGCCAATACTGATCCGATTCCAATATGAAGCTGGGCATCTTGACTACCAGCATCGGGCTGGTACGTCTGCTGTGGGTGGGGGGAGAGCGTCCCCCTGAACTCCCTGGACGCGCCACTCACGGCTCCATACCCCTGCCCCTGTTGAGCAGCTCCTGCCCCTTTCCTGTTCCCTCCCCCACCCAGCTAAGCAGCTCCTGCCCCGCTCCTTCCCCCACCATGGGCGCCTGTGAACATGCATGGGGCACTTACTGGCCACAGTACTGGCCACATCAGGCAAAAAAAATGATTTTTGATATTGTCAATTTTCCCTATATTGGTGCTGATCCGATATGGGACTGATGTATCGGTACACCTCTACTGAAAACAGGCCACTTCTGAAGGTGTGAAAAGCTGAGGCTATAGAGCACATCTGAAATTCTTGGTTTAAATCAGGAATATTTCCAAATAGTGTGCATGTATATTTAAAATTATGAGGATTTCTCTTTCATTCCTGAAAATCTGTTTCCACAATGTGTCGTTGGGCTGATTTCACCCAGGAATATTGGAGAAGGTGCATAACCGCTTTATGCTTTGGATTTTCATCACTCATATGTACCCACCACTGTCTGTTTGTTCATAAACTCTTAGGGGAGGAACTTTTCCTTAGTATGCATTCTACATGCTAGTACAACTGGGTTTGGTTGGGGCCTTTGGGATAGTCATAAAATATTAATAATCAATTAAGTCATTATTTTCTGACTCTTTAAAATCTTAATATTCTATTAGTGCACCTTTCTCAATGCATTTACTAACCAAAGTGGGAATGCAGTACTGAGCAGTGTCCCTTGGTGCTGCAAAACTGTTTTAACCTGAATGGTATTGTTAATGTTTGTTCACCTTCCTATTTTTCATTAATGTGTTCACTAGCCTCATGGGTTCATAGCAATGAAATGTAATGAGGTGAATAAGAAGGAAATACCTGCCAACTGCATGCTCTGAGAGAATCCACAAGAATGGCCTGATTAATTCTGCTTTGCTACTTGATACAAATAATAATACCTTATTTTTATGGATTGCCAGAAAGATAAAAAATACTTACACTCTGTATGCACTGAGATCAGCTAAAAACCCAAGAAATGTTACCATTTCAGTAGGAACACATACGCTTTCCTCCATGGCATCATATCTACCATTTGTTTTAGCAGAAAAGTGCTTATTGTTGTTCAGCTTGCACAGTAAAAGTCAGATGGAATTTTGCCAATACAAGGTTAGTATTTTGACTAATATTTGGCAAGACTATGATTTTCCCTCTTACCCCAAGAAAAATGCCACAGGAGCTGAAATGACCTCATGTTTTTCATTTCTTCCAGAAATTAGTTTTTTCAACAATTGAATGCACCCCTAGCATACCCACTTGGACATTTGTTTCTTATCGATTAAAAAAAAATGTCTCTTACCTATGGAGTTGTCATCATCATTTCTTGTAGCAACTGAGCTTTCCTTGGAGATCTCATATTTAAACATTGACTATGCCTAATCTTCTGCGTCGGGCTGTGCAAAGGTTCGGGTACTGATTCAATTCAGAGGAGATTTGGCCCAGTTGGGCAGCTGAATGTCCAAATCTGAATCGAATTGGGAGAGCAATAAAAAGCTCCAAATCAATTCGAAGCTCTCTGAATTGAATCGCTGTCCCCTGAATTGGCTGAATCCAAATCTGAAGTGAATACTAAGTGCTTTGCACAGACCTATTCTCCAGTTTATAAAATATGACACAAACACAATACATCCCTCCCAACTTTATGTTTCTATCGGTTATATTGCACACTACAATTACACCATGGTAATAGCACTTAACACTTGAATGATCACACATTAAGGCTCATTAACAAATGCTAAGTGCCCTCTGTGTGTCTGAAAGTTACCTACTTTGTGCACGGATTAACTTTGAGTTTTTCTATCTAGCTCACATTAAGTTAACTTCTAGGTGTTCACCAGAGATAAAACCACCAATTTCTGATGCTCCAAGAACCAAGGAGGCAATATTGCCAGGTGGACTAGCTGATATCCAGGACTCCATGGAATTGAACTGACAGCTGGGAACAGCTGAGCAACAGGTGGGTGTTGACAGGGTGAATGGAGAAAGAGAGGGAAAGGGTGAAGGGAGGCAGGAGGGCTGAGGGGAGGGGGACATGGGAAAGGGGTGAGGGGGGAAGGATTGGAGGAAGGAAGGGTAGGGGGACTGGGAGGGTGAGGAGCTGCCACCCAAATTGCTCCTGACCACTGAATTTGCCCCCTACTGCCCAGATTGCTTCCCTGCTGCCCCAGTCACTCTCTCTGCCCTCCATCAGTTCCTCCACCCTAGATCATTGCTCTGCTGCCCTGATCATCCTGAGAGTGACAGAGTGACCCCACCCTGCCTGTTTTTGGGGTCCCTGAAGAGCATGCCAACCATGTATGCACAGATCCAGTCCCCACCAGGCCCTGCAACTGAAGGAGGGACTGATGGGAGAGCATTGGTGGGTGCCAAGGGGCTGCCAGGCAGATGTGGGGCCTGGATTGTGGGGATTGGGGCAGAGCTGGCTGCAGGACACCAAGGAGCAGACAGGGAGGGGGAACCACTGTTGTTGCTGCTGCTGCTCTTAGGCTGTTTGGAGTAGTAGGCCAGCAAATGGGAAATGGAGAGGGAGCAGGAGGTTGAGGGAATATGAGGGCCTATAAGATGCGGCAGGGGGACCCTTTCCCCTATTCTCTCCAGCCTATATTGTGGTTAGATAGCTAGCAAGCAGGGTAAGTACTGACCAGACTTTCAGACCTTAGTCACACACCTGCTCACCAGCTTGCTAGCAGCAGGTATGGGCAGTACACATTAGCAAGGGCATTAACTCCGAACATGTGACTGATCAGTGATCACCAGGGATTCAGGTTTTCCATTTACTGTGGAAGAACATGGCAAAATAAAGATTTTCTCCTTTAAAAGAGTAAAATGCAGATTTAAAGGAGAAAAATGAAGGAAAATGAGTTTCTCCTTGTAGACTGGTAGGGTTTCCAGCCTGGAAAGGGCTGCTTGGGGTTGGGGGGAGCATGACACAGGTGGCAAGGGGTGCCACATGCATGTGCACACATACACATGCATGTGGCAGCCAGGCAGTGTGGTGGAAAGCAGCTCTCACAGGTCCCAGGTAAATCTATATGAGCAGAAGGGGGCAGAGGTGATGCCTGGAATGGTGAGGGTTCACAGGCAACATGTTGGGGGCAGGTGGGGAGGCACATGCCCCTCACAGGTTTCTGCACCCATAGTAGAGCACTACAGCCTGGCTGGACCACAGGGCTGCCACCTGGTCTGACTGGCTCCTGGCAGAAGCTGACTTCATGGCCCAGTGGGCAGAACCTAGAGTGAGGTGCCCTCTGACCACCAAGCAGCTGGGGGCACAGCTCCACACCTCTGTGCCTTACCTTGGTGGTCATGGTGATGTGGCATGGTGCAGTATGGCACTCCCTCTTACATCAGTTCCTGCCTGCTGGGCCATGGAGACGGCTCTTGCCAGGAGCCAGTCGGACCAGGTGGCAGCCCTATGCCCCAAGCCCTATTGTGGGCACATAAATCTGGGGGGGAGGGTACAATTCCTCCCCAGCCCCCAACACGTTGCCTGTGCACACACCAGCCCTTCCACACACACTCACCCCATTCCTCACACACCCACCCTCTTCCTCACACACTGGGTGCTGGGGATGGGGCACAGTGAGTTGCAAGTGAGGGGTACCAGCAGGGCCAGAGGGCTGTGGGTCAGAAATGAGGGGCACCGGCAGGGCCAGGGAGCAGCAGGTCAGGAGTGAGGGGCACTAGGAGGGCTGGTGGCATGGGTGGATGTGGGTCGGGAATGAGGGACAACAGCACAGGCAAGGCACTGGCATATCAGGACTGCTCAGAACTATAAAGGTGGAGGGACAGCCTCAGCTTGACCCACGTCCTGGTGAGTAAAGGGGGAGGGAGGAGCTCTGATTTTCTGTAGTTCAAAAACCAAAATGAAATACCAAAATAGCTATTTAGAATTTATTTTATTATAATGATTGAGGCATGGGTAGGCTTCCAAATTGCTTTAAGATTGTAAATATATCAATAAAACGTGTTCAGATGATACCGCTCTCTATATATAACATATAGTGATGTTTCATTTTAATTGCAGAAAAACATGGATTTGGGAATTTTTATCAGAGAATTTTGGATTCTTTTAAACAAAGAAAACCAGGATCCTTTCTGATCACTAGCAGTTGTTAACCTTAACAGACTCACATTCCTTAGAATTAGCAACTGCTAACCCTCTTGTGTAATCTTCCCCTATGCTTCTGGAACTGGACAGTTAGCTGTTATCTGATATTCCAGATTTTCTAGGCACTAAGCATGGCAGCATTTAGAGCAAGACACCAAATGTGCTTGGTACACTGACATGATCTGATTCCAGTATCTCCTTTGAGAGTGCACACCTAACTTAGTGCAGTACACTGGGAACCTCTGTCATTTTAGTATCCAGAGCAAATAGATGGGCAACTCACACTGACAACAGCATTTAGTTTAGTAGAAATAGCAAAATCTCCATCAACCTCTCTCAAACATAGCTGGTGGTAGTTGTATCCCCTTTTTACATGGTAGCCTAATAGTTCAAGTAAGCATTCAGAACGTGAAAGACTTAGATTCAACCCGATCCCTCCTCCCACTCAATCCTAGGGTAACACAAAGCAACATCTTCTTCCTAGGAGAGTGTCTGAAACACCAGCCTGAGCGCCATCCATCACTGACATAGAAGCTAAGACACGGGGCAGCCAACACTAAGCATCATGGGGCTAGAGAGAGAATAAACAAGAAGGAAAACCAGGTCTCAGACTTTTAGCTGTGCTGTATCCTTGCTCCCAACACAGAGTGCTGTAAGGAGGAATGTTTATATAAACATTGGTTCGACCAGCACTTTCCTCTCAAAGGAGTTCCAGAATCCTTGCCCACTGGATCAGTTCATGATTTAATCAAGGCTTTACAGAAAACAGATCCATATTTATGCAACAAAAAATTATGCAACTCTTGCTGAATAATTGGAACATCACAAGTCAAAAATGGCTCATATGTCTTCATTATCTGATAGGCCTTGGAACTGGAATAAAACTAGATTTGCGTGAACAATAAGAATATACCTGGCTGGTTGACAAAGACTGTTTTTCTAGATTAGTAGAAATTATGCTTTCCATTAAATCCAGAAGTCAACACATCCAAGAAAAGTTAAAAGACAGAAAGCTTTCCCTCAGAGGGAGAGCGAAACAGAATAGCATTAGAGATGGTAATGTTTGGTTTATTCTAATACAGTCCTTGTTCAGTTTTTGCAGAACTCAGCTACTTCTGTTACTCTTTACCAATGGCACATGATACTGAGCAATGGAGATTTAGTCCCTTTCAGATGGGTTTGGGTATGCCAGTGATTTCCTCCTTACTTGTAAGTGCAGTCCTTACTTAAGTTTGTAATTGTCTACATCTCTGAGCCTGCAAATGTTCAATTTTACTTATCCAAGCAGTTCTATTTATTGCAATTGCAATGTGAATGTAATGTGTGTAACAATAGAAGGAAATGGAGCAGTGGGCAGAGCTGTGCTGACTGTTTATTTGGACTACAACTCCCAGAAACCCTCAGGGGCTGGAGGGCAAGAGAAAAAGGAAGAGGAAGCTTGAGACTGTAGTAAGAGGAAGAGAGAGAGCAGAGGAACCTGGTCCACCTTACTTAGAGGAATGCACATTGGAGCTGGGGATATCACTAGCTTGGTCAGCGAGGACTGTTGACTGAAGGAGCTAGGCTCAGACATGGGAGCAACGCAGGCTTAACAAGTTGCTTGTTGTACTCTACTCTCCTAGAATTGGAAATACGTATCCATTGGCTGCCTTGACCACTGTCCTGCAGGGCTGAGGGCCTTTTTCTGCCTTTGTTGCAGTGTACTCCCATACTTGTCTATATACAATGGATACCTGGGCATCTGAATCTAGGAGGAATTAGCAAGGAATGTCTCCTAGGTTCCTCTCCAGGTAGTATCCCAACCCACCAAGAATCACTGCTTCATTCTCTGGGCCTTTGTGTCTGCTAGCAGTGGATGGGCCCCGCTGTACTGCCTACCTCCGTTTCTCTGCCCTGAACACCACCACCTTTTTAGGCATTTCCTCCAGAAGTGATCACAGCTGCCACAGTGCCAGTATCCATCAGCATTCTGTGACATCCCAGCCACTGTGGTCCAGGAGGATCTCTCCTTCCACATCTTCTCTGGGACTGGGTTTCTATTTTCTTCTTTAGCTGGATGCATCTCATATCTCTCTCAATGTCTCCCATCACCATTTGGAAGGCCGATGACTCCGGGATTGGGGTGTGTGTTCATGACTTCTTGGCATGCACGTGCACCTTTATTTCAGCACCTTAGATATATAGGGCCTCCAGTTTTCTCACCGCTTCCATCCCAGTGGCTAGCATTATGGCACTGTTTAGTCTGTGGGGCTTTCCCAACTGAAGCTGGACCTGCTTCTCCCATTGAAAGCATTGCTGATGAACTGGTTACAGGCCAGCAAGTCCTGTATTTCAGGGCAGACTTGTGGGAAGCTAATTGTCTTAGAGTAATGCCATCCACAGTATGTGCCTAGGACAATTTTTTAGAAACAAATTCCATCCCCAGTCAGTAAATGCAGATTCTTTCCTTTCATTTAACTTATATCGTAGCAAAAAGATGGTAAGTTAAAGTATTATCACCACTAGGGTGGCCATCATAAAGGACATTCCGGTTTTCTGTTACTCTGTCCTCTGTTGATATGAAACTGGACGCCTTTATGTCCTCTCTTTTTCTCTTCAAGAGAAAAATAGAGGGCATATAGGTGTCCCGTTCCGTATCAATAGAGGACAGAGGACACCCAGACCTGTTCTCTGTGATGGCCACCCTACTCATACAGTAGATACTTAATACATTTTAGTCTATCACCATGATAAACTTAAGAAGACCTTATATCAAGACTGGAAAAAAACCCAGCTTCACTTAATGTTGGACCAGGTAGTCTTCACAATCCTGGCACCGACACTGTAAGATGTTAACATTTCAGCACCGGTTTACACACAGGCTGTAGAGGATTAAGACAGAAAAGAAAAGATTGTTTCAGAACCAAATAGCCCCTAAGTCATATGGCTAAATTCCAACTTGAGCAATTATTTTTGTCTACCTAAAATTTCTCCCACACTGTTTCAGTTGGATACAAGAATTTTCTTCAATTGATGCTTTAAAATGTTCTATAATATTGTTGCTGAGTGTTAGTAAATAGCTGCCCTTATTTAACTTTTACCTTCTTAAAGTACTAAAAGATGTCTTATTGGATATAAACTTGATTAACGTGATTTGAAATGAGAGGCACAACAGAAATGCCAAATGTTATTACTATTATTAACTTTAGTAACAGATGCAACTAGCAAAAGTTGCCTGCAGTCACCTCACAGTGTAAGACACTTGATTCTCTTCTAAATCCTTAAAAAAGATGAAAAATGACCTCACCCCACCCTGGAGTAGGTACAAAGATATTTGACTCTTCACTATGAGTTGCAAATCTCTATCCTGACTTTTCCTGAGGACATAATGCCTCATTCAGCTATATATTTTTCTTCATCTTTTTCAAAAAAAAATCAGGGATTGTCATTAAGTGGGTACTTATGAGATTAGGTTCAATCATGCTTTCCTGGAACTCCAGGCTTAAACGGTTAACAGAGCTGTGTGCAAATAAATTAGTTTAGTAACTGCATACCTCTAATGATGTATATTTTTTCTCTCTTTTCAAAATAGCTGCTATTTATGTGGTTCTCAGAAGTCCCATCTCACTGTACATTTGTAACCAATTTTGCCATTTCTTAGAATACCTTTGGGAGCAATTCCAGCTCCTACCTCAATGAAAATAATTGAAAATTACCTACATTGTTATTGTGGTCATTCTTTGCTTTATTATTTGTTGCTTAGGTGTGTAAAGAGTATCAAAATATACAAACACTCCCTTTTCCTGAAAAGCCTACAGTCCAAAAGCTAGGTGCATGGAAAAGGGGCTCAGTGAGAACACTAGCTACAACAATGGTCTCTGGGTCAGAAGGATCTACTGATGGTGCAGGCAGTCACTTGAGGTAAGTGAGACTGGCCAGATCTGCTTTAGTGTTTGGCTTTTTAAATTACGAAGTCATGCCTTGGGGTCTGGTCAAAAAATAAGTTGAGATTCCAGCTACATTCAAATTGAGCACAACACTGCAATAGATTATAATGGAGCCAGGTGTTTATTGCCAGTAGAATTTGAGGTACTCAGATGAAGAAAGAATAGTTTCTTGGCACATGGGAAGCAGCAGATACTTCCAGGATACAATTTATTTTGGATGTAATATTGAAGAACAGGGGAAAAATTCAAAGTAATCTAAAGCATAGAATTTTCTTTTTAATTCTTGGAGAAAAAATACTGGACTAGATAGATCCCATCATCTGATCACATCTGAAATTCTTACTGGCTTTGGAGGAACTTCATTTGCATCTTCTAAATCAAATAAGCTAGCCAAAATAATAATAAATCTGTAATATAGAAGTATTAGGCTTGTATCACAATACAGAGGCCATTCTCCTGGTGGCATAATAATGAATGCTCTATATGTAAGGACAGAGGTAACAGTCATACCAGTATTAAATTATACCAGTAAACTGTTCTAATATAACCATTACATGTATTTGTTCCTATTTCAGTATAAATAGAGCAAAACCTTTGTAGGGTTATGGCTGGTGGATATGATTTTAAATGATTTTAAAAGGAGAAGAGGGAATTTCTGCATTTGTTGCTCTGATCTGTTACATCTGTCCTCTCCTATATAAGTACACTAAACTGTATTGTAACTTTTAATCTGAATGAAACAGGTGCACTCATGAGTAGCAAGTCCTTCTTCCTTCTTTAAAACCACTTATACCTAGATCTGATTTCTGGTTGATGAGGATTTGATCATTGCTTCTTTCATGCTTAATCTATCTACTGCTTTTGAAAGAAGTAGTGCTCTTTGAAAAGATTTTAAATCTCTGAGTAAAAGCTGAGACAGGTCTTTTCCTAAGTCCACTAGTTTTGTAATCAGTTATTTCAATACAGCTCTGTTAATGGCACTACCCCTGCCAAGTTCTTCTATGATATTTTTTGCTTAAAGGTTTCAGTTCCATCTTCTGTTATTCAGAATTAGTTTTCATTGTTATGCTGACACTTGCTTTCTTTTTCAGAAGCATTTCCCTGTGCTTACTAACAATAGAAATGCTTTGAAGATTTGATTGTCTTAGAAGTTTTTATAAAACTCAGTGATCAGATGTAGATAGATTTTGCAACCTTTCACATTGAGCACAACAGTTCACTTTTTTTCTTTTAATACTGGAGTGGAGGTAATTTCTGGGCGTGTAAAGACATTCAAGTGGTCTTGGAGAATCCTCCAGGTTTAGTTTCCTGGTAGAAAAACTTACCTGGGCACACGTGAGCAGACATTCAAATGCGGAGCCTTTAAAGAGGGCAGAGCTTGCAGTTCTGACACTACTCAGCCAGAAGGCTCCTGTGCAAACATCTCAGTGTGCTGTGCAGACTCCCTTAGTGTGCCCAGACACAGATGGCAGAAGTGCATAGAGCAGCCCTGATTGGCTGACCCGGACTGCTCAGTCAGCCTGTATCTTCCTGCAGCATAATGTGGGATTGTGAAGGAGGCATGTTTTACTGCTGGGTTGGCTAAAATAATAAACTCCAGCCTGTGTGACACACTGTTTCCAGGAGATATGGGGGCATGGGAGCAAAGCATCCTGGGATGCAGGAGAACTATGCTATGACTTCTTTCAGAAGAGAATACATACCATCACTGTCACAGGAGAAGCTCTGGGAAAAAAAATCCTGACTGTTTGTTGTACTTGTGGTTTGTCTTGGGAGAGCACTGACTTTCCTGGGAGAAACTGAATGTCTCTACGTGGCCTATATTAGCATTCTTTTCTCTGAGGAACTCCAGAAAACCCTGGAACTTTAAAAACTCCTAAGTATGGCTTCAATTGATAAACCAAAACTTTTGCTTCATGCTTAATGAAGGATTCCAAAAGCTTCTTCAGTTAATTATTTTTTATTCCCTACAGTTTCTTATATTAAAATTAAAAAATACGTTCCAAGTGGTTAAGGTTTATAGTGTCTTACTATTTTCCAGTTTTCAGGTTGGCCACCTCAAAGATCTTGGAAGGACAAATTCCTAACAGGCATGTTAAACTTTAAAAGTTATTACCTCTTTACCCTTACTACAAGTAGGTTTCAAAGCTACAAAAATGTCATTTTAGTGGCCCTTCCAGCACATATTTTCTAATACTGTTGTCTTCTCCTGCATGTATACTCTCATATTTTCATCCCAGTGAAGTGTGAACTTAAGATAAAAGTAAAATCCTTTGTATTCTTTTTGTCTGTACATCCTAAGGTGGTACAAATTGGAAGAATAGCTTTGCGATCAATGAGCATTGTTGATTTACACTAACTGATGATCTGACCCAGAAACTCTTATTTCATTTCTGTGATGGCAAACTAAGACAACAGGAGTGAGCAAATCATTATACTCTCCTGTTCTTCTTATCTCATTTACAGCCTCCCCACTTCCCCTCCACCCCTAAATCTACCTATTCTTTGAGTGGATGCACATCTTAAAGGAAATGTGGAGGCTGCTGTCTCCAACCAAATTACATTGTTTCTTATGCTTATGTGTACTGTGTACTATTGTCCTCTACTGGATTGTATTTCACCTCCTCAAGTGTCAAGGTTCCCTCTACTGGCTGAGCTACTGAAGCTGCTGTTTCAGAATGCAAACCTTAAAGGTGCTGCAAATGTCTTGGAAGCTACTTATTTTACTGTGTGATTGGAAAGCACTCATCACGCTCCAGGAATGTAGCTCACAGGATGGGGTCTTTCATCTCTTGGGTGGAGGAAAAATGTTTTTGTGAACCCAGAGTTTGCCAGTTAATTCCTATGCTGGGTGACTCCCATTACTATGGAATCAAAGACTAATGTATGTAAGGGAGCCTTCTGTGACCTTTTGGAGAGCCACAAACATGATACTGACTTCTGAAGAAGGGGCAGCAAGGAACTAACTGTCTTAAGGTTGCCAGGAGAGAATAACACTAAATCTACATCAGTATCTCTTATTACTATCCTGGTTTAAAGCTAATTTTACAATAATTATTTACACCATTGTCAATAATTCTCATCTGATTGACAATGGTGTATATTTTAAATCACTCCATTGGCACCAGGTAGGAGTTCAGGCTAATAAGTGACTTCCTTTGTCCTTGAGTATACAGGTTTCCCTTGATTTATGCAGGTTCAATTTATGCAAATTCACTCTTATGCAGTGACCCTTTTATACCTGAAATTCGTTATATGCGAGGTAAATTCGCATATATGCAATTGGCATAGGCTGATCTTATGCGATTGGCATAGGCGCGCTCCACCCTCCCCCAAGCAGGTAAGTCTGAGTTTGTGAGGGGAGGGAAAAGGGCTGTGAGTGGAGGGGAGGGCTGGGGGGAGGTGAAAGGGTTGTGGGGCCAGGCCCCACTCACCTGCCCCTGAAGAGCCTGATGCCGCCACTGGCTCGAGTCTGTAGTGGCCACCCACTCCTGCTGCAGCTGCTTTGGGAGTGGTAAATGCTAGCGGCTTGCAGCCACTGGGCTGTGCCATGCCCCAACCTCCCCGGGGCTCTGCTTCCCCCAGGGCACCATGCCCCAAACCCTTGGCATGGTGCAGCCCAGCAGCTACAAGCAGGCAGCATCCATCACTCCCAGGGCTACAGCAGGGGTAAGTTCTAGATATGTGCAGACATTCAAGTGGTGTTGGAAAATCCTCCAGGTTTAGTTTCCTGGTAGAAAAACTTATCTGGACCTACCATTCTGGAGTGCAGTTCTTGTTTGGCCTCTCCTACGTGTTTTCCATCGGGCACTTGGTGTTCGATGAGATATATTACATTTCTGAAGATGCAGCTTTCTAATTCCTTGTGAGTAATATACGGGGCAGCTAATGCTATACATGCTGTAATAACGTACTTGCAAAGCCACCCTCCTTGCAATGGACCCTTCATCTTCCAAATAATTCCAGAGACAACTGTAGAACAGGGAGCCCATTGCAGCACAGTGTCATTATAGCTACATTGAAGAGACCCATCTATATGGATGTGGAAGGGGCAACAAGGGACATATGTAAAGGCACAGATTCCTTGTGCAGATGCTCTGTGCTTCCTGGATGAACCTTTTAATTTTGGTAGGTATGTGGAACTGTTGATATAGGGCCTCATTTTCCTCTAAGGATGGCAAAGCCCAATCAGATGGAGAATTCAGGGAAAAATACATAAGGGGGAAACCTGACTGGGTTTTTTTCTCTGTTGTCCCAATTATATGGACTTTCATACAAAACACAATATGAATTTTCCTCCATGAAAAAATAATACCATTTCTTTTTGCTTTAGAAATATTAACTAAGTCTCTTTTCAAGGTGGTGGAAAAAAAGTTACATATATTAATGAAGCCCACAGAGGGAATCATTGTTAGAATCAGGACTCTTCCAAGTCTAGTTTCCCTACCCCTAATAAATGTGCTCACACCATGCCGCGTTGTCATCAGTTCCAAGTATCATCTTAAAAAGCTATCCAAGGTGAGGGGTAGATTAGGTATTTGGAATCTTGACAGAAGAAGCATTTCAGTATGCAGCCATCACAAGCAAACCACACAATCTGTTTCTGTACACTAAAACCTTTTAAAAAGTGTCAGGCTATGCTAATAGCATTGCGCGAGTGATTTCCTCAGTAGTTACTTTAGATGATGTATCACACTGATCCACATTTTCATTTAATTTAATAGTAGAAATTTACATTTGAAAATGGAGTTCTTGGTCTGGAGTCTATGGTGAATGGCTGCAGGAAGCCGTGATTGAATGCTTTTCAGAGAGGTCTAAGAGAAATAATAACAATCTTGTCATTTTTGATTGCCATATCTTTGATAACCTGGTGGCCACACTGTTAATAATCTATTTAGGGAAAAGCTTCAAAGATTAGCTCATGCTTTCTCTGCTAGGTTAATATATCTTTGCATTGTTATTATATTTTATTTTTTATTATTAAACACGGAGAATGTGCTCAGCATTTGAACAAGTCACAAAATCAGATGACCCTGCCTCTAGGGAACTGTAAACCAATTAATGTGAAAACAGAGAAGTCAAGAAGCACTGGGACATCCAGGGGAGAGAATAACTTTTATAGATATAATCAATAAATATAGTTTAAGGACATTAATTTCATACTCACACAAACACTCATTGTGTTTGGTGTGTGTACGTATATATACATACACAGAGAGAAAGAACAAGAGAGAGAGAATAAGTGAGTGTATAAGTAATATAGTGTATTCTACTTATTCATAGAAGAAGCAGTTTGCTAGGAAGGTTTTAACTGAACTAGGGTAGTGATTCAGCAAACTGAAATCAGGCCCCTGGTAAAATTGTATCTTGAAATGTAAAAGCATCTGGGTGAAATTTCAAACTTACATATAGGTGTCACTTCCCACTCAGAGATTATAAGTCTTCAGATAAGTGGTACAAGTGAATATTCTCCCTTAGCTCAAGTGGCTTGTGGTTTTGGAACAAAAGGTCGTGGGTTCTTTCTCTATTATGGCAAAACAACAATGTGGCCATGGGAATGATGCATTTTGCATTTGATTGTTGGGCCAAGGCTCCTATAAACCCCAATGCTGAAAAAAGCAATGTATAGCTGGGGGTAGGGGAATATGGATCTAATGGTAAAGGAGGAAAGAGATATGAAAATGTATAGTTTATAAGATTACGTTGCCTCTAGCAACTAGTCTACGGAGAATATGCTCCCTAAAAGAAGCCCACAGATAGGTCTTTTTCTTTGGTACAAGAAGCAGGTCACTGTTTTTGGAGTAGATCATATCCCTGCTGACACCTGAGCTCCATGCAGTCACAACATTATTAAAGCTAATATCTGTCCACCCTTTCTAAGCATGTAAATATTTGTTTCCAGCTTCCATTCTATCACTTTTCCCCCCCTAAAGTCTCCACCATTGCTGTCCTTAAAAGTTCATGAATTTTCAGAAAAGAGTTATCCACTATATATATGGATGATATATCCAAGCCCTGGCTGGGATGATCTAGTTGGGGATGGTCCTGCTTGAGTAGAGGGTTGAACTAGATGACCTCCTGAGGTCCCTTCCAACTCTAATTTTCTGTGATTCTATGTTGGTGTCTATTGATTAAACTAATCTGTTGCAACAGAAAACTAAAGACAAGGAATAGGAGCAGGTCCATGGAAATCTTCTCCAAATTACTGGGGGAGATTTCCAAATTGCCCAACCCCAGAGCCAGTCACTTCAAAGGAAATGACTGTTGTCAAAACAGTTTAGAAACAGTAGGCACCTATACACGTGCAGTGAGGCTGCTCCAACACACTGTAATAATAGCATGTTAGAACAGGCTCAGTCATGTCTGCTGGAGCATGGTAGTTACTGCACTCCAGTGTCATGAGTATCAGCATCCCTGCACTGAAAAATGTCAGCAGGGGTGCTTTAACTGAAGCTTGTTCTACAAGCTTTAGTTAAAATGCTCCCACTGCCATTTTTCAGCACAGGGACACTGATACATGTGACAACCTGGGAGCTTTAATTACAGCTTCTCTTAGAGCTCCTCTAATTAAAGTGCCCTCCCCCCACTCCACTCCCAGAGCATGTCTATAAACGCCCAGTGAGAATCTGGACTCTGTAGGGCTTTCATTTTAAACTGAAGCAAAGCTATAATTAGTCACAGTCTTCTGCCACAAACCATAGATCTACATCCCTGTAGAGAAAATGTGGAATTTCCATTTCTGGGCATTTTCAAGAGCAAGCTAACAGACACTCAGCTAGGATGGTTTAGTCAGAGGTGATCCTTCTTGGAGCAGGGTCTGGATTAGATGAGTCATGAGCCTCAAGAACTACTTTACTATGATCCTCTGATCCTGACTATTTAAAGCAGGTTTGACTTCTTTATAGCCATGCCTTCCCCATACAACCCCCTTGGCTGCAGGCTCTCCTAACACTGCAGACTGCACTAAGCTGCACTGTCCTTCCCTGCTCTGCTTTACACCCTGTGGTGGGAACAGGAAGTGAAAGCCAGAGAAGGGAGGGGAAACCTGGAGACCCTGACTGCAGCAGCAGTTGGACCAATGAGAAGAACAGCAGCCAGGGGAGCTTTGCAAGTTAACTCCTCACAGGCCACATGTGACCCATGGGCCACCTGTTAGCACTGATTTAAAGGAAATCTCTAGGATGCCTACATCTTAGTTGCACTAGCCTAAAAAATTCCACTGAGAGGGGGTTGCACAAATCTCTCTGAAAAAGCAAATGTTGTATGGGCCCTCCTACTGATCCAGTTGAATTGTAACAGAGTTGAGATGGAGTTACTTGTTTATGTGGCCATTCTGGACTGCTGTTTTGTCTCGCATATGACAAGACATGCTCCTTGTTTTTGGGAAGGCAAAATGAAGAATCCCCCCACTCCCCCTGCCCTGAGTTATAGCTACATAGAACAGCCTAATTTTCATGGCTGCCTAGAAACATGATCATTCACATTCTACTTAAAATACTAATGAGACTCTTCACTACGTGTATTAAGCCCCTACACCCCACACACATTTCAAAATGCCTGTAGGGCGCTTTAACTAAACCTGCTGAATGAGCTTTAGTTAAAGCCCCTGTAGCTATTTTGAAATGCGGGATACTTAATATATGTGATGGTGATCCATTTTAAATAGACTTGCTGCCTGGGAACTGCTCTAATTAAAATGCTTCCTCACCCCGAGCACATGTGTAGGCAGCCCATGAATCTCACCCTCCCTTTTCCTGCTTAACTAAAATCTGACACTTTAGCTGCTGCTGAATGCTGGACTCCATGAGTGAACTGACAACTTTGAAGAGATCTAAAGGGTCTCCAGAGCCATGAAAAAGGAGAGGGGAAAAACCCAAACCAGGAGCAACTAGCAGAGAGCAAAACAAGCAGATCAATGCATGGCTGCACAGGTGGTGTCACCAGCAGGGATTTTGGCTTGTTTGAGCATAGCATGTTTTTCCAAGAAGAAGGACTGCTAGGAAGAGACAAGATCCACCTGAGGAAAAGAGGGAAGAGCAACTTTGCAGAAAGGTTTGCTAACCTGGGGGATGGAGATCAAAGTCTGAGGTAAGTGGAGAAGCAGAAGCCCTGGAGGAAGCACAAGGAGGAGGGAACACCAAGGGAGGCCTCCTCATTCTTCCTGAGAAAGTGGGGCTATCAGCTAGTTATCTCAGGTGTCCTCACAATGCATGAAACCTGGGAAACAGGCAAAGAGAATTGGAAGTCCTCTCACAGTTAAGGAATTACGATGTGATTGAAATAACAGAGACTTGGTGGGAGATCACAGGACTGGAGCACTGTCATGGATGTGTACAAACTGTTCAGGAGGGACGAGCAGGGAAGAAGAGAAGGAGAAGTTGCACTTTATGTAAAAGCTCAGAGCTCCAGTATGAGACTGGAGATAGACCTGCTGAAAGTACCTTGGTTAAGGTGAGAGGGGAGAGCAACAAGTGTGATGTTGTGGTGCATGTCTGCTATATACCACCAGATGAGGAAGATGAGGCTTTCTTCAGACAACTAGCAGAAGTTTCCTGATCACAGGCCCTGGTTCTCCTGTGGGACTTCAGTAACCCTGACATCTGCTGGTGGGCAATACAGCAGTGCATAGGAAATCCAGGAAGTTTTTGAACAGCATTGGAGATGACTTCCTGGTGTAGGGGTTGGAGAGACCAACTAGGGGCCATTTTGTCCTTGATCTGCTGCTCACAAACAGGGAGGAATGGGTGGGGGATGTAGAAGTGGATGGCAAATTGGACAGCAATGACTATGAGATGATCAAGATTAGGATCCTGAAGAAAAGAAGGAGAGCAACAGAATATGGACCCTGGACTTCAGAAAAACAGATTTTGACTCCTTCAGGGACCAGATGGGCAGGATCTTTCGGGAGACCAGTCTGAGGGGGAGAGGAGTCCAGGAGAGCTGGCTGTATGTTAAAGACACTTTACTGAGGGCACAGGAACAAACCATCCCAATGTGCAGAAAGACTAGCAGGTATGGCAGGTGACCAGGTTGGCTTAGCAGAGAACTCTTTGGTGAGCTTAAACACAAAAATGAAGCTTACAAGAAATGGAAGCTTGGACAGATGAGTAGGGAGGAATATAAGACTACTAGCCAATTGCCTGTCAAGAATATCAGGGGAGGGGAATGGGCAGGGGTGGAGCTCCGTGCCCACCCTCCACCCTGTCTGGGCCCAATCCCTGTTTCCCTCCTGCTGCTTGGGGTCCAGGTCCACTCCCCACCTCCCCGCCGCAGCGGCATGGGGAAGGGAGGAGTGTACCCAGGCCCAATGCAGGGGAGGACCAGGCCCAAGGGTGGGGAGAAGCTGTGTGTGTTTAATGTGTGTTACTATGTTAATTTAAATATACTGTGTAGTCAAAAGTTTCCATGCTTCTCAATTAACTGACAAGTAGCAGAATAAAGTACACAAAACAGTACAAGTCAAAGATATAATTATTCCAGTAATATGATCTAGCATAACTATATTTTGCATTCAGCAGAATATTGCTTTCCACCATGACCTTATAAGGCATAGTTTTTTTGTGTTTTGCTAGAGAAAGCCAATTGTTAGTAAGACAGAAATTGCCATAGTGGGTCATAACCAAGGTTGGTTTAGTTGAGCAACCTTTCTCTGATATTGATCAATACTTGTTGCTTCATGAGAAGCTGTAAGAACCCCATACTATGGGGTAAAATTAAATCTGAAATGATCTTCATAGATGTAATCTTGAATTCCAATAGAGATTGTTTTCATGATAACTCTGGTTATTTTTTATATCCTTAAAAATGTCCGATATCTTTTTTTTTTTTAATATGGCTGTTTTCTTGTCTTCAACAACTTTCTGGGCAATAAGTTTCATAGTTAATGGCATGATTTCTGGCAAATTAATTCATTTTCTTGGTTTTTCATTTCCCATCTGAATATCCTTTGTCCTTATTATTGAAGAGAAGAGAAGAGACAAGATGAGACCTACCTTTCTCTCATCATTTATTTTTATTAAGTCTCTACTGTATTCCATGTGAAACCACATTAAGTGAAGATAGCATAATATTCTCCATATTATTCATTATCACTTTCTTGGGACATTTCATTCTAGTTTGCATTGTTACCACAATTGTACACTGAGAAAGGTGTTCATTGATACATATATGCAGTGATCCTCAGGTCCCTCTCTTTCTTTGATGCAGATAATTTAGGACCCTATAACCTATATGAGTAGTTTATTCCCAGCCTACCACCCCCCATCCACCCCCAATTTATAACACTTTGCATCTATTGGTAATGATTTTCGTTTGCCCATTTACTTAGCTTGCTTCACTCACACAAGTTCCTCACAGTCTTCTGTAAATTCGACTAACATAAATAACTACACCATCTTCCTAATATTACAGCATCCTATTCCTAATTTTTAAGAAGGATTTTATCTAAAAACTCACTAGAGAACAAGTGGAAACTGGCATAGCTTTATTGAAGCTAGTGGAATTGTGTCACTTCAGACCAGCTGATGATCTGCTGTGTCTCATGTAGCAAGTATAAGCAAGTATTTAGCTCCTTTACCACATTCCCTCATATAAATCTGCTTTATTTTCAGGCTGTTGAAGTAGTATAACTATGGATAGTAGCTGATGTTCACTGTAAAAAAAGAAATGTTAATACATTGCAAGTGCTACCATATCAATTTGACATTTTGAACTGATACCATATGGGAATCATGCTAAGTTACTGAAGAATTAATGTGAAATGTGTGATTTTGGCACAAGAAAGGCCAGTGTAGAAGACCAATTAGAGATAAAAGAAGTCACTAAACTTGTTTACACAGCTGGATAGTCAGTAACAGGCTGATCTCTTTTTATGTCCTTCCTCTAGCATTTTCTTTGCTTTCTTTTCAGGGTCTGAATTTTAAGAATAGAATAGAATATTTTGAAAGCCATTTGCCTTCATATTACCTTCATTTTCTTGTTATAATGTTTAATAAGTTGAAACTCACAAAGGAATCCTACAAAAAGCGGAATCTTGGTTATATTCATAGACAAGTGGACATGAAAAGAGAAAATCAGAAGGCCAAGGCATGATTTAAGATGCAACTGGCAAGGGACATAAAAGGCAATAGAAAGGGATTCTATAAGTAAGTTTGAAATAGGAGGGAAACCAAAGAAAGTGTATATTCTACACTAAATGCAATCTCATCATGGTGTCCTGTGACCAGTGGGGTACCCCAAGGCTATGTCCTTGGATCCATATTGTTCAACATCTTCATTAATGATGTGGACATTGGAGTCAGAAGTGGACTGGCCAAGATCGACAATGACACCAAACTTTGGGGCAAAACATCCACACCAGAAGACAGGCGGGTGATCCAGGCTGACCTGGACAGGCTCATCAAATGGGTGGATGAGAACCTGATGGTGTTTAACACCGAAAAATGCAAGGTTCTCCACCTTGGGAAGAAAAACCTGCAGCATCCTTATAGGCTCGGCAGTGCTACACTGGCTCGCACTACGGAAGAAAGAGACTTGGGGGTTATCATTGACCAGAAGATGAACATGAGCCTGCAATGCGATGCTGCGGCTAGTAAAGCAACCAAAACACTGGCTTGCATCCATAGATGCTTCTCAAGCCAATCCCAGGACGTCTTTCTCCCCTTGTACTCAGCCTTGGTGAGGCCGCAGCTGGAGTACTGCATGCAGTTTTGGGCTCCACAATTCAAAAAGGATGTGGAGACGCTTGAGAGAGTCCATGATCAGAGGTCAGGAAAGCAGACCTTACAACGACAGGCTGAGAGCCTTGGGGTTTTTAGCCTGGAAAAGCGCAGGCTCAGGGGTGATCTGATGGCCACCTATAAGTTTATAAGGGGTGACCACCAGTATATGGGGGAATGTTTGTTCACTAGAGCGCCCGAAGGGATGATGAGGTCAAACGGTCATAAACTACTGCAAGACCATTTCAGGCTGGACATAAGGGAGAATTTCTTTACTGTCCGAGCCCCCAAGGGCTCGGTTTCCCTCCTATTTCAAACTTACTTATAGAATCCCTTTCTATTGCCTTTTATGTCCCCTGCCAGTTGCACCTTAAATCATGCCTTGGCCTTCTGATTTGCTCCTTTCATGTCCACTTGTTTATGAATATAACCAAGATTCCGCTTTTTGTAGGAACAGTCTGCCACCGGAGGTGGTTCAAGCACCTACATTGAACACCTTCAAGAGTAAATTGGATGCTTATCATGCTGGGATCCTATGACCCCAGCTGATTTCCTGCCCTTTGGGCGGGGGCCTGGACTCGATGATCTTCCGAGGTCCCTTCCAGCCTTAATGTCTATGAAATCTATGAAATATTTTGCCCAAAATTTTTTGCATCAAACCTTTACCTTATGGTTGAGCTAAAACATGTTTTTCAAAGCACATCTACTCTAGACATTTCTGTTCATCACTCATATGTTCCCAGTGATGAGGTTGGATAGATGCATGTGTACCAAGAATATAGTTTCATAGTTGTTCCATAGTTGGTAGGGTTAGAAGGGATCTGAGCAGATCATCAAGTCTGACCCCCTGCCATGGGCAGGAAAGAATTCTGGGGTCAAATGACCCCATCTAAGTGATTATCTAGCCTCCTTTTGAAGACCCCCAGGGTAGGAGCAAGCACCACTTCCCTTGGAAGTTGGTTCCAGATCCTAACCACCCTGACTGTGATGTAGTGCCTCCTGACCCTACTCTCAATCAACCTGTGGCCGCTATTCCTAGTTACTCCGGGTAGTGCTCAGGGGAACAGGGACTCTCCCATTCCCCACTGGTCCCCCCTGGTAAGTTTATAGATAGCCACCAGATCCGCTCTCAGCCTTGTCTTGCGGAGGCTGCCCTGCTGCCCCCTGACGATGCGTGTGGCCCTCCTCTGGGCCCTCTCAATGCTGTCCACATCCCTCCTGAAGTGCAGCACCCAGAACTGGACGCAGTACTCCAACTGTGGCCTGACCAATGTTGCATAGAGTGGGAGGATAACCTCCTTGGACCAACTCATGATGCATCTGTGGATGTATGAGAAGGTGTGGTTAGCCTTACTGACCTCACGTTGGTGGCCCACGTTCATCTTGGAATCAATAACAACTCCAAGATCCTTTTCTGCCTCTGTGCTGATAAAAAGGGAGTTCCCCAGCCTATAGGTATGCTTTCTCCCTAGGTGCAGTACCTTGAACTTGTCAGTATTGAATCCCATCCTCTTCTCATCCACCCACCCCTGTAACCTGTCCAGATCTAGTTGTAGCCTGTCCCCCCCTTCTAGTGTGCCCACCTCTCCCCACATCTTAATGTCATCCGCGAATTTGAACAAGGTGGTTTTCACTCCCTCGTCCAAGTCGCTGATATAGATGTTGAACAGTGCAGGCTCAGGGACTGAGCCCTGTGGGACTCCACTGCTCACATCCCTCCAGGTTGAAAATGACCTTTCCACCACCCCTCTCTGGGTGCAGCCCTCTAGTTAATTTATGGGTCATCTGACTATGTAGGCATTGATACCACAGTTGCCTTATTTTTTTATAAGAATGGGGTGAGAGACAGTGTTGAAGGCCTTCCTAAAGTCCATAAAGACTACATCCACCATGACACCTGCGCCCAAAGATTTTGTGACCTGATCGTAAAAGGCAACCAGGTTGGTCTGACAGGACCTACTCCTAATGAACTCATGTTCATTGCCCTAAGCATAATCTCCCCTGCTGCTGCATTGCAGATGTGCTTCTGGATAATTTTCTCAAAGAGCTTTCCCAGGTAAGACTAATGGCCCTATAGTTACCTGGGTCCTCCTTCTTCCCTTTTTTGAAAATGGGGAACACGTTGGCCTTTTTCCAGTCCTCTGGCACCTGGCCAGAGAACCACAAGTGCTCGTAAAGCCATGCCAGGGGTCCCGCAATGACTTCTGCCAATTCCCTCAGCACTCTGGGGTGGAGATCATCTGGACCTGCTGATTTAAACACATCCAGCCCCACCAGAAGTTCCTTAACTACATCTTCCCTAACCCTAGGCCTGGTGGTGCCTCTCCTGTGTCCATCCAGAATCCCAGTGGGGGAGATGTCAGAAAAATGGAGGCAAAGAATTTGTTAAAGAGGTCAGCTTTATCATCTGGTGCAGCCACCAGAGTGCCCAGCATGTCCTGCAGGGATCCCATGTTACCCAGTACCTTTTTTTTACTCCCTATGTATTTAAAAAAGGACGTCTTGTTATATTTGATCCTGGTCGCTAGACCTAGTTCCATCTCTGCCTTAGCTTTCCTAACAGGCCCCCTATAGTCTCGAGCAATGGAGGTATAATCATCCTTGACCCTTCTCTTCCATCAGATGTACGCCTCCTTTTTAGCTTTCAGATGTTCCTGAATGTCTTTGGTGAGCCATGGGGGCTTTTGAGCACTCTTGCCCCCTTTGATTCATGTTGGGACTGTTACCCTTTGGGCTCAGAGGATCATCTCCTTAAGGAATGACCACTCATCTTGGACTGCCAACTCCCCTACCTTCAAAGCCTCTCCTACCAATCTCCTTAACTCATTGAAATTGGCCCTCCTGAAGTCAAGGGCTACTGCCTTGTTGTAGACCTTTGCCACCCTGTGCTGGATAGTGAATTCTGGTAGGCGATGATTGCTATTGCCCAGGTGGTTGAGGATCCACAGTCCCCTCACCAGGTAATCACCTGTGACCAGGACCAGGTCCAGCAAGGCATTTCCCCTGGTGGGACTATGCACCTCCTGGGTTAGGTAGAGGTCCTGTATCTACGCTAGGAACCTATGTGAGCAGTCAAACCTGGCTGACTGGATCTCCCAGCAGATGTCTGGGTAGTTTAGGTCACCCATGATGACCACATCCCTTGACTTAACTGCCTTCATGAGCTCACCTGAGAATTCCCGGTCTAGCTCTTCCCCCCTGGTTGGGTGGTCTGTAGTAGACACCCACCATGAAGTCCCTTTCCCCACGACCCCCATGTATTCTTACCCAGATCACTTCAGTCTGCCCCTCCTCTGACCCCATCCTGTTTGTTGAGGACGTGTATTGTTCTTAGTATATAGGATGCACTCTAAATATTTTCCATGTAATATCCCACATACAGAGGATATGTGTATTTTATGTGTTACAGGGGTTCCAAGCATAGTCAATTATCTACTTGTTATACTTGTTCTTGGAGTAAGTAACTGAGACAAAGATAAGGGTAATCTGTTAATTAGAAGTTGTCAATTAAATTTAATGAAGGTTTATAAATTTAATGAAGGTTTAGGGGACGGTAGGAATCAATATTTGGTCAAATGTAGTGAACACACACAAATTGGCACATTGTTGTCATATGTCTGTGAGAAGACAAAACACTACATGGCTATGTATCTGGTCTTGCCTGTTTCTTAGGAGATTAAAGGAGGCTGCTGTTTTTTTTCTGTTACTTATTCGTTGTTTATTCTATTTTGCACTATTGCGTGTGCATAGTCCATCAAAGTTTGGATAGTACTTCCTGTCCTCATTGTTTGTCTTCTTTGAGTTCCTCTTATGCTTATTCTGCTGTAGTGGCTGCAGGAGAAGTTACATTTAGTTTTGCAGTTTAGTCTTACAACTTCAAAGATGCTCATCTTTCACAGTATACTGGGATCTGACCCAGACCTCTAGAAAATTTTCCATTTTGTAGGTTAGCACCTCTGTGGGTGTATCTGCACGAGATGTTTACTGCGGAGTTGACTAATTGCATAGTAAACATCTTGGTGTCTACACGTGTGCCCCTAATTAACTCTGCAGCAGGGTAGTCTTGTAAAATACAAATATTACCTTGATACAGTTTTTTCATGCACAGCAGCACATGTGTAGATGCAGCCTCAGCTATCTGGGGCACAGGATGCTTCAGCATGGGGCTAGCCAGCAGGCAGCCCCCACACTGAGGCACGCTGTGACTCAACCAGCCATGGAGCACCTGAGCTGGCTGTACCTCCATCTCCATGTGTTTCAGCATGTCTCAGCATGCAGGCACACTGCACCCCAGCCAGAACATCCCAGCTGGCTACTCCTTCATCTTCACATGCCTCAGAGTAGGGGCTCTGCAGTGCATGGAGGCGGAGGAGCAGCCCTAAGCTGGCTCTTCCCCCATCTCCACCTGCTGTACTGTGGTTGGCTGGGGCACAGTCAGCCTCAGCATGGGAGCTGCCCCTGCAACACATGAGGTCCAGTAGGAGCAGCCCTGGTTTGGCAGCTGCTCCCCTGGGTCCTCTGCTAACCTGAACTGCTTCTACCAGGTTTCATGTGTTGCACATGAATAAACTCTGGAGCAATACATTCAAGCTCCAGAGCAGCACATTCAAATGGCAAGCCCGGGAGCAAAAAAAGGCTACATGAATTGCATATGTAGATGCAATGCGTAGATATGCTCTGTGTTTATTCCCTGGGGGCTTGAAACCTCAGAGTTTGTACACCTGATAACGTTTTAATGACCCACGTGGGTCTCACTATTTGCTTTTTATTCTGTAAATGTTCAGCAGGACAATATCTCTTTCATGTAGTCAAATATTCCCACAATGTTCTAGATACTACTAGTTCCAAAATCCATCCCAACCATTTCTCCACTCCAAACAGGAGTCTTCCCATTGCCGCATTCTTTGAGTTGGATTAAAATCACAGTAGTTTAAGTGAGGTGGGAGACCAGAGCAGCAACCCTGGAGGCTGCATTTGGGAAGGAGTGGGGGAAGCAAAAATAACTGCTGCTGCAGCTGGTTGTGCTGCCCTCAGCCACATGACTAGTGCTGCCATATGTGCCACCACAGCCCAGAGCACAAAGCTGCCCTGTTTTACTTTTGTATTATCCTCTCATTCAGTTTCTCCTCTCAGCAAGGAGTGGGGGTCAAGCTAGCATTATTGCCCCCTGCAGTACACTGGGTGTTTCCCAAGCCTGGTTTTGTATTTCTGACTAGCAAATTCACTTCTGTAGAGGCTAGCTTCTGTTAGGTTGTAGCCTTGAACCCAGGGCCTTGGCCTGCCTGCTTATCCTGATCTGCCACCTCACCAGAACATTGGGGCAAACACAGGTGGCCAAAAACCTTTATCTGGGCCCAGCCACACACTCACTTCTTGCCACCAGAGTGGCCAGCCCAGGTCAGCTGAACTTTTACCCCTTCCGATATAAACCTCTGACCAGAAATATGAAGTGTCTGGGGAAGAAGCTTCAGCCCTGTACCTAGCTTACTGAACCCTTGGCTTGTGCTGCTACTGGCCTACTGACAGACTCTCTGGATACCTGACCTGGTTTGTCCATGGACCCTGAGTTTGGCCTGACCCATTTGGATACCTGACCTGATTCTGATTTGTTTTCCTGAATACCTGACCTGGCTAGCCTCCTGACCTTACACTCTGCCCGACCCTCTGGATTTCTGTCTCGGGACATTTATACACATGCTCCAGGAGCGTGTGGGGAGTGCACTTTAATTAGAGTGAATCCAAGAGCTGCTCTAATTAAAGCACCCAGAGCATCATTTTTCACCCAGTAATGAAAAATGGCAGTGGCAGTGCTTTAAAGCTGAATGAATTAGTTTTGGTTAAAACCCCTGGCACCATTTTTCAGCATGGGGATGTTGATACATGTCCTGCTGGAGTCTGGTGAAGCATGGTAATTGCTACTAAGCATGGTAATTACAGCCCACTGGAGCTTGTGTAAGGTGAGCCTCTGCAGAATGCAGCAACCACTTACAGCTGACTCTTGTGAGAGCCTCTTAAAAGATATGGAAATAGGAACAATCTACCGTAGGCCTGTTGTGTATCAGTTGCTCCACAGTAACTGCTTGTGTGCATACTGCAGTGAGTGGAAAACTAATCCGTGGTAACTTAGCCCACAGTAAAGGAGGATGAAACACTTAAAGCTTTCACTCTGCAGTAAGCTGTTTGTTTGTCCATACCTTAAGATATAGTTCCCCACTAATTCTTGCCCAGACAAACATACTAATAATAAACATGAGCAATCAATGGGCATGTCTACACAAGATGGTACTGTGCAGGTGTTACTATACATTTATTTAATACTTGTATTAGCAAGTACTAAATAAATGTGCAGTAACTGAAGTTACTGCACAGTAGTGTCGGCAAAAATCTTTTAAGTGATGCTACTGTGCAGTAGCCTAATAGTACTGCACAGTAGCATATTTCAGCTGTGCTGCGCTACTGTGCAGTATATTTCAGCCCAATGTCAACGTAAACATGATGAAATGCTTCATATATACATAAACAACTTTTAACTAGCAATGTTTATTTAGTCTCTGCAGGGCCCTTCATTGTTACGTGCTCCTGTGGGTTTCCTCTGAGACGTTGGCACCATTGTTGTCATGCAGCAGTAAATCTATTAGTACAGGCTATGTCAGGGACAGGCAGTTATTTCAGGTGGAGGGCCGCTTACTGAGTTTTGGCAAGCCATCAAGGGCGACATGATAGGTAGGCAGGGGCAGATAAATATTAATTGTCTAAATTTTGGGAGGGCCCGGGGGCTGGATAGAATGCCCCACGGTTTAGCCCTTTAAAACTACTTAGCCGTCTCAACCAACCTTTCAACCTGTTGGACACTTTCTCAGGCAGGACAAAACTGACCCTGCTTTCTCTTCCTTTGGAGGTTTGGGGAAGCTTGAACTTGTTTTTGCATGGTATATATTTATTTAAGGTGACATCCTCAAACTATATGAAGCTACCTGATGTAATACTGCTGTTTTCAACTTTCGTTCTCGTGATAGATATGAATAGCATTCTCTGCATGAAATGGTGGCCACTTCTAGGACTCCAGATCATAGTAAGTTTTCCTTGACTGTTACTTTGTACATAATCAAGTCTCTAGTGGCTATCAAGTCAATTTCAAGTGGCGCAGGCATTCTTGCTTCCAGTTTTCTGTTGAAGAAAAGATCACTGGGTGACAACCCATGCTTCATTGATGCAATTTTATAATTTAATAGTGCTCAGAGTCTGACTCATGAATCTTTTTTAGTAGACACTTTATTATGCTAATGTAGTTTGCCCCCAATTCACTGGATTGGGAGTAATGGGTGTGAGCAATGATATGTCTAAAGCTGTATTTCATTGCTAACTGCCTAAACTCCTGCCCATTAAATTGGCCTGGTCAGAATAACTAGAGCTTGTTTATCTTAAATAGCTAAATTAACAGGGTTTTTTTTTGAAGGGAGGTTTTATCTACGATGTATAAAGTTGGTTGGCATTTAATGGAACCAAATTTTATTAACTGAATTTTAATTTAAGAAGTCTAATAGAGAGTAGAATCATAAAAAAAAAATGCATTGGAAGGGACCTCAGGAGGTTATCTAGTTTTAAACCCCTGCTCAAAGCAAAAGAAGTCTAACACTTTTAAGTGTAAGTATAAACTGTTCTTTGATTGAGAGGGTGATACACCTGCTTTATGATATTCCCTTAAAAATATGTATAGCTATATAATGTCCATATGCAATCGTCATAAATAAGTAATTTTCATCCAGGTCAGTTTAGTTGACTACTTAAATCTTTAAATTATTCTTGAGCCGAATTCTGCTTTCTTATCCTCCAGTAGCATAGCCGGCTTCACTGCGTGAGCTGAAATAATTCCAATCAACATCAGAGTAACTGAGCAGAATTTTGACCTTTTTCCTGTAAATATTCTTATACAGCTTTTGACCCTATCCTCTTTGGGTTAGATACGTTTCAATCTATTGAAGTAGAAGGACTGTAATGAGTGAATTTGACATCTAAATGTGATTCTATTCCATCCCATTCAAATCCCTGAAAATCTATTAATGTATCTTCTTTTGTAGTACACTGTCATCTTACCCTTAAGAGTGAGCCCCAAAAAAGCAGCAAGGAGGAGGAGGACTTCCTCACCCACTAAGTCTTTTTCATGAACCAGTGCTTCTCTTGTCCTTGTCATAAACCAGATATTTTTCCAGAATCAAGCACAAGCAAAGGCTCTTTCCACTGTTACAGAAAGGTCCTCCTTCATACAGGCCTCACCAAGGAGTCTGCAAACAAGCAAGTGCTCCAATGGTTTCCACTTTACTGCTCTTGCATGTATTCATGTCATTAGAGTAGCCCCATTTGATAGTGTTTCTTTTTGATCTTCTAGTTTGCATGCACAGGCAATTCAGGCATCACCATATTGCCTAGTTTGTATCAGCTCCTCTGGGAAGGACCTTCTGGGTTTAAGGTCCATTTCAGGGCATCTGATTTTGCATAATCTTTCTTTCCATAACCACTGTCATGCCCTGTCAGCCATTGTGTCTAAGGGCACAATACTGGTGGTCATAATTCTTTTGCTCTTTAAGCTGTTTAGTTACTTCTGTGTAACCACATATTCTGCAAGCTAGAATAGGATCATATTTAGGCAGCAAAGTCACTTATGTGTCTAACAGTTGGAATAGAATCTGGCCTAAATTTGTGTCTTGAATAGTGTTCCCTGGGACATGCTCTGCAGTGTTAAAATGACTTCCATTTGTATAATACTAAGAACTTTGCTATAAGCTCTCAAAAATTAAAATAACTGATGAGGAAAAGGATTTTGGAGTATTGATTGGCTGTAGGATGTGCAAGAATCAAGGTTATGATAGAGTAATGAGATTCTAGGATGCATTTAAATTAGTTAAGGTATGCTTAGCAGAGACTGAAGTGTTAATATCAAAGTACAAGACATTGGTTAACATCTTGTTCAGATGACCCCAACCAGATGCCTATCTAACCTCCTCTTGAAGACCCTCAGGGTAGGGGAGAGCACCACCTCCCTTGAGAGCCCATTCCAGATTTTGGCCACTCTAACTGTGAAGAAGTTCTTCCTAATGTCCAGTCTAAATCTGCTGTCTGCTAGCTTATAGCCATTATTTCCTGTAACCCCCAGGGGCACCGTGGTGAGTAGAGCCTCACCAATTCCTTCTGTGCCCCCATGATGAATTTAAAGGCAGCCACAGGGTCGCCTCTCAACCTTCTCTTGTGGAGACTGAAGAGGTCCAGGTGCCCTAGTCTCTCCTCGTATTCCAACTGCGGTCTGACCAGTGCCCGATGGGGGTAGTATCACCTCCTTGGTTCTGTTTGTCGTGCATCTGCTGATGCACGATACAGTGTCATTAGCTTTGCTGATGACTTCGTCACACTGACGACTCATGTTCATCTTTGAGTCCACTAGGACTCTGAGATCCCTTTCCACTTCCGTGCTGCTGACCAGGTCATTTCCTAGGCAGTAAGCGTGTTGGACATTTTTCCTCCCTAGGTGCAGCACTTTGCATTTCTCCTTGTTAAATTGCATTCTATTGTTTTCTGCCCATTTGTCCAACCTGTCCAGGTCTGCCTGTAGTTGTTCCCTGCCCTCTGGTGTGTCCACTTCTCTACACAGTTTTGTATCATCTGCAAACTTGGACAGAGTACACTTCACTCCCTCGTCCAAGTCACTGATGATGTTGAAGAGTATTGGTCCAAGGACAGAGCCCTGTGGGACCCTACTGCCCATGTCCTTCCAAGTCGATACCGACCCATCTACCACCATTCTCTGGGTACAACCCTCTAGCCAATTTGCCACCCGCCGGACTGTGTAATCATCCGAGTCACAGCCTCTTAATTTGTTCACCAGCATGGGGTGGGATACTGTATCGAAGACCTTCCTGAAGTCTAAGTAAACAGTATCTACCCCTACTCCTGCATCCAGGTGCTTTGTAACCTGGTCATAAAAAGAGAATTAGTCAGGTATGATCTACCTGCTATGAACCCATGCTGGTTTCCCCTCAACATACTTTTTCCTGCTGGGCTCTCACATATATGAGCCTTAATAATATTTTCAAAGACTTTACCAAGGATGGAGGTGAGACTGACTGGCCTGGACTTGACTGGATCCTCCTTCCTCCCCTTCTTGAAAATAGAGACTACACTGGCCCTTTTCCAGTCCTCCGGGACCTGGCCTGTGTGCCACAAGTGCTCAAATATTCTTGCCAGTGGCTGTGCAATGACATTAGCCAGTGCCTTCAGTACCCTCAGATGGAGCTCATCTGGGCCTGCCAACTTAAACACATCCAGTCCTTTCAAGTGACTCTGCACCATCTCAGGGTCAACGCTTGGTAGTCTGGCACTCAGCTGTTGTCTCGCTACGATCCCATTGTAAGACTTGTTTTGCCCCTCGTTTAGGACCACTGAGGCAAAGAACTCATTGAGGAGTTCAGCCTTGTTCCCCCTGTCTGTCACCAATTGCTTTTGCCCATTCAGTAGTGGTCCTATACTGCCCTAGGCCTTCCTTTTACTCCTTATATATCTGAAAAACAATTTTTTGTTATCCTTAACTTGGGACGCCATCCTTAGCTCCATGCTAGCTTTGGCCTTTCTAACTGCCTTCTTACAACTGCAAGCTGAGGAGGCATACTCCAGTTTAGTAATTTCTCCCTGTTTCCACTGCTTATATGTCTCCCTTTTTGCCCTTAGCCTGCACATAATTTCTCTGGTCAGCCAAGGAAGCCTCTTGGCCCCTTTCCCCCTTTTCCTCTGCATCAGGATTGTTTCCCTCTGTGCCCAAAAGATTGCTTCCTTAAGGCACATCCACCCTTCTTGGGCTCCCATCTCACCAAATCTCTTGCTCTGCAGTGCATCATTGACTCTACTAGTTACATACATTCAAGAAAGATTAATTAAAAATTGAAAAGGTACAAGAAGAGCTACTAAGATGATTAGGGAGAATGGAGAACCTCATGAGAAAACACTAAAAGAGTATGGCTTTAGTTTATTTTAGCAAAATCAAGGGGACACATGGCTAGGGCTGAGATACATTTGGAGAATTAAGTGTGGAGAAGAATTTTCATTTACAAGATAATACTGGTGTATAGTCAAAAGGTTAGAAATGGTCACAAATAAATATAGACTGGAAAATGGAAGTTTTCCAACCATCTGCCAGAGAACAAGGTACCTAATTTTTTCAAGTTGGAGTCTGATAAATTCAAGAAAGGAACAGCATTATAAGAGAGCATGATAGGTGTTATCCTAGAGTTAAAGATTATTGTGATACAAGACTGTGGGTATTTGATTTATTATGTTATGAAAAGGAGATTGAAAAGAGACTTGATTACCATATGGGTTGGTTGCTTGAGGTGACTTTGATTCCATTGGAGATGTGGGTAGGTCCTAGAAACTAAAGAAAATGGTCTTGGGGTGAGATGCATCTTCCTGGTAGAAGAGAAACATTGCATGTTGGACCTGTTTTGTACTGGGATGCAGTTTATTTTAGATTACAAAGAGATAAATGTCTTTTTATATGCAAATAAGGTAAGCCAGGCCAGGAAACTGTGACAGCTTGTGAGCAGGAAGGTCAATCTTATCCTTGTCTCTCCTTTATACTTACCTGCCATGACTTGAATGAAAGAGAAAAGAAAGGAGGTCAGTGTTCTTTGTTGTTTTTGGATAGAATAATGCTACCCTGATGTCAATCGCTCACAGTGTAAGTTTTATTTTCAGCTTAGCAGTGGTGCGGTAACAATGTCCTTGCCGATTACTTCATTGGCAAAGGTAGTCAGTGATACAATTAGGAAACACCAAGACCAGTTACTTTGTATGGACTTAGTAAGGAATCGTGACCGCTAATTACCTCATTAGTGGCATGCACTCTCTGCAGCTCTTATACCTCACGGGTGCACGATACTGAGGGTAGTCTCTTGCTACTCCCTGTCTTTACGTGTTCTCCTGCTCCTAGTTTTGACAGTTGCACTGGAATCCAGACTTGGGGATTACTGTAACCTCCGCCCCCATTTCTCTCACTGAGAGCATGATTCCTCCTTCTTAGAGCTCCTGGCAGATCCACTGCCCATCGTCTCCATTTCTTCCTGCACTCACCAGCACAGTTTTGAGTTACCGACAAGGCAATCTCCTTCACTGCTGACCTGCCATGGCCCCCAGGGCTCCACCGCCTGGCATCTTTGTCTCTCTCTCACTTGTCAGCACAGAGGGGTTCCTAGGAGACAGTCCCCTTCATCGCTGACCTGCTGTGTATCTCAGGGCTTCACTCTTCCTGGAATCCCTTCATCTCACCAGTAAGTTTTCTTCTTTTCTCTCTGGGAGCTTCACCACTCCCCACTCTTCATTTGGTGCCTGAAGCCAATCAATATCCCTCCTGCCACTGGTTTTATGCCTCCCTTGGTGGGCTAATCACCTGGTCTTATCCCACTTGTGCAATTCCTCCCACCTGGCAGAGTTCACCATCAGGTCAATCTGTCGCAACCTTGTCTAAGTAACAGGGCTCTTGCCCGAGTCCCTGTTACACAGCCCTTTCTAGATTAAGTTCTCTTCCTCTTATTTCCCTGCTTTCCTTCTGAGCTTGTAAATGCTTACAGTATTTGCTGCATTGTATTTATAATGTATAATCCCAGGCTTTAGGGTCCAGAATTTTTTTTCTCCCTTGCATGCATAACTTAACCTTTGGATCTTTTTTTATTCATCTTCCTCTGAAGCACTGGAGATTAATCAATTAAGCATAGCCAGATATGAGCCATGGCCACTGCATGAGTGCTTCCAGCAGTATGGAGAAACCTCTCCCATACCTGGCTTGTGTTTCTTGTTGACATGCTCATGCTCAAACCTATTGCCAGATTTGGGTCAGGAAGAAATTTTTCCCAGATCAGATGACCAAGAGCAGGGGGTAGGGGGCTTGTTTCCAATGCTGACAAGTAAAGTTTTTAGCACAGTCCTTGAAGGGAAACTATCTGTTTCTTCCAGCTTCTTGAGAACAACAGTGGATGGTGTCAGAGAGATTTCTCCTCTTGAAGCACAACTTTGCTGCTTTTTTTACAGATTTTTATACCCTCAGTTCAGCTTCTTCAAAGCATTCTTTTAATAGAGTAAATAATTGTCTTTTCTATTGACAAGGGGTTATCTGGTTTGGAGCATTTAAAGAAACTGATTAACAACCAGGAAAAATATAAGTTTTTAAGGAGTAAGCAGACACTTAGGAGCCAGCTTGAAATTTTTATGGATAGCAGGTATATTGGATGGGATACCTCATGGTTTCTTCAGAAAAAATAGCTCACAGCATCAGGGTTTGGGATTTTTATCTGTTGTGAACAAGCCTCAGCTTAGCATGACTTTTCCAGATATTACTAGAAGGGATTGATTACTTGAAGTGTTCATAAACTTTGTGGGGAGGACTTCCACCAGACATCCCACAAAAGTATGACAGCATTTGTGGTCAGGGCTCCAATGGACTGGACACTGTGATGAACCCTTTACCATTGTTCAGATGTTGTCCATACCCCCTCTGACTCGGTTGCTTGCCTCAGCATTCCCTAATCTGGTAACCGAGTCAACCAAGTTTAACTAGGCCTCCCATAGTGGGACCGGGGAATGTACGGCCTGAGATGCCTATTCAACTTTACTTCTGCTTAGTTCTGGTTAGATGAGGTGTGTGAGGGGGAAATGAAAAAGGCCTTTGTAAATCCAGATTAGAACTGGTATGATAAATGCTGAGCTGAGTGTAAGTGTGGGTTGATTAGCATTTGGACCACAGATTCCCCATCATGCAGTGCTCCCCTGCTTCTCTGATCCCAGAATTCACTACGGTCTTTGCTTTGGGCTTTCTGTTCTCCATCTCCCATGTAAATGAATGGTCATCCGGTTCCATCTTGGATGCAAATGAGACCTAGGGCAGTTGCTCCCTTATCTGGAGGGCTTTAGGTGTGTCTCCCACTGCATCTTCATTGTCTTTCTGAATCAGTTCTAGTTCAGGTAGAAGGGCAGGGGACGTGGGGGAAGAATTCTTTGCAAGTCAGACAGGCTGTGTCCTGTGTCAGGGTTCCCCAAGAACATGGAGCTGAGAGGTAACACTACCTCTTCATTAAAATTTTCTCCTTTTGTTCCTTAGACAGTCTAGAACAGGAGTTGGGAAATATTTTGTTGCTCCTGGTCAGAGTTTGAGGCCTGGCTCCCTACTGTAGGCTACAAATCTCTACCCCCTGGAGAGCTCAAACTGCCTGTGCTTATCCTTGTTGCAGATGCCTGCCCCCTCTGTAGGGAGGATAAGTGCAAGTGGAGGGGCTGTGGAGAGGACAGGTGGCTCTGTGCAGCTCCATGCTGCCTGGTACTCTGTGCTGCAGACTGGGTCAGACCATCCCAGGCTGGCTCCAAGCTCTTTGAGGGCCACATGTGGCCTGGGGGCTGTATGTTAACAACTCTGTTCTAGGCTAGTAACGCTCTTAGGCAGCGAGGCTGAGCACAGAGGTATAGCAGGACAGGTCTGTCCCTGGAGCAGCTGTCAACACACGGGGGAGCACCAGCTCCTGCTATGCCAATTGCAGCAATGTGGTCACTATGGCAGTGGCTGTTTTTTGTGTCCCTTCATAAGGGGCTGATGTTCCACTTACCCCTTCCCTGCATAGATTAACACTCTAAGGAATTTTTTTAAACCCATTTCTTGTCTGTTGTGAGAGGTACATTGGTGATGTTGGAACTCTCCTTTAATTTTCCTCCATACCTTGATATAATACCTTTCCTCCCAAGAATTAGCCTTCCAGTGTCTTTATTTCCTTTATATAGAGTTTACATTTTTGTTTAATTTTTGTTTAACCAGCAGGTTTAGTTCTTCCAGAAGCTGACCAGAGCTTCTGGTCATCCTCTTTCTACTGTGCTTCCCAAAGTCAGGGCATCATCTATGTAGACCTTAGTCTAAGAAATTTATAGCATTTTCCTGTGAAAAATCAGTGAATGCCGAAGAGATACTATGCATTAAGTTTAGTACCTGTAATAACAGGTACAAACTAAATGTGCAGTAACAGGCACTGCTGTGTAGTTTGCACCAGTACTTGCCTCTAAGTGACACCAATTCACAGTAGACTCATTCTGTTGTACATTAACGTAGTACAGTAGCACAGCTTTTGCTGTCGTGTGCTAAAGTGCAATAGAATTAATCTACTGTGCATTTAGCATCTCATCTAGTACTAAATGACTGCACAGTAATCACTGGTATTGCACAGTCCCAGTGCCACACATGCCATTTCCCACCCTACTGTGCAGTAGCAGCAGCAGCACAGTTCGTAGCCACTGATATTACATTGCTGTAATGGCGAGCTATGTCACTGCAGCTTGTCGTTATGGCGATGCAGTGCCTCGTGTAGACATGCCTGATGTCACCTAAAAGGAGCGCCTAACATGTACTCTGTTTTTCTAAGGGTACCTGCCAGAATCTTGAAGACGTATCAAAAGTAACAAAATATTTGGCAAGATTCCTCTTTCTGTCTCCTTCAAAAACAAAAGTGTCTTCCCGCAAACAGTGGATAGCTTTTCACATATTTATCTAATTTGCAGAATCATAGAAAAGTAGGGCTGGAAGGTATATTAAGAGCTTGTCTAATTCAAACCCCTGCTCAAGGCAGGCTCATCCCTATCGGAAAATCCTAGACAAGTTTATCAATCTTAAAAAATGCTGGGAACAATCCTCACACAATTCTTTGCAGGTCTGTACTGAAGAGAAGAATTCCCTCTCTCTCTTTCCCCTCTCTCTTTTTTTCTGTTGAAACTTGTGCTTGCTTTATGATTTCTCTGAGCAATGAACCTGTTCAATTGTGACTATAGACTCTCCTTTAGAATGAAGGGAGCTTTCCTCAAGGCAGGAATTGTAGGATGCTTGGCCTTTTCCAGCTCTTTTCTGTACTTGTTTGTGAACTTCCCTGTCCATTGGACCATATCCTCACACTCTTGACCAATTGTTTAGTCCTTCTGGTCTCCCAGTGTATCATATTGATAACAAGATGACAATTTTATCTTTTCCAATTTATTTACTGATATGCTTGCTCCGTGTACTCTGTTTTGGGGGATAAGCTTACCAGTGTAATTTCTGCCTTTTACTTGTTTGCCTTTATTTATTGATTGAGTTTTGGCTTTTTTTAGTCTGTGCCAACATCACTGTTTCTTGTATTACTTTGGTTTGTGAACCTTTCTTCAACAGAAAAATAATAAATATTGCATTTTTTTAGATTGATAATTTATTTCTCTTCTGTGGCATGCTTTACCATCGATCCTATGCAGAGTTCCTCTGAGGTAGAGATGCTGTTATCATCCTTTATCTGTGCTGCACACTCATGATATTTGCAAATTATTGCAAATCAGTGCAATCCACTCCTGTGTCTTTTCCCAAATGCTGAGCATTTTTTTAGCTGATGATATTTTCCACAGCTTGTGCTGTTGATTATGGTCCCTCACACTTTGACTTTGAACCCCTTGCGTGTTTTTGACTTATGACACTCCCCCCACACCCTGTATTTTGGATTTCTATCATGTCCACAAAGTAAGAACACTGTGAGACCTCTAGAAATTTCCGTTTGACTTCCTTTGCTTGGTAAAGTTTAACTGCTTTGTTAAAGGTTAGGTTTAGGACTGCTGTTGTCTTTCCCAGACTGTTTGGCTGAGATCCCAATCACCATCTGGTCTCTTATCTGGAACTCAGGTTCCCAAAATTGCAAGATTGGCTTAGATCATTAATACTTCTACTTTTTCACCTTTTGTATGCTCTGTTTAAAATCATTTTACTCATATGTTTCACTTTTCAATGGAGTGCAGTTTTCTGCAAATTTCTTATTACAGTGTCATAGCCAGCTTCCTGTGTTCAATGAAAACTATTACAATATCAAGTGTTTCAGAACCAGCTATTGTCAGAAATAAGGCTACATTTAACTCTCTTTCTTCCTGCTGTCACACCTTTGCTTTCAGTGAAATTCTGTGCTTAAACTTTCTTCAGTTGTCCTTCACATTTCTGGAGGAATTTAGCCATTTTGTCCTTCCACTCAGCATATTATTTTACTTTGGTTTCCTTAACTCAGATTGATACCACCTCAGAGTTTTTTGAATGTCTGTACCTAGCCTAACAGATTAGCATCACGTCACGGGTACAGTTTCTCAGAGGTCGTATTGTAAATTGGTTCATTACCCTCAATTTTATACCATAATGTAGTAAATTCTGGGTGCATCTCCATGTGCAAATGTGCTACTGTATGAGTTTACTCCAGAGTAATTTACTTTGGAGTAAATCCACCCTGGGCAGGCATCTATGCATGCGCACATTTAGAAACAGATTTGCTGCTCCTGGCACTGAACTGGTCCCCTGTAGCAGTCAGGGGGAGCTGGAGGCTCTGACCACACCTCTCGGTAGCCAGCAGCCATCTTTAAAAGCCAGCCCCACTCCCTGGCCACCTGTTTTCCTAGCCCAGAGCACTGCAGCTGCGACTGTCGTTGGAGTCTGTGCCAGCCCTGCCATGGCTGCTTTATCCACAGGCCCTGGGAGTGATATCCACTGCCCCGAGATCTTGCTGGCCACCCTGCTTGCCATGCTGCACTGCCACAGCAACTGCCACCTAGCTCAGGTAAGTCTAGGCCCTGGTTGCCCCCCTGCATGGTGCGGCCATCTGCCCAGGATCACTGCAGTGTATCAGGCCCCCTGGCACTGTGCTGTTGCCACCCAGATGCTGTGCTACTGCCCAGACCCTGGCAGGAACATCAATGATGTGCATCTGGATGCCATCACTGGTGCCATACGTGCACTCCTGGGCCTCCAGACCCAATGCCTGTGGGCCTGCCTGATCAGCCAGGACTGGTGCTTGCATATCATCTAGCATACCTGGGATGATAAGCAGTAGCTAGAGTCCTTATGCATGATCTGGGCCACCTTCTAGGAACTCCTCATCCAGGTCTGTCTGCACCTGGAGTGGCAGGCTACCACCATGTGGCAGCCTCTCCCTCAGACACTCAACTGGCCATTGCCATGCTCAAGTTGGCCATGCCTGCCAGCCTCTGCCACATTAGATACTTCTTTGGTGTGGGCAAGGTGAGTGCCAGGGAAGCCATCCTGGAGGTGTGCAGCACCCTCTAGGATGTGCTGGGGCACACTGTACTCCAGGTGCACAACCCCACAGAAGTCTGGTGGGGTTTTGTGCCCTGGACCACATCTCCATCACCTGCCCACCCCATAGTTACCACCCCTACTACAGCTGGTGTGGCTTCCATTCCATCATGCTCCAGGCTGTTGTCTACCACCATGGTACCTTCGACAATGTGAGTGCCCACTGGGTGGGCAGTGTGTAGGATGCCTGCATCTTCCTCAACTCCACCCTGCCAGCCCTGGTGGAGAGCAAGTGCTTCACAGCTGGGGTGCCAGACCTCCAGCTCGGCATGGTGGCAGTCCCACCCCTCCTCACTGCGGACCTCACCTACCCACTCCTTCTCTAGCTCATGCAGTCCTGCACCAGCAAGCTGGACCCACACCAGGCACACTTCAAAAGGTTCCTGGGGTGGACTCGTGCTGGTGGAGTAGACCTTCAGATACCTAAAAGGATGCTGGCATACTGTCACTGCACACCTCTAAGTCACCAAAGCTAACATCCCCTAGGTCATTATCACAGCCTGGGGGAGCTCTTCCGTGAGGCCTGGGCAGAGGAGGCACAGTGGGTAGAAGATGCTTGGCACCAGGAGTGCTAGCTGTGGCAGCAGCAACAGCAATGCCCCCCACCCCTCACTCTGGCCCCAGTCCACTGCTTACCTAGCAGTGAGCACCAGGGTGTGGGATGTGAGAAACACCTGCACTCCCCACTGTAGGCCACCTGGATGTCTGTGCATGGGCTTCAGTCCCATCATGCACACCTAGCACCAAGCTCACTGGAAACAGTTCTTAGAAAAGCAGTATATTTCCCACCACAAACACAGACCCCTCCTCCTCCCTCCCCAACAACAGACTCCATCTCCCCCTCAACCACTCCCCACAGAGCCCCCAAACCACACACCCCACCCAGCACCAAAAAAGCACACTCTTTCCTGTGCAGACTCTGTCCAGTGCATACTTGGTGTGCCTTCTCAGGGTAGTGGCCTGTGGGGTGTGGGCACCTAGGAGGTGGAGCTTGGGGACAAACACTCAGTGCCCTGGTCTCTCCCTGCACCCTTGCAGGTGTACATGCAATGCCAAGGCCAGCAAGCAGAGGGCTTGTCTGGGGATGACAGCAGGCACTTCTCTGCTGGTAAAGCCAGTTCCCCCCTCCTGCAGCCAGTGGGCCAGGCCAGCAGGGCACACATGAGGTTCTGGCCATGCTGCTGGCAGCTCCTGCTCTGGGGCTGCATGGAGCCAGGGCGAGCAGTGGGGCAAGGCCCAGATGGGAGGGCTGGCTGGTGGGGGACCCAGGATGGAATCTGGGGCAGTGGTACCTGGCCAGCGGAGGTGATGCTGCACCTCAGCCAAGGCCAACTGGGGGGCCTGCTGCTGGGCAGTGGGCAGCTGCCTGGGGGCAGGCAGGGCTGCAGCTGGGGTCAGGGCAGTGGGTGGCATGAAGGTGATTGCTAGGGCCAGGATGGTGTCCAGCACCTGGCAGTCCTCCTCCAAGGCCTCCAGTACCCTGGTGACCATGGCATCCTGCTGGTCTTTGGCCTCCAGGTGTCTCTCCTCCATGGCCAGGAGACTGTCCCAGAACTCCTGGTCCACCTCATTCCCTGGCACCTCATGTGTGTCCCTCTTCTGCTCACATGTGACATTCTCCACCCACAAGGCTCATGAGTTTGCCAGTCACTCCTCACCCATATGTGTGTGTGTATGTGTGTGATATATCTAAACAAATAATATAAACAATACCCTCTGCGTAAATGCTATAAAACCAGTTTCAGCCCCAGAAGGCAGCATGTGCCATTGTGGACAACTCCAGCATGGCTCCCTCGATGGCTTGCTGGGCCTCCGTGCAACAGTCCAGGTGCTGGTGGGCCTGGGCAGGTGCATGCCACACCCAGTGCAGGGGTGTGGTGTGGGACAGGCAGGCACATGGCAATGCTGTGCCAGGAACTGGTGGCAGGGTCTGGGCAGGCTGCTGCAGCTGGCCTAGAGCCACTGGAGTGGGATCTGGTAGCCAGAGTCTGGCTGCACATGATTCAGGGTACTGGCAGGCTTGACAGGTGCCCACATCAGCCAGTGCAGGGGTACAGCACAGGAAAGGCAGCCACATGGTGACACGGTGCCAGGAACCAGTGCTGGGGTCCAGGTGGGCTCCTGTGGCTGGCCTGGAACCTCTGCTGTGACATGCAGTGGCCAGAGGCTGGCTGCAAGTGGCCCAGGGCCCTAGCTACCCAAAAAGCTTTTCAGGGTCAGGGGCTGGGGCAGGCAAAGAGCGACCTCAGTCCTGGGGCTGGAGAAGCTTCCAGGCCTGTGGCCCTGGGGCTGGGCTGCAGGTGGCCCCAGGTGCTCCGGTTGACCAGGAGCAAATTTGCTCCCAGTCAGTGCCTATACATTCATTACTGTTCTGTAATTACTTGGGAGTTAATTTGCTACTTGTATTTGTAGGTAGTAATTTAACTCCCAAGAACAGCAGATTTTTGTTCACTAAGCATCTGAACATGTAGACAGTGATGCTTATTGTGCAGTAATTTGCTTTACTGGGCAGTAAAGTGTTTCTTGTAGACACACCCTCTGTAGAGTAATGTAGTATTTTGTAATGTATTTATTCAGCCAAACTACCCAATTAATAGGGCTGTGAGAAATGACTGTGTTTTGTTTTGGTCCAGGTTTGGCATTTTGGAAGGGCAGTGATTCATTTTGGTGTTTCAGCCAAGATTATAATGGATGTAGCAGGCTTACGTTTCAGAGCTTGGGTTGAGTCCCAGGCTTGAGATCCTGCTGTTTTGAGCCCATCCACCAATCAGGAGATAGCAAGAGAAATAAAGTCACGCCCCTTTCCCGAGGGGAGGGGGAGAAGAGTTCCCCTGGAACTGACTGAAGACTGCAAACTGTCAGGTTCAGAAGACTTCAGGGGTGGAACCCTGGAGCATATAAAAGGAGCTGCGTGCCCAGCACGAGGGCAGATGCAGTGAGGGACTCAAGAACAGTGGAGCCAAGAAAAGCTGGGCAGCTCTCCATCAGTGGGCAATAGGCCCAAAGCTCTTGAAGCTGCCTTGAGAGTGGTGCGAGACTGCTCAGGCCCATCACGGTGCATGGTTCGGTGCATGGAGCCCAGACTTTGGGAGTTGCAAGTGGAGGCTTGAGCCTGCAACCCCAGTAGGGCCAGTGGGCCACATGGTGTGTGGAGCAGCACATGGGAAGGGCCTTGGGAGATGCAGTGAGGCAGTACAGGCCCCACCTCCTGGCAAGCGGCCAGGTCCCATGGTGCAAGGTCCTAAGGGAAGGGGCCCCTGGTGCTTCCTGGACACCCCCCCCCAGGGACCCCATTGGAAGGAGAACTATCTCTTGCCATGGGTCAGGGACTATATTAAAGAATAGGTGATACTAAAATTGTTCCCGTTTGCACCTTATATTTTGTAATTGAAATGTTGTATTGTGTTGATGCTGCTGAAATTGTTTTATTGTGATGGGTAAATAGTGTTATTTAGGGTTTGACCTTGGTTATTGGTTAGTGTTCACCATGTAAATACATGTATATGATATTTAGTTTTAGTTTTATATTTAGTATAACTCAATAAATTGTATATAGTTAAGAACTTTGGGCTTGGGTTAACTTTATAGAGGAAAGAGGGATCTGCTTGTAATTCTGGCATGCCTCTCATAGCACCCCCTCCTGCCTACCCATCCCATCTAGTTAAGAATAGGGCACATCCTTGGGTGTACCAGGGTTACATGGGGAATCACAAAACTGCCTGACTGTGAAAAGTGGTTTATACATTCAAAGAGGTACCAAACCTTGCTAACCTCATTACCAGAAACCAACTTCCTACAGTCCAAAACGTACCAAATGAATCCAGAACATGCCATGACAAGAAATGCAAAACCTGCTAACCTATCTCCAGGACCCCTACAAACTGCACAGTAGAAGCTATTACAGACAAAAATAACCAACTACCTGTGGGGGCACATTTCTCACAAGAATACCACTCTGTCTCCAGTCTCTCAGTCCTGATCCTCAAAGGGAATTTATAAACCACTTTTCACATACAGGCCTATGAACTTCACTTCCTCAATGTCCTAGATACAGAAACTCATGGACTCAATATAGACAATGGATTTATGACACACTACAACCTACTTCACATCTGATTCTCCAGGTAGCAGGTACCGCTCCACTTTTAACTGCTAAATCCCCCTTACCCCAGCCTGTCACGCTCACCATCTGAAACCTCAATTTACATTTTCACTGATTGGCTTTCTCGCCTGCATTGCATGCCAGCCTCTGGCTTCTTTACTATTCCTTCCATCCAAGAAGAGCACACACAGAAACTGCAGGTGCTTCCTCAGCAAAGGTTTTAAACCCAAAAGCTCATGCCTTGCAGATGGCATCTCAGGCAGCTAAGCTTACCTGGAGCCTCACAACTCAACTGAAACCAGCAAGCCTCAGTCCTCTCAAAGATCTTACTGGTCTGGGCTTTCCCTAGCCAGGACTGTGCATGCATGTGGTGGCTGGAGGTTATAAGGTGCCTCCTACCTGCCTTTCACCAGAGAGGTCCTCAGTCCTGGCATTTCTTGGGGGTTGCCACACCACCGGCAGTCCCACCAGGCCGCCCAACCCTGGCAGGGTGCAGTTTTAGGTCATTCCCAGGACCTGGGGCCTCCTCCTTCCCCATAGCCCCAGCCCATACTTCTAAGTTCATCCTGGCATGGGAGCTCAGCAGGGAGATGTTCTTCCCCTGCTAGTGGTGATGCAGTGAGTGCTGCCTGCAGCTCTGAGAGTGGGGCATTAAATGGTTTAAAAAACATTTAAAAAGAAATCAGGTGCAGATGGAGCAAGGAGGGTGGCACTCACTCCATCTTCATGTGGAGATCAGGACAGCAGGAGGTTCACCTTGAAGAACAGTAGCTGCTCCACCAAAACCAGATACAAGGAGGCGCAATGGGGTGTCACTTCATCCCCAGCAGTTCTGAACACCCTGTCACTTGGAACACTGGTCAGTGGACAGGACAGGTGTTCCCGGGCAGCCATGGCCAGATCCTGCCACATCTGGCTGTGTGTTGCCCAATAGGCTAAGGGGTCACAGTCCGGAGGCTCCATGTCTTTTCTGAGATAGGTAGCCAATGAGACCTCCCTGCTACCTGCTAGAGGCTGGGGTCTGGTGCCTTTGGACCCCACCATTGAAGCCATGCCCTTGGCCCACATTGGCAGTGACTGTCATAGAGGAGACTGGCTGCTGCTCATAGTGCTGACATGGGAAAATGTATCCCCATCTTCCACATCCCCCCACCGGTGCCCTTCTGCCTCCCAGATTCCTATCCAGTGATTGAGAATTTGGGGGCTGCAAGTACACGTGGCCCCCTTCACCCTCAGGTCACACATAACCACCAGCATGTGGATTGCAATGGATCCAGCCATTTCTTGATGCCCTCCCTCAGCCACTTCACCAGTGCCTGCACCACTGGTGACAGTGGCTTGCCTCAGCCAGGAACATTGAGCCCGTGGAACTTCTGCATTTGGTTCTTGAGTTGCCTCACTATGGGGATCACCTGACTAAGAAGGGCAGCCCCAATGCTGACAGTCTCAGTGGCCTTGAGGAATGGCTTGAGGACCACCATGACCATCTCATGGATGGCCTTCTGTTGCTCCACCAGTCTCTTGAGCATCAGGTATGTGGATGCTTCACCACGTACTTCACCTCAACCTCAACCTCCTCTGAACTGTCTTCCAGAGACCTGGCTCTAGGGGAACTTGGAGTGAGTGGAGCACAAACTCAGATTCCTCCTTGGTCTCCAGAATTTCTTTTGCTAGGGCCCTCAGGTCCCCTGCTTCCAGATCCAGCTCCTCCTCTGGCACTGGAAGGCTCAGGCTGGGAACCGAAATGCAGGTGGGGGAGACTGTCATGCTGGTGATGCTTGTCATGCTGGTGTTGCTGGGGGTTATTATGCTAGCTGGTGTTATTGGAGAGGGTGCAGATGCAGGCACTGATCCCACCGCCTTGCTGCCACTAGCATCAGAAACTTCATGCCTGCTAGTGCTAGGAAAGAGGGTGCGGGGGAACTTACAGATCTCCCTCTGTCCCCTCTGGCTTCCCTGACAGAAGACCTGGCACCTGCCTTTCCAGCACGCTTCATATTTTGTGTGCTGGAAAAAAATGTGTGTCTGTCTAAGTGTGTGTATAATGTATGTCTAATGCTTTCCTGCAGTGCACAATGATAAGCCACTGCCAGGAAAACCACTACTTTCTTTCTGTTTGGGCAGGGGGAGGAGGGAAATAAGAAGAACAAATAACAAGATTTTAGGGGAAGAAAGAGTTGCAAAGAATAACAATAGGGAGGGTAGGCAAGAGTAAATAGGAAAGGGTTGGCTACGACTTGGTGGGAAGGCACTACCAAGTCGCAAGCTTATAGATGCTGCTCTCTGCTGCTGCTCCTGTTGCTACACAGACACAGAGAGCAGCTGCAAAAAGGCAGAGAGCAGTTTCACAAACAGCCTTGTACTGCTTCTCTGTCCCTCCCCCAGAGTGCTGGGATTGGAAGGGACCTCGGGGACAGATTGTTGTCACTGGCCAGCTATGGATGTCAACATCAGAGTCCTTCCCTCCCTTCTCCCCCTTCCTCTTCTTAGTTTCTCTTCCCTGCAAGCCCAACTCTGAAACAGTTTGAAACATCCGAAACATTTCTGAAATGTTTCCAAAACGTTTCAGATGGATGTGTTTCATTTCCTAGCTGTTTTGGAGCTTTGCATTTAATTTTGAATTTGGCGTTTCAGCTGCCGAAACATCCAAATCCAAAATGAAATGAAACGGCCACCAAAATTTTGCACAGCCCTCCTGACTAAACAAGAGAAAGCCATATTGCTTTAAGAATCATACTATCTTTAAGGCAGTCAGAGCCCAAACTAATGCTGTCCCCGTATTCTCTATAGCCGCCCACTCAGCTCTAAAGCTTGAATCATTTAAATTCATTGAGTTTCAAATTCCACAGCCCCATCCAAAAACAAATTAACTGGAGAGGGTGGCTGAAATCCCCATTACACTGTTTAATATCAGTTAGGGGGAAATACTTTTCATTGTGTTGTTTTAAATTATTTCCTATATTGATTTGCCTTTGACTTATTTAATAGTCATATCAGCTCCAGTAAATAATAATAATAAAAAATACCTTAAAACTCTGGTGACATTTGTAATCTTCATTAGAAAAACCCATAATGTCATTCTGATTTACTTCTTTTTTTATAAACAATTGCCCCTGGGTGGCCCTTCCTCATCAGGTGGCCTTGAGGATGTTTTTCAAGTGAATTTTCTATGAGTTTCAGTAGCACTGACAGTAGCATCAGATCATCAGTTACCAGTTCTATGATGAAATCTTTTTCAGTTACAAAGTACTTTATAGATATTCACAAATAAACACCTGAGCACTGGAAACTGAATGCGCATAAAACAGAAACATTCTGCATAATGTGGTAGCGTTATGTTGAGGGTGCACTGAAATGCCAGGCAGAGCAGCGAATAGCTCAGCATCACAAATCCTGTGTGTGCTGCTTATACTGTGGTACTTTCGAAAGCCTGTAAATGAATTTCAACTAGAAACACAATAAAATCTGACCACACGCCGGTACATCCCCCCAGCAGAAATTTTATTTGGTTAGTGGTTTAAGCATCAGATATGAAATCGAGTCCCTGGAACGTGGGTTGAATCCCAGCAGGGTTGACTCAGCCCTTGATCCTGCAATGCAGAGGAACTGAATTTTAATCATTTTACTCTATATGATAGTTTTGGGTGAAACCTTACAAATAAAGGTCCTGTTTGCTCAGGCTGGACACATTCCCCAGTGATAGGAACCATGGAGATACAGATTAAGAGCTGCATTTCTTAAAAAGCCCTTCCAATTTACATGTGTGAAAATGTAAGCTAATTGTAAGAACAGTTTTGCACATACCTGTCTCTGTTCAGGAGCAGGAAGCTGCCAACTGCTAGTCACAATTAACTTGCCTTTTTAATGTTATATATGCAAAAATGGTAGAGGTTTTACAAAGGAGCTGGGCAGACCCTAGTCTCTTTCAGTGTGGGTTGGGTACCCAGGAGACACTTGCATTTTGAAAAACCTACTTATATGGGCAGTATTCCACTTATTATTATATCCCAGTATTGAGGCCAGTGTCTAAAAAGTCTGATATTCAAGATCTCAGGGCAAATCTTACAAATGCATGGTTTTAATAACTGCCCTGGCCTCAGATTCTCCTCTTACAAAGGGTTTAGATTATGGATTGTGTGGGATGGTTTGGGTGGAGATGGTCCTGACTCGGGTGGGGCGGCAGGATGGCATCGTCTGGATGGCCTCTGTGGGTCCCTTCCAGCCCTGCTTGTCTAGAATATATTTCTCATATTGTTACAAACTGAACTGTGCATTTGATGTTCACTTGGTCATTTTCTGCACTTCAAATGTAGCTCTACTATCTTATCACTCTTTGAAGCCCTAGGACATTGTATATATTTAATACATCATGGAACAATTCATACAATGTTAATAGTATTATAAAGGAGATTATGAGCTTACTTTACGCTCAAAGGCCAGTGCATAGCTGTACAGTAGCAGACCTGGAAGGGAATTGCATTTTATAAAGATACAGGTCTCTTCCTCCCTCTTTCTTGTTCAAGAGGAGAGGTAAATTGGTACTGGTGCTACAAGAGTTCAACTTCACTTCTTAACCTCCTTAACTGAGGTTTATGGCATCACTGAACATAGTTTTCTTTACCTCCACTTATCCATAATATGGGTAGCCTTTCTGCCATCTCATTTCCTACTGTACAGATAGACAGGGCTTCAGTTTTACCCATGGTAAGATATGGATTGTGTTTTAGATGTCTGTAACTAATAGTGCAGATGTGTAGCTTTTTCAAGGCTTCTCCCTCCTTCCCCTCCCCCAGGTTTCCCTTTGGGAGTCAAAAAAAAGAAGACATTTTAGTGACTTCAGCATCCCCAATATACTTCACTGGTAAGGCCCAGATTTTTCAGTATTAAAGTGTGCATTTCACACCCACAGTTAAGTCTTTTCTTTAAAAAAATGAGTGTTCAGAATCTATTTCATCCTCTCCCCCACACACCTACTCAATGAGAAAAAAGTCCATAGTACATTCGATGATGCTTTTTAGTGAAACTGCTATAGCTTTTGTTCAAAACACCAGGAGTTTTAGTTAAGTTACACTCCTTAAGAAAGTGTCCAGTAGGTTAAGACTTTTTCTTTTTTCTTTTTTTAATATCATTTTATATTTTATTTTTTGAAAGATTTGACTGAAGCTTTCCTGTCACTTTAAGGTAATACTTTCCTGAATAAGAGATGCTGGCTCAAACTGCAGTCTGATCTGCCTGTGAGATCAATAGTGAGTATGAATCTAAGGGAGTCTAACCAAGCCTAAATTACTGTTCTTATTCACTTGAACCAGAAATAAGACTCAGCATCATTTGACAATCTGAGCTTCCTAGCCCTGTCTTCAGGGATCTATCTTTGTGCAAGGAGGAGTAGACCATGCATTGAAACACAGGACTCTGCTTGGGGAACTGCGTCAACACCGATCTAGTCTAAGCTGTTTTGGAGTGACAGTAGTAAGGCCCCTGCTATTACATTGTTTTCTGATATGCAGAAGATTGCAGAATTAACTATCCATTTAAATTAATGGAGTAGTAACTGCTTCCAACAGCCTTTTTTCCTAGATTTCTACAGAATCAAGCAAGCACCATGGTATCAAGAATACATTATTTACATTTTCAAGCCTTTCTTCCACAAAAGGAAGGCTAGAAAATACATTTTGAAATTAAAATGTATTTTCTGGTGCTGTCAAGCAACCTCAGAAGCCAAGGTGCTAAGCACAAGGTTGTGTTTCATCAGACCTGAATTGGCTCACAAAATTCATTTTTTACGGGACATCAGTTAACAATTTAGGCCACCACTAATTAAGACTCTAGATAAGCTGATCAAGTAGAAGGCAAAGAACCTAAATCCACCTCAATTTTGACAGCAAATGTGCTTTAGCAATTATATTGGCAGATGTACTTAAATATATTAATAACTAAATAAATAAAATGGCAGCTTTGATGCTCACAGGCAGGAGGCATGGCTGGGCAGAAAGGCTGTACTGACTTGGCCTTGTGAGGGCCTGGGGGCAGGACTTGCTAGGTGCTTGGCCAGAGCAGCCAAACATGGGCCAGCTGCTAGTGCATCTTCCTGCAAGGGGAGGGCATTAGTGAGAGGCTGCAAAGCGGCTTGAGATGCCAACAGACAGCAACCTAACTTGAGTCGGTAGGGGATCTGGCACAGAAGTTTGATATATGAATCTAACCTAAATTGATTAAGTCTGAAAACATATCAATCCAGGTCTATCTTAGATTGGGTTCTGCCATTTTTAAGCCAGTCTATGTGCACTGAACTTCTGCTTGGTTATAGGTGTAAACCAGTTTCTGATCATTTATATCAATTTATGTGTAATGTCTGTACCTGGTCTGTGAGTCGTTTGTGGAAGAGACTGCTTACTACTTCAGATCTGATCCTTGAATGAGCTTCTTAGGCACTACTGCACTAAAAAAATAATTAAAAATATCTTTTCATGAGATTTTGGCTTCCTTTGCAATTGGTTCTCAGCCTGAGTTCCTGAGAACATGTCTATACTTGAGCTTTGCAAGTGGAAACACATGTACATGTGGCCTAAAAATGCCAGTACTTGCATAAAATATTAGATATATATCACAAGTGTATTTTCATGAGTTTCTTGACTCATGGTGGGTATTGACATTGCAGGACTCCGCGTTTTTAAAGCTACATGCTTTCTTTTAAATTAAATGTGTTATTTGCAAAGGTGCAACATCTGCAAGTAGCATTCTCCCATGCATACCCAGGTTGGCTTCCTAGTACTTTCAGCATGTATTCTCTTCTTAAAACCTGCTTTTCTCCTCGAATTTTCATGCAGCATGTCAAAAGTAGTTATTGATAGAGGATCAGTTATCACACAGACTTAGTTTCTTGTAGACCTGTGTGAGTAGGCAGGTATCCAATCCAGCTTTAGATCTGGCTGCTTCAGATGTCAGCAATCCAGTCTGGAGCTCCAGATCAGTTTGTCGCTTTGATCTGGCCAAAGTGTTTCTAAAACTTCAGATCCGCCTTGGAGATCTGGCCATAAGCTATAATGGGGGTTCAATGAAATAGCTATAACTTCAATTTTATGTCCCTTATTTGGGTGAAACTTGCAGGGGTGGTAGCCTCTTCTGGGAGCATGTTGACTGCCAAGTTTCAAGAAGATAGGTATAGGGGTTTGGGGGAAATTTCATCCCAAATTCTTGAAAGTAAAACTCATGTCATGTCTATGTTTTACACCACAGGGGAGTGAAAACTGCAGGGATGGTAGCCCCTAGCAAGGCCACAAAGCATGCCAAGTTTCAAGAAGATGAGTGAAGGGGTTTGGAGAGAACTGCACCTCAAGCTGTTGACAGGTAAAACTCATGATGTAGGTGGGTGCTTGGGCAATTGCGTCTGTCTTGGGGCACACAGAGGTGCAATCTAATGCAGGCCCGGGTGCTGGGCCCTGGCAGACTATGAAGCCTGACACCTGTGTGTGTCTTACTGGGGGAGTGTGTCTTCTGGAGCCCTGCACCTCAAGCTGCTGACAGGAAAAACTCGTGATGTGGGTGGGGGACATTGCGTGTGTATTAAGGTGCACCCTTCCTGGTGCTGGGGCCCCTGCACAATGTGGCAGTGTGCCCCAGTGAGGCCTCCTCCTCCACTACAGCCTCACACCTGGTCCACCACTTTATGTGACAACAGGTAAAATAACTTCGCTGGCTCAACACCAGTAACATCGGCAGCAGCATCAAAGGTACCCAAAAGGAACTGTCACAGAGCCTTTCTTTTTATAATGGAATTGGCAGCAGCAAGTACAGATGTCGTGCTGTGTTGGACATATGATGTTATTCATGGTGTATGCTGGCTTATCTTGGGTTTTTATGTCTATATGTGTATTATGAAAAACAAGGAGTATTTAAAAAAATGTATCTTTGGAAGCTTTAGGGTTGAAAACCCCTTTGTCAGGCTGAGGAAGTACCTGCAGTTGGTCCTAGATGTAAAGAAGCCAGAGGCTGGCTTGGCCTGCAATGCAGGCAAGAAAGCCAGTCAGTGAAAATGGAGGCATCATGGGGGTGAGGGACAGGCTGAGGTGGGGGGTAAGGGGGAAAGGGGAATGTAGCAGGTTAGGTAAACGTGCAGAGGTGCCTGGCATGTTAGATGTCCGGCCAGTCTCAGTGTGCCAGAACTCCACTGTGTATATTGAGTCCATGAGTTTCTGTACTAGGAGGCTGATGAAATGCAGTTCATAGGCCCAGCTCTGAAAAGTGTTTTGTACATGCAAACAAGCACCTAACCTCATCACCAGAACTGAAGCCAACTTCCTACAGTTCAAAACACAAAATCTGCCAACTATCTCCAGTACCCGCAAAAATTGCACAGCAGAATCTATCAAAGACAAGAAAAACCCAACTACCTGTGGGGGCATATTCCTCGCCAAAAAACCACTCCGCCTCCAGTCTCTCAGGCCTGATCCTGAGAGGGAACACATTACAATGCAAACCACTTTTCAGAGCTGGGTCTATGAACTGCACTTCATCAGCCTCCTAGGTAGTAGGTACAGAAACTCATGGACTCAGTAGTGGAGTTCTGGCACACTTCAACCTGCCAGACATCTGACTCCCCAGGCTCCTCTGCACCTTTACCTGCACTGCTACATCTCCTTTACCCCCCTACTCCCCACCTAGCCTGTCCCTCCGCCCCGACAGCTCCGTTTTCATTTTCATTGACTGGCTTTCTTGCCTGCATTGTGGGCCAGGCCAGCCTCTGGCTTCTTTACTATTCCTTCCATCTAGGACCAACTGCAGGTACTTCCTCAGCCTGACAAAGGGTATTTCAACCCTAAAGCTGGCATCCCGAGAAGCTAAGCTGAGCTCACCGGGAACTTCACAACTGCACTGCAACCGGCAAGTGTCAAGCCTGTCAAAGACATGACAGGTCTGGGCATTCCCCAGCCAGGACTTTGTGCGGCCTGTATTAGCTGGAGGTTATGGTGCCTCCTACCCACCTTTCACAAGGGCATCGTTGGTCCTGGCATTTACTGGGCTGCCATGCTGCCAGCAGTCCCACTATGCCTCCCTACCCTGGCAGGGTGCAGTTTTAGTAGTCATGCCCAGGACCTGGGGCTGCCTCCTTCCCCATAGTCCCAATCCCATACTTCCAAGTTCATGCTGGCAGGGGAATGAGCTCAGCAGGGACATGTTCTTCTCCTACTGGCTGGTGATGCAGTTAGTGCTCCCTCCAGCTGAGAGCGGGGCATTACTTGGCTTTGGAAAAACTCAAAATAAGGAAAGTGGTGCTGACGAAGTGAGGAGGGCAGCACTTAGTCAATCTGCAGGTGGAGTTTGGGGAACCCCAGCAGCGGGAGGTTCACCTTTAGGAACACCAGCTGCTTCACCAAAGCAGGATCCAAGGAGGTGTGGTGGGGTGTCACTACACCCCCAGCAATGGTGAACACCCTCTTGCTTGGAACACTGGTTGGTGGACAGGACAGGTGTTGCCGGGCAACCGTGGCCAGATCCTGTCACATCTGCCTGCAGTTTGCCCAGTAGGCTAAGGGGTACTTGGCCTACTGGGCAAGTAGGGTCCAGTGGCTCCACATCCTCAGTGAGATAGGTAGCCACTGAAGTCTTGGTGCTACCTGCCATGGTACACATTGTCAGTGGCTGGCATGGAGGAGACTGGCTGGAACTGGCACCAGTGCTGGTGCTGGCGCTGGTGCTAGTACTGGGAGTGCTGGCACAGGAAAGTTGATCCCCTCTTCCACATCCCCTCACCTCTGCACTTCAGCCTCCCTGACTTTTTTTTACCAGCACCTGCATCCAGTAATCAAGGGTTTTGGCGCTGCCAGTGCACATGCTCCCCTTCACCCCCAGGTCACACATGCCCAGTATCATCTGGACCATATTGGACTGTAAGGAATGCAGCCATCTCCTGATGCCCTCCTTCATCCACCTCACCAGTGCCTGCAAGTCTGGTGACAGTGGCCTGCCCCAGCCAGGAACATTGATCCCCTGGAACTTCTCCATTTGTTTCTCCAGTTGCCTTACTAGGGGGATCACCTGGCTGAGGAGGGCATTGCCAGCGCTAAGGGTCTCGATAGCCTCAAAGAAGGGCTTGAGGACCACCAAGATCTGGGAGATGGTACCCCTTCAGCTCTGTTCAGGGGGGCGCTGATCCCGATCTCCCCAAGCAAGACCATCTCATGGATGACCTTCTGTTGTTCCACCAACCTTTCAAGCATCAGGTATGTGGAGTTCCACAGAGTCTTCACATCCTGCATGATTTTATGCTATGGGATGCTGACCTCTGCCTGTTTCTCCTGCAGCATCTTGCCCCACTTGACGCTGCGGTGGAAGTAGCCCGCCACCTTCCTGCACTTTGAAATCAGCTGGTTTGTAGCTGTAGTGGTGGTGATGCAACTGGCAGCCCTGTCCCCCTCCAAGACATCCCTCACTGTGAGGTGCAGCCTGCATGCCACACAGCGGATGCCAACAAAGTTGGCATTATGGACAGCCTTCACCATATTGGCCCCATTGTCAGTGACCATGAACCTACGGGTGAGTTCAGCCTGCCCAACAAGCCACCCCTTCACCATAATCTCCCTTGCTGTGTGGGACTCATCCAGCACCTCAGCTTGCAGTAGAGCCCACCAATGGCCTGACTGATCACACCAGTGCCCTGTGAGGGAGAGGTAGGTGTGATCAGCACCCCGACTACTCCAGATGTCAGAGGTGAAGTGTAAGGCTACCTGCAGCCCTGCCTTGTACAGCTCCTCCCTCAAGTACTCCCTGCATGCCTCATACAAAGAGGGCAGCACCATCCTGCTAAAGGTGGTGCATGGGGGTACTTTGTAAAATGGTGCCAGAAGTGCTATTAACTGCCTGAACCCTGGCCGCTCAGCTAGGGAGAAGGGCTGGGTATCCAGAGCAAGCATCTCCCCAATGCTGTGGGTGATCTCACTCGCCTTGGGAATGTGCCCCCCTTTCTGTCCACCTTTTCCCCACTGGTCCAGGGTGGCCTGCCTCTGCTTTGTGGGGAAAGGGGGCTTTGGAGTGAGTTGGAGACTTCCCTTTCAGCACACAGGAAGAAGGGCAAGGGGGTGCTGCCTCCTCAGATGCAGCAGGATCTCCATGGTGGAAAAGTGCCTCACATCTTTGCCATGGCTCATGTACCTTCGGCAGTGCTGGCAGATGGCAAGCCTGGGATCACCTGCTAGCTCAAAATGCTTCCACACTACACTACTCTCCCACTTCTGGGTTGAGGGTGAGGATCCTGCCTTATTCCACTCCTCAGTGGGCTGAGGCTTAACAGTAGGAGGAGCTGCCTCAGCTGAGCCACTTGCCTCCACAACCTCAGCCTCCTCCGAGGTGCTGCTTTCCAGAGGAGACCTGGGTCTAGGGGAAATTTGAGGGGTGTGGAGCACAAACTCTGATTCCCCCTCAGTCCCCAGAATTGCCTGCACCAGCGCGCTCAGCATCCCTGGTTCCAGCTCCAGCTCCTCCTCTGGCAGTGGGAGGCTCACCCTGAGAGATGAAATTGGGGTGGAAGAGGCAGTGATTCCACTGCTGGTGCCCACTTCTGGACTGATCAGAGATGGTGCAGGTGCAGGGATGTCAGATGCAGACACTGCTCCCACCTCCTTGCTTCTACTGGCAGCACTGATGTCATGGCTGCTTGGGAAGAGAATGTGTTTGGTGGGGGCTGGGGAACTTGCAGCTCTAGCTCTCCCTCTACCTCATCTCCCTCCCCTGCCAGAAGACCTGGCACCTGCCCTTCCAGCACGCTTCATACTGATCTTTCCTGTGCTGCAAAGGTCTCTCTGTGTGTGTCAATCCTTTTGTATTGTGTGTTTTATTCCATCTGTTGTGTGTGTGCACTGGTCTCTTCTTTGATTGTTTGCTTCAGTATTAAGAGTTATGTAAAAACTGTGTGCTGTCTGTCTGTCTGTCTGTCTTCTATGAATATCTGATTTTCCTTTATATTGTGTGTGTGTGTGTGTGTGTGTGTGCGTGCGTGCGTGCAATTTGTGTGCCTCCCTGCACAGTGATTAATCACACTGGCAGGGAAAACACAGCTTTCTTTTTTCAAAGTTTCCAAAAAAATAAATAAAAAGGAAATATAAATTCAAAGAAATGAATGGAATAGTAATAGTAATAGTAATTGAATAGCTAAGCTAAGATAACCAAAATCCTACCCAATCCTTTCTAACAAGAAAAAGGAACAGGCAAGTTCAACTACTGAGTACAGCAAGCAAGCTGAAATGCTTGAGTCTGAGGGTTCCTTTCTCACGCAGTTCCTGAGAGGGAACAAGCTAGGAAAAGTCACAGCATGCCTCCAAACAGAGGCTTTTATGCAGTTTCTAGTCCCTCCCCACAGACGCTGTCTTTGGTATCCTTCTCACTGGCCACCTACACATGTCAGTCTTCCCCCCCGCTCCTCCTCCCCCCACCCTCCGCTCTCCCTCCCTCCCCCGCTCCCCCCTTCTAACTTTCAGTTCCAGTGTCTGAAGCATCCAAAGCATTTCCGAAGCACTTCAGACAGTGCTTCGGACAGCTTAACTGTGCCCGCACTTCACTCCGGGCATGCTGCTTCGTACGCTGATGTGTCCCCAGATCCGAAGTGCAGTCTGAAGTCTCGCACAGCCCTGGTTTCTTGTTCTCTGGGTTTCAGGATTATAAACTCTGTTTGATGATTACCAGGCAAAGAAAGGTCTTTCAGCATATAAGCTGAATATAATATTCATAATGACATACACAGATACACTCAGAAAAAAAGATCTGTTTCTTGCTGTTTCCTCTTGTTGCATCATTATAGATAGTGTAAGAGGTATTGTTTCTTTAAAGTGCGTGCTCATATTTGTTGTGCAGTTTTGTGGGTCAGCTAATGGTGGACCAGTCTGAAACATTTTGCTTTTTTAAGTAGACTGTATGAAGAGCTTGGGATTTTAGTCTTACTTGAGTAATGTTTACACTATTTGTGTAGTGCAAAATAAATGCAGAAATAAGTTCTTATTACAAGAATGAATACATATAACTTGGTCTACAGCCTAACTAGGGAGGACAGAAATGATTCCCATAACAAAATTACAGAAATGACATTGTTCCCAAGTGAATGGAAATCAGACGCACCCTGTTCTTTCTTTCCCTCATCTTCTACTCCACACCATGTTAAGGGAAATGCAATTTTTCATTACTTTGGGAGGATAGGCTGTCTTTAAATGAAATAACTTGATTGGTGTATATTCTATCTTCTTTCCATATTTCACTCATCTACTCTCTGAACAACAATAACATTTTCCAACTCTCTCCTGGAACTGTTTCAGTTTGCTGACAGTTGTCCACCTTACTGATGTGTCATTGTCTTCACTCATCTTTTCAAACAACCAGGAAAATTTCATAGTTTCTACTTTACAAAAGGGTAATAAAATGATTGCTATTGATCTTGATTCCCTTGGTCTTTTTTGAGTCTGGTTTTCACCTAAGCCTAGCACAGCTTCATAACGTATAACATAAATTGTTTTGAACAACATAGCTTCTCTTACATGTAAACTCAACAAGTTATCCAACTTTTTCCATTCTGTTATCTTTTTTTTTCGTATTTACTTTATAGAAACCCTAAAAACACAAGAATGGCAAATGAGGCCATTTTCCTTTCACTAATGGTACTGTGCTGCAAAGAATTCAAGCTACAAGTACATTTATATGCCTAATCTGTAAAGAAGTCAAATCAAGTCATCAGGCTTGATAATAAAGAGGAATATAGAGCAAGCTGTTACATAACTGCCTATTTATTCTTAAGCTCAATTTAAAAGGACGACAATTAGGTGCATGGCCTCTAATGCAACATTTATTATTTATAATATTTTATATGTTATCTGTCAAATGTATAGTCTTATTGCTTTTAATGGGATTGGATGGGGACTTTAGATAGTCAGCTCACCCATAGTAGGGATTTTTATTCATTTAAAGCATCTTCCCAAGAAGTAAAACTATATACAGAGTAGTTATTTAATGATATATTGTTTATCTTTCATTAGGTGTGGGTCTTGTCATAGATATAGACCTGGTTTGGTATTAGAAATAAAAATAATATAGAAATAATGAGGGAATTGAAAGACCCACTTTTTTATAATAAATAGACAAAGACTTGTTTTTGAAAACCTTCATGGAGATGAAAATCTGGAAAAACATGGTTAATAATAAAAAGTGTAAATTTCACACACCAGCATGGCATTTCCAGTGTTGAGATGAATGCTGATTTTCTTGTTGTATGGGCAATGGACACAATTAACGGAGTCTGTAAAATGAGTATTTTTCTTTCGCCCTTTATTTATTTCATAGATTTCATAGATTTCATAGACATTAGGGCTGGAATGGACCTCGGGAGATCATCGAGTCCAGCCCCCTGCCCAAAGGGCAGGAAGTCAGCTGCGGTCAGAGGATCCCAGCAAGATATGCATCCAATTTACTCTTGAAGGTGTTCAATGTAGGTGCTTGAACCACCTCCGCTGGCAGGCTGTTCCAGACCTTGGGGGCTCGGACAGTAAAGAAATTCTTCCTTATGTCCAGCCTGAAACGGTCTTGCAGGAGTTTGTGACCGTTCGACCTCGTCATCCCTTGGGGCGCTCTGGTGAACAGACGTTCCCCCAGATCCTGGTGGTCACCCTTGATAAACTTATAGGTGGCCATCAGATCACCCCTGAGCCTGCGCTTTTCCAGGCTAAAGAGTCCCATGGCTCTCAGCCTGTCATTGTAAGATCTGTTTTCCTAACCTCTGATCATGCGTGTGGCTCTCCTCTGGACTCTCAAGCTTCTCCACATCCTTTTTGAATTGTGGAGCCCAAAATATTTATTACTATGTTTTTGTTCAGATCAAAAGCAGAATAAAGGGATCAGACTTTCTCAACCTGGCATAAGTGCAAAACTGAAGGGTCAGATTCTCTGCTTCTCTGTATTTCTGTTTGTGATGCAAAGTGAGAATGAGTGCATCAAAGGTTTCCTGCTCAACCAGAGGACAAGTTAGAGCAACCCTGGGCAACTCTGTTGTGCACCAGTTTGAGATTGGCTGAAATATCAGTGGAATACAATTGGAGGCACATAATGATCCTGGTGCTCCTCCTGCTCACTATGTGCTCTTTGCACTAGAAGCTTTGGAGAGGAAGCAGAGGAGAATCTGCAGCTATGCTGGCAGCTGCCTGTGCTGAAGTATGTAGGGGGACAGCAGCCAGTCTCATCTACCTTAGATTGTCTGTAAAAAGAAGCAAACAGGGCAGAAAATTTGCCCCTAAGTAATCTCCAGGACATATTTTAATGATTTTTAAAATCTAAATTAGCCTCTGTATTGAAGTATTTTTTTCCAGGATTACATTGCAAGATTAGATTTTCTAAATGAGACAGAAACCAGGACTCTAGGCACTTCTCTTGCTGATGAAGCTGCTGCCAGTCATCAACAATTTGGTGCAGTGATGCTGTGAGGTTTCTGTTGGGTAATATGAAAATTGAATAATATAGCTAGAACCTTAGCTGCGAACTCTAGGATTCAAACCTGCAGAAAGATACACAGCATACTAATGGCCTTGCTGGGACCTTGCCACAGATCATTTTTTATAAATGTGCAATTTAACAATGTCTAGCAATGTGATTGCTCTCCTGTGGGTGCTGCTCTTTCATGCTTTTTGCCATGAAGCTTTTATAAAATATGCTCTGAACAATGAACACATCTTACCTTGGGATCTGCATGTGTATCGCTAATACTAAAAGTGCTGTGTTTAAATAACATGAAAGCCTTGGCAAAAACTGACACAATCTAGGAGGAAATGCAAAACAAAAGTTGATATTCTGTCCTTTGCTGATCTTGATTCTACTTCCATTGAAATCAGTGGGGTTTTGCTATCAACTTCAATGGAAGCCAGAGAAATTGATATTAATATTTAAAAAAGACACGGGTATGAATTAAGGATGAAAATATCATCTCAGACTAGGGTTCCCTGACTACTGCCAATTTGCATCTTGATCCTCAGATGTAGAAATAGGATGAAATTATGATTGACTAGCCTTTCTGTTGAGTGCAGCCCTTATAATCAGCCATGCTCAGCTAAGCTCTATAGTCTTGGACATGTTATTAAATGCTGAAGGGTCAGTAGCCTTCCCTTCCCTTCCCTTCCCTTCCCTTCCCTTAGCAAATGTACTGGAGTTCTCATTCTGGCCCCTATCATGGGGTGACTTTATGACTACTGTCCTGCCAAGGAGTGCAACATGAGTTTTCTTAATGAGTTAGGGAGATGGAATCAGGGGCCAGGAGTGACAGTTGAGGAGGAAGATTAAATTGGGTCACAGACAGACTAAAAGCAGGCTTTCAGAGGCAAACAATGGAGCCATTATTTTGGGACTCTGATTACTGTGGTGCTAAGCTACTACCCTTCCCTGGGTCATAAAGGATGCCTATACATGAGGGGGGAGGCTGCTCCAACACACTGTAATACCAGGTCATTGGAGTAGACTCAAATAAGTCTGCTGGAGTATGGCAATTACCACACTCCACCTGCCTCCCGCATCTTGCGGATCAGCATCCACACTTCAAAATGGTGTTTGATAAGCTTTAAATAATGCACCTCCACCACCATTTTGAAGTGCAGAGATGCTGATACAAGAGGCACTGCTAGCATTTTAATAGAGTGACTCTTGAAGGTGCTCTAATTAAACCTCCTCCCTCCCACCCAAAGTATGCGTATAAATGCCTATAGAGGTTGTAGTACACATGTGTTTTCTTTCTGGCTTCATGGGGCTCCTTCCTTTAAACTGGATTCAGAAGGCCAATCTGAGGGAGAAGCAATACTCAAAGGGCACATCTACATATTGCCATATGGTGACATTGCTATGGTACCATGCTTTAGTACTTCCTTTTGGAAGTACTAAAGCACATGCAGTAACTGCCTGTACTGAGCCATGTGCACGGCACACAGATAGATCACTGCTAAGTTGCCATAGTGGCATGCAAAAATGGGAGAGTGCACCGCTAAGGCCACATACTTGCTGACCACATGTAGACCCACTCACTCACTACTTCACTGTAGCTGCTGTACGGCAACATAGCGCATCACTACGGCAGCATAGGGTGACGTGTAGGCACACCCACAATGTAATACTTAGACTCAGAGGGTTGTGAGCAGTGGGGAACAGATAATCTTCAATCTGGAATAGTGAAAGGAGTGGATAGTCTAGGAAGAATGTTTTAAAATAGTTTATCAAAGTGTGTGTGATCCTGGGTGAGTGAAGAACAGCAAGCCTAGTTCTCATATTTAAGAATGGAGGAGAAAAAGGTAATTCAGGGACCCCAGTCCCATGAATTTAACTTCAGTAGTGTGCAAGGCTTTTGAACACATTTTGAAGAAAAGAATAGTTAAGACATGGGGACATGCTGACCATAGGTAGATTGAAGCAGACTAATCTGCCCCAATCTTACTTTTAACTGATTTAGACAGGAGATGCTGAAGATCTCATCTTTCTAGACTTCAGGAAAGCATTCGGTACAATACTGCATAGCAAATTATATGTTAAACCAGAGATACTAAATAAGATCAGCCCTAAGACTGATTGTCAAGGATTGCCAGTAGTGACCTGTCTTGGTCACAAATGGTTTTCCTCTCCATACCACCTGCTTTTGTTTTCCTTTAACTAGTTGTTTACCTGCTTTAAAATCTCTGACTGAAAATAACCCCAGAAATCTTACAGAAAATGTCTGTTCTCATAGATTTCTAGTTCCATTTTGTATGGACTGGATTCTCTCATTTATGATTTTATGAATCAGAAATATCACTAATGAAATTAACAGACTGGCACTGGCCTAAGACACGTGTGAGAAGAAACTTTGGCTTAATAAGCATCTCACATTTTCAGTGGCTAGCTGAACTAGATCTGAAGTCCAAACCTTTGGGGAGTTGATAATGCTAAAGATTACAGGCCACATTTGCCCCTGACATGACTAAATTCAGACCAGGACAAACCTATAACCTGGTGTTAGCATCTCTGGGCATTGTAGTATATCACAGAATCGTTGACATAATCTTAACTCTATCATGGATAACAGGTGCTCTAAAACATGATGTAGATAGATTTTCCACACCTACGGGGCTCAGAAACATTTATTGCATTGATGAATGTGTCTAAATGTTGACCACATGTAGAGCAGCATACTAGCATTGATCCTCAGTGTTTTTTCCTTGAATTGGCATGTACTCAGCCCAACGCCTAGTATGTAGTAAGTAAAAAAAAACACAACAAAATCATAGAAACAAAGCAAAATACCCATTAATCATTTCAGGAATGAGTTGAGCAAGGAAAGAATAAACCTTTTTAGAGTAGGGGAAAAAAAGCAATCAGAAGCTTGGAGCTTGGAATTATGTGCTTTTATTTCTACCCAGAGCATACAAGGCCAAGACACAAAACCAAATAATGGAGCATTTGGTTAAAAATATGAAGAGAAGACTTCCTTTATTTGTAAATTTAACAACTAACAACTGTTTTATATTGGAAAATGAGCTCCTAACAATATAAAGTTGTTCCTTCAGTCTAGAAATCCTTCTAGGATGACATTCTTTTCGTGTGTTAATTTCTTTTAAGTTGTATGATGTTCCACTAATGAATGGAACCAAAGCAGCTAGATGGCAATAAGGGAGCCAGGAATCTTTTGTTATTTAAGGCAAAGCATGAAAGGTCCATCATCATATTCATTAAAACTCACTGTTTCCAGGGGTTTGTAACTCAGCTATAAACATTTGCTCCAGGGTATTATTCTGAGGTCTTAATGTGGGTGCTTGTTCTATTTTTTTGACTGGTTATCCATTATGGGAATGTGCAGTAGCATAGCAATGGGTGGATGAGTGGGACAGAAGTCCTGGGTACTGCCTAAGAGGAGAGTACCAGAATGGAAAGGGGTGCCTCAACTTCCCACCCCCTGTTCCCACAGTCCCATAATCCTGCACCTTCCTTGAAGCTGCTCAGTCTCCAGCAACAGGGAGGGTAGAAAAGCAGCAGTGGAGCTGCATCTGGAGGTTGGCTGTTGTGGGAGCAGATGTCATCTCTTTTTTTGCCTTTGAAAATCTGTTTAAATGTCTCAATGTGCATGTTGGTGGCCAAAAAGGAGGTGGCATCAGTGTAGCAGTGAAATTCTTTCTTCTGTTTCTGCACTGCCCAAGATGCAGAACTAGTCAGTTATGCCTCTGGGAATGTTATTTTTAAAAGGGATTGAAATAGTCAATTAGTCAAATAGAAATTGATTTTATTCACTTCCATTCATAACTGGCCTAAACTGGGCACTATAGCACTGGCTTGTTGTTAATCCCAAATTTGGTCTTGTGTTGAAGATGGTCTTGTAGGTGAAGCACAGGAGATACAATGTCTGAATCAAGACATGACACAGACTTTCTATATGGACTTAGGCAAGCCTCTGTGTCTTAGTTTCTTGTCCTAAAAACAGGTATTTACCTACCTCAGATAATACAGCTCACTATGATTTTTTCAAGCTGTAAGACCCACAATTTGAAGATGTTTCCATTGTATTATACCTTTTGTGTATTAAAAATGAGAAAAAACATCAAAGGTGGCCATACTGATCCATATATTGTTTAGTCCTTAATGTCTAGCTTATGACAAAGAAAGCAAAACTGATTTACAGGAAAGTGCCAATGTATTTGCAATACAGCTGTTTTAATGTGGCTCCCTGACCTTACTGTGTACAGTTCCTTTAAAGTGCAGTCTTACACACAAATTGTGTACGTTCCAGTAAGGAATGATTGCACCCAGACTGGCCCCAGCAGCCTTACCTAGGGTCCTGGGGGTCTCTTGAGGCTGCAGCAGAGGCTATCTGGGTATGCAGGGCCTGCCCAGCAGCTGGAGCATGGCTCTGGATGACCAGGCTCTGATTGCACGTGGTGCTTGCTATGGCCGTGTGTGCTGCCCCACTTCTTTCTGATGCAGTTGTTTTTGACACTGGGTGATCCTGATGTCAAGAAAAATCACCATACTGCAATTTAGGTAAAAAATGTTGGTAAACAGGTGTTCTTGTAGAAACAGCTGTAAATTTTTTTTCAAAAAGACTGATCACCTGTAATTATGCCATGTGGTATAACAGAGCATGGTACTTTCTTTAAAATATAAAAAAATGCAACAAAAAAAAAAAGAAAAAAATTGTCATGTCATTGACACTTCAGTGGGACTGGGGGTATCAGTAAAGGCTTTCTTTATCTGGCTTCTCCCTTTAATTTCCATAGGCTTTCTCCCTGTATCTCTGCAAAATGCATACTGGCCCAGTACTCAATAGGTCTTTAGTTCCTGACTGTCACATTTCTGTTGTATATCATTGTTGATTGTGCCTCATTTTTTGGGGGCTAGCTTATTGCTATGGTAAAGCTATTATGATTTTTAAATAAGATTTCCTTCTTCTGTTGTCCTGCAGTTAATTTCCTGTTTGCCGTATGTGTTTGAGGCCTAGAAAATGGTTGCATTAACTATTGTGCTGTTTGGATCCAGATTTTAGATGGATATTCATTCTGTATTTATGGAATCTTCTTTTACTTTCAAAGAAAGCATTTCAACAGCTAGCCATACAAGTGAAGGAATAATGTCATCTTCCTCACAATTTGATATTAATAGCAATTCCTTCTTCTAAACCTGGATACATCTTTGTGATAATTGACACATATATTTTATTCATAATGATGCCTGAATGTGGTGATGCATTCTCTCTCTCAGGGGACACTCCATCTGCCCCAGCATTGCAGGGTTCATGAGCCCCTGCTACCTAGAGGTATGTAGAAAAAACAGTTAAAGCTGTGTCTATGTCTGAATTTCCGAATCTTTCTGAATCTCTCTGAATCAATTCCGAAGGTGCTGATTGGATTTGGATTTGGAGATTTGGATACCAAATCAGGTTGAATCTCTGCCGAATCGAATCAGGGACCAAAGCTTTGCATAGCCCTACTATTTCCCTGCTTAAAATTGGTTAATTCACAAAAACGTGGAATTTGGGAATGCCCTTTTCCATCTGAGCACCAACTTTTTTCTTATCTGTGATACAAAACTTGCACATTACAACACTGACAAAGTTTTGTCTTTCATTTACAGTAAAACCCAGAGGCATACCAGGGCAGCTTTGCATCCAGGGCAGCTCTGACTTACGATGATCAGTGCCAGTTGCTGCCATGCCTATTGTGGCAGTGTAATCAGCTGCTGCTGTAGGGGAGCTACCTTTGTGCACACAATAGACGGAGGGAGAAAATATTATTTGGGGAGCTGAGTACACACACACACACACACACACACACACACACACACACACTGCCAGCAGGTAAGTCTGTGGAGGGGAAGACATGGTGGAAGAGGGAAGGGGTGTGGGAGGGCAGATTGAGGCCCCCACAGTGAGGGAGGGAGTGGGGCAGGGTGAATGGTGCTTCAGGTTGGGTCGTGGGGCACTCAGAGTCTGGGCAGCTCATCCAGGGAAAAAGGTGGGCTCCCAACACTGTGTGCACCCTGGGGGAAGCACGGGGGGCATGTGACCCCAGATTTGTGCATGGAGTGGAGGTGGGAAGCCGCTGCAGGCTGGGGCTCTACAACCTACTGCTGCTGCCTCAGGAGCTGTGTGATGCCATATGCCTGCTGCCACCCAGCTGTGCCGCTTCCCTGCCCACCTGGCAGCTGCAGGCATATGGTGTTACATGGCTTCTGAGGCAGCAGCAGCAGGGCACAGAGCCCCAGCCTGCAGTAGCAGCCAGCCTCCACCCTATGCATAAATCTGGGGGGCACATGCCCCCCTTGCCTCTCCCAGGGTGTGTGCAGCAGTGGGAGCCCCCCTGAGCCCTTGGACATGATGCCTGGGCTCTGATCATCCGACAACTTGCCCCGGGGCCCTGTTCACCCCAGCTCCTTCCCCTGCCTTTGCCTTTGCTCCACTCCCTCATAAATGTAGGTGCCTCAATCTGCCCCCCCATGCCCTTTCCCCTTCACAGACTTATCTGATTGGTAGTCAGTGCTCCACATGCCACTGGGCTGTGATCCTGGCTGCATGTGTGCCCCTCTCCTCACTGCTGCAGCCACCCAGAGCCCACAGCCGGGCTGCCCTGCAGCCCTCTGCGCTGTCACCTCTGCCCTGCATTTGCAGGGGCTAAGCCCCATTAGCCCTGGCTTTCCACTACCTATGGTACACCCCCATAAAAGCAGCGCCTGGGACTGCTGCCCTGGTTACTCCTGCCCCAGTTATGCATCTGTTAAAACCTCTCAGAATGCATTATTTTTCACTATTAGAAAGAGAACAGAAATGTCAACAGGGGTGTTGGGTGTAGCTCTGTTGGTCTAAGGACAAGGCAAAGAACCATGTTTCCAATTATTTAGTTGGTCTAATGAAAAAGATCACATCTACCCAAAGAACCTTGTCTGCCAGAAATTTCAACAGCCTTTCTGGCATATAGTATTCATAGGGTTCTCCTAATCCTGGTTTTTTACTGATTCTATGTTTTATAAACTGAAGGTTCAGCTAACTTCCCTCACCCAATCACCAGACATAACTGCAATCTAATCCGGTTTGTAACATTCCAGCAGAGATTGCCGAGGCATACAAATACAGGATGATTCATGACAATGTGCTCGTTTTGTCTTTAACATTAAGGTACTTTTTATACTCCACAAGCAGAATAGGTCACTTGCTTATTATATACACATCTCTTTCGTTTAACTGTAAAGCGCATACCATTTTTTCTCACATACAGCATACCCCTATATGTAACATACACCCTGCTTTTGAAAGATAGCATGAAGAAAAATAAATCTTCCTTGAAGAAGCTGAGTTGAATCAGCTAGGGAGCCATGCCTGCTCCTGAGATTGTTATCACTCTTACATACCAGATGGGGCACATGTTGGTTCAACCATACACTGGCTGGGTCTGACCATGTGCTTGGTCTGACCCCCACTCACAAGGTCTGATCCTTCCTGCTGGGTCTGGGCCACATGCTGGACCTGATCTGGGACTGTACTAGATTCAGGGCTACATGTTGGATATGACCCCACACGGCAGGTCCAACTTCATGCAGCATATCCGATCCCCCATGCTGGTCTGGGGCTATGTGCTGGGGCTTTCTGTGCAGGATATGGAGACATGTGTGGTGTCTCACCCAGGATGTCAGGTCCAGCTGCAGATCAGCCATGTGTATCAGTATGATCTGGCATAGAATCATAGAAAATGAGGGTTGGAAGGGACCACAAGAGGTCATCTAGTCCAACCCCTTGTTCAAATCAAGACCAGTCCCAACTAGATCATTCCAGCCAAAGTTTTGTCAAGCTGTGCCTTAAAAACCTCCAAGGATGGAGATTCCACCACCTGTCTAGGTAACCCATTCCAGTGCTTCATCACACTCCTAATGAGAAAGTTTTCCCTATATCCAACCCAAACTTCCCTGCTGCAACTTGAGAACATTGCTCCTTGCCTGTCATCTGAGAGCCACTAGCTCCATCCTCTTTGGAACCACCCTTCAGGTAGTTAAAAGATGCTGTGGGAGTTGGTATCAAAAGTCTTGCTAAAGTCAAGGTATATCATGTCCACTACTTTCCCTGCATCCACAGAGCCAGACATCTCGTCACAGAAAGCAATGAGGTTGGTCAGGCCTGACATGCCCTGGGTGAATTCATACTGACTGTTCCTGATCACTTTCTTCACCTCCAAGTACTTAGAAGTAGATGCCAGGCCTTGTCATCCAGCCAGAGGGCTCTCCATGGGTCCAGAAATTTGGTAACAGAGAAGAAATATCAGTGTTAATTGCCACAGCTCTGAGAGCCACATTCCTCTGCTGCTGCATTTCTAGACTTGTGAAGATCCTTTTTCGTTGCATTTAATATGCATCCCAAATTTCACTAGCTGGTTTTGGAGAAAAGGTGCAGGTTATAAGAAAGTATGGTATGGTCCTTCATTTCCTACATATCTAATCCCAGCCAGATAATGGCAGCAGAGAACAGAAAGCTGGCTGGCAGGTCAGGATTAATTTATGTGAACTATTTTTACAATCAGCTACACAGAGATCTGTTTTTATATGCCATTTCCTTCTTCCTAAAGTAAATGCTTAGAAGAAAATGGATCCCAGAACTATATTATATAAAACTTACCTTAGCTCTTTTATTTGACTGGTAAATAGTGTAGCTAGAGGATTATTTCTATGAATGGCTTCATTATTTTAAGTAGTTGGATAACTTGTAAATGAGTATAATTGGTCCTTCCAGGTTTTTTTTATTTGCGGTAAGTCCTCAATATGAATAATATTTTTTGTGAATGTTCTGGTATTCTGGAAAGTCACATGGTGTATTTTCTATTCCCTTACTGGATGACCTAACCAATATAAGCAAGAAGAGTGCCAGAAGAAATCACTAGGGCACTGAGTCTGTCACAGATGTAGTGGAGAAGTACTGTAAGGAGGAAGATAAGTAGAGCTAGGAAACTTTAGGATAAAACAAATCTTTAACTGTCTTTTTCCCCCACAGAAAAAGAGGATTATTTTTTGCAATACAGTATCTAGGTCTTTTCTGACAGAAAGAGAAAGAAAAATACCATGTAAAGCAAAATTGCTGACTGTCCAGCAACTTAGCATTTCATTCTTTTTTGTAACATTCCCGCCAAATACTGATACCTGTGAGAGTACATAACTTTTTCTGAGCAGCTCTGGTGAAATCACTCCCATTCCCATTCCCATGTGTAATAGAAAAACCTGGACTTTAGCCCTTCTCTGACTCTTATTTCTCCTTTCTTTATAGTATTAAGTATGTTTAGCAAAATAATCCTCTGCCCAAAAATTTAAGATTGCTATTTACTCCTGTTCATAGGACAGAATGTGGCCATCTGGCAATGTAGCCTGCCACAAAAGGCCTACCTACCTCTCCCATGGCTCTGAGCACTTGCAGCAGGAGGTACAGCTACCGTTTACACTACTGCAATGGGAGGTGGCAGCAAGAACCTCCTTTTCTCTGCTGAGAAGGACCAACAGTTGCCCTTTCACCACAGGGATGAGCAGAGGTCCTTTCTAGCTCAGCAGAGACACCTAAGACCTATGATTCACCTTCCAGTTTATTTGCATAGGTATGTGGGGGTGTGAACTTGATTCTTTCTGAATGAGGGCCCTCCGCAGAGCAAATGTAAGTACAGGAGTCAGTATGTTAACGCACCACTGAGATTGGTCCCTGGCAAATGTTCTTTCCGGATGTCTTCAGACTGATTTAATTGCCTATGAAATCCTTCTGCCAGGGGGGTAACAGTTGCATCAGAGAGCTGGGTTCAGTGCATCTAACATTCCTCTTGAGAGAGAGCTAAACTGGTTTAAGTCCCCTCCCAAACTATGGAATATTAAACACATCTTCTCTCAATGGCTTAAACAGGCAGAACTTCCCCACACACCACTTTGAGACTGCATACAAACAGAGCAATCTTTATTAAGTGAAAGAGAACACAGTAATAAGCTTAGAAAACATAACAGAGTATATGCAAACACAGAGTCACCTATACCCCTCTTTTAAGGAAAGTAGGTTGTAGCCATGTTGGTCTCAGGACATAGGCAGACAAGGTTCTTCGGGTGAATCTGATATCTTTTATTAGACTAACTTAAATAGCTGGAAAAAAAAAACGTATAGCAAGCTTTCAGGTTTAAAAACCCTTTGTCAGGCTTCAGAAGTCTCTGCAGTTGTTGTGCACTCTTCCTGGATGGAATGAATAGTCTTTTAGACCCAAAAGCTTGCTATAATTTTTTCCCTCAACTATTTAAGTTGGTCTAATTAAAGATATTATATTCACCCAAAGAACCTTGTCTACACCTCTTGTAAGTAATTTGGGCTCTTTCCTGTGATACTAGAGACCCAGGCTCAATTCCCTATTCCAAACTGCCGAAGTAGGGACTTGAACCTCATCTTCTATATCCTCTGACCAAGCTTTTTCAATTATTATGAATGGATCTCTCGCATTCTTATGCTTGTTCACAAAAAAATTCAGGAGGTTTTCGCAGAAGTTTAGGGCTGGAAGGGACCTTGTGAGATCATTGGACCCAACCCCACTGCTGTGGGCAGGAAAGACTGCTGGGGTCAAATAACCCCAGCAAGGTGTGCATCCAGTCTCCTTTTAAAGATCTCCAGGGTAGGTGCCTGCACCACCCCCACTGGGAGTCTATTTACTTCACTTCCTTTCTACGTCAGAGTGAAAAAAAAGATACTGAAACTTCAGACGTCTTCCTGAGATAGAGTTGCTGTTTATACTTTTGAACAAAACCCTATTTGGAAAAGCAGAATATGCAACAATGCAATAGCTTTTTCCATGGATTATCTAGCACCTCAATTTCAAGCTGATGTATAGTTATATAAACTTTCAAGTGGCTGTACAAGAATTATGGGTAGGTTGTGTGTACAAATGAAGCTCTCTGTGGCAGTATTTCCCCCCTACAAATAAAAAGGTTTAGTCATAGGAATTACAGTTATTGCATTGCACTAATTCCCAAAGACCCTGAATGAGGACTAAAGATTATTTGAACTAAATGCTGCATAAACACATAAGAAAACAGTGTCAGCCCCCAAAATCTTAAAATCGAATTTAAAATAAGACTCAATAAATGAAATCATCCTAGAACCTAACAACCGTTTGCAACAAAGTCCTTCAGGTGTGAGAAGAAACTTAAAATCCAAGCAAACACTTAACTTTACTCCTGTTGGCTAACTGTATAACAGATTGCCCTTTGTAACAGGGAATCTTAAACAGGACTGAAAGCAGCTGATCTTTTAGTGTACGTGAGGGGTTTTGTATTAATCATGGCTGATTTTCTCTTCACTTGGAGAGAATTAAACATATTTTAATGTCTTGGATCAGCCATTTGGGTTTTTATCTGTTGTTGTTTCCTAACAATATTATAGATCCCCAAGTGTTCTGGATCCATAATTTGCTCTGTCTTGAATGGCTTGAACAAAAAACACATCTGCTGCTATATCCAGCAGAAAGATGGGCACCTGGGAATCTCCATTCATTTCTATTTAGAAATCTTCCCATTAACCTCCATGCCAGTGTAGGAATACTTTAGACATTGACAGATTTCCAAGGTTGTCTTTTATTCAATTTGCTTCTTAGCACAGTTCATCTCTTTCCTAAGTTATAATTCTTAATACCTGATGCCATTTATCAGATCTGATGCTGCTGGCCCTTACTCATAAGTACAGCCCTATTGTGATGTGAGTTGGTTCCATGTACTGTTCTGTCATGAGTGTACAGTTTGCAGGATTAGCTCCTTATCACCCATTTGAGCCTGGTTTTTATGCCTGCTTCCAGCATGTGGATTAAAACTAACCTACTGTTTCTTGGCATGTGATAAGCCTGTGAGTAACCTTGACATGTGTTATTCTGCCTTGAGATGCCTCTGCAGTGTTAGTGGAAGTGAAGACAGCAGCTTCATTTTAAGCAGCGGTAAAAATAGCTCCCAAAAGGATTTTGTATTGTTTTCCTCTTCTTGCAATTATTTGTGAAGGCATCAAAATATTTCTTGTTTAATGTTATGATTATGTTCTCCTTGAATAATTATTAAACAATAGCATAGCATGTAAATGATGGATAATGAAGTATATATGCATATATGCTGCTAGTAGCACACAAGATTAATTTCTGTGTGAAATAATACGGTTGCTTAAAACTAATTCAGCTACATACAAATTGGGGGAAAGGACCCTTTGATGAGGAATGGAGAAGTACTGAAAGAAGTGTATACAAGTTGAGGCAGGATGGGGGATGTGGATGAAGGCCGAGTGGGATCAACACGGCAGCCTTCAGGATAAGCTTATCAGAAAACAGCTTGAGAAAACACACCTAATTCAGCAAGACATCAGGATGAGTCGCTGTCAGACTGCCAAAAGTATGTTACGGGGTGGGCAGATCTGTATGTGACTTATCAGTATATAAAGAAGTCTGTGCTTTGCTCTCATTGAGAATTAGCTGCCCCTTGCTTTTTTTCCCATGGCCATGCAAAATGAAGCGCTTCTAATAGCCAAACAGTAATCCTGTCTGAATGTCCACATCATCTTGGGAGCTTGCCCAGGAGGTGCCCTCACACAGACTGCCCTGAGTAGGACCCTTGTCTCGGCTCTTCAGCGCCATCACTCTGAGCAAGCTATCCTTGACTTGGTTCTTCAGCTCTGCGACCTTGACAACCCAGACCCTGATCTACTATTCATCTGTTTGGCTCTGGAAAAATCCCTGGCCAGGGTGAGTACCTGCCTGTTTCAGTGTCAGGAAGTCCTAGGCGTGACAATGGGTAGCGGGACCTGTAAGGTCCCGTCATGGGATCCTGCCCGGTTTATGTATCGGAAATATGGGCCCGGTCAACGCAGTACTTAATTAAATGGAATCGGTATACCGATGGTGACCCCAAATTACTCTGGCCCCTAGATGGGTCATGGGATCATCATATCCTAAAACATCTCCGAGAAAATTCAGAAAGTAAGCACCCTGTTCAAATGGAAGCCTGGTATCTATGGGAAGACGAGTCCGAAAAGTGCCGTAACCACTTCCTTGTGGCTTCCTATAAAGATAATGAAGAAAAATTTAAGAAGCAAAAGCCAGAAGAACATTCTGCCGACTACTATTCTCACCTGGTCCAAGCCTTTAAGGCACATTCTGGCAGTCAGGACCCAGAAACTAGCCTCCCTGCCATGATTATTCAGACCTTTGTTTTAGGGCTGTTACCTAGGATCTCCAAGTCCCTGCAAAACACTGTGATTGAATGGGAAACTAAACCCCTCACCGAAGTTTTGGCTGCTGCCACTTATTTCTATACTAAAGCCCAGCAGCAAAAATCAAAGGCTCAGGACAAACTAATGGCTTTGCAAATCAGAGATCTCCAGGGTGGTGCCAGACCACGGTGTCCTGCAGGACCATTTGTCTTGGCCCGACCACCCAGTCCCTCTGACATTCCCAATGATATCTGCCGCTACTGTAAACAAAAAGGCCATTGGAAGAATGAGTGCCCGAATAAACCTCGGAGGCCACCACTCTCAGGTAGTGCCCCTCCATTTCAGCCAGGCACCCACCGAGCTCCACCACCTGAACCAGCTCCTCTCTAGTCCCTCAAAGTTGAAAATCAGTATTAGAACAGCCAAGAAGACCCAGAGACTCTAGCCCCTTTACTTTCTACCTTTTCCAATGCTACGATACCTGTTACTGTGGGAGGATAAACTGTTCCCTTTCTTGTCGACACCGGTGCTTCTTTGTCTATGCTTAGCTCTGGTTTTGTTTCTAATGTTCCCGTTTCTAGTAAAGTAATCACTGCTGTAGGTATTGGGGATCAATCCATTGACCACCCCATTACACAGCCGTTCTCGTTTACCTTGGTTCTCCTTACTGAGCAACATGCCTTTTTGCTGAGTCCTTGCGCCTCTGTAAATCTGTTGGGGCGAGACCTCCTCTGCAAATTGCGGGCAACGGTTCACTGTTCTCCAGATGGGATCTTCCTCACATTACCCCAGACCCAAATTCCTGCCTTGATGATGACATTTACAGAACAGGAGCCCAAGCCCAATTCTTCCTCGTTGCAACAGGAACTACTGGCTCACCTTCCTGTATCCTTTTGGTCCCACTCCACAACTGATGTGGGACTTCTCAAGGCTGCCAACCCAGTTTCTATCAAGGTTAAATCAGGAGCGTCTCCCCCATCGATCTCACAATACCCGCTATTAGTTGCTGCCTCCAGCGGCATTGCTCCTGTAATACAAGGTCTCCTAGAACAGGATGTCCTTGTACCTACCTGTTCTTGTCATAATACCCCGATCCTTCCAGTGTGAAAGAAGGAGAAGTGTACACCTAAGGGGTTGCCTGTTTATTGTTTTGTTCAAGATTTGCGTGCTATTAGCAATTTTGTGATTCCCTTGACAGCTGTGGTATCCAACCCGCCACTGTACTTTCTCAAATACCTGCTTCTGCCCTTTATTTTTCCTTGGTGGATCTCTGTAATGCCTTTTTTTCTATATCAGTTCACCCTGACTCTCAATATTTATTTGCTTTTACTTACCAGGGACGGCAATACACCTTTACCCATCTGCCTTCAGGTTTCCACCATATATAGCCAACTTCTCAAGTCTGACCTCGATACAGTCCAGTTGCCTCATGATTCTGTGCTAGTCCAATACATAGATGATTTGCTCCTCTGTTCTGATACCCTCCCTCACTGCCAAGTTGATTCTGTTGCTCTTTTAAAACAACCTGCAGCACGGGGCCACAAAGCCTTCCACTCTAAGCTCCAATTCTGTCAGACTTCTGTTACCTACCTGGGTTACACCATTTCTCACGGTACCCATCACCTGTCTCCTGATCGTCTTTTTGCTGTTCTTTCCCTCCCATGCCCACAGACTAAACGCCAACTCCGTGGTTTTCTAGGTGCTGCCAACTACTGCCGACAGTGGATTCCTAATTATTCTGGACTTTCCAGAACTCTCACCCTTCTCACCTGAGATTCTTCTCCTGACCTGCTACCCTGGGAAGATGTCCATGAATCTGTCTTCTCTCAGCCCCAAGCAAGCCATTTCTTCTTCCCCTGCTCTCAGTCTGCTTGATTATTCTAAGCCTTTCACACTGTTTTGCCACAAGCACCAAGGCACTGCCTCTGGTGTCTTGACTCAGCCTTTCGGACCCTCCTTACACCATCATATTGCTTACTATAGTGTCCCCCTTGACCCAGTCACTTCAGGGTTTCCTCCTTTTCTCTGTGCCATTGCTGCTGTCAATCTGCTGGTTTCTAAAACCGACAACCTTGTCCTTGGGCTCCCCCTTACTGTTGCTGTCCCACACGCTGTCCTCACCCTCCTCCAACGCAGCAGGACTCAGTACTTGTCCCCTGGCCATCTAACCCACTAGGAGGTGGTTCTCCTGGCTGCGGACCATGTGACCCTTGTCCACTGTGATCCCCTCAATCCTGTCTCTCTTCTTCCTTCACCCTGAGATGGCCAACCCCGATGACTACACTCAGCTTGTGGACTTCATTTCTCTTCCCCGTCCTGATCTTTCCGATACCCCTCTAACTAACCCTGACCTCATTTTCTACATTGATGGCTCCTGTTTTTGAGATAATCACAGCATTCTCCGAGCTGGCTATGCTATTTGTTCCGATCATACTGTTATTGAATCCGTTCCTCTTTCTGTTACTAGTGCTCAAGCTGCTGAACTCATTGCTTTCACCCGTGCCTGTCACCTTGCCACTGAACAATCTGCTAATATATATACAGATTCTCGCTATGCCTTTGGTGTCTGCCATTCTTTTGGACAGATCTGGAAACAGCGGTGTTTTCTTACTTCTGCTTGGACTCCCATCTCTCACCATCACCTTATTACTGCTCTTGTGTATGCTATTCTCCTTCCCTCCAACCTTGCTGTTCTATGGTGCAAAGCGCACACTGCTACTGATGATCCTGTGTCTCTAAGAAATGATACTGTGGATGTGGCAGCCAAGACTGCAGCGCTGTCAGAACTCTCAGCTCCGGTCCTTCAGGCCGCTCTCTACCTCTCTTCCCCTGTCTCCCCTGACCTTCCCTTTCTCCAGGATGCCATACCAGATGCCGAAAAGGATGCCTGGATCTCTGCAGGTTGCTCTCTCCACGCCGACTCCTTGTGGCGGCACCCATCTGTTCACTTTGTAGCCCCCCAGGGCCCTGGTATCCCTCTTGGCTCAAATGGCCCACTCAGTGGCCCATTCGGGTAAAGGGGGGGGTGGTAGCTGAAGTTGACTGCCATTGGTATGCCCCGATTTTTCTGTCATGGCTGCCCATTTTTGTTACCAGTATCCACAGTGTCAGCGACACAATTCTGGCCGACCACACCGCCAGCCACATGCATTCCACAGACCTTTAGGTCTCTATCCTTTTTCCCACCTCCAGATGGATTTCATCAAGTTGCCCAGGTCGGGACCCTGGAAGTATGTGTTGGTCATTGTCTGCCTTTTTAGCTGTTGGCCTAAGGCATACCCTTGCCAACAGGCTGATGCCCTCACTGTGGCTAAAAAGCTTCTTTTTGACCTGCTGTCCTGCTTCGGTCTACCCCTTTCCCTGGACTCAGATCGTGGCTCCCATTTTGTTGGCCAGGTGGTCCAACACATTTGTAAGGTCCTTTCTATTCGATACTAGCTCCACACCCCAAATCATCCTCAGAGCGGGGGTAAAGTGGAATTGAAAAACTTTGATATTAAGCTTCACTTGGTGAAGACTTGTGAACAAACTGGTCTAAAATGGCCTGAGGCCCTCCAATTGGTTCTTTTCCAAATCTGAAATTCTGTTCAGAGGTCCTCAGATCTGACCCCTTTTGAGATTGTTATGGGTCAACCCATGAGGGGACTTGCCGCACCTCCTCCCCAACACCTGACTCAACCCCATGATTTCTTATTAACCTACTGCCAAGGGCTCACCAAGGCCCTCCAGGTTATTTCATTGCAGGCTAAGGCCACAGCACAGCCAGGAGATTGGGTCCTGATTAAGGTCCACCAGAGGAAGGATTGCCTGCAGCCTCGGTGGAAGGGGCCTTTCCAGGTCCTGCTAACCACCCCAACTGCTGTGAAAGTTGCCGAGGTTTCTGCTTAGGTCCATACCTCTCACTGCAAGAAGGTAACCACCCAACGGAGTGGAAGGCTTCTCTCGCTAGTGATACCTCCACAAAGATCCAGCAGGTTCCCTGCGAGTGAAGATCAGACAACAAAATCTTGAAGAGGTTCCTTGTGAGTGAAGATCAGATAGCAAAATCTCAAAAAATAGCCTGCACGGCTAGCCAAGTTTTACATGAGGCTATGAACTTTTGTTCTATGTGTTGAATTGCCTTTAGTAATTTAGTGTGAATCACACTAACCCTTGGGAAGTTGCAGATAATTACGTAGATTTAGAAACTCCCCTGGGGTAACGCTGTTCTGTATTCTTGTGGTCAGTATTTTATTGGTAGTAGTGCGCTGGAGGCTGAAGTTCTAGTCAAGTATCACCCCTCGAAGTTCCAAGGGATAGCAGTGTTTGGGTACCACTCGAGTAGGCCCCAAGATGTTACCTTTTCTTTTACTCTGCTTCATGCCTGGAGTTTTAGTCAGTGCATGGGAGGAGAACAGTATTATGTTCCTGGGACAAAGCATTCCTAGTGCAGGCAAACTTATGAACTGCTGGGTGTGCATACATGGGCCTACACACCCAGCCAGAGGAATCCTAATGCTTGGGGTACCGATTCCCCTTGAGGATTGGGAAAACAGTACCAGTACTAGCTGTGTCAGATTTTTCTCCCACTCTAATAGAACACAGCAGTCTATCCCTAAATGGTGGAAAAAGACTCAAGACAGCTGGAGACCATCCTCTAGACTTGAGGCAGCCCTCAAGGTCCAATGGGGGTGGTAGGATGAGCGAAGCTGGTTACTCTGTGAGGCACTATCCCAAATGCCAGGTAACTTTTGATTATCATTCCCATAATACATCTGGGATTCTGCTGGGAAACATGTCCTTTCAGTTTACCAATGGGTCTCTCACTGTCCATAGAACCCTGGAGGATACCTATAGTCTGGTAATGAATGGGTCTGAATTTTACATGCTATTAGGTTCTATTTCTTGTAATCAATCAATATCTCAGCGCAGGTTGGTAGGGAGCCAACGTGCCCCTTCCTATACCTTACAGGTCAATCGGAAGTGTCAAATTGGAAGCACGATCTGTAGGAACCTCAGCACTATAGCTGCTCCAGGCTTGTTATGGCTATGCGGGAATGATGAGCACAAGATTTTCTCATGGCATTTGGTCATCACCTGTACCATGGGGAGACTCATCCCAGAGTTTGATCTACACCCAAGCCTCTGTCAGCATGAGGTACCTAATCTCCCAGCTGGCTTGCCCAGACATAAGCGAGCTGTTGAAAACCCACTGGTTCACTGACCCACAAGATTCCATGAATTTACTAGGGCATTTCTCCCTTGGTTGGGGGTAGCTGAATTATAAAGGACCACTGTAAACATTTTGGGAGTTATAGAGAAATTTTTTAATGCCAGTGTCAATGCTTTAGGAGCTCTTAATGATGAAATCACCCAGATAGGACAGGTGGCTACCAAAAACCATATGGCTTTGGATTATCTCCTAGCCACCCAAGGAGGGGTATGTGCGGTCCTGAACCATACTTGCTGCACCTGGATTGACCAGCACCAATGAGTGGAAAAAGACCTCTGCACGATTAGGAGACAGTTGCAGGTGATCTATGCAGTTTCATAGATTTCATAGACATTAGGGCTGGAAGGGACCTTGGGAGATCATCGAGTCCAGCCCCCTGCCCAAAAGGCAGGAAGTCAGCTGGGTTCATAGGATAAGCATCCTATGAAGATAAGCATCAGCAAGATAAGCATCCAATTTACTCTTGAAGGTGTTTAATGTAGGTGCTTGAACCACCTCCACTGGCAGACTGTTCCAGACCTTGGGGGCTCGGACAGTAAAGAAATTCTTCCTTATGTCCAGCCTGAAATGGTCTTGCAGGATTTTGTGACCGTTCGACCTCGTCATCCCTTGGGGCGCTCTGGTGAACAGATGTTCCCCCAGATCCTGGTGGTCACCCCGATAAACTTATAGGTGGCCATCAGATCACCCCTGAGCCTGCGCTTTTCCAGGCTAAAGAGTCCCGTGGCTCTCAGCCTGTCATCGTAAGATCTGTTTTCCTGACCTCTGATCATGCGCGTGGCTCTCCTCTGGACTCTCTCAAGCTTCTCCACATCCTTTTTGAATTGTGGAGCCCAAAACTGGGCGCAGTACTCCAGCTGCGGCCTCACCAAGGCTGAGTACAAGGGGAGAATGACGTCCCGGGATTTGCTCGAGAAGCATCTATGGATGCACGCCAGCATTTTAGTCGCTTTACTAGCCGCAGCATCGCATTGCAGGCTCATGTTCATCTTGTGGTCAATGATGACCCCCAAGTCTCTTTCTTCTGTAGTGCTAACCAATGTAGCACTGCCGAGCCTATAAGGGTGCTGCAGGTTTTTCCTCCCAAGGTGGAGAACCTTGCATTTTTCGGTGTTAAACACCATGAGGTTCTCATCTGTCCATTTGCTGAGCTTGTCCAGGTCAGCCTGGATCACCCGCCTATCTTCTGGCGTGGATGCTTTGCCCCAAAGTTTGGTGTCATCGGCGAACTTGGCCAGTCCACTCCTGACTCCAATGTCCACATCGTTAATGAAGATGTTGAACAGTATGGGTCCCAGGACAGAGCCTTGAGTTGCAGAGGAGAAACCCTTTGATTGGTGGGGGTGGCTACCAGATATAGGGGGATGGTGGAAAACCCTGCTAAAATGGTGTATTCTGAGTTTATTATGCATTTTTTCCATTGTCATTATTATCCAAATGACTCTGTTGCTTACGCTGCTGTTTATCGAAAACTGCCTAGAGTGTTTCTAGGCTCTCTAAGACCGAGCTGCAGATGATGGTGCTCAGGGAGGTGGCCTATGAGTGCGAATGACAAGAAAATGTCAAAGGCCTTATGAATATAGAGGTGTAAGCACAAGCGCTCACAAGCGGGGGAATGATGAGGAATGGAAAAGTCCTGAAAGAAGTGTATATGTGTCGAGGCAGGATGGGGGATGTGGGTGAAGGCCAAGCGGGAACAACACGGCAACCTTCAGGATAAGCTTATCAGGAAACAGCTTGAGAAAACACTCCTGGTTCAGCAAGACACCAGGATAAGTTGCTGTCAGACTGCCAAGAGTATGTTACTGGGCGGGCATATCTGTATATGACTTATCAGTATATAAAGAAGTTTGTGCTTTGCTGTCATTGAGAATTAGCTGCCCGTTGCTTTTTTTCCTGTGGCCATGGAAAATAAAGTACTTCTGATAGCCAAACAGTAATCCTGTCTGAATGTCCACTATCAGAACTCTTGGCTCCAGTCCTTCAGGCCGCTCTCTACCTCTCTTCCCCTGTCTCCCCTGACCTTCCCTTTCTCCAGGATGCCACCCCAGATGCCGAAAAGGACACCTGTATCTCCGCGGGCTGCTCTCTCCATGCTGACTCTTTATGGCGGCACCCTTCTGGTTGCCTTGTAGCCCCCAGGGCCCTGCTATCCCTCTTGGCTCAAATGGCCCACTCAGTGGCCTATTCAGCCAAAGGGAGGATTGTAGCTGAGGTTGACCGCCATTGGTATGCCCCTGTTTTTTTCGTTCTACTTTACCCCCACCCTGAGGATGATTTGGGGTGTGGAGCTGATATGGGATGGAATGGAGCTTGCAAACGTGTTGGACCACCTGGCCAACAAAATGGGAGCCATGGTCTTAGTCCAGGGAAAGGTGTAGACCGAAGTGGGGCGTCAGGTCAAAAAGAAACTTTTTGGCCACAGTGAGGGCATCAGCCTGTCGGCAAGGGTATGCCTCAGGCCAGCTGCTAAAAAGGCAGACAATGACCAACACATACTTCCAGGGTCCCGACTTGGGCAACTGGATGTTATGATTATGTTCTCCTTGAATAATTATTAAACCATAGCATAGCATGTAAATGATGGATAATGAAGTATATATGCATATATACTGTTAGGAGTGCACAAGGTTAATTTCTGTGTAAGATAATATGGTTGCTTAAAACTAGTTCAGCTACATACAAATTGGGGGAAAAAACTGTTTAACTATGCTAGAGTTAGAATGCATACTTCTATAAATGTCTTAAGGAACGTATATGAAAAATAAAAATAAATGTACCACCAAATAAACTCTTTTGGCTAAACATATGAGGAATTTTATTTTTAATTAGTAAATATTTTAATAGTTTAGTCAACTAGCTTCTTCAGAATGTGAAACAGTAACTCAAAAATTAAAATACCGGTAAATGAAATAGAATTTTCTTGTGGTTGTAAACGATCTGAGAAATTGTTAAAAGTTTGAGAGATTTGGGTTCAAATTCTGTGACAGATCTCTGTGTTCCTTTGGGCAGAACATATCACCTTGGTATGCCTTGGTTCTCCATCTGTTTGATGGGGATAATAGTAATCTCCTTTACTTCTTTTCACCCTCTGCTTATCTTATACTGCATTCTATCATTTGCTAAGTGGACACACTGCAGGGTCCCTTTCTAAACACCCATTCCTTTCAAAGGAGTTCTGTTCACGTGCAATGCTGCATGCATGTATATTACATTGAAGGACTGATTAGGAACTTTGATTCTAAGATCAGAGTTTTAAAGGTATTTTGGTGAATAACTTCCTAAACATTTTGGGGACAGGGACAACCTCTTACTCTGATTTGGTTGGAGTCTCTAGGTACTACTCAAATAAAAATACTAATTCATAGTACTTTGCTTTGTAATTTTTGCAAATGTACATTGGAGAGCTACCTATAGCAAAGCCTGCATGCTAGATTACAATGTTCCAAACATGTCTAAGATAAATACTACCATTTTACTGAAGAATAGACTTCATTTAATTGATGTTCCCTTTTAGCAGGATGATTTTAGTATTTTTTTAAAAATTTCTCTATATTTTACAATTACCTGTACGTAAACATTAACAACTGATAAAACTGCGTGCATGTAATCCATAATTCTACCACATTCTTTGCTCTATGGGCAGGGAGGGGTCTGTTCTGCCCGTGGTCTAACTGAGAGGGAAGCTGGGCTTCACATATGGCTGGAAGAGGAGTTGGGTTGTCCACTCTGTGTGCATAGCTGAAAGGATCTGGGCTGTTCATGTGGCCAGGAGAGGTGCTGAGTTGTCCATGCTGCATATGTCACCAGGAAAGAAGGCAGACTGCCTGTGCTGTGCTCATGGCAAGAAGGGGAAGAGGCTTCCTGGATGGCAGCAAGGGTGGGCCTTAGGAAGACCAGCCACAGGGTCTGTGGCCTTAATGGGATGTGACCTTCTGCCACCCAGAATTTGGACAGACCATTAATGTATTAAGGAAGGCCCATTTTGTTATTTGAAAGCCAAACAAGACAAAATCATTGGTTGTTCCATATGCTTCTGTTACCAGGTAGGTTATGTGACCTGTTCTTATTTTACATTTTCTCTGACCATCTTAAAATAGGGGAATTTTGATTAGAAACAAAAGCATTTGGTATCAGTATAACCAGGATATATCCACTTTATTTTCCATTCTTGTAAATGCATCCTGGGATTCATGCCTCACTACCAGAGATAACTAAAAGCCCAGCAGACATTAATCTCAATTTACCAAGGGTTGTGGTAGATACTCTATCTTTTGAAGTATGTAAATCAGGATTGAATCTTTCTCTAAAAGATCAGCTTTGGATATCTCTCTAAATGAGGTAATCTAGGAAACTCAAAATCATTAGAGTTGATGTTAGAGGCTTTAAAATCCATCCGTTAAAATTAATTGCTTATAATATATTGAGCAATGAAATATGAAGAGGAGCCCTCTCTTGCTAAGGTGTCAGTACCAATCATAATCTTAGAGACAGAAAGGAACATTCAGTCACTCAATCTACTCTCCTGCATAACACGGACTATAATGTTGCATCCACATTTTTTCAATGCTTAATCATCTTCACCGTTAAAAGTTTGTGCCCCAGTCATGGTGGCAGAGTTGCTGAAGTTAATTTATCTTTTTGAAGTTGAATATAAGTGGTGTCATACTTTGTCTATGTAAATATAATATAGAAATATATTTTGGGTTTAAATTTGCCTTGGTTGCTCACAGCCTAGTGATCGATTTCCTTGGCTATTTGAGTTTTAATCTTTTAAATATATACTTGTCTGGGTAGTCAACAATGGCTAAGGGTAGGGGGTTAAAAATCTGACTTTAGTGTAGCTGTCACTGAAATTGAAGGACAAAGCCAAATTTGAAGAAAATACTTGCACAGCTTTAACAAGGAATGTTTCCATTCAGAATGGTATATATTTTGCCAGTTAAGTGAAGGCTTAAAAACACACACTGGCAGGAGTTTTATACTCTCATCTTTGTGAGTAGCTGTGTGCACCTGTAAGGATGCTGATGACCTTGGTGTGGCTTCCCGTGAGTTTGAGTCCATCCACATAGACCAGATTGTCAGGCTGGGCTTACAGAATAAAATACTGATATTTTGTCCCCTTTGACTTTCCAGTAAGGAATCTGAAACTTTCCTAATACTTTACCTCTCCCATGATTTTGAAAAAAATGAAATAAAAAGGGGAGACAGAGCAAGAAATGGCAATTAGACTGAAATATGAAACAATTTTAAAATAAGCGTTGCATTTATAGCTGAAGCATGCTGGTTGGAAACTAAAAGAAGTTAGTCATTTTCCATTCATAAACTGAATTCTCTGTGAATATTTCTTTTCGTAATGAAGTTTTTTTATCCTAATGAAGTGCTACTTGCTGGAAAAAAATATACAGCCTGAGATGAATTAGTAACCTTACCAAATCAGCACTGCAGTGAGCACAGTGCTGTAGGTGGTATGGATACAGAGGGAAGCTTTGAGAGAGCCTTAGCTCCAGTGGACTTTATTATTCCTATGAGCTTTAGAACTAGTCAGTTCTGGGAACTAAACTACAGAGAGATTATAAAAAAAATATGGCTCTTATTTCACCAGCTCCTAAAGCTAGTTGTTATTTGGATGAATACAGAAATGTGGCACATTTATTAGCACTTTAAAATCTGTACAGGAATGATTTCAATTTAAGTCCATTTTTTTTCAGATGAGAAAAGTCTGCATCTTATTCTCATAAGGCCGGTCTGAGGCAGACTCTGAACCTTAATATCTCCCCCCCCACCCCATTTTTTTTTTTTTTTTTGGTTCTGTTTCAGAGAAATTTAGTTCTAGTTCATCTGGCATGTATTTTGATATTTTTGTGGATTTGAAATATTCACTATTTCTCTGTCTCTTTTTTGCTTTTCTCTCTTTCTCTTTTTTCTTTTTTTAAAAGGTAGCAGAGAGAAGACGTAATTCAGTGGATTTGCTATAGAGGACTGGATTATAATGGGGACAACTATCTTAACTATCTCATGACTTTATGAATAGGACTTGGATTTGAATTCTGATCTTGGCTTCCACATTGTGTGCGTCAGTGCAAAGGATTTAAGTGTGGGTGTCCAAAGAGAGTCACCTAAATGCATAGCATATGTTGTAGAGCCACCCAGTAGCAGCAGCTCTGGTTTGTCAAAACATTTTCAACATGTTCATCAATGATTTGGGTTCAGGTATTAAAAGCAAACTAGCAAAGTTTGCTGATGATAATGAACTATGGGGGAGTATGGTCATGCTCTGAAGGCAGGATGGCAATAAAAACCAACCTGTACAGGCTCATGAGGTGGGCAGACCTCAGCCTGATGTAGTTTAATATGGAGAATTGTAAAGTGCTCCATCTTTGGAGAAATAATCCACAACACACATATAGGCTTGGCAGTACTACACTTGTTAGCACCACAACTGAATAAGACCTGGGTGTCATGATAGACAAAATGAACAATGTGATGCTGTAGCTGGCAGAGCTAGTCAAATACTGGCATGGCTAAGGATGTCATCCTCCCTCTCTACTGGGCCTTGGTGAGACTGAAGCTGGATTTCCATATCCACTTCTGGGTGCTGGACTTCATGAAGGATGTGGAGAAACTCAAGAGAGTCCACGGGAGGGCTACACGTATGATTAGAGGCCTAGAGACCAAGTCATAGGAGGAAAGGCTGAAAGATTTGGGACTGTTCAGCCTGAAGAAGAGGGGACTCAGAAGGGACTTGGTGGGAGTACATAAGTATATGAAGGGTGTAGATCAGGACCTGGGGGAGCATCTGTTCACCAAGGCCCCCCAGGGTAGGACAAGAAATAACAGGCACATGCTAATTGAAGATTGCTTCAGGCTAAACATAAGGAAATATTTCTTTACAAGTTGAGTGCCAAGGGTTTGGAACAGGCTTCCTCCAGAGGTGGTAGAGTCATCTACCCTGACAATCTTCAAAAAGCATCTTGACACCAATCATGCTGGGGTCATCTGATTCCAGCAGTCTTTCCTGCTGAAGTGCAGGGGGGCTGGACCCAACGATCTGTAAGGTCCCTTCCAGCTCCTAACAACTATGAACTAATGCAGGTCTTAAACTTTCTGCTAAGTTTCCTCATTTCTAAAATGTTAGTGTAACTGAGCATGTCTGCATGAGACACCGTATTGCACAGAAGACAAATTTATTGTGCAGTAAAACATCACCATCTATACATTCACACCATTTACTGCACAGTAAATTAGTCTACTGTACAGTTAGCTACAGTCTGTAAATACAGGCAGTAAACTATGCAGTAGATACTGAGCAGTAGCGTGAGTATAGATGCTGACTGGCAGCAAATTTTCTTGGTCAACCTGCAAACCAGGGTCCCAGTGGAGCCTGGAAACTCCCTCAGTAGTGGCACTGCTTGGCTTCTGGCTACCCCCAGGAGCTGGGAACTGAACAGCTCTGGGGCAGGGTACCTCTCTGTTCCCCCGTCTCAGTGCTGCTCAGCTTCCAGCTCTCCACAGAAGCCAGGAGCTGAGCAGCACTGGGATGGGGGAGCTCTCTGCCTCCCTTCCTAGCCAGGGGCCAGCTGGGAGGTGTTGCAGTCCTGGAGCAGCTCTCAACCAGCCCCCAGTTAGGCAGGGAAATCCCCAAGCAGCCAGAGGCTGAGAGCTGTTCCACTCTTGGCCTGTTTACAGATGCCTGAAGATTTCCGGCTGGGAGCTGCCTCAGAATTGGGACTACTCTTCTGGCTTTGTCTGCTTTGAGACGGGCCCTGTGCTCCCTGCCAGCCCCTGGACTAGCATCTATGCATGGAGCTGCTCCCACTGGGTTCAGATTTGCTCTCAACAGGGAGCATGTGTAGATGTGGTCCCAGGGAAGGTTTACTGCATAGTATTTTACTGCACGGTAAGCATTTATAACATTAATAGCACATGTCAATGCACCTCCTGAGTCTCTAATTGCTAATCTACCAACCCAGCAATATTCAAGCCAATATTAAACATAAATCTGGATTTGCAATGACTGAATCTTTGTAAAAGAACACACTCTAGAACATTTTCTTATTTACTAGAAAATATTTGCCACAAAGAAATAAAACTTAAATTACACATGTCAAACATTTTAGATGAATTTTACCCTGATATGTTTGGGGGCAGTGCATTTTTTGCCTGTTTATAATCTCATTTAGGATTTAATTTCTTCTTAACTCCACTGCATTTTCAATCCTATCTGATGCCCACTTCTAATCTGCAAATGCAAAAAAATGAGTAAATTAAATAAAAGTTTCTGCGATATCATACTGATAGATGGTGTAAAGATAGAATAGAATAAATTAGGTTTGAAAAATTCTTTCAGTCTTGGGCCCCATCTACATGTTATACTTAAGGCATGATTAACCAGTTAATCATGCCTTAAATGATCACTGGGCACATGTTCAATTCAGTTAATGGTGTGATAAAAGGAGGAATAAACTACAAAGTTATTCCACAAAATAGGTGGAATAACTCTGTAGCTGCTTCCTATCATCTCATTAATTGAATGTGTGGCCAGGGGCAGCTGTAGTATTCCAGCTGCAGGGGACCTTGGCTGAGAGATCATAGTAGCTGCAGTCGCCCAGCCATAGGAGTGCATAGGGACCCCTTTGGCTGGGATCCCCATCAGCTGGCTTGGGCCCTTCAGCTGGGGGAGCTTGTTTCTTGACAGAGCATGGGGAGCCTGAGATCTGGCTCCCCTTGTACCTACAATAAGGCACAATGGGATTTAATGTGTAATCCACACAATTGCACTTTCTGCCATGCCATACATGCATAGCAGGAGATGAAATTGTGTGAATTGCACATGAAATCCCATCACACCTTGTGGCAGTCCATCTTGGAGTGCCTACCACTTTAAGGGCTGGAGACAGGCAGCCGGCAGGTGCCTGGTTAACGTGGCCATTTTCAAACAAAAGCAAGCCAGGCAGAGGCAGCAGTTGGCTGCTTACAGCAGAGGCAGTGACATCAGCTGCCTAAGCAACTGCTCCTGGAAGTACTTGGAGGTAAAGGCAGGAGCTATGGGGGTTGGCTGGAGGGTCCTGGTCCTGGTCCTGGTCCTGACTTGAAACTGCACCCTGGCAGGGAAGGGTGGCCTGGTGGCACTCCTTGTGGTGAGGGAGTCCCCAAGAAATGCCAGGCCAGTTACCTCCCCAATGAAAGGGGAATAGGGGCACCTTAACCCCAGCCCCCACCATCTGGTGGGTTGTGTGGAGAGTAGGGGGGAAGTGGGACCAGGCACTCCCATTCATAGGCACCTGAGCCCTGAAAGGACAAAGGATCCTGGACATCCTGGAAAAGGGTACTGGTGTTGTGAAGAGTGACTGTGTGGGCTCCTGTAGAATAGGGTGCAGCAGGGCACCTGAAGGACTATATGATTTGGGGTGCAGAATAGGGCTGCCGAGGGCAGCTTGAAGGACTGCACCAGGTTGATATCAAGTAAGGCTGCAAGGGCAGCTTGAAGGGCAAGACATGGGCTAGCCTCAAAAATGTGAGAGCACGAGAGCAGTTGCCTGGTGAGGGGCTGAGGTAAAAGCCATCCCAGTGTAGGCACAAGGTTACCCTGTGAAGAGTAGGTGAACTTGCAGGATCCAAAGTTGCTGCATGGTATTGCTGGGCAGAGAGTAGTGAGGCCCGAAGGCCCTTAGGGGTCACTCAAGGGTAGCATGGGTGGTGGAGTGTGGCCTAGGCAGTATGTCAGAACCCCCTGTGAGAACGGGGCAGTATGAGTGGCCTCAGCTGAGAGGGGGGCAGTATGAGTGAGTATGGGAGAAAAAAGCCAACAATGGACTGAATTTACTTTGGCCTCAATCTGGGGACCAAATATAATCAGGATGCCATCTGTGAGGCATGGGCCACAGCATAGGGAGGGTTTGGAGCCATGGATTGTGTCCCTGTGCCCTGGCATTGGGCAGGGAATAAGCAGCCTCCCACTTGTTATATTTTAAAAATTCAAGTTGTGGTAGGGGAGCTAGGGCAGACTGCCCTATGTAGGTGGGTAGGCCAACTTGTGATCTGGCCTCAAGTTTGCCCCTGTCACACAACTTTACCTGCACATGTAGAGGAGGCCTTGGAAACCAGTGGTGTGTGTACTACACAAAATAAAATTTCCAAAGTATGATTTCTATCACATTATCATATGTCAATTGTATCTTTTGTTCCTTATAAAACAAGAACATGAAGAAACTACATGGACACAGTTGGGCCCCAGATAACTTTTTAAATAACTATATTGTTCTAACTCATTGCTGGTCACTTAGTTCCACTGCTGGGCTCACTACTCATAACTAGTCCAGACTATATACTGGGTGCATCTACATGTGTGCATTTACTACACAGTAACCAAAATTACAGCAGAGTATGAGAATGTGGCTACATGTGCAAGCCTATACTGTGTGGTAAATAAGGTGACTTATGCTGACTTGAGTGTAAATTTGATACCTGCATCATACCTGTATCAAATTTACACCCAGTTAGTTACTGCACAGCAATGCACGTGTAGACATCTTACTGTGGAATAACACTGTGTGTGCGGACAGACTTGGGACTTAAATTAGTCCAGAGTCAGTCCACACACAGCATTAATGCACTGTAATGCCTATACGTGTAGACACTCACCTATTTCTGCTTACTGCACAGTAAATTTAAGCTGGTGTAAATGTACATGTAGCTTGTCCTCCTGCTCAGTGCAAAGAAATATGACCTCCGTCAACGCTGACCTCGTGAAGGAACACCTTGAGAAGCTGGATACCTTCAAGTCAGCTGGCCCTGACAATCTGCACCCCAGGGTACTCAAGGAGCTGGCGAGCGTCATAGCCCAGCCCCTGGCACGGATCTTTGAAAACTCCTGGTGCTCTGGTGTAGTGCCCGAAGACTGGAAGAAGGCCAATGTGGTGCTGATCTTCAAGAAAGGGAGGAGAGTGGATCTGGCTAACTACAGGCCCATTAGCCTGACTTCTATCCTGGGGAAGATCTTAGAAAAGTTTATTAAGGAGGCCATTCTTGAGGGACTGGCCCAGGCTAACATCCTAAGGGACAGCCAGCATGGGTTTGTTGCGGGTAGGTCTTGTTTGACCAATCTCATTTCCTTCTATGACCAGGTGACCTATCACCTGGACAAGGGAGAAGAGATTGAAGTCATATATCTTGACTTCAAAAAAGCTTTTGATCTGGTATCCCATGATCACCTCTTAGCCAAACTGGCCAGTTGTGGCCTTGGCTCCACCACGATCCGCTGGCTGGGAAATTGGCTCTGTGGTCGGACCCAGAGGGTTGTGATTGATGGCAGTCACTCATCATGGTGCCCTGTGACCAGTGGGGTCCCTCAAGGCTCTGTCCTGGGACCCATACTGTTCAACATCTTCATTAACAATGTGGACATTGGAGTCAGGAGTGGACTGGCCAAGTTCGCCGATGACACCAAACTTTGGGGCAAAGCATCCACGCCAGAAGATAGGCGGGTGATCCAGGCTGACCTGGACAAGCTCAGCAAATGGGCAGACAAGAACCTGATGGTGTTTAACACCGATAAATGCAAGGTTCTCCACCTTGGGAGGAAAAACCTGCAGCACCCTTATAGGCTCGGCAGTGCTACGTTGGATAGCACTACAGAAGAAAGAGACTTGGGGGTCATCATTGACCACAAGATGAACATGAGCCTGCAATGCGATGCTGCGACCAAAATGCTGGCGTGCATCCATAGATGCTTCTCGAGCAAATCCCGGGACGTCATTCTCCCCTTGTACTCGGCCTTGGTGAGGCCGCAGCTGGAGTACTGGGCTCCACAATTCAAAAAGGATGTGGAGAAGCTTGAGAGAGTCCAGAGGAGAGCCATGCGCATGATCAGAGGTCAGGAAAACAGATCTTACGATGACAGGCTGAGAGCCACGGGACTCTTTAGCCTGGAAAAGCGCGGGCTCAGGGGTGATCTGATGGCCACCTATAAGTTTATCGGGGGTGACCACCAGGATCTGGGGGAACGTCTGTTCACCAGAGCGCCCCAAGGGATGACGAGGTCGAACGGTCACAAATTCCTGCAAGACCATTTCAGGCTGGACTTAAGGAAGAATTTCTTTACTGTTCGAGCCCCCAAGGTCTGGAACAGTCTGCCAACGGAGGTGGTTCAAGCACCTACATTGAACACCTTCAAGAGTAAATTGGATGCTTATCTTGCTGGGATCCTATGACCCCAGCTGACTTCCTGCCCTTTGGGCAGGGGGCTGGACTCGATGATCTCCCGAGGTCCCTTCCAGCCCTAATGTCTATGAAATACCCACTGTGTTCTTTAATAATGAATGTGTTTCAAACAACAAAACTGGGCATTGGGACATACTTCCTCTGCAGACTTTTTCTTAGCTCTTTTTACTACTCTTTCTTGGCCTTCTTTCATCATATGTTAGAGTTCAATATCTTTACTGGCATAGATACAAAGATAGGAAAGTCTTTACAGCACCCCTAACATATAAGAGTTTATCTGTTCTAGAACAAAGAATTTTTCATATGGACAGTTCCTTAGAATGGTGAGTCTACAGAGCTAATTTAATTCAAAATTCTAGATATCTTCAAAGCTTCTGTCATAAAGATTTATTTGTTTTTACTCTAGGGGATTAGTCATACCTGCCTCATATCTGGCTTTTTGCCTGACTACAAGGCTTTGGGACTTTTCTGAAGGGTTGCCTGCAGAAACTCACTCTTTCTGGCTGGATGTCAGCTCCAGACACTGCAACCATGAAGTGATGTTGAAATAAGTGTAGGAGGAAGAGATATGGCTCCTGTCCAAGCTGGTTGCACTGAAGACAATTCATGAATTCCTGACTCCTTAGCTCCCCCTGGATTGTCTGCATCTCACTTGCAGTAAAAAGCATATTAGTATACTTAAAATAAGAAGAATGTTTACTTCATCAGTTTTCCTTCCCAAGGAGCAGAGAGAAATCAATGCATAGTCTAATGTGGCCCCTTAAGAGAAACATTTAGGCTCTATAGACCTGCTGAGCGATGTTGTGAGGTGCTGTTTAGCATCAACTCTCCACAGGGGGAACACAGCATTGGACTCTGGGTATGGTACTAGATGTTTGAGGGTGGAGATTTCCCATGTTACATTTTATTGCCAACACTGATAAAACAAAGGCTCACTAGCCATCATCACTCATTCATTTTAAATGGTTGTAGTGGAGGTTTTTTCAATCTTGTTCTAACATGCACCATTTGGTATGGGCAGGTGTGAGGGTTTGGCCATCTTCTCTTTAATTATCATTGCTAATGGATGAAATATCATAAACTGCCACCACCCTCCCACTTTGAATGACTGTTTTGCAGTTATAGTCTACATTTATGTGTTTAATCATCATGTCCCAGCTTGTACTCAGACTCAGATACTCATTTATTTTCCCCCGCCCCTCCCAGCTTTTCTTCAAGGCCTTATCCTACAAGAGACTGAGCACCTCCTGTGTGATGTGCTGATCCAACTTGACTCCTATTAAACTCAGTGTAGATTCAGCTTGTTGATATCTGCACCTTCATAGCCATTTTTTTTTTTTTTTTACTGACGTTCCAATTCCTGGCCTTGGGCACTGCTTTTTTCTCAGACTTGCCTAATGGGCCATAATAATCTGAAATGCTGCCTGTATTAAATTTTTAGTATTAATTAGATTATAGCTAAAACCTTGCTTTCTGTATTCATTGTTATTGTTGTATACTGCATTATGAACAAATAGCTGTGACAAATCAGAATATAAATGAGGGATACAGTTACTGCTGAATTTTTTGATCTGCGTTTAAAATTGTATTCCAGTTTTCATAGTTGAACCAGCATTTCAACATGAGCATTTTCAACATGTTCCTCTAAAAAAGTTAATAATAAAAAGCCACTTAGTTGTACAGAACAGAGGTCAAATTGGGCGCACACAGCCATTTGCCACACCTAGTCTACATTCATGTGGCCTATAAATCTTTTCACCAGTGCCAGGAGCCACACAGGGAACCTAGTATAAATAATTCAGGTGGGAGCAAGGGGCAGGTGGGAACAGGGGGTGCTAGTAGGTCTGTGGGTTGTTTAGTGAGTTTGGGGGGATTTCATAGGATTGGGGGGGAGGGGAGCTGGCAGATCTGTGGGAGAGGTTGATGGGTCCAGAGGTGGGATTGGCCATTGGGGGGGGCGCTAAAAATAGCCTAGCCTGGGTTGGAGAATAGGAAGAGCACAGCCCCAGGGCTTCAGTGAATGAGTGGGTTTTCTCAGACCTGGGGCTACACTCCAAATACTTACAGGTATTTGATAGAGCAGGTTAACTTATTCCATATGTAAATTAGTTAATCTCCTCATTAGATAACTTATATTAGGCCCACCATTTTATTGTCCAGTTTAGACCCTCAGAACTCCTTCACAGATGGATCTAATTAGGGTTAAGGTGATCTAAATGCCAGTATGAATGTAATAGCTGTACATACCCATTGTGTTTAACACAGTTGGTATATCTGCTCAGGCATCTCTTGACATCAGTCCCTATGCTTAGTGCATGAAAAAATATTCTAATATCATTCAAATGTAGTGTAGGGAATAACCCATCATGAGGTGTTTGGAATTAGATCAGGAAAGAAATTAACCTGATTCCCACCCAAAACTCTTACGTGAGTTAGATTTACTGTTATCAATGAGATTACTCAAAATAATAATATGCAATAAATGCAATACTATGATCACTGTATTTGTTGTGTGCAGGTACCCAGCTGCTGTGTTCTTTTTTAGAAATGTTTGCATTCAAATGGTTAATGAAGAGATCTATTTTCTGTAATTGGCAACCTTTTAACTTGGAGCTTTCTGAATGAATGGCTAGAATTGTTAGAATTTATTGCAGTATGACTCCTCTTTTTGTTTGATCCCTCAGTCACTAGTCACCTACATAATTCTTTTTGTCTGTGAATGATCACACCAGTTTCAATATAAGTACTTGAGAGAGAAGGAATCGACCTGTGTTTTAATAGTACATCGCTGAGTATAGATGCACTGAAATAAAATGGAAGAGAAGATTTTCTTCTATTACATTTCAGAACTTTAAATTTATTGAAATGTAGCTTATCTGTGCTTAGCCATTAATGAACATTTATTGACCTAGTGATCTTTGTATATATATGTCTAAACATATATTAAGGATGTATCCTCCACAATAGACTGCCAATAGTAATGACAAGAGTTTGAAATAAATTATTATTACACTAGCAAAGTGCCCATCAAGACTAATGGGTGGGCAGCAGGGATGGAGTGTCACCACCCACTGCCCTGTGCTGCCACCACTCCGTGTTCGGCCATGCGCAACCTGCCCCTGCACTGTGTGTCTGGCCCCGTGCACCCCCCCACACTTGAACACACCTACCCAGCCACATGTCACACCCATTACACACTCAGTCAGCCACATGCACATACCCAGCCACACCCACATTCTACCCCTACACCCAGCCCCATGCCACACACTTGTGCCTCGCTGCCCAGCACAGCCCTTCCAGTGGTGGGACTCATGTGGCACTGTGCCACTGTCAAAGCAGGGGCAGCGAGGTGGGGAACAGAGGTGGAGTGGAGGCTGCAGCTGCCCTTGCCACCCATGTGTCCCCTGGGCTCTCTGGCGCTGCCTCTGGAGTTGTTGCTGGGCTCTGAGTGTCCCATGGCCCAGCCTGGCCAGGCCACATTCTCATCCAGGGGTCTCGTCCAGGTTGGGTCGTGGGGTCATCAGAGCCCAGCAGCTCATGCAGGGACATGGTGCTAGGGAGCTAAGGGGGCAGTGCAGCCCCCCCCCCCGCTCCCCTATGGTGCACACAGTGACCCATCCCTGGCCCTGGAGGATCTGCTGGGCTCCCATGGCCCTACAGTCTGGCCCGGCCTGAGTGTAGCCCACCCCTCAGTGGGATTAGCCCAGCACAGCCTCAGCCCCAATCCTACCCCCAGCCATTTCAGTGGCAGTGGGCCATGACCCCCTCCGCTTCCCAACCATACCTTCCTGACCCCTGCGCCTAGTACACCCCACAGCCACAGCTGACAGTTGCTCCCCATGGGGGGGGGGGAGCTGCAGAGTGCCACATGGGGAGCAGGTGTGGGGGCATACCTTGCCCCATGTGCATGTGCTGCAGCCAGCAGGTGCTGCCCACAGCCCCACACCTGCTCCCTGCACAGCATCCTGCCAAGTCCTGCCACGTGTCATGCCCCCACATGGCAACGTGCCATACCCTGCTGCCTCCCCTCCTCCCCACACAGCAGAGTGCACCCTGGTCCCTAGTGCTTGTGTCTCCACCTCGCTTATGTGTCTGTCTGTCAATAAGGCTCTGGGTGGTGCATGTGCAGTTGGCTCAGAGCGTTATGGACAGATAGATAAACACACAGCTGGAAATGCCACAGCTTTTATTATATTACAATTATCAGCAAAGTGATTAATTAGATTTTTTTTGTAGGACAACCCATTGAGGAGAACTGTGAATAGAAATGCTCCAAAAGAACATGGAACAATAGATGCCAAGACAATTTAAAGGAACCAGTTAAAGGGGCTTGACCATAAAGCTGGATGAAACTTTTGTTGAAAATATTTTTTGTTGAAATATGCAGACTTGACCAAAACCTTATGCATATGCATATACATTTTTAAGGGAAAAAAATGCAACCAAAGACAACTTTTATTTTGGCATTTTTGCACCAAATGTTTTGATTTTTAAAATTTAAGATGGCATTTCATTTTGAAATTGACATCATTGTTAAATTCAACTTTACTAAAACAATAAAATGAAAATTAGGTTTCAAGTAGAACTAAATATTTCAATTAATCTAAAACTATTTTATATCTTTTAAAAGAAGCCAGTTAACTGAAAGATACATTGCTAGCACAATTTGTAAATTACTGGAGCCTCTTTCCTTTTCAATCTAGATTAAAATAATATTTTGTTATTTATCTGATGATAGTAAAACCAAATTAAACAATGCCCACTTTTGACTTCTGTTGGAAACCTAGATTAGCAAAAGAACTGTAATATGGATAAGAGTCTACCATTGACAGTGCACTCTGCTTAATGGTTGTCATTATTCCTGGACATTGATCTTAAAACCTAATGCAGCATCAGAAATTGTAAAGATCCTGAGTTATTGTTACATGGAAAAGATATGGTAACATACCTCTAGTTACACTTGCTCATTCTGGTACCTGATCCAGCAAAACATATTATGTGTATATCTTTAAGATGAGAATAGTTGTATAAACTCCAGTAGGGTCTGACTAAATTTATGCATATGATTAAGTGATTTGATATATAAATTGTAAATAATCCAAGAATAATTTAGCTTGGCATTTATGTCTTTTCCAATCCCTGTGTTTTAACAAATTAGAATTGTATTGGACTCCTTTGTTCTCAGATTATTTACACTCATATCTATGTATATACCAACACACAACTTTCTTTTTACTTTTTCATTTGTCTGTTTAGTCCATTAAGTCTAAGATTGTTTGATTTCTTGTTGAGAGGTCAATCAAGAAAACCAACAAAAAGGAGGGTAAAGAAAGCACAATGATGGTATCACATTTTCATCTTAACATTAAGTGCAATTAGAACATGAGAAAACACACATTCAAGCAGTTTAGCACATGTTAAGTTTCCTCATGGCAATGCAAAGTTGTCCTCTTTCAGGTGAGATTTATCTCCTAACATTTGCTAATTTTAATACATTCCGACAGATTTGCAACTGTTGCAAGTGAACTTGTGACACCACTTGCACTTCCTTTCCAAAAAACAACTTTAACAAAAGGTGAAATTACATGTTAGAGTTAGCAGTGCTAATTATAAGGAATGCTAGTTTGTATTAAGGTTAACAAGTGTTAGTGAGCAATTATACATTTGCGGTTAATACCCTAATGGGCACTGCTCAGACCTGCCACTATGGAGCTTGCAAGCAGGGAGATGGCCAGGAGCTGCAAATCTGCTTCATGCTTGCCCTCATGCTGGCTCTTTAGCCACAATATAGGCCAGGGAGAAGAGGGGGATCCTCTGCACTGCTTGGATAACCCCTCTATCTCCCAAATTGCCCCACTGCCCCCCCCATTGACTCCCACCCCTCACTTGATGCCCCCATACCACTGCTCTGCCAACTCAATCATCCTGAGAGCATCTGTGGTGGCCACAGTGGGGGTGGGGGTGCCCCCCCCCAACCTTGGCTGCTCCCAGATTCCCTACAATCCATGATGCCCCTGCACATCTGGATATACCCCCATCTAGGTCCTGCAGCTAGCCAGAAGTTCCTGGTCTCCCCACCCCCTTAAGTTGCAGAGCTGTGTGAGGGCTAGATCTGGGTGCACAGGAGTGGTATGATTTTAGGGACCCCAGAAGCAGGCAGGGATGCCCGTTTTTGGACTAATCAGGGCAACAGGGCAATGATCCAGACATTGAGGGGATTATGGTGGGGAGGGGGCAGAGGGGTGATTGAGGAAGCAGGGGAATGATCTGGGGTGAAGGGGGTGAATTGGGGGTTGGAGGCAATTTGGAGAGTAAAGGGAACAACATGCTGTCATGCCCCTACCACTCCACTCCCCGCTCCACCCCTCCTCTCCCTGCCTTCTCCCTCTTCCTTCAATCCAGCCTTCCCCGCACTCCACTTTCCACTGGCCCCCTGCTGCTTTTATCCCTTTTCCTTCCCTCCCTACTCACCTCATTCCCACCCACCAATTAGCCATGTGTTTCCAGCTTTCAGTCCAGGGCCATAGGGTCCTGGATGAGAGTTAGCCTACCTGGAAGCAGTGCTATCTTGCATACTGGAGAATCACAGATTTTATCCCAGGTCAACACCCAAAAGTTAATTTAATTCAAGCTAGGTATAATAAAAAGGCCATCTTTGCCTGAAGTGGTATAAAGTACAATGCCTAGAGGGCACTTAGAATTTGTTAACCAGCCTTAATGTGTGATCATTCAAGTTTTCAGTGCTTTTAACATGGTATAACTGTAATGTGTAATTTCACCCATATGCTACTTTCACTTTATTTCCATACCTTTTATATAAATCCACCAAGTTGGACACTTATAAGATGAATACATAGATAGCTAAAATAATTTCAGTGGATATAAGGGAGACCAGTACCAGATTTAGGCTTAAACTACTTAAGCTATAGCTTAGGGCCTCACAATATGAGGGGCCTCTAAATAAGAAAACAAAACAAAACTGGACATTTTCATTCTAATATGATGAAAAAATACATATGTATGGCTCCACAGTTATTCTTCTTACTGAGTTCATAAATTTGTGCCGAAATAACAATAATTCATCTTAAAATTTGATGAAAATCCATTTTCATAGATTTTGTGGATTATTTTTATCATATGGGGCTTCTTGAACTGGACATGGTTTAGGACCTCAGCATGTCATAATTTGGCACTGAGAGAGTCTGTTCCAAGATGGTAGAAGGGAATCTAGTTCATGCTATCTTACACAACTTTTTGAGTTGGAAATATAAGTCTTAATTTACTCACCTATAATATGAGGTTGGAACTATACACCCAAATGTGGAAATATTTAAGACTAATTATTTAACATTTTATTTAACACTCTAAAAATATAAAATAGTATATTTTCATCATCATCGTTATAATCATAGAAAAATAGGTTAGGAAGAGACCTCCAGAGTTCGTTTAGTTCAACCCCCTGCCTCAGGCAAGATCATCTCTATCCAAATCATCCCATACAAATCCTTGTCTAATTTATCACTAAAACTATACAATGTACCCTGTTGATCAACTACAAGGTATAGCACCCTAACTTGCCACAGCAAAAGCATGAGGAAAATGGTGCGAGTGTCTTGTTGCTGTGAGAGTTCTTAAAATACACTTGAGATCCAGGGTGGAGGGTCAAGCCCCCTGCTAGGAAAGCAAAAAACCCCACAGTCCATACCAGTCTGACCACAGGAAATACCCATAACATAGCATAGGCATAGATATTCCTCAATCATTCCTGACCAATGCTTATCCAACCTTTTCCTGAACACCTTCAATAATGGAGAGTCCACAACTTCTCTAGGCAGCCTATTCTATCTCTTGACTTTTCTAACACTGAAAAAGGTTTTCCTGATATTCATTCTCAACTTTGCTGCAACTTCAAGCCATTGGTCTGCATCCTGCTCTCTGCAGCAAGAGGGAAAAGGTGTTTTCTCTCTTACTTATGGCAGCCCTTCATATATTTGAAGACTACTATAAGTCCTCTCTTAACTGCCTTTTCTGCAAGCTGAACATGCCTATTTCCTTCCACCTATCTTTTTATGGCTTGCCTTCCAAGTCCTTTATCATTTTTTATGCCTTCCTCTGGACTAAGCCTGTGCAAAGCAGCAAGTATTTGCTTCAGATTCAGATTCTGCCAATTTGGAGGGACAGTGATTCGGTTCAGTGATTTGAATCATTGTCCCGATTCAATTTGGCTGATTCGGATTTGGAGATTTGGTGCCAATTCAGAGATTCAGCCATAGACTGAACGGGGACTCACTAAAATACTTGTAAATGTCATTTTTTTGCAGAGTCAGATGAAAACAGCAGGGATGGTAGCCCCTTCTGAGGGCTTGAAGCTTTCCAAGTTTCAAGGAGATAGGTGTAGGGGTTTCTGTGAAAATGCACTGTCCCGGGACCTGAAGAAGCTGGGAAAACTTACCAGAAGGACGGGTGGAGAGGAACGCCGCAGTGAAGGGAGAACCTGCGTGGCTTGCCAGCTGCATCTATGTACAGCTGTGGCCAGCAGCTGACGATGATGTCAGACACTGGCCAGGAGATTTAAAAATGGTGGCTGCCGCTTTGGAGGTGGCGGATGGCTTGGGGATCATGCGGCGGGGTGGGAAAGCACCGGCAGAGGACCCTGGGGACAGAGCCCACCGAGCTGGAGCCGTGGAGGCGGAGGCAACCCTGATCGAGAGCCCGACAACGGGGATGAGGTCCGATCATGCGAGGAGCAACAGATTGGGTGAGCGACGAAGGATTGGGATGATCCAAGAAGAGTTCGGGGACTCCAAAGTAAATTCTGCAATGGTGGGTGCGGGACTCACTGAAGAGGGGCAGAAGACCGAGAATCCCCAGGCTGAAGGGAGATCGGGGCAGGATCGCCGCCAAGACCCAGGGACGTTGGGTCAAGGATCAGGAGTGGGACAACCGGAGGGCTACTGAGGGGGGAATCCCTTCCCCTCCCATCCCAGGCTACTTAGGATCTGGTGGAGGGATAGCGATATAGTTAGTGATGACACAGGGGAAGAGCCACACCGGGTGGAGGGCTTGTGGCGAGGGGTCAATAGAGGGTGCAGATTAGGCTCCGGTGTAGGTCACGGTGAGGAGGTCAACTGAAAGGTAGCAGCATAGCGGCATCCTACAGTCTGTGGGACTGAGTAAGTAAGCCGTGGGAGAAGTCGGCGGAAGCAGTGAAGCCGGCTCAGAGAATCGGAGCCCAGAGGTGGCGGGAGGCTGGGATGTAAGGGGTGGCAGAGCCCCGTGTGCAACCTGCGGGCCAAGCCCGGGGCACCGAGGGACCCATGCACTAGCCCCGCCCCACTAAGGAAACACCAAGTCATGGCAGGCAAGAGTGGGATTTGGTGACGCGAGAGAAGATCACCCACGGAGACAAACCGGTCCGGAAGGGGAATAGTTACCAACCAGGAAAACAGAGCTCCCCGGAGGGGACAAGAAGGCCTGTCGGTGACATGCACCACAAACTGTTGAAGATCAACCCCATCACCCTCCCTCTTCTCAGTTTCTGTTTGCTACAAGCCTTCCGACTCTCCAAATTTCTTCGAATCTCCCTCAATCATCTCAGAGGCTTCCAATTTGAATTGGAACTTTTAATGGGTCTCCTGGTTTGATTTAGATTCAGAGGTCTGGCTGCTGCATCGGGCTGAATCTCCTCCAAATCAAATTGGCTACCAGAGCTTCACATAGCCCTCCTCCGAACCCTCTATCTTCTCCATGTCCTTTTAAAAATGTGGAACCCAAAACTGCACACAGTACTCTAGATGAGGCGTAACTACTGCTGAGTAAAGAGGCAGTATCACCTCCTGCATCTGACTCATGCTTCTAGTGATACAGCTCTTAATTCTGTTCAACTTGTGTGTAGCTGCAGCACATTTCAAACTGATTCTGAGTTTTTGATCCTCCAAGACTCCTAGATCCTTCCCCTTAGTTTTGCTATCCAACCAGTTGTCACCTGTTCTGTATTTGTGGTTTTGAAATGTAGCACCTTGCATTTGTCAGCATTGAACTTTATCCTGTTAGCTCCAGCCCAGCATTCCGATATGTCATGACCCTTCTGAAGTGTACTTCTGTCTTCCAGTTTGCTTGCTGTCCTTCTCAGTTGTATCACCTGAAAACATGGTTGTGAAGATCTCTATTTCAGCCTCGAAATAATGAATAAGCATATTGAACAACACTGGGCCCAGGACAGACCCATGCGGGACTCCACTCCAAATTTGTTGCCATTCTCACATAGATACATTTATAATTATTCTTTGCTTATGCTTGTCAGGCCATTTGTCTATCCACCATTGTTTTATCTAGGCCACATTTCTCCAACTGATTATGAGGAGGTCATGTTGAACTTTGTCAGAAGCCTTGCTGAAGTCCAGATATTCTATATCCACTGCATTCCCTTCATCCACCCAAATGACAACTTTATCAAGGAAGGAGATTGAGTGTATTTGGCATGATTTGTTCTCAGTAAATCTGTGCTGGCTGCTTATGAAAAGCCTTTTCTCATCCAGATGGATGCAAATAAGCTTCCTTATAATATACTTCAGTAACTTCCCAGATATTGAGGTGAGGTTAACCAATTTATAATTCTCTAGGTTCCCCTTTTTGCCTTTTTTTTTTAAAGAGGAGTACTATGTTGGCTTTTTTACAGTTTTCTGGTACTTACTTAACGTATCTCCCTTGACTTCATAAATATTGTTGCCGAGGGCTCTAAGATCTCCTCTGCCAGTTCAGTTAGTCTCCTTGGATGGAGCTCATCAGACCCTGCTGACTTGAATTCACTCAGAAACACTAAAAGCTCTCCAACTGTTTATTTTATTATCTCTTCTCTCAGCTTGTCCCCTTCCTTATCCAAATAATCCTTATTAGGTGTCCAGTGACTGTAGTTTAAGTTTTCTGTGAAAACTGAGGCAAAGTAGCTGTTTAACAGTTCTACCTACTTTGCATCTTCTGTTCGGAGTTTGCCCTGGGTATTTAACAATGAGCCCATAGCTTCCGTGGCTTTCCTTTTTGGCCACCATATTTGTTGAACCTCTGTTTGATGTCTTTAAATTCCTTTGCCAAGTAAAACTCATTTTTTTCATAATTTCTTTCCTGATGAGTGCTAGTATTACCTTAACAAGAAGGCTGTAGTAGCCATAAAGAATTGAATCCAATAGACTGACGATGTAAGTATGAGGGGTTATTGCAGGGCCCTTGGCATGGCTTTACGAGCGGTTGTGGTGCTCGGGCCAGGTGCCGGATAACTGGAAGATAGCTAATGTGGTCCCCATCTTCAAAAAAAGGGAAGAGAGAGGACCCGGGCAACTATAGGCCCGTCAGTCTTAACTCTATCCTTGGGAAACTCTTTGAGAAGATCCTCAAGGAGCACATTTGTGGTGGGCCGGCTTCAGGGATGATGCTCAAGGGCAACCAGCACAGTTTCATTAGGGGCAGGTCATGTCAGACCAAACTGATTGCCTTTTATGATCAGGTCACAAAGGCAATGGATGCAGGTGTTGCCGTGGACATAGTCTTTCTCGACTTCAGTGAGGCCTTTGACACCGTCTCCCACCCCATCCTCATTAAAAAACTAGGTGACTGTGGCATTGATGCCTACACAGTCAGATGGATTGCAGATTGGCTCAAGGGTCATACTCAGAGGGAGGTGGTGAATGGGTCATATTCAACCTGGGGGGAAGTGGGCAGCGGAGTCCCCCAGGGCTCGGTCCTTGGGCCTGCACTGTTCAATTTCTTCATCAACGATTTGGATGATGTGGTGAAATGCAACCTGTTTAAACTCGCTGATGATACCAAAATTTGGGGTGAGGTGAGCATGCTGGTAGGGAGGGAAAGATTGCAGCAAGATCTGGATAGCTTACAGGAGTGGGCTGACATAAACAGGATGCATTTCATACTGACAAGTGCAGGGTGCTGCACTTGGGCAGTAGAAACCAGCAGCACACTTACAGAATGGGAAACTCCTTTCTTGAGAGCACAGAGGCAGAAAGGGATCTTGGAGTCATTACTGACTCCAAGATGAACATGGGCCAACAATGCGAGGTCTCGGTTGGCAGGGCTAACTGGACCTTATCGTGCACTCACAGGTGCATCTCAAGTAGAGCCAGGGAGGTGATCCTCCCCCTCTATGCAACGCTGGTCAGGCCACAGCTGGATTACTGCATCCAGTTGTGTGCGCCCCATTTCAGGAGGGATGTGGACAACATTGAAAGGGTCCAGAGGAGGGCCACCCACATGATCCAGGGACTACAGGGCAGACCCTACAGTGAAAGACTGCGGGACCTAAACCCGTTCAGCCTTCACAAGAGAAGGCTGAGGGGGGACCTGGTGACCGTCTATAAACTCACTAGGGGGGACCAGAAGGGTTTGGGGGAGACACTGTTTCCCCTAGTGCCCCCTAGCATGACAAGGAACAATGGACACAAATTATTAGAGAGTAGGTTTAGATTAGACATCCGCAAGAACTACTTCACAGTTAGGGCGGCTAGGAGCTGGAACCAACTTCCTAGGGAAGTGGTGCTGGCTCCTACCCTGGGGAACTTTAAGAAGAGGCTTGATGACTACCTGACTGGAGTCATTTGAGTCCAGTCTTTTCTCCCGCCCAGGCAGGGGGTCGGACTTGAAGATCTACAAGGTCCCTTCTGACCCGACTTCTGTGATTCTATGGTTTTGTTTTTCCTAATTCTTGAATCTGATTCTGCCCAAAAGCTCTTTTGCCTATTACCTTTCATCCCCACACAGAAGATCCAGGGCTGTACAGTAGAAACTGCAGAACTCTATCATTTCATTTATTGATTGACTGTACCGAGATTCTTCTTCGGGACAACATTTTGGGAACTGAGGTTACTTTTTACACCCTGGTCATCTAATGGCCCCACTGATTCTCTATCTGATTTCCTGCTTCTTTTGTATTTTAAAAAGGTGTTTATTAACTTCAGCTTTTTTGCTAGATACTCTGCAAGTTCCCTTTTGACCTGTCTTATTTCACTTTTACAGTTGGCTTGCCATAGTTTGTGAGCTTTCCTGTTTTCTTCATTTGGGCATACCTGCCACTTTTTGAAGGATGCCCTTTTGCGTTAAATGGCCTCCTTAACTCTGCTGTTGAACCATGCAGAGGTTTTATTACACTGCTTGTTACTCTTTTTGATTTGTGGTATACACTTTTGCTGATCCTCTAATATGGTATTTTAAAACAGATTCCGAGTTGCCTGAAGACTCCTTTAAACTTCTTTCTAGCTAACTTTCTCTTTTTTGTGTAATTCCCCTTCCTAAGGTTATATATTAGCATGGTCCTTACAATGGCCACTCAACTGTCCTTACACACTTTCCAATCACAGCCAATGGAAGTCTTTCTTGTGTAAGGTCAACAGGATAGGAAAAAACATTTCATGGGGTTAGATATGTTTGTTATACCCTTCTCTAATTTAAACCAAAGCATTTGGAGTGATAGCCATGCTATCAATTGCTATCGATGTGGATTGGGAAAACATATCCTCCCTATGAATCCAGGCTGATGCAGAGAGGGTAAGGTAATCTGTTTGCTGGGGAATGGAAAGTAAATAACAATTCACATGGGCTGCTATTGTGGTCAAGTTTTGTGTGGGCTGTGGAAGCGAAAGTTGACGTGTCACTGTAGTCCCTGTTCAAACAGCAACCGCAATCTGATGCATTAGAAACAAGTGTCTGCAAAAAAGTGGTCACCCTTAATTCCCACAGGCTTTAACAAGGGAATCTTATGGTTCACAAGAAGGGAATTTTATGGTTGTTGCTAAGTTTAGTATTTCAGTAATGCATTGAAAGGCACTTTGAGATGATAGAATCCACCAGGTTGTTAATATTTATCCTGACTATCCACATCCTTCTAATTCTGAATGTGTATGAAGGAGTTGGCAAACCCGGTAGTATTAACAGAAATTTCACAGACAGTTGTAGGATCAATTCAAGCTGCTGCAGGCTAAGATTAAATGAGAAAAGTTGCAGTAAGAAATGCAGCAGGAAAGAAGTTCAGTCAAAAGACATTACTATATAGAGAAGGGTAGATGAGGGCTGACAATAGAAGTTTCCTGCTGTCATTTTCTCTTCAGAGGATGAAATGGAAGACTCCAGTATGGATCAGACTCAGACTGCAATGTTACACATGCTGGCATCTTATAATGGTTCTCAATTCCCCCCTGCCACAACGGCTTTATACCAGCCATGTGCTAGATGGCATGAACAAGGCTACAATGCTACGAAAGGCAAACATTTAATATTTGATCTCTCTGTTATTCCCATCCCCAGTGTTATGTTGCAGGTGTGCTCCCCAGGTCATATTTTTTCCCACCATAATTCTTAGTGTTACAGTTACTATACCAGGATTTGAAAATTATTCCTGCAAGCAAAAAAAGATGCTTGTTTGCAGAATCTAGAGCAGGTACTTGTTTTTCTCTGAGTAGCCACTATCAGTTTGTTGAGCTATCATTGAAGATGGTGGCAGATTGCTGGAATATAGTATTAGCCTGTACTATTCTATTTTGCACTAATGCTAGGTGGTAAAAGCCAATAGGCAGCCACAAACCAGCTTTTCTCTTCATCTTTATTTTCTTTTCAGCATGTTCTTTTCCCCTACTATAACTCTATAATTTCCCTTTTACTGTTTATTTATTTATTTTTTTCACTCTGGGCTCAATTTCCCTGCCAAAATGCCAAGAGGAATAGTTCTTTCTGATGTGGTTGGAAATAGATGACATATATGAGTCAGAAGCTAAAGAGCATCAAGGAACGATGCACACCTGGATGCCAAGGTAATAAATCCAGATTGCCTAGACAGAAGAGCAGCAGATGTTAAAGTTCCTGTGGGATTTTTTTTTTGTCAACTAAGGAATATTACAGTCTACTGACTGTCCATATATTATTTTTGGCTAGTTCACATGATACGTGATGTTGATCTGAATAGATGTTTCCCAGCAAACGAAGCACTTTGTCGATAATTCAGATGCCAGTGAGCTGTCTTGGTATGCCAGACTGCAAGCATGGATTCTAACATTTAATGCCAGACTGAACTTTCTGTGCTATTCAGCAAAATGAATAACTCTAATGTAGAGTGTCTTCCCAGGTGTACTGGGCCATATGCTCCAGGATGCGCAGAGTAGCAAGCCTGCATTATTTTCCCCAAACTATATGGGGAACAGAAAATCTGGTGAGTGCCATGCTCTTCTCTCTAGCCCACTTTGGAAGAATGCATGGTGTACACATGTCATTATGGATGAAGAGGCAGGTGTTTTGAGATCTAGGGAGTTGAGGAAAGATCCATGCATATCTAAAGCATTGTTGCTTTACTCTTCGACCCTCAATTTCTTCCTCATTTTTCTAAAGCGATAAAGACTTGGGTTCTCTGAGTGTCTGTATATGACCTGGGAGGCTGCCTCAATGTGCTGTAATTACAGCACGTCAGAGCAGACACGATTAATTGAATCAGCTGGAGCATGGTAATTACTGCGCTTCAGCCAGCCTCTGTCTCTCCCATATCAGCATTCCCATGTTTCAAAATGGTAATGACAGCGCTTTAACTAAAGCTCATTTGACAGGTTTAGATAAAGTGGCCCCAGTGCCATTTTGAAGTGTAGGGATGCTGATATACGAGATGCTCCAGGAGCTTTAATTAGTGGCTCTTGGAGCCACTCTAATTAATGTGTCTCCGTCACCTCTGGAGCACATGTAAAAATGCCCACTGTACTAAAACACAGGAAGGAATTAATTCATGACCTTTATGCAGGTTTTCTTTTAGAGGGGGCAAGTGAAGATATGAGTGGTCTCTTTTTTTTAAATTGCTGTTACTCTTATCACTCAGGCATATAACATCACTATTCTTTCTAGCTCCATACAGCAAAAGGACATTTCTAAAAAATCCTCTTCATAACAAGCTCCTAGTTCCTGCAGCAAATAGAAGGTGGCAAACGATTATTTTCATCTGATAAACCACTATGAGCCCCTAAGTTTGAAATGAAATATTATGGCAAACTGGTGTAACACAAATGTTTATCCCTTCTCTTGATAATGAATTGGACAAGAATGGGAACAGTTGGAGGCCAGCCCATTGCTAGCCACCATCTGCTTGTTATAAAATAGCTGTGTTTTGTAATTTTTTTCTCCTTTTTATTACTGTTATTAACACACAATAAAAAAATACATTTAAATAGCATTAAGGTTGTAATACAAACCAACAAAATGGAGACACTCCATCTGAGACATGCCGTTTAAAATTATTTGCATGTCCCTCTTTTGTTTTTACATTGCTTGGCATTCTCTTGTGTCCTGTCATTTGCTGCATTTAAAACAGGTACCCAGCAGAGACGAGCACCAGACCTCCTTTCAGAATGAGTTTATTTCAGACTTTTCCACATCAGTTTAACTTTAAATGGATGATTGGTAATGATTATATTATTTTTCCAGCTTGTTTAAAAGCAAGTACCTGGTAGGTTATGATCCTGCATATATTTTATAAGTTAAAGTTAATGTAAATCTCCCATGGACTTCAATCAATACATATACAATCAGGTCAGTATCTGGCCATTCCATGATTCAGGGGGTTTGATGGATCCAGAAAAAGCTTTCTTGCTGTGAAGCAAGATTTTTTTCCCCCCCTCCTGCATCCTACTTGCTTTTGGGAAGGGAGTGGTTCACCTTCCTTTGATGTACTGGAACATCGGCCATACCTGAGGCTGGGTATTTTTGTATTGGCATGTTCTGATGTTCCTGTCGGGTAACCTAACCTAAACTTTCCTTTCTTAACTTGCAACCGTTGCTCCTTGTTCTGTCATCTGCCACCAGTGAGAACAGTTTAGCTGTTAGATATTAGGAAAAAACCCTTCTCACTAGGGTAGTAAAAGATTGGAACAGATTACCCAGAGAGGTTGTGAACTCTCCATCCTTAGAGGTTTTTAAGACCTGGCTAGACAAAGCCTTGGCTGGGATGAGTTGGGGATGGTTCTGCTTTGAGCAGGGGGTTGGACTAGATGGACTCCTGAGGTTCCTCCTCAACATAATTTTCAATGATTCTATCACCCAGCCCACAGACGGACAAGGTAGACTCACAGAATCATAGAAATTAAGGGCTGGAAGGATCTCAAAAGATCAAGTCCAACCTCTGGTTTAGGCAGGAATACTGCTGAGATCAAATAGTTCGAGCAAAAGTCTCCTTTTGAAGACCTCCAAGGTTGGGGACTGCACCACCTCCTTGGGAAGTCTGTTCAAGATTCTGGTCACCCTGACTGTAAAGAAATTCTTCCTTGCATCCACCCTAAAACCATCCTCTGACAGTTTATGGTAATTGATCTTTGTCCCCTAGTGGTCCCCTAGTGAACAGTTTTTCTTTCAGCTCCCGATATTCACCCCTTACATACTTATAGATGGCCACCAAGTGTTCTCTTCCCCAGGCTGAACAGTCATAGATCCTTTAGTCTTTCTTCATAAGGTTTGTCCTTCAGGTCCTTAATCTTTTTTGTGGCCCCTTTTTGGTCTGGACTTTCAAGCTTCTCCACTTGGGGCCCTGTTAGACATTTAAATTAAAGCCACATGGAAGCCAATTAAAGAGTTACACATATTTAAGCACTAACTTTATAGCTGGTTGGCTCTTTTATAGCTGGCTAGTAATTTTTATCATGTGATAATTACATTGCACATATGGCTGGTCAAAATTTGTTGCACGATTAACCAGTTAATTGTGTGATAATTATTTTGCACATGTGGCCAGTTTAAATTTAATGTGTGATTAATCAGTTAATTGAAAAATATATGTAAAGTATAGCAGAGGCCTTAGTTTAAGGATACTAATGGGGCTTTGGTGGGGATGACACACCTCGGTACTCTGACTGGGGGAATTCAGAGCAGTTGGATAAGGCAGTTGGATAAGCCTAGGGTACTTTCATATCAAAGAGGAGGCATTTCCAGAGCTACTGAATGGGGATATTTTGGTTTCTAATGTTAGACTTTGGAGAATAAAATCTAAATAAGAACATTGTCAGCATCTACTTGCTTCTTTTAATCAGGTCTTACATTTTTTGTTGCTGAAGTTCTCTTTCTGGACTGTTTCCTTTCTTCATACCTTTGTCTGTTGGTCACCCTTTGGGAGAACAGGTGTGCACAGCACCTACAACAATAGGTTCCAAATCGTGGTCCCTGTAGGCAATATAATAATACAATTAATAATGACATAGCACAGTGTGTAATTATTAATGTGTGTGATATACTTTAGAACTTGAAATTAAATACTGTAGTTGGCTTCTACTCCAAAAAATTCCTGAAGATTCAGTTCAGGCTTGATTTGTTAGAACTGCAACTTCCCATAGTTCATAGATTTCATAGACATTAGGGGCTGGAAGGGACCTCATGAGATCATCAAGTCTAGCCTCCTTGCCACAGGCAGGAAGTCTGGTGGGGTCAAATAGTTCTTCTCTTCCAAGCACACATACGATTTATGTGTTTAAATAAAAACAGTTAAATTCTTTCAAATTTCTATAGTCCACTGCACTACAAGATTGACTGTAACAAACTCTTCTGTTAAGCCAACAATAGTGTCCTGACTGGCAGCCTCTTCCTCTTGGCCCGATACGATATAATTACATTTAGGTTTACACCACTGGATATGAGACAACTGGAAGAAATCTGTTGAAATAATCACCCCATTTCACCATAAAGTAATACTGTACTGTTACTGAAGGTGAATCACAAATATGCTGACAAAGGTTAAATTCACTCAACACAAGAATTATGCACCACCTAAATCTCATTCAAGTCCAATGGACATATGAAAGGGAGTTGTGGGGCATAATCTATGGGGCAGGTTTTTTTAGATTAATTGGTCATAAAATAAAATTTCAGAATGTGGCACTTGTACATGGTATGCCCCTCCCAATAAAACAAGGTGCAATTACATTGTTTAATGACTAGATGGAATTTTATGGAATACATTCTTCTGCTAAGTTGATTGTATGGAAAAGCAAATACAAAATATTCTCAGCTGAAAAGATAGTGATGAACAGACTGTATACCCACTGGCAGGTCTTGCCTAACTCTGATAGCAAATTATATTGTTGCTTGATCTGCAATAAGAAGGATGCTGCTGCTATCTGAATCTATCCATCCAAATGCAAGTCTGAACTGACAGCTTTCCAAGCTTAATTTAATTTAAAAAAAAATTTTAAATCTAAGTTTTGGTACACACATAAAATTAAGGCATCCAACACTAGTTAAGATTTTTGCAATATTTTAATTTGTAAAAAGTTTTAAATTTTCAAAGCCTGCTTCATTTCTGTCAAGTTTCCTTGCTAAACAAATGTGTGTCATGGAGTTGTGGCTTTCCATGTATGTGCTTACTATGAAACAGAATGGGCTGTTGCTTGATCTATTCGTTATTGAATACTACTCTGTTGGCCTGTCCTGGGGCCAGTCACATATTCATTTGCTGATTGCTAAGAGTTGACTTTCTTTTCCAGCAGTTTCCATCTTCCCCAGTCCTCATCAAAATTTCTGTATTTCCATTCACTCAGCATCCATGACTTTTCCATCACTCCCCTCTGTATACTCAATCGCTCTTCAGCCTATTCTCTTCCCAATCTTTACTTAATTCATTCTTTGCTCCACTACACTCTTTGCCAAAATCTCTCTGAAGGTTTACTTTTGGTACTGGAAGCCATGTACCATGATAATGTCATCCTACGTACAAATTAATATACCCTACATTTCAGGTAATTTGGGTATCCCTGGATAGCACTACACTGTGTTATCTAAACATATCCAAAAACAATATTTAATTTGGAACTCTACTCTGGTCACTCTTGTACATAATTTACTTTTTCCTGAGCTACCCAGAATATGATTAGTAGGATCACAGTGGTGCTTCCTGGGGGCCCACATCTGTGACATGGCGGATAAGATCCCTAAACTCCTCCAGCCCACAGGCCACTATCCCATGTTCCTCATCCATGTGGGCACTAATGACAAATCTCTGAGTGCTTCTAGCTGGGTCGTGAGGCACTTCAGGGATTTGGGTGCAGTGCTAAAAGGTCTGGGGGCACAGGTGGTGTTTTCTTCGATCCTCTCAGTTTCGGGCTATGGGCTGAGGAGGGAGAGGAGGATCCATGTAATCAACCAAAAACTGTAGCACTGGTGTCATCGGGAAGGGTTTGACTTCCATGAACACAGTCCACTCTTTGGAGAGAGAGGCAGCAAACTGTTGGGAAGGGACAGCTTCCATCTGTCTCCGTTGGGGAGGAGGCTCTTCTCAGCTAGACTGGATGACCTGCTCCACCGGGCTTTAGACTGAGCCCACTGGGGGATGGGGGAACTACTGCTACTGCTGGCCCACTGAGTGGCCCTTGCAAAGCCAGCAGGCCAAGGCACATAAGGAATCCCGTGCCAGCCCTGGAACAAAATGTAGGCAAGGCAGGGGCCCCTAAGGGGACACTTGTTTGTCTATACACAAATGCCAGGAGCCTGGGGAATAAACAGGAGGAACTTGTTCTCCTGCTAAATGCAAAGAACTATGATGTCATTGGGATAATGGAGACCTGGTGGGACTCCACCCATGACTGGGCCACAGGTATAGATGGCTATACCCTGTACAGGAGGAATCGAGTGGACAAAAGGGGTAGGGGCGTAGCTCTTTACATCAAGGAAAGCTATGCGTCCCTGCAAGCTGACACTGGCACCCATGGTGGATGACTTGAGACCCTCTGGGTTAAAATCTGTGAGGAACATGGCAAAGGGGATGCTATGGTGGGGATCTACTACAGACCTCCTACCCAGAGTCAAGACCTTGACCAGGAGTTCACCAGGGAATTGGCTGAGGCTTCACAATCCCAGTGTATGGTTGTCATGGGAGACTTTAACTACCCAGACATCTTGTGGGAGGAGCGCTCAGCTAAATCCTAGCAGTAGCAAAGCTTTCTCTCGTGTGGACGACCTCTATCTGACGCAGTAAGTCTACAGGCCGACAAGAGGTAAAGTGCTGCTTGACCTCTTACTGGGAACAGGGGATGACCTAATTAGCAACCTAACAATCGAAGGGAAGCTGGGTGACAGCAATCATGAACTGATCACCTTCATCATCTGCCGCAAAGCTGGCAAGTCAGTCAGTAGTACAGAAGTTCTCGACTTCAGGAAAGCTGACTTTGACAAGCTAAGGAGGCTTGTCAGTGAGGCCCTAAAGGCCACAACCCGATGGAGAGGGGAGTTTAGGATGAGTGGTTGCTCCTCAAGGGAGCAATTCTGGATGCGCAAGCAAATTCCATCCTGTCTCGGAGGAAAGGCAGCAAAAGGGCACAGCAGCCCCCTTGGCTCTCCAGGGAACTGGTGGACCTCCTGCATCTTAAAAGAAAGATCTACAAAAGCTGGAGGACTGGAACCACCACCAAGGAGGAATACTTTGCTTTAGTCTAGACTTGCAGAGAGCAAATCAGGAAAGCCAAGGCTGCGATGGAACTCCAGCTAGCTACAAATATCAAGGAAAATAAAAAGTCCTTTTTTAGATATGTGGGGAGCCGGAGGATAAGCAAGGGCAACATTGGACCCCTGCTAAACCTGATGGGGCAACTGACAACTGACGCCCAGGCAAAAGCGAACTTGCTAAATGGGTACTTTGCATCAGTTTTTCTCCAGTCCCATGGGACGGCCCTGCCCACTATGGGTCAGGGGGCCCAGGTGAGGGAGATTCCTTGCCCTCTGTTGAAGCTGACCTTGTGAAGGAACCCCTTGAGAGGCTGGATACCTTCAAGTCAGCCGGCCCTAATGGGTTACAGCCAAGGGTACTCAGGGAGCTGTCGAGCATCATAGCTCAACCCCTGGCATGGATCTTAGAGAGTTCTTGGCACTCTGGTAAAGTGCCTGATGATTGAAAGAGGGCCAATGTCATGCCTATCTTCAAGAAAGGGAGGAAAGTAGATCTGGCAAACTACAGGCCCATCAGCCTGACCTCTATCCTGGGTAAGGTCTTGGAAAAGATTATCAAGGAGGCCATCCTATACAGGCTAGCTGAAGGCAATATCCTGAGGGATATCCAGCATGGGTTTGTTGCGGGTAGGTCTTGCTTGACCAATCTCATTTCCTTTTATGACCAGGTGACTTATCACCTGGACAAGGGGGAAGAGATTGATGTTGTATACCTCGACTTTAAAAAAGTCTTCGATCTGTTATCCCACGATCACCTCTTGGCTAAACTGGCTAACTGGGGCCTTGACATCACCACAATCTGCTGGCTGGGGAACTGGCTCTGTGGTAGAACCCAGAGGGTGGTGGTCGATGGGTGCCAATCGTCTTGGTGCACTTGGGTCCCACAAGGCTCTGTCCTAGGGCCTATACTGTTTAACATCTTCATCAATGATGTGGACATTGGTGTCAGAAGTGGACTGGCCAAGTCTGGGGTAAAGCATCCACACCTGAGGATAGGAGGGTGATCCAGGTAGATCTGGACAGACTCATGAAATGGGCGGACAAGAACCTGATGGTGTTCAACACTGAAAAATGCAAGGTTCTTCACTTTGGGAGGAAAAACCTACACCATGCTTATAGGCTCATCAGTGCTACGCTGGTTAGCACTACAGATGAAAGGGACTTGGGGTCATGGTTGACCACAAGATAAAAATGAGCCTTCAGAGTGATGCTGCAGCGAGTAAAATGCTGGCTTGCATTCATAGATGCTTCTCAAGCAGATCCCGGGATGTCATTCTCCCGCTGTACTCGGCCTTGGTGTGGCCGCAGCTGGAGTACTGCATCCAGTTTTGGGCTCCGCAATTCAAAAAGGATGTGGAGAAGCTTAAGAGGGTGCAGAGGAGAGCTACACGCATGATCAGAGGTCAGGAAAACAGACCTTATGACAAGAGGCTGAGAGCAATGGGGCTGGAAAAGTGCAGGCTCAGGGGTGATCTGGTGGCCACCTATAAGTTTATCAGGAGTGCTCATCAGGATCTGGGGGAACATCTGTTCACCAGAGTCCCCAAGGGTGACAAGATCAAACAGTCACAAACTCCACTGTGACCAGTTCAGGCTGGACAAAAGAAAGAACTTCTTCATTGTCCGAGCCCCCAAGGTCTGGAACAGCCTGCCACCAAAGGTGGTTCAAGCACCCACTTTGGATGCCTTCAAAAGACATTTGGATGCTTATCTTGCTGGGATCCTATGATCCCTGCTGACTTCCTGCCCCTGGGGCAGGGGGCTGAACTCAATGATCCTCCAGGGTCCCTTCCAGCCCAAATGTCTGTGAAATTCTGACCACAATCATCCTCATTTTGAATCCTGCTACTGTGTCTAGCCAATTTCACCTGACCGTGTTTAATATTCTTGTCCTGGTCTTCATGATTCTGCATGTATCTAACTCCAGGTATCCACTTTGTCCTTTTATCATACCATGTCCCTCATTTTGCTAGTGATGCCTTTTATGTTTGCACGTTTGCCACGTTGCCTCAAAACTTCTTCATAAACATATTTTCCTCTATGGTGACCTTCATTCCTGATATGGACCTACCAGGTATGAACATAACTTATTTAGGCAACTATTTGATTTTACCTTGTCTGTAATCTTCATTTCTTTTATTTTATCTCAGATTAGAGTTGAACATCTTTTGTAGGACAGAGAGTATCTCCCTGTACAAGTCTACCGCAATTACAACAGAGAAACATCTTATGGAAACATCTCTGCAACCACACTACAAACAAATAGTAGTTATTATTTAACATTATGGTGCTAACAGCTCTGATCTTTACAAAATAGGCTCAATTTTGTTTTCTAAATAGCGTTTATTTTGCTGACAGGAAAAATAAATAGAAAATAATATAAGCTTTCTGCCCCAGGAAAAATCCGGAACATTTTTTATTTGTTACAGTGATGCTTGTTCTTTCATTAACTAAATGAAATAATGTGCCATATATTACATTAAAGTTACCTGAATTTATGAACTGAGAGGCCTCTTACTTATAACAGTCAGTGATAAATTGCCATTTAAATCATGGCTTATTCATTAATATATATGCCAGCATACATAGCTATGTTATGGGAGAGCTCAAATAATTATCATGCTTGCTAACAATCTCTCATAATGAGCTAGCACTCAGTATCCTATTGCCCTTTCTACCCTAGTTTAATATTATTAAGGATGAGAACAGTAAAAAGTCTCATAATTTCATATTAGCTAGGGTTAGAAGGGACCTGAATAGATCATCTTGCCAGACCCCCTGCCACAGGCAGGAATGAATGCTGCATTCACAAGACCTCAGACAGGTGATCATCCAACCTCCTCTTGAATTTGCCCAAGGTAGGGGCGAGGACCACTTCCCTGGGAAGTTGGTTCCAGGTTTTGGTCACCCTAACTGTAAAACATTACAGTTTTCTCCATCAGCTTATTATCATTGTTCCTCGTCACCCCAAGTTGTGCTGGGGAGAAGGGGGCTCTACCTATTAGCTGTTGATCTTCCCTGATGAGTTTGTAGGCAGCCACCAGGTCCCCCCTCAGCCTTCTTTTGCTGAGGCTGAACAGGTTCAGGTCCCTCAGTCTTTCCTTGTAGGGCCTGTCCTGCTGCCCTCTCACTAAGTGGGTGGCCCTCCTCTGAACCCCCTCCAGGCTGGCCACATCCTTTTTAAAGTGTGGCGCCCAGTATTGGATGAAGTACTCCAATTGTGGCCTGACCAAAGTCACATAGATTGGGTGTATCACCTCTCTGGACTGGCTTGAGATGCATCTTTGGATGCATGACAAGGTATGGCTGGTCTTGCTGGCTGCAGCCTGGCTTTGGTGGCGCATGTTCATCTTGGAGTCAATAATAACTCCAAGATCCCGTTCTGCCTCTGTGCTTTCAAGAGGGGGAACTCCCCAGCCTGTATGTATGCTGTGGATTCCTTCTCCCAAAGTACAGCACCCTGCATTTGTCTACATTGAACCCCATCCTAGTCTCATCTCAATCCCTTATTTAGTAATGCACTGCCCAAAGAGCCCACTATGGAGGCTATGTGGGTGTATCTACATGTCACCATATGGCAACGTTACTTTGGCACAGTGCTTTAGTACTTCCTTTTGGAAGTACTAAAGCATGGCGCAGTACAGGCGGTTACTGAGCCATGCTCACGGTGCACGGTTAGCTTTCACTGTTACGTCAATGTAGTGGCTCACTGTCCTGGGGGAGTGTGCCACTATAGTGATGTAGCTGCTGATCACATGTAGACCCAAGCGATTGCTACATTGTCATAGGGCAACATGTAAACTCACCTCGTGTTCCTGTAACGAAGAGCCCAATCCTTCCCTGGGGTGTCAAATGAGGCCAAGACATTCACAATCACAAGTGGAGAATAAAATTACTGGCTAAAGAGTCTGATTTTTATGGTCCGAAAATAGGTATTTTTAAATTGTTTTTCAATAATTTTAAAAGTTTTTCAACATTAATGTGCCATTTACGAATGAAAAGCAATGCTGATAGATACAGACACACTTTTAAGGGTCCCAGGAACTTGCAGAAAAACTTGTACCAGTGGTAATACTTTCTGGAAAAAAAAAAACCTTTTATGGCAAGGGCTTAATAAGGGAGGAGGAGGATACATTTATGGAAATTACCACCTTCCTTGGTTAATCTCAGTTCTACTGAAATAAGAGATTAAAGAAACATGAATGATAAGCATTATGGCATGATGAAAGATAAAGAATGCTGAGCCTGTTGACTTTTCTCCCCCACAATTATAAAAACATAGTATTTGACATTTATCTGGAATTTAGGGCCCAATTTTTTCATTTATTTATTTAGTTACTTTACAAAATATTCATTTGGAATAAAGTTTTCTGTGTTTTACCAGTGAGCAAAGCATCACAGATGATACATAACTAAATTGCAGAAATCTCAAAGCCAGTTTCATTGACAAGGCAGAGAAGTTCAAACCGCTAGAATTTCAATCTATCTTAAAATAAATAAGTTTTTCTCCCCTTATTCCAGCTATCTCTCTCATCTTGTATGTGACTTCAGTTCTCATTTTGCCCTGTTATTAGTTCTGTAAGACTTTTTTTCCTCACAATTTAATTCCATTTGCCAGGCAAACTTTCTCATCTAAGCTCATTTCCTCAGCACGTAGAATTTCTCCTTCCTACAGTAATGGCTTGTCATTCTTCCACACAAATGAAGTCCCCAGAAAACAACCAAGTCAGCAATGCACTGCTGTTCTTGTATAACTGATACCTCTGCAATGCAAACCACAGGCATCAGAGGCCAAGACACGATCATAGGAAAAGAGAGCTGGACAAGATCTCGCAAGGTCACCTATACCAGCCCCCTGCTCAAAGTCGGGGCATCCCTGAACACTGAACTGAGCCAAGTATCTGTTCAACCTGCTCTTTACAATTACTAGGGATGGAGATCATGGGAGTGTGCTTAATCAATTCTTTACTGTGTTGTTTCTTAATTAACTCTCTGAATTAATCACTCTTTTGAAGAAAGGTACATATGGTAGCTGCTTTCCTAAGTGCAAAAATACAGATGCCTTTGCTACCGTAAATTGTCAAAGGTCTGTGAACTTCAGTGGAGCTATCAAATTATACTAGCTACAGATCTGCTTCTTGTATTTTTAATACTACCCCCCCATGCACGCACATGCATTTACATACATACATTTATTTAAAACAAAGAAACCGCCGAGTGTCCTGAAAAAAATAATTTCAAAATGCAAACAGCTTTTATATTTAAGGAATACACCTCCTAACTTCCCAATATTCATCCCCTCCACTACTCCATGTAACAAAACTCCAATTCTTTCCCCTTCTGCAGTACAACAATCCCAGCCTGATTTTCTTCAAACTTTATTATTAAAAAAAATGGCTTCAGGGCAGAGATGTGGAATGCCAATTTTCATCTCTTGACAAATGTTTATAGCCAAGATGTAAACCCCTGAAAACAGGAGTTTATAATTTAAATGCTGACACAACTGTAACTAGAGCGATGGGAACCCTGTTGCCATAATAACTGCCATTCTTTGGAAAGTATTTATGGCAAAGCTTCAACCTTTCTTAAAAAAGAAATTCAGGCTTTTGGCTTCTATTGACTGTGGGGAATGGCAGCAAGATCCGGATTCTTGGGGATGAAGCCACCATTTGTCAGAGACTGAAGAGATTTTAACATGGCTGTTGTGCCTGTTCATGGCCTAAACATCTTGTACTTGATCCTCCATTACTGAAGGTAATGGAAGCTTTTCCAGTGACATGAATAGGAACTGGATTTTGCTCCTTATGTCCATTGATTTCATGCTATTTAACTTCCATTCAGCATTTTCCAAAAACACTTGTTTGTATCTATTCTCTTGTCTAATTGGAATCAGAGCCTATTTCTTTGTATCCCACTTTAATTTGTTCCTTGTTTAATATCTTTAATTAAATTTGTGCCATACATACTGCAATTAACCTCACTCTTAATTCACTGAAAGGAAGTCACAAAATCATAGAATCATGGTGTCCTAGGGTTGGAAGGGACCTCAAAGGTCTAAACCCATGCACAGAACCAGCATTTGTTCTTGATGTAAAGATTAAATTGTAATGATAACACATATAAAAATAAGACTGAATTTCCTTCTGTCTCTCTCTCTCTCTTTGTCTCCCACCCACGCACAGATATCCATGCATGCTACCCCTCGCATGCTACCTTTTATACCTTCATCCCCACTGCTTCTCAAAACAAATAGAAATACTCAGAAGAAAAAAATAGTGCAAATTAAAATAGGTAAATAAGGACATGCAATATGAAAATAGCTCACAATTTTTATGTGTAAGGGAGAAATATAATGACTCATGTGTAACTGTATATCCAGTCTCAATTAGAATTAGAGTCTAGTTTCTTTTCTCAAGGAGTTATGGAAATTTCTCAAATCCACACATAATAAATGTAATATGAGTAATATTACATACAAGTTTGGAATACACTTTCCTATTGGTGGAGCTTACTTATACTCACAAATTCTGGTTCCAGCTCTCCAGTACATGGAAACAGCTTTGTGCCATTCTCACAGCTCAAACCAATATAAAACCTGGTGGACATGGATGCTTAAGGCTTTTCTCAGCTCAGAATGGACTCTGGGTCCCAGCTGGAGTTGCTTTGATGACCTTTCGTTCCCAAAATCCATTGTAACCCATAACACGTCCACTATGAATGTTTTGACTAGTGACCATTGGTGCAAACTAGAGCAGCCTTGAGAGTGCTCTCATTTGTGATAATGAGATTATAACATGGCACCGTAGCCTTAAACTTGGGACATCAAAGGTGAATTCTTACCACCTTTGTGTTCCCCAGCTTGAAGTATTTTGAATGCTGCTCAGCCATAGCCCAAGAAAACAGGACAATTCAGCCTTTGTCTATATAAAAAAAGATCTGAGTGAGGCCCCAAATCAGTAATCTGTCCCTGCTGAATACATGCTTGCATGCTTGTGGACTAGGAAATGGAGTTAACTATATGTTTAAAAGCTTTGCTGAAGTGTGACCTGAGAGAAAGCATTCCAATTTAGTTTTCAGTTATAAAAGCAGACGAACAATATGGCTGATTCAAAGTTATGTAATGAATACGATTTATATTAATTATTTCATGTTACACTGCAAGTTAAATGCACCAGTGTCTCATGTTGTTCTGATGGGAGCTGAAGCTTGCACATGTTTCAGGAGCTAATTGCAGCCCTGATTTTGGATTCCTCCTTATACAGTCATTACTAAAGGTGGGGTGCCTCGATCAGATTGAGTACAGTTGGCTTGTAAGGGCAGTTTATGCTCTGCCAATTATGTGGATTAACAGAATTTTACATTTCAGAGTTGGCACGTTCACCAGGGTGACGTTCACTTTAAAGCAGTGATTTTTGCCTTTTAAGGGAGTTGGGGTAGTTTATTTTTTTAGCATAGGGCTTGAACCATTCAGTTTTGTGTTTGAACTTCCCCAACTTTTGTGGGGAACAGAGCTAATGTTCTGATCTGATGCATCTTTGTTGAAGACCTGCAACCTTTCTGAATGAACAAAAGACCTTAACATTTAATTTAAGCTAGTTGAAGCTAAGACATGTATAGAAAAAAATGGTCCATATTGGAAGATAGGTTGGATCCTGAATAACTCTAAAGCTTATTTAGTGAGAGCACCATGGTCTCCTGAAGGTCCTCTTTGTCATATAATCAGATATAGAGTAATATTAAGATAGTAAAACATCAGTGAAGGGGCTTAAGAACTAGATTTAAAGGAAAACAAGGGATAGACTGAAAGACTTCAAACAATTTATAAAACACTAAAGAACTTGGAATTGACTGAAGATTTTCCCAAAGATAGACTACACAATTTAATCAAGCTTCATTATATTTTCAATTCAGTTTTGAAATATTGTGAGCAATATATGAGTCCACACCCAAATGTGACATTCATAGTCCGGATTTACATGCGGACTATGTATATGGCAAAGAAAAATAGGTGTTTCCTTTTGCCAAATTTGCATTCTGCTATTTCGACTATTAAATGCCTCTTCTGAAATGATCCTTTCAAGTTACACTAATATTCACTTCTGGTGTTTTCACAAAGCAAAGTAATGGTAAATAGAATATCTGCATTTTAAATATGTTTCTCTCTTTTTGTCCTCAGGAAGTAAGGGAAAACCTAAAACCTGCCTTTGAAAGGTGTTGTGATCATTCGTGATTGCTGTCAGCTGCCACGAAGCATTCCTGTAGATATTCTCTGCACCCTAGGATGTAGGAGAGGGGTGTCTGCCGTTATTTATTGTCAGCAAAGGAAAGATATATATCTCTTTATTTCTGCTGAAATCAGGTGGCATACTGTATAGAAAAAATTAGCTGGAAAGGATTTCAGGAGATCATTTAGTTCAACTATATTCTCAACCCCGTCCAAATTTGAAACTTGCAACTCATCTAACCTACACTCAAAGAATTGCAGCGACAGGGATCTATAACCACTCTAGGGATTCCCTTCCTAACTACCCACAAAGTTAGAAAGTCTTTTCTTTCTAATATCTAATATAAACAGCCTGCACAGGAAGCTTTGGCAAAACAATCCCAGGCATCTATTACTCTTCCTTGATTTCTGCCCAACTCCCTCCCTCTCCCACTCAGCTGCTTTATCTGCTCTCCAGTAGGCACATCCAGTGGGCACATACTTGGCTAACACACATTGTATTGGCCCATCTGAAATATTCCTACAGTCTGTCATAGCCACTCCTGCAGTCATAATTTTATGCACTCCTTCCCTGTCTCCCCTGCTGTGGCTGGGCTTACTGAAGATCTGATGGGCACAAAAATGAATACTGCTTTCAACCAGATGTGCAGTCAGCCTCGAACTTGCTTTTGCCTTTCTTGCTGTCAACAGTGTGTCATGGAGACAGACAGGCAAGAACCTCCACTTCATTTTCCTTTCCATGGATTTGGGCGAGAATGCCCAAATACAACAGCTTCTCTGAGAAAGTTCATTAAACTTGTGGAGGGTATGGAGGAAAGATATTTCTTGTCCTTCCTTCAATGCTATCTGTTCTTTTACTTTGGCACCTCCACTCTGGGCTGTTTGTGATCCGTAATGAACCCTCTCTCACTGTGTGGGCCTCCACAGTTTATTTGATTTGGAGCAGTCTAGGCTGAATGCTGGCAAGGAAAAAAAAATGAATGTAGGTAAAATAACACTGCATTTCTGTCCGTTGTTAAGGAATCTCTCAGACCACTGAAAAATACTGTGAACACCCACTTCAAGATGGAATTTACTGGAAAAATATCATACTAATAACAATTCTAATATCCGAAAAATATATTTAAATGTAAGTAAGGTTTTGACATAAATCTACAAAAGCATGGAAATGCCCAATTAAGGTAGAAATGCACCATATGGACTCAGATATGCTAAGTAATAAGCAATCTGTTAGAGTGACACCCTGCTGTGGTTAGGTGCTGAACACATATGTCCCTATTGGGTTTTAGCTATGGATGTTCTTACTTTTTAGCTCTGTGCATTTTGGATAGAGTTGAAACTGAGAAGGTGGTGTTTTGTGTATGTGTGTGTGTGTGTGTGTGCACATAGGTGGGTAAGTGTGCAATTTATTTTTATTTTAATTTGAAAATATTATTGAGTGTACATCTATGTAATTCCATTGGGCCTGGACCAGCTGCCAATTTACTTGCTAGTAAGGTGCAGCTCAGTTGATTGTGGACACATTTACAGAAGTAAATTGATATGCAAAGCTATCAAAGGAAATAATAATTTCTCCACCTCCATATGTTTTCAAATCAGCACCTGAAGATATGCTTTAGTCAAGCCATCATTTTTTGGCTCAGTTCAGATGTAAATGGATGAGATCCTATGACCTGTTACACAAGAAATAGATGAACCAATGGCTCCACCTGGCTTGAAATTCTATCAGCTTTGGATATAGAAGGAAAGGCCTGTTTGTGACCTGTCTGCTTTAGGAATGACCTCAAGTTTATGAAAATCAGTGACACAATAGCAGAATGCTTAAGGTACGTTTGGCTACAGCTGGTGAGTATATGTATCTCTGTATCCATAGCTGGAGGGAGAACATTGTTTTTGCAGGGGGGCTGAGCACATGTGCATGTGCGCACATGCCCCCTCCCATTAAGTCTGCAGGGGAAGGGGCGGGAGGAGGGGAAAAGGCCATGGTGAGGGGGAGGCAATAAGGCTGGGGCTCACAGTTGGCAGGGATTGGGCTCTGTGATGGTCCGCTGCACCTGTGAGACTGCCCCTTCGCCCATGTCAGGGGTCATTGTCCAGTGCTAACATCCACCACCCCCCAACCCTGCACTGGCCCAGGCTGCCTCCCCGCACTGGTCCTAGTCCAGCACCAGCCCTGTACCGCCTGGGGGGACACAAAGCTGGAGCAGGGACAGCCTCAGCTGTGCTGCTGGGCTGGTGGAGATGGAGCCTCCAGGACCTCTGCCCCACCCAACCTTTCCCTGTCCCACCTCACCCTGTCTAAGTCGTCCCTGGGAAGAACCTGGCAGATCCTGCAGAGTCTTGGCACTGGTTAACCAAGATGGGCATGTGTGTCCCCCCCCGGATCTTTGCATGGGGCAAGGGCAGATTACACCTGTGAGTCAAGCTGGGCTCTTCCTGTTCCCCACCTTTGTGCCTTGCTGCAGCTTTTGAAAGCAGCACAGTGCCATGTGTGTCCTGCTGCTGGGTGGGTGGGCAGCGAGGCACATGGCACTATGCTGCACCACTTTCAAAGGCTGCAGCAAGACATGGAGCAGGCAGAGCCCAGCTTGCTTTTCATCTGCAGCCAGCCCTTGCCCTGTGTAAAGATTGGGGTGGGGTGGGCATGTGCCCCCCACTTGGCTCCCCAGCACCAGAACTCTGCAGGAGCCACCAGGCTCCACTTGTCCCACAACCTGGTCTGGCCAGGGCTCCAGTCACCGTGAATGGGGCCCCCGCTGGGCCAGGTTGTGTGGCAATCAGATCCCAGTGGCTAGTCCAGGGCCATGGTGTTTTGGAGCCAAGGGGTGGGGGGAACGTGCCACCCATCCCCCGGGTCCTGGGCACTGCAGTGGGAGCTGCTGGACTCCAATTGCCTCCTGACCTGGCCTGGCTGGTGCCCCATTCTCCATGAATGGGACCCCAGTTGGGCCAGGTTGTGGGATAAGCCCCATACTGTAGAAGGGAGCAGGGCAGGGATGAGGGTGAATGATTTGGCCCTGCCCCTACCCTTCTCCCTCCTGCACTGTGGGAGTATTGATCTCCCCACCCCCACCCAGCCCAGAAACTAAAGGAAGAAACCTTACTTACCTGCCTTCTCCTCTGGGCTGGCTGTGAGCCCCGTGCACCCTTCCCCACCGCTGCAGCAGCCTGCGGCCAGGTTGCCCTAGTGTTTGGAGAGGCTGAGCCCTGTTAGCACCTCCCTTCCACCACCTATGTCTGTATCTAAGGTAAATGTAGAGCCAGATATCTGCCAGATGTACCTGTCTGTGCAGCAGCAGCCAAGCAGATAAATACCCTGGCCAGTACCCAACTGTGAGAGAGTTAACGTTGAAATTCCTGCATCATAACAGATCCCAGTTGTGTAGTAGTTCCTTATATTCAGAGCCTGAATATTAATGACATGTGTTTTTTTCTTGCTCAATGTTCAGCAAATATTGTGAGTTGGATGTAGCAAACCATTCTCCCATTGAATATGGCTAAAACTACTTACTGTCTTTTCACAAACCCTTAACAGACAAATGTTAATATCTTTCTTTCTTTATCTTGTGGTTATCTCCTGGACCTGAAGGGGAATGTCCTGAGGCTGGGGTGCTGGGCACCTGCCCCCAGGCTCTGCCTCCTAGGCCTGCCTATAACTCCCCACCTTGGGCTTGAAAACTGGAGATATTGTAAATAGTTTTCTGATGATAAGTGGCTTTTTTATTGGTGGTGAGTAGGGTGGTGGAGGGGCTCTGTTGGCTGAGGTGGGAGGGGGAAGGGGGCTTTGTGTTAGTGAGCAAGGGGGGAGATAGGGTGGGTGTTGTTAGGTAAATGAAGTTTTTTTGTTTTGAACATATACACATTGTGAGAGTGGTGCTAGTGCTGGTGGTGGGCAGGTGTAGGGGGTGTATGGATGGTGGGCAGGAAGGCTGGAGAAGGGAGTGCAGGAGGACAGGGTCAGCCAGGGTGTCCTCCACCCAGTGCCCTGGCCCCCACTGGTAGGTGCGCAGCTGTCTTGGGGCCTGGTGGGGGGCAGTTGCTGGGCCCAGCAGGGCCACCACCATGCCCAGCAGGAGCACAGGTCACTGGGTGTCACTGCCAAGGGCAGAAGAAGCCATGGCATGGGGAGGCAGGATGGCAAGGAGGGAGCTGCTGCATGCTGCCCCTGCATTGTGCATATGTTTCCTGGGCAGAGAAGAGGCTGGACAGGGATCATAGGGTGGGGCTGTGTTTCCAAGATGTCTGCCAAGTGCTGGCAGGTAGCTCTGGCTTCAACATGACTGCCAAGTGATGGCAACCATGTGGCCAGAGGCTGGCGCTCCTCCTAGTGGCCACAGAGGCACATGGCAGGGCTGGAGGAATTTGGCACTACATTTATTGCCAAGTCCCTAAACGTGTAGACACCTGCCAAATGTGCAGTAAATTTAGTTGCACTTAAATGCATGTGTAGATGTGCCCTTTGTCAGATTTCTGTTCTTTGACACCCATTCCTCATGACAATACTTACTTGAATAACTTCCCGTTAATCATCTTGCCTAGCTGTGGGTTAGGAAAGTTAAGGTTAAACTGAACTGATCAGATGGTGATAAGAAACACAAAGTAACCGGAATAAACAATAAAATGTTTCACTTAGTGGTCAAATTTAATATAGAAAAAGCAAGAAAATTCATGGGAACTGAAAATATCACACATCCTAAAGCAGGTGACTGATGGCTGGATTAGGGATATTAGCACGGGTTTCACTATTTTCTACTTTAAGTGCTGATAATACAGTTCCTAGTAAAAAAGAAGCACAAAGATCCAGCAAGAAGAATTCTTGTAGCTTTGCATCAAGTTCATTAACATCTATTATCTTTTTTTATGTAGTTAAGACTCAGGTATCAGTATGCAGAGTTGTTCTCTGACACCATTGCACATGTTCCTTTAACTGCTCAAACGAGACCCGGGAAGCACAAGATTTATTAAAGAGCAAAGAGAACTAATGGGCGTACAGTAATGAACATTTCTTTCAAGCACGAGCAGCAAACAAACTGATTATTGTGGAGATAGGATCAAATTAAAAACATTTTAATTTGAATAAAACTCTCTACTTTATACTTGATCCTGCAGGGATGGAGTTCTGCTTGTACACCTGCTGCCGAATTCTCAAGCCGTATAGAGAATGCAGAGCACCTTGACGGTGCATTAATGAAAGTGCTGCTGTGGGGCAGCATGTTACTTTTTCACAGCACCAAGAGGAAAAGGGAGCAGGTAAGTAAACACCTCATTTATATGAGGATCACATCCGATCCTATGTTCTCTTTTCATGTTGCTCTCTTGAGACAAAGGTAGCAGGTGCACAAGGAGCTTAAGACACAATGAAGACTCCAGCTTGTACTTTTACCATACTTGCCTTTGCTCAAATATGTGCCAAAACATAATAACCATGTGATGCTCCATGACATGACAGAGACTCGCGAGATCATATTTTGATGCATCTTAATGATGGGTAAACCTCTGTGTGTACTTTGAGCTCATAGAACCGAAGGCTATTGGATAGCACGTTGATGATTTTCCTTGATAAGTCCCTAAGTGAATGCTAGATGTGTGGGCAGATGCTAGTCATTTTATAAGTACATATTATTATGATTAAACCTTTAGAGATTCAAATTTAAGATTCCTACCAGGCAGAATGTTCTTGTGCTTAGAGAAAGCTATGGGTACTGAAGGCACTGGCCGACATCATTGCAGAGCCACTGGCGGGAATATTTGAACGCTCGTGGCGCACGGGTCAAGTCCCGGAGGACTGGAAAAGGGCCAATGTGGTTCCCATTTTCAAGAAGGGGAGGAAGGAGGACCCGGGTAACTATAGGCCAGTCAGTCTCACCTCCATCCTTGGCAAAATCTTTGAGAAAATCATCAAGGCTCACATTTGTGAGAGCCTGGCAGGACAAATTATGCTGAGGGGAAACCAGCACGGGTTCGTGGCAGGTAGATCGTGCCTGACCAATCTAGTCTCTTTTTATGACCAGGTCACAAAACGCCTCGACGCAGGAGGAGGGGTGGATGTCGTATACTTGGACTTCAGGAAGGCCTTTGACACGGTATCCCACCCCATACTGGTGAACAAGTTAAGGGGCTGTGACTTGGATGACTGCACAGTCCGGTGGGTGGAGAATTGGCTGGAGGGTCGCACCCAGAGAGTTGTGGTGGATGGGTCGGTTTCGACCTGGAAGAGTGTGGGCAGTGGGGTCCCGCAGGGCTCGGTGCTTGGACCGATACTCTTTAATGTCTTCATCAGCGACTTGGACGAGGGGGTGAAATGTACTCTGTCCAAGTTTGCAGATGACACTAAGCTATGGGGCGAAGTGGACACGCCGGAGGGCAGGCAGCAGCTGCAAGCAGACCTGGACAGGTTAGACAAGTGGGTAGAAAACAACAGAATGCAGTTCAACAAGGAGAAATGCAAAGTGCTGCATCTAGGGAGGAAAAATGTCCAGCACACCTACAGCCTAGGAAATGACCTGCTGGGTGGCACGGAAGTGGAAAGGAATCTTGGAGTCCTAGTAGACTCCAAGATGAACATGAGTCGGCAGTGTGATGAAACCATCAGAAAAGCCAATGGCACTTTATCGTGCATCAGCAGATACATGACAAATAAGTCCAAGGAGGTGATACTTCCCCTCTATCGGGCGCTGGTCAGACCGCAGCTGGAGTACTGCGTGCAATTCTGGGCGCCGCACTTCAAGAAAGATGCGGATAACCTGGAGAGGGTCCAGAGAAGGGCCACTCATATGGTTAAGGGCCTGCAGGCCAAGCCCTATGAGGAGAGATTAGAGAAACTGGACCTTTTCAGCCTCCGCAAGAGAAGGTTGAGAGGCGACCTGGTGGCTGCCTATAAGTTCGTCAGGGGGGCACAGAAGGGAATTGGTGAGTATTTATTCACCAAGGCGCCCCCGGGGGTTACAAGAAATAATGGCCACAAGCTGGAGGAGAGCAGATTTAGATTAGATATTAGGAGGAACTTCTTCACAGTTCGAGTGGCCAAGGTCTGGAACGGGCTCCCAAGGGAGGTGGTGCTCTCCCCTACCCTGGGGGTATTCAAGAGAAGGTTGGATGTATATCTAGCTGGGGTAATGTAGGCCCAGCACTCTTTCCTGCTTATGCAGGGGGTCGGACTCGATGATCTATTGAGGTCCCTTCCGACCCTAGCATCTATGAATCTATGAATCTATGAAAGGAATTGAATACAAAGGTGGAGGAAGAAGTGTCTTGTAGTTAAATCACTCAACTAAATATAAAGATATAAAAGCCTGGTTCTTTTGAAGTCTTTGACAAGACTTCCAATAGTTTCAGTAGAATCAAATTTCACCCATGCCTCTTTTCCTATACTGCCTATAGCTTGTTTGCCCACTATTGAAATAGGATGCTTTATGATACCTGCCTACCTATTCTTTTATAAAGAATGTTAAGGTCACTACAGAAGGCACTATTGCACATTCAAATAATTATTTCCAGGATGACATTTTGGTTGCCTGTTGGAAATAAATTTTTGTTCCCAGTCCACTGAGTGGATAAGAAATCACAATAAAAATGAACTAACCTCTTTGATGCCAGTCCCAGCAGAGCGGCAAAAAACATCAAATGGATCTGAAGATTAATTTTCTTTCTTTCCTTCCTAAAAGTGGACTTTGGGTAGTAACTTCTCATGACCATGGTACTTTAGTTCTAATTCACATGTTAAGAGCCTCTAAGCTTGGAAGTCTTCCACCATTTGTACACCTTGCACCAGCTGACTTGGTGGATTCATTGGCTAGATAAAGACATTCAAAAAGCCTGTGGCGGGGTCAGTCTAACTTACATGGTTATGTGATTTTTTGGTAGTGAACAGAACATGCATTCACTCATTGGTGAGGGGCAGTGTGCGGCAAATCTTAGACCGTATTCCACCTTCTTTAAACCAGTCTATGTGCATCGAACTTCTGTTGTGTTACAGGTATAGACTGGTTTCTGATCACTTAAACCAGTAAAAGTATAATGTCTGTACCTGGCCCTTTTTTGAAGCCATGGCTATTGTCCAGGATTTTCATCATTTGACACGGGCCCTTCAAGCTGCTGGGCTATTTTTTCTTTTTTTACTTTCTGTTCATGTTCTTAGTGGGTCAGTTCACCAGTCCAGGATTCAGGTAGGCTAGTACAAGCACTACACTCACCTAAAATATGCTGTCCCCCTCCCACTCCCTTGCCTCAAATTAGAACTAGAAATTATTGGGGGGGGGGAGCCACTTAGCAGTTTTATATTCATGTCAAGCTTATTAGAAATATAAAGGAAAAACTGGAGCATGAGAGAATTTTCTATGTGATGTATATTGTAGTCACAGGAGGACAATAATTCCAGCACCCTCAATCAGTTCCAGGTTTTTTTTAATAGACAGCCTTTGTGAAGCATTTTGAGCCTGGACTATACAGCAGCTGTTGGGTCCTGAACTTCCTGAAGCTTGAAACAGCTGATCCCAATGAATAAGTAACCCATTTGCTAACACTCATGGTACCTGACCTACTTTTCAGAACTTTTCCCAGAGGTGTCACTTAACAATGTATAATTCCCCAAACAATCAAAACTTACAGTGCTTTTGATATTGTTCCATAAAAAGAACTTTCCTTTCATGAAAATCCTTTCCCAGTGATCATTTGTGTGTTGAGTCATACATCATGTGATAATTTTAGTTCTGAATTGCTCCCAGGGATGGGTGAGCACATAAGGATCTCCATGAAGTTGGCCTGCTTTTAGGATCACTTTTCCTAGTCTTTGAAAATTCTCAGGTGCTTGAAGGAATATTTTTTCCCACTTCCTTTTCCCAGTCAGGACTAAAATTAGTAAAATATGAACAGAAGAATGATGGTGTTGTGGTCAAATCTCAAGCTGGGGCTCAGGATATTGAGATTCAGCTGTTGTCCCTGCCACAGATTTCCTGGATTATTCTGGGAAAATTACTTGGGGCTAAATTCCAGAAATACATAGGTGCCTACAAGCTAATGTTCAGGAGACTTCTCCACCCCAAAGTGGAATCTAGATCCTAAGCTCCCTATATGATGCATGGGAAGAGTTTTCTTTAAAATGGTGGTGGTGTTGCTACTATATACATTTCATATAAAAATCAAGTATTTTGAGTATCCATCTAGGAAGGAAAGAAAGCACAAGGATAAATATGACTCTCTGGTCTAGCAGCTAGGAATATTCATTTAGGAGCTAGAAATCATGAACTCTGTCCTTCCTCCCATGATTATTCCTGATTTTTTCCCCAATAGCTGTGTAATATAAAATGAAAAAATAGTTTCAGCAGCAACACAGGAGTCCTCTCTCCAAGATGAGTGACCTAAAGACTAAGCTGCCATATTATGGGTCTTTTGTACCCTTTCTCTCTAGCCTATACCTTTTTCATTCTTTTTTTAACCTATCTGTCCAGATACTTACAATTTTGACAAATCGATTCCTTTTGCCCTAAAATTTCTTTTTTATTTTTTTTTTGGGGGGGGGGGGAGTTATCCTAGAGAAGATATTTTTAGAGAGTTGCAGAAAAAGATTATGTCCTTTTTCAATTTTATTTGAACAAATTGTGTTTTCCAAATATCTTGAGAAGCTTCATTTATCTCAGGATCAAGATTCAAATTAAAACATTCAAAACTGTAAAGCTACTGACTCAATTTTTTTCATCCTTAATTTGTTCTGTAGTTTTCATTATTACATGAGAATCAGACGAAGTTTGAAGGCACTGAGCTATATCAGTGGTTCTCAACCTTTTTAGACTCAAGGCAACACTCATTAGACTCAAGGTAATCCTTGGAAAATGCCACCTTTTTGCCTTTTACTCTTTTTTGACCATGGAAAAATAATAAAGCAATTTTTCTGCTGCAAAGGCCTCAGGCCACAACAGGTCAGAATATTTTTAACACTATGGATTCCTATTTGAAATCTCAGCATTTACCTTATAAATCATGTGTAGTTGTTTGCATACCTATCAGTACTAATATTGTACTGTACCCTTAAAAGAAAATCTTGGCTCTCCAAGATGAGAATTGCTGGGTTATATCCTTGGGTCTGAATGAACTATGAAGGCTAAGGGCTACTCTGATTCACTAAAGCACTTATGAATTCAACCTTGGTGGGCATTAGGTGTTAAGTACTTATAGGTGGATCCAGACATTACTGTATGGTGATGTTGGTACACTGCTGTGCTTTAGTACTGCGTTTTGGAAGTACTAAAGCACAGCGCAGTATGGGCAGTTACTGCACCATTTGTGCAGCACACAGGTAAATTTTTGTTTCTATGTCACTGTAGCAGCACACTATACTTGGGGAGTGCGCTGGTACGGTGATGTAGCTGGTGATCACGTGTAGACACATTTGATCATTATGTCACTGTAGCACACCATACAGCAATGTAGCATGTTGCTACCTCACCATAGAGTGACATATTGATGTGAACATAGTTAGGTACGAGTTTACATACTTTGACTAGGGATAGTATTCAATCTGCTTCTTTATGTCCCTACATGAGTGGGTTTGTTTTTTTTTTCTGAACTCTGCAATTAAGCTTGGAAAAGAAATGAAAGGAAAATAATAACAAAATTAAAATAGCTTCATGGAGGATCTTTAAATATTTAAAGTATTAAATTAATGTTCCTTCAAATAGTCTCTTAATGGGAGATTTTTGAAATACTGCTTTTATGCATAAGCTCTGTATACTTTTCACTATCATGAATAACTTTGTGATCAATGAGGCAAAGCTTTAAAGTTAAGCTAGAACAAATAAAACATAAAGCAGCTAAATGGAAATAGAATGTTTTGGGGTCTAAATAGAATGTAGCTTTGCATTTTTTTAGAAAAACAGAAATAATTCAGGTAATGAAAATCATTAAGGGAGGGGAGAGAGGTTTCGGTGTCCCAGATATCTCCATAATTTGCACAGATGTAACGTGAACAGTACATCTATACGATTTTTCAAATTCAAAAAGAGAAATTCTAACTTATTCCCAGTTTTGTAAATAAAGTGGAAGAGAAATTGTTTTAACAAATATATAGGTAGTTTCCAACTTGGCTACAGGATTCCGTTCTCTGCTGTATCACAGATTTCCTTTGTGACCTGTGCAAGCCATTTAATCTGTCTGTGCCTCATTTAGTTATATGTAAAAGTGGATAAAAATACTCTCCTATTTTAAAGACATATAATAAATATATCAAAGACTGAGAGGCATTTAGATGTAAAAAAGGGATAGCTATAAACTTTTTAAATTTGGAAAAGCTTAGATTAGCCTGGAGTGTAAATGTTTTACTGTGCTTACTCAAATCTAAGATGACCCTGAATAGAAGATGATCCCCCAATAGTTAGATTCTATATATGGAAAATCTATATATTTGTTATAATGTTCCAGGTATAGATTCTAATTATTGGAGGTTTGCCTTGATTTTGTCCCCTCCTATTGCTATAGCAGGAAAAAAAAATGGGGTCAGATGACCCCTTTGCCCTCTGCTTCACCTCCCCATTTTCTCCCCTGCAGTCCCTTCCCCTCCTTTTTGCTATCAGACCCTGCTGTCTCTGAGCACATAGAAGTAAGGGGCAATTTGAAAACACTGATCTTGAAATAAACATATTGGGTGTGTCCCAATGAGTGCAGACATGTGTTTCCCCAGGAACAACTAGCAGTGGGGCATATTTGTGCTACTGCAAGTTGTCCCTGGGGAATGCCCATGCACATGTACTCTGGCACATGGCAAATTGCCCCAAATGACCTGGGCTGGCTCTAGCATCTTTACCTGGGGTCCTGAAGGCCTTCTAGTACTGCAGCAGCCGTGATCTGGGCACACATAGACTGGTGTGGCTCTGGCTAGACAGGCTTCAGTTTTGGGTGATACACTCTGCAGCTGTGTGTGCTGCCTTGCTTTTTTTGCCCCATGTTTTTGATACAGTGAGTTTCCAGCATCTAATTTTGCCTCCTCACTGCAAATGTATTCTCTGCACTGCAAATATGTGTGTGGAGAACCAATTCACATGAGCCATGTGCATTTTGCAGCACCTGAAAAACCTTTAAGGTGCTGCAAAGTATATGTTCCCACTCATGGGGATGCAGCCTTCGGTAGTAATTTACACATGGACACATTACTATAGGTACCCTTAGACTGAGTTCTTGCACATTTTGCCTTTTTGAAACTCCTGCAAGTTTTAGTACATGTACTCTGTAAACAAACTTTTAAGCAGCACTTTTATATGTACTCATATAGAGTATAAACTATGCATGGTATTAGCTGAAAACCAAAAGGCTCATGATTTGCCATGTAGTTTATTGAACTGGGCCCCAGCAGAGTCAATGGAATTTCAAGCTATGGTCACCCCTTACCACTGCACAGTAAATGTGTGTATTCCAGATATCCCACAGAAAGGGCGCGTCCATACATGCAAGCATGTGTGCTTGCAGCAGCTCAAATAGAAGAGGTGCAAATTTGAGCTGGGGCTTTTTGTCTCAGCACTTTGGACATGCACTTTGTTGTGGAGCAAATTGTACCACTTGGGGCAAAATAACCCTGCCTGGCTCCTCCCAGATCTGCAGCCCGGGGGAGCTAGGGCCCAGGGCCAGCACCTGTGCAGTACAAAGAGCTGCCCTGGCAAGTAGCTCAGGGCTACTAGCTCTCAGGAGCTTCTGGGCTGTTTGCTAGGGGTGTGCAAAACAGGGTTTGATTTGGTGCTAGGGATATTTGATTCAGATTCAGATTCAGCCTGAATCAGGGACAGTGATTTGATTAGATGATTTAGATCTCCATCCCCAATTTGATTCGGCCAAATCTGAATCTGAAGACTCAATGCTGATTCAGAGAATTGGTGATCCGGCCATAGACATGGCTTTAAACGTTTTTTCTACATACCTCAAGGTATCAGCATGGCTTGTGAATGCTGCGATGCTGGGATGGATGGGGCATCCCAAAGGAGTGTGGGCCCCCACCCACCGCATGCTCGGCAGTGAACCTGGAAGTGGACTGGGAACTTCCGGTCCACTTCTGGGTCTGCCAGGGAGCACGCTGAGGGATCCCCTCGCATGCCATGACTCAGCAGTTGCCCATGTGGGGGACCCTGGGTGCACCCCCAGACCCAGGAGGCACCAGTTGCTAAGCCAGGAGGGGCGCGGTGGGGTGGCGGGGCTTTGCACTCCCCAGTGGACCTGGAAGTGGACCAGAAATGCTTCTGGTCCATTTCCGATTGTGCTGCAGAGTGTGCCAGGGACCCTCCCACACTGCTGTGGGACGCTCCATCTGCCCCACCATTGCAGCATTCTTGAACTGCCTGGTACCTTGAGGTATGTAGAAAAAAATTTAAAGCTGTGTCTATGGCTGCATTGCTGAAACTTTCTGAATCTCTCCAAATTGATTCAAAGGGTTCCAATTCAACTTGGAGAGATTAAAGAGTCTCCTGATTCAATTTGGATTCGGAGGTTCAGCCACTGAAGCAGGCTGAATCTCTGCTGAATCAAATCAGCGACTGAAGCTTCACAAAGCCCTAATGTTTGCCCAATATGGGCCATATGTTTTTGAGTCATGCTCTGTTTTGTCTGCCTTTAATCAGCTTCATAGTTGGTTTCCATTACTGAGCACGTGCTACTTTTGGCAGCAGCTTAATGATAGTGTATTTAATGAGGTCTCCTATTATGCAAATATAAGATGAGGAGCTTTTTTTCTTCAGGCTGACTGTGGGGATGGGGGGTGGGGAGGGGGACACATCTTGTAATCAAGCAAATATGGGAATTTAAAACAATACACATCATTGATATAGCAGAAAGAAGGCATCCAGAAAGATCTGTCTTAGAAAACAGCCTAAGCACTTGAAGGCTTAAAATGGGCTGGGTTGCCTGGGGTCATAATCTCAGCCAAAACAAATTGAGAGAGCTGTCAGGCAGGTGAACTTATTGTGAGGTGCTTGTTTTAGGGCCAAGTCTGAGCTAGCATTCCCAGTAGGCAAACAGAGTACAACAGTATCTTTTTCCAGGCCCAGCATGTTTTCTTGCATCTTTTCCCTTGTTTTTTAGAAAGGACTCTATTAGCAGTGGGTCAGGTGGCTGGGATGTTGTCATGTTGACTGGGAATGGATTTGGATTCTTGTATATGCACATTTAAGGGTGGAACTACATCTCTACAGATTTATTTTGGGCTAGATCCTTATATTTTGTTCATATGCTTGGCAGTCAGAGCTCAGCATGTTGGACTCAGCTGTATTACTGCGTGGAGTCTATCCTGAGTAAGTTGTAACAGGCTGTGAAATACTTACAGTGCTCCTTCATATGCAATTTCAAACTGTTTTACCCTGATGCTTTTTGGATCATAGCTTCTGCAACCTGATGTGAAAAAGAACAATATCCCACTGACTCATTAAAAGAAACTTTTAATGTATTTATATAAGTTTTCTGAAGTCTAAAGTTTTGCTGATGTCCAAGGTGAGATCTTCACCTTAGCTCTGGCCCCTGCACTCCAAATAAAGGGAGTAGTTTGGTTTAAGGGAGCCAAAAATTCTGTATCCCAGTGAAAACACTGTCCAATGTAGGAAATGAGAAAATTAGCCAGGAGGCCCCCTTGTAAGCTCTGGCATAGTGGGAATGTGGTGGAGGGTGTGCCATGTGCCATGTTGAGGACACACTGCCATTGTTCACAGAGTGGCCTTTGGATATTGCTGTAACTTGGATTTCCCTGTCATGATCCACTCCAGCTGCTAGAAGAGCTCAAGCTTAAGAAGTTGTGTAGATAGATTAGAATCAGTTTAGCTCCTTTGTCTCAGCTGCAAGTTTTATTCTGTGCTTCTTTTTAGGAACCATGAATTGTGGGGAAAAACGATCCAAATCTACAAATCCCAGAAATTCCAGCAGCAGACACTGTTTTCCAGTCATGCCACAGACCTTATTCCTCATAGGGTCACAATATCTATTGTCATCCATGCTTAAGTAGGGCCACTTCCAGGGACAGAGAAAGCACTAAGGGACCAAATGCAGCCCTGGTGATTCGTCCTGCAAAGAAGGGGAATTTGGTATCCTTGAAAACTTAACAGTGACTGTACAAGCTTGGTTCTTCCGTACATATTTCTGTACCACTAGATGGCACTGTAGAGTAGTTTTGGTGTCAAGGTACCTTTTGTAATTTAGGCTACTTATGTCACCATAATAATGCATTGTTTCCAGAATGTCCTGATAAAATGGTTCAGGTTGTGTGTTTACCGCTCTGCTTAACAGTTTTCATAACTGAATGACAGCAAGATACATTTTTCTGTCATATGAGTGAAAAGCATGGAGTTTAACTGTAACTAACTACAATAGATAACTAGCCAAATAGATTTAAAAGGCCTCCCAACTCTTACATAGGCTTTCTAGTAGATGGCCTGTGAAGCACCACAGGTCTGGGGCATATTAGGCTTGCACCAGTAAGAAGATCTCCCCTGGCAGAGAAATAATTCTCTGCAGAGTAGAGTTGAAAAGCCACATTGCAGGCATTATGGTAACATAGGCCACAGAAATACAGATAAAGATAAACTGAAATGACTAACTAAAATCAGTTAATGAAACACTGGTGAACAGGATGATCATTCCAGACCAGAATATAAAGTAGGAGAGGAAGGACGATCCAGTAATTCAGGCTCTGGCCTGGAGTAAGCTTAGGTCTGTCTTGCTCTCCCAGACACTTTCTGTGTGACCTTGGAAAAAGTTGACCAGCTTTTGTAGGGGTGATTTTGTTATCTATAAAATGGGAATAATCAGACTTTATTCCATTCAGTTCTTGTAAGGATAAGCCCAGTAAAATCTACTGTGGTAATAGGTGCTAAAAATACTTAATGCAGTTATAGATCTAGATCTAGATCTAGATAGATATATAAATATAGATATATAAAAACTTCCACGACACTATTATTTTGGCATGTTTATTGGGCCTGATAATATCTCTTTGTGTGTTCCATCCAGCTTTGTGCATGCAGATCCCTGGTCTATACACATGGACACTCAGTTATGCTACCATGATTAGGTAGGGTATGTTTGAGTAAGATCTCGTTGTTTACACCATTGAAATATTGGCCCCACAGAAGTCAGTGGCAAAAACTATTGTCAAAGCTTTTCTTAAATGGCTTAAAATGTTACCCTTTGTGTTACGGTCCAAGTGTGGAAGGGAAAGGACAAGTGACTGAAGTTTGATATAGGGTTCAACAGGCATAAGACACTCAGTCCTAAGGCAAAAAAAGAAGGTTGTGAGCTTCTGATCAGCAACTCCTGTCTTGGAAATGCTAAAAAAAAAAAAAGAAAAAGGTTGGCAAAGCTAGCATGAGGTAGTAGTCTCTACCATCTTGCTGCACACCCTGATTACTTCTCCAAGAGACTCCCTGAAATAAAATAAAAAACAACAAAGACTACAAAGTTTATTAAAAAGAATTGCAAAAAGTCACAATGCCAAAGGCAGTTTCATTGCAACTAACTCTCCAGTTCCACCAACAACCCTATCACTGCTAATTTTATCATTAAAGTAGCTAATCTAAAGCTGGTTATCAACGCATGTATTTATTAAATAATTATTCAATGAAAGAAATGCTGATGGTGTAGTCAGTGAGGATAAGATATTAAATAAGTGTTATTGCTGCTACTTTTAATTTAAAGACTTATGGCAAATTGGTTAGTTAAACTACAGGTTTATCAAAATGCAAAATACTCAAGGTTCAATAAGTGGTTTGGGTTTGTTTTATCCTCAGTGTTTTATCCTCTAGAGTCAGTTATATCCACTGTTTAAGAGTATGATTATTTATTTGTATTATTTGTATTTATTATATTCTGCTAGGTGCCATGCAAGCACATAGCTAGAAAACACTTACAGTGCAAATATCCAAGATAGACAAAGGGTAGGAAAGGATGATGACATAGAGGGTAGGAAAGGATTATAACATAGAGACGTGAAGTGACTTGCCCAAGATCTCACTGTGGGTCATTCTGAGAGATGATAACAAATGTCAGCTCTCCTGATTCCCAGTTCAGTATCCTAGTCACTGCAGAATTCCTTGAAGCAATGACCTGATAAGGAATATTAATTTTAATAACTACTGTAGTTGCTTTTTTCTTTTCTCTTGACACAAATTGCTTTTTTCTTTTCTCTTTTTTCTCCTGTGATGCTGAAATAGGAGTCTCAGCCACAGGTCCACTGAGCCTGCTCTCCAAACTTTGATCTTTCTCTGCTTGCTTGAACAGGGTAGGGTTATTCTGAGGCAGAGATTTCCTGTTCCCAGCCCCTGGGCCCCCAATTCACCAATGCTGGAAGTGTGGAGAGGACATTTGGAAGCTGAGTAATCAGCTTCATGTGAACAACCTCCTTGACTCAGAATAATATGACATACACTGATTTAAATACTTTTTTTTTAAGTTTCTGTTTTGTCATTGTAGCAGGGCACTGAGGTGCCTGCTACTTGTAGAGCAGCAAGTAAGGAGCCCAGCTGTGGGTTGCCAGGAAGACTGGTGGGAGTCAGCTGACAGGAAGGGGCAGGGCCTGGCTCCTATATAACTTCCAGGCTGAGGCCTGGCAGGTAGTTGCCTGCCAGCAGCCATAGGGGTAGGAACTCTGCTGAAGTGAGAAAAAGGAAGAGGCTAGAATGCATGGGCAGTTGTTCGGGTGAGAGATGGAGAAACCCGGTGATAGACTTGAAAGTGATTATGGCCAGATGGCTTAGGTTTATGTTACAGCCAAAGGGCTTGAGTTTGCATTGACGGTTTACGACCGGTGGTTTGGGTGAGGCTATTAGGGGTTGGAGGAGACCTCATAGGGGACCCACAGTAGCATGGGGACCCCGGTGCCAGAGAGGGCACAGCATTGGGAGTGCATGGATCCCAACCCCAGTGTGGGCATGGTAACCCCCAGAGCGAGGGGGTAGCGAGAAGCCCCAGGGCAAGGGGGAAGTGAGCAGCCCAGAGCAAAAGAGAGACAAGGGCTGTGGAGAGCCCGAGCACCAGAGGGCATGCAGAGAATGAGACAGACCAAACAACATCTGGTACATCTGTGAGGCCTGGGGTGTGGTACAGGGATGGTTGGAGCCACGCATAGCCCATAAGGCTGGGGTGCTCAGAACCCCCGTATAGAAGCAAGACACGGAGTAGTAGGAGCACTGTGATCAAGACGAAAGGCAGCCTCCCTTTAATATATTTATGATCAAGATGTGGCGGGCGAGAATGAAGGTTGCCTTATAGGTGAACTGGACATGGGGTGGAGCACTAGGGGAGAGCACAGTGACTCTAGGGCGCCCTGCATAGTACAGTCATTGAAGAGGATGTGTCAGGGAAATTTTGCTCTATAAAATGATCTTTATGTGCAAGTAACTACACTTGTGATTCATTAAAAATCATTACTATACACACACATCGTTACACTATATATAATCATCAGCTGGAGATAGGACTTGACATGTATAAGTACATAGCAATATTGAATTTATTTTTTTTGGAGTGAATCCTTCATTCAAAAGTTAGAGTGGGATTCTTATTGTTGAACTAACTCAACTTCTATTGCAATCAGCTAGAAAAGAAATAAGACCATGCTTATTGCTTTGAAAATCCTATCTGTAATCATTAAAATATTGTTTACAGGTTATAAAAAGGACAAGAAATTACTGAGCAACTTAGCCTCCTCTAAATGGCTTCCTGAACTCATTCAAATCTCTTGTAAATGTCAAAGTCACTAAATTATTGTAGAAATATTCCTATTTATTTGCAAGTCTGTAAATAAGGAAGTGCTCTTTCATCCACACTCCCAGTCATTTGTTCAACACAGGTTAAGGCTATTTTTTAAGCCCTGAATAACTATATCCAGTCTCCTCAAGAAATTTATTAAGAGTGATGTTCCAGAAATTAGCATAAGTAGCATAATGACCCATGAATTAATATTAGGACAACATTAAAATATGTTGTCAGAAGTTACCTTTTTTTGTGTGGCTAACTAAGAATTTATTGATTTATTTAAGCAATTTATATGCTGCCCTTCCCAACAAAGCGGCTTATTGCAATAGCAATTTAAAAGGGCAACTAGAATAAATAAAACAAAATATCAGCATAAAGCAAAATAAAGCAGAGACCAACTAACAACATCTCAGCCTAGTCTTGGGTGCTACATGCATGCCCAAGCAAAAAAGTCTTACAGCACTTCCCAAAGATGGGCCTCAGGAAGGAGGGAGTTCCAGAAATGCGGAGCAGCTGCTGAGAATGACCTCAGAAGTTTTAAGACAGTCAGATGTCATATTTGCCACAGTTTATCATGCCATTATCACCTCCAGATTGATTTACTGTAATTACACTGGTAATTGAACTGGCTTCCAAGGAGTCTGCATAAATCAGGACCTGATATTGGATACATTGGCTGATCTTCTGAGTAGAGTAGATCAACGTACGCTGTGGCTTATGGTCATGGTTTAGGTACCTTTAATCTTGAATTTTTTTCTGTTTCATGGACCAGGCTCAGAAGACCTCCTCTTGCCACCTAGAATATCCTAAACCATAATGGTTAGGACATTCTCTTGGGAGGTATCTGTTTGAAGCCCATTCAGCTAAGTAGGGAGTTGAATCCATGTCACACACTTTCTGGGTAAGTGCTCTGACAACTAGGGTATTAAATAAAACAGCCAGCCATATTCTAAAATTAAAACAATGAGTCACCCTCTTCTTTCAAAAAGTAAGCATAAGTGCCTCCTCCTTTCAGCACAGAATTCCAGGCTGTGGATCGCAAACTGGATAGAAGCTGGAGCTCTGAGGCATACCGTGTAACTTCGAGGTATGTAAGTCTAATTGGAGATAGCCCTCACTTTTACTGGGACATCCACCAGGGGGTAGTTTGTTACACACTTGTATATGCATGCATGTACAGATTAGGACCTGGATAAAAAAAGTATTATGTTTCATAAAACAAGTCCAGGTTTTATAATTCATTTGTGTTCTGTCCTGAAAAGAAAATGAGACTTTTTGAAAACTTCCAGCAAAGAAGAGAGAGGATTTCCAAACTACCAGCATAATATTTATGGCAGGGCTGTCCCGCTGTTAAGAAGCCAGGAAGTACAGGCCCTGCAGGCAGTACTAGTGGAGGTTGGCCACCCCATGAGCTGCACTGGTGGGAGTCATGACCCCTGGGCTTCATGGTGCATGATGACCCTATTGTACTAAGAATATGCACCCTTGCTGCAGCTGGAGAAATAGTGGAAACTGCAGATAGTTGGGAGCCCAAGGGCAGCAGCTTAATCCCTCACGATGCACCAGTTGGACAACCTTGTTTTAGGGCATTCATATAAAATGTAGCAGGTCCCTGGTTAAATCATTCAAGTCCCTGGTCAATATTAGAGCAAAGATTCAAACTAATTTTCTCACACGCTGGTCAGTTTGGACTGCTTGTCTTGTTTTCTCTCTCGTAATCATTCCATCCTGGAACTGAAAAACCTCAATATGTTTTCATGAAGAGGTCTGATTTTGTCAAATCAGGATTAGTCAGTGGAAACCCATTTAGCTGACAAATTTCTGTCCTGCACTAACAAATGCTCACAAGCGGTACATCTTTAGTTAACACTGGGCACATCTACAGGAGACGCTTAATGAGCAGTAGACTAATTCTACTATGCATTAGCATGTCATTGCAAAAGCCATGCTAATGCTCAGGAGAATTGGCCTACTGTGTATTAAGCATCACGAAAAGATCATGCATGTTCACTACTGTGCAGTATCACTGGTTACTGTACATTTAGTTAGTACCTCATATTAGAGTTACTAAACTTAATGCACAGTAGCAATGATGCATTAATGCATATGTAGAAGCATCCACTATTGCTATTATAAACTAACAGAAATAACTTGTTTCAGATTTTACTGTTTGCTCTTCCCTGTGCCACTTGTTCCCTTGCTAACTGTATGCTATCCTTAATATTCCTGCTCAACCAGATTTCACAACCAGATTTCATTTAGAATGAATGAGTGATCAGATCATTTGTTTCCTTGTCTTTTGGGTATGATTTTCCTGCTATTACTTTCATATTTGTATTATACTTCCCCAGATCAATTGCCATCAGCATGTTCAGCATTCAGAATGAGTTCTTACTAAGTCACTCCAGCCTTTGCATGCTTTTAGGTATACCCAGTTGACTCTGGTTTTGAAGATATACGTAGTACACCATATTTTGGTTGTTTTCCTCTCTAAATAGAAGGCATGAGAACTAAACATACTTTAGTAAAGATTTTAGATTTATTAACAGATATACTGGTAAAAACCAGATGAAAACTGAAACCCTGAGATGTATGACATTAATATAACGTAATGAGTCACATTCATAAAAAAAGTACAAGAGTTACAATCTCAGTATACATCATAAGTGAATCATCTTGATCAGACCGCTTATGGAAAAAGATATACACACTTTGGATAACTTACCAGCTTAATTACATTCCATAAAAGTTTCTTTAAAACTTTTCTGTATTTGAGCATTTTGTAGATTTTCTCATTTGACAACTTCATTCCCATTAAATGAGATTTTTACAAAAAATGTGGGCTTGTTGTGACAGTTTAAGTAGTACAATGGAATTAACTTTCTGATTTATTTTTCCTCCACCAAAAGGAGGAGCTGATTTTTTTATATTATCGTTGCAGCTCTGTTAAGAGGATGTTTGTTTAAGGGGATCCCCCCAAACAAAACAAAACAAAACAAGAAATGAGGGTTCAAAACAGAGAGATTTCTAAATAATAACTATAGTTAGAACAATGATTTATCTGTGAGCTGGGGAATAAGGGGAATTCCCTTGTCTAAACTGTTGGTTTCCTGACTTTAAATACCCAAGAGCTTCTTAGCCAGGGAAATTGGTGTTCCTCTAGATATTTTTTCCTGTGGTTTCACATTATTATTTGCTAAATTCATTGTGACACACTTATACCTCAGTCCACAGCTCTGAGGCTTTTGTGTGTTTTTCTTCACCACTAGGAATTTCACAGATAAATCAGTTACAAAATAATATACTTTGTTGCTTGTAAGTTTCATGATACATGTAGTTGGGAATGAAGGAAAGTGATAAAGTGTAACAACTTCATTAATTATTATTATTTTTGGTCTACTGTTACAAATTTTGTTTAATCCCTGGTCTGTGTTCATGTTGATAATGGTTCCAAGTAACATCCTTTTTGCTGTTAGTGTAGTTGTCAAGATACTAGTGAGTTTGTTCAATAACATAGGATTCTATTATTTATTAATAGGAATATGTTAATATCAGTATCAAAGCATCTACTATCAGGGGACTCTGGACAAAGAGGAAGGCTAACAATCTGTCCCCCTAACACCTATGATCCTAGATCGGGTAAGGTTAGATTATATTAACCAATCTGCAGACAAAACCAAAATTAATTAATTAAAATATAGCATAAACCAAGCAATGTTATTACTACTGTGTGTTGTAACAGAATTTGCCTTTAACCCATGGCTCCCCATAATGGTCACACATATCCAGATTCCACCCACTCTAGCTTCTGAGGGTACCACCCTGCTACCTCACCTGCCACACCTTGACTTGGAGGTAAGAAACAGATATCAGTGTGGGACATTGCCCCTCAGAATGCCAGAGGGGGTCTTGGCTGCTTCACTCTGCTCATCATTAGGATGCCAATCAGTTTGATCCTTTAACCCTAATCCTAAGCAAGGGCCCTATAGTCTGATTACTGGCCTCTCTAGGACCTGTAGTTTCACCTCCGACTGGCCACTCTTGGGCCTTGTCTCCAGCCCCTTCATTAATTAATAGTCTTTGGGCTTTTTTGCCAGCCCTTTAGATGCGTAGTCTTTGGTTTAGTCTCTATCACTAGTCCCTTCTCTTTATTAGGTTTGCTTGCCCCTCAACTCAGGCTATGGGTTTACTTGCTCCTTTAAGATCAATCCATCTGTTAGTGCATAGGGGTCCTGTCCCTACCTCCTTCCACCAGATCCCTAAAACTGCAACTGAAATTGCTGAATGCCTTCTCTGTCACCCCTCACTGTGCCTCCCTGCTTCCCTTTAGCTGTTCCCAAGGCTCATGGTCTATTCACCCATTGTAATAAAAAACCCAAGCACAATCAGTTGCGTGTGTGTGGGGGGGTGCCTTTTCTTAGTCTCCTGCAGGCTACTACTCAGTTCTTTTGGCTGGCCCCATCTGTGGCACTTTGGGGGCCTATTCACAGTTCCCCTCCAAACCAGTCTCCAGGATTGCTTCTCAGCTCAATGCACAGAGCTCCTTCAACCGAACACTGCCTGCATAAGACTGAGGCTCTTTCCCAGAAGCCAGGTTTATATGGCTCTATGTTCCTCTCTCTTCTGGTCACTTGACCTTTGATCCTCAGGGCCAGGCTCTTCGTTCCCCACCTGGGGTTGCTCCTGGAGCCTTCCCGAACCCACACTGGTCCCACTTGGCTTGATGTCTCGGGCTCTGCCAATCTTCCCTGCTCCTCAGAGGTAATCCTCAACGTCCCTCTCCTCCTCCTGCTCTCTTTGATCTTCTCCCTGGAATCATCTGTCCAGGTGACGTGCATCCTCCTCCTCTCTCTCCATGTCGTTGCCGGCGTCTTCCCTGCGATGGACTTCAAAGCGGTCTTCCGCCCTGTGGGAGGCAGTCCTGCCTCCTCTGATCCCCAGTAGGGGTTCTGGGAAAAACTTCCATGCTGGCGACCTTCTCCCTCACCCGCGGCTCCTTTTATCTCCCCCATCCAGCTCCTGCCGCTTCTCTCCTCAGCTGGCCACAGTTTTAAAAAAATGCGGCTTAGGGGCCACACAGGTCCCACCTCCATTTCCGGCTTCGCCACAGCTTCGGCTACAAGTAAGAGATTTTCCAGCTTTTCTTCTCTTTTCTTGCCTCGCCTGGTGCGTTCCAGCCCCCAGGGTCCCCCCTGGTCCCTGGGGGGTCTGTCCCTTGCTTCCTTCCTGTGACATGCATATTTGGTGAGTTGACTGGGATGGGTAGGAATAGTAAGCTTGCCCAAACTGTGGAGGGAAGAGATATGAAACTACTATGAAACTAAGAAGAGGAGAAGAGAGAAGAGATAAGACTTGAATGACAGGATATGGGTTTAAAGATGGGGAGATGCCCCTCCCATCCCCTCCCCAACAAACGTATAAAAAAACCCTCAAAAAATACTTGAGACTGATAGAAACTATAGAAAATAATCCATCAATACTAATGGACAATATGATAAAAAGGTATCATATTATCATAGCCCTTGCATAAAATATCAAAATCTCTATGGACACCTGTATATAAGTATTGAGGCTGCTCTGATGCACTGAAATTCGCAGCATAGACAAATGTACTGTGCAGTAGACTAATTTATTGTGCAGTAAGCACCTACATGTGCAGACAGTGATGCTTTAGTGCTCAGTAGAGTAAATGCTCAGTAAAGCATCTTGTGTAAACATGACCAGTATCCTATTATGCTATTCTCACTTATACCAATCCATACCAAATATGTTCCTTTTGATGCTCTTGTAATCCACTAGAGGTTTGATTCAGTGTCAATGCTCCAGTGAATCACTGTTTTACAATTATAGAAATTATTTACCTAAAATAGCAGATTTGTGAATTATATAATAACAGGAGAGATTTTCTATGCGTTTAATAGATTTCCATAATGTCGCTATACAAACACTTTATTCAGAAGGTAAACGGCCCTTGTTCTATGCACTTGCTAAATACAGCAGATATAAATGAAAAAATGTGCATCTATACATCATGCTAAGTCTCCATATCGATGTGCTTTGGTGATATAACATCCACAGGTGTCTGCATGTGACCAGCAACTATTTTGCTGTAGGGGTGCCCTCCCCTATTATAGCATGCCACTACAGCGGACTAGCTGCTAAAAATAACCATCTGCTGAGCGTATAGTGCAGTATGGGTGGTTAGTTCATTGTGTTTTAGTACTTCTAAAAGGAAGTACTAAACCATGGTGCAGTAACAACATCACTGTAGGGTAATATGTTGATGTGCCCAATGAGTGGTAGATAGTATTAGGATTATTACCTACTCTTCCGATTAGCATTTTGGGTTGTATAGCTGTATCCTGGGGGTGAAATCTTAGCCCCAGTATAGCTAATGATAGACCCATCAATGACTTTACCAAAGTTAGAATTTCATCCTACATATCCACTAGAGGTTGATAAAAAACCAGATCTCAGTGTAATGTGTAGATCAAAGCAGGGATCAGCTTTTTTAAAAATAATAACATTATTATAAAGAATTAATTAGTACAAAAATACTTTTGTTACATGTTAAACCTTTGGCTTGTGTGTTTTTCTGATGCAACACATTGTGAGGGAGTGGGGCCTAGGAGCGGCCGTGAACTCCCTAGCGCCCCTTACCGTCACGTTAGGGTGGACTCAGCACCCTCAGAATCTCGCCCACCATGACTTTGATGACAAATAAGTTGTATGGGAGGCTGCCTCTGTTTCCCTAGTTAACGGTACCGATGTTCCTGCCCCTACTCTGAAATGGGGTATCTCTATGCGCCCCACCTTAAGGGCTATGCATGCCTCCAAACCTCCCCTTCAGCACGCCCCAAGCCTCACAGCTGTTCTGTGGGATGTTGTACAGTCCCTCGCCCCTCTGGTGCCCTCTCTCTCTCTCTCGGGCACCCTGGGCTCCTCGCCCACCTGGCGCCCCCTTGGGCCAGGCTCCTATCTTCCAGCCCACTCCCTGCGCCCTGGGCCTGTCTTGCCGGCATCTGACTATTGCTGGCGCCCCCTGGGTCCAGCTCACTACCGCCACCCTAATACCAGCGCCCTTGGGCCTGGCTCGCTACCGCCACCCTAATACTGGCGCCCTTGCCAGCGTTCCTCGCCTGCTCGCCCTCTCTCTTTTTCTGCCCCACTCTGGGGCTTTGCCCTCTCTGGGGCCAACACCGTGCACCTCATGCCCTTTCTCTGCCCCACTCTGGGGCCTTGCCCTCTCTGGGGCTGACACCGCGCACCTCGCGCTCTCTTTCTCTGCCCTGCTCTGGGGCCTTCCCCTCTCAGGGGCCGCTACCATGCTCCGCACGCTAGGGGCACAGGCGATCGCCGCCATGCCTGTCCCCTTGACCTTTTTCTGGGTCCAGTTGCCCCACTGGGCAAAACACCGCCCTTATGGGCTGGGGTCTGCAACCCCGCATACTGCGCCTCCCTGGCGCAATACAGTGCCTCTCCAGCACAGACAATAGTGCCCCACTGGCACTGTGCCCCTACTGGGCACCAGGAACCCCCAAGCTGCTGGGGAGCCCCCCGTGAGGCCTCCTCACTCCCCTACAGCCTCACCCAGTCCTCCGGTGCAAACTGTAACATAAGCTCAAGCCACCCAGCTGTAACATAAACCACACAGAGTCTCCCTGCTCCAAACATAAACACAAGCCCCCGCCAAGGCTCTCAAGCCTACCTCCCTTCAGGGCGTTCTTGTTCCCCGCATCATCGCAGCCGGTTAGCGTGGTAAGGCTGCGACCACTAACTCAGGCCACTCAGCTCAGCCACAGAGCTCCTACTCCTGCAGCAGCCAGAAGGGAACTGTGAGGCCAGCTCTGGCCTAAGCTGTTTATAAAGGCCTGGCCCTGCCCCCTTCTGGCCATGTGACCCACCTGGTCGCCCTGGTAACCGGCACCTGAGCTGCCCGGGTGATTGGCAGCTCTGCCAATCACACTCACAGTCACGGGGCACTTACGTGACTCCATGACACACATTTTGTTACCTACGAGTTGATTCTATCATTACATTTTATCACTTACAAGCCTATCTACAGACATTTACATCACATATTCAAGTGTATATTTGGAGGGTGGTTCTATTTTGGATAAAAGAGCATATGGACTATTAGGTCTGATTAACACAGATTATCTAGTGCTTTAAGGACATGAAATTATTAGGAGCTTGATGCAGTGTAGAACAGAAACAACATTTTTTTCAAACAAATATAGATATTTATAGACAGAAAGATAACACTTGAACTTATGTCCTGAATCTACCAGAAATCTTGTTTATGGCTGGTCAGGACCTGGCCCACATTCTTGTCTTTAGAAATTTATTCTTATAAACACAAAACTTCCACTGGAGGGAGCAGGAAGAGAAACAAACTTCCAGTCTAATCTGAAGCATTATGTCTATGCAGTAATTACCTTCTAATCATTTACTTAATGTAAAATCCCCAACCTTTCCCAGCATTCCTTAAATAAATAATACTGCAGAACAAATTAAGAAAAACAAGAGATCATTTCCAAGTTAGCTGGATGGCACAGTTCATATATCAAATGAGAATTCTGGAGTCAAGAGACTGCATGACAACAAGAACTGATCTCCAAGCTGGTATCTGCAGTCCATTTCCAATGGACAGAACACAACAAATAGATACAGCATACCCTTAATCATCTATCATATATTAGACTCTTGATACCATATAAAAAAACTGTATGGAAAACTCCTATAGAATGTAGCATAATGAAAGAAGCAGTAATCTTCCATAGAAATCGAATACTGTGTTAGTATCTGATCTCATAAAGTTAGGGCAAAACAGTAAAAAGTATTAACTTGTCTGTAGATTTTTTTTAAAGCATCCTGTAGATTTTGATGGTAGTGGTGTAATCTACTAACTACTATAGAATCATAGAAATTAACAGCTGGAAGGGACCTCAAAAGATCATTGAGTTCAACCCCCCCTGCTCTGGACAGGAATACTGCTGAGGTCAGATGATCCCAGCAAGGTGTATGTCCAGTCCCCTCTTGAAGACTTCCAAAGTTGGGGACTGCACCACCTCCTTGGGAAGTCTATTTCAGATTCTGGTCAACCTTACCATAAAGAAGTTCTTCCTTACATTCAACCTTAAGCTATCTTCTAACAGTTTATGGCCATTACTCCTTGTCCATCCCTGGGGTGCCCTAGTGAACAGTTTTTCTCCCAGCTCCTGATATTCACCCCTTACAGACTTATAGATAGCCACAAATTCCCCCCTCTGTCTTCTCTTCCCCAGGCTGAACAGTTCCAGGTCCCTTAGTCTTTCCTTATGGGGTCTGTCTTCCAGGCCCTTAATAATTCTTGTGGTCCCTCACTGGACCCTTTCAAGATTCTCTATGTCTTTTTTGAAGTGCAGCACCCAGAACTGACACAGTACTACAGCTGGGGTCTCACCAATGCTTAGCAGAGAGGAAGTATCACTTCCTTGACTCTGCTTATGATGCATTGGCTAATGCATCCCAGTATGCTATTAGCTCTGTTGACTACAGCATTGCACTGATGGCTCATGTTCATCCTGTGCTCAACCATAACCCCAAGGTCCCTTTCAGCCATCATGCTGATCAGGACATCTCCTAACCTATATTCATGTTGCTGGTTACTTCTCCCCAGATGAAGCACTCTGCATTTATCTTTATTGAACTGCATCTGGTTCCATTCTGCTTGCCTTTCCAGGTTGTCCAGGTCCACTTGGATCTCCATCCTATTCCCTAGTGTGACTACTTTTCCCCATAAGATAGTATCATCTGCAAACTTGGCCAGCATGCTGTCCACATCCTCCTCTACATCATTGATAAAGATGTTGAACAGCACAGGGCCAAGAACAAAACCCTGCGAGACACCACTATCCACCTTCTGCCAAGACTATACAGACCCGTCTACTAACACTGTCTGGGTTCGACCCCGTAGCCAGTTCCCAAACCACCTGACCATGGACTCTGCCAGCCCACAATCCCCCATTTTTTTAATAAAAGCATTATGGGAGACCATATTGAAGATATTTCTAAAATCCAAGTATATTACATCAACTGCATGTCCCACTTCTAAGTGGTTTGTTACTTGAACATAGGAGATGAGGTTGGCCAGACATGACCTACCTGCAATGAAACCATGTTGGCTATCTTCAGCATCATGCCTTCTGCCAGTCTGCCTGACTTGCCAGTTTTTCACTAAAGTTTTCAGGTCTTTTCATAAGGCATAACATTGCTTGGGTTAATATATTAAATAGACACTTATAAATAAATCATTGGGTTTTTGTTGGTACTTAACACTTAAGTTGCAATTTTATCTATTCAAAAACTTGTGTGACTGTTAACTAATGAATCCTTCCATGAATGTGAAATAGGTGAATATGGGTGGTATTACCAACATTATTACTACTGGCAAAATTAGATTAAAAACCAATTTTCCACAGATTGGAAATATGGAAAACATTTTTCATTTCTGTCTTAAAATGATGGTGAAACAAAAGTCATTTTTCAAATGTGAATAGTTATAAAGTGAAAAGTAATGGTATAATATAGAATGCAGTGCATAGAGAGAATTTATTATATTAAGTCCAGAATGAATGTTAAGGAAAAAAATGTCACCAACTACAACTACAGACAAGAGCTAAAATATCACAGCCAGAATGTGGTAGCTCCTTGCTACTAAATTATTCCATATTTCCTTTGCTACTGAAGGGCTAATGTATCAGAATATGTGCAATCAACAGCTTTCTGTCCAGGAATGAAGCAGGCCAATGAGGGGTGTCCTCTCATTTTCATTAATTCCTTGTGTAGAAAGAGAGGAGTATTTTACAGACAGACAGATGTGAGATATCATGGCTCATTACATCCTATATTCTGAAAGCACCTGATGACCAAGGAAAAAAGACAGATTGAATTACAGCTTAGAGAAATGGTTCAATGTGACTGTCAAATCCTACCCTGCAGTTCAGTTCAACATACTTCATATGTAAAGGAAAGAAAAATGTCAATGAGTGGCTTGCTGCCCCATTATCTAGATCCAGAATTTTGTAAGGGGAGATGTGGTCTGGTACTGTAGGGGTGACTGCATCCCTGCTCCTAGCTCCCTGCCTGGACAGGTACACTCTGATATGGGAACAGCAGCTGGGGACTTTTTTGAGTCTCCAAAACAGATAAGAATTCCTCCCCTTCTCTCATTGCTCAGTGGCTCATCCCTGCCTGTCCCATTCCTTCCCTTTTCTGTGTACTGATGCCACTATCCCCAGCAGCCCAACTGAGAGTGGGGGAGCTCCAGAACCATTTATGCCTTGCTTCAACCAGCTGTGTGGGGATTTGGGCTCAGCTGGGAACAGCAGCATCAGTGGTAGCAGATGGGTTCTCCTTCCTTGAGCTTGCTTCTGGGCTGCTGGGGAACACTTGGGAGACTGGACAGGAAAGACAAACCATGCACTACTCCCTCTGTCATTGTCCCATGCTGAGCCCAGCCTTTACACAACCAACTGGGGTGGAATACGAGCAGTTTTGGAGCTTCCTCCACCCTGAGGGCAATCATAGATGAAAGCAGCAGTGGGCGGTGGAGGACAAAATGGGAGGGAAGCGAATGTGCCAATGAGCTAGTATCGAAGGAAGTGGTGATGGTGGTGGGGAGGGAGTGGTTACTGCTGCTTCTACAGCAGTAGGAAGTGCAACCATGACACTGCACCTCCTCTGGATCCATCCCTGCTCTCCATATGCCTGGTATATAACACTATATGTTGAAAGAGTGCTGTTCTGTCCTGCTGACCTGCTTTATATTCTTCACAACATGAGTGACATAGCTAAAGTGTAGAGTGATACCAATATAAAACCAAACAGTTATGCCAGGCAGGTAAAACTGATCTCTAAATGTTGCAAAGGTAGCAATCAGCAGTTGGAAGCTATGAGAAATATTTGTTATCATTAATTTAACTGGTGATGTGCTTGTTTTATAAAGAATACTTAGTTCTACTGTCCAGTAGACACGCACACTCTAAGGTGGATAAGATTCCCTAGAGCAGTGAATTTTCTTAAACCAGGTAGTACAGAAACCTGGGATGCTATGAGATCCTTTTAGGGGTCCCATGTGGTTCTGTGAAATGTTAACACTGTTAAGTAGGCAAACATCTATACATGCTTTAGAAGAAGGGATTTACAGTGGACCATAAGCTGAATATGAGCCAACAGCGTGCTTCTCTTGCAAAAAAAGGCAAACAGCATACTGTGTGGTATTAACAGGAATGTAACTTTGCAAATCAAGGAAAGTGATTCTTCTGCTCTATTCAGGACTAGTGAGGCTTCACCTGGAGTATTGTGTCCAGGTTTGGGCCCCATACCACAAGAAGAATGTTGAGCGTTGGAAAGAGTACAGCGCAGGGCAACAAAAAGGATCAGGGGCCTGGGAGACAAGACTTATGAGGAAACGATGAACAAACTGGAGTCATTTACTCTGGAGAAGAGAAGACTTCAACCAGCAGTTTTCAAATACCTGAAAAATAATTATAGAGAGGATGGAGGTTGGCTGTATGGCTGTAAAGGACAGGAGTAGGAGAAATGGACTTCGTTGCAGGAGGGGAAATTTTAAGAAAGATGTGATGGGCTAGCTGGTAGTGATTTGGCCCAGGGGGTTTTAAAGAATAAAAGATGATCGGAGGGCTTGGGATTCCCTTTCCTCACCAATCAGGCCCTAGAGACTCACCCTCCATGCCCCCTGATTGGCTCCTTGGGTCACCTGGAGGGGGATAAAAGGGGCAGCGCAGCTGACTCAGGGGAGACCAGCAAGGGACCACAAGGAAGGAGCTTCAAAGAGCTGGCAAGATCTGGACCAGCAGGGCAGGAGCAGTTGCCCCAGAAGAGCCTGAAGGAGGTGGACCTGCAGGCAGCAGTTGGACCTCCCCAGCAGCGCAGAATTCCCACCCTGCTTCCAGCTCCTCCAATAAGAGGCCAGGACTCTTGGAAGGCCAAGACCCCCCACAGCTTGGAGTAGCTCCAGCACTGGTGGCTGTGTGGTAGCATTTCTCCTATGCTGTAGGAAATTTGAGTTTAAGTCCCAGCTGGGGTGACTTAGGGTGAATGAAGTGACAGGGTAATAATTCTTGTTGCAGGGGGAAGGGGTCATTGTGTTTTCCTTCCTTACCCCCCCCAGGTACGTAGGCCCTATATTCCTTGTTATTTGATGTTTTGTATTCTGTGCCTTTTATATTTCGCCAACCAGTATTGTTTGTTCTGCTGTTTGTGTTTTATGTTTTGTTAACCCTGTCTTTTGCCAACTGGATGAATATGTCTATGATTGTAAGTGCCTAACCTTATTGAATCCTGCCCCCTTGGGGTGTTGCAGTGTCCACTATACCCCCTGGTTTATACTGGTTATGTTCCCAGTACTGTTCTCTCATTAAAAAAGTCTCCATTAATGAACTGGCTCTGCTCTATAAGGGGAGGAGGGTCCCTACACCTCCTATAGCGCTTATGCACCTGCTCTGATCCCTTTAATTGGAAAGGGGGTACCTCTTGGAGTACCACCAGGGTTACAAGGATATTAGGAGGAACTTTCTCACTGTGCGGGTGATCAAGCATTGTAACAGACTACCTAGAGACATTGTGGAATCTTCATCCCTGGAAATTTTCAAAAGCAGGTTAGACAGATACTTGGCTGGGATGGTTTTGCCAGGGATTATCCTGCCTTGAGCAGGGGTGGACTAGCTCAGTGGTTGTCAAACTTCTTTGCATTGGGATCCATTTGCAAAGATCAATGGCTTGTCCCGACCCACACCCCTCTGGGATGGCTGGTGCCTGACTCACAGTGCCCTGACTTGCTTGCAACCCTTTGAATTATTCTTGCAACTCAAAATTGAGTCATGCCCCATGGGTTAAGAAATACTGGACTAGATGTCTTTATGAAGTTCCTCCCTTTCCTACTTTGCTTTGATTCTTGTGATTTCTAAAATAACCCCAGATATTTCAAACACATTGCAATCAAAAAACATTCTGACCAGTTGTCTTTCTGAGTTCTTTGCAACTGAGTTAAAAAGGTCTAAAAATACCACTGCATTTGAGTAACAATTGCATTAGAGTGACAATTTTGCCGATAACTTAAAACAGTGCACTATTTGTGTTTATGTTCTTTTTTCCCTGAAAATGGCATTTTAAAATGTATGCCTTCCTATATTGGTTGTCCATATTTAACATTGGTTTTCCATCATTTAACATTTAATTTTAATTTATTTTATCATCATGTATTTACATTTAATACATTATCATAGTAAGCAAATTCCAATGCATAGGAATCAGAGTTACACCCACACTGAATTACTCCATTTTGTATTATATCTTTATAATATGGAGCTAATAGATCAGATTCTCAACTGATATAAATCAGTGTACCTTCACTGACTATGGTGGAGGTGTGGCAGTTTACCTCAGCTGTTTCATGACCATTTATTACCAGCTACTTAACATTCTTTTTTGATTGTGTCTTGAGCATTGTTTCTGTCTTTCAGTACCAAGGGGACCGAAGGAGAGCAACCTGTGACTGAAGCTTTACCTAGCATTGAAAAATAAAGAGCAGCTCAAAGCCTGCTGTTTGAACAAATATACAGCCATGCACATACCATTACTCTGTGTGCAGACAAACTGTATTTTCAAAGGACAAATTCTTTTAATTTGGTCTGCGCCCAACAAGCCTGGATTTTTGATTCTGGTGTATAATTCTCCCTTTTGCACAGAGCCAGCATAATAGTGAAAAATTTTTTATGGATTAGGAAACACTGAGTAGTTCATAGGCCTGCTTAGGCATCTAGCATAGACACGAATTTCACTCCAATTTTTTTTAATAATTAGATCTTAAAGGAACAAGAATTTTTATAAGGTAAGATGAAAACAAAAATTTCAAAGTAAGCAAACTTCTCTAGAGCAGCAGATAACGACTTCCCAAATGCCAAAGGCAATAGCTTTGGCATTGATTCTCTTTTCACTTACACCAGTTGAATACCATTCATATTAACACTTGTGCATGTAGGAGCCAAATCAAACCTTTGCAATTGTTAGGCCACATTTAGACTGAAACCTTAATGTGCTCAACAGTGGCACCCTCAGACACTGTATGGATGCATACATGTTACCATGCGGAGCAGAAGCAACGTAGTCATGTTCTTGGGACGTGAAAGGCAGGCTAACTGGCACTGCTGAATGCCAGTGACAGATAGCCTTCTCCTGGCATCACACAGATATGGCTATACAACCTCCAGTTAGGGAGGCAGCATGCCTGGAGTTGTGCAGCATACCTAAGAGAGCCACTGCGAGGCACGGTAAGTTTGTTGTCTAGACTTGGACATAAATCTCTTTACATTTTGAAAGTGAGCCAAGATTAGAAGTTAGGAATTTCTGCCTGCCAGTTTCATTTCTTTCTGCTAGACAAGCTGCAAACAACATATGCCCTGCTCTGCTTCAGGTGCTAGTGATGTCATCAGCTGTTAGAGAAGAAACCCAGAAGACTGAACTCAGGTCTTGGCAGGTGAAGAAATGTCTTTTTGTTTCACCTTTGTTTTAACTCGACTATGCTCCATTATTCCCCGGTGTGTGTACGATATGTGGTAAGTTATTGGTAGCTATAGGGTACTTGCAGCTTGTGAAGTACTTTTCTTTTTGGGTTCTGGATGTAATGCACTCCTAATAACATTTACATTTTATGCTTTGCTCATCTCAGTTCGAGTCCAGAGTTGAAGATCAGAAGAGGTCTGTGGAGATGCTCTGAGGCAGCAGCTGTTAACTGTTTTCTTTTTTTTTAAACTAGATTCCTTAGTTGAATGTTATTTGATTATATGTGTTGTTGTTCTTAGTTTCTTGCTCATGATAGTCACTAGTCTCTTTCCAATTTGTTTTAGCTCTGAATATAAAACAGGAGGAAGAAAACAATCTTGCCTTTGTGACGCACAGTAAATTTGGCACAGTAGATACAGTATGTTTTAAGCACAATTCCCTTAGAAGCTAGCGATTAGCAGATGTCAATGCCCAGTTTTCAAGTGGAAGCCAAGACAAAGACTAGAGACCTTCACACAACAATCTGGATATTAAATCGGAAAGAAAATATTTTCCAACCATTTTACTACTCTCTTTTTCTTAATATGACTGTAGCATTGAGGATTCAATTGGAACAGCTGTGCTGAAAAATCAGACTTTTATCAATTTGGCATTTGTCTAGAAAAAAATACAACACTGAGACTTAAATGTAAAGCAGGAAGCAAGGCAGCTCTAATGCAATAGCTCTATAATATTTGACACTTAAAATGAATGTGCCCTGCATTTTGATCTGAATAGGAAAATGCTGCATCTCATCATAGAGTTAACTCCCCTCTTTCTGTGAAAGAAACAGGGTAACCAACGTCTGAAGATCACAAGGCTATCTATATGAAAACTGTGACCCCCATACCAGCTCCAGAAACTCTAATTACTTGACACAGGAGCTCCTGGATTCTCTCAGTCGCTGTTGCCCCTAGAATCTGTTGAGAGAAAGAGGAGAAGAGAGAAACTGGGTATCTCCAGTGCAGAAGGGGAGAATACAAAAGTTAATATTTGGAATACTCTTAGCTGCTCCTTCTCTTTCCTAGCCCAGCATCATCAGTTTGGCTAAGTACAGACATTTGAAAACCCCCTGGCAGAAATGCTCTAACTTATCACACTTTACTCAAAGTTCAATAAGTTAGAGTGGGAGTAAACTAGGCAGATGTTGGGCGTTTGGTGACGGTGCTCCCATACGCCTCCCAGGAAGCTGCCAGAGCAGCCTCTCTCCCCAGCTCTGCCCCTCTTAGCCATAACAGCCAAAAATCAGACATTCATGGCACATAAAGTACTCTAAAAATGGTGGATCTTGCTTTAAGTGAACCCTGGATGAATGTGTACTAACCTAAAGTGCTCTCTTTTAGAGTCCTTCATCGAATGTTTGTGCCAGTTCCCATTAAGGATTAATTTAGAGCATAATCACCACCATCCCAGACTGTGCTGGACTCTGCTCTAGCCTCAGGCAAAGCTCCTGTGCTCTGCCAGAGCACCAGGCTGGCAGGGATGTGGCAGGGGAAGGGCTCTGGGGTCTCCAGGTCAGTGACTTGGGTCAGTGACAGCTGAGGGGGAGGGGCCAGCCTGGAGCTCCAGCAGAGCGCAGGAGCTCTGCAAAACACAGCATGGGATAGCGGTGATTGCTTTTTAAGTTAGCCCATGCTTGGATCTGGCACAGATATTTGATAAAGCACTCCAATGGAAAGCACTTTAGGTTAATACACATCCATCCAGGGTGAACTTAAAGTGGGATCCACCATTTTTAGAGCATCTTTTGTGCCATGCATGTCTGTTTTGTTATGGCTGTAAGGCACTTTGGCACACTTAAGGAGAATATAGTGTAACGTCTGTACAGACCCTATAGAGCTATGAATTGTTCCAACTTGCCTGAGAGAAGTTACATATGCTTTCACAAAATCCACATTGTCCTTCTGTGTTCATTGAGTGGGGCTTTACAGGCTCTTTCTCTCCTTTGCTCCTGGTGGCAAAGAATAGTTTAGGCAGGACTGAAGGAATTGCTATGCCAGCAGTCCACCTAGTCCAGCTTCTGCCAGTGACTAGTCCTAGTCCTAGACTAGTGTTCTAAGCAAGGTGAAAGAAACCTCCCTGTGGGCCTGTTGATACCACCTTCACATAAGGAACTTTCTAATGCTGTCAGTCAGTGACAAGGTTATGCCTTAAAGCATGTGGGTTTATATATGTGTATATATAGATATATAATCATTCTATTGCATCTCTGGATGTTATCATTATAAATATAATTATCTAACTTATTTTTGTATCTTTTTAACCTCTTTGCCTCTATTATATCTTCAGCTAAAGAATTTCACTGGTCCAATATGAATTATGTAAAAAGATATTTCCCTTATTCCATTAAAAGCTGCTTTTTAATATTATGAGAAAAGGTCAAAGCAAGTGTTTGTTTGGCTTTCTCTGAAACATTTGGCATTTTATACACCAGTTTCATGCCCCCCTCCTCCATCCTAAACACATAAGGGCAAAATATTCTGGAGAAGTTATCTGGTCAAGGAACTTCAGTACCACTTTTCCAAGTGACTTGGGGACAGGGCTTAAAAGAGACTTAGGTGTCACAGTGGCAAACACTGTATTCCTGATTTTTATGGGCCTTGGCCTTAACGTAAGCTTCTAGGCTCCATATATATTCCAAAGGAAGAGTTAAGTACTTAAGGAAGGAAGCCTGGCAGCACTCTGAGTAGGAAGCTATCTTGATTGAAGAGGCTTCTAGACTTAACCAGAAGGAAATGTGAAGACAGGATGTGTCTTACATCTCACCCTTTTCTCAGGCTAAGGACCTTCTTTCACTTAGGATTCACAACCTACAACCTTGAAGTTAGGAATCTACACCCTTATTTTAAAAAATAACATTGAGACTTAAATTTTAAATGGAAAATATAAATAACCAGATGCAATGTCTATTTATATTAATATAGTTTAATATTAAGCACATGCTTGAGAGCTTTTCTGAATAAAGAAACACCAACGGCTTTAGTCGAAGCCAAAAGTCTGTAGCATAGCATCCACTAATTAATAGATCTTTATTAATTTGTCTTAGCTTTTGACATGGTTAGCAAAAGCAGGGAAGTAGTAAAAACCTAGCAAAGCTATAACATAAATGAAATCCAAACTAGGACCAAAACCTTCATTCAGCCCAAGCTCAGGCAAAGCTCCAAGTGAATGTTTTGCCTGAGTAAGAGCTTAATGAAAGGTTCATGAATACCTCTAAATAATTAAAACATCCCAAATGTCACAGAGCTTATCTAACAAAAGGCTGATGAAAGCAAAACTGTTTTCCTTATGTTTTGTATAAATAGTGTGGATTGGAGAGCATAACAAATAGCAGTGCAGGGTAGGAAGAAGGGAAGAGGTGTAGAATTGTGAATAATCCCATTTTCGAGTCTCTGTGGTGAATCTCCATGGTAATTTCATAGTCACTGCTAAGAAACAAAACTTATTTCCTTTCCACATGTACCATGTGGAAGTGCTTGTCAGGCACACCTCCCGAGTACATGCGAGCCTGACATCCTGAGACCTTTCTGAGCACGCAGTAAAAAGTGGCTGTGATATTTTTCAGCAAGCGATTTGTGCTGAGGGGAATGAACAGGGCTTCTAGTGGCTGTCGGGTTGCGATCCAACCTCTGTCTGAAAGCATGTTCATAGCTGCTCTTCCACAACCCAAGTTATTCTGTCTTTTCTTGAACAATAAGGATAACATGGAAAATGTACAATTTTCCGTCTCTTACTGCTATTTACATCAGCTGAAGTCTCACAGCCCATTTCTTCAAGGGGCTTAGCACCATTGGTTTCCACTGATCTACTTTAAGTCTGATCCAGCTCCCAGTGAAGCTGATGGAAAAATGCCCATTGATTTCAATAGGAGTTGATGCAGGCCATATGTTCAAAAAGACCTTCTATAACAGCAATATTCATCTCCGGCTCAATCCACACCCTCATTTTCTCACTTCTTTTCTTCCATCTTCTCATATGTTTAAGAGTGAAAAAGTTCCTAGCATTGCAAATGGCTTTTTTTTTACCAGACCAATGTGGTATGTATTGCCTTTTTCAGGAGCTGCTTTTCCTGTCAGTGGCTCAGAGGACATATTGTCTGGGGCTGCCAATTCAAACAGCAAGAGAACAAGCAGTTATGGTCTGCATGGCAGGAAAGATTTGCCTGAATGGCTGCAGCAGCTTAAAACACTGCAAGAGTTTGTTCATAAATGGAATTCAGCTTCAGAATAGCTGGAAGCACATTTCTGTTTCTTCGCCCATGTTTATAAGCAAGCTGCATTTCTCAGATTCATACACGTCTAGATAGTAACTTCTGACATTTTGTGCCTTGCCACAAAAAGTGCCTCTATGCAGCTGGCACGGCACCAGTGATAGTAATTAGTTTAGAATGTTTACTGATTCATGAGTGTGGCCTTTTTGTGTAAAAGGGTCATCATACACTTTATGATGTTAATTGATTAAGTCAAACCAGCCAAATCATTTTATTCAGTAGAAATACTTTGCTCCTTTTAGAAATTATTTGAGTTTTGAATGCGTTTGGAAGGCTTTTTGGAATGGTCTGTTTATCCTTTCTTTTTATATGGGATCATAGTCCAACAGGATACATGTTGCTAAAGTAATCCAGGACTGAAGTGAGATGACTCATACAAAACAATGGAAATAAGATACATCAACAATATTGTAAGACGTCCATCAGAAAACACGGAGCATTTCTGATTCCTGCTTTTTCATAGATTCATAAATTGTTAGGGGCTGGAAGAGACCTTGTAGAGCATTGGGTCCAGTCCCCCTGCACTAGGCAGGAAAAGACAGGTGGGGTCAAGTAACTGCAGCGAGCTGATTGTCCAGGCTCTTTTAGAAGATTTCCAGGGTAGGTGACTGCACCTCATCTGTGGGACTGTGTAGGTATGTTGGGGATTGTTTACTCCCAGATGGAACACCTTGCACTGAGCGCTGAATGTCATCTGCTTCCCATCTGCCCAACTGTCCAGCCTGTCCACATCCACTTGTATCTGCAACCTATCTTCTGGCATGGCCACGCTCCTCCATAATTTGGTGTCATCCACAAACTTGGCCAGTGAGCTTTTCACTTTTGCATCCCAATCATTGATAAAGATGCTGAAAAGCGCCAGTCCAAGCATGGACCCCTAAGGACACCACTGGCCACTTCTCACCAGGACAACACAAATTTATTCATAACAACTCTCTGGGTCCTACCATGCAGCCAATTTTTCACCCACTGAACTGTTGAGCAGTTAAGCCCACATCTTCCAGATTTTCCACAAGGATATCGTGGGATACTAGGTCAAAAGCCTTTTGAAAGTCTATATAATGTTGACCTTCTCTCCCATGTCCATGTGGTGATAGACCTGTTCATAGAAGGAGATGAGATTAGTAAGACGAGACTTACCCACAATAAAGCCATACTGGCTGTTGTTCAGAATCTTAGCCTCAATGAGCATATTGTGCATAGATTCTTTAATGAGTTTTTCCAGGATTTTCCCTTTACAGTTGGGGTTAAATATTTGCTTTACAAATATGTAAATCAGGGGTTAATAATATTTTACAATGGCAGGCCAAAATAACCAAGCCTGGTGCCTAGATGGATCTTAGCTAGGCCGCTAGGTTGTGGCTGCTGCCATTGCCACTTCTCTCTAGCACCCAACCGGGTGAAGCACCTGGACACAGCATTAAATTTACATGTATTTGTATTTTAAACTTTAAGAGATTAATATTTCATGAGAAATATTTTCCAAATATCCTTTAATAATTCATGACCCAATGATCCGGCATATGTAACATTTGAATATAATTTGGGTAAATAACTTATAAAATATAACTCTCTTTTGTCTCTCTCTCTCTCTTTCTCTCTCTGTGTATGAATACGTGTGTGTGTGTGTGTGTGTGTGTGTGTATATATGAATTATACATGAACACACACTACCATGAAATAGCAACTTAGAATTATGGAAGAAACAGAACACCATGCATTACAGAGTTGAAAAAGAAAAAAAAAGTTGTAAATTGTATACAAGTTTTTCTTTATTTCTGAAGTGCTGACCTGTCACTGTCACTGAGGCAATGACTATGTTTTTTAAATGATAATATGTCTTTAAGCAATGTCAGGTATACTTGGAACCAGTTAATGTACTCCCAAAACGTCTGCAGGGCAGGGGCCTGTATAGTGCAGCAGTGAGGGCTTGAGCCATTCCAGCAGGAGGCTTGGGAGTATGTGGCCCATGAAATATCTGGCTGGGAGTCCTCTGGCCCCTCACCAACTCAGAAGTTGGACATCCCTGACTTAAAGGAACAACCTAGTTGACAGTAGTTCTCCAAAATGTTCAGTACCCCATAAGTACCACTTCAATAATTGGGCATTTAAAAACAGCTGAAAGTAGATGGCATGACTTGTATTCTCCAGCCATGCAGAACTGTACTTAGGTGCAAGACTATAACTAGGTGTTGACTACTAGGAACTTGGGTACAGTGTGTAATGTGAATGCTATGAGTCCATTCTTCCTCATTACCTTGAGAGCTGGATGACAGGAAGAGACAGAGTAGGGTGGGAATGTACCAGCTAATACAGTTGACAATAGCTTGTCATAATTGCTATTGGAATTATGACAAGCTAAGGAGGTCATGAGAGTCAATATGCCCCTTGGGAAAATGGGGAACAAAGAAAAGATTGGGCCAAACCCAGGTTAATAAAACCTGGGTATTTTCAGGTAGTAGAATTCGACTCTATTGACAATTCTGCAATGAATCTTGTGCAAAACAAACCTTCAGTATCATTGCAAATACTCTGAACTTTCATAGCACTCTCCCATTAAACAGTCTCTACAAAACTAGTGAATTAAGCCTTCCTGTGAGGCATTTTGGTGACATTCAGGAGTTTTTCAGGATCCCATAGGCAATCTATACCAGGAAACAGAAACCAAACTTTTTGACAAGCCTCCTTTCCACCCACCCCAGATCTGATATTTCTGAAAACAGAATATCTTCTAGATAAGTTTTTCTTTAAACAAAGCTCAATAAAGATGAGGCTGCACAAAGAAGTTTGGGGCACACGTGTCTCCAAGGCAATCAAATATGTTGATAGCTTCCACTTCCCACTATGAATTTGTTAACTCCAGGACTACATATGGTGGTACATACAAGCAAGGGCAGGTCTGAGGGAATCCAGTCAAGATGTGTGTATATATAGATTTCCCAGAGCTAGGGATTCTATATTCAAATAACAATACTAGTATTTTGCAACTGTACACTGTTTTTTCATACACTGGTTTCAAGGTACTTAACAAGTGTTAAATATCAAATTGTGATCAACTTGTTTGTGTGAACAGTCCTGTTCATGCAGCAGTAACTCCACTCTGCGGGCAACTCTGCTGATCATTTACCTCTCTATCCCTAATGTGTTTGTTCACAAATGTGAGAGATGCTGCTGGATCCTCAGCATGCTGTATCCATTTTTGATACAAGCAAAGCAGGTAGGAAGGGCATAGATTGTCCTTCCCTGAGTCTCAGGGATGCAGTGTAGATGTACCCAGAGAGGCTCATGCCCTGAAATTGTTCAGCATGCAACATCAGCAAGATGCGCTTATGTGCTGGTGTTTTAAATAATCAAACATATAGGAGGTATATGTTTTCAGAAGTGTTCAACGATTTGCTTTGTTGGAACTTAAGTATAAAAAAAAAAAGGTTTGTTAAAGTGTTGTGATCTTTCAAGAGTGGATGCTTGAACCTCGAAAAGTCAGGCCTCTCAATGCCCACTCCTTTAGGCACCAAAATGGAGAAATACATAATTGTCAGTTATTTCTGAAAAATGTAGTTCAGGATCCCCTTGAACTCAAGAGGTTGGGTTGGGATCAGCCTGACTCAATGGGACTCATGTCTGCCCCTAATTCTACAGTTAACACAAAGATGGAATCCAAAACGGTTTCTTTGTACATAGGACACATTAATATAAAAGCTACAAATATATTTTTATTAGTACATTAGAGCCTTGTGATGGGAAACAAGTTTTCCAGATGTAGTACTATATAAAGTCAAAATATATTGGACAATCAAATGCCTCATCTGGAAAATCAGGAGATCCTAAATGAAAAATAAGAAGTGTGAGTTGGAAGAAAAAAGCATCTTAAAAAGTAAGGCTTAAAAAACAGAAAACCTGAATGGAGAATTATTGGTGCAGTGAAACGAAGTGTGAAGCAGGTTTCTTTTTAAAGCAGTGGTTACATTGCATGGCAAAATGTCTGCTCCTGCTAACTTTATGAGCTATACCAAGAAAGTAAGGGAAGGGTGTGCTGACACAGCAATCAAGGTGGCTCGTTTAAAGAGCCAAAACTTTGAGCTGGGGCTAAACCATGCACTTCTGTGAAAGACTGCCTGCAGCCCCCCTACCTGCCCCCTGGTGCCCAGCTAACTCAGCAGTAAATGAGTACACAGTGAGTAAATGTAAATGGTGATTCAGGTTTTGTGGTCAAATGCTACCAGATGCAATTCTAGCTACATCATTCCCTTGCATGTTCTTGGGTACAGAAAGCAGTGTGCCTAACTCACACTGGCTTGATGGTACAATTAATTTCTGGCAGACCTCTGACGATGGGGAGATAAATTCATATTCCTTATAATTGTAGTAAGAGTAATAAAAACAAAGCATAAAATCTGAATGAGACTGAACCTTTTCATTTGCCTGTAAATTGGCTGGGAGGACTGGAAAAAGAAAGATTACAGAATTAATGAGGAATATGGGATTAATACTTTGCATAGGAAACTGGGAGTCAAGGTCCTTGGAACCATGCTTCACTCTGCTTTGGCCTCACTTTGTGAATCTCTGTAATTCACTTGCTTTTTTTTTGGCTCAATTTTCCCAGATGTAAAATGGATCTAAACTGTACCTATGAAATCTGTGAGTTTTGCTTATGAGAACTGGGGTTTTATTTGTAGTGGAGGAGAGAGAGAAAAGAGGAGTTTAATGCTTTTCAAATGTTGGTTCCTCCTGGAAGAGATGAAAACAAAATAAAGCAAAACCAAAATTCCAAATTTTTTTCAGCCCAAAAGAACCTAAAAAACTGTATTTCAGGTCAATCAAATAGTTGTCTTTGAAAATGCTGAAATATTATTTTTTAATGCTGATATTTTTAAATTTATATATTATAATATAAAATAAAATAGATCAAACAAGAAGTAATTTAAAACAGGTTAATACAACACTTCTGTTGAAAATTAATGTTTGCATCTTATCAAAATCTTTTCTTTTAGTTGTTCTTTTGAAAGGAATTGTCATTCATGGAGATATTTCTTTGCAAAATATTTTGCTTTTAATGAATCTTGTTTAGTGCAGATGAAGGGTACTGATGCCCATGGATTAAATGGGAGCTATAAATCCAAAGTAGTATAAGCCTGTGGCTGTGATCAAATTCTACTTTATCCTTGCACAACAGGTTGTACTTGGGGTGAAGTTATATGTTACACTTGGACCATACTAAGTACACTTAAAATGTGAAAATCCACACATTAAAGCGTGTTAACTCATGCTAGGTGCCCTCTGAGCATCTTAAAGTTATGTCACTTCAAGCAAGGGTTAACTCTGAGCTGTGCTACCTAGCTCATGTTTTTCGGTAACTTTAGTCTGCTTCACAAAGATAAAATGAACAATTTGCAGTTCTCCAGCATCCCAGGATATACTGCTCTCAGCCCTTGCAATCCAGAGCAGGAATTTCAGAGATTTCAGAGATATTAGGGCTGGAAGGGACCTTGGAAGATCATCGAGTCCAGCCCCCCGCCCAAAGGGCAGGAAGTCAGCTGGAGTCATAGGATCCCAGCAAGATAAGCATCCAATTTACTCTTGAAGGTGTTCAATGTAGGTGCTTGAACCACCTCCGATGGCAGGCTGTTCCAGACCTTGGGGGCTTGGACAGTAAAGAAATTCTTCCTTATGTCCAGCCTGAAATGGTCTTGCAGTAGTTCATAACCATTTGACCTCGTCATCCCTTGGGGCGCTCTGGTGAACAAACGTTCCCCCAGATCCTGGTGGTCTTACAGGTGGCCATCAGATCACCCCTGAGCCTGCGCTTTTCCAGGCTAAAGAGCCCCATGATCTTTAGCAGTCCTTCACCATCGAGGATGATTGTCTTCCGTGATTGTTTTATCTGTGTGTCTGAAAGTGGCTGGTGATGACTATTGAGGATTGACAGACTCTTCTGCAGCTTAGACATGTGATTCTGTATGGCGTGGGTGGCTCTGGATTTTTGATTTGGTTCACAACATGCTGTTTCTGCCACTTCTGTTTTTTCATATCCTGTTGTTGTCACAAGGTTTCAAAGTAATGCAGCAGACTCTTCCTCCATTTGGGGTGGTCCTGGGTGATAGTCTCCCATGAATTGACATGGACATTGCATTTTTTTAAGATGGCCTTAAACTCAGGGTTCCTGAAGTGCTTTCTCTGCCCTCCTCTTCAGCGTACAACTTGGCTGAGGTGGGAAAATAAAGCTTGCTTCAGGAGTCTGGAATTGGACATCTGGATGACATGGTCAGCCCACTGAAGTTGGTCATTGCCTCAACATTCATGGTGTTTGCTTGCAGGAGGATGCTAATACCAGTCTGTCTTCCCACTGGATTTGGAAGATCTTCCATAGGCAGTGTTGATGGTACTTCTGCAATAACTTTAGATGTCTCCTGTATGTTGTCCATGTCTTGGCTCCATACAGTAAGGTGGAGATCATGACTTCTTGATAAACCATGAGCTTGGTTTTAGTTCTGATGCCATGATTTTTTAACACCCATTTTTTCAGGCATCCAAAGGCTGCACTTGCACATTTGAGGTGATGTTGGATTTCTTCACTGATGTCAGTTTTCTGCAAGAGATGGCTTCTGAGGCACAGGAAATATGCAACGTTCTCCAGAATCTCCCCATGGATCTGGATTATTGGAGCTGAGGACTGTTCATTAGGAGCTTATTGGTGAACAACCTTAGTCTTCTGATGTTAAGCATTAGTCCCATTTTCTTGTATGCATCGGTAAAGATGCTGATGATTGCCTGAAGGTCTACTTCTGAGTGGGCACACACTACAGCATCATCAGCATATGGGAGCTCAATTACTGAAGTCAGGGTAGTCTTAATTTTGACTTTGAGTTGGTTGAGGTTAAACAGCTTACCTTCTGCATGGTAGTTTAGCTCCATTATGGCTGGAAGCTTGCTAGTGGGAAGATGCAGCATTGTGGAATATTGAGAAGAGTGTTGGAGTGATGTTGCAGCTTAACTCCAATTTTAACCTTAAAGAGATCTGTTATAGATCCATTACTGAGAGCTACCACTCACACACCATGAAGGCAGAGAATAGTGACACATTTCAGTTGGTATTGAGGGATCCTCCACAATATTTCTCAGCTGACAGGGTCAAAAGGCCATGTAGAGAGGCTTATGTTTTTCCCAGCATTTCTCCTACAGCTGGTGAGATGTAAAGATCATGTCAGGTGTGCCTCTTGATGCCCCAAACCCGCACTGAGATTCCAGGACTACCTCTTTAACAAGTGGAAGGAGGCAGTTCAGCAAAGTTCTTGCAGTGATCTTTCCTGTGCTGCACAGCAAGGCTATCTATTTGTAATTTTCAGCTGGACTTGTCTCCTTTTTGAAGATTGTCACAATAATGTCATCCTTGAGGTTGTCTGGGATTTTCTTGTCATTCCAGATCCTTAAAATGAGGGCATGAAGCTGTGAGATGAGCTCCTCTCCCCCCTGCTTGAAGATTTCTGTGAGAATTCTGTCCACTTCAGATGCCTTCTTGTTCTTCATCTGCTTGAGGGCTTTCCTCACCTTGTCAAATGTTGGAGGGAGTCTGAGGTCATCTCAGCCCCAAGGGCTACACTCCAAACATGTAAACATGTTCAGGTTAGATTGGGCGTGCATTAGCTCTTTTTAAGTAGTTCTTCTCTTAGGTAAACTAAAGTTAGATTAGGCTGGCCATTTTTGCCTGATCTAACCTTCCCAAATATATGTACAGATTGGCATTTAGATGGACCTAACCTTAGTTAGGTTGATCTAATTGTAAGGTCTGCACATCCCCTTAGATGCCACCCTGTCCTTGATTCTCCTGCCCCCCATCACCTCTGCCTTCTACCTACCCCTCTGCAGCCTTGAGTCTCCTGTTCCCATCAGCTTCTGCTCCACTCTTCTACTTCAGGTCCCCATTCTGCTTTATAATTTCCTGGCTAAATTAGTGATAGCTGTTATAAGTAGAACTATCTTTCAAAATTGCAGGTGGAACAGGATGTATGTGCCCAATTTTGAAATGCAAAAATCACTAGGAACATATAAACTGTATTCTTAGCAGTTGATATTATATAGTTATGGTGGTTACATAACATTAGTTGTTATCCTCAATAATCATAGTATCATGCCAACAACAGTGCTTTTTTGCTGTCAGTTCTTCAAATTAAATTCCCCAAATGGATACCTCAGTACAGGGCCACCTTTAGCATTTCCCCTAAAACAGAAACTAGTGGTATTCTAAACATCACAGATAATGTTCTTTATTTGGCTTAGGTTTCCTCTAAGTTTTGATTTTTGATTATATTTATTTTGTATTGACCAAATTACAATTATAACTGTAGGCACCTGGCAATAGGGCTTGGGTGAACTTACGTAATTTAACATTGTTTACATGTATTCATAAGCACCTGTTACATCAATATAAAATATATATATATTAGATAAGTATAACAATTTGCTTCAATCCCAACAGTTTCTGACATGGATGACCCTGAATTTAAGACAACTCCCCAGTAATTAGATTCTATACTTAGAAAATTTATAAATTTGTTATAATGGTTCATGTATAGAATCTAGTATTTGGAGGTTCATCTTTAATTAATCCCTCCCACCACTGTAGGGGTGCCAGCACCAGAGAGGTAGGTGGTATGGGAAGGTCAAGCAGCTTACCCCTGCTTATGCTTGCCCCCCATCACCTCTGCTTCCTACCTGCCCACCCTGCAGCCTTGAGTCTCCTGTTCCCATCAGTTTCTGCTCCCCTCTTCTACTTCAGCTTATGCTCCCCACTCCCCCCCAGCCACTGCTCCCCCCTGCTCCTCTAGCCTCTGCTCTGCACCTTCAGTCTTGGTCCTCATTCTGCTTGGAGTAGGCTGCATGCTCGTGCTACAGGGCTGGGTTGGGGCCATTCTCAGTGCCCCAGGCTTCAGTGTGGGTGGAGCTTGCTGGCATGAAGCAAGAGTAAAGAGGGAAGAGAGAGGGGGAATAAAGGGAAAGGCCAGGGGAAGATGGCAGGGTGTAGGGAGTGGGATACAGGGAGCAGCTTTGACTATGGTCCTGACCCTGGGTAGGGGCTGGAGCCTGGGCCATAGCAGACACCTACCCCTCACATCACTGCCTGTGTACTCCATTGTAAGATGAGGGGCTTTCCTCCCATATCCCAAGATGAGGGACACATATTAGAACTGAACAAATAAGGTGAGTAGATCTATGTAAACCTTTTGCAGAAAAAGATTTTTTTAAAAGCCTGATTCAGCATATTTCTAGTAAACTAGTATTTAACAACATTCTGATGGAAGCTTTGCTGAATTTAACAAACTAATTGTGTTTCAGTAAAAAATAATCCCATGTTGATTTGGCTATAACTCCCCCCAGATATTGGCCATTTTTGTTCTGTTTCATCCTCAAATAGGGATAAACGTTTTGCCGACTGAGTTCTTGTAATTGGATCTCCATTGTGTTAACCTGCACCTCTTTTTTTGGTAATTTCAGATGCATAAAACATAGCCAGTGGTCTAGGTCTACCCTCTTTACTTTTATTTCAGGACTAAAGAAATGATACATTTGTTCATATTTAGATAAAATATATTTAGGACAGTCAGTATCATCTTCATATTTAAATTTTATTTTAAACTTTGTTGTTGCCACTACTTTCACTGACTTCCCTAACATTAACCCAGATCCAGGGTCTCCCTGCACCACAGAACATGTAATTTGATGGCTGTCACATTCTGTAGTATACTGGTGCATTCTGGGTCATCTCTCAATACTAGAATAAAGTAAAAGCCATGGAGTAGAACAGGGAGCAGTGTTCAGAGTTTTAAGAGCCTAGCCTCACTTCATTTTATTTCCCATTTTGTCCTGAATAGTGTCACTTCAATGGAGAATTAAATATATGTGTGTGTGTGTATTGAGACCTTATCATGTGAGCATTCAAGAACTCAATTTATTTGGCGTACTGAAGAAAAGATTGGGGTACTACTCAACAAATATATCTTTGCACATAGTAATACAAAAATAGAGATTTTTGTTCCACAGACTAAACAGGCTCATCAGGAGGGCTGCTGTGAGGGTAAACTGACAAAAGATTTTTATTAAGATAAAAAATGCCAGCCCAAGAATGGGCAGCTTGGGGAGGGAGAAGTGGCCAATCTTCTAACACCCTGAAGTGAGTCACTGGATCCAGGTGCTAATGAGAGAAGGTGGATAAGAGCAAGATCAGAGGATTAATGTTGGAGGAAGAGAGTGCCTGGAAGAGTGCAGAGAGTGCAAAGCAGGGAGGTAGCCCTGCAGAGAAGTGAAGCCCTCACACTAAGAGACTCCTGGTAGGAGATCAGACTCTTGGGAACCAGATAGGGAGAAGCCTGGAAGGGGGTTTACCAGAGGAAGATTTGCATACTTAATGCAGCGGACTAGTGTGCTGTAAATTGCTACTTAAGACAAAGCATCAGGAAACCTTTTGTTAGAACTTAGGTGTACCTATGGCAGGTGTAGGACATTAGCTAGACTTTCAGTTGATTTTACCTGTGGTTTTGGTGGGATTAAGTAGGGGTGAAAGGAAGTCCCATCACTGCCTAGAGAGGGCAGAGACAGGAGTAAAGAGCCCAGAGCCCAGAGACAGGCAAAGACTGGGACCAGAGGCCTGCAGCCTGAGATGGGCAGAGGTAAGAGCCCAAGAGGGCAGGACCAGGGCTGGATCCCAATAGCCAGGACCAGCACAGTGGGCCTGGCTAGAAGGCTTCAGTGAGAGAAAAGGGGCAGAGGCCAAGAAGGCTGAACTTCAACAGGAGAGTGATGGAATGATACCACCTATGAGGCATGGGCAGGGCCTAGGGGAGGTTGGAGAGCATGAATCATCCTCAACACCACTGGTGCCTTAAGAGTCGAGGAACATATCCCATAAGGACCTGGGACTGAGTTAGCCAAGGGAGACAGGTATTTAGATGAGATAAGTGGTTCCGCAGGGTCCTGGGCAGCCTCTCTGTGACTACTTTCTTCCAAGAGACATCAAGGTGTGGCAGGTGAAGGAGAACCTTGGTAAGCAGGAATCCAGAGGTTATCAGGGGGCTCTACTACATGCTATGTCCCATCCTGCTAATCATGTGAAAAGTAGATCTCCCATTGAAGGCTTATCAGTCTTGCTGACAAAAGCAGAACAAGATCCAATAACTGGATATTGAGACAACAACAAAAAATTTCCTGCCTACCTATAGTGGTGGAACTCCTTGCAGACTCATCATTACTTATCTATGAATGTCAGTCTTCAGGTCCATCCCTTTTCTTTCTGAGCTATGGGGATAATAGGATTTTCTGTGTGCCCTTAAACATGTCCAGAAAAACTTCAGTTCTGTTAAGCCAAAGGGTATGTACAAGCATTACATTTCTGATCAACCTAAACTTGATCCAAAGTTAGGTCAATCTTAATGGCCTGGCATGCATGCTTTCACGGGGCTTAAATTGACCTAAAATGGCACACATGCTCTAAAGTTAGTTCACTTCAGAAATGAACTAGCTTATGATTGACCTGGGTTAACTCAATCTGAAGTGGGCTAATTCAGCCTAATAAACAACTACAAACACCTAGCCACTTACTTGAGCCCTAGGGCTTTTCTGTTTTAACTGTCCTCCCTCCTTCCCCCACAACTAGCTTCCTCCTCTCCCTGGCCCCAGAGAGCCCCTGCACCGATGCACCAGTCCCCTCATAGACCGTTTTTACCCCCTGAAACCATAAGCCTCTCTCCCCCTGCCCCCCACCCTTTTTCTTTGCCTTTTGCCTTCCTGTGAAATATCACATTAGGCACAGCTTGAGATAGCACGCTAGGTAGTCTCAACTGGTGCTGTGAGATGGTTCAGAGAAACTTCTTTTTATATATCTGGCTGATGTGTCTTGTGTATATGCTCAAGGGTATAATGGTTACCAGATTTGGGGTAGGAAAGAAATTTTCCCTTGGTTAGACTGGCAGAGACCTTGGAGGTCTGTTAGCCTACTGTGCTGCATCAGATATGGTTAACTGACTGGAATCTCCTTTGAACAACTTCCTGCCAGGTTCAGAGGATTTGGGCCTTGGTGACATCTTGGTCTTTCTCCTACTCTTTGTCTGTGGCACACAGATTTAGTCTCCTGTGGACTTAAGTGCTTTAGGACAATCAAAAGTGCTAGAACTTGATATAGGGGTATCTGGATGAAATGTAATGATCTGCTGATGTACATGATGCCAAAATAGATGATCTAAATGGACCCCTGTTTTTAAACTCTGAAACTTTTATAGTAATTGGGTCCTGAACTTGCCTAACCAAAACTTTAGCAAAATAAAACATTAATTTCATTTAAATTATTTTTCAATTTTGAGCCATTTCCACCCTCTAAAATGTTATTCTTGTCCCTAGAGAACCTAAGCCAAAAGAAAATGGATTAGAAACAATGGACATTTTTCATACAGCTCCATACTCTGATGCTGAATGTAATCAGTGTAACCAACAGACATTCAGCACATCAGCAAATTCATATGAAGCAGATCATAAATTACAAAGAGGAGCTGAGGACAAATTACAGAATATCCTTGAAGGGGGGAAGAATATTTGTTCTTAAATTGAAAAAAGTCATTATTAAAGTTTGACAAAATGTATTTGTCAAACAAATACAAAGAATGAAAACCAAGTGATTTGGCATATTTTATACATGTGACAGGTAAGGGTCTTTGGCTTATGCTAATATTTTTTTATGAACCTCATCCCTTAAGAGTGTTTGCTGTTAAAAAAAATCAGTTATGCTACTATGTAAACACTTGAAGCATGAATTTTGTTGTAATATGAACAACCTTGAAAAAGAGGAAATGCCTTTTTTATTCCTCTAATTTTTGCAAACACAAATGTGCATAGAAATCAGCAACACTCAGACTTTAACGCTTTATCAAAACCTCTTTTTGAACAGCTGGTATATGGAGCTGTTGGCGGGAGACTGGGAGAGGGGCTGACATCTGCTCTACCGCATAAACAGAGATATCTCATTTTTACCAGTATTAGTTTTCTTATTACTGCAAGTAATATAGATTTGTGCATCCATCTATCCATACTCTTGGTGTATAAACAGTCATTCAGGCTTTCACCTTTAGTATTTACTTGGAAGAATGGAAAAGTACAACTCCATTCTAACTTCTCTCAGTTTTATTTTAACTCAATTACATTTCATGATGCTGATGGGTACTATAATATTCTTAAAAACACATAAAGACATATGAAAAATATTGGAATTAATCTTCAAACCTTGCTAAGTGCACTAAGAAAGCAGACAATCAGTATCAGAATTCATTCATAGCATAAAAGACAGCTACTGCACATATTATGTATGGTGCACTGGTTCATGCTGAGAGTAAAACACAGGCAGTGCTTAAATTCTTGGTACTCCACTTCATCCTCTGCTAGGGGATAAAGCTCCAAACAACAAAACACAGGGATATCTTTTGGTCATTCTGACTTGCTATGTGTCATTAGCAACATAAAGCCCCTGCCTTTTCTGACCCTTAGCTGCACTAAGCATGAGCTTGGCACACCTCAGCATCAAGCCTATTGCAGTCTTCCTTCTCTCTCTCTCTTTCTCTTTCTCCTCCTCCTTTTTCAATCCCTATTTTATTTTAGCCACTGCACTAGGAATAGTATAAATGCAGTTGGCATAAAAGATGTCTTATTGTTTAATGGTCTGTTGCCTATACCACTCTGTAAAGGTAAGCACAGGATGCTATTTTGTAAAAAGAACTTAAGGCCATGAGAACTGAAATCACTTAGGATCTCTTAAGTGGGAATGAGTGCACTGTGGGATTAAGCTGTGTACTCAGTCTAGATGCTTAGTCAAACCTCTCAGCACATCATGTCCTGGGCAAATACAGGAATGGAAACTGGGTCCACTTAAGTACTGGCTGTGTGCATAGTAAAGGAGAAATGTACTTCTTTCACATTTTCCTTTCCTGCCCTGCTTCTCCCAACTCTTCCTCCCCACACACATGCACATGGACCTGTACCCCTGTACAAGGACCAGGGACAATTTCTCCTATGCTTTGGATATACATATAAATACATCTATCTCTGCTACCAGCTCTGAAGCAAAGCAGTAGGAAGGAAGAAAGAAAGGCAGAGAGAGAGAGAGGGAGAACAGACTTGAATATAAATGAGGAGAGTTGAAAGACAAAACTAAAACTAATGACTTGGGAGAGGTTACATATTTTTAATAAATTGTAAGCATATTTGTATCTTTTTTATTCATAACCCTAGCTTTATTTATATCTACATAAAGAAAAGAGATTAATTATTCAGGCTTAAATCAAAGCCCTTTTGCTGTATCCTATGCTATCTAATCACAAATACTCCATTTATTTATTTATTTATTATAATTGTTTTCATCTTTGAAAAAGGAGAGAGGTTAGAAATAGGAAGGAAGGAAGGACTTTTGACTTTTTAGCTACTTTATTCAGGGGTTTGGGTTACAAAAATTTGGCCCCTTCAGGGTCCAGGTCCAATGTACAACGCAAAGACAAACAAATTTCCATCAAACCAAGAATACCATGCCATTACATTTATAGCATCACACCATGACAGATGCCCTCACAGTATTACACATCGTGCCTAACAGGTCGGTATGTGGTCGGGACACTGGCCACATGGTTGTACAGGCCAAAGCCCCCTATAAACAAGTGATTCCTACCTTGCTCGATTTCATAGATTTCATAGATATTAGGGCTGGAAGGGATCTCAGAAAATCATTGAGTGCAACCCCCTGTCCCAGGGGCAAAAAGTCAGCTTTATAAGTATCCAAACATTTCTTAAGAGAGTCCAGAGTAGGTGCTTGAACCACCTCTGCAGGAAGTCTGTTCCAGGCCTTGGGGGCTGGGGCTGTAAAGAAGTTTTTCCTTATGTTCAGTTGTCACGGAGTCACGTAGGTGCCCCGTGACTGCAAGAGAGATTGGCAGAGCTGCCAATCACCAGAGCAGCTCAGGTGCCGGTTGCCAGGGCGACTAGGCGGGTCAGGTGGCCAGAAGGGGGCAGGGCCGGGCCTTTATAAACAGCTTAGGCCAGAGCCTGACCAGCAGTTCCCTTCTGACTGCTGCAGGAGCAGGAGCAGGAGCAGGAGCAGGAGCAGGAGCAGGAGCAGGAGCAGGAGCAGGAGCAGGAGCAGGAGCAGGAGCAGGAGCAGGAGCAGGAGCAGGAGCAGGAGCAGGAGCAGGAGCAGGAGCAGGAGCAGGAGCTTTGCGGCTGAGCTGAGCGGCCTGAGTTAGGAGTTGCAGCCTTACCACGCTGACTGGATGCGATGATGCTGGGGACAAGAACACCCTAAAGGGAGGTAGGCTTGAGAGCCTTGGTGAGGGGCTTGGAGTTTGTGTTTGGAGCACGGAGACTCTGTGTGGTTTATGTTACAGCCAGGTGGCTTCAGTTTTGGTTACAGTTATCCGGAGGACCGGGTGAGGCTATAGGGGAGTGAGGAGGCCTCACAGGGGCTCCCCAGCGGTTTGGGGGTTCCTAGTGCCCAGGAGGGGCAGGGTGCCAGTGGGGCACTATTGTTGGCGCCAGAGAGGCAAGGTGTTTATGCCGGTGAGGCGCGGTGTTGTGCCGGAGAGGCACGGGGTGCAGGGTCAGGGAACCCAGCCCATAAGGGCGGTGTTTGTCCAGTGGGGGCAACAGACCCAGCGAAGGGTCAAGGGGACAGGCAAGGCGGCGGCCGCCTGTGCCCCAGCGTGCGGAGTGCGGTAGTGGCCCCAGAGAGGGCAAAGCCCCAGAACGGGGCAGAGAGAGAGAGCACGTGCGAGGAACGCAGGCGTGGGCCCAGAAAGGGTGGGCAACAGCCGTGGAGAGCGCGGGCACAGTAGGGGCCCGGAGAAGGGCGGCAGTATCGAGCCAGGCCCAAGGGCGCTGGTAACAGGGGCGGCAGTATCGAGCCAGGCCCAAGGGCGCCAGGAGCGGGCTGGTGGATAGGAGCCTGGCCCAGGGGCGCCAGGCGGGCAAGGAGCCCAGGGTGCCCGTGAAGGAGAGAGAGCACCAGAGGGGCGAGGGACCACACAACGTCCCACGGAACAGCTGTGAGGCTTGGGGCGTGCTAAAGGGGAGGTTTGGAGGCACGCATACCCCTTAAGGGACGGGCGCACCGAGGCACCCCATTTGGAGTAGGGGCAAGAACACATGCCGTTCACTAGGGGAATAAAGGCAGCCTCCCATTTAGTCATTTAAGTTGTGGCAGGCGAGAATTTGAGGGTGCTGAGTACAGCCTTGAGTGACGGTAGGGGGCACTAGGGAGTTCATGGCCGCTCCTAGGCCCCGCTCCCTCACACCAGTCTAAAACAGTTTTGGAGGAGTTTGTGACCTTTGGACCTTGTCATCACTTGGGGTTGTCTGGTGAACAGGCGTTCCCCCAGATCCTGATGCAAAAGTATCCAATAGTACACGTAACAAAACCTTCAACTTCCCACACACAAAAAAGGTAAAAGGCAGCCTGGTGAGGGCCCAGGGCATGGCGTGAGCTTGGAGTCGCAGTCTGCCACTGAGCCTGCCTGGTTGCCCAGACTGGTCATGACATCAGAGTGCATATTGAAGACAGTCATCCCCCACATGACAGAGTCTCCTCAGGGGCCACCACACCTCAAAGGCAGGCACCACCCATTGGAGCATAACATGCTCAAACTCAAGTGGGAGGTGCTCCTGCACCAGGAGGCTGAAAAGCCACAGGGCATCGTCTGAGCCAGTCCCGGCAAGCCGGTTGTGGTGGTTTTTGAGGATAGCCATCTTGCCCCTGACCCAGCAGAAAGTTGGCCAGGCAGATGGTGCCCCAGTTGGCCACCCAGTATAGGCATGAGTGCATGTAGGTGTTTTCTGCGAGGATCCTGCCCAGCACCCTCAGCAGTGGTTCAAGGGTGATAAAGAGTGGCCGCAGGCAGGGGCAGTTGATGAAGGCATGAAAGAGGCTTTCTTCAATGCCCACAGAGCAGAAGGGGCAGGCCATTAAGATGGCTGGATCAAAGTTAGACCCAAACATGCTAGTGGCTAGGATGCTGTGCAGCAACTGCCACTGCAGGTCATCAGTCAGTCTGCACCAAGCCAAGTGGGCTGGTGGGGAAGCCAGCAGCCCCAGGCAACATAACCACAGTGTATTGGGGTGGCCCACCAGCACCTAGGCAAACTGCTGCATGAAACTATAGTTTTATGATTAACAGACCTCCTATGTGGATCACAATGCTTGGGCCTAACTAAATAACAGATTTACAGAGGCGCAAGGACTCAGCAAAAAGGCATGTTGCTCAGTAAGGGGACCCAAGGTAAATGAGAGCGGCTGTGCAACGGGGTGGTCAATGCACTGATCCCCAATGCCTACAGCAGTGATTACTTTACTAGAAATGGGAACATTAGAAACAAAACCAGAGCTAAGCATAGACAAAGAAGCACTGGTGTCGACAAGAAAGGGAACAGTTTATCCTCCCACAGTAACAGGTATCGTAGCATTGGAAAAGGTAGAAAGTAAAGGGGCTAGAGTCTCTGGGTTGTCTTGGCTGTCCTAATACTGATTTTCAACTTTGAGGGACTGGAGAGGAGCTGGTTTGGGTGGTGGAGCTCGGTGGGTGCCTGGCCGAAATGGAGGGGCACTAGCTGAGAGTGGGGGGGCCCCCAAGGTTTATTCGGGCACTCATTCTTCCAATGGCCTTTTTGCTTACAGTAGCAGCAGACATCATTGGGAATATCAAAGGGACCAGGTGGTCGGGCCAAGTGAAATGGTCCTGCAGGGTGCCGTGGTCTGGTGCCACCCTGGAGATCTCTGATTTGCAAAGCCATCAGTTTGTCCCTGAGCCCTTGATTTTTGTTGCTGGGCTTTAGTATAGAAATGAGTGGCAACAGCCAAAACTTCGGTGAGGAGTTTAGTTTCCCACTTAATCACAGTGTTTTGCAGGGACTTGGAGATCCTAGGTAACAGCTCTAAAACAAAGGTCTTAATAATCATGGCAGGGAGGCTAGTTTCTGGGTCCTGACTACCAGAATGTGCTTTAAAGGCTTGGACCAGGCGAGAATAGTAGTTGGCAGGATGTTCTTCTGGCTTTTGCTTCTTAAATTTTTCTTCATTATTCTTATAGGAAGCCACAAGGGAGCGCTTATGGTGCTTTTCGGACTTGTCTTCCCATAGGTACCAGGCTTCCATTTGAACAGCGTGCTTGCTTTCCAAATTTTCTGAGATGTTTGAGGATATGATGATCCCACGACCCATCTAGGGCAGCACAATTTGGGGTCACCACCGGTATACTCGTTCCATTTAATTATGTACTGCATTGACCAGGGCCCATATTTTAGATACATAGACCAGGCGGGATTCCGCAGCAGGACCTTAGAGGTCCTGCTATGCATTGTCACGCCTAGGACTTACTGACACGGAAACAGGCAGGTACTCACCCTGGCCAGGGATTTTTCCAGAGCCAAACAGATGGCTGGTAGATCAGGGTCTGGGGTGTTGAGACCGCAAAACCAAAGAACCGAGTCGATGATAGCCTTCTCGGAGCGACTGAGTTGAAGAGCCAAGACAATGGTCCTACTCGGGGCAGTCTGCGTGAGGACACCTCCCAGGTGAACCCCCAAGATGATGTGGAAATTCAGACAGGATTACTGTTTGGTTATCAGAAGCACTTTATTTTGCATGACCACAGGAGAAAAAGCAAGGGGCAGCTAATTTTTAACAAAAGCAAAGCACAGACTTCTTTATATACTGATAAGTCACATACAGATCTGCCCACCCCGTAACATACTTTTGGCAGTCTGACAGCGACTCATCCTGATGTCTTGCTGAATTAGGTGTGTTTTCTCAAGCTGTTTTCTGATAAGCTTATCCTGAAGGCCGCTGTGTTGTTCCTGCTCGGCCTTCTCCCACATCTCCCATCCTGTCCTGACATGTATACACTCCTTTCAGTACTTTTCCGTTCCTCGTCAGTGCCAAATCAACAAAATCCTGATTGGTTCAGTCTATTCTGGATACTGTGTTTGGTCTTGTTAGGGCACCTGGGCTCCCATCACTGCAAACATCTGCAGAATCAGGAATGGAGCATCTCTGAGATGGCTAATAATCAGAGCTATCAAAAATTATCAATATTGAATTGCTCTTATTGGAACAATGAATTTTCTTTCATCAGGCCCATTGACTGAATGACTAAATAACCAGTAAGCCATGTGATTCTAGATTGTGTCCCCAAAACTTTTGCACATGGCCTTAGAGGCTAACTGGTTCAGAGAAAACTTGAACTTTTGTAGGTGTCAGTATACTTTGTCAGACGATAGTCATGAATTTTGTTGGTTATTTGTAACTAGTGAGAGGTGTTCAGGCCAAAGTGAAATGGTCAGCTTCTAAGAGATGCTAGGGATAAAGGGCATAGTGATACAACTTGTGGTCATTGTACTTTATCCACCATTTCATTTCTAGGAGATATAAGAATATTCATTCAAGCTGGTGTCCTTTTGGAACAGGGTAGAGGAAATCTGCTATTCCTATTTCCCCAGTCTACAGCAAATAGTCAAATTACTAAATCCTAGGGCTCATAGTTTTAATCTTCTAGTGGCTTCTAATGTGGCTAATAAACAACTAGTTCATCTTTTGCCTAAGCCTTTTCTGTCAGTGTGCATCCCTGATCTGCTACAAGATCTTATCCTGACACTACACTGTCATAAATTTACAATTGCCATGAAACACCATATAGTAAAGATGCGTTTTGGAGAAATGCCCATTGCCACAAAAAAAATTGTGATCTTGCTCTCCTCACTTCAGCATCTCAGGCATCACCAGTTTTTATCTGTCAGTTCATAACATCAAGCTAACCAGCTACTCCACATATACATTCAGAGCAAGTTAAAAAATAGGTGGGGAAAAATAGGTGGGCTGGCAGGTTACTCATTTCTTTATTGCAATGTTCCTTTAATGTACACAACTTGTTGCTAAAACAAGTAATAAAAACCTTTTTGTATACCTTATACATAAGCAGCACTATCACCATATAAATATCCTCTCTCTTTAATGGCTCCACTGGGCCTATACTTTCCTTCATAGCTGCTTGGATTAAGAACTGCCTGTAAGGATTTACTTCCTGGTTTTTGTTAGTTTAGAAAAACTTCTAGGCTCTGGTTGTGTGAAGTGACTCTCTTTACTGAATAATGCACGTACAGAAAACTGCTATTTCTGCATGTAAATAGAAACCACCAAACAGTGCAAATACATAGTTATCAGTAAGTGCATACAGTTAACATTTTCACATGAAAATATGGGATTGAGTTGTTCTGTTAGTGTTCATGCCCTTTTTGTAACTGTTGCTTAAGCAATGACATTTAACTGACACTACAGAAACCCATTTTTAACTTAGTAAGGACTCTGTGACTAAGCAAATACACAGAAAATATTAATTATTGGAAGGGAACTGGACAGTTTTATTAAAGTATAACATGTAGGACCAGACAGCTAATAAGACTTTAAAGAAACTTAGCATTTGAAGTAGCTCATATATTCAATAGGCAATTGAAATCATGTGCAGCTGATGTTTTTTCAAAACCTTATAATGACTTTTAATTGTTCTATTGTTTTTTACAGAAACAGAAAGATTATTTTAAACAGCCATGACTTCTCACTGAAGAGTAATAAAGGGTCTTAAACTGTCCATAGGTCTTTTGAAAGGGCCACTGATTTTGTGAGTGAGGTGAGTCTAACAGTTTCATAGCTTTATTGTATCAGACCCTGCACAAACCTGTCATGAACACCAGCATCCAGCAATAATTCTGTAAAACTCTTGTCAGCACAAGGTAAAGAAATCTCAACAGTGTTAAATAAGTCTATAAAAACTACATTGTAAAGCAGCTGGAGAGAACTGAATGTGTGTAATGAAAATGAATCTGTCAGCAAAAAAGCCCAAAGGAAGGGGCAGGGAAACCATCCTAAATTAACAAGATTTTTTTAATAACTTGGACAGTTGCACTGGTTCTGGTTTGTAGAGATTATTTGCTTTTTAGAGGGGGAATGAAGAAGAAGACTTGAGGAAAAGAAGGGAGAAGATTCATAATTCATAGTGTTTGTCTTTTGCCTATGGGTTACTCATTTCCAATAAGTAAAATGCTCCATTCATGCCTGGGATCAAAAGTCTGCCCAAAAGCAGGGGAAGATGTAAGGCTATAAAAGTCAGGTAGCACAACAGTGGGTGTGTCTACATGAGATGCTTTACTGCACATCAGACTACTGTAACGCACAGAAAAGCATCACCAACAACACGAGTGGCACTTAATACGTATTAGATTACTGTAACGTACATTTGGTAGTACCAGCAAAAACAAGTACTAGAAAATGGCACATTGTAGTGTACATGTAGACACTGACCACTACCAATTTTCCCCCCCCATCAGCCCAGGCAGCAGGGTGCCATAGCTGCTGAGCTCTGGAGAGCTTTTCTGGAGCTGGGGACAGCACCCAGCTGTGTAGAGCTCAGGATTACAGCTTGGCTCGATGGCAGTGGCTTGGGGCCTCTGCACCTCTACAAGGCCATTCTACCTGCCATGGTATTTGGCTGGAGAGAGATCAGTACTGAGCCCCAGCCCATGCCCCAGCTCCTGCCCAGCGCTAGGGGGAGGTGGGAACTGAGCAGTGCTGGGATCAGTGGGATCCACATCTCCTAGAATGGGACATCTGGGGGTGCTGTGTTGTGCTGTGCAGGGACCTGCCGGCCCTGCACATCTCTCTCAAGGCTCCATGCTACAGAGGAGTCACTCGGAGCTCCCTGCCTCAGTTGGGTCTGTGAGACTTGCTCCCTTCCTGTTGCCTGAGCCCAGATCAGCCCTGCAGCAGCTGGATGTGCAGAGTCTAGCTAGCACAGGGCCAGCAAGAGTGCCTGTGGGCCCTGGGGTTGCCTCATCTGTCCAGTCCTCCTCAGGGAAGCATCTCTGCTGTCCCCTCCGGGGAAGCATCTCTGCTGTGCCTGTGACTTTGTGGCTGAGACGGGGAGTTCTGAGCAGCTTCTCTGTAGCAGTTTTCTCCGCTCTAGGATCTGGGGCTTGTGCACTAGGCTGGGTTACCCAACCCCTCTGTAGTCTAGCCTGGCTCCATGCTTCTGGCCTCAGGAAGGACTGAGGTGAGGCCTCTCTCCAGTGACTCTCAAACCTCATCTGTGATGGTGCTGGTGCAATCAAAGTCTTGGCACAGATGCAGGGGATGGCAGATCCCTGCATGGCACAGCACAACATCCTGAGTTACCCTGTCCTCCTCTGCCAGCGGCCCCAGTGCTCATAGAATCATAGAAGTCGAGTCGGAAGGGACCTTGTAGATCTTCAAGTCCGACACCCCCCCCCACCTGGGCGGGAGAAAAACTGGACTCAACTGAGTGCAGCCAGGTAGGCATCAAGCCTTCTCTTAAAGACCCCGGGGTAGGAGCCAGCACCACTTCCCTTGGAAGTTAGTTCCAGCTCCTAGCCGCCCTGACTGTGAAGTAGTTCTTGCAGATGTCTAATCTAAACCTACTCTCCAACAACTTGTGTCCATTATTCCTTGTTATGCCAGGGGGCGCGAGGGGAAACCAGTATTTCTCCCAAACCCTTCTGGTCCCCCCCTAGTGAGTTTATAGATGGTCACCAGGTCCCCCCTCAGCCTTCTCTTGTGAAGGCTGACCAGGTTCAGGTCCCGCAGTCTTTCACTGTAGGGTCTGCCCTGTAGTCCTCGGATCATGCGGGCGGCCCTCCTCTGGACCCTCTCAATGTTGTCCACTTCCCTCCTGAAGTGGGGTGCACAGAGCTGGACACAATACTCCATCTGTGGCCTGACCAGCATGGTGTAGAGGGGGAGGATCACCTCCTTGGCTCTACTTGAGATGCACCTATGGATGCACGACAACGTCTGGTTAGCCCTGCCAACCGTGACCTCGCGTTGTCGGCCCATGTTCGTCTTGGAGTCAATAATGACTCCAAGATCCCTTTCTGCCTCCGTGCTCTCAAGAAGGGAGTTTCCCATCCTATAAGTGTGCTGCTGGTTTCTACTGCCCAAGTGCAGCACCCTGCACTTATCAGTATTGAAACGCATCCTGTTTATGTTAGCCCACCCCTGTAACCTATCCAGATCTTGCTGCAATTTTCTCTCCCTACTAGTGTGCTCACCTCACCCCAAATTTTGGTATCATCAGTGAATTACTCAGCTCCCACCTCCCCCTGGCACTGGGCAGGAGCTGGCTGCAGGCTGGGGTATCCCAGCTCATTGCTACCCTCCCTCAAGCTGAGTGCCTTGGGAAGCAGAGCAGCCCCAAGGTCCAGAGGCCCCAAGCCGGGACCATTGAGCTGGACTGTGATTCTGAGCTCCATGTGACGGAGCTGTCCTTCAGTCTGGGACAGCTCCCCCTGATTCCCCAGAGCCCAGGCCTGACTCCTGTGCACCCTGTCAGGCCAGAACTGGCACCTGGGGGAGTTTGGAGCTCCCCCTGGCTGCTGCAAGGAGGCAGAGCAGAGCAGAAAGGCAGGAGCAGCCCTGGACTGAACTTCTCCTATCAGGAGTAAACTTACTTCTGACACAGGTGCACATTCAGATGCGTGCCCAGGCACACTTTAATGAGACTGAATTTTCTGCCCAGGAAGGTCAGGTGCATTAATTGTGTGAGTAGACATGCCCAGTCTGTCTATACCTTGCAGTATCAAATGGAATAGCATGGTAGTCTTGATCCCTGCTATGCTCTAATTAGAGGAATACAATTTCTGGATCCTTCCTGGACCTTCCTTACTATGACCCAGTAACAAACTGCCATAATCTGGTCCCTATGTAGAGTTCATACTTGTGAAAATGAGGGACAAATTGTAGCTGTCATTGAACAATACATGGCTGCTGAATATACTTGTCTCAAAATGTGAGCAGGCATCTTTGGAAGCATAGATCATACATGCTAAAATAACATTCACTTGATTAAGTGCATGCCCAGGATGTGCTTTTTGTACTTAATTCATCACCTGGCATGAAAATGTGAGGTCTGATCTCACTTATCTTACTCCTACATGATGTTCTGTTAAGCCTGAGCAAGGCAAATGAAGTCAGCAGGATTTCATCTGGGACAGGATTCTTACTTAATTCAAATGACAAAATTAGATGCTTGTTTTGTGTCTGTTCCTCAGAACTGGCTAATTTCAAATGGGAGAAACAATGGACTATAGTGTTAAGAAACAAAGTTCAAAAGTGAGCAATCTGGAAGGCTGAAGGAAATAAAGGGAAACTGTGGGACTGGATGAACAAACTCAAAGAAAGAGATGCAGAAGGAAGCACTGGAAGTGCATCACAGAAATGAAAGTTTCTTTTTGTGGAGCTTACGTTAGAGCAAGGGGCTCCTCAGGAGAATTAAACCTGCTCACTTCTACATAGTATTACAAAATGTTTGTTAATAATGTAGCAATTTCTTCAAATGCTTCCTACAACTATAGTTTGTATTATAGAAATGTATCTCATAAAGTGAAAAGATAAAGCCAACTTAATGTAAATGGAATACTTTTATGAATGGCTAAGGTTTCATCTTATCACATCTATCGAGCAGTTCTGGAATTCAGCTTTCAGTATGAGGAGGCCTCTCTTTCATTTTCTCTCTGACTTTCTAACCAAAAAGAACCCGGACTACCCACAGCTGTAATTATAAAAATTTATGCTTAGGTAGCACCTTTTACTCTGAAGGCGCCAATTTTGCAGAAAGTAAACCAAATGAAAGGGAGCATATTCTTCTTAGTATTTTAGCTATGGGCTCTTTTGGAGGTGAAAGTACATAACTGGAATATTCAGGTACTGGGCTATAGTACCTTCTGGATGCAGGGGGTATGCAGGCACAACTACATTTTTTGACCTCCAACCTCTGTGATGCTCTCAGTTGCCTTATTCTATTATTTATGTTCTAAGTAACAGGAACTGGCACAAAAAACCAATCTAACAAACGTTGGCAAGGCCCCCTCCTAAAACCAAAAGCCTTTGTATGGTGATAACAAATTAGTTTTTTACTCTGCAGCAGCACACATGTAGACTCTGTCCCATCTGGCTGGGACATAAGGGTGCTTCAGTGAAGGGGCTACCAGCTGGCTGGGGCATGAGGGTGCTCCTGTGTGAGGTTAGTCAGCTGGTAGCCCCTTCACTGAAGCACCCTTATGCCCCAGCCAGCCGTCTGTGGCCTTGTTGAAACAGGAGGGAGCAACCTTGGGCTGGCAGGCTGACCGCCTGGGCCCCCTGCCAGCCAGGGCTGCTCCAACTTGGCTCAGTGGGCACACATTCAAATGGCACACCCAGGAGCATTAAATTGCAGAGCAATTAGCCCTGGAGTTTATTGCTTCACATTAATTGCATGTGTAGATGTACCCAGTTTTGCCTACTGGACCATAAAGTGGATGCAAATGTGACTGATAAGACGCACATAAAACAGCTATTGTACATTTTGTTCGTTAAAAACTTATAGCATTTTGGTAGTTGTCAGCTTGCTTGTGTAATCCATGATTCACTCATATACAGGACTCGGGTCCTGCTCTCACTGATGTTAAAGGGAGTTTTGCCATGAGGCTCAGCAGAAGAATTTGGTTCGTAGTACAGGAATCCTGCCACTTGTTACATGTGGTAGTGATACATTGGAATCAACATGTTCCCATACAGGTATGAAAGAAAGGATTTCTGTATGCAGTTGAAGACGGGTGGGAACTTTGTGGGAATTAGCAAGGTTGTAAATGATGATGTCTCTTTCCTACACAGTTTATTTAGGATCACTTAATGTCTTTAATAAGGCAGAACAGGTGTCATACTGTACTCGTAATAAGGAAATAGAGGATCTCATACAAAGGGTTTGTCATTCAACTGTATGGTCCAGACAAGGAGTCCATGTGTCTGGTCACATACAGCTCCTGTCCAGCTCAGTGAGTTGCAGAGGGGTTAGCTGGGGCATGAGGGTGCTACAGTGCAGTGCTAGCCAACAGGCAGCCCTATACTTTAGCACCCTTGAGCCCTAGCCAGCCCTGGTCACTATCTACATGTGTGTTGTGGCAGAGTAAATAACTGTCATAGAATAGTACATGTATTGGGCAGTATTATCCTATGGTGGAGTTAATTAATTTACTCTGGTTTAATAGCACTGCCCATGTAGATGGTGATGCTTTACTGCAGAGCTAATTAGACAATCCACAGTAAGCTTCTCATGTAGATGTGCCCAGCGTTAGCCAATGAAAGCTAATCACTTTTAGTGGGAGTGAAACATTGCACCCATACAACCTCTGCATTAGCTGACCTCTTCACTTACTGTAATATTTCCATGTCTCACGGATGGTCAAGAGAAGCATTATTTTCTTTGCTACTCCACTTCTCCAGGACATTTCACTCCAGCACTGTCCCAGCGTTTAGGCTTTGGTCCCTATCTGTCGCATATAGGAAAGGGATAAATGTTGATATCATGAGGTAACAGCTTATGTTCAAAGACAAAATGTGGGCCTGAGGGAGAGAGAAAATGAAGGGAGAATAACTGCAGAAGTCAGCACAAAGGGCCCCATTTATGTGTTTTTGAAGTCAGTGAAGACAGGAGCATATGAAAGTCTATTTATTTGATCCATTAGTCTGTTTTAGCACAGGAATTTTGCAGCTTGTTCTAACTTCAGAAGGTGCATTTAGGCAAGGAAGGTATGACTCACAATATTTTTTTCTGTTTTACTTTTTTGATATCATGAATGAATTCAGGTGAATAATAAAGATGCCATTATAAAAAGCACATTTTTATTCACTGTTACTTTAATTTACAATTGGAAAAGCAGTGTGCTTAAAAATACTAATGTGATTGTATAACACTTAGAACTTTTGGGAAAGCTTTTAAAGTAGTTTGTATGCTCTTTAGCTTTTTCATCTTCCATTAAAAATATACCATGAATTTTGGAAAGCTGATGTTTATCTGCTTTTACATACTGTAATCACATTGGAAAAGGGTGAGGAAAATTGCCTCTCAGAGTGTTTATGATGTAGCTGGGTGCTTGGGGCATTTACCCGGAGCAGAAGCAACCATGGTTGCGGCAGGATGGTCATGTGGCTATACAGGCATCTATTCCTCCCTCTCCCAAGTCAGTGCTCTGGTCACCCTGTCCTAGTTATGCCACTGCATCACTATGGAATCAGTCATAGATCCATCATATACTATGGTTGACAAAAACCTTTAAACTAGATTTGTCAAGATGCAGAGAACACATATTAATCAGAAAAAGCTAAAGAGCTCAAGGAACTCCACTCAGCCCTGCTTTGCTTACATAAATGACAGCTATCTGACTTGAGATATCTGAGATCCTAGGTTGTTATCAGGCATTAGTTGATGGGTACTAAAGCTAGTTGCTCCAGCTGGAGCCCACTGGCTGCATCTACATGAGATGCTTACTGCACAATAGCTTGTTACTACTGTGCAGTAGCATCGCAGGCCATAAACCATGATGTGACACTACTGTGCAGTAGTAATGAGCTACTGCACAGTCAGCATCACCACAAAGCCATGCAGAGATACTACTGTGCAGTATCGCCCATTACTGTGCAGTCACTTAGTACTTGGGTATGCAAGTACTAAATGACTTTGCGGTAACAACTGTGCAGTCAGTGTCTTTAGATGTGGCCACTGAATAGCACTGTTTTTGTCAGAAAGGCTCAGCCTATGTATGGCAATTCTATTGGAGAAAACTAAATACCATGTTGGGTAGTATCTTGAGGTGTGTACTGGGGCACCTTAATTCCAGGAAGAAATGAATAAACTGCAGGGATTTGAAGCAAACTTGTCCAACTACATGGCATAAGTGCAAAGTCTTAAAGGAGAAATATCAGCTCATCTGGGGCTGATTAAGAAGCAGAGCACACTGGCAGCTCCCATGCTGTGTGAGAAGCCTGCATGCAGCTGGTTACCCCTTACAGACATGGTAAGGTAGGCACATTTGTTAAACTGATATTTTAGGGTGGTGTCACGCATTTAGGTTAACATTTACTAAGTGCAGTTTTAGCACCCTAACTTTAATATGAACTAACTGTAATATGTCACAGCTTTCCAATGATTTGTAGCTGTTGCAAGTAAACATGTGACTGCATCCTTAGCAGCCTCCTGAGGAAACCTGCTACACCTGGGGTCTGCCTGAAGGAAAGGGAAGAGATAAATCTAATGAGCCTAAAATCTCCACTGGTTTTGGTTTTTGCAGGATTTTGACTTGGGTACCCTCAGACACAGGAAGGGCCTGAATTCTCTCAGTGACTTGACTAAAAGGTTAAGTTAAAATCATAGCAGTCTGAAGAGTAGGAAAATTAGGTAAAGTTGCTTTACACAAGGGGCTATGTAGGGACAGCACCTGTGTTGCAACATATCTTATAGCCTGCATATGGCTTATATTTAATTTGATAGCCTCTTTGGACATGGGAAGATCCAAGATAGCATCCAGAAGGGTGGAGCCACACCTTTGTCTGTGGAGTAAGCTTTCTCTCACTCCTATCACATACTGTGCCCCAGCATGAAGGTGCCACAGCCCCTTGCCATGATCCTGGATGCCAGCAAGGTCTCAGAGCTCACTGGCATGTCTGTGCAGCTCCCACTACAGCTCTGCATGTTCTGTAAGCTCTAAGCTTGCCAGCCGGATGGCACGGGCCCCGGTCAGATCTCCTGCTTTCATGCAGCTTCAGAGCTCAGGTGCTGTTGCTGTTAGCCCTCCTTTCCCTGCCCTTACCTCTCTCTGGTACCAAATTCAGCAACAGAGGGAGTGAATAGTAACAGTGCTCAACCACCGCTGTCACACAGCTCCTGAGCCCAGTGGTTAATACTGCTACTCCTTGGCTCTCTTTTCCATTCCTGCTGAATTCAGCTGAGGGGCGGGGGGGCAAGAGAAAGGGAGGGCAAATGTCGCAAGTGCTCATCCCCTGAGTTCTGGAGATGAAGGCAGGGTTTGTGGCCAGAGCCTGTGCCAAGCAGATGGGTAACTCAGAGAGGAAACAGCACTGGAGGGGGAGAACTCACTGCAGGATTGCTCACTGCACAGGTGAAGGAGGGTGCAACTGCACTGCGTCACCCTGCTCCACTTGCAGGCTTTGATACATTCATGGTTATATTTGAAATAACTTTCCAGTGACATTCTTTGCTAATCTCACATTTCTTCTACAGGATGCTAGGCGTAAGATTTCATTCTTCAGTGTCTTGGACACTGCAATAATGGCCTTGTTACATCTTAATGTTAGGCAGCTCAGGGAGCACTTAGCCCCTGGATTGTCTGCACGTTAAGATATGCAACTTATTTTAAGCACCCTTTAGACATCTTAAAGTTATGAATCTCCACAGCCGGTTTATCTCTGATCTGTGTTACTCAGCTTGTGTACCATAAATGTTGGCCACTCTGCACAGATAAGCCACCCAAGTTTCAGTCCTCCAGCATCGCAGGATGCAGTATCCCCTCCCCTGACTCTCCAGTTCTGTGGGGACAAATTTTCACCCTCTGAACTCTACTGCCTGGGAGTAGTACTGACACCAAGCCGACTCCTCCACCTGTCCCTAGGGATGTGACCTAGCTGGGCAGCTTGCAGGGGAACAGACCAATCTGGGAGGGAGGGTTGGAGAAATGGAGAGGGGAGATGGGGAGTAGCCAGGTCAGGGGTCCCTGTGAGCTGGGACTTCCCTTCTGGGGCAGGGGTAGTGTCCCCATGAGCTGGGGCTTCCCAATCCCAATCCCAACTTATTAACACATGAAACTTTTAAAAATGTACTTACTTACTTTCTTTCTTTCTTTTTTCTTCTTTTATCCTTTGGTGGCTGACTTCTTCCATTTCACCACCCTGACCCCTAGGGACAGACATTACACATCAACCAGTTTAAGTGATCAGAAACTGGTTTAAACTGTAATAGAACTTAAGTTCAGTGCACATAAAACAGTTTCAAAATGTCTAAAACTAGTTTAAAATAAACCCCTGGACTGGACTGTCTGCTCCAGAGAACAGGGCTGGCCCCATGCCTCTGTTCCCTAGCCAGAGCTCCGGCAGAGACTGTAGGCACAGCAGGGTCTGCCTGGATTCCACTACCCCCACCCCATCCTGCTTCACTACTTGCTGCTCTAGCAGGGATTCTCCCTACCCCCATCTCCCACAGCATGGACCCCAGCCCCACAGACCCTAGGTATGTGGTATGCTAGCTAATGCTAAGAATTGTTTGTGTATGTGTCCATCCAATTTCACTGGGACAGGCAGAGAGAACAGTGCCATCTTAGGGCTTTTTGGAGCTAATCAACAAGTCGGATGGTAATGTCCCTCCGTTCCTTCCTTGGAAAAAGCTGTTTAAGGAGAGCTTGAACTAATGAGAGGCTTTTGTTTTGTTGATGGTGGCCTGATAAACACTGTGTTATCATCTCCCTGCTGTCTCCCTCCTCTGTTAGGTCTGTTGCAGATGGTATGAAAAAGCAGGGAGAGGGAGATTGAAAAGGTCAGTATCATCAACAGATGCATGCACTGCACACTCTGCCTCTGCCTCAGACTGCTAGCTCTAGTGCACTCAGAGTGCTAGGTTGGGGTCTGGCAACACTCCTGTCCTTTGAACAGTGAGCAGGGAGAAGCCTGGGACTGTGCAAGTAGGGTTGGGGTTTAAACCCCTCCCTAATCAGGGCATCCTGCTGGGGCCTGGGCATGCTTCCTCCTCAGCTTAGCACTGTTGAAGGGAAGAGAGGGCTTCTGTAGTGCTCCCCCCTTTACCCTTAGCTCCTAGCCTGAGTCACTGCAGGCATGTGCCTGCATTTTTTCAGTCAAGAGGGAATGTCTTTCCAGTTGCAAACTGATTCAATCTAGGCAGATTAGACTAACTTGCCAAGATTGAATCAATTCAGGCTCAGGCTTTTTGAATGTCTGCCCCTAGCCCTAGTAGAAATTCACAGGGGTAGCCCCTGCTTGCCAGCCCTCTTGAGACAAGTCACAGCTGTGCAGGTCAGGAATAATCAGAGGTTTTTAGAATGTATGACTGCTCTAAAAATGAAGTTAACACTAATACTAATAAACATTTGAGAATCTTAAAGTGTAATATGTAACAGTGGCCTAAGGCATTCATTTCACAGTACAAGAGCATAAATGAAAGCTTTCTTGGATCATTTTGCAGTGATCCAAGATCTTATAACTTCTTTCAGTAGTTGCTTGCAGATGAGTAAACTAAAGTCTGTTCTTTTTAATGCCAAGGCAAGTTTGAATTAAGATCTCAAATGACTTTAAGGAAGTTACCTTGAATTTGTGCCAAGAAATAGCTGAATATGGCCAGTTGTCAAGCAGCTGATGCTAACATGACATAACTTAAAATAGTTAAACACATGGGGTGGCCCTTTAAATTTGTTTGCTAATCATTTTTTCTCTAAGGATAAGGTCTGAATAAAATGATTTACAAAAACGTGTGTAATAGTGTTGCATGCTCTGTCATTAGAAGATAGGTCAATAATCCTTTAAGCCTACTGTCATGTGCCTCTGGGTGATATGTAGTGTGGAAGTTCACAAAAGAGATCACAATAGTCTCCAAATAGTTCCCCTGCCACCGAACCAGAGACCATTTGAACTTTTCCATACAAGGAAAATCAGTTTTGTATCTTTGGGTTGGATTAGATGGGTAAAGAATGGGGACACAGACAGTATTTGTAGCTTTTTTTTTTTTTTACTGTACTGTTAGCAAGCATCAAAATAATTAGCAGTTTTCTGCTAAACAATACTGCACAAAGGGAAGATCTGAAGTAAAAGAAATAAAGGTAGGATGTCTATTTTTTTTATTTTTTTTTATTGAAGAAACAGAAGTTAAGACCTTAAATGGGATGAAGTCTTGCAGTCTTGTGCACAACCATGGCCAGTGAATGCCCAGGTACACATTTCTCTCAACTCGGGGGAAGTTTATAGTATGTACTCAGGGCGTTCACTTCAAACCCATTCTAAACTTCCTGAAGTCACTGCAGAACCTCCTATTGACTTCACTAGGAGTCAGAATCTGGACATTGTAGAGTTGGGAAAGTGGCCTAACCTTATGTGAATCTCTCAGCATGAAGCTTCCTGTTTCAGATCTGTTTTGACAATGATCTTATTACTTTATTACATCATTCCCAGTTACTATTTACATAAGGAAATAATCTAATGTTATTAAAAATTAAGAATCACAGTAGTTCCATTGCTAATAAAAGCAAATATTTATGTGGCTTTATTTTCTAAAGACACAAGTATAATTAACTTTATTTTAGAAACAAGGAACTGAATCAGAGATGTCTCTCTTCTTTATACCATTTATTTTTGCATCTACATTTTAAAAAACTACTTTGCTTACTGCAGCAGAAAGGAAACGGACTGGAACAAGGCAAAAAAGAAATATTATTTTTACACAACGTGTAAGTAGTCTGTAGAAATCACTTTACTGGTGCAGTAAGCATAATAGTAGTATTCAGAAAGAATTAGAAATGTATGTACCTAATAAGAACATCCAGTTAGATTTAACTCTCATCTTTTCTCATGAAACTGCAATCATTGTTGTTCTCATGGGGTAAGTTGTTACCCCTCAACTCACCATTGTTGGTCTCATGGGGTAACTTGTTATCCCACCGCATGAACAAAATGGAACCAGTGACAACAATATAAATGTACCAAAAACTAAGTATTAAATATACAGATTGTCTGAAAGAGTATTTATGATGATTTGAACCCAACATATTTTTTAACTAGAACTATGAACAAAACTTAAACATTTTTTTAGAGTTTCAACATGTGAATGAACAATTTGCTAAGTCTGCAGTTCACACCATTTTCAAACTAACAGTTACTTCCAAAAACATTTCCTAACTGTTTTAACTAAATATTGCATTTCTCACAGAGCAGCAGTAATGTACTATGGTGCACACAAGCAAATTGCTTACAATCTTCGCATTGTTTCCAGGTTTTGTGGTCATCGGTCCTTGGACAAAAAGCACAATGTCCACTCATGCTTGCAGAAGATTCTACTGGGGTGAATTGTGGCAATTTATAAATTAGGGCAGTCATACCAGACTTGACAGATTACATGTATCCATCATTCTTCATTTTATTTGTCCATTGATCAACTGCTTTCCAACCTCCTGAAAAAAAAAAAAAAAAAAGCAGTGTCTTCTTAAATGTGATCTTTTCTTCCCGTTTGCATTGTGGCCTAGCCAAATGATGAGGCTGGCAATGGCAGCCACATCCAGCATATTGAAAAATAGTGTCATTGGCCACCTGTTGGTTTTCTGTCTGCAGGTGATCATAAGTGGTGAAGGTTATCCACCCCACCCTTGTTTTTATTGTAGTCATGGATGATGTTCAGCTTTCTTTCCTCTCCACCCACTGACAGGTCATGGTACATGCTTGACAGCAACAGCACAACTTTGGACTTCTTTGGAACACAGGAAACTAGGGTGAGTTCTCCACGAAAAGCAAAAATGGATGAAAAAATATTCTTTCTTTGATTTGCTTGCATTTCATTTGGGATATCGGCCTTATTTTTTCAAATCGGAGACACATAGGTCAAGTCCTGCTGTAGCAGTCATTCTGCCAGGTCAGTACTTGTGAAGAAATTATCACTCACAATATTCCTTCCCATCTTGTACCAGCGATAAACCAGTTTTTCAGTGACCTGAGTACCAAGATTACCTTGGTGTGGAGCTTCTGGTTGTTTGCCCAGGTAGATGTCTGCAGATAGGGAGAATAATGTTGCTGCATCATAGCACCACCACATTTTTAAGCTATATTTGGCAAGCTTGCTGGGCGTATACTGTCTGAAGGGACAGCGACCCCTGAACACAATGAGCTGCTCACCAACCATCAGGTGTATTCCTGCAATATACCATTTCCTGAGCTGCTCCACAAATTGTGTCCAAATATCTTTGAGGGCAGCAAGCTTGTCCACAGGTCTTGTTTTCTCATGTGTCAATTTGTTGTCAAATCTCAGGTAGTTGGTGATTTGACAGAATTGTTTTTAACTCACAGTGGCATGGAAGCAAGGCACCTGGTACGTTGATCCCACAATTTCTGCAGTGCCTTGTGACCATCACGGTAGAGACCACTCACAGTAGGAGGCCAATGTAGGCTTTCAGCTTTGTTTCATTCAGCTTTTTCCACTCCTTTCTATTTTCAGGATGGCTATCATTCCTCTCCCTGAATCTTCTTTCTGCCTCTCTGTTTGTTTCTCTTATGATAACAGTCAGGATATCTTGTGAGAGAAACAGGTAAAATTTTTCCACCACTGTCTTTATTACTTTCTCTTGTTGGCCCAGCACTTTCATGGATTATGTCCTTGGCTGTTCTCCAATGATGTATTAGCTGTGGACTTTTCCCCCACATTCTGCCATTCCTTCTTTTATAAGGTGTCGTCATCTGCAGTGTTTTCTGGGGGTGGTGGCCCTGGGCTGGTCCTCTTCCCTTTCCCAATGGAAGTGTTGGCATCACTTCTGCTTGTGACACCAACTCCTCCTCATCTGAGCTGGATGAAGCTTCCACAGACACATGGTCTTTTTGCTCTGAACAATCTCCCATGTCTGGAACAAAGTCAGCATCCTCATTGCCCTGGGACAAGATTTCATCAGTGGATATGTTGCTGTCATCCCCGATTACCTGTGCAAGCCAGGTTTCAGCACTGAATATGTGGCAATGGCCTTCTCATCCTGGACTGCAGAAAAAAAGAAAATTGATTACTGATTGTCGCGCTCCGATGACTGGTGCACCCTTGACCTGAAAGCCTGGGTCGGCATGACTGGCTTGGCATGAGGAGGGATTTATGACCGGACAGGTGGGTGTTAACGGCGAGCAGGAGTTAGATGATTTAAAGTGTATTGGTTACACAAAGTTTATTTTACTTACGCTACTGATTGTAGTGCAGCGTAGACAGAGGAGTTGATTTATTCAGTTACAGTATGCAGATATCATGTTACCCAGCATTTACAGGGTGGGTAATAGACTTGCTTGTTATAGATTCCAAGTGATTCACATAAGCTGTTGCAGTCTGCAGATTACCGAGAGCTCTTGATAAGAAAGATAACGAGAGAGAGGTGAGTTGGCAAGGACGATTATGCCGAGATAAAGATCGGAGGTGGGGAGATGTTTGTAAGAGGCCAATTTACAAACTATGTCTCCTGGGTGTGTGTGTGTGGAGAGTTCTGCGCTTTGGGCGGAAGTTCTTTCAAAGTTATACTTGGCAAGGTGACCAATTACTACACGCCAGGCATGAATAATTAACAGGCTGGCACTCGTGCTCTCTTTGTTTGCTCAAGTTTCAGGAAAAGGGGGGGTTATTTTTTTGCTTGGGTGGTACTGGTCCTGTTTGGTCACAGGAGGGCGAGTATAGTACATTATTTAATTTTACAACTGCATTAAAGTCAGCTAATTTGCAGTCTTATTATCTGGTCACCATGGGTACCGATATCTTTTTTTTGATGTCACGGTACCAGGCTGCAATTTGTTCAAGGCTAGTTTCTCTCTCGTATGGGAGCTCAAGTGATTTGAAATGAGGCACAGACAGGGGTGTGTATCTGCAGCACTGTTAATACAGAGGGATAGACTACAGAGTTTGTAGAGTTTGTTAGCCTCTGACCTTTTGCTTCTGACCTTTTGCCATCGGCATCTGAAATCAAAGACTTTGATCTTTGACACTGATGAATGAATATAAATAATAATTGAAGACAAGCCTGTCCACCTATGCTGTCACAGAAGCAATTCTGCCTTGCCCTATGGCAGTGCAGGTAGCACCCTCTCCTCCTGGGCACAGAAGTCAGAGACCAGCATCCATCCTTTGCAGGCAAGCCAAATGTGGGTGGATGCTATTTGGAAACCACACATGCAAGGGCTTATTGAGAGCAGGCAAAAGGGGCATGGAAGGTATCAAGTCCCTACCTTTGAAGGGAACTCCATAGTGTACGCTGTATTGCAGTATGATGTTCTTCTATTTCTTCTCTGCTGTCCCTTTTCTCCTTGTCATCACTTCCAACAAAGGCAGGGCAAACTAGCTTGTATATTATGAAAGGGGCAGGTGAAGCAGAGTTTTGCCATGAAAAAAGAGAACAGAGGTGGATTTGGGTGTAGCAAAGTGTATGATTTTTTTGGGGAAAGGATAGGGTGTTTTGATGACCTCAGAGCCTGCAAACAAAGTGGTTAGGAAAAAAAGATTACCACATCTTCTGCAAAAGTAGAGTGCAGGATGGCCAACCATTAGTTACCATGGATACCTGAGGTGGATATGAATGAGGTGTGAATGAATGCTGACCTTTCAGGTGCATCCACCCAAAGTGGCCAAACAGGTCATTTATACAGAAATTGCACTGGGGTAACAAGTTACCCTAATGCATTAACATGGACTTTGGGTAAAGTGTTACCCCATATGGAAAAACACATTCATGCCTGAGGTAACATGTTACCCTGGGCAGTTTTTAATTTGCAGAGAGTGAACCATTCATGTAAGCTTGCTGTTCGTTGGGGATATTGTGCACTGTGGTGCCAGTGACAATGTCCTAAAAAGAACATTTTTTAGAATTAATTAACTTTAAGATATTGCACAAAATATGTGTCTGGGGTAGGAAATTACCCCATGGGAACATATGAAAGTTAAGGATACAAATATAGACAGAATACAGACCCACATCTTAAAGGCAGCAGGGTGCAAACCTCACATTGAAAGCAATAGGATTTATATGCTTAAATACCTCTTGATGATCTGAACCATAACCCCTCAGTGCTTCAGGACAAAAATAGCATTATCTTGGAATAAACTTCAACTGTGTGCAGTAGGATTGTATGAGTAGGCAGCTATTCTATCTGGCTTCAGATCTGGCCATTTTGGACACTGGTGATTTGATCCGGAGCTCTGGACTGGGTTCCGACTTTGATCCGGCTGAAGCAGCTCTGAAGATCCTCGGAGCAGTGCCTCAGAGATCTGGCCATAGGGTATAATGGGGAATCAATGAAATATCTATAACTTTCTTTTTGTTGTTTTTTTGTCTGATATGGACAAAACATCCAGGGATGGTAGCCTCCATAGAGAGTATGAAGTCTGAAAGGTTTCAAGAAGATCGGTGTAGGGATTTGGGGGAAACTGTACCCCAAATCTGTGAAAGCAAAACTCATGTCACATGTATGTGTTATACCACAGGGGGGTGAAAACTTCAGAGATGATATCTCCTGATGAGGCCACAAAGCATACCAGGTTTCAAGAAGATAGGTACAGAGGTTTGGGAGGAACTGCACCCCAAATTCTTGAAAGCAAAACTCATGTCACATGTATGTGTTAAGCCAGAGTGGGGTCAAAACTGCAGGTATGGTAGCCCCTGGTGAAGCCACAAAGCCTCCCAAGTTTCAAGGTGATAGGTGCAGGGGTTTGGGGGGACTGTATCTCAAGCTGCTGACAGGCAAAACTTGTGCCATAGATGACCCTGTGTGTTAAGGTGCAGCAGGATAAAAATTGCAGGGATGGTGGCCCCTGCTGAGGCCACAAAGCCTGCCAAGTTTCAAGGAGATTGGTGCAGGGATTTGGGGGAAACTGTGCCTCAAGCTGTGGACAAGCAAAACTCATATGACACAGGTGACACTGTATGTGTTAAGGCGTAGCAGGGTGAAAGCTAGCTGTTGAGGAGATACATACAGGGGTTTTGGGTTCTGGGGCCCTGCACCTCTAGCTGCTGACAGGCCAAACTCGTGGCATGGGTGCTCGTGCAACTGTGCCTGTCTTGAGGCATGGGGGTGAATACTGCAGGCCTGGCTGCTAAGTTACCAGTTAATCGTGATTCGCTCAGGCACCAGCTCAAAATACAGTACCTAGCTACTACATAAGGAGTTAACGAGCATGGATTAACACCTACAAAACCACAGACTAAGGAGAGGAAATAATCAATACAGACAATCAACTGCCCCAAGACAGAGACAGTCTGCACAAGCACACGTCATGAGTTTTGTCTGTCAGCAGCTAGGGGTGCAGGGCCCCAGAACCCGCCTGCACCTATCTCCTTGACAGCTGGCAGGCTTCATGGCCTCAGCAGGGGCTAGCAGGCTTGCAGCTTTCATCCCACTGCACCTTAACACAAACAGTGTCACCCATGTAATGAGTTTTGCCTGTCAGCAACCAGAGGTGCAGGGATCCAGAAGCCAGGACATCCTTTTCTGTTTCCCCTCTTCAGAATGGAGTGCTCAAAATTTAAGCCCAAGAGATTTAAGCCTAAAGTGATAAAGGCATATAGTTTTGATCCATGAGATAGGACTATATGAATATCCCTTCAGTTTTAGATGCTGCATTTGAACTATCCTTCTATAATGTGTGGAGAGCTTACAGATAACTAGCAGCTGACTAGACATTTCACTGGTATTATTTAGGAATCAGAATAATAATCCAAATTCAAATTAAGAGCTTTGTTTGCATCCCAAAACTTATGGCTACAAATAAAAAAGAAAACATAATTACTTTATTCTGTGGCAACTCATTCTAGTAATCTTTAAACAGTTTTTTAATTTCAACCTTTTAAGGAAATGAGCATTCTGATGCTTTAAGGAATGTTAAAAAGTAAATGGAAGCATTTCCTTTATTCCAAGTGGACTTAATACAAGTTACTGGTATAACATAGATTTCTAGCCTCTAGGCCATTTTTTTTTTTTTTTTATTTGTCTGGCTAGAGTAGTCTGATCTTCAGAAGAGCTGAGTTCCTGCAGCTCCTATTGACTTCTACTAGAAGGAATCAATATTGCCTAACTTTTTATATACAAAACCACATTTCAAGAATGTTATATAACTAGACTTCCTAAAATAAAGAAATCTTTAATTGCTGTTGCCCATGCCAGCTTATTTTGGCCTACTGTCATGTGGGTATTATGGTTGTTTTTTTAATAACAACTGTATATTGCCTGCTGGAAGCTGCAGTGGGTGGAAATTTCTGGATATATGCTGTTCTCCCTCTCCTTCTGGATCAACTCTCTACCACCAGGTTATAGGATGGAGCTATGGTTTGGGTCAATAAATCAGAATTCTTGTGTTCTTGTATTATCTTCTTCTGCAGGACTCCCATCCCTTTTAGTGCAGGGTGGACCTGAATTGGGGATCAAAGCTTATATAAAAAGAAAGACTGTCATCAAACTCATTGGTTGTAGAAGTTGTAAGGTATGTATGAGGCACTGAATTGCCAGAAGAATGGATGGTTTCATATAGTTAATGTAGTTGCGTGTTACCTTGGCAAACTGAATTCAATTTCTTGTTCCAGTGTAAAGCAAGACAAGTCATTTAAGCTAAACTTTTTAAAAACGGATACTGTTATATGTTCTCATTTTCTATGGGACCTGCAATCTAACCCTGCACAAGCGTGTTAATCCTCACAGCTGAAAGTTAAAACAATTGAATTATGCTTTGAACATTTTAAATACTATATAATGCTAAGTATTCAGAAGAAAGAAGTTCAAGGTTTTTTTTTATGTTGGGCATCCAAAGTTACTTTAATCTTTTTTTGCTACTGTTTGTAAAATGAGGATAATACCACCTCATCACTCATCACCCTATTAGTTTGGTGGAAAAATAAGTCAGTAACTTCTATGAAAAAATCACTTTCTGCAATATTGAGCACCAAAGAAAAGCTCAGGAGGAAATTTACCATAGTAGATTTGAATTGTGCAGGAGAGAAAGCATGGGATCACATTGATCAATGAGGAGAAAACAAAATATTGACTGGTTGTTTGTGAGGTGAACACCACCCTTTCTGTGCACACAGTAAAGTGGGAGTCCTGTAGAAAAACTATATATCTTCTATTTAAAGAGTATCAAATTGCTTTTACACAAAGAGGGTGTGTATGTGGCAAATTCAATTGAGCTAGTAACCTTAATTCTGACAGTCACTTAATTTTGATTTAGTTCTGGTTCTGCAATCTTAATGTTGTTTGAATTTCAATTCATAGGCTTTTTCTTTAAAAGGCTTAGCATTCTTTCTCAGGATCCTCAATCATTTTCATTGTCCTTGCAGGCAATCTGGGTCCAAATCCCAGTCCCCTTTTCCCATCCAGTCTCAATTCTTAGATTTATTTTCACTTCCCAAGCCTAATCCAACAAAGCTAGTTTTATAGTTTGGCCCTTCCCTGGCAACTATATTTCAGTCTCCTTCCTCCCCGCATTTTCCTCACCTTCCTCCCCCCATTTTCCTCACCAACTTCCATTCCCATTGCCCGTTGAGCACTAGTTTCTCTCTATATGCAGTTTCATAGTTTCATGGTAGCTAGAGTCGGAAGGGACCTAGGTAGATCATCTAGTCTGACCCCCTGCCTTGGCAGGAAAGAGCACCGGGGTCAGATGACCCCGGCAAGGTGCTCATCTAACTTCCTTTTAAAAATCCCCAGGCTAGGAGCCTGCACCACTTCCCCTGGAAGCCGGTTCCAGGCCCTAGCCGCCCTGACTGTGAAGTAGCGCCTCCTAATATCTAATCTAAACTTAGCAGTCTTGCTAAACACCCTGTCCTAAGCAGTTCTTTTCTTCCCCAATCCAACTTTTGTTAAATCAGATAGCTTCTTCCTCCATGCTGCCTGAGTGCCCAGCAAGGGGGAGAGATACTTTGTAGTCTTAGTGTCAGTGCCCAATACTTAACCAGAGTAGACACCACTGATGAAGTCTCCCTTTGCCTCTAACATGTTGTGTTCTTCTGTGGTGGTGGTATGTGCATACACTTTTCCGTACAGGCACCCGTGGGCAGATAGAGCTTGCTCACTTGCTTTGTATTTACATTCTGGTCTTCACTACACTGGGAGTTGTGAGAAACTCAGTTGTGAGAGGATGGAAAATGTCAGTGTTAAACTAGCAAGTCTCCAGCAACCCTGTATGAACTGTATTTTTTTTTAAAGATTATAACTTGGGTTGTTAAATCAGTACTAAATCAACAAAGAAAATATATGGGCATGGATTTGTTGTACCATATCATAATATAATATCTGTAGGCTTAGCAAGTGCCGTAAAACTTAAGAAACTTATTTAGAAACCTAAATATGGATGCAGAAGATAAGATATCCAGGTTTGGCTGTTTAGGATTTAGTTGCAAACATTACAATATATATTATTACTAGTGTAACTCCTTTAACTTAAAATTATCAAAGCTGGTTAAAAATTCAGTGTTATATATGCCAATATTCAATTAAGATAGTAACACAGGTTGTAGGATTTTTTTTGTATTAGCTAATAAAAAGTAATACCAGTGACTGCAATACATTTCAAACTTATGAATTGCTTAATGAACATCTAAACATTTTCCAATATTTAACATAAATTTTATATTTACAATGAGGATCTATTTGAGTTATAGTGCATTAATTTATGCTAAGTTGGTGAGAAGATGCCGTTTCTATGACCTTATGCTGAATACTACAATATATTTGGATCAATGCATTGTACTTTATCCCACAATATGCTGTTGTTAATAATATGCCATACAAAATAACTACTCTGATTTAATGATGTTCTTCTAGAATAATGTGCACATATGTACTTTAAAACAGCAACTTTTAACAATACAGAATTATGATTATATTGGCAAAATGCATTCAAGACAATATATATATAGATTAAAACTGATTTAGTTGCTCTGACTCTATGTTCAGTGAAGCTGAGAATAAAGGTGGCTTTATTCTCCTAATTCTAGGGCTAACACTTACTTATTTTGGTGTAACTTAAATTCTCTAACCAAACCCTAATCTCCACTTGATTAGATCAATGGGGCCAGTGAAGAACCAAGGTCAGTCAGAATGCTAGGGCTGGACTTGGCCACATAAAACTTATTATACTGACATTAAAGCAATTGAAGATTCCCTAAAGCAATCTCATCCACCTGGCAAGAATATCTCTATGTGACAGGAAAAAGGGAATTATAACAAGAGACCATCCTGGATACAGCAAACCCTTCCATGACTTGAAAGTCAAAATGGAATCCTACAAAATCATATTACTAGAAAACAGTATAAGATCATTGCACAGATGTGCAAGGAGAAAATTAGGTAGGTCACAGTATGATTTAAGACGCAGTTGGCAGGGGCAAAAACAGCCAATAAAAAGGTATTGTACAAGTATGGACACCATCCTGATGTGCATGAAGAATAGCAAATGTGGCAAGTGACCAACTTGGCTTAGCAGAGAACTCTTTGGTGAGCTTAAACACAAAATGGAAGCTTACAGGAAATCGATGTTTGGACAAAAAACTTAGGAGGGGTATAAGAATATTGCTTGGTCATGCAGGGATGAAGCCAGGAAGGTCAAAGCAAAAATGGAGTTGCAGCTAGCAAGGGACATGAAGGGTAACCAGAAGGATTTCTACAAGTATGTCAGTAATAAGAGGGAGGTCAGGGAAAGTGTAGGTCCCTTACTGAATGAGGGTGGCAGCCTAGTGACAGAGGATGAGGAGAAGGCTGAAGTGCTCAGTGCCTTTTTTACCTTGGCCTTCACAGGCAAGGTCAGCTCCCCAACTACTGCACTGGGCAGCACAGTTTGGGGAGGAGATCAGCAGTCTTCAGTGGTGAAAGAAGAGATTAGGGACTACTTTGAAAAGATGGATGTGTACAAGTCCATGCGGCCAGATGAAATGCATCCAAGGGTGCTGAGGGAGTTAGGTGGCTGATTCGATTGCAGAGCCGCTGGCCATTATCTTTGAAAACCCATGATGGTCAGGGGAGGTCTTGAATGATTGGAAAAAGGCAAAAATAGTGCCCAATATTTTAGAAAGGGGAAAAGGAGTATTCAGGGAACTACAGACTTGTCAGCCTCACCTCAGTCCCTGGAAAAATCATGAATCAAGTCTACAAAAAATCCATTTCTAAGTACTTGGAAGATAAGAAAGTGATTAGGAACAGTCAGCATGGATTCACCAAGGGCAAGTCAGCCCTGACCAACCTGATTGCCTTCTATGATGAGGTAACTGACTCTGTGGATGTGGGGAGACCAGTGGATGTGATATGCCTTGACTTTAAGAAGGCTTTAGAGATCGTCTCCCACAACGTTCATGCAGGCAAGTTAAGGAAGTATGGGTTGAATGAATGGATTTTAAGGTGGATGGAAAACTGGCTGGATCATTGGGCTCAGAGGGTAGTAGTCAATGACTTTGTCTAGTTGACAGCTGGAGCACCCCAGCAGTTGGCCTGGGCTGGCCCCAGCAGCCTTACCTGGGGCCCTGGAGGCCTCCTGGGGCTGCAACAGTAGCAGAAATCCTGCTGCTCAGAGCATGGCTGGCAGCCAGAGTTTGGCTTTGACCTGCCAGGCTCTGGTTTTGGGTAGCATGTGCTCCCCCATGTGCAACTGCTCTACTTCTATTATGCACATTTTTTTTGACTGTGGGATCTACTTTGCCACATGGAGAACAGCTGAATGTGCCTTATGTGGCTTTTCAGATGTGTCTGCAGCACTCATCTGGACATGGCCTATATGTCAGTCTTCATAAAGAAAGTCAGCTACAGAAGGGTGAGCACAGTTGGCAGCAAAGGGAAGAACACAAAGAGCATAGAATAATGGAAGAGCAGGTTAGGAATTACTTAGAAAAGACAGATGATTTTAAGTCAACAAAGCTGGATGGGATACACTGTAGGGTACTGAAGGTAATTTGTACAGCCATTGGCTATGTCCTCTTTGAGAACTCATGGAGGTCAGGTGAGGTCCTGGATGATTTGAAAATGGCAAAAATAATGCCCACCTCTAAGAGACTGAAAAAGGAGGATTTAGGGGAATTACAGACCAGTCAACCTGACTTCAATATTTGGAGTAGGTTCTCAGGGAATGTATTGTGAAACACCTAGAGGAGAAGAGAAGAATCTGGAATAGTTGGTATGGATTAACTAAAAGCACAGGATGCCTGAACAACTTGATTTCTTTCTTTGAGAAGCTGACACAATCTGTGGAGTGGGGGGGGGTAGCAGTGTCTGTGATATCCCTTCCCTTTAGCAAAGTTTCTGACACTGTCTCCTAAGATATTCTTATTAATAAGATAAAGACATAGAGATTAACCAAAAGTACTGTGAGGTGGACACACAACTGGCTAAATCATCTTTAGATCAGTTTTTAATTGGAGGAGGTATCAAGTGGAGCCCCCCAGGGGTCTGTCCTGGGTCTGGTATTGTTTAACATTTTCATTAATGATTTAGACAGTGGGATTGAGTGCATGCTTAGCAAATTTGTGGGAAACACCAAGTTCAGTGGACTTGGAGATACTCTGGAAGGTAGGGCTAGGCTCCCAAATGACCCAAACAGATTGGAGAAATGGTCCACAATCAGTCAGATGAGATTCAACAAGGGCAAATGTAAAGTCCTGCACTTGGGATGGAATAACTGCATGTACAAATACAGACTAGCAAATATTTGGCTAGGGCGCAGTACTGCAGAGAAGGACCTGGGGATTACAGTGGACCAGACACTGAATCTGAGTAAACAGCATGCTCTCGTTGCAAAAAAAGCTCAATGTCATAATGACATTGTATTATCAGCAGTGCCACTTGCAAATCAAGGGAAGTTCTTTTTCAGCACCATTCAACACTGGTGAGGTCTTGTGTCCAGTTTTGGGCCCCACACTTGAAGAAAATTTGACAGACTGGAGAAAGTCCAGGAGAGTGAAAAAAATTATTAGAGGTCTGGGTAGCGTGATGTATGAGGAAAGGCTGAAAGAACTAGGGTTATTTAGTCTGGAGGAGATAAGACTTGATGCAGGGGGGTTGATAATAGTCTTCACGTACGCGAAAGATGATTTTAAAGAGGCTATTAATAGCCTTTTCTCTGTGTCTTTTGGGGACAGGACTAGAAGCAATGGCCTCAAACTGCAGCAGTGGAAATTTTAGGCCGGAGAACTTTCTGAATATGAGGTTGGTCAAGCATTAGAGCAGGCACTTAGAGAGGTTGTGGAATCTCCATGATTCTTCTCATAGGGTTATTTCATTTTCTAGAAGAAGTTTTTAAGTTAAGTGAAGACATGTTTCCTTCAGATTTCCAATTAAAAGAAGTTTGATTACAGATCACATGCTTATTAGGAAATATAAATAACATACACCCATATTATTGCTGGTGTTAGGAAAAGCTGTTTCATATTAGGGAGCTAAAAAGGGTGCCTTTTGAGTCTAAGGTAATGTAGTATAATACTACCCAAAGAATGTTTTGCTTACAAAGTAGGAGAACATTTTAATGTTCAGAGTTGCCTGTTAAATCATAGCATGGCAGTGGCATGGCTAAAGAGGGAATAATTGTTTCTAGGACTTGCCTAAAGCTACAAAAAAAAAAAATAAATCTTATGCCTTGGAAAGTCATTTCTTGATTTGATGAGAACAAGGCTAGGCTGCTGTCATGCTAATTAGTTTATTCCTTCTCTGTGGATTGTTGTTTTAATAGGAACTGCATTTTTTTTTGTTTGGTGAATAGTCCTTTCTGATCTGCCTATTTTCTTTTGAAGGGATACATAAGGGAAGGGAATCCTTCTAGCCACAAATTTGGAGCAAGTGAGCTTGCTTTGCTTCATGGGGTCCTGGAATAAACATCGTGCATGCTAATCTAGTTTAATTAGCATTCAGATCAGGTAATGGGAATGCAAAACATACTCAAGCCTGGGAGAATCCCAGAAACTGTGAGCTTCTGTGTTGTCCAGTTTTCCCAGTAACTCATATCCTTCATTCCCCAATCTTCCCTGGGTTCACAATCACAAATATACAGTCATCAATTACATGAATCTATCTACAATTTGATATGCTAATAATAGGGACTGCTTATGAAGACCAGCCCCCTTCAGCTAAATGAAGAAGGTTTATAAGATTCCGTACTCATAGTTTAACAACTGCTTAACTAGGATCTTCTTCAGATGTTATCAATTAGGTTTCAACTCTTGACACTGAGTACCATGTCATTATCCTTATGATAATGAGTTTCAGTTATTTTGTGTTATGGTCAAACACTCAGTTCTTTCCTGTTTAAATAATCAGAAACATGGAATCTGTCCCTGCAAGCTTATCTTTAGACGAGGCTACCCAGAATTTCTATTATTTTATGTTACACATTTAAAACAGCACCATAGAATCTATATCTTTATGTAATGGAGGATTTATACAAGATGGAAATACTTACGGCAAGGCCTCTGAGGTGTTCCTTGGATACCTTTTAACCTTTTAAAATTAGTATTTTTTTTCCTGCCAGGATCAATGGAAATTGCATAGATAAATAGTTTCTGAAGAGTATTGCAGGGCTAAAATAAGCTCTTCTTAAAATGGAGACTTTATGTCAAGGATGAATAAAACCTAATTAATAAAATTAGCAAGTGTTGGTGCAAATGAAGGGTAACTCAAAATAGCCTCATTGGACCAGATTCTCTGTTATCACCTACCTGTACAGCAATAGAGCCAGAGTAATTCCACCAAAGCCAGTGTTGTTATCCTGTCTATAGATTTGTGTGGAAAAAAACACAAGTTGGCCCACAGACAGAAATGAAACCTAGGCTCAAATGATTAGCATAAGCTTCACTTTTTAAAAATAGAATAAGGTCTATATGTATCAAGTTCCCCACATCACAACAGCTGACAGTACCTGTAATTAGTTGCATTTTCTCATCTACTAAAAATAAATACCCCATTCTGCCTTTTTTTAATAGTGTGTCATCCTGCTACTGAAATCTATTTAATAACCTTTGCAGCTCTGCTGTTCCTCATAGATTAGTCTAAATTTGAAGAATGTGCTGTGAATCACTTGCTTAAGTTACAACCCGGAGCAAAGAAGTTAGATCATGAAATCTCTTGTCTCTTTTGGCATCTGATGGACTGCAGTATCAGGAATAAGACTTAATGGGGCAAAATCAGCCTGTACCTTGTAGCAATCTAGTTCTGAGTCAATGTGCACATAAGAAATATAGCTAGGAAAATACTTTTCACAGAAGAAGTTTTCCAGTGGGAATATTCTGTTTTGTCAAAATAAAAAAAAATAAATATCATTTTTTATTTTTTATAAACAAATTGAGGAAAATAGAAGCTATAACGATTACATTTTGAATGGACTGTTTTCAATAACATTTCAAATATTGTTTGAGGAAGAGGGCAAATCTATTGTAAAACATTTAATGAAACATTTCAGAATATTATTCTAGATGAAAAACATTCTTTCAACATGTAGAATATTTTTACATTCATTATAATGCAAAAATGATCCATTATAGTATTTTTCCTTTGGAAACTTTTCAGAATTGTCCATTTATTAAAAAGTTTTGTTTTTTTTTTTATTCCAATTTTCAAATAGGCAGTAATTTTGAAGCACTGGAATAACTTACCTCAGGAAAAAAAAATTCTGTTTCAAAAAAGGTTGTCTTATATTCTGAGTGGGAAGAAACAAATGGTGATTAGAAAAATAAAATTACAAGAATATTATAGAGGAGATCTTTCATAAGCTAGGACTGAGTCTACCCTATGAAATTGGTTATAAACTTTAGTGTACATCAACATTTGAAATACCTAAGAATTTGGCTCAATATGTTTAATTCTGCATGCGTGGCAACTGTTTAGCTTGCTCTTCACATATAGTATTTTCAGGATCTCTCTTTATGACTGACCCATCATTCTTTACTGGTAAGAGCCTTTGTAAATAAACTACTAGGGGAAAACCGTTGAAGCAAATCAGTGTAGTAGACAACAAGAGTGTCCTTTGTCTCAGTTTCCTCAAGACATTATCCTTTTTACATTTAAGACCCCCTTAAATTTATATGATGCTTAGAAGAAGTAAACACTGAACTTCAAATACTTTGGGGCAGTTCTATATATGCCTCCTGTCTTCCCTATCTTGTAGTTTAGAGTATAAAAACTCTGGGGCAAGGGCTTTCTTCATGTTGTCTTGTATAGCATTTATACTTTATTTGAATGTTAAAATGCCATAATCATCATGTGGAACATAGTGAATATAGTTTATGGGGTAGAACTAAAACTCAGATGAGAAAAAAGAGATAGTTAACCACATTAGTCTGAAAATACGTAGGAGGGGCAGGGTGGCCTACTAAGATGCTGTTGTAAAAAAAAGACAAATCTTTTTTTGGGATGCATTACTAGGTGTGTTGCAAGTAAGAAAAGGAATGTAAATATTATATCTGATTCAAATCTAATGCTGTAGTTTTGAGCACCACACTTGAAGAACCAGAAATTGGAGAGAGACCAGAAGTGAGCAACAAGAATGGTAAGAAGCTTAGAAAGCATGTTCTATGAGATCAGGTTGGATAATTTATAAGACCATATCCAGATGGGATGACAATCTTCTGATATATAAAAAAGGTTGTTAGATGTGAAACCCTGAAACAAGCCATATGGAGGTTGTGGAGGCTCCGCCAATGGACGTATTTAAGAACACGCTATATTAATGATCTTTCATTTTAATCACAGAAATAAGTGGAATTCGGGTTACTTTTTTAAAACCAAAAATTGGGGATTTTTTAAAATCGGAGAAAACCAGGGTCCCTGCTCATCGCCTATATAGCTAATACAATAAGGGAAAAAAGGCTTAAGGCCACAGGCAGCATAAGAAGGTAATCATTTGTAAATGACACACATCATGGGAAAACCTAAATATTGTGTGGGGAAAGCATTCACAGGGAACTAAATGTATAACTGTCAGTGTTATAGTTGGATAGTCTCTTTACCATGCCAATGGCTTTGTTCACAGTTATTGGCAGACACTAAGCCCTGCATCCATCTCTATTTATTACATGCATTTCATCAGGTGACAACGTGATGGCATATTTGACACAGCAAACTGAGCTACTGTACAATGTTATGGTAAAGAACTGATTGATATCTTTTTATTTCTTCATTTACTGACCTTTCAGTCTTCAGTATACATACTGCCATCAGAGAAAGTGGTACTGTATACTTCAGGATTTTTCAATCAATCTTATCTTTCTCCATTCTCATTAAATCAAGTACCTACTCTGGTCACTGCTGTGAAAATGATTTGAATGTCTCTGTTTGTTAAAGTCTATGAAACCCTGGCTGTGTAGAGGAACACAGTTTCATTTTACTGCTAACTAGTAGCTACTGTGGGCTTTCTTAATTTAAAATAAATCAGGTGTTAAGGTTATTTATTATTTGGCAGATTAGGCATATTTTGACAGGATATTTACCCCACATAGTGCCCTAATTTGCAACTAAATTGCACGCACCAATATGCTTTTGGATAATTACCACATTTTTCTAAGCTAGCCACATAAATCTTATCCTTATGAGTAAAACCTTTGTTTAAAAACACTTATTTTTAACCTCTATCTTGTCAGACATTCTCACCACAAATGGTGGCAAAGATGCTAATCTCTTTTGCTCTATAATCTAGAACAATAATGACAATATCAGTAGAATTATTCAGTATTCATGTACACATATTGATTAAGAGTGCAGCAATTTTTGTGTTGATGTGAGAATTGAAAGGGGATAATTAAGAACTTAGCAATACTAGTTCAGCCAGACCAGAACTTTCTTCAGCACAAAGACTGCTAGGAGAGGAAGGAAGAGGTAAAAAGCAGGCAATTTAGGCCTGGGAAGAGGTCGTTCCAATTAGCTTCTGAGGTACAGAGTGCAAAATCCTTACATATTCCTGATTCTTGAAGCTTAGTGTATTGGTAGAAAGTGTCACATAGACAGCAGAAAGACCCTCCCCTGAGGATGTGTTTTCTGAATTTGGAGGGGAGATTAGGGTAGATAGTGGATAACCTATAGATATAGCATAGAGGAGATTTCAGAATTTGTGAAGGTATAATTCTGAGCTGATGGGTGGTCCCACTGGAAGAGTTACCACAGTAGGAACCATTTCTTATCTGTGACTATGCAGTGTCCAGCATAATGAGGCCACGGTGTTTACTGCATACTTTGGGCCATAGGCAATTGGTAGGGGGTGCACGGGGATGTATGTGCCCCTATGATGGGGCCAGTGGCCACCCTGATGGCTGACACTAATGGTGCTGGTAGGTCTGGTGCCCTCCCCACCCCCAACAGGGTTGGCAGCTTCTGCTGGTGCCTCCCCAGATTCAGGAGGCACCAGTAACTCATGCTTTGGGCACAACCATGACAGAAATTGCAGTTGAATTCTAGGCCTGGAAGAATGGATGAGAGGTATTTCTCTGCAAGGGGCTAGGTTTTGGGGGCTTTGGGTGGATTTGAAGTGGAAGAAGAATGGTTGGGTTGACAGATTTGAGTGCATAAGGAAGTGGATTTAACTTCTGAATCAGGGTATGGATAAATTAAGTATTAACATCAGCAAAACAGATTAAACAAATTGCAGTATCATAAAAAAACAGCAGCAAATGTGAAATAATGTACATGTATTTGGAATTCCATAGGCCTATGGATATACTGTGTGCTATACAACCACCCATAAGACAAATAGAAAAGAATTGACCTGTAGCATAAAAAAGACATTAGTTAATGTAAAACAATCTGGCATCCTAAAGGATACCAAATTAATCATTAAGACCTGAAAATGTCCTTTCCATTGCAAAGAGACCTGAAACACCAGTTTGTCACAGGCCAGAATATCTGTTTGGGAAAATATCCAAGTTTGAAGTATTAATCATTTTGCTGCTATAGAAAGCATTTAAAATTCATCTTCAGCAGCCCTACAATATATGAGGCAATGAAAGAAGATTGCCTAAAATATAAATCTTCAGGTCTGTTGGTAATATTAAGCTTAGAATTATGTACATCTGTTTATGCAGCTTAAAAAACTGTCTGATAAAGCCCTGCTAAATGCATCACTAGCAGTCATCAGCTGATGATGAGTAGATGTAGGTTGTCCTGTATGTCCACCAGTTTTAACACCCCCTTTGCTAGTGAAAGACAAGAATAGATAAGAGTGACCATATATCCAGGTTTGGCTAGGACAGCCCCAGATTTTGTAAGCTGTCCTGGTAGCCTGACCAGTTAGCAAACATTCAAACAAAAGTCACAGATTGACACCACCCCACCCACATTACCCAGTCTGGCTTCTCCTGAGCACTGGCTGGAGGCAGGGGAAGGGCAGGTCTGGACACTGCTCCTCCTGTCTTGGGTGGGGATCAGCTGGGGTGGGGTAGGGAAAGAGTGCTGCTGTGAGCATGGGCTGCTCACATATGTGTTCACCTCTTCACAGCCCAGTGGAGTCAGGAGCAGGGATTCCCAGGAGGAGGTGGGGGTGGGTGGCTTGGACCCCCGCCTGACCCTGCCAGATCGTGTGACCAGACTCTGGAATAGACTTCCAGTGGGGGTGGTGCAGGCACCTACAATGGAGCTCTTCAAAAGGAGATTGGACACACACCTTGCTGGAGTTATTTGACCCCAGCAGTCTTTCCTGCCCAGAGCAGGAGTCTGGACTCGATCTCACAAGTCCCTTCCAGTCCTAAACTTCTGTGAAACTGTGGATCCCACCCCTGCTCCCACCCACCCAGTTACTAGGGACCCATGTTTGTTGGGGGGTGGCTCTGGGCTCCAGGCTGTGCCCTAGGACCGTGGCCCTGGCTGGCTCTATCCCACCTAGGCCCAAAGGCCAGAGCCCAGATCTCAGCTCAGTGCTCTCCCCACTATCACCAAGTGTGTGTGTGTATGCACTGGGGGTGGGACAAACTGGAGGGAGGAAGGGGCGAGAGAGAGAGAGGAGTAAGTGGGGGGTTGCAGAGGTAGCCAGACATAGAGGTCTGAGAAGCAGAAAAGCAGCTGGGGGTAGGGGGCGGATGGACCGATGGGAAGAAAGAGGCAGTGAGGGAGGAAGGAAGAGGAGAAGGAGAAGGAGTAGGAGTGAGTGGGGGCAGGTGTGAGGAGAGGGGCATAGGGAAGAGAGCCAAAGGGGGCGGAATTGGTGAGCAGTGGTGGGGAGGGTATAGAGGACATCTGAATGGAAGCAAGAGGAGGAAGAGTTTCTCTGTTTGGCATCCACAGGCTCCTTGGACTCTTTTGAGGGGCAGCAGGTGCTGCCCAATGTGCTCTGATCGGTGTCCCACTTGGAGCATTCTTTATGAACCTTTGACCCCCCCTACTCCTGTCCCTGTGATCTCATTAGTTATCCCCAGAATTTAGTTATTTTACATTCAGTTGCCTCCCTAACTAAGGGAAGCTCACAGTTTCCTTAGTAGGCTTAGGCCAGCTATTTAGCTGCATAACAAATAAGGATGTCTCTAGAGTGATCTAGCCTCTGTTCAATGCGCTCCCTGGCACCCATGTAGAACTGTGACAAGACCTTTTCTTCCTCAAATGCTGTAGGGATGCTTTTACACAAATTGATGGATGAGGCTTCATGGGGTTGCTGAAAACACACCCTATGGGGATTTATAATTACATAGAGCTAATTGTGAAGAGCATAGAGATTGGTAGGTCTATGTGTGATATTCCAATTAATGGCTTCTACTGTAGACCTGACCCTACATTTGGATGTGGATACCCATACAACAGCTATTTAACACCTAATCTGCTACAGATTTTATGGTTTTCTAATGATTTATTGCTGTCAACTCTATCAACCCGTCATATGATTCTGTTAGCTGGTCTCAAAATCACCTCTCTTCTAAGGTGAAACAGCCCTTCTTTAAACAAAATTGTTCAGTACTGTGGGAAGCTGCAGCTGTAATGGAATGAATAAAGATAAAAAAAAAGACTTTGAAATTGATAACAGGTATGAAAAGACTTCTTTACACAGAGAGAGATTAGAAGCATTGGGATGGCTTAGTTTAAAGAGGGGGTGTATAAGGGGAGGCATCACATAGGTTCATATGATAGAGAGAAACTGAATTGGGAGCTTTTTATCTAGATTCATAATTTAAGAAAAGGAAACCAAAGGCATCATATTTAATAATGCTAAATGGAAATACTTTATTAAGAGCATAAATTACTCATTGTCTGTAGAACTCATTTCCATACCAATGCGGCCAAGCACTCAATAGTATTCAAAAAATGATTAGATTTGTATAGCTAATGGCACATCTGAAGTTACATTATCTAAGATATTTTTACAAAATAAAAGGGATATAAAGCCTCATGCTTCAAGGTATGAGCCAGTCATTAACTGCTTAGGTATAACCCAATAAATTTATCTTACTGTTTTAAAATAACCTTCAGAAGAGATTCTTCAGATCCTTCTTGCATACCTATATTGAATCAATACACATTTTTTAATAAAGTAAAGAATTATCAAATTCCACACTAGTTATACCAATGAGATATAGAGTTTGGAAATCAGACACTAACAGAAGTGAATTTCTGGAGAGCTACTTTTATCATTTCAAGTAAGGCCTCAGTCTTTGATTAGAATGGGAACATTCAGTAGTAGAAGCTCTTACTGAGGAAACAGGACCCAACATCTCCTTAATTAGTGATTAAGTTTACCTGTATGATGGCTCAATAATAAATGCAGAAAGTGGTTTTAAGAGTTCAGCGGTCAAACCCTTTTGAATTTGTAAAGCTTATGCTTATACAGTCGTTACACTTTGCTACTCGTGAAATGCCCAATATATACCTGTTCCTTCCAGTATGAAAAAGGTCAAAAATGAGTTAGAATATACTGACTTCTGGATTAAGCTTTTATAAAGTCAAGGAGCAGCAGTATTGTTCATCTTGAAAGAGCCACTAAAAGGCTAGTTTTTATATGAAATATGTATGAATGCTAAGGAAAATATATTGGTTCCTGGTGGGATCCTCCAAGTTGGACTTGAAAGAATGATCTTTTTTTTCCTTTTAGAAGACAGCAATAGGAAACACATCTGGTGAGCAAGAATCTTTTTTTTTTAAAGATAGTCTTCTGAGAGGAGCATGAGCAAAGGCAGACTATAACTTAAAATGCAAAGAAAATGAGATTAGCAAGATTCAGTAAAGAAATGAATGAGAATAGTGTCAGGGGGAAAAGAAAAAAACCACCCTCAACGTATGTACTCTTCCGATCAATCTCTGAATTCACTACTAAGGAAAGGGATTCAGCCACCGGAACATACAGATATACAGCTGTGAGTATCGAATACTTGGACATTTAAATATTTATGTGCCCAACAGCAGTATTTTCTCTTGGAAAATATCACCCCTTTGGTTGCTGCAGAAAAAAAGAAACCATAGGAAGAAACATAACATCACCAGGGGAGTGGGAAGTCTGAAGCTAGCTCTCCATGGGAAAGATGACAAAAAGCACAAACATCCCTATCTTCTTGATTCCCAAAAAGCATTTCCCCTACATTTGCATAATGCCCCCATCTCCTCCTCCTCCACCCATATAAGGGGACAATTTTAAAAGCTACTTTCCCAGAAGAAACTAACTGAAATATTTTCATGCAGAGGAGTTTACAATGTCTGCAAAATCAAAGGTGGCTGTCGCAGGAGGGAGTAGAAGAGGCACAGTGTAGAAGGAGAAAGACAAAACAGACCCTTTGGCCAGAGAGGGCTTTTGTGAGTTAATCTCAGGAATCAGAGCTTTAAAATCCTTTATGGAAGCACATTTTGACAAAGCCAAAGAAGAGATAAAAGAAAGTGGGACAAGATCACAGACCTGGAGATAAAGGTGGAAGGATACCTGCAATCAGCAATAAATCTGGAAAATGAAATTAAGTTGATTGGGGAAAAAAAGAAAGGAGCTTGCAGAGAAAAGTGAGATTATAGAATGCTGTGAGAGAAGAAATAATATTAGAATAACGAGGAGTGGAGAAGGGGGATGCAACAGAATTCATAGATTTCATAGACATTAGGGCTGGATGGGACCTCGGGAGATCATCGAGTCCAGCCCCCTGCCCAAAGGGCAGGAAGTCAGCTGGGGTCATAGGATCCCAGCAAAATAAGCATCCAATTTACTCTTGAATATTTAAAGCAACTGTTCTACAGCTAATGAAGGCAACAAACAGATGTTCTTTCTCAAAAATTTCCACTGGTAGAAAACTTTACAGAAGCAGGAGTATACAGATGTTCAGCCTGCAGCCACCTTCTCTAGCTTTCTCCCTCACCTTCCCCAGCCCAAGATGATCCTAATTTGTGGAATGCATGGGGACCTGTGCCTGCTCTGTTCCCCCTAGACTCTACAATGTGAGGAGCTGGCGGAGATAAGCTGGTGATTACCCCTGGTTTATGGGATGGGTAGGAACAGCTGCCTCCTATGCCTTCTCTAGACTAGGTTGACCCTGGTCTCTGGATGACATGGGAATTTTTCCCTCAACTCCACTCCTCCTGGACCTTGGGAGCAGTTAAGCTAGTAGAAAGAGTACAAACATTCATTCTCCCAGGAGAAACTTCTTCCTGGTTAGAGTCATCTTATTTTTCTCCCAGGACTATCATTTTTTGGCATGGAAAAAAGAGTATGAACATTTGTACACTTTTGGTTTCTGCTTGGAGAGTTATAATTGGTAGAAACTGATCACCTGTGGATGGCTAAAGGCAACAGTCCTTGTAGACAGAGCACACAAAGCTCTCTACACAGCCAATTTAATTTTCAAACAAACTGAGACAAATGACACTATGCTTGCTGTGTTTGGAACAAAAGCAGTAGATCTTGAAGAAAGGTAAAGAGACTTCTGAGTCTATTCTTAGAAGATATAAAATACAAGTATTTAAAGATTTGTCACAGGATACATTAAGGATAAGGAAGGAACTAAGTGAAATTACAGCATATCTCAGAGAACCTGCTATAAGATACAGATGGGGTATTTCTGTTAATCTTATCTTCACAGATCAAAAACAGCAGTGCATCATAATGAAGAAAAAAAGGTCTTAAGTGCTCGGGAAATTAAACTTAATGGAGAAGACCCTGGAATCTCAGCCTGAGACTTATGCTTCACATACAGAGTGTGCCTCTACACATGCAAATACTCTGGCGTGGGTTTACCCTAAAGTAAACCCACCCCAGGCAGGTGTGTACTTATGCAGGGATGCAGGACTAGAATCTTCCACAAGGCCTGGGCAGAGGAGGCACAGCCGGTGGAAGATGCCTGGCAGTGGGTGAGCCGTGCACTTGCCAGCGGGGGGCCAGGATACTGGGTGCGAGAGATGCCGGTTGACTACCTCCTTCTTCACTTCCTGCTGTAGCTCACCTGGATGACTGGCCCTAGACCTCAGTCCCACCACGCACCATGCATGCTCTGGACAGTTCTCCAAAAAGCAGTTTATTCCCCTCCAGAGAAACAGACTCCCCCCCTCCCCAACAACAGACCCCTTCCTCCCTGTCTGCACCTCCCTATAGAGCCCTTCCACCACCAACCCCACCCACCACCAAGAAAACACCCTCTTCCCCATGCAAACTACTTACAATGCATACTGTATATGTGACCCCCTGTGGTGGGGGACTGTGGGATGGAGGCACTTAAGGAGTGGAGCCCAGGAACAAGTGCCTAGTGCCCGAGCCTCTGGCCACTTCCCTGTGGGTATGCACACTGCAGGGAGGCTAGCAGCCAGGGCACTCGGGGGTGATGACAGGCACTGCTCTACCGGTGTGGCTGGCTTCCTCTCCTGCAGCCTGTGGGCTGGGCCAGCAGGGTCCATGCCTAGTCCTGTCTCTGCTGTAGGTTGGTCCTACTTCACAGCTTCAAGCAGCCAGGGTGAGCAGTGTGGCTGGGCCAAGGTGCAGGGCTTGGTGGCAGAGGCCCTGGGGTGTGGCCTGGGGCAAGGGCTCCTGGCTGGTGGAAGTACCGGTGCACCTCAGCCCAGGCCCAGAGTGGGGACCTGCTTCTAGGTGGCAGGTGGCTGCCAGGGGGTAGGCAGGCAAGGGCTAGGTGCAGGGCAGCAGGTGACATGAATGTGACCACCAGGGCCAGAATGGTGTCCAGCACCCAGGGGTTCCTTCTGTTGCCTCCACTGCTCTGGCCACCAGGACAGTCTACCAGTCTAGCACCTCCATGTGCTGCTTCTCCAGGGCCACAATCCTCTCCCAGAACCCCTAGTCTGCCTGGTCCTTTGCCTCCTCATGCTGGTCCCTCACCTGCTGTCATTGGTCCCTAGCATCCTCACAGGCAATGTCCTCCACCCTGATCTGCAAGTCTGTCAGGCACTCCTTGGCGACAGCGACCAGCTGGTCCAGGAGCTAAGTCTGGTCCTGCATTTGGCACTGCCAGAGCCAGCATATCCACAGGGCCCAAGCCTAGGCTGCCAGCGACCTTGATGGTGCATCATGGCTGTCAACTGGTGTCTCTCCCCTGCATGCAGCTACAGAGCATACAAAGCTATGAGAAAGAGGTCATTTGGGAGAGTATGCAACATTTCTGAAATAAGATGTTCTGTACTGGGGGCTGTACACTCCCTGGCCTCAGATTGGGAGTTGTTTTGTGTGTGGGTATGCACAGACCATGGTAAGTCAGCCAGGCTGGGGCAGGTAGGCCACCAGGTCTGGGACAGGTCTGGCCTCTGGCAGCACTTGTAGCTGCAGCTCCAGAGGCATTCCCCCTTGCTTTTCCTCTTTCAGGCCTGCCTGTCTCCTGTGTTGATGCCAAGTCCCTGTGTGCAGGAGTAGGGGCTGGGGCAAGGGTGGGAAGGGCCCTCCCCACACTGGGGCTTACCATGTGGGCATGGTAGAAGTGCCCAGCTGCCTGAGTCAGTCCTCACTGGCAGTGAGGGTGTGTAGCTTCTCATGGTGTCCTGGGATGTGGAGGCACAGCCTCTGGCTGCCAAGCAAAGTCCCCCTCCAGTGGGGGGCTGGTCCTGCTCACAGCCGGTGGTGCCATGGCCAGCCTGGCCACATGGGTGTGGCTGAGCACCTGCAGTCCAGGGGTGGGAAGCTGGGTAGGGCAGGCTTCTAGCAGGTCAAAGGGCCCTCTTCCAGTGATGCATCACTGCGGGTGCCAGGATACAGCAGATGTTTGGGCAGGTTGCTCATGCTCAAATAGCATGGCTCAGGCCATGGTCCTAGGGCTGGCAGATGTTTTTCAGCTGCTGCATAAAGGGCATGGACTTGCAGGCAGCCCCCCAACCAGTGGTTGTCTCTGGTTGTCTCACCCCACAGCATGATGAGGTCTGCAGTCTCCTCCTGGGACCAGTTGTGGTCCTGGGAGGTAGTGTGTGGCATCAAGGAGGCTGGTGCAGCAGTTCTGGTGCTGCAGGCCCTGGACAGTTACTTGCAGTACCCAGTGCAGGGGTACAATGTGGGACAGGCAGGTGTGCAACAACGGTGTGCTGGCCACCAGTGGTGGGGTCCGGACAAGCTGCTGTGGCTGGCCTGGGGCCAGTTGGAGCTGGACCTAGTGTGGTGCCAGGCCTGGCAAGTGGCCCAAGGTGCTACCCAAGGTGCTGCCAGGCCTGGCAAGTGCTTGCAGCACCTAGCGCTGCACAACAGTACAAGCCTGGTATTTGTGCGGCAGTGTAGTGGCAGGGACCAGTGCTGGAGGCTAGACAGGCTGATTTGGCTAGCCTGGGGCCTCTGTGGGGACACATAGTGGCCTGAGGCTGGCTGCAGGTGGCCCTGGGCCCTGGTATCTCCACAGGCTTTTAAAGAAAGGCCGCACCAGCACTGGTGCTGGAGAAGTTCCCAGCCCCTGGGCCCTGGACTGAGGGTGGTCTCTGGTGGTGGGCCTGACTGAAAGCAAATTTTCTCCTGGTCAGTGGCTATATGTGCATTACTGTGCAGTAACTAATTGCAAGCAGATTTCCTAATTGTATTTGCAGGTAGGAAGTTTACTTGTGATCAGAGTAGACTGCTTTGCAGTAAACATCAGCACCTGTACACACGGACATTTACTGCTCAGTAATTTGGTCTACCGTGCAGTAAAGTGTCTCATATAGCTGTGCTCAGACAGTAAGAAGCAGGCCCATTTTACTGCTGAATGGCAAACTCTTAAACCCAGGAGAAAGAATATATCAAATACAAGGACAAGAAAACAGAGAAATCACAAAACTAGAGGTATAACTATAGAATGAATAATAGTATGAGGGAGATGATAAGAAAAAAATGGAAGGAGAAATACGACAAGGGGAGTAAAAAGATAAAAACAGCAATGTTGACCTGAATACAACTCACATTTTCAAAAATGCTTAGTAATCAGCAGTTTTCCTGGTGCCACTTATAGCTAATTTTCAAATTATGTAAAGTGTTGAACTCTTTTGAAAATATGCCCATCCATTTTGGTGCCAACAAGGGAATTAAATCATTCTGAAGATTTTATTCCAATTTTTAGGGCTCATTTTTTTCTAAAATCATACAAATCCCCAGAATATTTAGACCTGTAGTACGACAGTCATTGTGATATGACCAATGTTTTTCACTTATTCTACTTACCTGGCCTCATTATTGGGAAAATGTTGCTGGTAGTGTTTTATTTTAAATTTCCTGTGTTTACCTCAGACATAGGTCTGTTCATTGCAATTCTAAGGCCCAGAACCTGAAAGATTTGTAGATACGTGCTTCATATTGAAATTGGAAGTTAGGGTTTTTAAATAACTTGAATGTTAAGGCCCAACTACCTAATGGAAAATGTGGATAGTTTTTAACTCTTATTGAATTTAACAAAAGCTGAGGGCTCTTGGTTCCTTCTACATTTTAGCCAATGGAGACTACAATTTCCTTTCATTACGTTAGTTTCATATAAATGTAACTTATTACTGTAAACAAGGAATCACGTATTGAAGGTGAGAGAGAAAGCAATCTTTAATATGCAGTGTTGACTGTTCCATCAGAAAAAAATGTCTACTCATCTTCCTCAGACAGTTTCCATCACAATAGTATCTGAGTGCCTCTCAGTCTTAATGCATTTATCTTCAGTATTATCCCATGAGATTGTACCAAACCTATGGGCAGAAATCAAGTGGGCCAACCACTGGGCCAGGCATTGGCCAACCAAGGTCAGATCTATTCCTACAGTGTTTTATACCAGCACCAAATGAGCCCCTGCACTGGGTATGACCTTGAAAGAGAAGCATGAGTCAAGCTGAACAGAGTGAGATCTGAATATGGATGCTTCAAACAACACTTCACAAGATGAACTTCTTGGACAGTCCCCAGTGTGAATGTGGTGTCCAACAAACTGCACAATACTTTATTAAAAGCTACAAGCTTTACAAATGCTCAGACAGGGTAGATGGGATATGTACATTGAACAATAATACCAGGCAGTGGCTCATAGATTTGAAAGTTGAGATCTGACACCGTAAGAAAGAGAGGGATTATGCTATAATACCTGTTTAACAGTCACAAAAATAAAACAGAGATAGCAGTTGGTTCAACATAAGAAAACTAACAACAATCCTTGCCTCTCAGACAGGTATAAGAAATTGTTCATTGTCTCACAGAATGTAGTTGAGCTATCTCTAAAATACTTTTATTATTTCTGAAAATAACCGCCCCCCCAGAGGAAAATAAGCAAAAATCATTGCTACTGTAAAATAAATTAAAGAAAAAGAGAATATTCCATTCAATATTTGCAGCATTTGTTGAAAATTCAGAGCTACACCTTCCTATTGCTTTTTTTTTGAATTGGTGTAGACTAAAAACTGACTACATTTTCCAAAAAACCCCAAACTTATACAAAATGTGGTTTTACTGAGCCCAAAATGTTTTGTCAGGAAACTTTCAGGTGCTACAAATGTTTGCTGAATCCATTGCAAGATTCCCTTGAAACCTGAGCAGATTCCTGGCACCACCCAAAAACTGGTCTTTTCCTCACTTTTCCAATGTTGGCAGTTTTAGAACAGGCATGCTGATTTAAGGCCAGAAACACGGACTGCCAGGGCTATGTATCTGGTGTTCTGTTGTTGGTTGGTTGGAACAGATCTTCCAAAAAGACTGTTTCTGGCCCTGGCCAGGTGTCTACTGTTTCCAAGGTTTATGTGCCAGTTTCCAGGCTCTCTGTCATTGAACTAAAAGCCTGAGCACCCTGTATATCTCCATTTCTAATTGGGGCTTATTCCCATTGCCTTAGTAAGGAGCCTGGAGGACTTGAGGAACCTGACCCCAACTGTTATCTCAGTTCCTGAAACTCTGACAGCTGTTCAAGGAACAGCTTCAGCATTTCTGAAACCTGCTGCAGTTCAGAAACACTTTGGTCACTGTTTCTAAAATGATGTTTCCTTAGAATTCCTGTTTCCTGTTATATGTTAAACATTATTTATCCCCCACCACAATAATCTATGAATTAGAAATTTTAAATTTCACCTCTAATATCATATATATTTTCATATTTCATAATATAAATAAGAGGTACATTAATAGATATGTTGTTAAATTTTCCTGGAAAAAGGTCAGGAAGGAGTTACATTTTCTTTGCCATCACAAGCTTTCAGTGGGAAGCACTGATGATGAATTTAAACAGTGTATTACAACTGAAATTACTAATGCTTCATCTTCCTGAGATGTGCAATGAATCATGGAAAGAATACTGGCAAAATCTTTGCTAATTTTAAGACATGCATAGCATATTGTAACTTAAAACCATGCAACACAGTAAGTTCTTTGACTTTTTAAATGAACTAGTACAGTTTAAAATCATGCAAGGACAAATAGCTGGACCAAAAATTCCACTCTGCTTCAGAATTACTCTGAAGTCATGGCCAACAATTATATATAATTATACATAACTACAAAAGGCTGTCTCCATCTACTGGGTGCCACGTAATTTGCTACTCCATTAATAACAAGGCGTATTATAGCTTCAGAGATAGTACAAACTATAATTATAGGTTATTATAGGGCTTTTATTACATTCTTTTGCTTTTTATGTGCAGAGTTTCTGAACAATACTTTTTGGGGGCTGAAATTTTCCAGGTTTGGTCTCATCCATAGATTTGGGTTAGTCTTTTAAGCCATGAAAGTTTTGTGACCAGGCAATCCATTGGCTGTTGGAGAGAAAATAAAAAGGCCTTCTACTGATTTGTATATGTGTTTATTGCTTATTAATAAATAGGAGTCTGAAGAAAAATGCCTTCCAAGTTTTCCATGTAAATAGTTCCTTAAGGGGCATTACTATAATTTATAAACTAGGAAGCCATTAAAAATAAGGCCTTTTCAAACAATTAAAATCTCACGTCTGAGCCTACTTGGTTGGCATTCAATTTTAGCAGTGCCCTCACAGGCTCCAGGGCTGTGAACAAGACAGTTATGATAAGTGAGCTTGTAAATATCATACTGAAATAATCCTCCAAAGGATTAAAAATGGGTTTCTTAGTTTGGTACTTTTACAAATGTGCTACAGTGTTCTTAACTAGCATTGTAGATCCCTTTGAGTTTAAAATGGGAGTTAAGCAAGGCTGCATCATTACTCTAACACTCTTCTCAATATTCCCTGCTGTGATCTGACTACCAGCAAACTCCCAGCCAGGATGGAGCTAAACCACTGAATGGATGGCAAGCCGTTTAACCTCAGCCGACTCTGAGCCAAAACCAAGACCACCCCAACCTCAATCATAGAGCTCCATTGTGCTGATGTTCTTGTGGTGTATGGTCACTAAGAAGCAGACCTTTAGGCAATCATTGATGTCTTTACCAAGGCATACAAGAAAATGAGACTGATGCTTAAAATTCAGAAGATTTTGCAGTGAGCGGGGAGCTCGGATAGGCAACCGCACTGGTGTCAGAAGTAGGGGTGGGCTGAGTGGGGAGCTCCTGCAGATGGCTGCAGTGGTGTGAGTGGGGGGAGGGCAGGGTAGCGAGCACCAACTGGCGACCACCCACAGATGCCATTGTCAGTGTCGGTGGTGATGAGGGACAGCTCACAGATGCTATTGGCAGTCAGGGAGGGGAGGGGAGGCATGGTGAGTGGTGGCTGCCCACAGATGCTGCTGGCAGCATCGGCAGTGCTTTTCTCAAGGGGTGCACCGCTAATCTTGGGGTGCACGTGCACCCACGTGCACCCCCTATGCATCATCAAAGATGACATCAGATCTGAAACCAAGATCATGGTTAAACCAAGCAATTATGATCCATACCTTGCTGTACAGAGCTAAGACATGGACAATGTATAGGAGACATCTAAAGTTGTTAGAGAAGTACTGCCAATTCTGCTTGTGGAAGATCCTCCAAATCCAGTGGGAAGACATGTATTAATGATAGCAGCCTCCTGCAAGCAAACACCATGAGTACTGAGGTGATGATCATGCAACATCGACTTTGTTGGGCTGGCCATATCATCCAGATGTCTGACTCCAGACTCCCAAAGCAAGTTTTATTCCTATGCTGTTTTATTCAAAGCCTATGCTGAAGAGGAGGGCAGAGAAAGTGCTTCAGGGACATCCTCAAGGACAACTTTACAATATGCAACATCAAGTTCAACTCATGAGAGACTATCACCCAGGACTGTGCCAAATAGAAGAAGAGCATGTTTCTGGAATCTCAGTACTTTGAAACTTCATAGCACCAAAGAGATAGAAAAGTGGAAGCAGTGTGTCACGGACCAAATCAAGATTCCAGCGCTACCCATCCCACATGGAAACTCATGTCCAAACTGCAGTAGAATCTGTTGATCCTGGATAGGCTTCATCAGCTATCTTCAGACACACAGATCATGGGAGACAATTGTTGGTACTGGATTTATGACCAAGATACCTTGCTCTGGGTGGACTTAAACCCTCATACTGACCACGGCCTCTCCAGTCAATAATAAGCAATTATATGGATAAACAGTGATAGCACATAAGAATAATGCAAACAATTCTATATTTACCAGTCCTAGAGCTATCACAGAGGTAAGGTACATCTGTCCAGTACATGAGCTTCACTCTGAGGTTCTTTCTTGAATATCAGATGCCAGCAGCCTGGAGGTTGAAGGCTGAGGCCCATGGCCCACCCACCCTCCCAGTCGGGTGGGTGAGACGGGCTGATAGTGTGCCCTCTGTCTATGGTGGCCTCAGGTTCCCCTCTTGGGGACCTTTTGCTGCCCTGAAATCTTTCTTTTTATATCCTTTCTCCCTCCTGATGACTCTTTATCTCTGGGCATTGTTGATTGCATTCCCTGTGATTGGCATACTGTCACATTCTGTTCTGTCAGCATATTCCTCTGTTTCACAAACACATCACGTGCACACGCATCTTAATATAGTTATAGTTTCATAGTTTCATAGTAGCTAGAGTCGGAAGGGACCTAGGTAGATCATCTAGTCCGACCCCCTGCCTTCGCAGGAAAGAGCACCGGGGTCAGATGACCCCGGCAAGGTGCTCCTCTAACTTCCTTTTAAAAATCTCCAGGCTAGGAGCCTGCACCACTTCCCCTGGAAGCCGGTTCCAGGCCCTAGCCACCCTGACTGTGAAGTAGCGCCTCCTAATATCTAATCTAAACTTACCCTCCGCCAGCTTGTGACCGTTATTCCTGGTCACTCCTGGCAGCACACGGGGGAACAGGGACTCCCCCAATACCTGCTGATCCCCCCTGACCAGTTTGTAGCAGGCCACAAGGTCCCCCCTTAACCTTCTCTTGTGGAGGCTAAACAGGTTCAGGTTCCATAGCCTCTCCTCATAAGGCCTGCCCTGCTGACCCCTGATCATACGAGTGGCCCTCCTCTGGACTCTTTCCATATCGTCCACGTCCCTCTTGAAGTGTGGCGCCCAGAACTGGACGCAGTACTCCAGCTGCGGCCTGACCAGTGCCGCATAGAGGGGGAGATCACCTCCCTGGACCTGCTCGAGATGCATCTGTGGATGCATGACAGGGTACGGTTGGCCTTCTTGACTGCCTCCCCACACTGCTGGCCCATGTTCATCGTGGAGTCAATGACGACTCCAAGATCCTTTTCCGTCTCCATGCTGGCAAGAGGGGAGTTCCCCAACCTGTAAGTGTGGTGCTGGTTCTTCCTCCCCATGTGCAACACCTTGCACTTATCAGTGTTAAACCCCATCCTATTCTCATCTGCCCACCGTTGCAACCTGTCAAGGTCAGCTTGTAGCCTATTGCACCCATCTAGTGCACCCACATCTCCCCACATCTTAGTGTCATCAGCAAACTTGAACAGGGTGCTTTCTACCCCCTCATCCAAGTCACTGATGAAGATGTTGAACAGTGCGGGCCCGAGGACCGAGCCCTGAGGAACCTCACTGCCCACGTCCTTCCAGGTCGAGAAGAACCCATCCACTACCACCCTCTGGGTGCGGCCCTCCAACCAGTTAACCCATTTGACCCATTTGACTGTGTGGGCATCGACACCACAGTCTCCCAGTTTTTTGATGAGGACAGGGTGAGAGACAGTGTCGAAAGCCTTCCGGAAGTCCAGAAAGACTACATCCACAGCAACCCCTGCGTCTAATGATTTGGTGACCTGATCGTAAAAGGCCACCAGCTTGGTCTGACAAGACCTGCCACTGATGAACCCATGTTGGTTGCCCCTGAGCATGCATTCCCCCGCAAGGCCCTCCTGGATGTGTGCCAGGATAATTTTTTCAAAGAGCTTACCCGGGATTGAGGTAAGACTAACTGGCCTGTAATTTCCCGGGTCCTCTTTTTTTCCCTTTTTGAAGATAGGGACCACATTGGCCCTCTTCCAGTCCTCCGGCACCTCACCAGAGCACCACGAGTGCTCATAGAGCTGCGCCAGGGGTCCCGCAATGACCTCGGCCAGTTCCTGTAGAACCCTAGGGTGAAGGTCGTCCGGACCAGCGGACTTGAACACGTCCAGCCTCTCCAGAAGTACCCTAACTAACTCCTCGCTAACCCCTGGCCCAGGCGTGTCTCTCCCTGGGCCCGAGGGGGGCCCATCAGGGAGGTGGCTGAACTGGTCCCTACTTATTGTCCCTCATCATTTCGTCTGTGTACCAAAACCAGAAATCCCAAGGGCCCTGAAGTTTGGCACTCTGACCTGGCACCAATGCTGCAGAGTCCCTTATCTTTGTTATGGAACAATGTGGTATGTGTCTTCAGTTTCCCAGCCTGTGTGTCTGCTCCAACACAGGGGCCTTGAAGGAAACTTCATCACAAGAAGGCTTTTAAGAATCAATTAGCCCTTGCCATTTCCCAGTACCATTCTTCTAATGAATGTGTACTTTGCCTACAAACCAATACTGAAAAGCCAGCCTCTAAATATCATTTTATAGCCATCAGCAATCATCCTTGGCTTCAAGGAATTGCCTTGTAGACAGCCTTCATCAGCCTTGTACAAAAATCTAGTCAGCCACACAATTGGTCAAAATTTAAAAGTGTGTGGAAACTCATACAACTCCATGTTGTACTTTCAGAAGCCTCTAAGTGGTTTAGAAATGAAAATGACTAGGAACACAGTGCCAAGGGACTTTCAGTTAGACCCATGCTTCCTAACCAGTTTGGTTCTTTTTTGATTCACTCCTACCCCTTTCCAGCATGTTGGAATTTTGTGCAGCTCATATCATCCCTTAGGAAGGTGGAGCATGCCATAAATGGTGCAGTTAGATTCTTTGTGATCTCCTTTTGGTTTCTGTCATGGTCATACTAAGAATCATTTGTCATTCTTTAAACTGGTTTCCTTTAAAAAATAATAGAAAAGTATATAATGAGTTATTTGCTTGATACATTCTGGTCCCATAGATAAATGTGTTATCAGCCTTGTTTTTTAAAAGCATATCATTTACATAAGAAACTGGAAAGACAGTTAATTAGCCTTTTGGAGTATTAGGTAAATATTTGTAAATAAAACATGTATTATGTACCTGATAAATGTTCTGTCAGAGCTGTTCTGGTCTTTTGCACACTGCAAATATGTATTCAGTGGGGTCTTGTTGTTTTTAATTTGATTTTGTGAATATTTCAACTTTTTAAGATTGCTGAATTGATACCAGATAAATACCAGCCCAGGTGGAGCAGACGAATTTAGATAGCCCACAAAATGAACATCTCTACATTGATCTAACCATGACATCATCCTCCACATAAGGCAACAGCCTCTCTAAGCTGTTAACTAGTTTGTTATTCATTTCTGTGCAGCCTCATGTCTCATTTCAATTTAGACCCTCATGTCAGCTTTTCCTGGTGATATATTCTTGTCCAAGAGAGACTGAACTAAATTAACTTAATGTAGGTCATCAACAGCTGTTGATCTTTAATCCTGGTGGTGAATGGCAAGTTTTTTTTCATTGTATTACACAGTCCTCCTCACAGACAATTTTTAGATATTGAAAAAGTCAGATGCTCTCTGTATCTCATAGACCATAATATGGGACCTTTTTATCAGTATGCATATTAGCACATAATTAAACAAGAGGTCAGAACTGTTTCTTTAGAACTGCGTAGCAGAAAGTGTAGGCAGGGAATATGTATTATGCCAATTAAATTATATAAAGTAAAATTAGAAACGTTATTAATTCCTATTCTTGAAACAATATTTCCAAATGAAACATCCCAGCTCTTAAATTTTATTTGCAAGATACCAAGTGTGTTAGCTCATATTAGAGTTGGCTGAGTTGTTGATGGGGATGATGTCACCGAATTAATTTAGTTTGGTTTTCTGTTAAATTAGCTGTGCTTGTTGGTATCAGTGTTAATGCTATTTAGTTAGGCCCAAGCATTGTGATCCACATAGGAGGTCTGTTCATCATAAAACTATAGTTTCATGCAGCAGTTTGCTCACTTATAAAAAGAGAGCTTGGATTTCTTTAGGGAGGAAGCCTTGTTTTCTGAGGTGTAGCAAAACTCCCAGTTATTCTTTTTTTTTAAAATGTATTCCCTCCGCTTCCCCAACCATTTCTTACCTTTTTCTCTCTTTTTCTATTCCCTATAGATAAGTAGAAGTGAGCTAAGACATAGGATAAGCTTCAGCAATTTATTTTGGTAGCAAGTTGTATTTGTTCTGTTTTTTCTTCTTCTTTATATTGTATAATTATTATGTTGATATTGATTTTTACTGTTCCATATTAGTGTTTCATTGATACTATATGATTTAGGCCTACATATGTACATTAGCATATGTCACGTCAAGTTTCTGTTTTGTTTGTCATGTCTCCATCTTGTCTCCATGCCCTGTTGTGTAAGTATGTTGTAACCTATGACTCCTACCTACCTCCTATGTAATTTGGTTCCTGAATGAATGGGACTGAATGGGGGTGCTTGAGAGACAATGGCAGTAGGTCTAAAAATAGTTCTTTCTGAATGACTGAACCATCAACACCAAGATCTGGACCAATGACCCAGCCATTGGAACCACCCTCAGCATTCAAGAAACAAAAGATGAGGCAACCCACCATTGTGCCAAGCTGCACATGCTCAGTAAGAACACCTGGAACCCTCTGGAACAGGACTGACCTTGCCAGGACAGGCCTTCCCCACAGGAGATCATAGGTAGTCTGCCCCATAAAAAGGGGTAGTGAAGACTGACTCCTTGGGATGCCCTCTCCATCTGGACCAGCACTATGCCATACCATCTATCCACCCAGAGGCCCTGCTGACAACCCCCCTCTGGACAACACCTGCTGGACAAAGGCCCCTTTCCAACCTAGATAGGTAGCTATCACCCCCACCCCCTCTTCATCCAAGGACTTGGACGCTGTTTCTCTTCCCTATGTGGTCTCTAATTCTTCCACTAAGTCTCTTTCTCCTGCTGCCATTGTGAGTGATTATGTGTGTGTGAACCAGTAACTTCATGGGGCTGTGTAGTGTGTTGTCTGTTTAATAAACCTGTTATTTTGAAACCCTGAGTTGGGTTTTTGTATGTTTCCTAACTGTTTCCTCCTTCCCACCACTTATCTGCCCTGCAAGCTCCCAGCTTTCAACCTCTGTTTCCAGCCCCAAGCTCCCAGCTTTCTGCTTCAGTTTCCAGCCCCAAGCTCCCAGCCTTCTGCCTCAGTTTCTTTCCTGGCTGTCTCCTCCTTGCCACCAGGCTTTTTCCCTTGCACCAGTGAACTCAATTAACCCTAGGGCCACTTAACCTTAAGTAACCCCAAGCCTCAGTTCCTCAGCCCAGCTTCTCTCTAGTCTACTGGTTCTAATCCCAGTTCCAGCAACTTCCACTCCTTACACTTTCTCTCTCATCTTAACCTTCCCTCATGTATTCCAAGTACGCAAACACAGACATACATACCGTACCACTCAAGTTAGGAACCCACCTGTGTTTATGTGTAGGTGGGTGGTATATGTGTGAACTGGTGAATATACACACACACACACATCAATGTGTGTGTGCTATACAAATTAGTGATCCATGTATGTGTATGGAGTGTGTAGGTATTGACAACTGATTGATGTGTAGTGTGTATGTGCTTGAACTGGTGATAAGTATGCATGTGCCTAGGCTGGTTTGGGTGTGTATGTCCCTGAGTTGGTAATATGTGTGTATGTGTATGCACCTATTTGATTTGTGTGTTTATATATGTGCAGTTGTGTCACATCCTCCTGTCTAACAGCGTAATATTGAGATCCTGATAGTTGGCCTGACCCCACAGGGCAACTGAGGTACAAGTGTATTATCCCATTTTATACCTGTGAAGTACTGAGATAACCCTTTTCCTTCTGGTACAGGAGGGGCTATTTAGAGTTAATGGCCATTCAAAATGTCTAGAAATGGAAGTCAAAGTCAGAGATAGTCAGACCCAGGATAAATCCCACTTCTGTTTTCACCCTTAAATCACACTGAAGGTTTGAGGACTTGTATGGTGGTCTCATTTAGAGGCACCAGTCATTTTGGTCCCATAGGGCATGTCCACACATGCAAGCATGTGCACTTGCAGCAGCTCAAATAGAAGCGGTGCAAATTTGAGCCAGGGCTTTTAGTTTCAGTGCACATGCTTGGGCATGCACTTTCTTGTGGAGCAAATTGTGCCACTTGGGACAATATATGTTTTGCTGGCCCCCACAGGGGCTACAGCCTCCCCTTAGGGGTTACAACCCCCCAACAGAGTCCATAACCTCCCCACAGGGGTTACAGCCCCCCAGCAGAGGCTATGGTTCCCCCAACAGGGGCAACAGCCCCCGCTACAGGGCCCACATGCCCCACACCTGCTTACGCACCCAGGTCCCCAGATTGCTGCCCCGCCTGTCCCCATCCCCTTTGCTCCCCTAGACATCCCAATGGCTTCCCTGCCTGGCCCCATCCCCCAATTTCACCCCCAGCCCCCCATGGTTGCTCCCCCAACCCCAGCCTCCAGCACTTAGAAAAAAAAAAGCCTCTACTCACCCAAAGATCAGGGGATATGGGGACTCCAGAACCTCCTGGCAGAACTCCCCAGGGCATCACAGGGTAGTGGGGGGCAGAAGAGCCTGGGCTGGGGCTTCGGGGGGTGTCACCCATTCCTGCACTGTGCGGGCAGGGCCCCAGTGACCCAGACAGCAGCTGGAACTCCTGGTAAGTGCTGGTTTATTTGTTTTTATTGTTTTGTTTTGTTTTGTTTTGTTTTGTTTTTAACTCCCATGATGCTAGGGTCGGGGGCAGGGATTGGAGGACTTGGGGGGCTGGGTGGGGAAGGGCCTGGGTGGGGAAGGGATTGGGGGGCCTCAGGGGGCAGGCAGGGGATGGGGCCAGGCAGGAAAGTTATCGGAAGGGCTCAGGAAGCTAAGGGCAGATGAGGCCAAGCAGAGAAGGGATTGGGGGGCTGGGGGAGTGGGCAAGGCTGGCAAGGGTCCCCCCATGGTCCTCTCCCCCCTTCTCCAGCCCCCCAACCTCTTACTTACTGGCCATGGAGCCTGGATCCTGATCTCTGATGCTGGCACGCTGCCTGCCCTCACAGGCAGACAGTGTGCTTCAGCACCAGGGTAAGGTTGCCTCAGGGCATGGTCTGGGACCATGCTCTGCTGCACTTTTTTTCTGTTTCAGTTTTTTTCACCCTTGGATATCCAGAGATCTAATTTTGCCCCCACAATGCAAACTTGCAGTGCAGGGAACATTTTCCATTCCTGCACATGCCTCTTGCAGCATGTCAAAGGGGTTTGAGATGCTGCAAGAAGCATGTGTGGGATCATCTGGACATGCCCTTATTGTGTAAGTGAGCGTACAAATATATAGGAGGATAGAATTTTCAAAACAGCTCACTGGATTTTGCCTCTATTGTTGTCAGTTGGAGTTTTGCCATTTAACATCAAAGGGAACAGAGATAAGTAAGCACAGAATACTTTAAAAGACTTCTGCATAGTAATATCTGGACCAAACGGCTCAGTCCAAACAGATAATATCTTGACCAAGCAGCTCAGTTTCACATATAGTGGACAACTACATGTGAAAATGAGGGGTCAGAAAAGTGTCAGAATATTTAGAGTAATTGTGTATGGTGTTCACAGGTAAATCAATCATGAAAGATCACAACATTAATCACAATAAATCTTAGATATATATTTGTAGTTGTGTGCAGAAATTTGGCAAGTGAACAGGGACAGCAAGCAGGGAAGTTTGCAAGCAACTCACAGTTCCATTCACAAGTCATTTTGTTACCCTTCTCTTTGAAGGGAAGACTTTAAGGTGAGTTCCTTCTTTAATTATGAGTAGATAACCTACAAATATTTAGTGTAAATAGCTAAAACTCAGGAGTTAGATCAATACTTAAGCCCCTTGCTTAACTGATCTTGAGTAGGATTACCATATTTCCAGTTCCAAAAAAGAAGACACCTGTCATACAGAAAGGTGAAGGGTGTGTATGGCAGGGAATATGACTGGGGGTGGCAGTGATATGCTGGTGCCATGCCCCTGACCATTTTGTTGCCCTTCACTGCCAAACCACAGCCCTTCACAGCCCTGCAGCTGCTCCTCACTCCCAACCCACAGACCCCAACCCTGCCAGTGTCCCTCTCTCCCAAAATGCAGTACCCTGCTCTGCTGGGCCATGCTGGTGCCTTTCACTCCCAACCTGCTGGTGCCCCTCACTTCTGATATGCTGCCCTCTGGCACTGCCAGTGCCCTGCACTCCCCATCCAAAGTCCCCTGCCATCCTCTGTGCCCTTCATTCCCAAGCCACAGCCCCCTCAGCTCTGTTGGTGCCCCTCACTCATGACCCACAGCCCTCTGATCCCCCGAGCTCTACTGGAGGGGCCCCAGCTGTCCCTATCCTCACCAGGTCAAAGTGCGGTGGCTGTGATTCAGGAAGGCAGTGGCAGAGTGTGTCCAGCCCCTCTGTGGGCTGAAGGGAAGAGGAGGGGAGGCTAGTGGCACCTCCCCCTCTGCCCTGGGCTGGGGCTGCCATGCCACTCCAGGTTGCCTGGCCACAGTCTTCCTCCCCCTCCCCACCCCAGGCAGTGTCTCCTGGTCACTCCACCCTTGTGAGCACAGGCACTGGCCCCTGTGCTGCTTGCCTGGCCACAGAGTTTCTCACTGCCCTCAAAGGGCTCCCCCACCATTTTCCTCTGCTGGAGGGGAAGGCAACCCCTCCACCCCTCCTGCCCTCCCACAGCCCCAGATGCAGGCCCAACTTCAGCTCCCCAAACCCTGCCATGCATATACTTACCTACCTGCAGCTGCTGAGGTGCATGTGGACCTATGAGGTGCTCCATGCTGCCTTTGATCACCTTCCCCCTGCTCTCTCCAGTGGAGCAGAGCAAAATCCCAGACATTTAGTCAGATTTGAAAAACCCACCTGGATGGAGGACAGAGGTCCAAAAAAGAGGACATGTCCAGGAACACCCAGACATAGGATAACCCTAATATTGAGGAAGGGAGAGTTTGCTGCAAGTTTTCCTGGAAACTCTCTCTTGCCTTCCTTCACTCCAAGTTTGGTGACAGGAAGCAGGGAAAAAAGGAAACTTTCAGGATCAAGAAGCAGTGGTCCTGAAAGGGATTTTGCTAGGAAAGTTCTGCTTGGAAAGAGGGGCAGGAAGAGAGAGGCAGCAGATTAAAAGACCAAGAGAAATGGCTTGATGATGTTGCAATGACAGAGCCACTGCCACTGCCTAGTCTTCTTCTGCTTACACCTGTGATTTGTCTGTCCAGGCAGGGCTGCCCACCATTGAGTCTTTTACTCTTGTTCACATTTGGTACTGTGGAAACTGTGATTTTCAGGTTCCTTCAAGGGACAGCAAGGTCAGGGAGTGCCAGCAATATGAGTGGTGCCATCAGGAATCAGGTGCACCTCAGGAAGCAGGGAGCCTGCTGGTGTTCCTTAGGGAGCAGGCAAGAAAGCTATAGGAAAAGGTGGCAAAGCTCCAAAGCATCCTCCACCATGAGGACTTCATCGATTCAGTACTGGAGCAGACCTCTATGACTTTGGAGGAAGGGTTGCCAGAGGCAGTGCTACAGAAAGAAGAGGACATAGACTTCCAGGAAGGTGGAAGCTGGAAGCTTGTGACCTCTGGCAGCAAGCAGAAATCTTCATCTTTACCTACAGGAGTTTGCCTGGAGAACAGATACAGAGCCCTAGCTTTAGAGGAGAAAGAGCATGTTCTGTTGGTGGAGGAGGCCAGAGCAGGCTTCCCCAAAGTTGGGAGGATCAAGGCCACTGCCACCAAGAGGAAGTGATGGGTTGTGGTGGTTGGAATCTCCCCTCTGTGGGGTGTGGGGGGAAGGGGGACTGAAGCATCCATCTGCTAGCTTGACCTATTGTCTCAGAACATCTGGTGCTTGCCCTGGAACCCAGATCCAACACATCATGGAAGGAATACTTGGCTCATCCAGCTCTCTGACTGCTACTCCATCCTGCTTATCCAGGTGGCCACCAATGATACTGCCATGAATGAGCCTGGGCAGATCAAAAGTGAATTCAGGGCTTTGGATGCAAGAATGAAGGGAACAGAGGCTCATGTGGTGTTTTGCTCAATCTTCTGGTCAACTGGAAGGGCCCAAGCAGGTGTGGACTCATTCTACAGTTCAATGCATTGAGTGTACAGATGGTGTCACCAACAGAGCTTTGGCTTCTTTGACCATGGGATGTTTTTCCAAGGAAAAGGATTGATAGGAAGAGATGGGTTCCAGCTGATGAAAAGAGGGAAGCACATCTGCCCAGACAGGCTCACTAACCTAATTAGGAGGGCTTTAAACTAGGTTTGCCAGGGGATGGAAACCAGACCAGGAGGAAGTGGTGGATGGGGCTTCAAATAGCTAGTGAAAGTTTCCTGACCATAGGCCCTGCTTCTCATAGGGGACTCCGTTCACCCTGCCAGCTTCTGGGAAGGCAATATAGCAGTGCACAAGAAAACCAGAGTTTTAGGAGAGTGTTAGGAACAACTTCCTGGTGTAAGTGCTGGAGAGGCCAGCTTGGGGCCTCTTCTTGACCTGTTACTTACAAATTGGTAGGGAATGTAGTAGTAAATGGCAACTTGGGGAGCAGATGATTGAGTTCAGGATCTTGAGGAAAGGAAGGAAGGAGAGTAGCTGAGTAAGGACCCCGGACTTCAGAAAAGCAGACTTTCACTCAGGGAACTCATGGGCTGGATCTCCGGAGAAGCCAGTCTGAGGAGGAAAGGAGTCCAGATTGTATTTTAAAGAAACCTTAGTAAAGGTGCAGGAACAAACTATCCTGATTCATAGGAAGAGTAGGAAGTATGGCAGAAGACCAGTTTGCTTAGTAGGGAACTCTTAAATGAGCTAAAACACAAAAAGGAAGCTTACAGGAAGTGGAAGCTTGGACAAACAACTAGGAAGGAGCATAAGAGCATTGCTCAGGTATGCAGATTTAACCATGACCATTAAATCATGGCCAAAGCACAATTGGAGTTGCAGTTAGCAAGGGACCTGAAGGGTAACAAGAAGGTTTTCTACAAGTATGTCAGTAACAAAAGGAGGATCAGGGAAAGTGTGGGTCCCTTACTGAATGTGAGAGGCAACCTGGTGACAGATACTGGGGACAAGACTGAAGTACTCAATGCCCTTTTCACCTCAGTCTTCAGATGTAAGGTCAGCACCCAGACTATTGCACCTGAAAGCACAATTTGGGGAGGAGGTGAGCATCCCTCAGTGGTGAAAGAACAGGATAGAGGCTATTTAGAAAAACTGGATGTGTACAAGTCCATGGGGCTAGATGGGTTATACCTGAGGGTGCTGAAGGAGTTGGCTGATGTGATTCCAGAGCCTTTGACCATCATTTTTAAAACAATTGGTGTTTGGGAAAGGTCCCAGATGATTGGAAAAAGGGCAAATATAATTGCCATCTTTAAGAAAGGGAAGATAGAGAATCCAGGGAACTACAGACCGGTCACCCTCACCTAGAGTCCCTGGAAAAATCATGCAGTAGGGCTCCATCATGAGTGCTGGGATCATAATACCCCAGCCAGATATATATCCAACCTCCTTTTGAAGACCCCCAAGTTAGGAGAGAGCACCACCTCCCTTGGGAGCCCATTCCAGAGCCTGGAAGCTCTAACTGTAAAGTAATACCTCCTGTTATCAAGCCTGAACCTTCTCTCAATCAATTTCTGGCCATTATTCCTTGTTATCCCAGGTGGTGCCTGGGGGAACACAGCCTCACCTATTTTCCACTGGTCCTCTCTGGTGAGTTTTTAGACAGCCACCAGATCCCCTCTCAGTCTTCTCTTGTGGAAGCTGAATAGATTCAGGCCCTTTAGTTTATCTTCTTAGGGCCTGCCCTTCTGCCCCCTGACCATGCGAGTGGCCCTCCTTTGGACCCTCTCAAGGTTAGCCACATTCCTCTTGAAGTGCAGTGCCCAGAACTGGATGTGGTACTCCAACTGCAGCCTGTCCAGTGCCACACAGAGGGGAATGATCACCTCCCTGGACCTGCTTGTGATGCCTCTGTAGATGCACGACAAGGTGCGGTTAGCCTTACTGACTGCTTCCTCGCATTGGCAGATCATGTCCATCCTGGAGTCAACAATGACTTCAAGATCCCTTTCAGCCACTGTGTCGTTGGGAAGGGTGTTCCCCAGCCTATAGGAATGTTCAAGGTTCCTTCTCCCTAGATGCAGCACTTGGCATGTATCTGCATTGAATTCCATTCTATTCTCATCCACCCACTTCTGTGACATGTTTAGATCTAGTTGGATTCTGTCCCTCCCCTCCAGCGTGCCCACTTCTCCCCACATCTTTGTGTCATCAGTGAATTTGGACAGCGTGCTTTCCAAGCCCACCTCCCAGTTACTGATAAAGATGTTGAATAGTACAGGTTTGAGGCTTGAGGCCTGGGGAACTCCACTGCCCACATCCCTCCAGGTCTAAAATGACCCATCCACCACCACTCTCTGAGTGCGACCATTGGGCCAATTTACCACCCATCTCTCTGTGTACGCATCAGTGCCGCAGTCACCTAGTTTTTTTATGAGAATGTGGTGAGAAACAGTGTCAAAGGCCTTCTTGAAGTCCAGGTAAACAACATCCAACTCAATGCCTGCATTCAAGGACTTTGTGACCTGGTTATAAAAGGAAACAAGGTTAGTCAGCCAGGATCTGCCCACAATGAGCCTGTGTTGGTTGCCCTTGAGCATTACCTCCCATGCTGGGCCCCCGCATATGTGCTGCTTGATAATTTTCTCAATGGTCTTTCCAAGGACCGAAGTGAGGCTAACTGGCCTATAGTTACCCAGGTCCTCCTTTCTCCCCTTCTAGTAAATGGGGACCACTCTGACCATTTTCCAGTCCTCTGGGACCTGACCAGAGCAGCACGAGTGCTCATACAGCTGTGCCAAGGGCCCTGCTACAATTTCTGCCAATTCCCTCAGTACCCTTGGATGAAGAGCATCTGGCCTGCTGATTTATACATGTCCAGCCCCTCTAAGAGTTCCCTAACTAGAACATCCCTGACCCTAGGCATGGTGTCGTGTCCCCATAGACTGTCTGTAACCCTACTGGGGGAGTTGTCCCGGTCCCCGCTCAGAAATATGGAGGCAAAGAACTCATTGAAGAGATCAGCTTTTTCCTTTGCTGAAGTTACCAGATTGCCGAGCCTGTCCTGTAGGGGCCTCATGTTACCTGTTGCCTTCTTCTTACTCCCTATGTATTTGAAAAAGGCCTTTTGGTATCCTTAATTCTGGTCACCAGCTCTAGTTCTGTCTCTGCCTTGGCCTTCCTAACTGCCTCCCTGAAATCATGAGCAACAGAGGTGTAATCCTCCTTGGTGATAGTCCCTTGCTTCCACTGATTGTATGCCACCTTTTTTGCCCTCAGACCTTCCTGGATGCCTTTACTGAGATTCAATAAGGACAAGTTCTGCACTTAGGACTGAACAATCCTATACGCTGCCTAAGCAGCAGCTCTGCAGACAAGGACCTGAGGATTACAGTGGACAATAAGCTGAATTTATTGTTTTGAAGAAAGCTAACAGCATACTGGGCTGCATTAGTAGGAGCATTGCCAGCAGGTCAAGGGAAGTGATTATTCCTTTCTGTTCAACACCAGTGAGGCCACATCTGGAGTGGCCGATTTCCCTTCCCCTCCTCCCCAAACAAGAAAATAATGGATATAAAATGCTGAAAAAACTAACAGATGAGTAATACTTCTGTTTACATACAAGTAACATTGTTGATGCATGAATTTGGGTACTTGGGCAAATAATAACTATTCCCCAAATAATAATCAAAGAAAAATTGCTTTGTGCTAGTTTTTGTGAATAATGATGTATATGACTGTGACCTGTTTGTCAAACTTTTATGAATATTTATCAATGTTTATGAACATTTTATTTTAGTATTTGACCACTTCTGGCTATTATAACCAGTGTCAAACCAATCTGAATAGGATCAGAGTTACATTTGAGTAAAATCAATATATAAAAAAATAGATGTTTTTCCATTGCTAATTTAAATTACTTGAGTCTATAAACCTGATCTGCCAATATGATAAGAACAATCTTTCTCTTGAGATTTTTAGGACTTCATTAAAAGATTTAGGAAAGAAAGATGAGCATAGACATGGGAGAATAATTGACCTAACTATATGAGAACATTTAAATGAGATTTACTGCCTAGGGTTTGGGGACCTGGGACTCTTGTCTCACAATCACAGCTTCCCGTCATCCTAATTAGTCATCATATTAGTCATCACAGCTTCCAGTCAGCTTCCATTATCTTTGGAGCTATGCTCACGGGGCTTCTTCCATCACTATGGTAGGAAAATGGTGTATCTCTGCAGTGTTGGAGAGACTACAAGCAAGGGCAATACAACCACAGTGGGTAAAGGGTCTTAAGGGTAATGATTTTTATCAGCTTGAGGAAATGTGTGAGTTCTTCATTCCTCTGGAGAGGATGGGAAAATATATGAATAAGGATGAAGTTCCCATCAAGGAGCAACATTATGGTTCATGTATAGAGATCCCTTCACATGGATTTTGGAGCACTGATCAGGTCTCAGGTATTTCTCATCTTTATCACTCATTTACTGCCTATCAGTTTCATTTGTTTTGCTCCAAATGCTGTTCATTTCTATATTATCCCACTGATGCATGTATTTTAACTTTCTGAAGACTTTTCCAAAATTTATGTCCATTCTTCCTTATCCATCTTGTTTCCTATGCAGACATGTTAGATGCTGCTTATGGAAATGGTGTAGCCATTTGCTGGATCAGTGTAAGCACAGGTAGTCAGACATTTCCAGACCACTGAGATCCAGAGTGTTGAAGCTTATAAAAGTAAGAGGCACAACATTTACTAAAACAAGTCAGATTGATTATTTTTGCTATCTTTTGTGGGACTGGGACAATGTGGAATGACTTTAGACTGGTCTGTTTTCCCATTTCCTGCTTCCTCCTAATAATAAGATTTATCTGAAGCAGGTTTTAACTTAGCATTAGCCCTTTCAACTGCTATTTTTTAGTCCAAAAATTGGACTTGAAGTTGTATCAGGTTCCATTTATGCAAAAAAAAGGAGGGAAAGTCTTGGCTGAAAGGAAATACTACTGGTTTGAACTTCTTCATTGTTCTTAAAAGTTCCTTGGTTTTTCATCTATTTGGTTTGTCTTGTATTTTTTTTTAGTTTGTTTTAGTGACAGGAACAGAAAAAGTGGCACTTCTGTATCATTTCTCAGATTTGGCCATTATTGTTGACATTTATTTTAAAAAATGTACACCTTCCAACAGAAAATAGAGCAAATACAAATGTGTTAAATAATGCAAGGATGATCTTGTTGGTAGAGCAATAGGTTGGGACTCAGTAGATTTCGGTTTAATGCTTAGGTCTGGTATAGGTTTTTCACAACCTTGAAACATTGAAACAAGCTATATCTACATCAGACACTACTGTGCAGTGGTTATTGCACATTTATTCAGTACTTGTATAAACAAACACTAAATATGTACACAGTAACCTGAGATGCTGCACAGTAGTGCCGGCAAACACCTTTTTTGTTATGCTACTGTGCAGTAGCCTAACACTACTGTGCAGTAGTGTCTTATCATCATTTTTGCCATGCAACACTACTGTGCAGTAGTAACAGGCTACTGTGCAGTCAGCCTCTTGTCTAGATGCTCCCAGAGTACAAAATAGCTTAAATTTTCCAAGTCCTTAAAATCAACCCCCTATTCTTCTTTTAAAAAGAAATGAGTTGTTTCCTCTATTCAGGCAGACAATGCTATCACATTTTGATTAAAAACTGCCTCAGTAATTCACATATTAAAAATAGATAAGATAAAGTGCTTATATGAGGGGCCCTCTCTGTGAAAAATTAGAAATACGTAAACCAGTTATTCAAGCTCCATTTCATCCCAGACATGGCTTTATGACAATTCTGTCACTTCTTAACTTGATATATGCTGCTTTGGGTGTTTAAAAAATATAGGTGTGACCATCAGATGATACTTCTAGAGAATCAAGGAATTGCACTGATGAATTCAGGAGCAGCAAAAGAAGCATACTCTTCTGCTTCAGATAATCCCTTTCCTCTGTTTAAGTAGAGCTGGTGTATAATTTGGATAGTTTCCAGTATTTGTCTGTGATATTCAAGCTTGCCAACCTGATGCACAGATCTCAAAATCCTATTTCCAAAGAAATAGAGTAGAGCTTAGAAACCCATCGGGGCTGTGCTTATGCTAGCACAGTTCATAGCTAAAAATTCATCATCACTGCAGAGGCAAGAGAGGTAGAAAAAATGGAAACAGCAGGTGGCCAGGGTTCATGTTTTTTGAACACCACATCCTTTGACCAACACCCCTTTGTTCAAATATTATGCATGCTGAGAGCATTTTAAGTTTCTAGAACAATATACTTAAAAATAAATCTGATGATAAAAATGTTTGCACCCTATCTGTGCTACAACTTCCACCACTGCTCCCCCTGGTTGTACTTGTGATAAATGTTATAGTGGTAAACATCAAATGGGGGCATTATATGAGGTCTTGACAGTGTTAAGAGGACATCAATTATAGGGGACCTGTAAGCATTACATTTCAACTGGAGGAATTGCAATTTATCAAATGGAAACATTAGGTGTACTAGCATTCACAGTACTTCAACCAGGGAAAACAGCATGTGTTTGGAGGACATCTCAGTTGCATTGCATGAGAAAGAAAGCACCTCCAAATGAGGTCCAAGCAGATAAACAAATGCTTGCACATCTCTTCAATCAAATGAAGCCACCCTGACATCCTCCAGCATCCTAGCATACACCGCTCCCACCCCTCTTTTTCTCCCTGAAAGCACTCTGACCTGGGCTGCACTCTGCTGCTCTAGCTGAGCGTGGTGAAAGCTCTGCTCTGTCAGCTTTGGGGTCAGGAAAGACCAGCTCCTCTCCACAGCCCTATGCTGTGTTTCAGGGGCTCTGAGAGAACAGAGGGGACCAACACACCTGTCTCCTTAGCACAAGGCCCAGCCCTCAGGACCCCTGGGCTTAGAGCCAGAGCCAGACCCCCACACCCTTCCAAGTGTGGGGGTCCCAGTTGCCCCTCCAAGACCCACATACAGACCCCATACACCCAGACTCAAAGACTCCCAAGACACCCAATACTTAGGCACAAACCCAAAGACACAGGACCCTAATTCTCCGACCCAGATTCAAAACCTAAAACCAGTTCCACAAATCCCTAAATGAGGATAGTCTGCTACCCCCTACATTCAGGAGCCAGTTGTGGCATTTTGGGTCTGGGGTGGAGGGTGGAAAGACTGGTTCAGACCACTAGGGAGTGAGTCTGAGAAAGTGTGGGGGTTGGCTGCCCTAGCCAAACATCCTGGGGCCAGCAAGTCCAAGCACCTGAAAATTTGGGGGCTTGGTTGGGGAGGGAGTGGTTGTGGCCAACGATGTTGAGGCTAACAGGTAGAAGCCGCTTAAAAGTTCTGAGCTGGGGGAAGCAGTGTGGCCAATGAAGCAAAGTTTACTCTGGAGCAGAAGTCACACCCAGTCAAACCCAGACCCAGTAGCGATGATAGGGAGACCACCCAGACTTGCACCAGTGTGCACAGTCCTACACCCTTATGTCAAGACCCTCACCCACTTGGTGACATCAGGATTGACCTCTACTCACATAGACCCCAGAAGCACAGAGAAACACTACAACAAATGTCAGGTCTTCCTCCTCTGGTGCCTACAATTGGGGGCAGAACTGGAGTGTCAAGGAGGTCAGGGACCTCATTGCTACTTGGGGCAAAAAGGTGATCCAGGAGCAGCTCCACAATGGGCAAGAAGGATGTATACAAGTGAGTTACTGAGAAGATGTGAAAATGGGGTCCTGACTACATGTGTTGCAGTGCTGCTCTATGCACTTGGCTGCTCTTTGCAATCACCAGCAGCTTGCGGAGCCCACAGAGTAGTCTGGGATGGGGATACAGGGGCCAACTGGCCATGGGCTGCCATCGGTGTGCAGGCTGTCTGCACAACTCGTGCCCTGAGCACAGAACATATGTGCAGTTCTCAACCAGATGGAATTCTAGCTGGTTGAACAACACAGCTTTGTTGGCTGACTTGAATGCTTGCATGCACCCTGACTGTGTTGAGTGAAAGGAAGCTAATGATGAGATTAAAGGATGGGATGAAGACAGAGGTGGTTTTGCCATGTTAGTCTGAAGTCAGGTAGAACATATGACCGGGTGGCACCTAAGGGCATTTGTACATGTGCCCCAGGAAGGGTGGGGATTGGGTGTGTTTAATTAGAGCAGCTCCAGGAGTCACTTCAATTAAAGTGCCTGGAGCATCTTGTGTATCAGTATCCCTATGCTTCAAAATGGTGGCAGGGGTGCTTTAACTAAAGCTTGTCAAACACGCTTTAGATAAAGTGCATCTGCCACCATTTTGAAGTGTGGGGACACCGATACACAAGATATGGGAGGCTGCTGGAATGCAGTAATTGTCATGACCCATCAGACTTGATTAATCGAGTGTACTCCGACGCACTGGAATTGCAGAGCATTGGAGCAGCCTCCCTGCTCACGTGTAGGTACCTTTAGAGACTAACTAGTTCAGAGAGGCAAGAGTGAGAGCAACAACCTACTTGATCAGATGCAAACAAGGGTGGTATGAAGTAGTAGGAGGTGAAAGGAAAAAAAAAATCCTCTAAGAGGATCCTTTACAGAAAGACCACGAAGGGATCTGATAAACAGGGAAAAAGTTGACTGTAAAAAGGGATGTAACAATTGTATTGATATTAAAGAATAGTGAAATAAACTACAATGAGGTAACTGCCATGTCTGTCTGACACTATAACAGAACAAGTATAGCAAAACAGTTACAACTTAAACTCTCTTTCATTCAGGGTCAAAGTTAGAGGAATTTAAGTCGCTTGTAACCCTACAAGCTTGTGCAGTAGTAAGAGTTTGACTATAACATCTGTTGTATGCTCCTGAGAAACAGCTTCTTTTCCTTTAAAATGATGTTTGTCCTTACCCAGAAATGCTGGGTGCTGTATAACTTCAGAGGAAAACATTTTCCCTGCTTCAAATGTCCTCACATTCAAATCTAGTGCGTGGTACAAGTAGGCTTCACCAAAAATAGAAGGAAAGAGAAGTATATCTGGGGGGGGGGGCAAAAGCTTTATAATAGCATGGACATGTATTTCCATAAGTTAGATATGTGCATAACTTAATGGGGCAGAAAGATGTACTGTATATTTTAATATATAAATAAGTAAATGTCAGCAATTCCCACTGGCCTTTATTGGAGGAGCAGCACTGCCACAGGAAAAAAAAAAAGTAGGAATGACCTGGGGGACAAGAACATTTAACAGGACAAAGGCAAAACTGCGCAATGAAATATAAAATAACATATCAGAACTGTAGCAAATTATTTATTAAGTATGAGGTAGTAATTAAGAATCATAGTTGATCAAAAAGCATTGCATTTGGTTATAGGACAAGAAAGAACTCTTTAAACTATATTCTCCATCTATGCCTGAAATGCCAAGCAGAGTTTCAGGTGCTTCATTATAAAAAGAAGATTGGTAAGTTTAAGAGGAATCAAAAGACTGATGATAAGAGAGTAGTAGTTGTAGTGCATATGTGAAAAAGACTGGTGGAGTATGAAGAGTAAATTGAATGAGGGGGAAACAATGGACATAAAGTAAATTTTCATCTATCTTGGCCAACATACTGCATATTGAACTTGGCACATCTAGAGTTAGATATTCAAGTGGCTTCAGCTTCAGCTAAAGAGTTAAGACTCCTTTATTTTTTAGTAACAGTTAGACTTATGTTCTTTGGGACTAAGAAACAGAGCTGGATGTCACGGTTACCATTTAAAGAACTACTTGTGAGTTTGTGCATTAGGCAGGAATTTTTGTTCGCTTTTTTTCAGTTACCAGAATTTAAGCAAGAGATAAAGAATGGTGTCTTGAAATTGAAAAGGTAGTGTTGGTGATGGGAAATAGTTAGAAATGGGAAAAAAATATCCTCATAGATAAAGATAAAAGAGGTGATGGAATACTGTGTGTAAAGTTCACTAGAGATGTTTACTGGAAGGTTAATTAAAACACTTGAGTGCTAAGGGAAATCTTGTTCCCTCCAGAAAGTTGGACTGGGGGTATTTTACATTTCCAGTTTTATCAGGTATGTTCATTTGCAGTTGGGAGGAGGTTTAACAAACAAACCAAAAATATAAAGAGACAAATAAAAAGAGAAGTTCCTTGATTTCTTCCCTAAGAAATCCTGGTATTTGAAAAGTTGTTGAAGCTCCCCAGGCAAGGCTTTGAATTTCTTTAATCAAAGCAACAGAAAGCACAGTCTGGCACATTCCTTTATTCAGAACCAAGGGCTTTTACTACTTAACATACATTCTTAACACATTGTGTTTTTTGGTTTTCTCATCACTATTTAAGGTGAATTAGAAAACCGTAAAAATATTTTTGGAGCGGTTGAATATTGAATTTGTAATTTCTATTGCACAACAAAAGTAGATGTGAATCTGCTTGGGGTACCTACTAGCTGTCTGATGAAATGCATGAAACACAGCACAGTTTGTGGTGGGATGCTAACTTTCCATTCTGCTGAATGAGAAGAAGATCCGGAGTATGTGAAAGCTGGACCCAGAGGAATGAGTCCTTTGTGAATCTCCTTTTTCACATTTACATTTTGTTTGACATTTCTGAAGTTGATCTCTGCTGTGAACTCTTAGCCTATGACAGGAGCCTGGAATGAAATTAAGCTCATTCAGAACATAAAAGACACGAACAAAAGAAAAAGCAAGGCTGTGAGGTAGCTGATGAGTGAGTGAGCTGGATCGTTTATTCTGTACGTATTTCAATAAGTAACTACTCGCACAGTATGTCTGAGTGGCTTCACTGCAACAAAACTGAGCCTATTCCTCTGAGAAATTCTTTACCCAAGGGAGTACACAATCTAGTTTTATTTGTTTAAATATACTATTGAAAATATTTACCTGAGAGTAACTTTTTACCCAAAAGCTTTTGGCTAAATCCTAAATCCCTTCACAGATCTTGGTAGTACTCATGTAGTGGGGTAATTGCCAATTTTTTGGCACTTATGGATGGATGGGATTCTATTTATACTTGTAGTGGAATAGGACTGTCATGCATGCATACCTGTCAGAAGTCAGATGGAGGTGGAGGAATCTTCAGCCTTTTAGCACAATAACCTCATGGCCAGGCTAGCTGTCCAAAAGGCAGTAGGCCCAGGTTCTTGACCCAGAAAGAGTTTAAATCCATGCCTCCTGCATCTTAGCACTGTGCTGTAACTACCAGGCCACAGGCTTTCTCGCTAGCCCTCCTCTTGAAGCTAGTCTGTTACAATTACTAGTCATTGCATTAAATGGGTAAGCAGTACTAGGATAGTTTCTGCCCATTAAGGACTATAACTCAGTGTCATCTCCTTTTTAGGGCAACATCTCTCTCAGTGAGCTATCCTTTCTTTGGTCTGTTATCATGGTGCAATCTAACTTTCCCTAAAGATCCCAGTGGACCAGTTTTAGGAGGACTAAAAAGATTAGTTTCTGAGATTAGTTTCTGTGAGCTACAGTCATTGCAGGGTGGACATACCAAGTCTTAAAAGTAAACTCTTTTGCCCTTCTTATTACTTACAATATGCAGCCCATGATCTGCTGGTTACAGCACTTTGAAAAACAGAAGCTTGGGTTTAAATTTATTTTGGGTAGAGGGGGTCTAGAGAAACAGCAAAGAGCAAATGCAGTAGAGAACAGCTGAGACTTACCTTACCTGTTAATGAGGTTTCTGACGGGTGGAGCTATTGGTGAGATATGGTTCTGATTCTGCAACAGCTGGATTTGAGGGATTGTCTCCTGATGTGTTACATTTCTTATATGAATAGATATTTATGCACTCCAGGGATTTATTCCACCTTTCTTCTCACAGTTTCCCCCTTTCTGCTAAAAAGGTTGCTATTTCCCAATTTCAACACTGAGCCAAAATACTGTGATGTTAACTCAGTCTTGTGCCAGTATCATACCTCTTAGTAGAATTAGCTCTGCTGTTCCATAGTTTGTCTTAAACAATACCCAGACTGTTGGAAAGTGAGGAAAAGATCCTGGGGAAAGGGACCACCATTTGAGACCATTCAGCCATCATTTCATTTATGCATTTTTCCTTTAAGAAGACACCCCTCATATTTTGAAATTAGTCTTTTCTGTCATTGGGATGTGGCAAAAGGGATCAAGAGCTGGATGAGATAGCAGAGACTGGAGCAAGCAAAAGAAAAGTGGCTTTGTATTATAGCAAACCATAAGGTTCAGTTCCAGTCCCATTAACATAGTTGGGAATGACACTCATATAATTGCGGGGATATTTAAGCAGTTAAAGATGCCTTGGCATGGTGGAATCCCAGACTGGCATTAAATCTGGCACTCAGGGACCATGTTGAATACATCTCAGAGAGGAGTTGATAAGGATGGAAGAAATCTGTTTTCTTGCTTTTCATAGTTACAAGACTAACTACCACCTCTGTCCCTTTTTTATACTTTCTGAATGTACCCAACTCAATTCTTAGGCGTATGTGTTGGGGGTGAATTTTAGGATGAAATTGGACATTCACCAAGTGCTAATCATCCTGCAGGCCTAACTGGGTTTTTACATTTGTTTCAATTCCTTTTAGGAATCAATGACCAGTTAAAATGAGTAAGAGCTTTATTAGAACAGTGCTCTTTATTCAACAGTACAGACTTTGAAGCAATCAAGAAACTAAATATGTATTTGCGACTTAGGGATGCAGCCTCTAAATCAGGATATCCTAGACCTGAATATTGGAAGCTGCAAGTGAGACAGGAAGGTGGGGGTGGGAAACCTTGCTCATCTCCTGTTCACTCTCCCTTTCAGCTTCTACTCTCTGCATGTAACACAGGAGACTGGGCAAGATTGACCAACGTGGTTGTGCATCCTGAGTACAGTGAGGTGCCTTCTGTTGACAATGGTTTTGGTCCCAGCACCTATACCTTTTTTCTGGGTGAGCACAGCCCTTGGACTGACCACAACCCCTGCCAGTCGATAATAGGTGAATTTACTGATACAGAGTAAGAACAAAAAACCAACAATACAAACAATCAGACAATGTTATATCTACCAATCCTAGGGCTGTCATCAGAGTCAAAATGCATCTGGTTAGGATGCAGGCTCCACTGTGAGGCTCTCTTTCTTAGGTGTCAGCAGTTCGAAGGTATGATGCTGCCGCCGACAGCCCTCTCCAGTGGGGTGCATGAGACAGTACTGGTATGCCCTCGGTCCATGGTGACCTTGGGGACCCTTCCCAGGGGAAGGGGCCAGGGATGGGGACCCCAGCAAAATGGGGAGGGACTGGGAGGATGGGAGTAAACTCCTTGTTACTTTTAAGTCTCTGCTTTTATATTCTCCTTCCCCCTTGATGACTCCTGATGACTCTTCATCCGTGGCTATCTCTGGTTGGTTGTCTCTCTATGGTCACACGTCCATGTAGCCTTCTGGGCCTTCTCCTAATTTGGTCTGTTCCCCCAAAACCAGAGCTTAGGCCCCCCTGCTCTCTGAGGCCTTGTTGCTGGTGTCACATATCTTGTATAGTACATACTTCCTTTGGTTCCTAGGCTGTTTCCTAAACTATGTATCCTTGTTGGCATTGCTGTGTTAAACAACCTGTCTGCCTTGAAGGCTGTGGTCTTGTGTTTTGGGATGTCCCATTTCAATTTTCAGACTGTCCATCCATTGGCCTTGTTGTGCTAGACAGCCCATCTGTTTTCAGGGCCAGGAGAAGCTGTGTGTGTGTCTCCCAAGCACTTTAGAAAGCCACTGAACCCCTGCTGCCCATCTTAACCCCTTATAATGCATGTATCTGTACCTATAAGCAAATTCCTCAAAACCAGGCCTTTAAATACCATTTCTAAGCCAATACCTCCTTATAGGCCAAAGTTAGGTTCATCTGTCTTTGAGGGGTGGAGCTTAATTCACAGCCCTCTCCTGAACATTTTGCATTGGCTATCCTAAGCGGGTCTCTACAAAGCCAGGTTTCTGGTCATCCAAATTTGAGGTATTTTGCCCTTCTTATGAGCTGTTAGGGAGGCTAGGTACTTAAATCTTGGTTGAAAATTCCAGTTCATTAAGGCTTCAGCAAAAGGAGCCTTTATCCATGTGCTATTCCCCTAGGGAGAGTTTTGTCAACTCTCATCTCCATTATTTTGAACAGTTGTGATTGGGTGCCATTTATGCCCTTTATAAACAGGTGTAAAGTGTCTATATATCATTCAGAGCTCTAGAGATCCAATTTACTTAGTCTGGTTTCCTAAAATATTTACTTAATCTAATTATTTACTTAGTTCTTCAGGGCTGCATACTTGCAATAGAAAGTAAGAATAATGCACTATGCACAAAACTGTATCTATTTTCATTGTCATTGGCTTATTGTTTTCAAAGAAATTTTTAATATGTTAGCATAAAATATAAAGGGAGTGTCCTTGACATTCAGTTCATGTATGTCTAAGGCAAAGGGGATAATATGTATAACTACTTCAGGTAGCTTCCATGCTAAAGGAGACAGAATAATCAATAAGTATTCAGAAACAGTTTAATGCTTAGCATGGTGTTTATACCAGATACCAGGCTTAAATAACCATGTGTGATGTAGAAAAGCAGCACACTAGCCACTAAGTTATAAATGTTTAGTTCAGTTTCATCCACTCCCATGTACTGGAGCATTTCTAGGAGTTTCAGCTCTGGCTAGGCTTCTGAATCACTAGGTTTAATCTGAGGTTAGTGGTGTTAAATCAATTTTCTCCTTTGTGGTTGTAAATTTGCCTTGGGAGATTCAGTATATTAAAGCCTGGACACTACAAGTAGTTTTTAAATGAATATGGAAAGTATATTGTTATTGAGGAGAAAACTGAATATGCTGCAGGGAATTACTCTTGGAAAAATAGACAAAGTTCTGCCCTTTACAGTATGTGAAGATATATTTTTTAAAAGTGTCTTGAAATGTCCATTAATATAACTTTGCAAGTTTAATCCCATCACACTGGAGATCTGAAAAGAGACATTTCTGAAGCCTGGTGGTGGTAACCACACACCCTTTCTGGTGCCATCTTTACCTTACTGAGTGGATCAGTGTTGGTCAGGGTGTCTCTTTATTCTGTGACACAACACTGTCTGCTAAGGATGGGTTAACATGTTACCTTGCAGTGACACTTCTTTTTACCTCTCAGGTTTGTGGCTCAAAGGGGAAGGAAAAAGAGAGAAAAGAGCACAGACACCTAAAATTATTTTTTATGTACCTGTTATGGATAGACCCGAGAGGCACAACTTCAAATAAAAGTCCACTATAAAGAACAGGTAGCCAGGCACAGCCTGTTCTTATTTTTTAATTGAATTGCACACTGGCCTTATCTTACTTAAGAAAAAGTGGTCAAGTTTATGTCACATGAATCTAATAGGTTGGGTTGCAGCCCAGTCTCAAACTACTAAAATTAAGGGATAGGTATTATTCTGAATCTAAATGTGGGAAGATGGTCAAACTTAGCTACACAGGGGATACGTCTACATATGCAATTAATGGGACTGAATAAACTCGAGCACAATTTGAGCCTGAGTCAATTAATCCTAACGTCACCATCTACACAAGTGTTTAAGTGCAGTAATTTACTCCACTGTTGGATAGTACTTGTGTCTGACAGGACTATCTGATGGTGCAGTCAATCAGTCTTCACCATCCTAATTGTCATGCATGTGTGGATGACAACACTTTGCTGCAGAGCGAATTACCCTACTGGACAGTAAAGTGCATGTGTAAATGTGCTCTGTATTAACTAGGTTTGACATTTTTTCTAGCCATGACAAAGTTATTGAGGCCTGGGAGATAGTGGGAAGAGAAAAAATCAACATAAGAAAGAAGAAAAGACCTATTTAGGTGACAAATAAGTTTTGAATAAAATATTCTTGCTATCTTAACGTAACCTTACTGACAGAAATACATGAATCCAGCACATTATTCTGAAATAGCTCATAAATTCTGATTTTTTTTTTGTCTTGTTGCTATTTTCCTCCTTTGTTCATTCCAATGATTTCTGTGTGTGGTGCTGGAGAAGACTGAAATTCTTAGAATCAGCTGTAGGCTAAAATTGTACCTCCAAAATCTAGGATGATCTTAATGCTAAGGCTTAAGTCCTCTTCAGAAAATTCCAGCTAAAATGATGTGGCTTTTTCCAAGACCAACATTAGGAATACATACCTTGTTTTGCATATTACAAAATGTTGACAATTATTCAATGGGAAGCTCTAGTGCTTTTATGCTTCCTGTAGGCATTTAAAATTTGGCAAGAAGGTTTTCCATATTGTTAGTCATATGCCTTTCCCATCCCCATGCAAAATACCCACATTTGACAAAATGGTAAGCCTTCAAAAATTGTGTTTCATACAATAGAGACATGTTAGTTTGGCAGCCATGGAAAATGACATTTGAACTAGACGTGATCCATCTCTTTAGAGCTTATACATATTATTTGATCGTGCGTATGCCAACCCCAGAGTTATGGGAACATTCCAATCCACAGCTACAGGGAATCATAGAATCATAGAATCATAGAAGTTGGGTTGGAAGGGACCTTGTAGATCTTCAAGTCCGATCCCCTGCCCAGGTAGGAGAAAAATTGGGCTCAAATGACTCCAGCTAGGTAGGCATCAAGCCTCTTCTTAAAGACCCCCAGGGTAGGAGCCAGCACCACTTCTCTTGGAAGTTGGTTCCAGATCCTAGCCACCCTAATTGTGAAGTAGTTCTTACGGATGTCTAATCTTAACCTACTCTCCAACAACTTGTGGCCGTTATTCCTTGTTATGCCAGGGGGCACTAGGGGAAACAGTGTCTCTCTCAAACCCTTCTGGTCCCCTCTAGTGAGTTTATAGAAGGTCACCAGGTCCCCCCTCAGGTTTTCTTGTGAAGGCTGAACAGGTTCAGGTCCCGCAGTCTCTCACTGTAGGGTCTGCCCTGTTGTCCCAGGATCATGTGGGTGGCCCTCCTCTGGACACTCTCAATGTTGTCCACGTCCCTCCTGAAGTGGGGTGCACAGAACTGGACTCGGTACTTCAGCTGTGGTCTGACCAGTGTTGTATAGAGGGGGAGGATCACCTCCTTGGCCCTGCTAGAGATACACATGTGGATGCACAACAAGGTCCGGTTAGCCCTGCCAACTGTGACCTTGCATTGTCAACCCATGTTCATCTTGGAGTCAATAATGACTCCAAGATCCCTATCTGCCTCCGTGCTCTCAAGAAGGGAGTTTCGCATCTTATGAGTGTACTGTTGGTTACTACTGCCCAAGGGCAGCACCCTGCACTTGGCAGGATTGAAATGCATCCTGTATTTTTTAGCCCACCCCTGTAACCTATCCAGGTCTTGTTGCAGTCTTTCCCTCCCTACTAGTGTGCTCACCTCACCCCAATTTTTGGTATTATCAGCAAATTTAAACAGGTTGCTTTTCACCCCATTGTCCAAATTGCTGATAAAGAAATTGAACAGCACAGGCCCAAGGACCGAGCCCTGGGGAACTCCACTGCCCACTTCTCCCCAGGTTGAATACGACCCATCCACCACCACCCTCTGAGTACATTCCTTCAGCCAATCTGCAATCCATCTGACTCTATAGGCATCAATGCCACAGTTGCCTAGTTTTTTAATGAGGAAGGGGTGGGACACAGTGCCAAAGGCCTTGCTGAAGTCCAGAAAGACTACGTCCACGGTGACATCTGTATCCAGTGCTTTTGTGACCTGATCATAAAAGGCAATCAGGTTGGTCTGACAGGACCTGCCCCTAATGAAACCATGCTGGTTGCCCTTGAGCATCATCCTTGAAGCCGGCCCATCACAGATGTGCTCCTTGATGATCTTCTCAAAGAGTTTCCCTAGGATTGAGGTAAGACTGACGGGCCTATAGTTTTCCAGGTCCTCCCTCCTCCCTTTTTTAAAGATGGGGACCACGCTGGCTATCTTCCAATCATCTGGCACCTGGCCCGAGCACCACGAGTGCTCGTAAAGCTGTGCCAAAGGCCCTGCAATAGCCCTTGCTAGCTCCCTCAACACCCTGGGGTGGAGAGCATCTGGACCCACTGATTTGAACATGTCCAGCCCCTCCAGAAGCTCTCTAACCTGGTCCTCCCCAACCTGAGGTCTGGGGGCATTCACCTCAAGTCCGTCTTGCATCACGTTGGAGAAGTCCCAGTCCCTGCACAAGAAAACGGAGGTGAAGAATTGGTTAAAGAGGTCTACTTTCTCCTCTGACGCAACCACTAGATTGCCCAGAGAATCTTGCAGGGGCCCCACATTTCCCGGTGCTTTCTTCATCCTCCCCATATATTTGAAAAAGGACTTCTTATTATCTTTGATCTTGGACACTAGTCCTAGCTCTATGTCCACCTTAGCTTTCCTGACAGCCCCCCTACAGGCCAGAGCAGAGGAAGTATACTCCTCTTTGGAGATAGCACCCACCTTCCACCGGTTGTATGCTGCCTTTTTGGCAATCAGGCATTCCCAGATGCCCTTGGTGAGCCAGGGGGCCTTTCAGGCACTCTTGCCCCCCTTGCTTCTTGTTGAGATGGTCACCCCTTGGGCCCTGAGTATCGTCTCCTTAAGGAACGACCACTCATCTTGGGCACTGATTTCCCCTGCTCTTGAGAACCCCAGTGCCTCTCCCACTAATCTCCTGAACTCGTTTAAGTTGGCCCTCTTGAAATCTAGGGCTACCGCCTTGCTTCAGGCCCTTGACACCCTGCGCTGGATGGTGAGTTCCAGCAAGCGATGATCACTATCACCCAGGTGGTGAAGAACCTGGAGGCCCCTTACCAGGTCTTTGCCTGTAGCCAGGACCAGGTCCAACAGGGCATTTCCTCTGGTGGGACTGTGCAACTCCTGAATTAAGTGGAGGTCCTGTATCTCAGCCAGGAACCTCCTGGAATGGTCCGACCTGGCTGACTGTTCCTCCCAGCAGATGTCCGGGTAATTTAAATCACCCATGACAACTACATCCCTTGCCTTAAGTGCCTCTGCATGCTGGCCTGAAAATTCCCTGTCCAGCTCCTCCCCTTGGCTGGTAGACCCCCACCGTTAAATCCCTCTCCCCATGGCCCCCTTGTATCTTGACCCAGAGCACTTCAGCTTACCCCTCCTATGACCCCATTCTGCTGGCAGAGGATGTGTATTGCTTCTTGACATGGAGTGCCACACCCCCACCTTTCCTTCCTTCTCTATCCTGCCTGTAAAGCCTATAGCCCCTAATGCTAATAGCCCAGTTGTGGGATGAATCCCACCACATTTCTGTAAGCCCTATTATGTCTGGGTCTGAACTGGCTGTTCTGAGGGTGAGTTCCTCTTGTCTGTTCCCCATGCTATGAGCATTGGTATATAGGCATTTAAGGCCTTGCCTAGCTGCATGTGCCACCACCCAATTTGGGAGACTGTCTGGACGCCTGTTTCTTACCTGGGCACTCCTTGCATTTTTCACCTGTCTTGCTCGGGTGGTGTTTCCTTATCTTCCTGTGGCCCCCTTCCCCGGCGAGGCTAGTTTAATTCTCGCCGTATGAGATCAGCCAACCTGGAAGAGAAGACGCGCTTGCCTTCAGGAGAGAAGTGAAGCCCATCCCACCCCAGCTAGTCCCTTGCCCAAAACCATGAGCCAGTATCTAGGAAACCAAGGCCTGCCTGGTGGCACCAACTGCATAAGCACCAGTTGACCTCGCCAGTGCAGGCTTCGTGTCGCCATCCCTACCTATTCATCGGAAGAAGAGAGGAGAATACCATCTGCGCCCCCATCTCCTTAAGCTTGTCTCCCAGAGCCTTGAATTCCTTCATAATGTGGTCAGGGTTGCCCCAGCCACGTCATTTGTTCCCATGTGGATGACAGCCATGAGGTACTGGTCTGCAGGTCAGATGTAGGCCGGGATCCTTTCCATGATGTCCCTAACCTGAGCCCCAGGCATGAAGCAGACCTCTCGCATCATGGGGTCAGGCTGGCAGATGGGACCTTCCAGTCCATGTAGGATGGAGTCTCCGATGATGAGGACCCGGCGTTTCTTCCTGCTGGTGTTCGCTCTCTGCCCATTCTTTGTCATGTGAAGAGTGGCATCATCCCCGCCAGAGGCGATTCCTCTGTCTTTCTCCATCACAGCTGCCAGGGTGTTGAACCTGTTCCCCAGATGAACCTGGGGAGCTTCCACCACTCTAGGCCTAGCAGCTCTTGATTTGGACACCTTCTGCCACTTCTGTGTTGGATGCGTCTACTGTGGGGGCTGTACAGTGGGTGACCAGGCCTGCAGAGAACAGAGATAGACATCAATTACATCCTCTGCATCCCTGATCCCCCTCAGCCTGCTCACCTCAGCCTGGAACTCCCTCACCTGCTCCTCCAGGGCCCTAAGTTGTGCACAGGAGAGACAAGCAAGGGGACCACCAGGCCCCACCCCCAGGACCCCCCTGAGCCCCCCCCATGAGAAAAAAGCATCGAGTGATCATCATAAGCAATTCCATCCTGAGAAGTACAGAGGGCTCCCTCTGTCGCCAGGACCCCTTGACACACGAGGTTTACTGCCTACCCATAGCAAAGATTCAGGACATGAAGGGGATGATCCAAGCCGTGATCTTGCCCAGCAATTACTACTCCATGGTCCTAATCCATGTGGGTATTAAAGATGCAGCCAGGAGAAGCCCTGATGACCTGATGGTGGACTGCTCTGGGGTGCATGCTAAAGGAGATAGGTGCACAGCTGGTTTTCTCCTCTATCCTACCAGTGAGTGGAAATGGAAGATGGCATGGAATGTGCATTGCAGAGACCAACTGGTGGCTTTGGGAATGGTATCTCGAGGTGGGCTTTGGCTTCCTCGACAATGACTGGTATATCATGACAAGAGACCTGCTTGGATGGGATGGGATCCACCTTTCCCCTAGAGGTAAGCATGTGTTTTCTTCTAGGTTGGAGAATCTCCTCCAGCTGGCTTTAAATAGGCTTGTTTGGGGAAGGGGAAGATGAGGGTGGAGGAAACATCGGATTGCCCGGCCAAGCAACACCCACAAGTACAGCCCAGCCTAGACTGACAAGCGGAACATATACACAGGTAAGCAACAGGGGCCAGTGCACGCATCTACAGGAGGCCTCAAATGCCTCTACACAATCGCTCATAGTATGGGAAACAAGCAGGAGGAACTTACCCTCCTGCTAGCTGACAGCAACCCGGATAAAGTGGGGATCACTGAAAGGTGGTGGGACCCAATGCATGTGTCAAGGTGAATGAATGTCAAGGGCTATAGGCTGTGCAGGAGGCGTGGCACTCTATATTAAGGAGGAATACACATCCTTGTCAATTAGCAAAGAATCAGAGGAGGGGCACTCTGAAGTGCTCTGGGTTAGAATACAAGGCAGTTGAAAGGAAAGAGACTTAATGGTGGGGGTCTACTACAGACCTCCCAACCAAGGTGAAGAGCTTGACCAGTTATTCTTAAGTCAGTTCACAGAGGTAGTGAAGTCAAGGGATGTGGTTGTCATGGGGGAGCTGAACTTTCCAGACATCTGCTGGGAAGAACAGTCAGCCAGGTCTGAACGCTCATGTAGGTTCTTGGCCAGAGTGCAGGACCTCCATCTAACCCAGGAGGTGCACAGCCCCACCAGGGGAGATGCCTTGTTGGACCTGGTGCTGGTCACGGGAGACGACCTGGTGAGGGGGCTGCAGGTGCTCGACCACCTGGGTGACAGTGATCATCGCCTGCTGTAATTCACCATCCAGCGTAAGGTGTCAAAGGCCTACAACAAGGCAGCAGCCCTAGATTTCAGGAGGGCGGACTTCAATGAGCTAAGGAAAATAGTCGGGGAAGCACTGAGGTCCCGGAGGGGAGGGGAGCCAGGTGTCCAAGGAGAGTGGTTGCTCCTTAAGGAGACGATCCTCCAAGCCCAAAGGGAGGTAATCCCAACACGGATCAAAGGGAGCAGGAGGGCACACAAGTCCCCATGGCTCACCAAAAGCATCCAGGAATGTCTCCTAGCAAAAAGGGAGGCATACACCCAATGGCAAGGAGGGGCCATCACCAGGGAGGACTATACTGTGGTTGCTCAGGGATGCAGGGGGGCGGTCAGGAAGGCCAAGGTGGAGATGGAACTGGGACTAGCTTCCCGGATTAAGGACAACAAGAAGTCCTTTTTTAAATACATAGGGGGTAAAAAGAAGTTTCCGGGTAATGTGGGGCCTCTGCAGGACACGTTAGAAAATTTGGTCATCACACCAGACGACAAAGCCAACTTATTTAATGATTTCTTTGCCTCCATTTTCCTAAGCAGGGACCGGAAGAGTCACCCCCCCACTAGGCCCCTCCTAGATCCCAGGGGAGGCACATCTAGGCCAAGGGTTAGTGAGGAACTAGTAAGGGAACTTCTGGAAGGACTGGATGTATGCAAATCAGCTGGTCCAGTCAATCTCCATCCTAGAGTATTGAGCGAATTGGCTGAGGTCATTGCAAGACCCCTGGCACGGCTTTACAAGCATTCGTAGTGCTCTGGTGTGGTGCCAGAGGACTGGAAGAGGGCCAATGTGGTTCCCATCTTCAAAAAGGGGAGGAAGGAGGACCCGGGAAACTATAGGCCAGTTTTACCTCAATCTTGGGTAAGCCTTTTGAGAAAATTATTCTGGTGCATATCCATGAGGGGCCAGCAAGGGAGATTATGCTTCGGGGCAACCAACTCGGGTTCATCAGAGGCAGGTCCTGTCAGACCAACCCGGTGGGCTTCTATGACCAGATCACCAAATCCTTAGATGCAGGGGTAGCAATTGACATAGTCTTCCTGGACTTTCAGAAGGTCTTTGACACTGTCTCCCACCCCGTTCTCCTTAAGAAACTGGGGGACTGTGGTGTTGACAGCCACACAGTCAAATGGGTCGCCAACTGGCTGGAGGGCCACACCCAGAGAGTGGTGGTGGATGGGTCATTTTCAACTTGGAGGGATGTGGCCAGTGGGGTTCCAAAGGGCTCAGTCCTCGGGCCTGTACCATTCAACATCTTCTTCAGTGACTTGGACAAGTGGGTAAAAAGCACCCTGTTCAACTTTGCTGATGACACTAAGATGTGGGGGGATGTCAGCATGCTAGAAGGGAGGAATAGGCTGCAATCAGATCTAGACAGGTTACAAGGGTGGGTGGATGAGAATAGGATGGGATTCAACACCAACAAGTGCAAAGCAATGTACCTGGGGAGGAACAACCGGCACCATACCCACAGGTTGGGGAACTCCCCTCTTGCCAGCACAGAGGTGGAAAAGGGTCTTGGAGTCATCATTGATGCCAAGATGAACATGGGCTGGCAGTGTGGGGAGGCAGTCAGGAAGGCCAGCCACACCTTGTCATGCATCCATAGATGCATCTCAAGCAGGTCCAAGGAGGTGATACTGCCCCTCTATGCGGCACTGGTCAGGCTGCAGCTGGAGTACTGCATCCAGTTCTGGGTGCCACACTTCAAGAGGGATGTGGACAACATGGAGAGGGTCCAGAGGAGGGCCACTCACATGATCAGAGGGCAGCAGGGCAGGCCCTGTAAGAAGAGGCTACAGGACCTGAACCTGCTCAGCCTCCAGAAGAGAAGGCTGAGCGGGGATCTAGTGGCCTGTTACAAACTAGTCAGAGGGGACCAGTAGGTACTGGGGAAGTCCCTGTTCCCCCGAGCACTATCAGGAGTGACTAGGAACAACCATCACAAGCTAGCAGAAGGTAGATTTAGGCTACATATCAGGAGGAGCTACTTCACTGTCAGGGTGGCTAGGATCTGGAACCAAGTTCGAAGAGAAGTGGTGCTGGCTTCTACCCTGAGGGTCTTTAAGAGGAAGCTAGATGTATACCTTGCTGGGGTCATTTGACCGCAGTACTCTTTCCTGCCATGGCAGAGGGTCAGATTAGAGGAAAGTGGATCCGGCTAACTATAGGCCCATTAGCCTGACTTCTATCCTGGGGAAGATCTTAGAAAAGTTTATTAAGGAGGCCATCCTTGATGGACTGGCCCAGGCTAACATCCTAAGGGATAGCCAGCACGGGTTTATTGCGGGTAGGTCTTGTTCGACCAATCTCATTTCCTTCTACGACCAGGTGACCTATCACCTGGACCAGGGAGAAGAGATTGATGTCATATATCTTGACTTCAAAAAAGCTTTTGATTTGGTATCCCATGATCACCTCTTGGCCAAACTGCCCAGTTGTGGCCTTGGCTCCACCATGATCTGCTGGCTGGGAAATTGACTCCGTGGTCGGACCCAGAGGGTTGTGATTGATGGCAGTCACTCATCATGGTGCCCTGTGACCAGTGGGGTCCCTCAAGGCTCTGTCCTGGGACCCATACTGTTCAACATCTTCATTAATGATGTGGACATTGGAGTCAGGAGTGGACTGGCCAAGTTCGCCGATGACACCAAACTTTGGGGCAAACCATCCATGCCAGAAGATAGGCGAGTGGTCCAGGCTGACCTGGACAAGCTCAGCAAATGGGCGGACGAGAACCTCATGGTGTTTAACACCGAAAAATGCAAGGTTCTCCACCTTGGGAGGAAAAACCTGCAGCGCCCTTCTAGGCTCAGCAGTGCTACGTTGGATAGCACTACAGAAGAAAAAGACTTGGGGGTCATCATTGACCACAAGATGAACATGAGCCTGCAATGCGATGCTGCAGCTAGTAAAGCGACCAAAACGCTGGCTTGCATCCACAGATGCTTCTCGAGCAAATCCCGGGATGTCATTCTCCCCTTGTACTCGGCCTTGGTGAGGTCGCAGCTGGAGTACTGCACCCAGTTTTGGGCTCCACAATTCAAAAAGGATGTGGAGAAGCTTGAGAGAGTCCAGAGGAGAGCCACGCGCATGATCAGAGGTCAGGAAAACAGATCTTACGATGACAGGCTGAGAGCCATGGGACTCTTTAGCCTGGAAAAGCGCAGGCTCAGGGGTGATCTGATGGCCACCTATAAGTTTATCAGGGGTGACCACCAGGATCTGGGGTCTGTTCACCAGAGCGCCCCAAAGGATGACGAGGCCGAATGGTCACAAACTCTTGCAAGACCGTTTCAGGCTGGACATAAGGAAGAATTTCTTTACTGTCCGAGCCCCCAAGGTCTGGAACAGTCTGCCAGCGGAGGTGGTTCAAGCACCTACATTGAACACCTTCAAGAGTAAATTGGATGCTTATCTTGCTGGGATCCTATGACCCCAGCTGACTTCCTGCCCTTTGGGCAGGGGGCTGGACTCGATGATCTCCCGAGGTCCCTTCCAGCCCTAATGTCTATGAAATCTATGAAATCTACTCAGGTCCCTTCCGACCCTGGAAACTATGAAACTAGGGCGGGGCTACAGCTTATGCTTACTGGAGTTACTGCTCTTGGCAGCTACGTCATGCCTGCCTTACGCGAATGCCGGCGCAGACGTCAGTGCGCCCTTACAGAGAGCGCCTGTTTGCGTGCACTGTTCATTCACGCTGCCCACACATGGGTCAGGAGTACGGCTCCCTGTTGTGTGAAGTAAGAGGGCTCCAAAGGGCTTCCCCTCCAGATCCGCCTCATCTGCGCTGTACCCTCTTCCCCACTTCCCCGCTCCATTTTAGCCCTTCAGAGACAATGGCAAGACACGATACCCAAAATACATGTACCATAAGAAAAGCAAGGGAGACGAGGGCATTGCCAGCACCTTGCCACTGCAAAAACTGGGAAGTATTTCATTAATGTATTTTTAGAAGATGCTAAGGAAGGGGCCATGGCCCAGACTATAGAGAAAGAAAGCTCCCCTGCCCCCCCAGTTCATGCCAATCTGTCCTAGTGGGGAAATTATTTTCTTACCCTAAATTGCTATCAGTACGAATCTGAGCGGAAGACCTCTGGGTTTTCAAAGAAGGGGCCTCAGTGTACGACAGTCAAAACCCTTCAGCCTAAGCTGTGGCCAAAATCCCAATGCTTCAGAAGAAAGTAATGAAAACCCTCAGAAGCCAATAAGATTCATAAAACGATAACCCCCCCCGCCCCCAGCCTTTTCAGGAAAGCAGCAAAAGCCCCAAAGCATCGAGTTACCACGCACTTTCCACACTATAAGACAGCTGCCTCTATTCTCAAGTCTAGAAACTGCAATCACAACTCCACAAATCATACAACAGATTGTTGAGCCAGAACTCCCTGTCCTATCATAACAGTTGTACTATTAGGACAGATACTAAGGACTTCAGCTTTAAAATGCGGGTACATTGACCAGAGACTTCTGAAGAAGAGAAGGAACCAGATATACTGGTTGATTAATGGATGACCACAAGCCACATTATGATACAGCTGTGAGAAAAGCTAATGCAAATTTAGGGTGTATTAGGTAAGATGTACACAGTCGAGACAAGGAGGTACTAGTACTAATGTGTCATGCAGACACAGATAGTTCCAGTATAAAAAATGCTAAATAAAATATTAAGCAGGTCCTATTATTGACTAGGGCCCCAAACCAGTAACTGAGGAGCAGCATTACTAGCCAATTTCTAGCCAGGTAAATTTCAATATGGACTGCTGTAATTTCCCTTTTAACCAGCCCCTTATTCATTCACCTTATCTTGTTGCATTGATTCCCATCCTTTCCAGCTGGGCAAATAATTTCCCATGAGACAGTATCAAAACTTTGGCTAGAACTAGAAAAAGTAAATTCAATGCCTTAGCCTTACCCAAAAAATCCATTATCTTGTCATAGAAAAACATTAAATTAGTCCAAAACAATCATCCTCTGATAAAATCATGGTATGTTTTGTCCCATTTTCTGGGTTTTTCAATATATTTAACTACTCCCTCCTTCAGCAGCTGTTTTAAAGACCTTACCTACTGCTGAAGTCAAGCTAACAGGCCTGTAATTGCCTGGGTCAATCATTTTCCTTTTTTCTAAAAAATAGGCACAAATTTGCTCTTTCTCTGTTATACAGGACTGTGACTCTCTCTCAGATTGCAGATTCAGTGAAGACACAGGCTAGAGGGGTTATTTTGCTGTGTGCCAGTTTTTTTCAATATTCTAAGAAGAAGAGTATCTAGGCTCCCTAATTTTGTGTTAGCAAGCAAGCTAACTTTTTTGGTTCATGACCTGCCCTGTGTGGCATGGGGTAACAGTTGTTATTCATCTTTTCTATGACAGACCTTCAATATTTGAAAACCATTACCATATCCTCCCTTTCCCTGGTCTCCATTTCTCCAAAGTAAATATATCTAGTTTTCGCAAAAGTGAGTGCCAAAATCTTTATCACCTTTGTCACTCACGTCTGAATCTCTCCCTACATCCTTCTAAAATTGTGGAGCCCAGGACTGCATATGATATCCCAGCTGTGGCCTCAGCAGAACTGAGTAGAGTGTAGCTAACATCTCATGTCTTGTGTACACTACTCCTATTAACAAACCCCAAATTACATTTGCTTTCTTTCTCTTGTGACTATCATATTACTGGTAGGTCTGTGCAGTTTTAGTCCCTGATTTGATGTGGTGGAGATTTGGCCCGATTCGGTGGCCAAATCTCTGAATCTGAATTGAATCAGAGGACCCTTTAATCTCTCCAAATCAAATCGGACCCCTCCAAATCGATTCAGAGAGATTCAGAAAGATTTGGCAATTTGGACATAGGCACAGCTTTAAATGTTTTTTCTACGTACCTCTAGGTAGCAGGCTGCTTGTAAACACTGTGATGCTGCTCTATGCACCACAGCATCCCACAGGAGTGCGGGAGGCTCCCCAGCGCACTTAGCAGCAGACCTAGAAGTGGACCAGAAGCACTTCTGTTCCACTTCTGGGTCTGCCAGGGAGTGCACAGGGAGGCCCCCCTGCGCCCCCCCCTGGCTTGGCAACTGGTGTCTCCTGGATCTGGGGGGGGGGGGGCACCCTAGATCCCCCTATAGCCAATTGTTGAGCTGGGGGAGTGTAGAGGGGCCCCCCCACACTTCCTGGTGGACCCAGAAATGGACCGGAACTAGTTCCGGTCCACTTCCAGGTTCACCACCGAGCACATGGAGGGTCCCCCCCCCGACACACAGCACACTCCTGTGGGATGCTCCATCCTCTCCAGCATCACAAAGTTCACAAGCCATGCTGGTACCTTGAGGTACGTAGAAAAAAATCATTTAAAGCTGTATCTATGTCCAAATCACTGATTCTTTGAATCAGCATCACATCTTCAGATTTGGAATCAGCTGAATCAAATCAAGGACAGTGATCCAAATCAACGAATCAAGTCACTGTCCCTGATTCGGGCTGCATCCAAATTGGAATTGAATAGGGCCCTGCTTCGCACACCCCTAGTTATTAGGTGCCACTATGGCACTGTTGTTACTGTACCATCATTTAGTACTGCCAAAGATGGCGCAGTAACAGCTGACACTGCTTGGTGAGCACTGTGCAGTTATTTTTAGGCACTACATCACTATAGCAACATGCTATGATGGGGAAGCATGTCACTACAGCAATATAGCTCTGGTGTCACATCCATTTGCCTGTGGATGCTACATCACCATAGCACATTGCTGTGGTAATGTAGCATCACATATAGATGTGTCCACTGACTCTTTTTTTGGGTAGCTGTTGGGACTGGATTTATGACCCAGATACCTTGTTCCTGGTACACCCAAACCCTCAGACTGACCATGACCTCTCCATTCAATAATAGGCAAATGTTATTGATACACAGTGATAGCAGATAAGAATAATTCAAACAATTTTATATCTACCAGTCCAAAGGCTGTCATCAGAGGGAAGGTATATCTGGCCAGTACACAAGCTTCATTTTGAGGTTCACTCTTGAATGTCAGATGTCAGAAGCCTGAAGGCTGGAGGTCACAGCCCACCCTTCCCCAGTGGGGTGGGTGAGACGGGGTGGTGGTATGTCCTCTGTCCATGGTGGCCTCAGTTTCCCCTCTCAGGGAACCTTTGTTGCTCTGAAATCCCTCCTTTTGTATCTTTTTCCTACTGTGATGACTCTTCAGCTTTGGGTATTGCTGATTGCTCTGTCTGCAGTCATTACATTCTCTATATTCTGTCCAGTCAGCATACTTCTTTGTTTCACAAACCTATCACATGCACACATCCTAATCTGGGCTTTTCTGGTCTTCTCCTAATTTGGTACATCTACCAAAGCTGGATATCCCAAGGGCCCTGCAATTGGGCACTGTGACCTAAAGCCACCTTATCTCATCTTATGGAACACTGTGGTACATGTCTTCAATTTCCCAGCCTGTGTGTCTGCTTGTTACTTGCCTGTGTCAGATACAGTGGACCTTGAAGAAACTGTTAGCAAAAAACTTTAAAAAAATCAGTTAACACTTCTCATTGCCCAGGACCATTGTCCTAAGGCATATCTACTTTACCTACAAGCTAACTGCCAAAAGCAAACCTTTAAATACCATTTTCTAGCCATTAGTAGTGCTCTGCCTAGTCAGTTACCTCCTGTTCTGTATTTGTACATTATTTTCATCCTTAGGTACCTTTCCGTTGTTTGTCTTGAATTTTATTTTGTCTGTAGTCCAATTCCTAATTTATCAATACCCCTTTGAATTCTAAGCCTATTTTCTACAGTATATGCAACTCTTCCCACTTTTGTGGCTTTTACCATTTTGATCAGAAAGCTATTTAATTTCTGTATTAAAGTCATTAGTAAAAATGTTAAACAGCACCATACCCAGAACAGACCCCTTACTCATTGAAATCTCTTTCCATTCTGACAGCATTCCATTTATAGCCACACTTTGCTTGTATTTATTCAAGCAGTTATGTATCCACATCATAGTAAATCCATCTAACTTATATTTCTACAGTTTAAATATAAGAATTTTATGTGGGACCTATTAAAGTCTGCTAAATTCCAGGTATAATTAGTCCACTGCATTCCCCTCATCCACCAAACTATTTATCCTTTCCAAGAAGGAAATCAAATTGGTTTGACGTGACTTTTTCTTAACAAATCCATATTAGCTATTAACGATAACCCCATCATCCTCTAAGAGTTTGTAAATGGACTGTTTTATTTTTTCTAGTAACTTATTGAGTATTGAAGGATTTTTCTGGCTATAATTTCATGGATGCTGTTTTCCCCCCTCTTTTTTAGGGGATCACTAAGTTAGCCCTTCTCCTGTCCCCTGGGACTTTGCCTGTCATCTGTGACTTAGCAAATATTTTTGCCAGTATCTTCAAGATTTCTTCATCTAGTTCCTTCAGCACCTTGTATGGATTTCATCAAGCCTTGCTTACTTAAATTGGGCATGTCCAAACAAGCCCACACATGCCTCTTACAGCACCTCAAACCCCTCAAACTCTGTATGTGCAGGAATGGGTAAAGGTTCCCCTCACTGCAAGTTTGCAGTGCGGGTTCCAAATTAGACCCCTGGATATCTAGGGATAACAAAAAAACAGAGCTAAAAAAAGCAGGGCATGGTCCTGGACTATGCCCTGAGGTAACTGAAGGCTGGGTCCTCTACAGAGATGCTCTGGCGGCACGAGCGTCTCTGTGGTTGGCCCTTTCCCTGGTGCTGAAGCATGCTGCCTGCCCATGCAGGGCAAGCAGCATGCCAGCAGCTGGGCTCCAGTGCTGGGAAGTAAGGGGTTGGGAAGGGCTGAAGGAGGGGGGGAGGGAACTATGAGCGGGACCCCCAGTGGCCCTGCCTACTCCAACAGACCTCCCAATCCCTGCCCAGCCCCACCCCTCACCTGTTCCCCAAGTCCCCTGATCCCTTCCCCATCTGGCTCCATCCTCCACATGCTCCCCCAGCCCCCCCAATCCCTTCTCCACCTGCCCCCAATCCCTACCACGCTTGGCCCCATCCCCTGAGGCCCCCAATCCCTTCCCCCCCACCCCAACATCCTCACAATTAAAAAACAAAACAACCCCTCCTGACATTTACCATTTGAGCTTCTGTTTGGGTCACTGGGGCCCCACCCACACAGCACAGGGCAGTGTGACAGCCCCAGCGATGCCAGCCTGGGCCCTGCTGCTCCCTGCTGCCCTGTGCTGCCTGAAAGGGCTCTGCCAGGAGGTTCTGGAGCCCCCATAGCCCCTGCTTCTATGGTGAATAGAGGCTTTTTTTCTTTCTTTGATTTGTTTTTTTAAGCACTGGTGCCTGGGGTTGGGAGGCAGCAATCAGGGGCATGGGGATGCAAATGGGAGATGGAGGGAGGGTGGGGTTGGGTGGGGCAGCCATTGGGAGATCTGGAGGAATGGGGAAGGGTGGAGTTGGGTGGGGCAGCCATCAGGGGGCTGCAGCAGCTGGTGGGGAATGGGGCCAGCAATTGGGGGGCTGGGGTGGAGCATGTGGGCCTTGCAGGAGGGGTGGCAGCCCCTAAGGTGGCCATTGGGCCCCTGGTGGGGGGCTGCTGCCTCTGTGGGGGGGGGCTCTTAACCCTATGGGGGGGCTGTAGTCCCTATGGAGGGCAGCAAAACATATGGGTATTTACAATTCATTTTATTATTATACTGCTAGGTGTCCAAATTCCTTTAACACTGTAGATATATAAATAAAACTGATTACTGGCTCTCTGTTTCTCACTCTGTATCTATATAGTAGTCTGTTGCTTTAATCATGGAGTGTGGTGGTGGACCTTGCCTTTCTATATCCTTTTATAATCTCCCAAAGAGCTGTAAGTACCCTGTTTTCCCACCTGCCACATCTTGGGTGTTGCTATAATATGTTCTGCTTTATGATGTCACTTGTCGGGAGGGTTGTTATGTATATATTTGTTCTTTTATTTTGCTCTCTGGGTGTCTCTATTAGGAATCACGGTATTATAGAGGAAAACTCCATTCGATTATTCCCACACACTCGCCGATATATATATTCACAATCAGATGCAGATTAACACTTGTCTTTATCTTTATTCTTTATAACACTATACAAACTTTCATTATCTTTAAACAGAAGTGGTCCTTTTTTTTTTTAACAATTATATCAACTTTGTAATTCTATCTACATACTGTTTTTATTTAACCTTTATCAGTTTGGTTGGCCTGAACTTGGTGTTAATAAACAAAGTCCCTTTAACTCTGGTTTGTCAGTTTATGTCCTTTTGTTAATTTTTTTTTAGGGGAGGCTTTTCTCTTCAAGCCTTGTTATTTCTCTCTCTTTACTTTTGCTATCCTGAGTGTGTACCTTTCATCTGGTGTGTTCCTGAAACCTTGAATCCTTGTGGTCAGCACTCACTTGTTTTCACTAAGCTTGTGGGAGTGAGTCAATTCACTCTTCTCTTTTTTGTTTGTTTACTTTTCAGCGTGCCAGCCACATCTCTGGTGTCTTCAGGGATCCGCCCCTCTTTCCCAGAGTTCCGCTTTCTCCAGTGGCAAGAAAAATCCTGAGGTAAGTGTCTTAACTCCTGGAGATCTTCTTTCTCCCTCACTTCCTCCTTCAGACACTCTTTCTTTCTTCCTCCTTTCTGAGACTTCCATATCCTCTTTCTTTTTTTCCCCCGGAGCTTCTATCCTAATATGGTAATAGCTCCGTAAGTGGCGTTCTCCAGCTCTTTTTGCCATGTCGCTGTTTACTCTTTCACATGGAGGAACAATGGATTTTGGAGTATTTTACAGAGTGACTTTGGGATTTTTTTTACTAGGGATTTTTCAGTTTTCAAATAGGGAACATGAGGATTTCTGCTAGGGAGGCCTGTGGCAGGACCCTGCCTGCTCAGAGCAAGCATCTTGGACCAAGCTGAAGGTGACTGACCTCCTGGCCAATTGGGGCCAGGATGACATGGTTTGACAGTTCAAAGCAGGCCACCACATCTGGAACATCTTCCTGGAGATAGCTGCTCAGATGACTGGGCAGGGGCACACATGGCAGTAGTGCCACACCAAGGCCAGCCCTGAAGCTACAGCCCACTGGCAACTGGCCCAGAGAGCAAGGTACGTCTACTGGCTATGCAGTTCCCCATCTGGGTCTGGCAGGTGTGCAGCAGGTCACAGCCAGGCAGCAGCCCCCACTGCCAGAATGCAACAGTGGGTAAAGGGTGCAGGAAACTGTTGGGGCTGCTTCACCAGTCCAGCTGAAACAATGGGTAGTGTCCCCAGTAACAACTGTCTGGGCCACAGACACTCTTGAGAGTGTGTAGCCCTGAGCTACTTGCCAGGGTAGCTTTTTGTACTGCTGGGGACAGCACTGGTGTTGGCTCCAGGTTCTAGCTCCCCCTGGCTGCAGATCTGGGAGGAGCCAGGCAGGGTTATTTTGCCCCAAGTGGCACAATTTGCTCCACAACCAGGTGCATGTCCAAGCACCTGCACTAAGGCAAAAAGCCCCAGCTCAAATTTGCACCGCTTCTATTTGAGTTGTTGCAAGTGCACGTGTGCACCCATTCATTCGAATTTGTTAAATCACTCTTATACTTCTAATCATTATGACCACCAGCCCACTTCCCCTTCTTTGTTTATATTAATTTATTAGCTCTTGGTAGCTTTTTTTGTCATTATTTTTGTCATTTCTGCCTTCTTTGCACCTTTCCTAAATAGAACACCCTGAGTACTGATCTATGGACTCACAATGTTCTTGACCTTTTCTTTCTGTGTAAGAACAGAAACACTTATCTTTAACATCTCTTGCTGATTGTATCTGATTTTTCACCTTTGCTTTCCAGATTTTATCCCTGCAAGTTTTTGCAGTCCTCTGGTATATTTTCTTAGGGACTTGCCCTTATTTCTGTTTTTGGTATGTTTCTTTTTTGATCTGAAAGCATCTAAGATCTCTGTAGCTATGTTGGTTTCCTGAAATTTTTCTTATCTTTCCACCAGGCTGGTATAACTTCATTTTACGTGTTAGTTCTATGCCTCTAGGAGCTGCCCTTTAGGACTTCTTTATCCTTCCATCTGTTTTTCTATGGGATTTAACTAACTACTCTGACTCTATTGAAATACACTTTTTTGAAGCCCAGTATCCCTATTTGGCTAATCTCATGCCTTTCTGTTCTTCAAATTGTCCGTTCTATTGTATCACAGCTGTTGAATCCCAAGTTTTCTATCACTTCTATATCTTCAACTAATTTCTCTATATTGGCCAGCACAAATTTTAAATAGATTACCCTCTTGCTGAATCTGCAACTTTTTGAAACGAAAGTTGCCTTCTACCTGTATAAAAAATACGATGAACATTATATGCTTCTCTGGATTCTTCTGCAGCCAATATCAGGGAAGTTCAAATTCCCCATTAACAGTATTTTGGAAGTTTTAGATATTTATATCACTTGTTTGAAGGATGATCAATCCATATTTTTTCCCCTGACTTGGTGGCATATAGTAGGACCTAAACATAAAACTGCTACTATTTTCTCCATCTTTAGCTTCATTCAGGACCAGAGTTAGATGTTTAAGCTTCTCTCTACATGTGAATTTGATGCAGGACTAGTTTACTTGCAAATAAACAGCTTGCGAGTAAATGCTGCTGTTTAGGCATCTACATGTGCAGGGATATGGGAGCAGATTCACTGCTCCTAGTTCCTGGGAACTGTTCCCAGTTCTTAAGGGTCCATTGCAGCCCTACCACCACCAGGGGAAACTGGAGGCTCTGGCTCCAGGACACCACCGCTGGAGCTCCAGGATGCCACCCTTGCCCTCCTAGGCCTGCCAGGCCAGCCAGGATTGGTGGCTTCATAATATTGTCCAGCACACCTGGGACGATAAGCAGTGGCTGGAGGTGTTCAGGCAACCTTCCTGAACCTCCTGGAGCAGTTCCACCCATACATGCAACAAGGCTAACCGCACTTTATCATGCATTAGCAGATGCATTACTGCATCCAGCAAAAGCTGGGAGATCCCTGATGCTGGGGTAAGGGGACATTGTTCTTGCCTAGGCTACAGTGGTGGAGCTTGCTCCAGCAACAGGAAGCTTCTGGGGGCATGGAGCAATGTACTAGTCCTCACCAGGAGACAGCTGTCTCCTGGCCCCACGCTCGCTGCTAGCCCTGGGCTACAACCCAGGGGGAACATAGAGCTCCCTCTAGCTGCTGCAGGGGGCTGGTGCAGGGGTGGCAGGGGTGGGAGCAGACTGCTGCCATGAGTAGCAAATTTGATCCTGCTTCCCCACACATGTAGACACTTGCCCAGGGTGGTTTTACTCTACAGTAAATTAGAGTAAACCCATCCCAGAGTATTTGCATGTGTAGATGTACCCACTCTGTACAAGAATGGTAGGCACCTAATTCACAGCAGATGAATCCACCAGGTAGCAAAGTACCTAAAAAGTTAAGTGCTGCAACTCACAACAGATCAGTATCTAACCCTTTTATGACATGAGCCCAGAGATACATTAGTGACTACAGGGTTAGGCAGCAGCTGAACAGGTGTTTTGCAAATGTCAGTGGCATCTAAATGTTGAAATTATGTGCTTAAAGTGGTAGTTAGACATCTGAGATCTACAAAGAGACTAATTTGTTGGTATCCCTCTTGGGAGATATGGGTTGTGATTTGCAGAAGTGCTGAGCAATCAAAGGTGCAGTTGAGGTTAATGGAACTTTGTTCTGAGCATAAAAGCTTTTTAAAGTTTTAAAGTCTCTGAGGTATCAGGCCTTAGGCCCTCAGCTTCTCCTATTTTACACTCAAAGTTATAGTCAACATCTTTCCGGTTTAAATTTTACTTCCGCTCATCCAGTGCAAAATGAAACTCATAATACCTGCAATATCAAAGGAGTGAAATGAAACTGAATTCATTAATATTTATAACATATTAATGCCCAGATTCAAAAGGAAACTTAGACATAGTGACGGTTAAGAATTACTATGCCTCCCTTTTAGGCTCCTGAATGGGATTCACAAACCAAAGTTTTTTAATGTTGGCTACAAAGGACCACCTCTCAGGATCATCATGAATTCTAGTTTATTGGATAGGATGTGAAGTTACCAGTAAAATCAAAAATGCAAACTTTGAGTTATGAGTGGAACTGGTCACCTTAGCACATACACAAATGCACTCATTCATTCAAACCCACGTCATTTAAACCCATGTCGTATAGTGTATAGAAGCTGCTGTAGTGGTTGTGAGAGCACTGATATCAATATATGTACCTATCTGGAGTCTGCTGTTGATGGTCAGCTTCCTTCAAGGCAATGTCTTCTTCAGAGGGGGGTCTCAGTGCTGGATGAGAGGGTGCCACTGAGCGTCATGATTCACAGCCTTTTATCCCTTTCTGGCAGACTTGTGTGAATCCGCAGCATTGTCTTGGCTGCCTGTCACAGGAGCACTGAGGTGCCCTGTTCCTAAGTAATGGAGAGGGGTAGCTTCCAATCTCCAGGGCAGCCAGGCAGGTCATGTGACCAGAAGGGGGCAGGGCCGGGCCTTTATAAACAGCCCAGGCTGGAGCCTGGGGAGCAGTTCCCTTCTGGCAGCCACAGGAGCAGGAGTTTGGCGGGAGAGATGAGCCGATGGTTGCAGCATGACCACCTGAGTGGCTACGGCATGGTAAGAGAGCCAAGGAAGCGTAGACCATATGTTATAAGCCAGAAGGCTTCTTGTTGTTATGTTGCAGCTGTTTGGCTCATGGTTTAATTATCGTTACACCGGAGGACTGGGTAAGGCTGTAGGGGCATGAGGAGGCCTTACGGGATCTCCCCAGCTGTGTGGGGGTTCCCAGTGCCCTGTGTGGGCAACAGAGTGGTGCCTGGGGTGGCACAGCTATTCAGTGCTGAGGCGGCACAGCGGGTAGCCCTGGGTGAATGATAGTGAGAGGCCCGAGCAGGGCAGAGGACCCCGCTCAAGGGGCCGAGCACCAGAGTGAAGCCTGTAGGGACTCAGTTGGGCTCCAGGTGTGGGAGCCACATGAGTGGAAGCCTAGGGTGGGTACTGTAAAGATGATTAGCCTGGTGAGGGCAAGCCAGGGGCTATTTAGGGCCCAGAGAGGGTGCCGAGAAGCTGTGGGAGCGGGCATGTGTTGAAGAGAGGCCCCAGGTGGGGCACGTACAGTATAAAGCCAACCCAAGGGGGGACATGTATTATTGACAGTCACCCCAAGACAGGTGCAGTCTAAAAGGTGTTCCAGAGGGCTTCCACAGCAATAGGAATCCCAAGGACCCAGAAGGGCCAGAGGGGCCAGGTAAGGCTCAGGCCACCTGAGCCCAATTGATACAGATAATGAATACAAATAACTAATACAGATTGTGGAGGGGCGCCAGAGAAGGGCGCTGGTTGTGGGCCAAGCCCAGGGGCGCCAAGTAGGGTGCAGAAGGTTAAGGACCGGATAACGTCCAGGAAGAGCTGCAAGGCTTGGGGTGTGCTAAAGAGGAGGTAGGAAGCACGCATTGCCCATAAGGCAGGGGTGCATTGAGGCACCCCACTCGGAACAGGGAAGAGTATTAGCGCGGTGTCCAGGGTGATAAGAGGCAGCCTCCCATATTGAACCTTATAACATCAAAGACATGGCGGGTGAGTAGAGGGTGCTGGATTGCCTGATTGACACGGAAGGGGGGGCGCTAGTGAGATCACGGCCGCTCCTAGGCCCCACCCATGACACTGCCCAATCCAGAGGTTGCTGTCCCACGTGAGTTTTGTGTAGTACATGACAGCTGTTAGTCACAGGAGTCTCTTCTTGCTGGTACTTGAAGTTTTGGGAGTCCACCCTTGACTTATTGACTTAATGGCTGTATTGTTATGGGTTACAGGAATAGTCAGTAGGGTGGGTGCTCAGTTCCAGGAATCAGTACCTTGGCTTGATTAGCTTAAAATGGTCTGTAGAGTTGAGTTTTGTAATGGTAAGTTCCTCTGGCTAGGCTATTGTCAAGTAACAGCCAGATGTACTTGGTTTGTCATTCATACTTACATGTATTCAAGGGACTGCCCAATATAGTAGATTTTATCACTTTACAATTACAATTTCAATGCAGTTTTTAACAATGGTCCAGGGTGTAACTTCATTCTACAGGGAGTACATTCTGTAAGGGTTTAAAAGTATAAAATATAAAATACAAAATGCCATGGTAAAGATGAGACAGATGAAATACAAAAATGCACTGTGAGAAACATATAAAAATGCAATGTGAGGTAGTGAGGAACAAAGGCTACTGGGGACAGTAAGTGAGTTAGGTTAGTACCAGGATATATTTACAGTCTTTGAAGTAGATATTTTAGGGTTTTTTTCTTTAGTGACACTGAGCTTGATTGATATGTATATGTAGTTTCTAGGTTTCTCCTACAGAAAGCCACTTCAGCTTTCCGACTTGCTCTGAACCTTGCCACACCCATGTCATGAGTGTGCTAGGTCTCTGCCAATACTTAGATGGAAAAAGAAATGCACAAAATGGTGGGGAGAGGGTGCAGGCAAGAAGGTGCTTCTGTTATATCAATGCCCAGAGGGGAAATGTATAAAGGGGGCTTTCTGCTACAATAACTAAGTTTCCTAAACAATGGGCATGTCTACACATGAGGCTATGTGGCCGTAGCAATGTGCAATGGCAACATAATATCTGTGAGCAAAAACTGTGATGCCACAGATACATTGCTGTATTGATGCTCTCCCTTGTTATAGTGTGTCACTACAGTGACGTAGTGCCTAAAAATAAGTGTGTGCGGTGCGCATGGTGCAGTACAGGCTGTTACTGCACCATAATTTGGTACTTCCAAAAAGAAGTACTAAATGACAGCACAGTAACAATGGCACCATAGCAGCATGCATTGATGCACCCAATAAATGGGGAGAAATGTGTATTTGGCAAATAGGATTTGCAACAACTGAAACCTGATTTGAAGAACACATAAGCCACACAACATGAAATGCTTAATAGAAGGATGTGTCTGAAATCCTGCTTCTCTCTCAGACTTATGTTCCTGTTTGTGAGGCCTATGTGATACTTGGAATAATAGCATGAACTCCCCTACTTAGAATGCTTAAGTCATGTCTTTGCGTATGAACATCTGGCTGCCCCGTTCTTGTTCAAGGGGATGCGCAGTGGCAGTCAATAGCTTTATAGTTAGAACATTCACCTAGAAAGTAAGAGATTTGTTTTTTATGCCATCATCTCACTGAGGACTCTCAGAACCTCATTTGCTAGGAGGTGCATTAACTGCCAGGCTATGGGATATTCCCTACCCCTTTTAGCAATGTCAGAGAATGCCTAAGCAACAAGCAGCATGACTTTGTGACCCAATGATAACAACAGTCACCTGGACTAAGGACTCTTTGCATACGTTTTGCTTTAAAGTGCCCCATTCCAAACTACAGAAACAGGGTTGGAAGCAAGGACTGGAACCCAGGTCCTCTCTCCCCCAGGAGAAGTCTCTCTACACAGTTATGCCCCACTCTTGCTTTCTTTGTGTCTCCACAAATTTTGCATTCTTGCATGTACAGAGCCCAGCTTTCACAGGAGAAGTATTCCCACACAGTATTTCCTGATGGCTAGAGCTTTTTCCTGACATATGGACATATTTTAGGCTGCACCATAGAACCAGAGAGACTACTTCTTGTTCACACTGTTATGCTAGTATATAAAAGGTGGCAGCACGACAATGCCATTTTTGAAATGCAGTGACCATGGCTACTGTGCTTGGCAATGAACTTAATACTGACACACTGACAGTCATGATCAGAACATGTATAACAGGATTTGACCCATCAGGGAATTTAGGACTAGGGATACCTCCTCTGTGAATTCTAAATGTGTTTAGGCAGGAAATGGGTGCTAAGCTATTCAGCCTTGTCAAGATGATGGAAATTATAGGCATGTGTAGGAGAAGATTTTTAGGGGCTACCATAATTTTACTGACAGAGTTTTAGATGTCTGTAGACCTCTGGTGCTTAGGGTTTCTACTGATTCCTCACTTAGACATCAGCAATAAATTGTACCTAAGTTACATTCTGGGTGCTCAAATTCCATCCCCCCCTGCCATTTGGATCTGGCCAATGAGACCACAATGGAAAAACCATGAGTGAATGAATAGATCCATATTTAGTGCAGGGTTTGGAGTGTGGGAAATAAGTAATAAATAACAGAAGAGGCCACACCTCAAATAATGAGAACAAAAGAAGCATTGAATTGTTTTCTGTGCATTCATTTAGATAGAAGTCCTGTGGAAAACAAAAGAATGTGATCACATTACTTCAGCTTTATGGCTACACATCTGAGAAGAGAATTAAGATTGTCCAGGCTGTCATTTCCTACTTAAGATGGCAAAGACAAGGACACAAAATGTTTTATAAACATAGTTTTCTGCGATGTAATATTTTATCAAGTACCTGCTCAGCTGTCATATGCTTTTTTTTTGTATATAACAGGAATTTTGACAATAATGTCAGTCACTTTTTGATCACTGCTTCAGATCAAGCACTGACATACTTTTTAGTAGGATACCTTAGTTTCAAGCACTCTTGTATATTTTGATTTGCCTCAGCAGCGAGGATTGCAAATGGCTGCTGTGAACAGTATGCATGTGGAATGATAACATTTCTCCTCAAAGATGTAGCTGGTGAAGAGGTTCCTAAGCATGTGACAATTGTATACATTTTATGGGAGACGGGATGGACTTAAATAAGGTGTACAGATGGCCAGGGCATTGAAAGTCAGGTGAGACTACTATTTGTGTCAAACTATGAGCTGGGAGAACTGCATCAGTAATGACAGTGCATATGAGTGCTGAAAAGGCTGAACAGCTCATTAGGGAAGAATGACAGATAACCTTTGATGACCTTGCTGCTCCTTTGGATTGCAGTTCTGCTTCAACACACAGGGTTGTGCACAAAATGCACTCTTCTAAGCCTTGTGCACACTAGGTCCCATGAAAGTTCAGAAAGGACCACCTGGCTGACAAACTGATATATTCCCTGCATTGCTTTCCATGTTGCCCTCAAATAACATGATTTTCTTTCTTCTCTTTGTGAAAGACATTTCTTGTTGCCTTAGTTAAAGTTTGTTTTAAGGTTCTTACAAAAATGGAAAAATCACCAAAAGAAATGCTGAAAATAAAAATGATACAGCTATGTTTTAAGCAGTGGCTCTTGACTTTCTGACGGTGCTGTTTTATGTGATAAAGGAGAAATCTACTACCCGACACCTAACTCAGCTATCTTGGTTTGGTGCTGTGGCTTTCAGAGAATGGAAAAGGATTTCTGTCCTCTGATCCTAGCATGCAAAACTGGCACCTATAATGCAATGCCCCAGGTAGATAAGAATCTCTTTCTTATCTACCTAAGTATGTATATAGTTCCTCCAACACTTCAATGTCTGCCTTGCTTAACATACAAGGTGTATCTACATGTGTGTTTTATTGAGGAATTGACTAATCAGCTCTGCAGTAAAGCATCACAGTCTACACATGTGCCTGCATTAGGGTGCAGTAAATTAACTCTGCTGTAAGATATTATTGTCTGTGTGTGTTGAAATGCATGTGTAGATGGTGACTGGGGTTGGCTTGGGTGCTATAGCATGGGGTTGCCTGCCGGCTAGCCCTGCACTGTAGCACCCTAATGCCCCAGTCAGCCCCACCGCAGCATGTTGAGCTGGATCAGAGCGACCCTGCACTGGCAGGCTAAGCCCTGGGGCCCCCTGGCAGCTGGGGCTGCTCTGTCCCAGCTCAATGTGCTGTGGTTCTGGGTGCACATGTAAATGGCACACCTGGGAGCAATAAATTGTGGCATGAATTGCACTGGAGTTTAGCCAGTCACCTTAATTAATAGCACGTGTAGAAGCACCCATAGTGACTCATTCAATCTTACAATATCCCTGTCTATTGTCTCAGTTGTACACGTGGGAAAGCTTAGACATAGATAGGCTTAGCTACTGACTTAACCACTTAAAAAAGATTGCTTCAGAGTTAGATCTTGAATACACCTCTCCTGAAATCTGTTTCAGGGCTCCAATTACAGGACCACCCTTTCTTTAAGCACTAAACCTGTTACATATTGCATTGACTGAAGTTCCCAACTGGCTTTGAAGGGATGTGCCAGAAAGAAAACAATGTGTTAGTGCAGCATGGAAGTTACAAAGGTAGATAGATGACTGTGAAGGAGCATTTTTCATCCTTTTGGAGTGGGAAATGTACAATGAGATGATATTGCTCTTTGGGGATCCAAACAGCAGTGAGATAGTTGCGTATGCCCTACATGTGGCAGAATATGGAGGGGAGTTTTGAGATGTAGTCTGCTCTGTTTCCTGATGTCCCCCTGTAAAGTGTCATGCAAGGAAGACTACAGAATCTTAAGAAAAAAGGAATATATAAATATACGAAGTCCCAAGGAATTCTGCTGTTTCATGAATGTTTCAGCAGCTGTTTCTCTCTCTGCATTCTGAGCTAAGTGCGTTCAGTTATGGTGAGAACCAAAGAGTGTTTTCCCGTCAATTTGATTCAGCTTTTGCCAAAACACTGCTATATCTAGTACTTGTGTTTTCCACAGCTAAGTTGCCCATCCAACTACTGATAAGGTTCAGTGCTATACTAAATTGTTAGTTAGTCCTATAAATAAAAATCCATACCCCTGAAGTTTTTGCTACTCCCACCCTGGTTGTTACCACCAGATTTACTAAGTATGTATACAGTTCCATCCTCCAAATCATTAATAAAGATACTGAAAGGAACCGGGATAGACACTCCTCTCAGACTGACATCTAACTATTGTTGATCATGGTTACTTAACAAGTTAAGCACAGAACTTATAGTAGTGGCATCTACACCAAATTTCCGTATCTTACTTGTGAGAATGTCATGGAAGATGGTGTCAAAAGCTTTGCTAAAGTTAAGGTATGTCAAACCTACTGCTTCTCTACTCCACAAAGCCTGTCATTTTGTCATAGAAGAAAATCAGGCTGGGTAAGCATGGCTTGCTTTTAGCAAATCTATGCTGTTATTCCTCATCACCTTTTCATCTTCTTAATTATTTAGCATCAGGTTTCTTGATTATATGCTTCATTTATATGATTATATCTTCCTGGGAATGAGGATAGCGTGAACAGTCTATCTAATATTCTCTCAATATTACTTGCCCCCCAAATCCCTCCCTCTTCTTTTTTTGAGGATGGGCACTATATTTGCCCTTTCCCAGTCTTCTTGGACCTCACCTGATCTCCATGAGTTCTCAAAGATAGTAGCCAATGGCTCTGCAATTGCTCAGCCAATTCCGTGAGTACTCTAGATGAAAACTCAAGTTTGTATAAGTGATCTCTAATCTGTCCTTTCCCTATTCTGCACTGGTTATTTATTTCCCTAATTCTGCTTCTGGCTGCTAACTTCTTGTTATCTGACAGCTGACCTTCTTTTGTGAAGAATAAAATTTAAAAAAAGGCATGAAATGCTTCAGTTTTCTGTGTATCATCCACTGTTTTCTCCGCCACTTCAGTAATAGACTTATGCTATCCCCTGGTCTTCCTTTTGTTTCTAACATATTCACAGGATGTTTTCTTGTTGCCTTTTATGTCCTTTGCTAACTATATCTCAGTTTGTGCTTTGGTAGTCATGATATTGTTCTACATGCCTCTGCTACATTCTTATATTCAACCTGCAACAGGATTATAATCGGAGGTAACCTAGCTACTAATCAGGTGTGAGCCTAAGCTTTCTGAAACCAATGGGAGGTTTTTCTTTGATTCTGATTGATTTTAGATGAGGCCCAAGAGGCCTGATATTCCTGTCCCCATTACTTTGAGTCAGACAGTGCTTCATTTATAATGTACGGTAATTTGGTCCTAGATGAAGGAACACATTTTTTCATATAAAGTTATATCAGTTCTTTCCACTTCCTGAGCTACTTGTTTGGCTTATCAGGTATAAGTCTGTGTTCTTGGAGCCGGAGGTCATCAATTGTATTTCCAATGCTAGATATGTAAGGTTGTTTGACAACCTTGCTGTTCCCAGGCAGACAGAGATCCTGACAATGGCAGGAGTAATGCAATCCTATTTCAGTTTTTGACTCAAGGGTTACATTATGTATCTCAAGAAAAAAATGATAGGAAAACTAATACACGGATCCTCATCTGAATTTCACTAACACCCCACATTCTGCACATATGCTATAAATACTGCAAAAAATTGACACCCACATTTCTTACATTTCCAAAGGGTTATTAAGATGCTTTTCACCTGTTTGTTGATTTAGGTGCTTTTTGTGTGAATGGCTTTTTGCTGCTAACATTTCTAGCACATAATCCATACCAGATACTTCCACTAATCTGACACTTTCTGTTCTTGGAATTGGACATATTATTTTTCTCCTAAGATTTTATAGATGGCTTTTTTTAGAATGAGTGAAATGGGAGCAGATTTTGAAATCCTCTTCAAAATACTACTGTCATTCTTAAGTAAAATCACACACCAGCTGGTTCAGACAATATGCAAAACATGCCACATATGTGAATATGCCATTTTGCACTGTGCTTATATTAACTCCAACAATTAATCAAGGACAAGAAGACCAGGAAAAGGACTTTTAAAAACAAGTCACACTCACATTTGATCTTGAAGTTTTAGACATTATCTTTGTGAATCCTAAAAGCTCCAGACTAGACTTCTGTTTCAGAAGTCGCTGTCAGAGGCTGACACAGATGCTTTCTGGAATGACATCCAATTACTTGTGGCACTCATGTAGTCAAGTATTTTTGTACTTGTCCATGTATCTGCTACTGCCTCATAATAACTCTAACTGGTCCCTATCAATATAGGATCTTAGTGGTTCCTAAATGTTTTAAAACAGAAATAACAATAACAATATTTTTTCCATTCTGGTCTTTAGAGAAAGAGCTTGAACAGATTTTAAGTGTTGTTTCCATGTTCTAAGCCAGATGGAGAGGGAGATTGTGTATATGTGAGAACTTCTTATGGGAATTATAAGCAAAAGGATGTACTTTGCCTTTAGTTTGGAAAGTGGCTGTGTGTATCTTTTATCATAGATAATTTTATAGCTTAGGTCCAGCACCTGCAAATGCATTGTTCCCTGCTCTCATGGATGTCTTCTTTCTTTTGTTCTTTATTGTTACACTGGGACATAGTGGTCATGAGATGCCACGTTACAAAAGATCTGTCAGTGAAGGTCTGTCTTTAGGAAGGTAAGTCAGATACTGGGAGGAAGTCACTGAGTTCTCTGGCTTCTACTGCAACTGGTACTATTGATCAGGCTGTAGCATTTTTCAGGAAAGATGGTAGATTCCTATAATGAAAGGAAATGGTGCCATTTCTTTACTATATGTCCCAGATATTTTGATCTCCCAATTATTATCCCAGAGAAACAGAGTCAGCGGGATAATGCATGATCTTGATTGCTGTCAGTACTTTCATGACTTAAGTGGATAGATGCAATTTTCAGAGAATTGTGCCTCTGGTCCTACCACCAAGAGCAGCTCAGGTGAAGGAAGAAATACAGTTGCATTCTAACCAATTCCTAGGAATAACTGTGCATTAGCAATCATTAACACCATCTTTATTATTTATAATTTACAGATTATATTTTTCTAAAATAACTTAGGCAAGGAATATTATGAGTTACTGTTAACCTCATGATACATGCTTGATGGTTAATGCTATGTACAGCAGTTTATGCTCTCCCTAAAAAAGAAAAAATTGAAAAAATATTTTCTTTTTTAGGGAGAGCATAGACTACTGTGCATAATATTCCTTGCCTAAGTTATTTTAGAAAAGTATAATTTGTAAATGCTCATAAATTGTAAAAGGAAAAGGAAGACAATTATTTTCCTAGAAAATTGGTTTATTAATCCTTCATCCACTGTACAATGTTTATTTCACACACAGTAAATACAGATTTGAAATAGGTATGAATTGGTTTTAACAGCAGACCAATGTTTTGATTGAGACCAATTGGTACTAAAGGCCACCAAGAGAGGTTTAGGCCTTTCATGAACTGTCTTGAAAATAGAAAACCTTCGCACAAGGGCACATTAGGAAATGGAAATATTGATCCTGGTAACTGGCAGACAACATTTAATGTAAAATCTACTTGCAATGAAATGAACAAAGCTGGAGGGATCCGTTGTCCTGACAGATATAGATGAACATTTCTTGCCCAGACAGAGAATTTTACCCTCTTTCAAATAAGCAAACCAAACTGAAATAGGTATAACAAGGGAGGTTCACAAGAATAACATTTCACTGCAGTAATTAGAAGGTGATAAATCTCCAAAATATGCCGAGAAACATTTTGCGGATTAGATAAGTGGATGCACTTACCCAGAGCATCATGCAGTACAGCTATGTGCCTGAGTATTACAATTTTGTATGGATTTACCCATGCATGTCAGATATTACTTTTGTGTCACAAAATCAATTTGTCCATGGCCTTGGAATATGTATAAATGATGAGTTCAAGATATGGTGCAGATGTCCCATTAACACAATCCTTTGTAAAAGAAATGTGCATGCATAGCCTAGAATAGACAGTTTGCATTGCAACACTAAATTTTCAAACAAGGTATTTAAAAAAGGGAATGGTAATAAACCAGACTTTAATACCAACACAAATTAAAATTGCGTTGCTCTTTCAGAATATGTTCCTTATCTAAAGATGTGTGAAAAAGAAGTCATGGAAATATTGATATAAAATGGGTGGTTGATTTCTTGTGCAAATACCAAAGGAATTACCACAAACACTTAATATATTACCTGGCTCCTTTTAACTTAACCTTGAGTCCACTATTTCAAATAAAATGTAAGAATATCAGGAAAAATCAACAGGTCTTTCTACCTTATTATAATATTGAATTTAGGGCATTATTTTTAAAAAAATAGATTTCAGCAAGACAATTTTGAACTTTTTCAGAATCATTGACTGAGCTATCAAGACAAACTACTGGTCAGATTTAATATCTTGCATACTAATGTTGCAATCACAAATATCATTCCTTTTATTGTTTTCACCTTCAGTTTCTTATTCTTAGTTTTTATAGAAAGCATCAACCCATGGTCCATGTAAAGCACTGCTAATAACACAATTGAGGAATATCTCAGTCAAACCATCTGAAGGACCCTTTAATTTAAATTTATTGATGTTATTTCTGGTGGCAGTCTGTTCCAGGTGTTGGAAGATCTTTCTTATGCCCAGCCTGAAACGGTCGTGGAGGAGTTTGTGACAGTTTAACCTTGTTATCCCTTGGGGCGCTCTGGTGAACAGGTGTTCCTTCAAATCCTGATGTACACCCCTTACATACTTATAGGCAGCCACCAGGTCCCCCCTGAGCCTGTGCTTTTCCAGGCTAGAGTCCCATAGCTCTCAACCTCTTATCATAAGGCCTGTTTTCCTGCCTTCTGATCATGTGCGTGGCTCTCCTCTGGACTCTCTCAAACTTCTCTACATCCTTTTTAAATTGTGGAGCCCAGAATTGGTACTCCAGCTGCGGCCTCACCAAGGCTGAGTACAGCAGGAAGATGACATCCTGGGATTTGCTAAAGAAGCATTTATGGATGCAAGCCAGAGTTTTGCTCACTTTGCTGGCTGCAACATCACATTGGTGGCTCATATTCATCTTGTGGTCAATCATAACCCCCAAGCATTTTTCGGTGTTGAAGCCCAACAGGTTCTCATCCACCCATTTTCTGAGCCTGTTAAGCTTGGCCTAGATCACTATCCTGTCCTTAGGTGTGGATGCTTTACCCCAAAGTTTAGTGTCATCAGAGAACTTGGCCAGTTCATTCTGACACCAATGTCCACACCATTAATGAAGATGTTGAAAAGAATAGGCCCAAGGATGGAGCCTTGGGGGACCCCACTGGTCATGGCACACCACAATGATTGACTTCCGTCAACTACCACTCCCTGGGTCCTATCTCAGAGCCAATTCCCCAGCCAGTGGACTGTGATACAGCTGAAGCCACAATTGGCCAATTTTTCTATGAAATGATCATGGGATACCAGATCAAAATCTTTTTTAAAATCAAGATATATGACGTCAATCTCCTCTCTTTTGTCCAGGTGATATGTCATATGGGCGTAGAAGGAGTTGAGATTGGTCAGGCAAGACCTATCCTCAACAAACCCATGCTGGCTATCCCTCTGGATGTTGCCTTCAGCCAGTCTGTCAAGAATGGTCTCTTTGATGATTTTTTCCAAGATCTTCCCTGAGATAGAGGTCAGGCTGATGGGCCTATAGTTCCCTGGATCTACTTTTATCCCTTTCTTGAAGATAGGTACCACATTGGCCTCCTTCCCATATTCAGGCACTTCTCCCGAGCACCAGGAGTTCTTGAAGATACATGCCAGTGGCTGAGCTATGATGTTTACCAGCTCCTTAAGTACCCTGGGCTGTAAGAGTCTGGGCCAGCTGACTTGAAAGTGTCCAGCCTCTTAAGGTATTCCTTCACATGGTCAATATTGATAAAGGGTAACAGTTCGCCATCACTCTGGCTGTCCCGTGCCATATTGACCAGGGCCATCCCTTGGGGCTGGTGAAAAACTGATGCAAAATACCCATTAAGCAGGTTGGCTTTTTCCTGAGTGTTGGTTGTCATTTGACCCATATGGTTTAGCAGAGGTCCAATGTTACCCTTGCTTTTCCTTCAGCTCCCCACATATCTAAAAAAGGACTTTTTATTGTCCTTGATACATGTAGCCAGTTGGAGTTCAGTTGGTTCTTATGGTTCATTTACTGCTTTGTTCTGGCTCTATATTCAATATCAGAATATACAAGAATGTAAGACTATATCAGAATATAAGAAACAAAAACCTAATACTTTACCCTCCTTGAAACTCTCCTTTTGCTTGAAAGCTATAAAAACACTTGGCATTGGGTACATTTAGTCATGACTAGATTTACTGCACAGTAAGAATTTGGAGTAGGGGTCTACAAATGCAGGGTGCTAAATTAAGTGCCAGGTCCCTCCAGCCCCAGCTGCCAGCACTTGGCAGTCATCTTTAAAACACAGTCCCGCTCTGTGCTTTCTGGGCAGCCAGTTCCTATTCTCGGAGGAGCAGCAAGGGACATGCTGGGCAGAGGTGGGTTGGAAACAGGAATTTGAGCTGTGGTGGCCAGCAGCAACAGTGGGGCCCTCTGGCAAGGCCCCCGGGCAACACACAGAGCCCTGCACCTTTTCCCCTCAACCAAAAGCCTCCTTCCCCTTCTCTCCCCAATAAACAAAGCCCCTATACCACCCTCCCTGTCCACCAACAATATAAACCCTCTTTCCAGTTTCAAAACTATTTAAAAGAGTCTGTGCTTTTGTATCCTGGAGTGGGCATGTGGGGGGTGGGGGGTGGGCAGAGCCTGAGGGCAGGCTGCTAGCACCCTGGCCTCAGGCAGTTCTCCCATGGGTCCAGGTGCTTCACTGACTGCAGCAGGTGGGGAGCTCACCCAGAGGTGACAGTGGCTGGTGCTCCTCCAGGGATGGCAGCTTCCCCTCTGGCTGCCAGAGTCCAGGCCTAGTGGGGCCAACATTCAGTTCTGGCACTGCTCCAGGCACCACTGGCTCCACACCTGCATGGAGTCAGGGTGAGTGGCAGGGACCAGGTCATGTGGGTGGTGGTAGACCAAGGGCCAGGGCTGAGACAAAGGGTCCAGGCTTCCAGAGGCATCAGAAAACCTCTTCTCAGGCCTGGGTAGGGCCCTGCTACATGGCACCAGGTAGCTTCAAGGTGGTCTGTGGCACTAGGGCCAGGGGCTGGGCAGTGGGTGGCATGCATCAGACTGATGGCATTTTGCTCCTGCAACACCTGTATATGCTCACACTCCATGGCTAGGAGCTCAGCCTGGTACTCATGCTCTTCCTGGTCCTGTGCTTCCTCCCCAGCAGTCTCCTGGGCAATGTCCTCCTGGCTCCACCTCTCCTGATGGGCTACATCCTCCTGGTGTCAGGCCCACGCATCCACATCCCACTCCACAGCCTCCTCCACCAGCTGCCAGAGGAGGGTCCAATCCTCAGTGCACTTCTGGTGCAGCCAGAGAGCTCTGGTGCTCTGTGGAGGCATCCCTGACCCGGCATTCCTGCTGGCCACTGCAGCATCTCTTCCATGTGTAGTTGCAGGCCCTGCAGAGCGAGGAGACAGAAGGCTTTTGTGACAGTTTGCAACATTTCAGAGATAAGATGGTCTGTACGAGGGGCCACACGGTGCCTGGCTTCAGATCAGGGGTTGGCTACGCATGGGTGCCCAGGGACCATTGTAAGTCAGGCCAGGCAGGTTTGGGCTCAGGTGGCCACCAGCTGATACCTGCTTCCCCACATGCTTCCCTGGGGCTGGTGGCTTGCTGGGTGCTGGCTGCAGGCAGCCTGTCTCCCCTGCATCCTTCCCAGGGTGGGACATTCAAGACTGCTGGCAGCATCTGATGCTATGGCTCCAGATCCTGCTCCCCACCTCTACCCCTGCAGGACACCTGCCCTGCTTTGTTGCTGCCCAGTCCATGGCATATGGGCTTGGGGGGCATGAAGATCCCAGAAAACTGGGATGAGGAGCTGGGCATGCCCCTGCCCTTCCTTCTGCGGGCCTTTCCAGGGATACTCCCCAGGGCCAGTCCCCTGGCACACCGCCACTGTGCTCTGAGCATGCTCCTGCTGTGTGTCTTCAGTTAGTGCATGATGAGCTGTTTGTGTAGGCTGAGGGGTCCTTGAGCCACTATAGCCTGCTGCTAGTGATCTTCTTTGTGCCCCAGACACACCTGCACTCCTGGTTTGGGACCCCGAGCTATGATGGCATGGAGGGCAAGCACAGGCTTCCCCTCAACCGCCACCTGGAGGGCTACCTGTGGCAGCACTATACATCCTTGCCCCCTGCTACCAAGGAGGACATTGCTGCTGGCATCAACGCCTTCCTTGGGGTGTGAGAGGTCTGTGCTTACACAGCTGTGGGGACACAGGGTCCTCAATAAAGTTTTGAATTGTGTCCTGCTTCTCTGCATGCTGTGGGGGGGAACCTGGGGTCAGGGGAGGGCAGGTGGTCTGCATGGGGAGAGGGGACAGGGGCTGGGGACTGCAACTTATTATGTGTGTAGGGCCAGCAAGGCTGGTGGCTTGGTGTGGGCCTCCCCATCAGTAATAGCATCCAGCTGCATCCGGTGTCCACAGCCCACAGTGTGCAGGTACCTGGCCAGGGACTCCCCTGGGGAGAAGCCGGCACTGCTGAAAGTTGTGGGTGTCAAGGCCAGCCATTCCTTGTGGTGGGATCTGGGGCTATACAGCTGCTGAGGCAGCTTCTGCCAAGGCTCCCCAAGCTGCTTGTGGATTGAGCAGCTGGGGAGGTGCGTGGTGCGGGGCACAGAATGCAAGAGGGCCCCTCCTTCAGTGATATATCGCCAGAGGATGTCAGTGCAGGGGGGTGGTCAGGCAGTCCACCCCTGCTGGTAAAAACTGCAGGGTTGTGGCTTGGGTCCTGGTGTGCCAAAGTCTGGGTCCATAAAGGGCATGGTCTTGTGGGCACAATCAGACTGATGATTGGTCAGTCAAGGCCACCTGCTGTGCCTGCAAGGCCTCAACCTAGAAAAGGCACTGCCATGCTGACTGCAAGTGTGCACACTCCCTCATCCTTCCCAACAGGGCCTCATAAATGTGGGTGTTTGAGTGCACTCCCCAGGTGAACTGCTTCTGGAACTCTGCGTCACCCCAGAGCACCATGAGGTTGCCAATCTCCAAGCTTCAGTTGGGGCCATAACAGGCATGGGCATGCTCATGTGGGTGGGGCCAGGTCTAGATGGGGAGGGCAAGAGGACATGCTGCTGTCCAGCAAGCTGTAGCTAGTGGCCACAGGCTCAGAAGCCACAGTCTCCCCAGCCAGCAACCACAGTCTCAGCAGAAGCACTGTGGTGTTGAGAGACAGGCACAGCAGGGCTGTGGCCTGCTGAGGGGGACACAGGGCCTGCAGTTCCCTCCATCTCCTGTAATGTGTCCCCCAAAATGGCCAGAGGCTTTTATACCTGCGAGATAGGGGCTGCCACAGATACAGCACAGTGCTGGGCCAGGAGAGGCTCCCAGCCAAGAGATTTGGGGCTTCATGGCAGGGCAGACCCATCAGCAAACTTAGTGCCGGGTTGTGTCTACACATGCATTACTGCGCATTAACTAATCATGATTAAATTTGCTACCTGCATTTGCAAATTTAACCATGATTAGTCATTTTTACTCTGCAGTAAGTGTTCACATATGTAGACACTCACCCATACTGTGCAGTAAATTAGGCTAATGCGCAGTAACACATTTTGTGTAGATTTGCCCAGGGTTGATAAAACAACTGCCTAATGTGCTAATTTATATTGACTCGTCATTTATTTGAGTCCCACCCCCCTCATCAAGCTCAGGCAAAGCCCCCACCCATAGCTGAGCTCCCACCTGTGTTATGCCCAGCCTACCTGGGCTGAGATGTGCCAAGACCCCAAGAGCTAATGCCACCTCTCCCATGGGCAGTGTCAGGAAAGCCGTGCCAGACACTGGGGGCAGAAGAAGTCCTAGCCCACCTGCTCTTCTGGGAAGGAGCCTCAATGCAGGCTTCTAAGGGTCCCTGAATCCCAGGTGGGCAATGTGGTGTCCTGCTCCTACAGGACAGCATTGCCCAGCCAGAAAACCCACCCTGAGAGAGGGGTATGGGAGAGCTGCTAGCAAAGGTCCATGCTGTGCTGCCCCCTTCCCCTGCAGGGGGTCATGGGGGCCTCTACCCTGTACTTTGACAGTAGTCCTCACACCTCCTGCCCCCTCTACTGACTTAGTGCACACCAACAAGTACTGCTGCTGCCAGAACCACTACTCCTGTGTCTGTGCTTGCAGAACAGCACCCACAACTTTTTCATCTTTGTGGTACCCCATGTCCATCTAGGGAACACAGTCAGCAGAACCTGTCTACTAAATAATGGTCTCCCACAAGGATCAGTGCTTGCAACAGCACCTTTTAATGTATACATATGTGATCTTCCTGTCAACACCAGCCGGAAATTTGGCTATGCCAATGACTTGTGCTTGCTATTCAAAGAAGGACCCAGAATGACGTCCAGACAGGTCTTTGCAAAGACCTCAAGTTACTTGAAGAATATTTCATGTATTGGAGATTCTGCCCAAATCCAAGGAAAACTGTCGTCATGTTGTTTCATCTAAACAATGCCCACACCAAATGGAAACTTGCCATTATTCTCTGTGGAAAAGAGGTTAAGCATGAGGAGTTCCCAAAATACCTTGGTGTAACCCTCAATCAGAGCCTCACCTTTTGTGAACATCTACAGAATGTTGCTAAAAAGTGAAAGCATGAGTTAACCTTGTGCATAAACTGGACAGAACAACATGGGGAGCAAATGCAACCATACTTTGAATGGCCACTCTAGCACTTGTTTTTTCTGCAGCAGAATATTGCTCCCCAGTCTGGAACAAAAGCGTGCACACAAAGATTGTTGATACACAGTTGAAAGCAGTTATGTGGATTATATCAGGAACATAAAGAAGTATGCCATTGCTATGGCTCCCAGTCCTAGTGAACATTGCTCTCCCACCACTCTACTGTGATGCCACATATATGAGGGAATACCATAAGGCCATCAGTAATGAAAACCTTCCAGTCAGCAAGGACAACACCATGCCACCACTGGATAGGTTTAAATCTAGAAAACCCTTCTGGAAATATGCCAAGAAGCTCTATGATAATAACAAGAGCACCGAAGAACAATGTTAGTTAGCCTGGGCAAATATCAACCTGCCACAGAAATACATTGTCAGCAACCCTAGAATCCTCCAGCCAGGGTTTGACTTACTGAGAAAGATTTGGTCCTCCCTGAATTGCATCTGGACTCTTCATGGAAAATGTGGACGCCTACTCTGTAAATGGAGAATCAAAGTGAATCCAGGTTGCAATTTCAGGTGGTGCAACACATCATGAATGATTTCCCAATTAGATCATTAAATGGTGATCTAAAATCAATCCATGCAGCTAGCCCTCAAGCAGTCAAATGGTTATCAGATTTAGATATTAATCTATAAATGTTGTAATCCTAAAATGTCATATGAAAGAAGAACTTTAAATGTTAGAGTAATGCACAGATAATTTGTCTCTTCTCCTGATTCCTACTCTAGATATAAATAGCCACAGTGAGCCAGAACCATCCAGTCTAGACACAGATCAGCAACTGAACTTTGTAAAGTTTAAATTAAGGGTTTTTAATCTTTGAAAGGGATATGCACCAGCTGTGATTTTCACTTACAGATCTAAATGTTCCCAAAGACTTTTTTTTCCCTTCAGTGTGGTGATTTATTTGGGCTAACAGTTATGGGACTCCCTCCTAGTTTGAAAACGGTGTCCACACAATGTGAAATAGCATATGAAATGGTGAAAGCAAACAGTCTACAACATTTCTCTAAAAAAAATAAACCTGGAAGACAGAGTAAGGATGCCTCAGTGAAAACTGTTTGTTAATATTGTATGAGAATGTTAACCTTGGGAAAAACAGCATCATTGGGAGTCCTCGTATTCAAAAAGGAACATATTCTATATTTGGGTGGAGATACCTAGTCTGAGAAAAGTACACAATGAAAGTGGAACCTGGAATATAAGCAGTAGGATCAGTTTGAACTTTGCGAATTTCTGTGCATAATTTAGTATCAAATGCTGCAATGTGCCTATAAGAAAAGAACTGCCTACAAATTCTGCCCTGTACAATTCCTCTGTGTCTTCCAGATATGGCTTCAGGCATCAACACTATACTTTTCAATTGGTTGAGTTGTTCATCAACACTATACTTTTCAATTGGTTGAGTTGTTCAACAGTTGGATTTTTTTAAAACAAGAGGCTGAACTATTAGTACCTTCTTACATACATTTTCTTAATAACTGGATGTATACAGAGAAGATCCTGTTATGTGTGCAAGAAACTGTCTTAGGTGATAACCTTGTTTGTTTATTAAATTAAGATGGACTTCTCTGACCCTAACCGTTATTTCCTTCCAGATATCTATATCTAAGCTTAGCTACAATGTGGGAAGTCAATTGGCAGAGTCCATTTCAATTCTTCCCTTGTTATCACTATAGATCTCTTCATTTTTCCAAACCCCCACCCTCCCAAGACCACCACCAACTTTTTTTCCAGAGTTATAGTCCTGTCACATCCATACTGTGCTCACACACATTCAAGTTCCTGTAGTGTATGCTCTGTTCTTTTTGGAAAAATTGAGAACCACGTGGCTTTGATAGAAAATTTTTAACCAGCTCAAATAAAAATAACTTCCCTTTTTGAAGCATGTCCACCATTTGGTTGTATCTCTCGTTTTACTTATAGGTGAAACTTAATGGCTTAAAAATAATTGGCTTGAAATTGGTTCCTTCCTGTGTCACCATAGGTTTCTGTTTCCAAGACAGACTTTACAGAAGACTGAAACGGTAACAGTAACACTAGTTTACGTTTATATAGTAGCTTTCATCTGGGGAGTTCTAAACATTCTACAAGCATTAAAAATTGAAGTTCAAATCTTTTTGAAGTAGATAAGTATTATTAATTCTATATAATATATGAAATGAGAAAGTTGGCTCAAAAACCTGAAGAAACTTCTTCAAGATCACGTAATACCCAAGACTGGAAGAATCTTCTTTGGTCATCAGGTTCAGTTGCCTGCCATTTCATCATGTAAATATATCCAGCTCTATTTTAAAGGTAGTTAGGGTTTTTTTTCTTTTGTTTGAGAAGCTCTTCCAGAAAATGGCTGCTGTGATGGTTAGAAATCTTTTCATTTCCTGTTCAAATGTGTCCAAGGACAGCTTGTACCAATTTGTCCTTGTGCCACTGTCCTTTATCTTAACTAACTATTCTCCCTCCATAGAGGTTCACCGTCTCAGTGTCTTTAGAGACAGCAGTCATCTCATATTCCCTCTCAGCTAAGTTATTTTAATGCCCTCTCATATGGTAGGCAGAGAACTACCCAAATCAAGGATGCAGGCAGCTAATTTTGTGGACAGTTCACAGGGCTGGCTGTCTTTTTTGCAGACTTATCATGGAGGGGCCCCACTAAACCTCTGATTAGCTGAGGGGCCCTAGTGGTCCTGGCTTTTGTTGCTGATTAGTTGGAAGGACTGTTCATTATGAAGCCCTGCCCCTCACATTGATTGGTGGAGACAGAGTCACATGGCAGGTCTCTCAGCCTATTGGTAGCAAGGTATAGGGGCGGCTGCTATCTTGGCTGTTCCCCTTTGTGCTGGCAGCCCCTCCCTCTTCTCCTGGTGGCTGCATGGCTGGGCTGCAGTAGCCATGGGGAAAGCCCAGTGGGGAGCCAGCATTCTCTTTTTAGTCCTTTTTCTGATTATTTCGTGGATTTGCCTGATTTCACACCCGATTCCTGGTTACGTGATTTCTATGAAATCTGCAAAATCAGGAATTAAGTTCCTAATGATAGGCTCTTATTATTATATTTTTTATTTCAGTACCTATTCCATTTTAATACAGCTCTTTGGTTAACAAGTCAAAAAGGGGATGGAACAAAATAATCTAGTCTTCTGTCTCCTGCCTTATAACAAGTAATTTAAAATTACTTTTGATACTTTTTTGTTTGTCTTACTTGAGGTTTAATATCATATTCTTTGCCAGCTAAAAATAGTGGTAATATCAGTAGATTTGCCATTACAGGTGCTAATAACACTAGAATAAATTAAATATAGGGTTCCTAATTCACATATACCCAAGTGTCTTTTGAAACAGCTTTGGCAAACTAAACAGATCTTTGGGTAGATGAAAATCAGATCTCATAGGGCATAGATAACACAATCCTCATAACAGATAGAAATTAAGATTATAGACAGCAGAAGCAATGATATGAAAATATCCCAGCATTGGAATTGTTCATCATGCAGATTTCAACCTAAAACTTGCTGCCTGGCCCACAGTGAATTACAATAAGTACAATGTCATGAAGTGCACCAGGAAAGATCCTGCCCTGGAAGTCTGTCACAGATTCCAAGAAGTCTGGGTGTATCAGTATCATTGACACCCACAGGTGTCTATGGGAGTGTGTCTATCTGTGTCTCTATTTTAATTTAAAATTGCCATTTGTCCCCTGGGGCAACCATCACACTGATGTCAGAACATTGCCCAGCACCTAACTCACATGTGAGAAGAGAAAGAATAGAGTTGAGAAGGAATTCTGTAAGAAAAAAAAGGATATTAAATTAACTGAAAACATTATGGGAAGGGGAAAAGGGAGGAGTAAGTATATTTATGTTATCCTAAATACCAAAAAGTTGGACTATTTTGAAGACAAATGCTATATCAGTGGCTGAGAATATAATTAGGCTAATTTTTTGGAAAATCTAAACACCTGATTATATGCGAAGTGGCTTGAAGATGTCTTTCGTTTATTTTTCCTCATTTGAAAGCTTGCTTTTAATGCCATTAATCAAAGGTCATGATAACCTGCGATACTCTGCCCTTTGTTCCACATATTTTTGCTGTATAATCACATCACAAACTTTGCAGGAGATATTGTATATTTATAGACTTCTATCTGTTCAGTTATAATGCTGTGTACTTAGCTGAAACTGTTGTCAGCTCCAGATGGAGTTAAACAGTACCTTGTCCAATAAATACCAGTGTTAATGCATGAATTAGGTAATCTATGCTTATGTGTCTTCCTAAATTTGATAATAGGGTCCAACTGCTTCTACCTACTTAAATTATTCAAGTAAAATACCTTTCTTTTCTGATTGCTTCCTTGCCCCTACCTTTCCTGTCTTCCTCCAGCAGGCCCTGCCTATTTGGCCATGTTTTGCCTGCATTTTTCCATCCTTTTTTTCTCTCCTCTCCTATTGCTATATTCTCTCTACTCCATTCTCATCCCTTTCCTTCACTTTTTCCTACTTCTTTGGTACTCTTCACATATACCCTCCTTCTCCTCACCCTCCCCAGCTCCCATGAGGTACTCAGATTAAAATTTGTTCAGTGTTTCCAACCGTGACCCCCATCAAGTTGTTTGAGGATGTGACCCTTTCTCATAACTACTGGGATTTCAGATTTTTTCCCCCTGTATTGTTGTATATCACCAAGCCTCCAAGTCTGATTAGGAGTTGTCGGTGCTAATGTAATACTCATTATTACTAAATGACTGATGTTCTAATATAAACCAAAAAAGGTGCCCCAAAAGTTTTTATTTCTTTTCTCTAAATATTTCTAGTATAAAAAAACCACTGCAAGGAATACGCTACTCTTAGAGGATCCGATTTCTGATTCATTTGACATAGTTTGTGAGGAAGGAGTGACCCATACAGTGAACAGTTTATGTGAAGCTGTGCATGAACCAAAGAAGCACTGGGAGCATTGCCAGCTTGCAGAACTTGATCATGAACCTTAAAGCATTAGAGGTTTTTCGTTCAGCCCCATAGCTTGAAGTCAAGGTATCATGGAAGAATCCCTTCTTCCTTTCTTTCTTTCTCAGAGGCTTCCAGTTTTCACAGCTGTAGACAAAAGCCTAAACATGTAAAGACATAAAAGACACATTAAAAAGGACCCCAAGTGTATTATTTTAAACTCATATGGTTTTAAAGCAAGTCTTATGATATGGGGGAGGGGGAAGAATGCGATTCATTGTTATTGAACATTTAAGGTTGGTGACACTGCCTGTGCATCTGTAGTGGGATTGATGACAAAAGCTAGTTTTTGTTGGCACAGGATTTACAACCTAGTCCTGATATCTTGTTATGGGTAAGCACAGCATTCGCATTTACCACAAGTGTTTCTTATAAGCCAATTCCTGAAAGCAAATCTCTAAATACCATTTTCTAGCCATCAGTTTTGTGCTCCGCTGAACTCAATGACCTCTCTCACTTAGCATGGACTGAAACGTACATGGGAAATTTGACTAACATAAAATTTTAGGGAAGATTGTTGATAAAACATGGTTGTTTGCTTCATTCACACTCTTTAAATTCCCTTCACTTTTTCCAATGGCAAGAAAAAGGAAAGAAAAAAGAGAATGGAATATAAAAAAACCCCTATCTATTGCTCTTTAGGTTCTTTTAAAAAATCAAATAGATAATTCTATATAAAATTTCCAATCAAACAGAAGTGATTAGCTTTATTAACATTTCTCATTTCTTTAAAACGGTGGTTCTGAACTGGGTGCACATGTATCCCCAGGGGGTACATGAAGCCTCATCAGGGGGTATGTGAGATATATTTCATACGTTGTCTAACAGGTCAAAGGGCCTAAAAATACTAATTTCCCATTGAAAGGGGGTATGTGAAGCCTCACTCTGAGACCAAGGGATACATCGACTGAAAAAGGTTCAGAACTGCTGCTTTTAAACAATATGTAGCCTATCTTGACTACCTGTGTTCAAGCCTATTGCTAGTCTTGCTATCATTAGGTTTAAATCAGGGTTCTGGGGCTCTGTTCCTTCTGTGCTATCAGTGGCATAGACTATACTTGGTGAGAGGATATTCATTTTTTGGTCCTAATGGCAATAATGCTGAGATTTTTGCCTCCAGCAGCTCTAGTAAGTGCATTGCATTGGGACAACTTAATCCTATTTTCTCTAAGTTAGATCTATTGAACCTGCACTTCCCCACCAAAAACAAAAGAGGATGCACAATACCAATGTGGGAGTCAGTGATTTAGGGCTCAAATAGCAGTCTTTTCTCAGGCATAATGACAATGGTCTGCAATAGCTTTTTTAGGTGTGCAAGGAATGAAGGATCATACACTCGAGTCTCTGAGACATTGGTTGTTTAGGAAACCATGTGCTAGAAAGTTCCAAACGTCTCTCATACATAGCACAAAAGAGGTTGATTTACTGCTTGTTTCCATAGAAATGGTTTCTGGTTGCTTCCTGGTTCTAAGATTCTTTTAAAGCCCCCTAGAACATGTTACAGTACAAGAGAGAAACACGTAGAGAGCTGGTTCTTCTCTCGTGTACCATTTTTACCCTGGTACAGCCACAACAGCTAATTTTACTCCTGACCTAATAGCACAGCACTGGGCTGGCAAAGTCTATTTCCTTTTAAGCATGTCCATTTTAGACATATACTACATTAGAGATAAATTAATGAAAACATTCAAATGCCATTTCAATGAACACTTGAAGCACAATGTGCTTCTAGTAAATACAAAGTAATTCTTGTGTATAAAACTAAGAAGAAGAAACAACAGTTGAATAAGCAGGGCTTTTTTCACTGAATCATTTCCCCCTTTCCTGTTAGATAGCAATTTAAATAATTTGCTTTGCTTCTCATCAAAACATATTATAAGCAAAATATAAAGGGATAAGAATACGAATGTACATATTTGACATTTTACTATGCTTTACACCAAAAATTTCAAATCTTCCAAGAGTTAATTACCTAGATCTATATAAAGTCATGTCACTAAAAATGTTCAGAAATGCCGTGTACCTGTATCTCTTAGGGATTTCTGTCATTGACTTTATAGTACCACTAAGTACTTTTCATCTGTGGCTCTCACAACACTTTGCAGTGAAGGACAAATATAATTATTATTCCCATTCTCAAAGGAGGAATCTAAACCTGTGATGATTTAAGGAATCTATGTTAATTTTTGACATTGAAATTGCTGTATTATTCATATCCTCAGTGCCACATCCAGACAGATTCCCTGATGTGTCTTCACCCATCCCATCTGAAATAGAGAGCCGATCAGTTAGTAATCTCAGTGACTCAACAAAATGATAGATATACCAGAAGGAAGAAATTCAGTTTGACCAAGTTAGTCTTCAAGAAGAGATCAGAATATCCCCAGCCACAACAGAGGGACCAAGAAGATAGATCAGAGGCTGCCTGCCTGAGAAGGAAGCTGACGTCAAGAAGGAGAGAGAATAGACTCGATGCTTTAGAGAAGCCATGTGCAGAAAGGGGATCTTGGATCCTTAGAGAATGGAATTACATCCCTAAGAACCCAAAATGTTTCTTTGGAAATTGGGGGTGGGGGGGATTAGAAAGCATTTTGTTGTTTTGTTTAGATGTGGGTATCTTCTGTGCTTTCAAAAGTAAATCCAATTAGGCGAGAAATCTTTGCAAAACTTGTTTACTCTGTGCCTGGAGAGGTGAACTATAAGGCAGAGTGACTCTAGGGTTGGAGCTCTGGAAAAGAATATGTTTAAGCTAGGGATGTGTTTTTGGGTCCACACAGGTCTTAGGGACTTTCACAAAGGGTTATCCAGGCCTGTAGTCAGGAAGTATGCCAGAAAAAGATAAAGGGAGAGAAAATGTTGTAGCCTACTCGGACTCTGAAAGCACAAAGCACAGTATTTTGGGGTAATAACGCAGGGAAGAATCCAGCACAGCAGCTGGACCATGGCTGTGACAGAAACAAAGAGAGTGATTTGGCCAAGATAACACCTTGGGTAACCCTTGGCCCCACCTGTCTCTTTACCTTCTGTCTCATTTTCCTTCTACTTTCCAATTATCACTCTCTAAATTCATGGACTATAATTACTCTGGGCACATCTACACCTGTAATTTATTCCCCTGAATAAACTCTTGCACATTTCATGCAAGATTTTATTACTCTTAGGCTTTAGCATCTACAGGTTCAGCTAGAACCGTAACACATGGAGCCAGGTTGGAGCAGCCCCAGCTGGCAGGGGACCTGTGGGGGTCAGCCTGCCAGCCCAGGGCTGCTTTGACCTGGCTCAGCATGTAGTGTTTACAAGTACTAACCTATGGCAGAGTCAGTTAGTTTACTGAGGCCTAATAGGGCTGCACATGCAGACACTGAGACTTTACTGTGGAGCTAATTAGGCAACTCTACAGTAAGTGTCTTGTGTAGATGTGCCCTCTTTGTATGTCATCTCTCTAAATTCCATCCTTGCCTGACATGAAATATATTAATTAGTTTTTCTGAGAACTGTATCTATAGGAAGTATTGATTTTCCTGAAGTGAGATGTGACACAATGGTTAATACTGAAGAACGCTCTTTGCAAGGAAAATCAAATTCTGGCAGACCAAGCCATTGTAGGATTGCTAGGAAAACATAGATTTATCCCTCCACATATCTATTAAGTTTGCATATATTGTATCCATCTTGTTTGCACTGGGCCCAATTCATCACTGATGTAATCAATAGCTGCACCCAACATAAATTTAGCCTGCTGTTTGTATTGGATTGCTTCAGTAAGATGCTACAGAGACTAATAGGCCAGACTCACAGAAAGACTTAGACATCTAAAACAAGATGTAGTGAACTTTAGGCATCAAAGTTCAAAACTTTAATCCAAAAACTCTATACTCAGCAGCTCTCTAGCTCTGGAGGTACTTACATGCACTAGGAAAGTTCTTTTTAACCTGTAGGTTTTTCTGGGCATCTACAGGTCTGGACTATGCACATGCCCAGAATTTCCCCTGGTCTGGAAGCTACCTCCCATTTCAGATCCAGAAACTAGGTAAAACACTCTCTCTGCCCCTGAAGGCCCTTATATAGCCTTAACATGTATGCTTAGATGGCATACCTTACAGAGCAACTATACAGAGTTTGGAACAGCTATACAGTCATTGTCAAATTTGTTAAAAAAACAGAGGAAAGAAGGTGGTGGGAGTGGCGCCTTTCCTGACTTTTTATATCATAGTAGTTAAAGAAACCACTCTGGAAATAGGAGAGCTGAGTTGTAGGTCCTTCTGAGACTGAAAGTATTAAAATCCACAAATTAGATTTCCCCAGAAAGTGCTGTTGAAGCTGGACCACTTTCATGCAAAGAATGTAACATCCATGGGGTCAAAAGGAGACAAAAGAGAAATGAATCTGAAACCTAGTAATTAGGGTTATTCCCCATGAGGTAAACACTTTTGGTTCCAATCCATGCTTTAGGGACTTCTGTTTTACATTAAAAAGTTACTGGATAAAATATACAAAGTCTTGGGACCAGAACCTAGACCTAGCCCTTCCTGACTGAATGCCATGACCAGAAGTCTACAAAGTTATGATCCTTCTCATTTTATCTCTTTCTGGTCTCAGATTTTTTTCATTCTTGATATACTCATGTAACTTCAAGAGAAGGGATGGAGCTTCCTCCCCTTTATACAGCAGAGAATTGTCTAACTCTGGGGTTTAGCTTCCATTTTTGGGTGTGAGGGCACCAAAACTTTAGGTGCTGCAGTGTCTTAACATTTAGGTATCTGATTCCTTTATTAGCTGTGACCCTAATGAGCCCAATCTCCAAAGCATTTTGTCTATTTTGAGGTGTTCAGGTATATTTAATTGTAAGAAAAACTAATGAAGCTTGAAGTTAGCACGGAGCTTGAAGTTATGTTTAAAATGTAATTTTATATGTAAAATACATTCTACATATAAATACTGCAACAATATACAGTTTTGATTCTGAGAACCATAAGAACAAGAAAATGACAATTTTCAGCTAGGACAATTTTTTTAATGTGCAATGTCTACATCAACATAAAGAATTTCTGTTCTGAAGAAGCACTTACGCCCAAACACATTGTTAGCCATAGGTGGAGGGAGAAAAAAATATGGCTGAGTATACATGCCCCCCACCTCCAGCAGGGCACAGGCAGGATCCACTTACCCCAGCCCCTGCTTCTGCCTATGCCCTGCTCCCTCCCTCACCTCTGGGACCCTGATCTGCCCCCCGCCCACAGTGGTGAGGGAGAGAGTTGGGCTGGGGAGGAGGCAGGCCCTGCATAGCTGGGGCAGAGTGCGGGATGGAAATGCGAGGACTCATCTGGGGGCAAGCGGCATGGGGAGGGGGTGGTGGCTCCTGCCACTGCAAGCACCCTGGGAAGGCATGGGGGCCATGTACCTGGGATATGCACATGGGGTGAGGGTGGGCTGCAGGCTGGGCCAGGCTCTTCCTGTGAAATCCTGTTTGTTACCAACACAAGGTGGAAGTGGGCATATCTGGAAAATACTACTATGGAGGAACAGGTTCTGCCAATACCTTTACCTGGCTAAATGTATTGGTATGTGTGGCAATCTGGTTCTTAATCAGAGCAGAGAGAGCAGCAATGTAAAAGTCTGACGCTACTGTTCAATGCTGTTTTACTATCTTGGGCTGATCCTGTGAAGGGAATAGAAAATCGTTTCAAAATAAGCTATAAGCTAGCTAATCCAGCTCTTTTGGGGTAAATGACTGCTGCTTTCTGGAATCTTTGGGGAACACTTAGCAAAAGGAAGAAACATATGAAAAGTAAGATCGTGGTAGGAAAGGGAAAATGCTGATACATGGACTGCGCTGCAGTGGGCCCCTTAGACAGGTCTCTCCTGTGTTGTATGCTACCCAGAAACAGCAGTAACAGCAAGAGCAAAAGAGAAGGAAGAGTCCTTTTATTTTTCCCCAGAGAATGCAACCTTCTTGGGGCCTCTCAGGTTTGAGGGCCTGTTTAATTACAGTGATTTTTAGTTTGCAGTCATTATATGGCCATAAGCAGTAAGTGAATTCACTGGGACTCATTTAATTTTGCTTGTGTAACAGCAGATCCTCACATACATTTATTCTGTTTTTACAGGGAGAATAAGACAACTGCTTTACAAAAGCCAAGTAGCAGGTGGCATTTTTATGACTATCTACTGCTCATAATGGTAATAATCTGTTTTGATAATCTAATATGGAAATATTGTTATGTTCTGTTAAAATGCAATAAATGGAATGTTTTACAAAGAAGTCAAGGGATTGCCCAGGCAGAGAATGCCTGCTCATTTGTGCCAATGCAGAGAGATTAGTTTTCACACAGTCCAGAACCATGGGCTGGCAAGGACTTGAAGTACTTAATCTATTTACAAATATGTGCACATGCAAGGATTTTGGAGAAGAAAATGCCTCATGGTTTCCTGAACACTCCCCTTCTTGGAACATGGTATTGATAGAGTTTGGAGGAAGCCACATCCAGTCCCTTTCCATTGGACAAAAGCCACAATAGCACATTGCCCTAGAGGAAAAAGAGTGTCAAAATGTAGATTTTCTTGTGGGGGAGAGGGGCTAGCAACAAGTAAGGCAAAGTGAACATAAGCCCAGACTTAACCAGCAAGGGGAAAATAAGTATATTTAGAATTTAATTTTGTACATAACGTGATTATCTGGATAGCTGAACCAGCAATCCTACCAGTCAGTCAGCCAATGGTAGTAGCTGTGCCAGGTATCAACTCACCAGCAGCTGTTTTTGTTTCTCTGATGTCTCATCAGGGTGGGTGCATATGCAAGTGTGGGGGCACAGAGCACGTTATCTTCCTCTTGAGTGTTTTCAATTAGGATAACTTTTGACTGGACTACAGCTAGGTCCTGAAGTTAGGGCCGAGCCATGGTACCTCCAACAGAAAATGACATTTCCCACACTCCAGTATAGCCTAACATTAATTAGAGCCATCATACTGTATTATTATCCCCCTCCTTCTTATTTGCACGGATTTTACTTTATTTTTAAAGCCATGCTGGTTCTAAATACAAGCCAAAATGTCAGACAGGCATTCACATCTAAATATGAATGTCAGGACTTGTGCCTAGGGGGCATATATAAAATACCATCACACCTCTTTTAAAAAAAAAGAGGCAGACAGGAGTAGGATTACTTTTCTTGGCAACTGTGAATCATTACATGCACTGGGAAAGGTAGGAATTTGTCATTGTACAGTTCACAACCACCACATCTTTTAGACTCATGACCTGTCAGCCGCCTCCATCCCCATCTGCAAAAACATTGCTTCAACAAGGTCAAAGAAATAATGAAAGTACAAGCATGATAACATGGCATAAACACTTACTGTCCTTTAATTGGGACTGAAGACCCTAAACTGCAGATATGGGACTTACCTTTATTTAACATGCACAATCCCTTCACAAAACAGTCTGTGAGAAGGTTTAATTACTCCCAGGTTTAGCATCTCTCTCATTTTTTTCTGGCTTTCATGCCCCAACTGCCATTTCAGTGACTCAGGAGAGAGACTCAGAAGTTGCTAGTTTTTGGAGTGTGTATTCAGCCAGAAGACTGGGAAATACTTTGCAATGACACTACAGGATATTCTCAGTTTTAGTCTTCTATTTTTAGGAATCCATATATACAAGGAAGCAAATACCCTGACTTGCCCTTCTTCACCCAGACTAGGTCTGTGATTCCTGCTTCATCTCGCTTCCAGTTTTACCCAAACCTTGGGAATTAGATATACATAGAATGACATAATTAGGGTAGAAAAAAGTTGTTACAGCATTCATAGTTTCATAGTTTCTAGGGTTGGAAGGGACCTGAGTAGATCATCTAGTCCGACCCCCTGCCATGGCAGGAAAGAGTACTGGAGTCCAACGACCCCAGCAAGATGTTCATCTAACCTCCTCTTAAACACCCCCAGGGTAGGAGCCTGCACCACTTCTCTTGGAAGCTGGTTCCAGACCCTAGCCGTCCTGACCGTGAAGTAGCACCTCCTGATATCTAACCTAAACCTACCCTCTGCCAGCTTGTGACCGTTACTCCTGGTCACTCCTGGCAGTGCACGGGGGAACAGTGATTCTCCCACCTTACTTCTCTGAACCAAATCTGTCACTACAGCATATATTCTAAGTGTCTTATTAGTTACAAAGTGCATGACCTTGCATGGAACCTAAGGGAAATAGAAATGGAAACAGTAAAAATAGTTTTTCACAAATGGCAAGAATTTTTATAGTCCAGCAAGTAGCAACCTGAGTCAAGCATGTAACAGCATAATAGACAAGGGGTTTCAATAAAGTTATGGTATTATCTATGGAGGCAAAAGCAGGATGGGTGTGGAAATAGAAATTCTCACATCAAATGTGGAAGCAAACCTCCAAAAGCGTAATGCATTTAAATGGGAAGGACAGCATTATTTCCATCACAGAAATCTATGGAGGGGAGGGAGGGGGAACCCCTGACACACACAATTATTTGTCCAGTAGCAAGAAGTTTTAATAAATGAATCGAATTAGAGGTGGTATCACATGAGTGGAAAAAAGCAACTTAGATACACCTAAGAAAGAGAAAAATGGTAATCTTGGCAACTATAGGCCCATTAGTCTTCAATAGCATATGCATTTTTAAAACAAGTTTTGAAGGAATGAATAATTAAAAACTTAAAGCTAAGTGGAAAATGGGATAAAATGCCACATGAGTCTACCAAATGTAAATCTTGTCAGAATAGTGCAATATCTTGCTTTAATAAGAAAACATATTTCTTATGTTTTGTGGCCTTGGCTCCACCATGATCCACTGGCTGGGAAACTGGCTCCGTGGTCGGACCCAGAGGGTTGTAATCGATGGCAGTCACTCATCGTGGTGCCCTGTGACCAGTGGGGTCCCTCAAGGCTCTGTCCTGGGACCCATACTCTTCAACATCTTCATTAATGATGTGGACATTGGAGTCAGGAGTGGACTGGCCAAGTTCGCCGATGACACCAAACTTTGGGGCAAAGCATCAGAAGATAGGCGGGTGATCCAGGCTGACCTGGACAAGCTCAGCAAATGGGCAGACGAGAACCTCATGGTGTTTAACACCGAAAAATGCAAGGTTCTCCACCTTGGGAGGAAAAACCTGCAACTTCCTTATAGGCTCGGCAGTGCTACGTTGGATAGCACTACAGAAGAAAGAGACTTGGGGGTCATCATTGACCACAAGATGAACATGAGCCTGCAATGCGATGCTGCGGCTAGTAAAGTGACCAAAACGCTGGCGTGCATCCATAGATGGTTCTCAAGCAAATCCCGGGACGTCATTCTCCCCTTGTACTCGGCCTTGGTGAGGCCGCAGCTGGAGTACTGCGTCCAGTTTTGGGCTCCACAATTCAAAAAGGATGTGGAGAAGCTTGAGAGAGTCCAGAGGAGAGCCACACGCATGATCAGAGGTCAGGAAAACAGATCTTACGATGACAGGCTGAGAGCCATGGGACTCTTTAGCCTGGAAAAGCGCAGGCTCGGGGTGATCTGATGGCCACCTGTAAGTTTATCAGGGGTGACCACCAGGATCTGGGGGAACGTTTGTTCACCAGAGCGCCCCAAGGGATGACGAGGTCGAATGGTCACAAACTCCTGCAAGACCGTTTCAGGCTGGACATAGGGAAGAATTTCTTTACTGTCCGAGCCCCCAAGGTCTGGAACAGTCTGCCAGCGGAGGTGGTTCAAGCACCTACATTGAACACCTTCAAGAGTAAATTGGATGCTTATCTTGCTGGGATCCTATGACCCCAGCTGACTGCTGGACTCAATGATCTCCCAAGGTCCCTTCCATTCCTAATGTCTATGAAATCAATGAAATCTATGACATATATTTTAGACAAGGGAAATATTTTAGATCAAATTTAACTGGATTTCAGTAAACCCTTTTGACATAGTTCTGTATGCAAAAATTATTAGTTAAGATGAACATGGGGGCTATTATAACAATTTAAGGTAGATAAGAAACTGGCTAAATGAGACATGACAATGAGTTGTGTTGAAAGGGGAAGCATTAGGTTGAAGTGAGGTTACTAATACTGTTCTTCAAGAACTAATCTCAGGGTTTATCTCATATAACATTTTCATTGCTGACCTTGGCACAAAAAGTAGAAGCATGCAAATGAAAAGGTTAAGTTAGAGACATCACAAGTGGAGAGAAGGATGAGAAAACCATGCAGGAAGATGTGGGTGACCACGATGACTAGGGTAATAAAGCTGGGATAAAATTTAATAATGCAAAATGCAAGGTCACTTTGGAACAAGTAACAAGAATACTACTATACACTGATAGTTATCACTTGAAGATGATAGATGATGAGAAAGACCTGGTCATGTTCTCAGACTACAGGATGCCCACAAGCTACCAATGGGATCAGTGTATGGAAAGCAAATGCCAATGGGAAGGGTCTTTCAGGATGAAATTTGGAAGTATTTATGCTACTATACAAGGCATTGATAATATCCCATCTGGACTATCATATACAATTCTGGTCTGCCATAGTCAAGATTATGAATTTAAGATGGAATGCAAGCAAACATGTGATAGCTACTAAGGTTATCAGGGGAATGGAGAGTCTGTCATATTAGAAGATGGTAAAAGAGCTTTATTTATTTAGCCTTGCAAAATGAAGACTTGGAGAGCATGCTGTTGCTATCACGGAGGTAAAATGCAAGAGTAAAACAGATATTTCAGCTGAGGGATAATATTTGTACATGAAAAGTAGTCAGCAGTAAATTAGATCTGGAAATGAGAAGGTACATAACTAGATGTGGTTTATGGAAGAATATTTCAGTAGCCATACAAAACTCACATCTAGTTTTAAGATGAAGCTTGATCATTTTATGATGGGGAGTATATGATAAGGTTGTGCCTAATAATAAGGAACATGACTTGGAGCCTGTCTATACTATAGTGGTATGGTCCCCTAACTAGGCTGTACCTGGAAGGGCATACCCTGCCCATCTGCTTCCACAGGTAGGTTCTCAAACTAAAGATGCTAGAGGGCATCCCCCTGGGATGCTTTTGAGACCTGAATCTCCAGAATTCCTCAAAGCACCTTGGAGTAACTTCATTGCTGGATTTCTGTGTTTGGAGCAGTCGTGCAGGAGCAGGTGGATAAACTGGTACGGTATGCTCAGTAGTATCATGACTGGGGCTCACTGCTCCTGTAAAAAAGGCATGCCCTTTATGACTAAGGAATTCCATTCCAAGATCTATGTTCCTAAGTACCAGCTCATTGGAGTAAGGTGGTGCTGAAGTGAACCAGTTCAGATGTGTGATGGGGCTTATTAGGAGATAGGGGAATTCCTTTGGATCAATAGCTTGGGATGGCACAAAGTGACTTCTACAAGTGTGTGTATAGTGGGGCAGTAGTAACCAGATTATGCCTACCTTCCTCACTAGCCTCAAGAGTCTTTCATACTTGTGTTGCATGATTTGTTTCCTTGCTGAAGGTTATTTTGTGTAGGCAGTAGGACCCTCACTTCTATTCTCCTTGTTGGCCATTCTGACTGAGCTACTAATACAAATATTTTTTTTATCATCTTCACTTCTCATCCTTAAGAGCCCTTCAAGCTGTGACAAATAAACTCATCTTTTCACCCCTTGTTTACAAAACAAATGGATTGGTCATTCTTACAGCTTATTTATTAATTTATGTTACTCATATTGTCTCTGTGAACAACAATCCATTCTTTTTTCCTCTTGCTCTGAGCTATCAGTAAATGAAAGATTGTATAGACTTGAATGGAACTGCACATATGCTTAAAATTAAGCAAATATGCTAAGCGTTTTGTTGAAGGAAACCTGCACAGTGAAGGCATTTTAAAATGCCACTGTATTTGAATGATATTCTATTTTTAACATGCTATGTGCTTGAGATAAGCGTGAATTAACAGTGATATACAGAACCTTGAATTTCTGCATTCATGCCACTTCCAGTCAGGTATATAAAGTTATTTAAACTGCTTTTTTGCATTTAGTATACTGGACTGTACTCCTCTAAGATGCTTTATTTCCCTGGAGAGCAAAAAACGACAAAAACCTGCCAACACTAGTAGGAGGTTAGAAAAAATATTGAATTTTTAAAAAGAAGGATACCCAGAGAAAAACAATGCTACTGCAAGGTAATAATAGTGAGTCCTCCTGGAAATTAGTACATAGGGAATTAAATATATCGGAAGGTCTGGGTTTCACTTTGCAGAAAACCTCAGTAAGTCAGGAACAGACCATTTTATATTAAGGACAGAGAATAATTATATTAAAGAAAAGGAACTCTTTATACATCTTGTCCATTATCAACCTGCCAGATGATAGTCCATTTCTAGCCATCTGTTCTCAAGGTTGTATAAAACATTGATCTCAAACAGAAGAACAATTCAAAAATTACTTGAATTTGATTGATGTTTGGGAACCAACACTTTTACACTTTTCTCTGTTTATGAACAGTCCATTGAAGCTGTTGATGAATATATTTGCTCAATTTGGATCTAGAGAAGCCTTTTGAGGTTGTTATTTGAGATACCTTATGGCTAAGTATAGACAGTCAGAAAGCCTGAGGTTGAATCAATTCAGTCTTTCCAGGTTAGTCTAGATTGCAGAGATCAAACTGAAAAACAATTAGACAGACATTTACCTTTGATTCAGGGGATGCAGCCACATGCCTGCAGTGGCTCAGGCCAGAAGCTGGGGGGGCTAGAGCATGGCCATCTGGCACATAGCCAGCATGGGCTGTGTGTTTTCTTACTTTTCCTGCTGCCCCCCATGCTTCATAGTTTGCATAGACTTTAGGGCTGGAAGGGACCTCGTAAGATCATCAAGTCTAGCATCCTGCCCAAAGGGGAGGAAGTCAGCTAGGGTCAAAGAATCCCGGCAAGAAAAGCATCCAAATGTTTCTTAAAAGTGCCCTGAGTAGGTACTTGCACCACCTCTGGGGGAAGTCTATTCCAGGACTTGTAGGCTTGGATAGTAAAGACGTTTTTTCCTTACGTCCAGCCTAAAATGGTCTTGCAAGAGTTCATGACCATTAGACCTTGGGGCACTCTGGTGAACAGGTTTTTCCCCAGATCCTTATTCACACCCCTTATCTACTTATAGGCTGCTGCCAAGTCACCCTTGAGCATGTGCTTGTCCAGGCTGAAGAGTCCCATAGCTCACAGCCTATCTTTGTAAAGCCTGTTATCTTGCTCTCTGATCACATGCATGGATCTCTGGACTCTTTCAAGCTTTTCCATGTCCTTCCTAAATTATGGAGCCCAGAATTGGATGCAGTACTCCAGCTGCAGCTTCACAAAGGCTGAGTACAGCGGGAGGATGACATCTTGGGTCTTGCTCGAGATGCATCAGTAGATGCAAGCCAGAGTTTTGTTCACTTTGCCAGTTGCAGTGTCACACTGGGGGCTCATGTTCATCTTGTGGTCAACCTTGTGGGGTTTTTGGGATTTGCAGTCCACAATCACAGCAGCAGGACTCTTCAGGGCTGCTCATCACTTCTTCTTCCTGCTTCCAGGTGCCTCTGGGATTTGTAGTCTATAGTCACAGTCAGTAGTAAGTTTAGTAGCAGGGCAGCTCTGTACTCAGGGGAAGGTGGGTTTAACCCCTCTCCCTGGCCCCAGACCCCAGTTGGGGTATGCCTGGTGGGGGCAGTCCCTGTCTATGCCTTCGCCAACCCTTCTCTGCTGGAGCAGACAGCACAGCCTAGCCCAGGGCTGGAAACCATGCTGGGCTACTCTGACTTAACTTGAACCAGGAAGGGGTCTGCAGCAGAAGTTTAAAAAAAGTTTGTCCCAAATCAGTTAAGCTTGATACTATTTTCAACCACGTTTATGTTAAACCAGTTTCAGTCATTTTGAAACTGGTTTATGTGTACTGTCCTTTTGTTCTGTTACAGGTTTAAAACAGTTTCCGATGACTTAAACCAGTTTATGTATAACTTCTGTCCCTAGCCTACAAGTTTGAACAATGAACTCTACTTGAACTCATATTAAAGACAACTGGCCAGTCCTCTGATATCCAGAGAACCAATAAACACGGGTATAAAACTTTGGTGAGCATGAACTGTCTATATTAGTGGTTCCCAACCTGTGGACTGGCACAGAAGCAGGACAGGCCACACAGAGCTGGCTGATTCCCTCCTGAGGCTGCCCTGCCACCCAGCTTTAACACTACATGCAAATGCCAGCAGCAAAAGCTGCTTGCCTGGGGGACAGACGGGGGTCCAAGCTGCTTGCCTGGGGGACAGACGGGGGTCCAAGCAGAGAGATTGTGCCATGACCAGGCAGCCAATGCCACAGCCTGGTGTTTCAGAACCTCTGGTCTATTTGCCTTTAAAGTTTGATGTGGAAATCTGATAACAATTGGTGACACTGACGGTGGGGCCAGAGGCAGTGTTCAAGATTCTGGCTGCAGGGAGCTGGGGTGAAACGCACTATTTGACAACAGCTTTTGAGAATAGGTGCTGCTGCAGAGAAGTGCTGGTGTGGCCAGCACCTGGGACTTAGTGCAGCAACCCTGCATACCTACAGGCTGGGGAACTCCCTTCTCATCAGTGCAGAGGCAGAAAAGGATCTTGGAGTCATTACTGATGCCAAAATGAACATGGCCTGACAGTGTCAGGAAGACCAACTGTAACTTGTCATGCATCCACAGATGCATCTCGAGCAGGTCCAAGGAGGTGATTCTCACCCTCTATGAGGCACTGGTCAGCCTGTAGTTGGAGTACTGCACCCAGTTCTGGGTACCGCACTTCAGGAGGGATGTGGACAACATGGAGAGGGTCCAGAGGAGTGCCACTCATGTGATCAGGGGGCAGCAGGGCAGGCCCTACGAAGAGAGGCTATGGGACATGAACCTGTTCAGCCTCCATAAGAGAAGGCTGAGGGGGGATCTAGTGGCCGTTTACAAACTAGTCATGGGGGACCAGCAGGCATTGGGGGAGTCCCTGTTCCCCTGAGCACTACCAGGAGTGACTAGAAATAATGGTCACTAGCTGGCAGTGGGTAGATTCAGACTAGATATCAGGAGATGCTACTTCATTGACAGGGCGGCTAGGATCTGGAACCAACTTCCAAGAGAAGTGGTGCTGGCTCCTACCCTGGGGATCTTTAAGAGGAGGTTAGATGAACACCTTGCTGGGATCATTTGACCCCAGTAATCTTTCCTACCATGGTGGGGGGGGGGGGCGACTTGATGATCTGCTCAGGTCTGTTCTGACCCTACCAACTATGAAACTAAGAAACTATAACCCCAGGGGGACTCTTTTACACTCCTCCTACTGATTCTTATTACTGGTAGCAATTGGCAATGGTAAATTTAACAGCCGCTTCAGTAGAGGTGGAGGTGGCATCTGATGCATTACCTCCTTAGCTGTTGACCATGCTAAACTCTTTCCTGTAACAGCAGAAAGCACAATTGGCAAATATTGACTCCTGCCCCTGTTCCCCATGGCTACTGCCCCACTACACTTGCTCCCACCCTGACTGCTGTCCCTTGTCATTGATAGGTTCAGTGCCAAGAAAGGAGGAAACTCTTCAAGGGGCCTCCGTGCTGGTACCACCGCTAAATTAGCACCACAGGCTTGTGCTCTGCTCAGCTGCCTGTACTTGCACTAGTGGATGATACTACATATCTGGGCTGAAACTGGTGCCATCAGATGTATATATGTTTAAGGATTAGGGAAGTAATTGAAGTACTAGGCTCCAGCAAATAGTGTATTTTAAGTCTCAAAAATAACATTTTCCTTGCTGCCCTAAATCAAATGAAAATGTATATGCCTGACAACTGCATATATTTTGGCCTCTAAATACTTTCTGTTGTGTATTGGACAACAGAAAGTCTTTGATACTGCTGGTACATCTAATATTATTACGTTCTATTCTGGCCACAATGTCAATGCGCATCAGTCACCTCACTTTCTCAATGCGATTGGAATTGGCCCTCAGAAATCAAGCAAACAGAACAACAGTGTTTTCTTGCCTAAAAGGAAAACAAAACATACATGACCCTTCTTCTGGGCACCCCCATATATTCTGGGGTCTAAAAATATTTTAGCTTGGCTCAAGCCCCTACTCAGATCACCCGGGAAACACTTAATAAATTATTAGGGTGTCCCACATGAATAAAAGCCCCCTCCTGACAAGAAGTGTAAATAGAGGATAAATTTATTACAGAAAACAAAGACAAAGAGAAACAAAGAAAAACACTAAACACAGTTTAAAACACTACCAACTACAAGGCATAGTTCATGGATTCCACCCTCTAGGGGAGGATTCACCCAAGCTCAGGCAGTCTGGGACTTGGGGCTCACCTAAAAGGCAGTTCCAGGGGCTTGCACTCTTACACCTTCCCTTCAATAATGGGCTGGAGGGAGAGGCTTCAGTGGAGAGTCCTTTGAGCTCCTTCTTGGGATCACTGGGCCCAACGGGAAGCTGCTAGAGAGCATGAGTCCTTCTGTGTTGCAAGAGGCACCTCTTTGCTTCCTGCGGAAATTCCCACTTCCATGTGGAGGCCTTGAGCAGTTCTCGGGTTCTAGACAGCCTGCCACACCCCTAAATTCCTAATCCCAATCTCAGATCTGCTGGGAAGAAACTGCAAGAAGAAAACTTTGAAGGAGAGGTCTGGACTACCTCACTGGGCAGCAAAACCAGTCAGGCCTATACTGTATGAAGGTCTGAACATACAGCTGGGGTTTAGGCATGCAGCTAGGTTGACAGACCATAGCTATAGAAACAACAGAAAAAAAGGCCCAGGCCTATAGCTGCATCCTGGGCATCTGGTCTCAGTTATACCCTATGCAGAGATGATACAGTTACAAAATAGAGGAAACCAAGTCCCTGTAGCCAGTAACTGCCAGGACCCATTCCTGGGTACTTTGGTAAGGAATTAATATCCCATGGCATTCACGTGGGGGGAGAGGAAGCGGGTGGGGAGAGGGAGGAAATAGGAGTCTCAAAGTCCAAAACATACTTTCTTTCCCTCTATCTGAAATAGTGTTTGCTTGCCTCTCCATCAAAGGGGGGATGGGGGTGGAGGGGAGAACCCTCCATGGGGAGCAGGTTTTCTGGCTCCCAGTGTACCTGTGCAGCTCTCAGCAGGCAGACGAATAATAACCCCAGGAGAAAATGAGAGAACTTTAGTGAGTGGTTCTTATATACCTGGTGTGACATTACCCAAGCCCTGTCCAATCAGGGAGGGACACATATCCTCCACTTGGTTTCTTCCAACCAAGCATCCTCTGCCTGAAACATCCTCTGCTTCCTCTGACCAATGAAGCCAGAGGGTTTTACATATTTTCCCTAGATACAGACCGCAGCTTGCCATGTTTTGAGCACATGGCTAGAGCAATAGAGGCCATTTTGTCCTATGGAAAAACACCCCCCCGCCGCAATATACAACCAGTGTGGGTGGAGGTGTTACATATATATGAAAACATATATAGGAACAAAGGATAGAAACAGGAGCTTGAACAACACATATTTAAGGGTGCATAATATTATCCTGTTTAAAGGTATTTATGACACAGACCAGTGGTTCTCAAACTTTTTAGACTCAAGGCACCCTTCACTGTGCTAAAGACACCCCCTGGAAAATGCCAGCCCTTAGCTTTTACTTGTCTTTTGACTGCAGAAAAATACTAGAGTAATTCTTCTGCAGGAAAGGACTCAAAAAGGCCAAAACAGAGAAGAATGTTTTTATATGAACTTTTATTTGAAATCTCTGGGCTTACCTTGTGAATCATGTTTGGGTAGCTAACAGTGATACAATTGCATGGGTCTCCATGGCACCCTTGAAAGAATTTCAAGGCACTCCAGGGTGCTGTGCATGATGGTTGCGAGTTACTCACAGATATAGACTAAAAGCAGGAATATGTTTATATTATTGCACAGAAAAATGTAGACTGATTAAGCACTGAAACATCACTAAGATGATGTACTTGGTGTGACAGTCTATCTCCTTCTGTAAATAGTTGTCTTTCAATTAATTAATTTTAAACATATAAGATCTGTCAAAATAAGGCCTGCCAGTTCCATACAACTAATTATATAAAACAATTTCATACAACTACCTCTAAGGAATTTTCCCATTTCCCTTGGTATTGAGATGAATCCAAAAAATGCCTTTTGCCAAAGAAGTTTTTAAAACCATGAATAACAGAATTATATAAATATCATGGATCAAGTTACATTATCATGAACAATATTCTTAGCTTCATTCTCCAAGCTATGCCATACTCTACTCACTTTAATATGACCTTAGAACAGATTCAGTAGTAGCTTCTGATATTGCAAGGCTGCTGCAAGGATAATGAAGAGTGTCAGTGAATCTGGACAACTTCCTCCCCACGCTTTCTTTTTGTTTTAATTTTGATACAATAAACAGTTAGGAACTACCCTGTCCACAATATTTTTACTTGACTGTCCTTGACATCAACTCTACTAAAATGGGCTTCCTATTCTGTTTGTTGTTGTTGTTGCTGGTGGTTTTTTTTTACTTTTTAGAAAAAGAATCAATCCAGTTTTATTTTCAGTCCCTCTCTTTATCATTTACAAGTGAAAAATCTTTTAAAATATTTGTTCCTTGTCATCAAGTATAGGACCAGGATGCATGTCCTGCTATGATTGCATTAGTTTTCATTAGATATGTCTAATTATCAGATAATATCAGAGAATGATAACATAATCATCATCACAATATCTAAACACTTTTAGGCTAGGGATAGACATTCAAAAAGCCAAGCCTAAATTGATTCTATCTTTGTAGGTTAGCCTAACCTGCAAAACTTGAACCAATTTGTAGGTGGATAGACATTCCCTTTTTATTTTAGAGATGCAGGCACATGCTTGCAGTGGCTCAGGCTGGAAGCTGGAGGCATTAGAGCAGCCCTCCCTTCCCTTTCAAAGTGCTGAGCTGAGGGGGTGGGGGGAGTGTGGTCAGGCCCCGGCAGGATGCTCTGATTGTCCCCACCCCTCTCACTCCTCCTGAGCTTCCCAGCAGGGAATGTTTATCACCCTTAAAACAGTGTTTAGCAACCCATTAAGAAAACAAAGCTTCTCTCCAAGCTCTTCTTAAACAGCTTTCCAAGGAAGGACATTAAGGTACCTGCTGATTAGCTCCAAAAAGTCTGTGTGCCTTTGTCATCTCCCACAGCACAGACCCTAGCCAGCACATGGTCTGCTAGCTAATGCTGAGGTGTCTGTGTAGGGCAGAGGGGTGGGGGGAACAATTCCTTGTTAGTAAGGCTGCCCCGAACCCTTAGCCTGGGAAGTCTGCTGCTTCCTGGGGGCCTGCATATGAGACATTGCAGAGAGGATCCCACAGCTCCTCCGGCCCACAGACCACTACCGCATGCTCCTTATTCATGTGGGCACCAATGACACGGCTCGGAGCACCCCCAGCCAGGTCATGAGGCGCTACAGGGATTTGGGAGAGGGGCGTAGGGGTCTGGGAGCTCAGGTGGGGTTTTCATCAATCCTCCCAGTCTCAGGCTATGGGCTGAGGAGGGAGAGGAGGATCCACGCAGTGAACCAAAGACTGTGGAGCTGGTGTCATCGGGAAGGCTTTGGCTTCCATGACCACAGCCCGCTCTTTGGCGAGAGAGGCAGCGAGCTGCTGGGAAGAGATGGCCTCCACCTCTCTCCCCTGGGGAGGAGGCTCTTCTCAGCCAGGCTGGCTGACCTGCTCCACCGGGCTTTAAACTAAGCCCGCTGGGGGATAGGGGAACTACTGCCACTGCTGGCCCGCTGAGCGACCCTTGCAAAGCCAGCAGACCAAGGCACTTAAGGGAGCCCACCCCTGCCCCAGCCCTGGCACAATCTGTGGGCAAGGCAAGAGCCCCTAAGGGCACACTTGCCTGCCTGTACACTAATGCCAGGAGCCTGGGTAACAAGCAGGAGGAGCTCGTCCTCCTGGTCAGTGCAAAGAATTATGACTCATTGGGATAATGGAGACCTGGTGGGACTCCACCCATGACTGGACCACAGGTATAGAGGGCTATACCCTGTACAGGAGGGATCGTGTTGACAAAAGGGATGGGGGGTGTAGCTCTCTATGTGAAGGAAAGCTACATGTCCCTGCAAGCTGATGTTGGCGACCGGCATGGACAGCTAGAGACCCTCTGGGTAAGAATTCGTGGGGAAAACGGCACAGGGGACACAACGGTGGAAGTCTACTACAGACCTCCCACTCAAAGTCCTGAGCTTGACCAGGAGTTCGCCCGGGAACTGACTGAGGCTGCTTGCTCCAGGACCTTGGTTGTCATGGGTGACTTCAATTACCTGGACATCTCGTGGGAAGATCACTCAGCAAAATCCGAACGGTCACAAAGCTTTCTCTCATGCATGGATGACCTCTACCTGACTCAAGAAGTCTATGGGCCAACCAGAGGCAAAGCGCTGCTCGACCTGGTACTGGCTACAGGGGATGACCTAATCGGCAACCTAGTGATCAATGGGAAGCTGGGTGACAGCGACCATGAACTGATCACCTTCACCATCCGCCATAAAGCTGGCAAGTCAGTCAGCAACACAGAAGTCCTTGACTTCAGAAAAGCCGACTTTGACAAGCTCAAGAGGCTAGTCGGTCAGGCCCTCAGGGACCGTGACCCCAGGGAGATGAGAGTTCAAGAAGAGTGGTTGCTTCTCAAGGAAGCGATCCTCAGTGCACAAGCTAAATCTATTCCAACACGGAGGAAAGGCAGCAAGAAGGCACGGCAGCCCTCTAGGGACCTAGCGGACCTCCTGTGCCTAAAAAGGAAAGCCTACAAATGATGGAGGACGGGATTCACCTCCAAGGAGGACTATTCTGCCCTGGTCCGGTCCTGCAGGGAGCAAACCAGGAAAGCCAAGGCTGCAACTGAACTCCAACTAGCTTCAAGCATCAAGGACAACAAAAAGTCCTTTTTCAGATATGTGGGGAGCCGGAGGAAAAGCAAGGGCAATGTTGGACCCCTGCTAAACCAGATGGGGCAACTGGCAACTGATGCCCAGGAAAAAGCCAACCTATTAAATAGGTACTTTGCGTCAGTCTTTCATCAGTCCCATGGGATGCCCATGCCTGCTATGGGACAGGGAGATCCGGGTGGTGGGGATCCCCTACCCTCCATAAATGCTGATCTCGTGAAGGAACGCCTTGAGAAGCTGGATACCTTCAAGTCAGCTGGCCCTGACAATCTGCACCCTAGGGTACTCAAGGAGCTGGCAAGCGTGATCTTTGAAAACACCTGGCGCTCTGGTGTAGTGCCCGAAGACTGGAAGAAGGCCAATGTGCTGCCAATCTTCAAGAAAAGGAGGAGAGTGGATCCGGCTAACTACAGGCCCATTAGCCTGACTTCTATCCTGGGGAAGATCTTAGAAAAGTTTATTAAGGAGGCCATCCTTGATGGACTGGCCCAGGCTAACATTCTAAGGGATAGCCAGCATGGGTTTGTTGTGAATAGGTCTTGTTTGACCAATCTCATTTCCTTCTATGACCAGGTGACCTATCACCTGGACGAGGGAGAAGAGATTGATGTAATATATCTTGACTTCAAAAAAGCTTTTGATCTGGTATCCCATGATCACCTCTTGGCCAACTGGCCAGTTGTGGCCTTGGCTCCACCATGATCTGCTGGCTGGGAAATTGGTTCCGTGGTCAGACCCAGAGGGTTGTAATTGATGGCAGTCACTCATCGTGGTGCCCTGTAACCAGTGGGGTCACTCAAGGCTCTGTCCTGGGACCCATACTGTTCAACATCTTCATCTTCTTCGGACAAGAACCTGATGGTGTTTAACACCGAAAAATGCAAGGTTCTCCACCTTAGGAGGAAAAACCTGCAGCACCCTTATAGGCTCGGCAGTGCTACGTTGGATAGCACTACAGAAGAAAGAGACTTGGGGGTCATCATTGACCACAAGATGAACATGAGCCTCCAATGCGATGCTGCAACCAAAATGCTGGCTTGCATCCATAGATGCTTCTCGAGCAAATCCCGGGATGTCATTCTCCCCTTGTACTCGGCCTTGGTGAGGCCGCAGCTGGAGTACTGCATCCAGTTTTGAGCTCCACAATTCAAAAAGGATGTGGAGAAGCTTGAGAGGGTGCAGAGGAGAGCCACGCGCATGATCAGAGGTCAGGAAAACAGATCTTACGATGACAGGCTGAGAGCCATGGGTCTCTTTAGCCTGGAAAAGCGTAGGCTCAGGGGTGATCTGATGGCCACCTATAAGTTTATCAGGGGTGACCACCAGGATCTGGGGGAACGTTTGTTCACCAGAGCGCCCCAAGGGATGACGAGGTCGAACGGTCACAAACTCCTGCAAGACCGTTTCAGGCTGGACATAAGGAAGAATTTCTTTACTGTCCGAGCCCCCAAGGTCTGGAACAGTCTGCCAGCGGAGGTGGTTCAAGCACCTACATTGAACACCTTCAAGAGTAAATTGGATGCTTATCTTGCTGGGATCCTATGACCCCAGCTGACTTCCTGCCCTTTGGGCAGGGGGCTGGACTCGATGATCTCCCGAGGTCCCTTCCAGCCCTAATGTCTATGAAATTTATGAAAAACTGAACATTTACTTTAGGGAAATTGAATGCTACAATCCGAGGCAGAGCTTCACGTGGTGAATTTGGATTCTCTGTATTTCAGAAACAGTCTTTCAGCAATTTTAGGTCATGATGTCAAACTGAACTGAAATTTTTCAACTGTTTTTTCCTCATCTATGCAAACAACTCTTTGCATACCAAATTAAGCAAATGTATAGATTAAAAATGTCTATTTTTACAATTCCAGATTATTTTCAAAACCTAATGACTAAATTTTGACTTTTAGGTCTGTATTTAAGCCCTTATATGGAAAATATTCAACTTTTCTATTGAAACTTTAACAGAATATTTGGGTTCCCAAAACTTTTCAAAAACCAACATACAGTTTTTTTATTTAGAAGTCTAACTTTAGAAGCCCAGAAAATGTTGATCTATATACATAGGTGTTTGAACTTATCAAAAGGTACTTAGAATTCTTTTGTGTACGATTTTAAAATGTATTGAAGTGTATTTTTTGTAAGCCTAAAAAATATCTAGTGGAAAATTACTTGCATTTCTACATCATTGTTGAAAACAAGGAACCAATTTAAAGAACAGTTTAACTCATGACATCATTAACAGCTTTCAAAAAGTACCTAACAGTACTGATTTTATCAAAAATCCAGCAGTGTATAACTTTGCTTAAATCTCATATTTACAATAAGACATTTCAGAGCTTATCAAAGAAGGGAGAAATCGAGAGAAAAAATCAGTTTAACTGTTTATAATAGCAGTTTTAGAAAGAGAAAATATCTGACTGAAGACAATCAACAAACTTTATACGTATATAAACATACAGCATTGTATTTTGGGAGGTCTGATACAATCTGATAGGATCAAATACAGTCTAATACTATTACCTTCTCTCATTGATGCACTGTAGTAAATGTACTTCTATACTGTGTTTTGATCCAAATGGTGGTGTTTAACCAAAGTCACCTTAGTACTGAAATAAGCTTTTCAGTGTTTTAAATGGTTGGTATTTTGTAAATGCTTTAGCATTTTATGTGAGGCAGTGATTTCTCAGGATGTTATCTTTTATTCGACCAACTGTTTCCCTGTGGGGTCAGGCCAACTCTCATGATCTCAAAATGGCACTGTTAGATGGGAGGGTGTGACACAATTGCACATATACAAACACACAAATCAATTAGGTGCACGCGTGCATGCGCACACACACACACACACACACACACTACATATCCAAGATTACCAGCCTAAGCACATGCATACCTATCACCAATTCAAGCACATAAACGCTCTAATGATAATGACATGAAATCATACGCAATACACATATACACACAGGTTAAACACTGACTCAGGTGACAGTGTGTGCATGATGGTGCCTGTGGTACCTATGCTTGGGGTGCCTGGTAACTAAAGAGCAAGTGTCAGAGATCAGGGGAAAAGACAGTGGGGATAAGGCAATAGCAAAGAAACAGGGGTTTGCAGGCACAGAGGAGCTCAGGATGGCTGGAGCCACAGGAGCATGGGACAGGTGTTGGAGGTAATGGTGAGCCAGAAGCAGGGGAGGGAGAAATGAGACAGAAGTTAGAGGGGTGAGGAGCAGAGATTGGAGCAGGGCAGGGACTGTAGTAAAGCAAAACTCAACTCAAGGATCCAAATGACAGTTTTATTAAATGAACACTGTACTGTACAGCTTGGTTCCCACAAACACTCACACAAACACTCCCCCACACACTCACACAATGGCAGGAGGAGAAAGAGACTCAGTGGAAGGGTTGGAGTCCAGATAGGGAAGAGAAACAGAGTCCAAGTCCTTGGTTGAAGAGAGGGTTGGGGTGATAGCTACCTATTCTGGAGTATGAATTGATCCTTGATGGCCAGTTGGGGTCTTCTCCAGCAAGGTGTTGTCTGGGAGGGAGTGGGGAGTGTTAACCACAGGGCCTCTGGGTGGATAGGTGGTGTGGCATGGTGCTGGTCCAGATGGAGAGGAGTCAGTCTTCACTACCCCTTTTTCTGGGGCAGACTACCTCTGATCTCCTCTGGGGAGGGCATGTCCAGGCAAGGTCAGTCCTGTTCCAGAGGGTTTCAGATATTCATATTGAGTGTGTGCAGCTTGGCACAATGGTGGGTTGCCTCATCTTTTGTTTCTTGAATGCTGATGGTGGTTCCAATGGCTGGGTCATTGGTCCAGGTATTGGTTTTGATGGTGGTGTGATTTAGTAGGGGGTCCTGCTATCATTGTGTTTCACTTATCCATTCACTCTTTTGCTTCAAAACCAATTTACATGGGAGAGGTTACAGATTTAAATGTGAGTCATAATTGCAATGTACACAATAGGGCATGAGGACAAGATGGGAACAAGATAGGAAAAATGAATGTTTAACATCACTCATGCCAACCCACATTGCAGGCCTAAATACATAGAGACACTTAAGACACAATAACCATACAGTGTAATACATTACAGTAATCCACACACACACTGAAAACACTATTACAGTAGCTCATGGTTACTATAAACAGGGACTTATGTACACAAGGTTTCAACTTAACTTTTCATAGGATTTCATAGACATTAGGGCTGGAAGGGACCTCGGGAGATCATCGAGTCCAGCCCCCTGCCCAAAGGGCAGGAAGTCAGCTGGGGTCATAGGATCCCAGCAAGATAAGCATCCAACTACTTTTATATATATATATATATATATATATACACACACACCCATAGGGAATAGAGGAGGGGAAAGAAAAAGGCAGAAAAGATGGGGAAAAGGGATGTCATATTTCTAAATAAAAAAAAAAAAGAAAGAAAGAAAAATGGGGGGTGCAGGGGTTGGTACACAACTATGTAGTTGGGATAAAGTTCAACAAATTTGCAAATGTAAGAGATTCTTCCTCAAGTCTCTGATTATAGGAAGCTAGCCACTGCAAGTTAAGCACAGCATAGGGGAGGGACTTAGTTAGTATTTGACAACACAGATTCCCTTTATGACCAGGATCAAAAGATTAAATATGTTAGAAATAAATATCTTCTGTTGGTGCAAAGTACCTTTAGGGCATGAGATAAGATTATTGTAAATTCTGTGAATAAGGTTGTATTCATCTGCATAGTAAATTGTTTCAGATGCAGCCAAAAGTGCAGATACTTGATCAAATAAAGGAAATAACTAAAGAGCAACCCATAACTGTTACTAACCAAATATGAGCTGAAACCAAAACTTTTTATTTGTATCTCATAGGTGGCTCAGATAAAATAGATTTAAACCATACGTAGTCTTGGTATTGCAAATGTCAGACAGGGTTTTATCAGATCTAAACTACCTTAGTTTGTCCACTGGACATTAGACAAAACAGTAATTTTGTCCAACCCTGCCCCCACCCCTCATATTTTGGTGTTTCAGATCTTAGTGAAGCTGGATTTGCTTCACCACTTGTCTGTTTTCTATGGAAGCAAAGCTGGCCTCCCATGCGATTTTGCATTTGCCTAATTTTTTAGGAGATGAACTGCTTCACATTAACACTTTCCCTAAAGGGAACACCGTCAGTGTACAGGTTACAATTCCTTATGGAAATCTTGCCACTGTAATGCCCCATCCTATCTCCTGTAGATGTACACACTCACAGAATGCTTTCTTTATATACCTCCCAGAAGAAAGGGGTCAATACTAGAATTTGCAGAGGGTGCTCTGTTAGCTGGGGTCTGTGCTAGGTGGAGAGGACAGATACTGCCAAAGAGGGCAGAGAAGGGAATAAGATAGCAAGGGGCAGAGGCCATATGAAGAGTCTGTAGAAAAATAATACAAACCCAGACTAAACTTCATTTTCTGGAATACAGATTCTACTCCCAGGGGAAGGTAATTGGGAATTCCTTTTAACACAGTCTAGTCCCATTGAACTGACTAAACGTGGAAGACTAGAAGGGGGTGGGGGCAAAAACTGGGAACAACAGAAAGTGTTTCAACAGCAACACTGCTGATAGAAACATGCCTTATAAAGGTAAACACTGTAAGAAATTGAGTTTTTGATCCTAGGTCCAAAGTTTCTGGGTTTTAACACTAATTTCCACTTTTGACAGCCCTGTTTATTTTTCTGTGGTCCATTTGGTCATTTTCTCTCATGTTTATAGCTGTATACATACTCAATATTCCTTTTTGTTTCCTGGATAAGATTAAAAAGATTATTTCAGGTCACATTGATTTGTAATTCTAAAACATTTCTTTAAATGCAACGTGACATTTTTCTTAGTTTTGTTAACAGTTTATTATTAACCATTCCAATTTTTTAAAACTAAATATTGGTCCATATATATATAAAAATACAAAGTCTAACTTCATTTTTTTTAAACATTTTTGTCTCTTTTCTGCAGCTGAAATTATTTGATCCTAGTTTTTAGAGAGTTTTGGTCAGCAAAGATTTCTGATTTGGACAAGCTATTAATGAGAATAGTCTGCCCTTATATCCCCATAGTGTACCCATCATTCTCAGGAACTATTTAATTTAAATAAATGCAGTAAAATGTGATCATGACTCAGAGACAGTTAACTTGGCCACATGGGGGAGTTCAAAATTGTATAGTACTTACTGTTTGCTGTATTAATTTTTCTTTCAAGCTGAGATCATTGTGTAGTGTCTGAGACTTTATTTCACTAAAGCCATTAATGTATTTGCAGCATAGCAATTGCTTAGAAGGAGCTGAACAAGTCCCAGTTCTAATCTTGCCTTAAGAACAGTGACCATCCCTATTACTGTATCAATTTTAGGCCAGAAACATTCCCAATGAAAGTGAAAAAAACTCTCCATTACATCATACACCACATATTTTCCTCTTAAATAAAGTTGGCAAGGACAACTGGAAGAGGGTACTATAACCACTTCACTCTGATCACCAAAGTATCAGGAACACCTGAACCAGAAGGATAGATACTTTTAATCCCAATCTTGCACTTCCATGTACACACAATGCCATGGCCTTGCTCATAGGTGATGTGTAGGGGGTATGCACGTGCACCCCCTGAAAATGCTAGTGTCCCCCCGAGAGCGAGGCCTCTTGGCTTAGGTGATGGGCAGGGGCAGCAGGCATAGTGCTGGTGTCTCTCCCCCCCTCCCCACCCCCAAGAAGTGCCATTGGCATTTCCAGGCTTCCTCAGTCAGCAATCAGCTGCAGGGGGACCCTCCCTCCCTGCGGCTGATACTGCCGTGGCCGCCTGAGGATGTTCCCCACTTGGCTCTCCCTTGCTGCCGATGCCTGCATTGCTACCTGCGGGTGGTCAACATGCCCCCCTCGCAACCTTAGGAGGCGTGCGTCACCTATGTCCTTGCTTATATTAAATTTTTTTGAGCATTTTCTTCTGGGACCTAGGCACCAGTAATCATGATTCACTGGAGCAAATGCATCTTTTTCTGTCACATCTAAAGCAGCTGTGTACTTGTGGCAATGACATTCAGCAAGAAGGGTGGGTGGAAACAATGGGCAGTGAGTAAATTCTATACTTATTTTAAGACAACTTTGTTACTGACAAGAAGAAAGGCTAGTCTGAACATTCTGTGAAAAATGAGGGATACAGATGGTTGAGTGATACAGCAGTTCAAGAAAAAAAATACACCCCTTCCATCTTTTTGGTAGGGCAGGGTGGGGACAAAGCAAAACAAAACAAAACAAAACAAAACAAAACAAAACAAATTAATTACAGCTGTCTAGAAATGTGTCAGTCCTGCACAGATTCAAAAGAAGGGAGGAAGGAACACCACTCTACTCTCCTCTACCCTACCATTTCCAACTTTGAGGATAAAGTTCATGTTGGTGAACAAAGCCTGTAAACCTTTAAACTTACTCAGTAAACCTTTAATGTAAAAATAATACAGATTAACTTGACTGAGAGTTGGTAAAAGCCACCCATCCCTCCAATATTTTCCTAGCACCCAGAGATGTACATATAGTGGTGACTGAAAACTTTCCAACATTTTTTTGCTTTTGAAAATAGCATTTTTCCAAAGCTACATGTTGCATAGAAATATAATTTAACAAAGCAAACAAAACCTGTTAGGAGTGTTACTTGAACTTAAGATGGAATTTATGCTGAAGAGAGTGACTTATGCAGAAGAATGGCCAATAATTTGGTAGATGTGGGATACAAGCTCAAGTCCAAGTCCTTGTACAAAATAAGGTAGAGGAGAGATTTGAATTTAAGGCTTTTGCATCCCAGGCAGGTGCACCCATCATGTCATAACCAGCAGCTATTGGTTATTGTAGAGTTGCTCTCTCTCTCTTTTCAATGGACAACCCCAACAGGTCTTTTGTTTGCTTTGCACCAAAACAAAAGTGAATTTTTAAAAGGTAATTTTTTTTCACTGAGCAAGACTGCTATTTCCAGACCAGGTGTACTTACATGTTCGTGCTGTACGGTGATTTTCATCTTCTTGTCAAACAACTAAGACTATTTCGTGCTTCTGTGAGTTCTGTGAAGAAGAGTTGGACAGAGATGCTCTCTTGTCCATTGGCTAAGAGGGTAGAGCTGGCACTGTGGGAACACAACTACATTTTTCTAAGGCTCTCTATCTTCTATGTGCTTTGGAACACGTAATCTAGCTGACACAGAGAAGTCTTGCTGATTCACAGCACACCTTTGGAACGCCTTCCCCACCAATGGAGACTGTGGTTTAAAAGCCAGAATCCATCCTATAATATTCAGGGCAGTCTTTTTGCAAGGAATATAAATTCTGAAAAAAAGTACATGAAATAACTTAAGGAATAGGGACCAGTCCAGTTACGAATATTATTATACCAAGACAAATAATGCATGGAGGTGCCTCAGTGATCCACAACAGCCTGCAAGATCACAGAGTGAACTCTCCTGTGGTTGTAATAAGGCCAGTTTCCATGGGGTGGGCAGGTGACTGGGATGTGGATACCATTTCAGGCCCTGATGGGCTAGAGGAACCCTGCCACCACCACTCAGGAAGTCATGGAAGAAGAGCACAGTGCCCGCCACCACATCCTCGAGGGCCTTGCACACTTCCAGGACAGCCTGCTCCTGCACTCCCCACTCTAGCCCACCTGCCCTGTTGCCCACAGACCCACCTCCCCTACCCACTGCCAGCAGCACTCTCATGGCAGACAGACACATGTCTAAACAACACTTTATTCCCCTTACATCACACCCTCCCACCCCTCACTTTGCAACACACAGAGCACAACCCAAGGCAAAAACACTGGACTTTATAATTTATTTGGTTCTGATAATTTGAAACATCAGTAGTAAAATAGGTAAAGAAGTTTGAAGTTGAAATTCAGCTAGGAGATTCCTGAGATCAGAGTTCATAGTCTAATGGCTTATGGGAATTTAGATGCGTCTGAGTACCAGATGCTGCAACATTTACTTATTGTGATGCTCCTTTATTAATAAACTCCTAGGGAAAATAAAGGTATTATGCACAGGATAGCATATCTCATAACTTAATTATTAAGATTGTAATATGTTTTTCACAGACTACGTAGCCAGTATAGTGGAGTTATGATCTTTGTTCAAATAGTGTATAGTATTATTAATAAAGTATTAAACAAGTGAAGCCTTTAAATACATTCTTTTTCTTATGTTTCTAGTAACCTTTGGTCAAAATATATTTATTTTATTTTTATAGACTTAGTTGCAGGTATTCTGCCCAAAATGTATTGGGAGTCTTTATTAAAACTAAATTAGTCAAAAAATGCCTATTTCTCAAAAGTTAATTTTTTTGTGGGAAAAAGAACAATGTTTTAAAATGTAAGTCCAAAACAGCTTTTCAATTTGGAACTTAAGCAAGTTACTTTCTAGAAACAAGAGCAATGTTGCAACAAAACATTTAAAAATTACTGAAATAAAATGTGCCTACTGAACTGAATCAACTACTTTGATGGGAAAACCTTCTGAAATCTCCCACCCAGATCTAGGTAAATTTTGATCTCAACTATGCTATGGTATCCTAGGTAAAATGCAATGATATAAAGCAATAAGTTGTGTATGTTGATAGATGAATACTGAACTAGTGTAATGGGGATTTTTAAAATTTTTTTTTCCCTGTTAAACACTAGAATTCCCTTAACCACAATGCATGTGGAAAGTTTTCTTGTTCAGTGCTTACGACATATTTATTCTGACATTGCATTTCCCTCAACAGCAATGTTTGTGAAAGACTTTCTTGTCCATCACTAGCTGATCACTTGTTTTGAGACTGTTTGATGTGTAAAATGTGATGGAAAGGAGCATTCATCACTACTGGGAATCAGAGCAAGTTCTCCAAAGGAATTGAATTTTACACTCTTGTAGTATGGTATGATATTATGAATTTATCAAAGATAATTTAAATATAACTAGTTTATATGAATTCATGGCAGTTGCTTGATACACCCTTGTCTTGACCATATACACCCCAAACAATTCCAGGTTTAAAGGGCAACAGGAAACATAGCTGGACTGATCATTGACCTCACAGCAGCTGAAGAAGAAGAGAGAGGTGGAAAATGCTGGGAGAGACAGAGGAGTGACTGAGAGAAGACACTTGGTTCTGGCCAGGGAGAGGGAACAAATCAATATTGGAAAGGAAACTCAGTATTCTGCCAAAGAGAACCCAGGCTGTGTCCTAGATCAGAATTTGGGAGTAAACTCCACAGCTAGTATCAACAGATGATGGCTGAGATAATTCAAATGCAGGAAAAATTTGGAGCCCTTAAATGTGTCAGGCTAAGTACAGGTCTTTAAAAACTTGTGACAGAAGCACTCTAACATTTGAGCTTTACCCATTTAGGTCAGGAGGAAGCAAAACACGTTACCCCTTGTTGAAGGGGAAGGGGGGGCCTCAAAGCCTGCCTGAATGGCCTGAGGGCCACAGGTTGAGGAGGAGGGTTCTCATATGTCTCCCAGCATGCCCCCCAGGCTCTCTGGGCTGCTGAAGACTCCTGAGCAGAACCAAATGGCCAAGTTGTACTTGATTGGTTGGAAAGGATGTCACAACCACCCACCTGGACCTGATGCAACAGTGGCTCATCATGTCATGAGCCCTTATGGCTACAAGCTGCCCACATACCCATTCAGCATACCCTGTGCCCCCTGTGCCCGTGTGTGTGTGTGTGCATGTGTGTGTGCGTATGTGTGTTGAAAGCCTGGGTTCTGTGTGTACATGTGTGCACTTACCCCATGTGCACACACTGAACCCAGGCATCCCGGACATGACTGGGCCAATTACTTTCATATGGTTGATGAGGATGATACCCACCTCTTGCCAAACTCCTTGTTCCTTGAGCTGATGGAGAGCAGGCAGTACACTCCCAAGTTCCCTGATTTCATCATTGGTGACATCATTGTCCCCCCCAGTCCTTGTTAGGGTCCCAGTCTGCCCCCTTCTGCCCAGCTCATGAGACCCTATGGGGGGTAGTTGGACTGCTGGAAGGAGCACTTCAGCTATGGAACTGTGAGCACACACAGCACGGGGATGGGAGAGAGGGCAAGCCCCCTGCCGATGTGCGTGGCTCTGGCCCAGCACCGTGGCAGGCTGTCCAGATCCACCAGGCCCTGACTGGCTGCTTCCACACCTGCATGGACTGGGAGCCCTCCCTGGATGAACTGAGCGTGAGGGCTTTGAGTGCCCATGCCCTGGCACCAGGCCATGGGTCTGCTGCCAGGGGCTTCTCTGGCCCTGCATCTTGGGCAGTACTGCCCACAACCCAAGCTACCTGGGCACCATCTTCCTTTACCTCTCCCTCCCACAGCCCAGCCACACCATAGGGACACACACTGGGATACGGGGGAATGCAGCATAAGGAAAAGATGTGCTTTGCTTCAAATGTTGAATCTGCCAAACAGTTAGTGTGTCTATTAAACAAAAACTGTGCAATGTTGCCCGCTCCAGGAACTTGGAACCATCTTCTCATTTAACATTGAGAGAGTGGGGAAACAGCCTGTCTGTCCTGCATGGTTATGATGTTGCAGGGGGGATGGGTGGGCAGCTGTGGGGGCTCAACTTAATAAATGCAAAACCTTGGGGCAGAATGCGGAATGCCATGCACAAAACTGAAGCTCCTCAGTTTAATTAAATGTTGCAGCTGCCAACATTTTTTTGTGCATAATAAAGAAAAATTGAAATACTGGCCACTCTGGAACTTGGACCAGAACCTAGGGAGCCTTTCCTTGCAGAGGCTGCACTGTTCCCTCATAGCGGGAGCCAGGCCCACAGTGGCCTGGCTGCTGGCCCAGTGGGATAGTGGGATAGTCCTCCCATTCTTTTGGGGGCTTTGCACCTACACCAGTGGCCACTATGGCCAGGGGGAGTGAATTGTCCTTGGAAGGTGGGCTGAGTTAATGTCAGCCCTGGTTTCTCTGGTAGCTTTGCCGCCTCCCCATCTGCACTGCTGCTCCAAAGAGTTGATACCACTGGATGCCCTCCTGGATCCTTGGATTTCACGTCAGCAGATTCTACATGCCTGTTCTGGTGCTCCCCTACCACCCAGCATCTCCCAATTCCTCTACCATCCAGGGCTCCCCCCATGGGACTTTCAGACATGCCACCCCAGGAAGGAGTTCCTACAGTGGGGCTCTCAATGCTGGAGGTGGGTAGGCAGTATTTTGCCCTATCACTCCGCCCTAGGAGGGCAATGGCTCTCTGTGGTAGGTGGTGTTGACATAACTCAGGGGTGTTGTGGCTGGATCCCAAACAATCTTTGCATAAACTTTTTATCCTGGCACTGTGACTCTCTCAGTTCCTCCCTCATGCACATGCAACCTCCTCTAGCTGTCTATAGACCTTGTTTTTGAAACTTCACAGTTTGTTCCTGGTCCTGGATGCTTGTTTAAGTGTTGCAGCAATGTGGGTGCAAGCAGTCATCAGCCTGTGTACTCTAACTCCCGACAATGAGGGTCTCCTTTGGCCCTCATTTTACTGGTGCCAGTGACACATGTCTATGGTGTTCTGCAGGTGTCCAGCTGACCATCCTGGATCCAACATTTTGGGCTCCGTGACTGGGTCTCCTGTGCAGAAATGCAGAGAATATGGAGTGATAAGCCCCCAACAACAGTAGTGGGGACAAAGCCTGATGCATTTTCTTCATTCTAGGCAAATGTCATGAGGGTTTGACAGAGCAGGGGTTGTTTTAAAGTCATGAGGTTAGTGAGGAACAGCAATAAATCAGTATTATCAGTCTTCCATGTGGATCATTGGTGAGACAAGAGCACACTGACTATCAGACTAGGCAACTACATCCTTCTCCATGAGCATACCCCAACTTACAAGGAGTCACAGTTGACCATTCCCTTACCTATACATATCACATTCAAAAGGTCAGCAGTAAAGTCTCTGTATGGGTATCTGCTTTAAGACATTTAGCCAGCACAACGTGGTGTGGCAACTTCAAAGTGCTCAGAACCACTGCACTTGCAATGGTATATGCTACAGCAGATTACTGTGCTCATGTATGGCCCAAAAGCTGTTGCACTAAAAAGCTCAACACTGTACTTAACAGTGCTCAGAGACTCATCACAGGATGCACAACTTGCACACACATAGATGCATTCCCTTTACTCTCATTAGACCAAGTAACATAAGACAGACCCTAACTGCTCCCCATGAAGAGCCCAACAGGCTGGGTACTATGCCTTTGCCTTGTGTGTTACACTAAATTTAGATAAGGGGGTGGAATGAATGGAAATGAAATGATTGTGCAGAATCATCAGGCCTGAAATCTATTCCTACAGCATTTTATATCAATATTAAGGGAGTCCTTTATTGGGCATGACCTTGACAGAGAAGTGTAGATCAACTTTAATTGACTAAGATCTGGATATGGATGCTTCAGAACAACACTGTACAAGATGGACATCTTGTCAAACCAACACTGTACAGGATGGACATCTTGGACAGCCCCCTGTGTGAATGCAGTATAACACTTAATTGAAAGCTGAAATCTTTACAAATGCCCAGATGGGGCAAGTGGAATCTACACACTGAGCGATAATACCAGGCAGTAGCTTATAGCTGCCTGGAAGGAAAAGGGGAGGTAGAGTTTGGAAACAAGACTTTGCTGACTCTTGTCAGTGACAGACTGGAGACAGGGCCAACCCAGTGCTCAGGCAGACTGCATGAGCTCTAGCTGAGGCTAGACCACCACCCCATGCAGGGGGCTGAACAGGGTAATACAAATCTCATGGTTTTCTGGCATGCGATGTAACATGAGTGGAAATGGGATCTGGTATACATGTTCATTATGGCACTCCAGTTTACGCCACTGAAGTCTGATAGCGTATCCATCCAGGGTTACCTCTGAGTGGGATCTGCCATTTTTATAGTGCTTTATGTTCCCTAACCATCTGTTTGGATAGCAGCTATAGAGTGCTTTATGTGGACCTACTGCGCAATAGGTGTAATTTCTATCCTTGGCCTCTAATGTCAGGCAGCGCATGATAAAGATGACCAGATAATGAGGACTGTCAATATCCATGATCAAGGGCCATTGACTTATAAGAAGAAGCAAGTATTATAGACTCAAGAAAATAAATCCATAGATCAGTCAAGTAGAAACTTGTAGACTGAGTTTCAGGAGGTGGACAGCATGATGGTGTCCGAATACCAATCTTCTACCACTGACTGGGAGACTAGTATGCCTGGGAAATCATCAAGGGTCGGAATTAGAGTCTAAGAATTACCAGGCTTCTTGTTGTCTGGAAGCCAAGATCAAAAGGGGGCTCTTCAAAAGGAAAAACTATTTCGGTGTTTGCACAAAACATCCAGCATATAAAGGAGATGTTTGGTAAATTGCTAAAGAATGAAGAGACTTCAGCCAAAAACCTAGAAGAGATTGTATCAAGATTTATAGAAGGGTAGCACCAGTTAGAAAAACAGTGACTATAAAAATATGAAACCAAGACTAGTCCTACTGATCATTACAGTAAGTACTAGAGAGATATCTCCAGTGTGATCATAAGATCAGTACTGCTGCAGAAAATGAGAAGGAGGAGCATCTGTTATTATGTTCCTAATACTTAAAAATTCTTCCTACACATTATGGATAACTTCCTTTGAAAAGGAGTGAGGCTAACCAAAGTATATATGTAGGTATGTATACACATACACACACATGCTTTGGTTAATCCATAAACTGCAAATCTACCCTGCCTTCTACTGCTCTTCAGACTAAAATACTACGTCTTTCTGCCTACAGTATTATTTCAGCCAGCAGAGCATTGATCCCCAAAAGTGTTGCTTGTGTAAAACATGTCTGAAAGAGCTTCCCAAACTGCTCATGGACATAGGAAATATTGCTTCAACAGATGCCTTTTTTTCCAGGTTGACAGAAAGAATAACGTATGATGATGGGTGTAGCATGTTATATGATTAGCATTGTTACCCATGGGCCAGAAAAGATGCTAAACTGTTAACAAGGAAGTTAACTGATTTCCCAGTGAGATGTATTGCAAGTAACAGCAGTCAGTATATGGTTTTAGGGTTAAATTAAATATAGATGGTTAGATTAAGTGATGTAATGGAGCCTTCTGACCTTAAACTCCATGAACTTTCTTCAAATAAAAGTGGTGTTCAACAGAGCAGAAGGATATAAATGGGCTTCTTTATCCTTGATTTCTTTTGCAGGCTGCTTTGAGGGTAAAGGGCTGTAGTCTTTAATAGAACAGGGCAAATAATGGATTTTCTATTTACAGGTAATTCCTTAAAAATGTGTCAAACTCAAAGCAAAATTATTTAATTTTTTAAAATTAATCTAAAGATCTACATGTTCTTTTGGGGTAAACAAAACATTTTTATCTAGATTTTTGCAGATACCAAGTCTTGTTCTACCCAAAATGTGTAATTTTCATTTTGGGAAATTTGAAACTTATTTTAAATTGAGGGAATTTTCAAAAGAAAAAATCAGTTTGAATTGATTTTTATGTAGAAAATGTCAAAATAAATTACAAGTTTTTCAGAATTGTTTTATTTTTTTCCTTCATTTGAGTAATCTGTAGAATTGATATACATTTAATTCATAATATATTTTAATGTCACCAAAGATGTATTTTTTTCCACCTGGAAAAAAGAAATGTTTGAAAAATTTTACTGTTTTAGTCTTCAAAAAATACTGCAAGCAGCATGTGCTATTTACTCTCTTCTGAAGCCTGATAATCCCTGATTTTAGAGTAGTTATATTTCTGGAAATCCTGTGGTTGAAATACAGGACTGAAAGACATTTCACTGAGTCTAGTCTCCCATCCTCACAGGCAACTACATAATATTACCCCCATCACCAACGGATCAAACTTAATCTTAAAACTAATTTGGGGTTTGTTTGTTTTTTCATGCCCCAACATTTCTTCTACTGGTAGTTTGCTCTAGAACCTCACTCCTTTGACGGTCAAACATAGATTTCTAATTTCCACCTGAAATTTATTAAGGTTGTACCATTTATCTGTAGGTCAATGTTGCCCTTTAGCCTAAATAGTTCTTCTCCTTCCTGTTGTTTACATCCATTTTTGTTAGAAAACAGCCATTCCCCCCCCTCTTGTTAGGTTAAACAAGACAAAAACATTAGCCTCTTTTTGTAATATAGGTTTCACATATATATATTATATATATAATATATAGAACGGTATTTCAGAGATCTCATGAGTGCCTTGGGCAATAGCACTAATAATTCTCTATTTGTACATGTCTGGGACCTCCTAAGATCACATTTGCCTGGTTTCCTTCTTTGATATAAAAGACAGTGAGGATTCCAAATAACCAGTGGTCAAGGGATATTCCCACACATTAGTTACATGTGAAGAGAGGCACTATTGACCCAATGATTATCTACTACAGGAGTATCCACTTTATAGCATGGTGTTGCAAAAGAGGCTGCAGCTAAGATCTCTGTGAACTGGCTCCTGGGACTCAATGATGTCAGACTCTAGTCATTTAGCTAGAGTGCAGTCTGTAATTTTTTTTAAAAAGACTTACCTTTAATTGTACCCTCAGGTAGCTGCTTATATCCTTTAACTTAATTCCCTGTTCTTTTCTGGAAAAGAAAATTTAAAAAAAGGATAAAAACAACCTGGTTCTGTGTTTCAAAAGCCTAAAATCGCTTCTCGTCCCAGAATTACTGTACCCTGAATGTAACGTTGGTAAGTGATCTCCTGAATAAATGAATTTAGAACCAGGCCCCCAAGAGGCTACAAGTGCAGAGCAGGAAGCTTGTGTGGTGCCACTGCTAATTTTGCCCACCTCTCCAAGCAAATGGTCTGGGACTGCTAGGAAATGGGCAAAGCCTTGGGTCCACATGCTCCATCAACTGGCAGAAGTGCAGCTACTGCAATTTTCTGAAGATATAGACTGTTGTGCAGCAAAATGTCCCTTTGTATAAAAGATCACACCGCCCTTTGGTTATAAAATAAAACCAAACAAAATGTGTTGCTTTACCCATAAAAATGAGTGCCTTTCCACTATTTCAATTGATAGCAACTCATGTTGTGACTTTCCTGTCATCTCCTCCCTTACAGGTGGCTGTCATTCTCCTCCCATGTATTGTACATGATGTGTATTTAACTACCATAACTGTTTCATGGTAGGTGTTTACAAGCAGCAGCTGTTTCGTGTTGTTTTTGACTATGTTTGTCCCTAGGTTTTATAACCTTATGCTTTTGTGCCCTCCTCCAGATATACGAGTGGCTGGGGAGCTCATACAGAGGTCCAACAGGGATTCTTCCACTGATGCTCTTGGGCTCTTGGAATCCAAGTCACAGTGCTTCAAAGTGATGACCTGTAAAACTACAAACGTTAGAGATAACTAAGGGAATTTTGTGCAGGAAATACTACTGCTATTATTATTAGCCAAATAAAAAAGGAATATTGTGGTTGAAATTCCAATTGAAGAGGGGTCGGGAGGCAGGGGGGAAGGTCAGGAAGGAGGAAACCCCAATATATAAAGATTTAGCTCCTTTTTTAAATAAAAAAAATTGGTAGTCTGTACTTAATTCTCTCAGATTAGTCACAGTTCCTTGAACAGTTTATTCTTTTCTACTTTGTGTATTAATGATCTCCATTATCTGTGACAGATCTGTTTAAAAGTGCTATACGTTAGCAGTAAATGAGCTGGGACCTTCTGCTTTGGGTACTGTGCTTCTCACTGGTAATTAATTGTTTTACTTTGCATCTACAAAAGGGAAATTTTTTTAAATCTATGATGCATTATATGGTTATAACATGGCCATTAAGACAAGGAACAGCAGCTTATATTTTGCCACGTGTTACGATTTGCAGTGTCTGAAGATACAGACTTTTCCTCAGATTTTTGCATTGCAGTTGAAGTTTTATGTTTTTGTTGGAAAAATCTGTCTGTCACCATTGTGACTGGATTCTAAGCATGTGCAAAAATAAAGTGGATTTCTATGAGGGGAACATGAACCAAAGCTCTAAGACAGAGGGGAAATGCTTGATTGCCTGCAGTGTGTAAAGCTGTGGGCCAGGAGAGAAAATATGAAAAATCACAAAAAGGTAAAAGAAAATAATCACACTTGAACATAAGCCATTGCATCTGGAGCAGGCTATGGATGTACACACCCATGTACAGCTGTATGTAAAACAAAATGACTGAGTACAAGAGCACTGGACACTGGAGTATATAAACGTATTCAGAGGAGAGAAGAATAATTCAAAGAGGGAAAACGAAACAAGATAATGGGAGTACTAGTCACTTGTCTGACCCAGGCAGGAGTAGAAGTCTATAAAACGAAAGGATGTAATGAAAGAAAAGCCTTCCTAAAGAAGAAATGAGGACATCAATCTTTTACAAATCCTAGAGTTAAAATACTGAAGAATTTTTTTTTTTAAAGTAACCTTGCCACAGAGGTAAGTGTCACTATTGCATTTAATGGCAAAAACGTTGTAATGTTAAAAGTCACTTCTATAATATATGACATTAAAGGAATAGAAGAAGACTGATCCCTTTATCCAGATGCATTTGGGAACTGACAAGCTCAAACTAGACAGAGATCCCACACCTATGATTCTCAGAGATTTCAAAAACCTAACTTAAAAAAAGAGACTGAGATCAATGACATTATGTCCATGAGTAGGACAAATCACAGTTTAGCTCTACAATACTGAAGACTACCATACAACAAGCAGTACATTTATCCAACTTCAACATTTACCTTGATACCAGGGCTAGGTTGCTAATATTTCTAATGTTTAAATACAAAATTACCCTAAGAAACTACTTGCCATAACATAATGATGAGAGCTAAGGTAAACTTTTGGCTCCACTGATGTTAATGGAAAAATTCCCACTGACCTCAGCAAAGCCAGGATTTCACCCAAGAGCTTAGAAGGATTTAGGAAAGGGTTGGTCACTTATTTCAATTATGAGAATGTGCAGAGCCATAATAGCAGGAGGGGAAAAACAAACCCAAAAGTGAGAGTTTTGGAAAGGATATAAATCCTCATTTCTCAGAGCATGAGCCAACTACTTACTAATAGGGATTAGAAGGAGGCTTCCCTGGGAATGGGTTATCCCAGACACTCCTTGGGAAGCAGTTGAGGAAAAGTTACTTGGCGAGACTGACTTGTGGTCTGCTCCAGCATGTGAATTCCTACGTTTTTGATCACTGTAGGATCTTTTTAGTATATTACCCATGAAGAGGGGAGGGACAATAGATATGATAGCTTAAACTTTTCACCTATTTCAAGATTTTTTTCTTTTCATTCCTACTTTGGGAATTGGGGCCTATGACAGTTTGTATATCTTCATCCTTTTTAATCACTTTCTGTTGTTTTCCCCAGTTTAAAAATAATCCACTGACATTATCTGTCTTCGGCAATTTTTGCAACTTTAACTTGTTCCTGCAGTAACAACAACAAAAATAAGAAAAGAAAGAAAAGAGAATGTCTTGTATAGTAATTTCTAAAGTGTTGTCCAATGAACAGAAGAAAGACAGGCAAATGGGGTACTTTTGCCTATTAATAGATAACTAAATCCCAATTTATATTGTGATTTTTCTCCTGACACACTATCATGCCCTGGCATAGCTGGTGAACACCCATGTGAGTACCCTGGGTAGGGCTTTCCTCAACTCTCCTGCTACGTCTCGATGGTATTCTGAAGGGGTGGGCCCCCATCCAGGGTTACTCAAAGTACTGCCACAACTGACCCAGGGCTCTGTCTCTTCTACACCCCATCCATTTACCAACCATCAATTATGAGGCTTTATGGCACTTAGCCGCTTCTTTGGTCCTCAAGTTCTGCTCAACTCTCGTTCATTGCAGCCCTGATGTATGTTCCTATGTTGGGCTGTTGTAGGTCTCCGTGGGGTATGTTCAGCATTTACACCTGAAATCTGCTCCCCATCTTTGCCCTAAGAAAGGTTCCGGGCTTCTCTGCCCCAGAGAGCCCTTGCAGATTCTAAACCCCCAAGGCTCTTAAACAACATCAAATGTCATGCGAAAAAAGAATAAAAGTAAGGAAAAACTCCATCCATGGATGCTAACCTGCCCTACTTGCTCCCTTCCATGTCCCACCTCTAGGGGAGGGAAAGAGCACAGAGGATAGGAAGATCCTGCTTGCTGTCTTTCCTATCTTACTGGGTTTCCCTTTTGCCAAGATGGCCCTCTTCTGCCTGTGAGGGTTCAGAGACCCTCAGCCTGCTCGGTGCCAGCTCCACTACCTCCTACCTCTTCAGCTCCACCACTGCCATTTAAACTTCCTGTGGCAGTGCACAGAGCTGATGTCATCAGCCATTCACCATCCAGCCAGATCGCCAGAGAACTTAAAAAGCAGTGTGGCGTAGCCGCATGTTGCTCTGCTTCTCTCTCCCCCTCAGGCAAGTTTTGGGGATTCTTGCCACCACTCAGACACAAATATTCTATTTCCTCTGCCTCTCAAGGTTAAAATGAAATCAGAAGAGCAGTATAAAATTATTGAGCTAAGGAACAAATGAAGATTAAGCAAGATGCATCTCAACTTTGGCCTTCCCTTCCATGAACATATCACAGTGATAGAAGGTGAATACTGGTGAAAATTTGACCCAATTGGTGAACTTTAGCATCAACTTAATTATTCTTTCTATTGACCTAAACATAACCAATGGGAATATGGCTGTTGGTTTCCAAAAGGACCTATAGAATTTCTCTCTGACCTTAAATTTATACCAAGGATGTCCAAGATATGGCCTGTGGGCCAGATTCAGTCTGCAGAGCTACTTTATCTAGCCCACAGTGCTGCCCCTGGGTCTCATCATTGACTCATGTGGTATATGCTTGACCAGTTCTACATGCAGAGTCCCAGACACATTCCCCACACAGTGCCCTTCTCAGCTGGTCAAGGACTGAGCCACACTGGCACCTATTCTGACTGCTTCATGTTATAAGCTCTATGTGGTACCTGCTCCAGAAGGTCCAGGGTATGATCTGCATTCTTTCCTGTCCTTGATGTGATCTGCATGCATTGCAGTTGTAGATTGGCCAGAGAAGGCACTAGATCTGGCATGGGAAGGGGCAGGGCGAGTGGGGGGGGCTCTGGGTCCCCTGCTTGCCAGATCTAGTGATCACTCTGGTCTAGTGATCAGTCTGGGAGCACACTGCATGCAGCACCCATTCCAGCACCCATGCCACCACCTGCACCTCACCTGGACCTGCCAGAATGTGTATTACATGTTTTAGATCCAGTATGCAGGCAGGTACTCTGGGTTTGGTGGGTGTGATGGGTGGCTCCACACTTTTCATCTAGCCCATTGACTGGTCTGACAGCACCACTTATCCAGTTTTCAGGGCCAGGTAAGTTCATCTTTCCTAATCTAAATTGCTTTCTGTAGGTGTGTGAAATGTGTATGAAATGTCCTGGCCCTAGCCCTGGCCCTGTGCTTGCTGTCACTGGCCTGCAATCCTGGCCCCAGCCCTAGATACAGCTCCCTGCCCGGCCTCAGCTCTATCCTGTCCCCCTGGCTGCATGCCCTGTCCAAGCAGCGCCCAGCTGGTCTCCATAGAGATCCTGGGATTGCAGGGTGGCAGTGAGCAGCCAGGGCTGGGGCCAAGCTCTGGTTAAGTGGCAGGGAAGTGCAGCGAGTGGATCATGGCTGTTCCCTGGCCTCAGCCCCATGCTGTCACCACCCCGTGATCCCAGAGTCTCCATGTAGACAAGCCGGGAGCTGCACAGGCAGGGCACATGACCAGGTGGATGGGAAGGGTCCACAGATGGGTGGGGAGCTGTGTATGGGGCCGCGGCCTGGATTTTGGGGTCATGACAGCATAGGGCCAGGGCCTAGAGCAAAGCAGTGATCTGCTGTATGCATGCCCCTGCCCTTAAAACCTGCACCTGTCACAGGAACATGAAGGCAGCAGATCGCAGCTCTGCTTTGGACACCAGGCCCGTGCTGTCACTGCTTCGTGAATCCACCCTGGGATCCTGGCCTCACTCACCCATCCTGCTCCTGAATACTGCTTACTGCTCACCCACCTACGGCCCCATCCCACATAGGTAGTTTTGGGGAGCTGTTACATTGTGGGTGGGGGGGAGAAGGAGGTAGTGTGCTGATCCAGCCTGTGACAGCTCAGCAAAACTCCTTATAGCCTAAATAATATGCAGTCCCAAATAATTGCCCACCCCTGGTCTAGCACAAGATTTATAAAATGCATTCATGCAATTCCAGAATATCCTTATATGTAACCTACAGTGATGTAAAATCTAGTAACACTACTAAGACAACATCACTGCTGAGGAACACTAAGGCCCCCTTACATGTTACAGGTATTACTCAATTAACTGGTTCATTACTCATCACCTTAAGGCCAGCTACATGTGCAAAGTAGGTATCACACAATAAAAAGTGCCAACCAGCTATAAAGTTAAAAATGTGTACAAACTTTTTTGTACACATATCTATATATCTACATGTATAGCAGGGTCTCTCATAAGGTTGGGAGCCCCATCAGTTGATGGGGCTCCCAGTCACAAGGGTGCACCTTACACTGACCTGTGAGACCACAGGGTCTCATGCTTGATGGGACTCTGAATCCTGGCATAGCTGGGACTGAATTCTGCACCTAATGAGGCACACTCAGGACTGAGAACCCCGTCAGGTGAGGGGACTTTCAGCTCCGTTAGCAAAGGGGGCTTCCAGCCATGGGAGCCTGCTTCTTGCCAGTGCAGGGGAGAATTGAGTTTCCCCTACATCAGCGATAAGGTGCAGTTGAAGCTAATGTGTGATCTCACAATTAAGCATGTGTAGCATGGCAGGAAGCACAATTGTGGGACTGCACATTAGATCCAATCACACTTTTACCTGCACATGTAGAGGGGTCCTTAGGTATATTTACTGCTGGAGTGACTCCTCCAACTTCAAGGGTTACCTTAAAAAAGGATTTCAATTCAGGCTTCCTGGCAATCAATCATGAGGACATCAAATGCTTTGTTAGCTTCCTAATGCCAATGCAATTAACAAATACCATCCCTTGTACATGTGTGACATGGAAATCTAGAAGACAAATAGTCATGTTATAAGGAGACCAACACTGTACTTGAAATAACTTTGAATGGTTCAGTTTATCTTTAATACTGTGGACATTATAGTACAGTGTATGATGCATGATAAAGGCATTAGTAAGGACAATACTGTTTTTATGCTAAACCAGTGACAAGAAAAAGCTGTACTCATAAAAAATACCCAATCATCACCCAATTTAGATAAGACCACTAGTTTATTGCTTATTCCATGTTTCTGACCTTCTGGCAAGGGTGAAGTAGTCTAAATTAAAATAGATAGAACCAGTTTATGTCAGAGATAATAACATATCTCTCAAACAAACATCTTATTACATACATGTCACATATCACACCTGGAAGCTAGGCTATCTACTGTGCTGAAATGTTTTATTCTGTTGCTCAGTAATCTCACAAATAACCATGAGATAAAGTCTCAAACCTGCTTTTGGTTCACAACACTTGCTGGTGTAATACTAAATGAATGTGATCTTTATGTAAAGGAAAGGAAACATTTCACCACCAAGTTAATTTGTAATGTTAAAATACGGCCCCAGGGAACACAAATTAATGAGCAGAGTAAAGGCAAGACACTGCATGATAAATGTGTTTTATGAGTTCCATTTAGGGCTGTCAAACAATGTAAAAATTTGATTGCGATTAACTGCATGATTAAATAAGTAACAATTAATCGCAATTTTAATCGCGTAGCTAAAAACTCAAAAATTATGCACAGAAAAACTCAAAATTATGGAAAATTATGCAGGTACTTTGTATGGTTGGAGGCTGGGTGTGTGGTGTATGTGTGTGTGGGGGATTTGTGAGGCTGTGGGGAGCTGTGGGTGTGCGTATGGGGTTTGGAGCCTGGGGAGGGGGGGTCCCACAGGGGAGTCTGGAGCCCTGGGAGGCAGAGCCCTGCACATTCTGGCAGGATGTAGGTCAGGAGTGAAGACCTGGAACAGAGCTGGGGAGTGTGTGCTGTGGCTTGGGAGTGAGGGGCAGGGGGCAGGGCATGGGTATATCACTGCCCTCCCACAATCATAATCCCCCCATCATCCCCGTGCCCATACACACACACTCACAAACTGGAAATATGGTAACCCTACAGGAATGTAGCCTGGAGGCATATAGAGCAGTGCCCAGCAGATAAGTTTGTGGAGGGGAAGGGGAAGGGGTGAAGGGAGAGGGAAAGGGTGTGGGGGCAGATTGAGCCCAGCCCCAGCCCCAGCCCCAGCCCCAGGGTCCCATTCACCCCAGACCCTGCCCCACTCCCTTCCTCACTGTGGGGGGCTCGATCTGCCCTGCCATCCCTTCCCCTTCCTCTCCACAGATTTAACTGCTGGGCATTGCCTTACACACTGCTGGGCTGCATTCCTGCTGTGTGCAAGCTGTGGTTGTGCACCTGCACATGGCATCCCAATATGGTGCCAATATATCTGTACTTCTCCAGTGTGTGTATGTGTGTGTATGTCCCTCTCCCCCTTCTTGCTGCAGCAGCCCAGAGCGTGCAATGTCCTGAAGTTCTGCTGCACTGTCACCACTGCTCTGCAGTGGAGAGGAGCCCGGGCATGGGCTCAAGAACCACATGCACAATTAATGCATTAATTGGTTCATGCATTAATTGCACAGATTGACAGCCTGATATTTATTATGACACAGGTATAATGTATATACATGACATTATGGCCAGGTTGGATGACTGTAATAATGAAGCTAAATACATATATAGATGCTGATATAAGTGGCTGATTTTCAAAAGTTCTGAATAGCCAGTATTTACAATGACTTAGAGTAATAATTCACAAAGTAACCTTGGTATAATGCTGTTTCTGTGATCTACCTCTCTTTTATGTTCTCTGTCTCACTCTGTGCTATTTGTTGTGGGATCTATGGGAGGGCACGTGAGGGACAACAGGAAGAATGGTACAAGCACAGGCCCCAGAATATTACATGACCAATGGAAACGCCTCAGTGATGCTTGTATTTCCACAGCATGTCTGCCAAGTTGTTGCTAGTTTATGCTGTTTTTTTACCACATGGCAACTGTGTGATATTTGCCATATTATATATGCTATGTACCACCAAATAATTGAGTCCTCTAACATGTATATCAGCATGTTTGAATTTACTCCTTTTCTCCCCTGTAGTCTTTTAATAATTTTTAAGAGGAAGAAAAAATCATTCACTGTTCATATCTCTGTTGTGGAGATAACCATAACAACCATGCACCAAGAACATGCAGCCTCTGCCCTTTCCCTAGAGAATTCATGGTCAAACTCTTCCTCCTGATTTAGGAGGTCTGTAATAAACTACTACAGTTATCTCCCCTTTACCATATTCTCCCTGTATTTTAACCCAGAAGGTCTTGAGTCACCCTCTTTGGATGCCAATCTCTGCTTGTAGGGAAGTGTACCGCTCCTTCACATAAAGAGCTACACCCCTGCCCTTCCTCTCAACATGATCCCTCCTGTACTAGGTATATCCATCTATACCTGTGGTCCAGTCCTAGGTGGAGCCCCACCAGGTTTCCGTTATCCCTATGAGATCGTATTCATTTTCACTGAGCAAAGGGGCCAGTTCCTCCCGTTTGTTCCCCATGCTTCTGGCTTTTTTATACAGGCAGCTAAGCCTGCCGTCAGAAGCCCTGAGCTTCCCTGTGCTCTTAGAAGTGTCTCATCCTTCTAAGGAGTAAGGAGTAAGTTCCCTTGTGTTATCTTACAAGTTACTTACCAAAGGAGTAAGCTCCCTTGTGCTGTCTGACCTGCTGGTGACTGTCTGCCCATCCCCTAGCGACCTTAATATAAAGCCCTTACAAGCAGGCCAGCTATTCTGGCCAAGAAAACCTTCTTTCCCATCGGAGTGAGTGGAGGCCATCCCTTCCCAAGAAACCACTGCCTTTCATTCTGAGGTGCAGACTGTGATCAAGAAAGCTGAAGCCTTTGTGATGTCACCAGCACCACAGTCTTCTGTTCACTTTTTCAATACATCTCTCCCTCCTGTGCCTGTGACCCATAACTGGAAGGATAAAGGAGAAAACTACCTGCACCCCCAACAATCTGATTCCAGCCCCCAGTGCCCTGTAGTCACTCATGACTCAGCCAGGATTGCTCTGAGCCATGTCATTTTTGCCCACATGGATGAGGAGCATGGAGTAGTGGTTGGAGGGGAAATAAATTTAGGAATCCTCTTAGCTACATCCTGGATATAGGCCACTGGGAGGTAGCAGACCTCATGGGCTAAGAGGTCAGGGTGGCAGATAGCTTCCTCTGTCCCCCTTAAAAGAGAATCTCCCATGACAACCACTCTGCATTTCTTCATAGGAGTAGTTGCTGGTTGGTTTCCTTCCTCAAGTGCTGGAGCTGGTGGTGGCTCTGTTGGCTCTACTGATGCTTCAAGGATTTTATATCTGTTGTGACATTCCAGGGGGTTGGTGACCCTGGTACAGCATGGCTTAGGGCCTGAGATGACCTTCATCCAAGTGACCCCTGGCTGGACTTTATGGTAGCATGGTGACCACTGGTGTCCCCTAAGGCTCAGTATTCAGATAAGTACTCTTTAATATATTCATAAATTATCTGTATTTGGGTGTCAGAAGTGGACTGGCTATGTTTGCAGGCAACACCAAATTATAGGGAAGTGCAGTCATGCTAGAGGATAGGCTGGTGATTCAGGCCAACCTGGACAGGCTTGCAAGTTGGGTAGATCAAAACTTGATGACATTCAACTGTGGGACAAAACACCCACATTGTACCTATAGGCTTGGCAGTGTTATACTCACTAGCACCATAACCAAAAGAGACTTTGGAGTCATGGCTAATCACAGGATGAACATGAGCCACCAATGCCATACCACAGACAGCAAAGCAAATAAAACTCTGGCTCGCATCTACCGATGCATCTCAAGCAAGGCCCAAGAAGTCATTCTCCCACTTTACTCAGCCTTGGTGAGGCCACAGATGGAGTACTGCATCCATTTCTGGGCTTCACTCTTTAGAGAAGACAGGGAGAAGCTTGAGTGAGTCCAGAGGAGAGCCACACACATGACTAGAGGTCAAGAGAGTGGGCCTTAGGAGGAGAGGCTGAGAGGCATGGGACTCTTCAGCTTGGAGAAGAAAAGGCTCAGGGGGGACTTGATGGCAGCCTATAAGTATGTAAGGGGTGTTAATCAGAAACTGGGAGAATGTCTGTTCAACAGGGCACCCCAAGGAAGACAAGGTTTTAGACTGGACATAAGGAAAAACTTCTTTACTGTCCGAGTCTCCAGAGCCTGAACTAGACTCCCCCCCAGAAGTGGTGCAAGCACCTACTTTGGATACCTTCAAGAAATGCCTGGATGCTTATCTTGCTGGGGTCATCTGACCCCAGCTGCCTTCATGCCCTTTGGGCAGGGGGCTGGACCCGATGATCTCATGAGCCTTAATGTCTATGAAATCTATAAGGTAAAATTACTATTCTGCTCTAAGCTGGACTTCTCTTACTTTGCACATTTATAACTACACTAACTTCAGTAGGTACATCATTGGCTTAAAACAGTGGGACAGCAGACCCACTTCCATGTATTTGGAGATTCCAATCTGGGATAGAAGTACTAGTGTGAAGCATAAAATTTCAGCTGTGTCTTTAAATCATGTCCCACATAGGATCAGATACACCTTTTAGACAGGCTTATGATATGGTTTCCTTTATATAGAATCAACTTCATTAAAGGATTGAAAAGGACTATATGGGCAAGTTCATAAAAATACAATATTAATAGCATTTTTCATATGCGTCACAGTGCAATCAAAGGTCCTATTCTGACCTTACTTCTGCTCTGTATTTTATGGATTTTTGCATGATTTAAAAGAAATATTAGCTTAATGTGTCTCCTCTAAACTATAAAATATCATTAGCTGTGGTTATATATGGCATTTCGAGAATGTATAATTGGAAAAAGAGGAAGGGTGACCACAGATTGAAGGCAATATTTTAGTATCCAAGCTACCTGGATTCACTTTCTGGTTTGGTCAGAGATTTCCCATGTGATCATGGGCAAGTCACATAGAGTTAGTTGCACAAAAGGGCATGAGTGGGACTTAGGCAGGTACTACTTTTAGCATCAAAAAAGGCATAGCTACATGGTAAACTTACTGAATTCAGCAGCAACCCCTCCAACTGCACTGGGCTACTCTGTAGAGGCTACATCCTAAACTGGAAGCAGCAGACTATGTGTATGTAACATTTTGGCAAGCCAATTAGGAGTAGCTGTTACCCCTTCCCTGGAGCTAATTTCCCATGCTGAGGCACTGCACAGATGCAAGTATACTGATATCAGTTTAGTATGCAGCTTGAGCAGAGCAGTGCAGCAATCCTGAGGGCGCCACTCCCAGGTACAGTAAATCTGCTGTGTAGAGAAGGTATAATATTCAAATTTTCATCCTAAAACTTCCCAGTTAGTTGATACCTGACCTTCCAGACATTTGCATTCTATACAGCCTAAAGTTTCTTCTGGTAAAATGTCCTAAATTCCTGGTGCTAGTCATGCACACAACTACAACCTGATAGCACCAAGCAGAATTTTCATAGTTTCATAGATGTTATGGTCAGAAGGGACCTATTAAATCATCAAATCTGACCCCCTACCTTGGGCAAGAAAGAGTGCTGGGGTCAGATGACCCCAGCCAGATGTCTGTCCAATCTCCTTTTAAATGTAGCAAAACCCCCCTTTTTTCTTTTTTTTATTTATTTTAAAATGCATTCCCTCCACTTCCCCAACCATTTCTGACTTTTTTCTCCCTCTCTATTCCCTATAGATAAGTATAAGTAAGCTGTAGGATAAACTTTAACATTTTATTTTTGGTAGTAAGTTTTATTTTTCTCTCCCCTCTTTGCAAATAAGTGCCCTGCTATTTTGATATAATTTTTATGTTTGTATTGATTTTTTACTGCTGTTATATTGTGTGATTACTGTTTTAGGCCTGCAAGTTAGCATAAGTCATGTGAAGTTTCCATCTTGTAATGTCAAGCCTCCATCTTATCCCCTTGCCCAGTTGTGTAACCTATGACTCACACCTACCCCTCCTATGTAACTTGGTTCCTGAATGAATGGGGATGAATGAGGGTGCTTGAGAGACAGTGGCAGTAGGTCTAAAAATAGCTTCCACTGAATGACTGAACCATCAACACCAATATCTGGACCAACGACCCAGCCCTTGGAACCACCCTCAGCATTCAAGAAACAAAAGATGAGGCAACCCACCATTGTGCCAAGCTGCACATGCTCAGTAAGAACACCTGGAGCCCTCTGGAACAGGACTGACATTGTCTGGACAGGCTCTTCCCATAGGAGATCAGAGGTAGTCTGCCCCATAAAAACGGGTGGTGAAGACTGACTCCTTGGGACACCCTCTCCATTTGGACCAGCATCATGCCACACCACCCATCCACCCAGAGGCCCTGTTAGCAACCCCCCTCTGGATAACACCTACTTGACAAAGACCCCTTTCCAGCCTGGATAGGTAGCTATCACCCCTACCCCCTCTTCAACCAAGGACTTGGATTCTGTTTCTCTTCCCTACCTGGACTCCAACCCTTCCACTGAGTCTCTTTCACCTGCTGCCATTGTGAGTGTTTGTGTGTATGTGTGTGTGTGAGAGAACCAATAACTTCATGGGGCTGTGTAGTGTGTTGTCTGTTTAATAAACCTGTTATTTTGAAACCCTTAGTTGGGTTTTTGTCTGTTTCCTGACTGTTTCCTCCTTGCCACCACTTATCTACCCCCCCCCCTCCAATATCTCAGCTGTCTGCCTCAATTTCCAGCCCCATTCTACCTTAGGTAACCCCAAGCCTCAGGTCCTCAGCCAGTTTCTCTCTAGTCTACTGATTCTAATCCTGGTTCTAGCAACTTCCACTCCCTACACTCTCTCTCTCTCTCACCTTAACCTTCCCCTAAGTATCCCAGGTACCCCAAGCACACACTGTACCATCCAAGTTAGGAACTTACCTGTGTGTATGTGTAGGTGGGTTGTATGTGTGTGAACTGGTGAGTGTGTGTGTGCATATATATATATATATATATATATATATACACATACACACATATATATACATATATGTCATTGTGTGCATGATATACGAATTAGTGATCTGTGTATGTGTACTGAGTGTGCGGGTATGGACAATTGATTTTTTTCTAACTTTTGGGGTGTATAGTGTATGTGCTTGAATTGGTGATAGGTATACATATGAGGCTGGTTTGGATGTGTATGTACCTGAGTTGGTAGTGTGTATGCGTGTGTATGCACTTAATTGATTTGTGTGTTTGTCTGTGTGCAATTGTGTCACACCCTCCTGTCTAACAGTGCAATATTGAGATCCTGAGAGTTGGCCTGACCACACAGGGCAACATAAACACCAAACAGTGGACTCTCAGGTAAAATAAGGAGACCACTTTCTCCTTTACCTGTATATCTTGAAAAGGAGGTGATGTTCCCAGCTGAGCTCTGTACTGGAACTAAAACTCTTCACTGTGTCCTGTTGGATCAAGTAACTACCTTCCCAGAGGCTCTGTGAATCCTATTTTTAGGAACCTAACTTGCCCAGGCCTATCAGGCCAATTCTGTCTTGGTCTGCTATCTGGTACCATGTAAACCAGTACAGCCTGTTCCATGGTCAGGTTGTTGGAAACTAAACTGCTGCCCCACCTAGGCTAGCCTGGGTGAGGAGAGTGTGTAGACACAGCAGGACTAATACAAGACATGTCAAAGGATGGATGAGCTCCCTTTGAGCCAATGACTCTCCATACCTGAAGGGGAGATGGGTGGTACCAGGTCACCTTGCCTAAAGAATCACCAGTGATGCAAAGCATCTAAGGTGCCCCAACAGTCTCAGCAGCCTTGGGACTGACTTGAGTTGAATTTCCCAAAGCACAGTAGGGGAAGCCTAAGTGCTGCACCAAAGATTATGGATGTCACAGAGTCTTCAATTAGCAAAAAGGTAGGTACTGCAATTCTGAGTGTTTCAACATCTAAGACTTCTCTGTGAATCTAGCTTCTAATTCCACTCGGCTTGATATAAAACTTCTCACAATCAGCAGGACATTTGTCATGGACTGTAAAGGGCTTCAGATAAAATCTATGCTTCAGTTTTTCACTGAGACTACAACACTGTATTCCTAAGAAGGTAAATTTATTAATGTTTGTGAGATGCTCAGAAGTGCTAAGGAAGAAAGGGAAGGAAAGAAGGGAGAGAGAGGAGATAACTAAATAGAAATACAGAAATATGTTCCTTGAAATACTTTTGTCCACAATTAACTTTATATAAGCAACTATTCAGAGCAACAAGGGGAAAAACAAACAAAAATGTATTGCTGGAAAAGAAACTGTATAATTACAACACCTTCAATTGAAAAAAAAAGTCACACCGGCATTTTTTGTTACTCTTGGTACAAATTACACTGAAATTTATTATAACTGAAAGACTGATAGGGGAAATGTTTTCTTCAGCATGAAATAGTTGAACTAATGCCTTTGTCATCAAAAAAAGAAAATGTGATTGTGCAATAGTAAAACACTGTAAGGAAGTCTCGGTGCTAGATACAGTGCATGAAAATATTTTTGTTTCAATTCTTTGAAAATGTATAGAATCATAGAAGAACAGGGCTTTAAGGAGGTCAGGTAGTCCAATCCCCTGCTCAAGCAGAATCATTACTGTCTAAAACATCTTGTCTAAGTGTTTTTCTAACTTGCTCTTAAAAACTCCAAGACTAGAAATTCTAAGTCATCTGTTCCAGTACTTAATCACCCTCAAGTTCTTTGTAATATCCAACTTAAATTTTCCTTGTAATTTGAGATTTTTAAATCTTGTCCTGTCCCCACTGGCCACAGAGAACAATCTACCACCATCTAATAACCACCCTTCATGTATCTGGGGACTTTTATCAGGTCCCTCTTCAATCCTCTATTCCCCAGACTAAATAGTCCCACTTCTTCTGACTCTTACTTGTAAATTGTGCGTCTTAGGCCTCTAATAAGTGTTCCTGCTCTCTGCTGGACTCTTTCCAATTTGCCTTTCTTGAAGTGCCATCCCAACTTCAAGGAAGTGTTTCAAATTACAAGGCTGGTAGGAGTATTGAACACAATCCTCTACTTCACCAGTGCTGAATAGAATAAAAAAATCATTTCTCTTTACTTTCAGCTGACACAACTATAATGCAATACAGCCTGCTATTGTTTTTTTGGTCTGGGTTTTTTTGCGAACAATAGCAAACTGTTAACTTATATGAAGCTTGTGGTCCATCATAATCCTCAGATCCTCCTCTGGAGTACTGCAGCCTGTACAACAGTTTCTCCAATTTGTGTAGGTATTTGATTGTTCTGTCCTAAGTGAAAGACTTTGCATTTATGTTCACTGAATGTCTTTTTTACTATTTTCCAGTTTATCAAAGTCATTTTGAATCCTAAGCCTATTCTATCATAAGTCTATTTCGTAGCCCCTTGTCATTACCTCATGTGTGCATGCACACCTCCACATTACAGCAGATGTACATAAACACACACTTACCTGTTACTTTAGTTTTAATAAAGTTTTACCTGCTATGTTCTAGTTTGAATAAAGCAGGATGCTATCCAGTTTGATATTTCTTAAAACTACATCCTCCTACTTGAATCTTTTGTCATTTAGGAAACAGAGACAAGAAGAAACACAGCAATGGAAAAACTATTTCAAATTACTATATCACATATATTCTTACTAAACTGTTTAAAAATGATGGGAAAAAAGCCTAAGAAACTTATAACAGGGTCCTATAAGGGCCCATGAATGTACACACCTGGCATATGCAGAAAAGGTCAGCATTAAAGTCCTCATTTTTTTTAATATTCATTTGGTACATATATTGGTGTTGACAGTGATGTACTTTTAGCGTAATTAGAAATCTTACCAACTGTTACTATGTAGTTCGTGCAGAACTGCAGGAAATGGGAAAAAAATCAGCAACAACAAAAAACCCAGTATTGCTCAGCAATTAAGGAATATACAGGATCAAGTCTTAAGATTCTTCTTTAATTTTTACTCAATGAAATTACAGAATTGGGGCTAAATGTACAAAAGGACTTCTTACCTTCGCAAGACCTACTGCTTAAATGTTGTGTCTCTCAGTAGAATTCTATACCAAGTTAGGTACCTAGTCATCCTGCTGGATCGATGAGGAGCACTAGACAGTGAACACCTATGAGTAAGATTTGGTGAAGTTAGATAAGCTGGTTAGTAAGAAATTATAAGGAAATATGGGCCATCCCCCCACCCCCCAAGAGTAACAGGCACCTAACTTTGGGAAGGAGGCATCTTCCTTGCCTCCTGATTTACTTATAGACCCTCCCTTTAAATTATCTGCCTAAAGCAAGGCAGCCCCTTCTCACAAAAGAACTGAACAGGAGGTAATCCATTCCAATATGCCTAATTATCCAGTGATTAGAGAACTCACTGGTAATGGGGAAGGTGTACATTCAAATCCCTACTCCTGTGCCTGATAGTCTACTGGTTAAAGCAATAACTGGGCATGCAGGGAGACCTGGTTTCAAACATTTACACTATGCAACATGGAATAAAGATTTGAATTGAGATCCCTTGAATCCCAAGAAAGTCTTAACCCCTGGGCTATAGGGTGTAGCATCTCTTTCTTTTGACCTTTTGGTGAGAGCTAGATCCTGAAGGTATAGTCTGAAAATACTTCCTTGATCAGGGCCTGCCCTGGCAAAAAAATAAGGAGATGCGATTGCCATAAGTATGGATCCTTGGAGAATTTAGATGCATGCCTCCAGGAGTTGGAAGCTGCAGACTTTTGAAGATCTAAATCTTGGGTTTCAGAACTGCATTGTCACTTTTTAGAACCTAAGTCCCTTTGTGAACCTGCCCATCATCCTTGGTACTATATATTATCTAAATGCAGCATTCATTTTACAGACCATTTTGGCTTTTAATATAATGCGTACAGATGCTTTTAAAATATTAGCATGAACAATAACAATGAAAAAAATGTCAATTTTTTTTCAGAATTTCTGTGTGTGGAAGAGGGGAGGAGAAATTAATGTAAATGAAAAAAAATTAATCTCCAGCTCCTTTCTCTATTTTGGCTGATATCTATTAGAAATATATGTAGAAATGTAATTAGCAACAATGATTCATTTTGAAGATTATCTTATAGTCACGGAAAATATTATCCTTCATAAGTTGAGAAGACAGAACAGTAGATGGCATGGCAGCCACAGGTCAATCTCTTGCCCTTCAGTTTCAAATCACAAACCTTTATGCAAGTATGTATTGAAATGAGTTAAAGTGAGATAGATGTCTGAGGTCACAGCATTCTTCCATTTTTAAATGTCTATATACGTATCTCCTTAATTTGTCTTGATTAAACATAAATTTAAGATACTGCAGTACCAGCCAAAAAATACAGCTAATCACACTACTATAAATTATAGTGCTTTGGGCTACTACTATGGAATACTGCAGTGATGAATAATTCAGGATCCTCTTATCATTTAAAAATAGACCAGCATTACAAAGTTTAGATCCAGAATTTGGTCTGATTCCAGACTTCTCCAAAGTTGAAGGATGTTTGGATTTCATTTTCTAGTTCAATGCCATCCGTAATTATAACTCAACAAATAGTTCTAATTTACATACTAATGGTAGCATCTACATGCAATTACCATACTCTGAAAAAATGGAGCTTTCTGTGATACAAGGTAAGGCCCGTTGAAAGGAGTATGAATAAAAGTATATGTTATATAGTTTGTAAGTGGGTGTACATATCTATGTCTATAACTATATCTATATCATTTGTCAGGATCTTTGTTTAGGAAACTTCAGAGTAATTCAACTACTATGTTTAAAGAAATTGCTTAAAGAGTGCTTTTACTCTTGCAAAAATCTCCACACAAACTCCCTTTTTTTTTAGCATTTCCAGAATGAATGTTTGGAGGTTTATAATTCTTCGAGTGGAAAAATCTTGTTATATTTTTGTTCAAAGAGGGAACCAATCTGCCTTAATCTGACTGATAGCAAGCATTGGGAAAAAAATCAAAATGGCATTAAGACTAGCAATGAGACTTTTCTAGCTCTTAGTTAACATGTTTGTTCCAAAAACAAAGGTTACAAGTCCTGAACAGGAAGAAAACATTGATACATGGAACAAAGATTGCCAACCTGACTTTCTACCTTCTCTTTTCAAATGTAAACATTCAGAGGCAGATTTGTACTGTATGTTTGGAAAAAGTTGTTGTTACATTTAGGGTGCAGCCTGACATTTAGACCCCTGCTCTAACTCATGGCACTTTACATGAAGCACCATGAGTTAGAGCACCTCCTCCCCACAAACCAAGAGACATTCACCTGTTGGGTCAAGGGAGAATCAAGCCTACTTGCACTGGCCCTCCTGTCCAGCAGGATCAATTCTTTCTGCACTGCCCCTCTCCCCACCCACCCCCCTCTACCAGCTCTGGGGCTATCAATGGGGGAAGGGAGAAGCAGAAAGCAACTCTGAGCTACCACCTGGGGTTTGTTCCAAGCCTGAGCTGGAGGGGAGCATGAATTGGAGCCCTTTGCCTCACAGCACCGCCCCCCGGTACTCCAGCTGGGGTACTGGGGGGAGCTGGCCCAGGCCTGCAAGGTGAGGGGGCTCTGATCCACCCCAAACTCTAGCTCACATCATGCAAAGCAGAGAGGGGGAAATGAGTAGCACTGAGCTGCCAGCTTGCCTGATCTGAGCTGGAGGGGGGTGGGAGGGGTGGATTAAGAGACCCTTTGCACCACAGACTCAGTCCAGCTCCCCCTAGTTCCTCAGACAGGGTACCGGTGGCCGGTGGGTGTAACAAAGTGGGGGTGCTTTGATCCACCCCCCTCCAGCTCAGGCCAGGCAGCAAAACCCAGCCAGCAGCTTAGAATTTCTCCCACTCTTTGCCTCCCTTTTCCCTAGTAACAGTCCCCGTGGTGGGGCTGGGTTGCATCAGCACAGCCCAACATGCAAGAATTTAACCCTAAGGAACACAAGTTCCTTGAGGTGTTCTAAAGCAGAGCAACTTCATCTAATACCTTATTTGAGCAGGATTAACTTTTTTATGCAATTGACTACTTTAAAAGTGCTCTGCAGCCATGCATATGTATCATAGCATGGCTGCAGAGTGCTTCCAGTGGCCCAATTATGTGAAGAATGTAATTTGTGTAAGTGCATTAACATGGTAGCATATTGTGGAAGTAAAATAAGGGAAGACAACACATTCAAATTCAAAATGTTTCCAGTTTCTTAAAAGACCTATGCTTTTGTTAAGACATCACAGAATGGCGGGGTCCCCACATGTGCAGTTTGTGGCACCACCAAATTTGCAGGCTGGGGAAAAATCTGCTACCAGGATTTCCCAGTAGTAAAAAAAAAAATCCAGAAAAAAGGTTGTCCAGGGAAATGCGCTGGCTGCCGTATGGGTAGTGGATCAAAACATGTCATTGTGTCGCTAAATAAAGGCAAAATGAGGGAAAAACTTTGTTAAATATTTGCTTGCAAATCAAAGTTGTATATCTCCTCTTATTCTGCTATGTATCTATGCTTCTATTCATCTTTATTGTTTCCTGTAAGCTTTCATTTACCAGGTAACTTAGAAAGTGAGTGCTTGCAGAATGTAGGTAATTACATTCTTACTATGCTTTTTTAATGTTATGCAGTCAAGGTTCATCATTGCTAATAAATTGTAGTTAATAAAAGGTATAAATGTATTATCCCGCTACCACTCCTTATTACATGCAAAAGGAAACAAAAAGATGTGTTGATAATGGGTTAAGAATATAATGCACAAGCCTTAAGGCTTTTAGTCTCAAGAGATGCTACATTTTTATGGTACAACCTGGATGTACTATAAATAAAGTATTACAGTCTATTAGTTTGAAATGTTTGGTTGAATGAATGGTATATTAAATAGTTTTCAGTAAACAATAATAATCACCTCTGAACAACAAGAAAAAGAGTTGGTGTTTTAAGATTTTGTGCCATGTGGGCCTCTGACTAAAAAATCCAATATTAAGACATACCTTAAAATCCACTATTTCTTTATGTTTGGAAAAAAGTTGGTGTTATATTTAATTGTATCAAAATGGTGGCATATTGTGGAAGTAAAATAATGGAAGACATTATACATATATAAAATGATGAAAAAGATAAAGTAACTGTTTTTTAGAAATTGTTTTTTAGATATATAGGGAGTAAAAGGAAGGCCCAGGAAGGAATAGGACCTCTGCTAAATGGGCAGAAACAATTGGTGACGGACAGAGGGGACAAGGCTGAACTCCTCAATGAGTTCTTCGCCTCAGTGTTGCTAAGCGAGAGGCATGACAAGTCTCTCACTGGGAGGGTAGGGAGGCAGCAGCAAGGCACCAGACTTCCAGGCGTGGACCCTGAGGTGGTGCAGGGTCACTTGGAAGAACTGGATGCCTTTAAGTCGGCAGGCCCGGATGAGCTCCATCCCAGGGTACTGAAGGCACTGGCCAACATCATTGCAGAGCCACTGGCGGGAATATTTGAACGCTCGTGGCGCACGGGTCAAGTCCAGGAGGACTGGAAAAGGGCCAATGTGGTTCCCATTTTCAAGAAGGGGAGGAAGGAGAACCCGGGCAACTATAGGCCAGATAGTCTCACCTCCATCCTTGGCAAAGTCTTTGAAAAAATTATCAAGGCTCACATTTGTGAGAGCCCGGCAGGGCAAGTTATGCTGAGGGGAAACCAGCATGGGTTCGTGGCAGGCAGATCGTGCCTGACCAATCTAGTCTCTTTTTATGACCAGGTTACAAAACGCCTCGACGTAGGAGGAGGGGTGGATGTCGTATACTTGGACTTCAGGAAGGCCTTTGATACGGTATCCCACCCCATACTGGTGAACAAGTTAAGGGGCTGTGACTTGGATGACTGCACAGTCCGGTGGGTGGAGAATTGGCTGGAGGGTCGCACCCAGAGAGTCGTGGTGGATGGGTCGGTTTCGACCTGGAGGGGTGTGGGCAGTGGGGTCCCACAGGGCTCGGTCCTTGGACCGATACTCTTTAATGTCTTCATCAGCGACTTGGACGAGGGGGTGAAATGTACTCTGTCCAAGTTTGCAGATGACACTAAGCTATGGGGCGAAGTGGACACGCCGGAGGGCAGGGAGTAGCTGCAAGCAGACCTGGACAGGTTAGTCAAGTGGGCAGAAAACAACAGAATGCAGTTCAACAAGGAGAAATGCAAAGTGCTGCATCTAGGGAGGAAAAATGTCCAGCACACCTACAGCCTAGGAAATGACCTTCTGGGTGGCACGGAAGTGGAAAGGGATCTTGGAGTCCTAGTGGACTCCAAGATGAACATGAGTCGGCAGTGTGACGAAACCATCAGAAAAGCCAATGGCACTTTATCGTGCATCAGCAGATGCATGACAAATAGGTCCAAGGAGGTGATACTTCCCCTCTATCGGGCGCTGGTCAGACCGCAGCTGGAGTACTGCGTGCAATTCTGGGTGCCGCACTTCACGAAGGATGCAGATAATCTGGAGAGGGTCCAGAGAAGGGCCACTCGTATGGTTAAGGGCCTGCAGGCCAAGCCCTACGAGGAGAGACTAGAGAAACTGGACCTTTTCAGCCTCCACAAGAGAAGGTTGAGAGGCGACCTGGTGGCTGCCTATAAGTTCATCAGGGGGGCACAGAAGGGAATTGGTGAGTATTTAATCACCAAGGCCCCCCCGGGGGTTACAAGAAATAATGGCCACAAGCTAGAAGAGAGCAGATTTAGATTAGATATTAGGAGGAACTTCTTCACAGTTCGAGTGGCCAAGGTCTGGAACGGGCTCCCAAGGGAGGTGGTGCTCTCCCCTACCCTGGGGGTCTTCAAGCGAAGGCTAGATGTGTATCTAGCTGGGGTAATGTAGGCCCAGCACTCTTTCCTGCTTATGCAGGGGGTCGGACTCGATGATCTATTGAGGTACCTTCCGACCCTAGCATCTATGAATCTATAAACTTTGATCCTCCTTACATATGTATATGTATGTATTAGGGTTGTGCAGCTTTGGTTCCTGATTTGATTTGGTGGAGATTTGGCCCAATTTGGTGGCTGAATCTCCAAATTGAATCAGGAGACCCTTTAATTGCTCTGAATTGAACCCTCTGAATCAGTTTGGAGAGATTCAGAAAAATTCGGACATAGACACAGCTTTAAATGTTTTTTCTACATACCTCTAGGTAGCAGGTGGCTTGTGAATGCTGGAGTGGATGGAGTGTCCCATAGAAGTGTGGGGGGCTCCCCAGCACACTTGGAAGGAGACCTGGAAGTGGACCAGAAGCACTTGCAGTCCACTTCTGGGTCCACTGGGGAGCATGCTGCCCCCCCCCCCACTCCTCCTTTGGCTCAGCAACTGGTGTATCCTGGGTCTGGGGGGGGGCACCTAGGGTCCCCCACAGCTGATTGCCAAGGGGAGGAAGAGTGAGGGGCGTCCCAGTGCTCTCCTTGGTGGACCCAGAAGTGGGCTTGAAGTACTTCTGGTCCAGGTCTGGGTTTGCCGCCAGCACATGGAGGGCTCTCTATGCTCCTGCGGGGCACTCCATCCACCCCAGCATTCACAAAATGCATTGGTATCTCGAGGTATGTAGAAAAAACTTTTAAAGCTGTGTCTATGTCTGAATCGCTGATTCTCTGAATCAGCATCGAATCTTCAGATTCAGATTCAGCCGAACTGAATCAGGGACAGTGATCCAAATGCATCAAATCATTGTCCCCTATTCAGGCTGAATCCGAATCGAGTAGGGCCCACTTCACACACCCCTAGTATGTATATGTTTCATCATATACATCAAGGATGGCAATCAAGGATGATTGTCTTTCATGACTACTTTATCTGTGGGTCCAAAGGTGACTGATGAGGCTGATATTGGGTCAATAGGCTTTGTTGCAAGTCAGGCACAGCACATGTTTCCATGTGGGGTGAGTGGCTCTGTATTCTTGATTTGGTCCACAATACGCTGTTTCTGCCACTCCTACTTTTCTGACTCCTGTTGTTGTAAGGTTTCAAAATACTGAGATCCTTGCAGTCAACTCTTCCTCCATTTGTGGTGGTCCTGGGCAATACCCTCCCACAAGCTGATGTTGATGTTACATTTTCTTCAAGTTGGCTTTGAGTATGTCCTTGAAGCACTTTCTCTGCCCTCCTCTTAAGTGTATGCCTGGACTGAACTGGGAGACTAAAACTTGCTTTGGGAATCTGAAGCCAGACATCCAGATGAAGTAGCTGGCTCAGTGAAGTTGATGTTGAACGATCATTGCTTCGATGCTTATGCTGTTTGCTTGTTTTACTAATGTTGCTGCATCTGTCTTCCCACTGGATTTGAAGGATCTTCTGCAGGCAGTGTTGATGAAACTTCTCCAGCAACTTCAAGTGTCTGTCTACATTGTCCACTTCTCAGCTTCATATAGTAAGGTGGGGAGCATGACTGTTTGATAAAACATAAGCTTGGTTTTGGATCTGATATTGCAACCCTTGAACACACATTTCCTTAGGCGTCCAAAGTGTGCACTTGCACATATGAGGTGATGTTGGTTTTCTTTGTCAATGTCAGCCTTCTGCATGAGGTGGCTTCTGAGGTACAGGAAATAACATTCCCCAGTCTCCCAGTGAATCTGAATCACTGAAGCTGGGGACTATTCATTAAGAGCTTGTTGACAGTGGGCTTTAATCTTCTGAATTTTGAGAGTCAGTCCTGTTTTGTTGTATACATGCATATACATAAGAAAGTTCTAGGGTACTTTGTGGAAAAATATGAAAAAAAATCAAATATTCAAGAACTTTGCCCATATAACAACAGAAGGAGGAATCTTGTGTGCCAAGGCCTTCTATAATCACATGATGCACCTATGGAAGGAAACCTTTTTATTTTGAAAGTAGAAAATCAGTGGTATGCAGGTGAGGTTGCTGAAAACACAGTCAAATGGAGGAGGATTCAATCTCTTGAGAGATACTAGAAATCAGTAGAGGGGTTTCTGGATTCTGAGAACGAGACACTGTGAAGAAAATGATCAGCTGCCATGCTTATTTTATAAGAATGGGCTGAAAAAGGTTCCTTTTGAAAGAAGGGGGTGGAGTGGATGGGCAGTGGCCAATTAATAGCACAGAACATACGTTAAAAATAGATTATGGTTTCTACTGAAGAATTCAGAGTACAAGAAGAATCATAAGATCTGTTGGCAAGATTCAGAGTTCCCCAAAAGTTGGTTATGCATCCAAACTTTTTAGAGCTTATCTGAATTGATCCCAAATGCTGCATCCTTCGGGATATGTCCATTACTAGTATATGCTAGACAGTGCATTAAACAAAGGCTACAATAAATTTAAAAAAACCAAAACTCCTTCACTAAAATACTTATCTGTATGGCTTGATTGATAAAGCTACACAGAATTACTTTAGCCCATGCTCTTGTCAAATTGGTAGGCTTTGGACGACATCTTTACATTTAAATTGTGCTGATTATCCACTTTTACCTTAATAACTCTATGATAGTGACCGTCTTATCTTGCCCTTTAATTTTAAAATTAATGAAGTAATCATTTATCCTGGTCTCTTTCTGTGTTCTGCCCAATTACTTTAGTGCTGAATGGTACTTTGCATTTTTGCTGGTCCATTAGTCCCATATTGTTCTCTTTCTGGACTTCTCTACTCAACTATGGGATAATTAAATAGTGTCTTTTTAGCAGCTTTATAACCTTGGCACATAAATTTTCTTTTTCCAAATAGTTTAACTTGATATATAATTGTCACTTGGACCTACTTCTGTTTATTTGTTATTGTTCTGAACATCTGACCCACACCCATGCGTGTCAAATGAGAACTTATACTATGCTAGCTATATTTCATTTCTTTTGGTGGATCCAATATTCGATTACTTTCTAAGGAAAGAAGTATCCATGAAGTGGTATAGGGAAGAGGTAATTGATTTTTGACTGCCTAAAAAAAAAAACAAAGGGAATTTTGCAGCATTGGCCTGAGGATGAATAAGAGGAAATTTTAGCTCTGCCAAGCTCACTGTTTGAAATGCTGAATATTCCTCTGTGGCCCCTATAAAATGGGGCTGCAATGGGCTGTTTACAAAAGATTCACAACCAAGGAAGCCTTTTGCTTGCTTGGGGAGTCCCACAAGCTCATTGTTTGCCTTTTATGGTCTGAATGAAAAGCAAATCTTAATGTTTGATGATATTTATTCAGAATATTCTCTACAATGGGAAATTTGGTTGTTTTAATCAAGAACAGCCAGATCAATGAAAAAGAGAGTTTAGATAGGCAAAGAATTATCTATTTATTTTTAAACTCACTACTCTTTCCTTGAAGAGAGACTGTTCTTTTTTCAGTTTACCTGCGTTCATAATCTTGGACAGCTATTAGAAACAACAGGAAACCTCGGGACTCTGACCTCTGCCCACAGCAGGGAGAGAGGTTAAGCTGAGAATTTTAAGTACAAGAAGTTGCCTATCAAATACTATATGCAAACTTTTCTGTCATTATAATTAATAAAAATAAATACGTAGATGACCATAGTCCCATTGTGTTCTGCTGTTGCTAAGGATCCAGATCTGTAGCTAAACTTTTTACTATAGCCTTATTCTACATGAATTTTTAATTGAACTTCTTTGTTTCTGTTTTTAATGGAAATGCAATAAGAGAGTAACCACACGTTGAGATAAATAGATATGGAGTACCTGTGAAAGCATGCTATTTACAGTTTTTGACACGTGGTTAAAAATAGTAGTAGGATGCATATGCAAAACACAGCTACATAGAATTTTTTAATTGTGACATCAAATAACTTATTTAATAGTAGTAAATGAAAGCTTCACCTTGTTAAATCAATGGCAAAACTCTACTCAGTGCAGTCATCATTTCACCCATCTATTTTAATGCTAAAAGGGACTTTTACTATCATCTAAACATGACTTACAATATAACATAGACTTGATATGAAACCTATTTAATGAAATTCTATAAGCTATTTCTTCTGATTTAGCTACAGCATATTTTTCACTATAGTTCTAATCCTGAAGGGGAATCCATCAAGGCAATACTGTATTGACTTTTACAAAGTATTGAAAGCTTAAATATGATGGGCCTGCTCAATTTATAGGGGAAATCATAAAATCCATAAACCATTCTGGTCTTTTCCTGGTATCTTTATATTAACAACTTTATTATTGCTGCAAGGGGAGTGGGGGTAGTGGTGGTGTGGGAGAAGACCAGCAAATATGGCGACCTCCCTCTTTAGCTTACAGTCTATACATTAGAGATTTTTTTTACATTCTGCAAAATGAATTGTAACCTGGGATCTACACAGCATCCAAACAGACTGATGTCTCTTAAAGGGCATTTATACTCTGAAAAGTGAGTGGCTAGGAATGTAAGCTTTAGACCTTATGTTATTTTGTTCCAGAATTCTTGTAGTGTGGTGTGTTAATTTATACCTGGCAAACCTTAAAACTCATTCTCATGTATCATCACCATTAACAACTGTTCTTCAAGCCAAAACAGGCATCTGACCCCTGTGAAATCCTATTATATGGAACAGATCTGTGCAAGTGCAAAAGGTTGGAATTTAAGGGGCAAGTCACACTAACAAAATACACGGTAAGGGCGGCCAGAGCCTGGAATACGCTTCTCAGAGAGGTGGTGCTCTCACCTTCCCTGGAAATCTTCAAGAGGAGACTGGATAGGCACCTGACTGGGGTCTTATGACCCCTGGCACCCCTAGTGCTCCTTCCTGCCCATGGCAGGGGGTTGGACTAGATGATCTGTCTAGGTCCCTTCCGAATCATTGATTCTATGATTCTGTGATGCTAAGGAGAAAAAGAACGCAGGTCAATCTTTCACCCTGTGGTTGGATCTGGAAAGCTAATAAGAGCAAAAAACAGTTAAAACCCTATTTATTTTATTTTTAAAGCAAGTAGAACATAAGAATGACCATTTACTGGGTCAGACCATAGGTCCATTTTGCTCAGTATCATGTGTCACACAGTGTAAGAGAATGGAGGCTGAAAGGGAGAGTGAACTGGATATGACCAGGGTTTGGTTTTTTTTCTTAGTTTTCCTCTCTCACTTGCAGTCTCCAGCATTTAAAGTCTAGGAAGTTCTAATTCAGGAACTACATCCCCAGCTCTCATGCTCAATAATTACTGGTGTCCCTTTCCTCTGAGAATTTGCCCAAGGAGTTTTAGATCTGGCTAACTGTCAGCTTCCATAACATCTCATGTCAATGAATTTCAGACTTTAGTTATATGCTGTGTGAAAAACAAAACAAAAACCCTTCCTTTTGTTAGTTTAAAATTTATTACCTACTAGTTTCATTTTCTGACCCTTAGTTCTTATATTGTGTGAGAAAGTAAATACTAAATCCCTATTTACTTTCTCTTCTCCACTTAGTATTTTATAAATCCTTATCATGTCCCTCCTGCTCTAAAATCTCGTTTCTAAACTGAATAAGCCTGACCCCTTAGTCTCTCCTTATATAGCTCCATACCACTAATCATCCTCGTTGTCCATCTCTGAACCTTCTCTAGTTCTCCTATATCTTTTTTAAAGTGTGGGGACTAGAACTGGGTACAGTATTCAAGATCTGGATGCACCATGGATTTATAAAGGGGCATGATGGTACTTTCTGTTTTGCTTACTGAACTAGAGCGGGGCTCTTGGCCCTTACTAATAATCCCTAATGTTGTGGTTACCTTGATGGCTGCTGAGCACTGAGCCAATGTTTTTAGAGACCTGTCCACAATGATTCCCAGCCCCCCTGTACATTACAGGTATTGCACAATTAACTGTTAATTGCACAATTGCCTTTAAGACCAGATACACATGCAAAGCTGCTAGCACATGATAAAAAGCTACAACCAGCTATAAAGTTAGACCTTGAAAATGTGCACTAATTTTATAGCTAGTTGGAACTGATCTTTAATTTGCATGTGTAGCAGGGGCTGCCCCATAGCTGGGAGCTTTATTAGCTGCCAAGGCTCCCAGCCTCAGGGGTGCACCTGGCTCAGCATGGGACTCCCAAGCCTTAGGGAACACAGCTGCCATGCTTCCCCAGGCTTGAGCATTCATGAAACCCCCCGTCCATATGGGGCTTCTGTGCTTCACATGCATCTGGGGCTGAAAACCCCACAACAGATGGTACTCCCAGTCCCAGCTGTGCCTCACCTGCAGCTGGGACCAAGAGCTCCACAGCTGATGGGGTTCCTAGCCCCAGCTGCACCTCCATCAATTGCGGGGGTCTTGGCCCAGCTGTGTATAACCCCCTGCAGGGCAGGCCCCTTAGTAAAAAGGGCTCCTGCTGCACTGGTAATAAGGAGCAATTGGATCTAATGAATGATCCCACAATCTCATCTTCTGGCATGCGTGTGTGGTATGGCAGGGGGCATGATTGTGTAGATCACTCATTAGATCCAAATGGGTCTTTACCTGCATGTGTGGAGGGGATTCCAGATCTCTTTCCTGTGTGGTAACAGCTAACGTAGAGCCCATTATAGCACAGGTATTGTTTGGGTTATTTTTGCTCAAGTGAATCACTTGCCACTTATTTACATTGAATTGCATCTGCCATTTAGTTGCTCATTCACTCAATCACACCAAATCCTTCTGTAGTTCCTCACAGTCCACCTTGATCTTTATCACTGAATAACTTTCTGTTACCGGTCAATATGGCCACCTTGCTGGTCACCCCTTTTTCCAGATCATTTATTAATACGTTAAACAGCACCAGTCTTGACACAGATCCCTGGAGGACCCCACTGTTTGCTTCTTCTCATCCTGAAAACTGACCATTTATACTCATTTTTTTCTATCTTTAAATCAATTTCTAATCCCCACACGGATGTTCTCTGTAATGCCATGGCACTTAGTTAAGTGTCTCTCATGGCAGACCTTGTCAATGGCTTTTTGGACTATATATATATATATATATATATATATACACACACACACACACACAAATATATATATAGTCCAAATATAATGTCAGCTGGATTTCCCTTATCCACCTGCTTATGGATACTCTCAATGAAATCTAGTAGGTTGGCAGATATCCCTTTGACAAAACCATGTTGATTCCTCTCCAGCAGGTCATGTTCATGTACTGTCATGTACTGAAAATTTTTAAAAAATATGACTATTGTCTCTGCCAGATTTCCGGAAAATTAAACTCACTTACCTGTAGTTCCCAGCATCCCCTCTCGAGCCTTTTTTAAATACAGGATTCACACTGGCGACCCTCCAGTCCTCTGGTACCAAGGATCTTTTTAGTGATAGGTAAATCCCAGGGAATTACGCACAGAAAATTTCAAAATTATGTGCTGAGTCCTAGGGGCTGCACATGGTGGCATGCAGCTGATCTGGTCTGGTCCACTGCTGTGCACCTTTGGACTAGACCAAGCTGGCTGCATGTGGGACCCATGGCACTGCAGGTGGGAGCTGTGCACCATTGGGCTGAGCTGAACTGGCTCCAGGTGTCCCTATGGGGCTTTCAGTATTTCAGCAGGAAGCCACATGTGGAGGCATGTAGTCCACCTGAACTGATGATGCATGGATTGATTGCCACAGGGAGTCATGTGCCATTGGGCTGGGTGTGCTCTGTGCCTCCATGTGTGGCTTCCTGCTGAAGCCAGCTGAACCCAGCCCAATGGCATGCAACTTCTGCCTGCAGTGCCACAAGCCCCACATGCTGGCATGGAGCCAGCCCAGTCTTGGTCAAAGGTGTATGTGAGCAGGCTGGGCAGGCCAGCCCTGTACCACCATGTTCATTTTGCAGCTTTCCCCTACATTTTTAATTTAAAAGTTGCTCTACCAGCTTTTAAATGTTATGTGTCAGCAGTTTAGTACCATTTTGGCTCATATGGAGACCATCCTTTCTGTACAAGCTGCCCCTGTTCCAAAAGACCATGTGGTTCCTAAGAAACCTAAACCATTCCTCCCTATACCATTGCTTCAGCCATTCATTGAGAGTCTGGAGCTCTGCCTGTCTACCTGGCCCTAAGCACATACCTAAAAGTATTTCAGAGAATGCTACCCTAGAAGTTCCTAACTTCAACCTCCTACCTAAGCAGTCTAAATTCAGTTTCCACGACATTCCTGCTACCTTTATCCATGTCACTGTTACCCTCATGGACCACAACCGTGGACTCTTCCCCAGCTCTCCCTAGTAGCCTACCTACAAACGTCATAAGCTTCACTACCTTTCCACCTGGCAGGCGAGTCACTATGCAGTTCTCTTGGACATAAGAAATGCAGCTATCTATGTGCCTGATATTTGATATGCCCACTACCAGCACCTGCCTCTTATCCTGAGGGGTTCACCCCCTTGGAGGAGTATCCTCAGTATAAGAGGATGCTGTAACATCAGCTGGAAGGTGGGCCTCATCTAAGGGATAGTTTCCCTCCTTCCCAGCTTGATGCCCTCCATTCCCAAGCCTCTTTTCCTCCTCAGCAGCATGGAAGCTGCTACAATGGAAGAAGGACTGCTCAATAATATCTGGGGAAGCCTCCTGTAGCTACCCTATGTATGTGCTTTCTCAGAGCCAGGACTTCCTTGCACTGGGTGCACACATAAGAAATCTGCCCCCAGGGCTGGCGATCATAAATGCTGCACCCAGTGCACTAAACTAGGTATCCCCCCATCCTTCTTCAGGACTTCTACTTCCATATTAAAAAAAAAATAAAAAAGCATTAACATTGAGCTTCTGCTTTGAAGAAGGTTTTGATTTATGGGTTCCCTGGGACTAGAAAATTTGAATTTACAGACTGACCTGCTGTTTAGCCTTGCTCTGCCCTAATTACAGCATTAACTGTAATATCATTATATTAAACAAGGGACATAAGTATTGATCTAGTATTGCACTCTAGGTTTAGTAGAGTGTCAGCTACTTCTACTAAATATCTAGGTTAGTTACTCTTAATTAAAACAAATCTTACCTTAAATTAAAGCCTCCCCTTTGAAGAGGGGGACCACAAACTGACTTGTGAACTGCTTAGAAACTTCCTTGTTTGCTGTCCCTATTTGCTCACTTGCTGGTTGGGGGGGGGGGAGATCTTTTTATACTCTGCTGGACCTAGACTGGCTCTGCCCCCTTGTTAGGGCTTTTGTCAGACACAGGCAGCACTCACTCAGGTCGCAGCACTCACCAACTGCTCAGTGCACTTGGCCCAAGCAAACAGCCAAACAAATGCTCACCAAACTAAGCACACAGACAAACCAAGTTCATATGCCTGACTATACACATAGAGAGAAATAGAGTAGATAGCTTTTTTTTAGTAAAATATAATACTCAAGCAGCAACTTTCCTTACAAAGTTTTAAAGCAAGGCATACTACTCAACTACTGGCAAGAAACTAGACCTGAGTTTGACAGTTGTAGCCTTTTCTGGAGAAACCGAGAGAATGTTTTCTTCATTTCAGATCAGTAACTAAGTCACTAAAAATAAAGAAACTAGGAACTGAAAAATAGTTTTCCTCTTTCAATCTAGGAATTGTAACTAGCTATGAGAGGCAAAGATCTGCTAATTTTAAAAACTTGCAAGACATGGTAACCCAAACCAATTAATTCATTTCACTAACCAGAGACAAGATTCTCATTGTTTAATAAAAAAGTTAATATTAAAAGCTAAACACAATTTGACATTTTTTCTTATGTATCCAGCTATTGAACATTGTTTTTATTGGCTAAAATAAAACTATTTTAAAATCCTGTTTTTCTGCATTCTTAATTAAGTTCCAATTTCCACCTAAAAGCATCTAGGCACAAATCAAAAGCAAGAACAAGAACAACAAAAAACAACTGGCATGTAAGAAAGTCACCTTTTCCTAACACCATGAAAAGTAAAAATTAAGGAACTGAATAAAAGTATCTTAAGCTAGGTGACTGAGAAATGAGAATATCCTTTTGCTTTCTGCTTAGCAAAAAAAGTAGTACCAAATGTAGTGGAAACATTTTGTTTACTTGTAAGTCAACATTTCCTAATGATTATCAATCGGTGAGAATCAGCTTTTGTTTAGGAAGATAGTTAAAAAATACAAATTCAAAACAAGATTAAAATTGATTGTTTAAATCAAGGTCTCTTGTTTACTGATTTAAGTAACGTTTAAGATTGGTGGTTTAAATCACTTTGATTTAGATCACTTTACCTTAGGAGGCGGGTGTGCCATGTACAAACTGCCAGAGTAGCACCAGCTTTTGGAGGCCTCTTTCAAAACTACTAATATCAATTAAAAGACTCTTGTTTTATCTAAAGGGCTTAAAATACCACTAAACGGTATAGATTGGATAACTTCAGCCTTCATTCTACTTTTTTGTAAAGATAGCAGGTTACTTTGGCTATTTTGTTGCTAATAATTAAAGTTAGGAATGGTCACATAGTTTCATAGTTTCATAGTAGCTAGAGTCGGAAGGGACCTAGGAAGATCATCTAGTCCGACCCCCTGCCTTGGCAGGAAAGAGCACCGGGGTCAGATGACCCCGGCAAGGTGCTCATCTAACTTCCTTTTAAAAATCCCTAGGCTAGGAGCCTGCACCACTTCCCCTGGAAGCTGGTTCCAGGCCCTAGCCGCCCTGACTGTGAAGTAGCGCCTCCTAATATCTAATCTAAACCTACCCTCCGCCAGCTTGTGACCATTATTCCTGGTCACTCCTGGCAGTGCACGGGGGAACAGGGACTCCCCCAATATCTGCTGATCCCCCCTGACCAGTTTGTAGCAGGCCACAAGGTCCCCCCTTAACCTTCTCTTGTGGAGGCTAAACAGGTTCAGGTCCCGTAGCCTCTCCTCATAAGGCCTGCCCTGCTGACCCCTGATCATACGAGTGGCCCTCCTCTGGACTCTTTCCATATCGTCCACGTCCCTCTTGAAGTGTGGCGCCCAGAACTGGACGCAGTACTCCAGCTGCGGCCTGACCAGTGCCGCATAGAGGGGGAGGATCACCTCCCTGGACCTGCTCGAGATGCATCTGTGGATGCATGACAGGGTACGGTTGGCCTTCTTGACTGCCTCCCCACACTGCCGGCCCATGTTCATCGTGGAGTCAATGACGACTCCAAGATCCTTTTCCGTCTCCGTGCTGGCAAGAGGGGAGTTCCCCAACCTGTAAGTGTGGTGCCGGTTCTTCCTCCCCATGTGCAACACCTTGCACTTATCAGTGTTAAACCCCATCCTATTCTCATCCGCCCACCGTTGCAACCTGTCAAGGTCAGCTTGTAGCCTATTGCACCCTTCTAGTGCACCCACATCCCCCCACATCTTAGTGTCATCAGCAAACTTGAACAGGGTGCTTTCTACCCCCTCATCCAAGTCACTGATGAAGATGTTGAACAGTGCGGGCCCGAGGACTGAGCCCTGCGGAACCCCACTGCCCACGTCCTTCCAGGTCGAGAAGAACCCATCCACTACCACCCTCTGGGTGCGGCCCTCCAACCAGTTGGCGACCCATTTGACCGTGTGGGCATCGACACCACAGTCTCCCAGCTTTTTGATGAGGACAGGGTGAGAGACAGTGTCGAAAGCCTTCCGGAAGTCCAGAAAGACTACATCCACAGCAACCCCTGCATCTAATGATTTGGTGACCTGATCGTAAAAGGCCACCAGCTTGGTCTGACAAGACCTGCCACTGATGAACCCATGTTGGTTGCCCCTGAGCATGCATTCCCCCGCAAGGCCCTCCTGGATGTGTGCCAGGATAATTTTTTCAAAGAGCTTACCCGGGATTGAGGTAAGACTAACTGGCCTGTAATTTCCTGGGTCCTCTTTTTTTCCCTTTTTGAAGATAGGGACCACATTGGCCCTCTTCCAGTCCTCCGGCACCTCGCCAGAGCACCACGAGTGCTCATAGAGCTGCGCCAGGGGTCCCGCAATGACCTCGGCCAGTTCCTGTAGAACCCTAGGGTGAAGATCGTCCGGACCAGCGGATTTGAACACGTCCAGCCTCTCCAGAAGTACCCTAACTAACTCCTCGCTAACCCCTGGCCCAGGCGTGTCTCTCCCGGGGCCCGAGGGGGGCCCAGCAGGGAGGTGGCTGAACTGGTCCCTACTTAGGAAGACAGAGGCAAAGAAATCGTTAAATATGTTAGCTTTGTCATCTGGTTGCCCATCGTGTCCTGCAGGGGCCCCACATTACCCGGGACCCTCTTTTTACCCCCTATGTATTTGAAGAAGGACTTCTTATTGTCCTTAATCCGGGAAGCTAGTCCTATCTCCATCTCTGCCTTGGCCTTCCTGACTGCCCCCCTACATCCTCGGGCGACTGTAACATAGTCCTTCTTGGTGATGACCCCATCCCTCCATTGGGTGTATGCCTCCCTTTTAGCAAGGAGACATTCCCGGATGCTCCTAGTGAGCCATAGGGGTTTATGTGCCCTCCTGCTCCCTTTGACCCTTGTTGGGATTACCTCCCTTTGGGCATGGAGGATCGTCTCCTTAAGGAGCAACCACTCACCTTGGACATCTGGCTCCCTTCCCCTCTGGGTCCTCAGCGCTTCCCCAACGATCCTCCTTAGCTTGTTGAAGTCAGCCCTCCTAAAGTCTAGGGCTGTTGCCTTGCTGCAGCCCTTTGCCACCTTACGCTGGATGGTGAATTCCAGCAAGCAATGATCACTTTCTCCCAGGTGGCCCATCACCCGCAGCCCCCTCACCAGGTTGTCACCCGTGGCCAGCACCAGGTCCAACAAGGTGTCTCCCCTGGTGGGGCTGTGCACCTCCTGGGTTAGATGGAGGTCCTGCACTCTGGCTAAGAACCGACGTGAGCGGTCAGACTTGGCTGACTGCTCTTCCCAGCAGATGTCTGGGAAGTTCAGGTCCCCCAGGATGACCACATCCTTAGCCCTCACTACCTCTGTGAGCTGACCTAAGAACTCCTGGTCGAGCTCTTCTCCCTGGTTGGGAGGTCTATAGTAGACTCCCACCGTTAAGTCTCTATCCCCTGGACTGCCTTTTACTCTAACCCAGAGCACCTCAGAGTGTCCCCCCTCTACCCCCTTGTTAATTGACGAGGAAGTATATTCCTCCTTGATGTAGAGTGCTACTCCTCCACCTTTCCTTCCTATCCTGTCCCTCCTGTATAGCCTATAGCCCTTGACACTCACCGCCCAGTCATGCGATGAGTCCCACCACGTTTGTTGTAGCCATACAAATTGGAACAGTGATCTAATATATCTAGTTTGGTAGCAGACATTATCCAGAGAATTGTCACAGGAAGAGACCCACTGATGACCTGAAAAAAATAACTATCAAACATAACATACACAAATAACATTTTTGACAAACCCATCAGTTACATTACTTTTTTTCTTCAAGACTAACTTTATTGTTCCTATTTTCTATGTAAACATAGGTTTAAAAAAAAAATAGTGTCACTTTTGAGGCTAAATATGTATTTTTTTGCAATGTTTCACATTTTTTTAAAAAAGAAATGTTTGTTTACACATATCTGTTGTCTTCCATTTTTTTGAACATTCCTTAAAAAACAGGGAAGGGGAAAATCATTTTCCCCTGTTATCATCTTTTAAATGTGGATACCACTTTTATTTCATTTTAGGACTGTTTAGTTCATAATTATATTCTTTCTTCCAATGTAAGTATTTCCATGCCTCTTATTTCATTCTAGAATTAAAGAATGCTTATGAAGGGCACTCTGCTTCCCATCATTTATAGCAAGGGAGTTCTAGGGCAGAGACTCCATACATCCAAAAGGATTAAATGTCAACACTGACCTCCACTGTGTTAGAGTATCAGACAGAATATCTTTTCTGTATATAGTATATCTCTCTGATACATGAACACAATGTCTCTACATGTTAATCATTTATTATAAAAATGTTAAAAACAAAAGGTGAAAGTGTGCATGTGGCAAAACATGACACACTTGTCACAAACAAAAACCTGTATCAGCAGAGACTGAAGACCTGAATGGGGACTGCACAGCTGCAGCAGAGGCATCTGCACCTCTAGGCCAGCTGGCAGTAGGCTGTGGCTGCACAGGTGGCCTTTGTGCAGCACTGCTACTGTGTATGCCCCCACCCTGCCATCTGGGCAACTATCACCCAGAAAATATTCTCAGCATGGTGGCCTCCTTTGAACTGTCAAAGCATGTCTTCTTGGCCCCAAATGGCTAGGAGGTCAGCCACCTCATTTGCCCTCTAGCTGGGTCCCAGGGGCCAGCCCTGAGCAGGTTTCTCTGCCTGGGTCCTGCCACTTGCCTCACTAGCTGGTGTTTCCTATTTAAAAACTGCAAATTCTCTGATAAAAAAATCCCAAATTAACTTTTTTAAATACTCCAAAATCTATGTTCTTGCACAATTAAAACAAAAGACCACTATATACATAGTGTGTGTGTGTGTGAGAGAGAGAGAGAGAGAGAAAGAGATCAGTTTGGCAATGTTTTATAGATATATTTACAACTTTAAAGCAATTTGGAAGCCTATCAGTGTCTCTATGATCATAATAAATAAATTCTAAATAACTACATGCTTCGAAGTTTGCTTTTAGCTTTTTTTGCTAGAAAAAGTAGAGCTATTTCTGACCCCTTTACTAACCAGGATGTGGGGACAGCTGACTCTGCTGGGTCTAAGTGGTGGACAGAAGTTCCCATGGCCAGGTCCCTATGCAGCAACCATGACTGGAGTGCACCGATTCTCTTAGGAATAGGCAGTATGTGTAGGGTGTGCTAGGTGGGGTGGGCTTGCCCTAGTGTTGCTCCCACTAGGTGCTGCCTTCATGTCATGTCAGAGTGGTCAACAAGGACACAGGCATGATTCATAGACTGATAGATTGTAAGGCTGGAAGGGACCTTGGAAGATCATCAGGTCCGGCCCCCTGCACCAACTAACTGAGGGGTCAGACAATCCCAGCAAGGTGATTGTCTAGTCTCCTCTTGAAGATTTCCAGGGTAGGTGACTGCATTACCTCTGGAGAGAGCTTATTCCACAGTATGGACACCCTGACCATGAAGAAGTTTTTCTTAATGTTGAGCCTGAATCGGTCTTCCAGGAGTTTGTAGCTATTACTTGTAGTTTTCCCCTCAGGTGCCCTGGTGAACAGTTGCTCACTGAGCCCTTGATGTACTCCCCTAGAGTAGCAGTAAGCCTTCCTTTCTTCAGGCTGAAGAGTCCCAAATCCTTCAACCTTTCGTCATATGGCTTGCCATTTAAGAATCTGATCTTACAGGTCATTCTTCTTTGGACTCTCTCAAGCTTATCCATGTCCTTGTTAAAGTGTGGTGCCTAGAACTGGATGCAGTACTCCAGCTGCATTCTCACCAGTGCTGAATACAGCTGAAGAATTACCTCCTTGGTTTTGCTGGAGATGCATGCTGGAGTATTATTTACTGTACTGGCTACATCATTGCACTGCTGGCTCATATTCATACTGTGGTCTATTATTACCCCCAGGTCCCTTTCACTTGTCATGCGAGTCAGTGTGATGCCGCCAAGCCTGTAGGTGTGTTGGGGCTTGCTTGTTCTGAGGTGAAGAACTTTATATTTCTCAAAGTTGAACTTCATCATGTTCCAATTCGCCCAGCTTGCTCGCCTGTCTAGGTCTGCCTGGATTTGTAGCCTATCTTCAAGCATAACCACGATTTCCATAACTTAGTGTCATCAGTGAGCTTGGCTAGTGAGCTCTTCACACCTGCATCCAAATCATTAATAAAGATGTTGAAAAATGCTGGACCAAGCACCAACCCCTGTGGGACACCAATGCCCGCTTCTTGCCAGGATGAGACAGATCCATTCATTATGACTCTCTGGGTCCTATCCTGCAGCCAGTTTCTCACCCACTTGGCTGTCTCAGAGTTAAGCCCACAATCCTCCAATTTTCTCACAAGGACATTGTAGGATACTAGACCAAAGGCCTTTTGGAAGTTGAGGTATACAATGTCAGTCTGCTCTCTCATGTCCAGGTGGCAAGTTACCTGGTCACAGAAAGCGATGATGTTAATAAGGCAAGACTTGCCCTTGATGAAGCCATGCTGGCTGTCATTCAGAATCTTACCTTCTGCAAGCTTATCGCAGATAGACTCTTTGAGGAACTTGATTGGCCTGACCCAGGTCCTCCCTTCTGCTCTTCTTGTGGATGGGCACAACACTGTTCATAGATTTCATAGACATTAGGGCTGGAAGGGACCTCGGGAGATCATCGAGTCCAGCCCCCTGCCTAAAGGGCAGGAAGTCAGCTGGGGCCATAGGATCCCAGCAAGATAAGCATCCACTTTACTCTTGAAGGTGTTCAATTGTAGGTGCTTGAACCACCTCCGCTGGCAGGCTGTTCCAGACCTTGGGGGCTTGGACAGTAAAGAAATTCTTCCTTATGTCCAGCCTGAAACGGTCTTGCAGGAGTTTGTGACCGTTTGACCTCGTCATCCCTTGGGGCGCTCTGGTGAACAGACGTTCCCCCAGATCCTGGTGGTCACCCCTGATAAACTTATAGGTGGCCATCAGATCACCCCTGAGCCTGCGCTTTTCCAGGCTAAAGAGTCCCATGGCTCTCAGCCTGTCATCGTAAGATCTGTTTTCCTGACCTCTGATCATGCGCGTGGCTCTCCTCTGGACTCTCTCAAGCTTCTCCACATCCTTTTTGAATTGTGGAGCCCAAAACTGGACCCAGTACTCCAGCTGCGGCCTCACCAAGGCCGAGTACAAGGGGAGAATGACGTCCCGCGATTTGCTCGAGAAGCATCTATGGATGCACGCCAGCATTTTGGTCGCTTTACTAGCCGCAGCATCGCATTGCAAGCTCATGTTCATCTTGTGGTCAATGATGACCCCCAACTCTTTTTCTTCTGTAGTGCTAACCAACGTAGCACTGCCGAGCCTATAAGGGTGCAGCAGTTTTTTCCTCACAAGGTGGAGAACCTTGCATTTTTCGGTGTTAAACACCATGAGGTTCTCGTCTGCCCATTTGCTGAGCTTGTCCAGGTCAGCCTGGATCACCCGCCTATCTTCTGGCGTGGATGCTTTGCCCCAAAGTTTGGTGTCATCAGTGAACTTGGCCAGTCCACTCCTGACTCCAATGTCCACATCATTAATGAAGATGTTGAACAGGATGGGTCCCAGGACAGAGCCTTGAGGGACCCCACTGGTCACAGGGCACCACGATGAGTGACTGCCATCAATCACAACCCTCTGGGTCCGACCACGAAGCCAATTTCCCAGCCAGCGGATCATGGTGGAGCCAAGGCCACAACTGGGCAGTTTGGCCAAGAGGTGATCATGGGATACCAGATCAAAAGCTTTTTTGAAGTCAAGATATATGACATCAATCTCTTCTCCCTTGTCCAGGTGATAGGTCACCTGGTCATAGAAGGAAATGAGATTGGTCAAACAAGACCTACCCGCAACAAACCCGTGCTGGCTATCCCTTAGAATGTTAGCCTGGGCCAGTCCCTCAAGGATGGCCTCCTTAATAAACTTTTCTAAGATCTTCCGCAGGATAGAAGTCAGGCTAATGGGCCTGTAGTTAGCTGGATCCACTCTCCTCCCTTTCTTGAAGATTGGCACCACATTGGCCTTCTTCCAGTACAAGGTCAAGCAGCGCTTTGCCTCTCGTTGGCCCATAGACTTCTTGAGTCAGGTAGAGCTCATCCACGCATGAGAGAAAGCTTTGCACCCGCTCAGATTTAGCTGAGTGATCTTCCCACGAGATGTCCGGGTAATTGAAGTCACCCCTGACAACCAAGGTCCTGGAGCAAGCGGCCTCAGTCAGTTCCCGGGCAAACTCCTGGTCAAGCTCGGGACTTTGAGTGGGAGGTCTGTGGTAGACTCCCACCGTTGTGTCCCCTGTGCTGAATTCCCCACGAATTTTTACCCAGAGGGTCTCTAGCTGTTCATGCGGGTCGCCAACATCAGCTTGCAGGGACATGTAGCTTTCCTTCACATAGAGAGCTACACCCCTGCCCCTTTTGTCAACACGATCCCTCCTGTATAGGGTATAGCCCTCTATCCCCGTAGTCCAGTCATGGGTGGAGTCCCACCAGGTCTCTGTTATCCCTTAAGTGCCCCCTTAAGTGCCCCCTTCATGTTCCTCTTCCAGTCCTCAGGGACTTCTCCAGAGTGCCGTGAGTTGTGGAAGAGTTTCACCAGGGGTTCTGCAATGACTTTGGCCAGCTCCTTCAGCACTCTCAGATGAAAATCATCTGGTCCTGCTGAATTGTATATGTCTAATTTTTCAATTGGTCATACACCAATTCTACAGCAATAGTAGGAATGTGATTATTCCTACCATGCTCATCCTGTACTCTGTCTGGCATTGTTTTTGCCTTGGTCCAGCGAAAGACGAAGGCAAAGTAGTCATTCAGGAGTTCAGTTTTCTCCTGGGTGTTGGTAACCAGCTCGCCTGAGTTGTTGAGCAATGGCCCCACACTCCTGTTTGTTTTCTTCCTATTCCCCATCTACCTAAAGAAGGACTTCTTGTTGTCCTTGATTGCTGTTACTAATATATGTTTGGTTGCCACTTTAGCCTTTCTTATCTGTTCCCTGCAAATGTGGGCCATCATGGAATAGTCCTCCTTGGGGCCTGCCCCGAGCATCCATTGTTTATAAGCCTCTTTCTTCTCTTAAGAGGACTATGATTTCCCTGCTCAGTCAAGAGGGCTTCCCAGCCTTTCTGTTACCTTTTCTTCACATGGGAATGGAATTGCTTTGTGCTTCAAGGATCATGATGAACCACTCTTCATGCACACCTTTTGTCTTCGGTCCCTGGTCCCACAGCACTTCCCTTACTAGTGACCTAAGCTTGTTGAAATTTGCATTCAAGACTTCAATCCTGCCATCAAATTTTTCTGCCTTACATCAGACAGTAAACATGATGATTTCATGGTCGCCATCACCCAGACTTTCCTCTATATTTAAGTCAGTCACCAAGTTGTTGCCATTGGCCAGGATCCAGTCTAGCAGAGTATCACCTCTGGTTGGCCCATGCACCTCCTGAGTCAGGAAGAGCTCTTTGACACAGGTCAGGAAGAGTTTCAACGAATCCAAATTGTATGAGTGTTCCTCCCCGGAGATGTCTGGATAATTAAAATCACCCATGATGACCATGTCACATGCATGTGCAGCCCTAGTCAATTCTTGGGTGAACTCCAGATTGAATTCCTCCCCCTGGTTTGGTGGTCCATAGTATATACCTACAGTTAGGTCACTCTCACAGTGCCCCCTCTCCCACAAAAAACTTAACCCAGAGGGTTTCAAGTTGTTTATTTTTAGACCCAATTTTGGCCTCCAAGGACATGTACTGCTCTTTCACATAGACAGCAATGCCACCACCTTTCTTCCCCATCTGGTCCCTTCTATGCAGGGTGTAGCCCTCTATAGCTATGCTCCAGTCATGTGAGAAGTCCCACTAGGTCTTTGTGGTGGGACTTCTCGCAAACCCTACTAGAGCATAATGTCCACTGGAGAGTAGAAGGGCTAGCTCCTTCTGCTTGTTCCCCACGCTCCTGGTGTTGGTATATAGGCCCCTGAGTCCTCCTACTAAGACCCATGTATTCCTGTCCCACTGATAGAGAACTATTCCCTCAGCTCCTACAATAATGGCTCTTCCGGTGTCCCTATCTATAGGGTTTACTTGTATGTTGGTCTGTGGACATGTTTGAATTTGTGTAGCCCCATCCCCCAGCAATCTTAGTTTAAAATCCTATCCAGAAGAATGGCCATCTTGGCCGCAAACAGGGGTGTACCTTTCCTTGTGAGGTGGATGGTGTTCTTTCCTAGAAGCCCTCTCTCCCTGAAGTGCACACTGTAGTCAAGGAATCCAAAGCCTTCTCAGTGGCACCAGTGTCAGAGTCACCGGTTCACTTCCTCAATTCTTTCTTCCTATTCGGGCCCATGGCCTGCAACAGGGATCACAGAAGAGAAGACTACCTGGGTCCCCAACCCCTTGAGCCCAGCCCCCAGAGCTATGTAGTCACTCATGACCCAGTCTGGATTACTCTTGGCTGTGTCATTAGTTCCCACATGGATAAGGAGCATGGGGTAGTAGTCAGAGGGCCTGGGAATTCTGTCTGCTACATCTTAGATGCAAACCCCTGGGAGGCAGCAGACCTCATGGGCTAGGGGGTCCGGACAGCAAATGGGTCCCCCAGAGCTCCACAGGAGGGAGTCCCCCACCACCACCACTTCCCAGCTTCTCTTAGAGGTGGCAGCAAGCTGCTTACCTTACTCATCTTCTGGTGTCAGCATCGGAGACTCCTCATGTGTGGGGAGAGGAGTGTACCTGTTGTGCAGGGTCAGGGGAGGAGCAACCATGGCCCTGTGTTTCCTGGGGTGTGAGGTGCTTTGACTGTCCACATATACAGTTCCTGCCCAGACAGGATCTCAAAGCAGATCGCACCACTGTTCCCATTGAACATGGGGAAGAATAGCAGGGGACCAGGTCTACCACTCTTATTGCTGTCCATGTATGGCAAAATAGGCACTGATGGGAGTGGCTTTCATAGAAAGCTGCCATTGGAGAGGGCTCACTATGTGCAGAGCTTCTCCTCTAGAGCAAAAAATACATCCATGGGGGACACAGGCTTAGACAAGAAAAGAGAAGTTGCAGGGCATTGTTGGAGCTGGCTCCTGTGAACTGATTTCTGTGGCTTCTCAGGGTTGCTATCTTGTTCTGGCTCGGCATAAAATTGGCCAGGCTAACTGTGCTCTTTTTGGTATGGGGGAAAGGGGAAGAGAAAAAGAAAGAGAGTGGGTGGGGGGGAAAGATTCACTTAACAAGGCTCTAAATTACTGAGAAATAGAAAAAGACCTTGAGTTGCTCTGTAAATCTAAAAGTGCAGCTGTTAACCAGTCCTCTATAGTATTAGCACAAAACTAATTTAAAAAATGGGAAGTTACATTCAGAACAAGCCTGGGAATCCAGTTCATCTCTATATATAGCTCCAAGTTAGTCCCATTTTCAATATTTTCCCCCATATCCTTTCTCACTCATTCTCTACATAATTTTACCCCTCTACCTGAGGAATTAATATTACCAGTAATACTTGCAATATAATATTTGAGTTAATTAGGGTCTATGGCTTGTATTTAAAAAAAATGATGGAAAAGCTACTTAAAAATAAAAGAATATATTTAACTTTTCAGAGTAGAAATTCAAATTGAAGCTTGATGCAAACAGCCTTTGAAAGGAAGAGCTAGTTTTCATCCATGGGAGAAAGAAAGAGTTTTAAGGGTTGCCCACTGGTTAAGGGCAATAATCTGGATACAGTTGTGTACTGGCAATCTGAAACTAAAAATGATTGTCACTGCATTTCTACTAGCAGGGATCTGAAGATAAATAAATCCTTTAAAATGATTTGTTGTCCTGCTCATGGCCACTTTTCTTTTAACATTGATTTTTGCTTTCTCAAACCAAGCAGTTGATAGTTTATGCCTGCTGCCAGTAAAAATAAACTACCACCCACTTTGTTCGTGACAGCAGAAATCAACATTAAGTGGAATGTGGTTGTGCATGGGATAACTGATCCCTTTCAAGGTTCTATACTTTATTTCCTGTCTACTGCTGGTGGACAACAAATTGCCTTTTTGAACAACTGGCACTAATTGACATCCTTGTTGGCTGTACGGGGGCCAAGCAAAAAAGCAAAGGATTGAATGGGCATTGAATCTTATGTAACCTGCCATTAGAAGTAGGTTCTGCAGTCAGAGCAAAAGAACACTGATTGGGGAAGTCTGCAGAAATATTACTCCTGCACTACCTTTTTTATAAGTAAAAAAAGGGTATTAGTTTTTGAGCTGTCATCCCAGTTGCTTTTGTAAGTAGTCAGTTCACCATAAACACACTCTGTCCAAGCTCTATGCAACTTTATTAAACAGTTCATAGCAATAGTTTCTATACTCCGCACTTACTTAAACCTTCAGCTTAGGGCTATTCCCATACAGGTTTTGTCACAGATATTTTTGTCTCCATGTATACAAGGAAATGAAGCATTTCTTCAAAGTAAATAACTTCAGAGTAAATATAACTAGGTGTTTCATTTAAAAGGGATATCCTCAGATTCTGGACAAACAACCTGAAACTTCTCTTTGTCTCTGGTTTCCATACAATCTGTTAACACATATGTTATCTTCCTAGCCAGGTCTAATCATTGTTCACTGATTCCTACCTCAGCAATAGCTTTGAGCTCAACTGTCTCTGATCTAGACTGTCTCACTCTGACTAGTACTTCTGTAATGATTAGAAGATCCAATCAAGGATAGAACCTCATTGTGCCAAGCCATATAAAGATAGAGTAGAAGGACGCTGCCGTAGTTTACCATCTGCAAAGGTTAGCAGAAGAGGTGCAGTGATTCATTGGTCTGTGGCAGAGTCAACAGTAGAACCAAGGTAATCTGAGACTGCATCCATGGCTCAGGACACTGTCTTAGTATGGAAATCTGCATGGTAGAACAGGAGAAATTTCAAATCCTAAAGCGCTCAAGAAGCACAGTGAGTGAGTAGCGAAGGTGACAAAACTTTCTATACCATATCAGTGCTATTTTGGTGTTTAAGTGGACCTAAGTACTTAAGTGTGATCCTATTCTATACTACCTAAGTCCCTGCAAAACTGTTTACTTTGAGACATGTCTACTTTCATAACATGGTCCCTTTTCCCTTTTTGAATAAATAACAAAAGGCAGTAAGGCTAAGGAGACCTTTCATCTTTATTCATGGTCTTATGATCATGGTCTCTCTTTAGTTTATTAAAGACATGAATGACTGATGCCTCCTGAGACTGGGGAGACACCATGGTGGTGAGAGGCAAGTGGGGACCACTCGCAGACACCAGTGGCAGTATTGGTTGGGAGGGAATGTCAAGCCTGTAGATGCCACCGGCCATGGTGACAGTGAGGGTAGGGCAGGTGGTGAGCAGCGATTGCATGCAGGAGCCAGTGGTGGCTTCGGCGGTGACCAATCACTGCCCCTCCCTATACATTGCCTATGATTAAAAGGTCTCTCTTTAGATCATGCAAGGGTTAACCTGATCTATGAAGAAATAACCTGACCTAATTAATGCCTGCATGAATTCATAACTCCTGGGCTGGGAAAGTCTAGCCATTTGCCCGTTGGACCCCCTAGGCTGTGCTATTCCTAAACCTGCTATGATCCTGACTGGGCTATTTTTAGCCTCCTGCTATTCCCACAGACATGGTAACCACTCCCTGCATAAGACTTACTCCCAGACCTGTCAGCCAGCCCCAGACCGACCCACCCATGTCTACCCTCCATTATTTACCTTGGGCGATCTGCATGGCCCCTGGAAGTAGTGAAAGACTGCATGTGTTGCTCATAGTTGAGGTTTTAGTAGGTTAAATTAAGCCACCTAAACGTAATCTGGATGCCACAAATGCTGTTTGCATCCTAAATGTGAAATGCAGGTAGCAGTCTACATCACGTCAATGTTTCTTGAGTGATATGAACAAAAGAATGCTGAAAAATTATGCTTATCCTCAAAGTGTCAGGCTGTGTTAACTGGGAGGTTTTGTTTTGTTTTTTAAATAAGTCCCTTCATGATTAAATAAACCATTCTATATATTTAGCAAGCATCACTAGCTTCATTTTTTAAATCTAATTGGCTAGCAGATCCCATGTGCTATAACAAAACAAAAAATCCCCAAGACTGAATAAAAATACTTTCTGAATATATTCTAAATGCAATTGTTTTACAATAATGATCCGGATGTCAGGTTTTTAGATTAATGAAGTCTTTCAGATGACATTAAAGGAGAACAATTAAACTACCAATTTCTTATTTCCTCTAGAAAACTATTTCCATCTAATATCAAATCTTTAAAAAAATAGCTATTCTATGCCTTTCAAAGTAAATAATGTCTCTGTAATAATACACACTGAGATTCATGGAACGAATTTGATAATGAAATTAGTTACCCCAGAAAACATTAGTGTTTTAGGCAAAGGATTGTGGTACATTGCTCATATACTAGCAGCAATTTTTTTCCAAAAAGGAACATAAGGATGGAGTCTATAAACATAAATCACATATGTAGTCCCATAGGCTTTAGTGGTATTATTTATGTAGTAAAGATTAAAAGTGAATTCATGTGATGCTTGATCCAAAGTGCATTGAAGCCAGAAGAAAGATTCTAATCAACTTCAGACACCTACCAATGAGGCTAATAATAAATTGGTAAAAGGAATATGTACATGCCCTTAGAAGAACAACCAAGTCTCAATACAAAATTCAAAATTTATTAATCGTCCATGACTATTTTCATTGAAACAACTTTTTGGCCAATAGAAAGATGTGCCAGTTTGTAAAATATTGACAGATCTAGGTTCAGCTCTAAATCATCCTCAAAACTGAGAACTCTTTGGATTCAAGGCATTTTTCTACATTGTAAAATGGCAATGCATACTGGGGGTGTGTGAAACAGCACTGTTTTGTTTTGACTTCTGTTTGGGCGTTTTGATGGGACAGTGTTTTATTTTGAGTTTCATTTTGTTTTGAAAGCACTGTTCCATTTAATTTCATTGAAACTGTTTCACCGTTTCGGCGCTGTTTCAATGTTTCACCCATAGGCTATAATGGGGAATCATGAAACAGCCTATAACTTTGTTGTTTTTTAGTAGATTTGAATGAAAACAGCAGGAGTGGTGGCCCTTCCAGAGGGCATGAAGCCTGCCAAGTTTCAAGGAGATAAGTGCAGGGGTTTCTGCAAAACTGCACCTGAAACTGCTGACAAGCAACACTCATGAAGTGAGGCACACCCTCACTTTGCTGGGGCCTCTACATGACACAGTAGTGTGCCCCAATACATCTCCTCATCCCCTATAGCCTCACTCCAGTCACCACTTTAAATGCCAACAGGTATAAAATAACTTAGTAAGCAGTGAGCACTAGCACAGTAGCACCAGCAGCATCTCAGGGAGCCAAACTGTGACACAGCCTTTGTTTCCTCTCCTGCAAGAGCTTCATCTGAAGAAGATGCCAGAGAACTGTTTCTGACAGCCCCAGCCCTGGGGCTTAGATGTGTCTAGGGCCTCGTGTCCTTCCTGACAGGTGCTAGGGGTGCTGATCTAAGGACATGGCACTGGCAGACAGGGTCCTTTGGGTCAATCTACTCTAGTATTTTTGGCAGACCAACTGAATAGTTACAGAAATATATCTTAGCAAGATTTGGGGTTGAAAAACCCTTCATCAGGCTGAGGAAGCACCTGCAGTTGGTGTGTATGCTGTTGTTGGGTGGAAGGAATAGTAAGAAGCAAGAGGCTGACATGCAATGCAGACAAGAAAGCCAGATAGTGAAAATGAAAATAAAGGTGTTGGGGGGCAAGGAGTATGTAGCAGCACAGGTAAAAGTGGAGAGGTACCTGGGGAGTCAGATATCTGGCAGGCTGCAGTGAGTCAGAATTCCAGTGTCTATATGAAGTCCATGACTTTCTGTACCTAGGAGGATGATGAAGTGCATTTCAAAGGCTTGTCTGTGTAAAGTGGTTTGTAAATTCAAACAAGCACTGAACCTCGCTAACCTAACCTCATTGTTGCCGGCACAAGGTGCTCGAGGGAGGCAACAATTGGGTTCGTTGCCCGGTGTGCGTCGTGCCAAATAAACACACTGGGGGAGAAGCAGACAGAGTTTATTTGAGCTCAAGTAAAAGGCACAGGGAGACTGTATTGTCTCAAATCCTGCACACCTAACCCTGCAACAGCGAGATCTTTATACCCCGGTCAGTTTCACTGTCAGTGATTTTCCACCAGGTGGCCCCCCTCTTTCTCCCCTTTCCCTCCTCCTTTCTCTCTCTGAGCGGTGCCCTTGCATTCCACAGATAACAGTTTTAGCTTGCCTGCTTTCCAGAAGGACAGGAGATTGCAGGCGCCAAAGAAAGGGTTGCAAAGGTTGGGCAAGTGGGGGCTTTGGCTCATCTGAGCCTGGAGCAGAAGGACTTCCTCGACACTCGTGGTCTTCCATCCCTCTGAGTTACCCAGGGTTATGCCCAGTGACACCAACTTCATCACCAGAAGAAGTCAACTTTCTACAGCTCAAAACACACTGAATGGATCCAGGCAATGCCACAACAAGACATGCAAAATCTGCTAACATTATCTCCAGTATGGAGATATCTTCACAATACGATACATATTTCTGTCAGGGAACCAAGTGCCCTGATGGAAAATGCATGGAGACATAAAGTAACAACTGTGCACCAGAATGAATGCACACCAAAAATCTATGAAAGAAAACAACAGAACACCACCTGTCTCCATTCTCTCAGGCCTGATCCTCAAAGGGAATTTACAAGCTCCCACAGATTCTTTAAAGACATCTTAAATATTCTCCATTTCCTCAAAATTTCAGCTGAGTGAAATGATTTCCCCTTTCCCTCCATTACTGCCTTGCATGTTGTGCTTACGTATTTTGCACAGATGAACAATCCCAAGTCCAGTAGCCCCCATCCTCCCATTTCTCTTGCTTTGTACAGTTCATCTCTAGTCAACCTTTCTCTTCTGACATTCCAGAAAAACACACAGACTTTCCTCTCTACTTGTGCTTTCTGCTGCCATGTCATTGGGAATACAATTCCTACATATAGAATGATTAGAGTAGTACAGCTTGAAATGCTGCCACTTTTCTGGAAAAGGATAGTGTTCTTCCAGATGATAATCAAAGTATTTGCCATCATTTTTTCCCATGCTGTAATACCTTTCCCTTCAGTGTCCATTGGGATCTCTAGCACTCTGATTTCTCTCTCTCTCTTATTTGAAGGCCCAGCTTCTCCAAGTCCCTCTCATTCGTCACTCCCATTATGGTGCTTTTCAATGTATCTACTTTAGCCCCTATCACTTTTCTGTACTCTGATGTATACTTTAACAGCCTTTCCATTGAAAGTCTGTCTCTAACTATACATTTATATCATCATAGTATATATTTTACCTCTCTTCCACTCCACTTATGACCTTTTTTCTTATTCTTTGTGTTAATGGTTCCACACAAGTAGTAGTGGCCACAGGGAGAGAAGGGTCTGGGAAGAGAGACCCCAGCGCAGGATCAGAGGGAGCTCAGAACTCAGACTTCACCCTATCTTACCTTGACTGCACCGGAGTGGCAGTGAGTGCGGGGAGAAGCGGGGCTGTGCCACGGGCTGGAGCCACGGCCGGCATTAAGGATCGGGGACAACATGTTGAGCCAGAGGGGCAGCGGGAGGGATTACCCCCACCCAGACCCCTGAAGAGTCCGGGTGACTCCAGGACCCTGAGGGAAAAGGGATACCGAGGGCTGAGCAAACAAGCCCCGACCGTGGGATAGCTGCGGAGCCTGTATGCTGAAGCCACACAATGAAAGAAGACAAGCGGCGTTTGTAACAAAAGGAAACCTTTCTTTTTCTCCCTCTTTCTACTTCCTTTCAATTACGGGGCTGGGGGGCAGCTTAGGACTCAGGCAAGACAGAGAAGCCCGGAGACTCCCTTCACTGGGCAGGGGTTGAAGAAGACACCCTGTGGACCTTGATTCTTCAATGCCAACACAAGCAAGTAGGCACACTGCCGCACTTACTGTCCCAAGTAAGGGGCCAGAGATCCTCTGCTGAGCACAGAGAGTGACCCAGCTGGGATTCAGGATTAACCCTTCCGACTGTGATTCACCCCCCCCTTAAAGGGCAATTTCCTGGTAAACATGCAAACCGCTGAATAAAAGCCGAAAGGAGAAAACCAAGTTATGCCAGCATGGTGCTTCCTGCCGGTACTTCCTCTGGTAACAATCACTTCCTCCCTATTTTATTTCTTTAAGATCCAAGTTGCGGCAGGCGGGAAACACGAGGATAGAGAGGGTACTTCACGGACATGCTGACACACTCTATGATATTCTCTTTCTAAATCCAGGTATGCTATAACTGTGTCTGCTTTCCTTTCTTGGATGTGAGACAGTGCGTCTCTGATCACTGATAATTTTTAGAGATCCTTCTACCTGGTACTGCGCATACTTGGTCTTCATGTATTATCTTCTGGACATTTTTCCTCATCCTCAAAGCCAGTATCTTGGCCATGAACTTATAGTCCATACTAGGGAGTATAATTTGTCTCCGGTTTTTGAGGAGTTCCTTCTCCCCTATCTTGAAAAGTAAGATCACTTGTAGACTCCTCCCTTGACTCTCCTGTTTCCACTATTTCCTTGAAAACTTCCTCTATGTCCCTCCCCATCCATGCCCAAAGCTTCCTGGAAAGTTCCATAGGCAGTCCATCTTCTTCTGGTGATTTTACTCTTTAAAGATTTTTAAACATTCCTACACTTCCTTTAAGCTTATCTTTTCTTCCATCTTCTTTGCTTCTTTCTCTTCTACTTTTGCTTCAATCTCTGCCAAGAAATCCTTCTTCTTGTCTGTTTCCTTCCTTGGGTATAGCTCTTAGTAAAATCTTCTTATTGCCTCCAACATCTCCTGCTTTTCCACTTGAGCACTGCTTTCTTTTCACACTACTTTAAGTTCTCTTTTTGCCACCTTCACTCTGACCAAAAAGTATCCAGACTACTCTTCATTTTCTCCCACCCAGAGTTTTTGTGCTAAGAATATTTTCTCTATCATCTTTCTTTTAAACTAGGTTTCTAAATCTTGCTTTGTTTCTTCTAGCTCTTCTCATACCTGTCTTCTTTCTGCAGTTTCCTTTAGCAGCTTCTGCTTGCTTTGCAGCATCTTTCGCTTTTTTTTCCTTGTCCACACATATCTTCAGCCTTCCTTCATGAAGGATTCTCACATCCTCTTCTTCACCATCATCTACCATTCTCTGGTATTCATGAAATATTTGTTCAGTGTTTGCCACCCCTCATGCAAGCCTGACATAGCTCTTCATCTTGTAACAGTTGCACATTTAACTTCCAGTCTTTTCCCTCTTGTGAGGCTTATACCAAGACTCATTTCCACTTTCAGAATTGATCCCTAAAAGTCACACACATGGTTTTTTTCCTTCCTTATTCCAGTTTCTTTTGATATGAACACAAAGTTAATTCTTGAGTCTTTCTTTCCAGTGGGGTTTGTTCTAGAAAACTTTCTTCTGTGTCCACGCATCCCTTAAAGACTTTTCTTTTATTATATTTGTTAACCTTCTGGATGAGCTGTCTAAAGCTCCTTTTCCTCCTTCCCCTGTTCTGTCACCCACTTTAATTATACAATTGAAATCTCCCACTATCATGTGCAGTCTCCTTCTGACCATGTAAACCACTAACTTTCTAAGCAGTGTATTCTTTCCCTCCCTCTCTAGTGGTACACATACACTGAAAATTTCTAAGTCTGTTACCTCAAATGATAGCATCATCCCTGCAATCTGCCACTGATGTCTTCTTCTGCCTACTTTGCTCTCAGTTTTGGGTTCTTGAATAATATTGCTACCCTTGCTGCTTTGTTCTCATTTGTTCCCGAGCACCAATATGATACCCATCTCAATATTTTATTAAAGCATTTATAATCTCTCTTCCTTGGTATTACCACATTCTTGTAGGTGCTCATCTGTAGGGTGTGTTCTTTCTTCCCCACTTCCAACTCTGTCTGAGCTCTTTGCTTTTCTTGTTTTCACTTCTATTCCATCTCCTATCTCCTCCTGTGCTGCCTCATTCCCAAAAATTTCATTCCACCTCCTTCTCTGTTTCACTCTCCTGTGAGGCTTCTTCCACCATTTCTATCTTAGTATTCAAACCTCCTCCCCTCTGTTCTCCTCTGGGTTTTGCTGTTCCGCAAGGGGTTGGCTATACTTGCAAAGGCTTTGGGGTACCTACAATATAAATATCTTTCTCCCATACAAATAATGTACTCTGCTGCTCTGTGCCCCATTCCTTCACATCTGTAGCATACTATGAAAGGACAGTGTATGGACAGAAGCCCCACTTTTCCACATTTGCTGCATCATTTCAGTTGCCCATAGTACATTAAAAAACCTGGTGTGTCCTGATCTAGATCACTGATGAGAGGTACAGCACCCCGCCTGGGCTCCACTCATCTACTTGTAACACTACGCATGCCCTCCAAGACCCCACCCAGAAGACATATTACTCCCTTACTTTCTCTACCAACACTACCCCTTGGGTGCACTTTTTCATCCATATTTATGTCTTCTCCCTGTAGTAAATCCATGTACATTCAAATTATAATCACTCTCTCTCAACAATTCCCCTGCTATGAACATTATCCCTCTTAATTCCTCCCTCCCATGTTCCTCTGTGTATTACTTCCAAAAGTTCTCATACCCTTCTCCATCCCAGTAAGTCAATTCCCAAGTTTTTTGATTCAAGAAAGCAATCAGACCGGTAAAATGCTCCACCTGTACCTTCAAAATCTCAAAGAGTACCTTTTCCAGGAAATCATATCTGTTCATTGTCAGTCTCATTGCCCTCTCATTGCTAGTTAAAATGCCTTGATCCACAGCCTCTGCTCCTCTCTAGCTTCTCTCGGTGCCTCTTCCATGTTTTCCTGCCATGGTGGCCTTCCATCTTGCTCCTGCTGTCCTCCACTTCTTACCTGACATACCTTCTCCTGGTGCTCCCATTCTGTCTCCCACTCTCCTCTGCTACTGTCTTTCTTTTGGCATCATCATTCCCATGACTACTAACTCTGCCACTGCTTCCACTGTAACCTTCTTTCTTCCTCATGTTCATCCACTCTCCCTCTGTTCAGAACTTCATTTCCACTCTACAACTCCTTTCCCCCATCTCATTCTTACTTTCTACCATAGCCATTGTTTTAAACTTTGAGTCTCCCTTCTTCACGCCTTATACCTCAACACTCTGTCAATTTCTTTCTCTGCCTTTAAAGCACTTATTGGTGTTCAATGCTGATGGGAGCCTACCGCAAAGATAGACTAGAGCAGCTAATCTGAATAAGATAAAGGGTAATGCTGATTACATGCAGTACCCCTCAGCATCTACTCTTTTTCAAGTCATGGTGAGCCACCACATTGAATACATGTTGGCATCCCCTTCACTCCCACAGGTGAGCTGTGCCTTCCTTTATCATTTCCAATGATTCCTGTTTCTTCACCACCCTAAATGCCTGGGTAATATCATCAGACAGGACTCCAAGTTCTACCAGAATCCCTCTGTTGCCCTTTCATTCCACCTGTTGCATATGATTACTGTGCGCAACCTGCACCATAAAGCAAAGGTAGAGCCAGGCCAGATTGCCTTGCCCCTCATCCACATATAACTTTTTGGAAGATTCCAGAACTCATGACACAAACACCTGGTTCCAGTCATGTGTGGGAGTTAATTAGCACATGGATTCTTTGTAGGGGGTATCTGGAGTGCACACAACTACTGAGTGCTGAGCTCTGGGTCACCATGGCTTGAAATGTAGTGGACTCTGCTGGGGCCCAGCCCAATGAACTATATGGTAAATCATGAGTCTATTGGCGAAGTGGACACGCCGGAGGGCAGGGAACAGCTGCAAGCAGACCTGGACAGGTTCGACAAGTGCGCAGAAAACAACAGAATGCAGTTCAACAAGGAGAAATGCAAAGTGCTGCATCTAGGGAGGAAAAATGTCCAGCACACCTACAGCCTAGGAAATAACCTGCTGGGTGGCACGGAAGTGGAAAGGGATCTTGGAGTCCTAGTAGACTCCAAGATGAACATGAGTCGGCAGTGTGACGAAACCATCAGAAAAGCCAATGGCACTTTATCGTGCATCAGCAGATGCATGACAAATAGGTCCAAGGAGGTGATACTTCCCCTCTATCGGGCGCTGGTCAGACCGCAGCTGGAGTACTGCGTGCAATTCTGGGCGCCGCACTTCAAGAAAGATGCGGATAACCTGGAGAGGGTCCAGAGAAGGGCCACTCGTATGGTTAAGGGCCTGCAGGCCAAGCCCTATGAGGAGAGATTAGTGAAACTGGACCTTTTCAGCCTCTGCAAGAGAAGGTTGAGAGGCGACCTGGTGGCTGCCTATAAGTTCGTCAGGGGGGCACAGAAGGGAATTGGTGAGTATTTATTCACCAAGGCGCCCCCGGGGGTTACAAGAAATAATGACCACAAGCTGGAGGAGAGCAGATTTAGATTAGATATTAGGAGGAACTTCTTCACAGTTCGAGTGGCCAAGGTCTGGAACGGGCTCCCAAGGGAGGTGGTGCTCTCCCCTACCCTGGGGGTATTCAAGAGAAGGTTGGATGTGTATCTAGCTGGGGTAATGTAGGCCCAGCACTCTTTCCTGCTTATGCAGGGGGTCGGACTCGATGATCTATTGAGGTCCCTTCCGACCCTAGCATCTATGAATCTATGAATCTATAAGTAGGTACAAAAGTGTTGCTGAAAAATGTTTATGAAGTACCTGTGCTAAAACTTGCAGCAGTTTCAAGAAAAATAAAATATTTCAATTCTGGCTGAACTGAGTCTATGAGTACTGTGAAAGAGTAAACAGCGATGTGGCAAAAAGAGCTGGAGAACGCTGTTTCTGGATCTATTATTATATTAGGATAGAAGTTCTGGGAAAAGAAAAGAAAGAGAAGAAGGGAGTCTCAGAAAGGGAGAAGAAAGAAAGTGCGTCTGAAGGAGAAAGTGAGAGAGAAAGAAGATCTCCAGGAGATAAGACACTTACCTTAGGATTTTTCTCATCACTGGAGAGAGCAGAGCTCTGGGAAAGAGGGGCAGATCCCTGAAAAGGCACTGGAGATGTGGTTGGCAGCCACGCTGAAAGTAAGCAAACAAACAAAAAAGAAAAGAGTGAATTGACTCACTCCCACAAGCTTAGTGAAAAAAACTGAGTGCTGACCACAAGGATTCAAGGCTTCAGGTATGCACCAGATGAAAGGTACACACTCAAGATAGTAAAAGTAAAGAGAGAGAACTAACAAGGCTTGAAGAGAAAAGCCTCCCCTAAAAAAAAATTAACAAAAGGACATAAACAGACAAACCAGAGTTAAAGGGACTTTGTTTACTAACACCAAGTTCAATCCAACTAAACTGATAGAAGTTAAATAGGAACAATATGTAGATAGAATTACAATGTTGATACAATTGTTAAAAAAAGGACCACTTCTGTTTAAAGATAATGAAAGCTTGGATAGTGTTATAAAGAATAAAGATAAAGACAAGTGTTAATCTGCATCTGATTGTGAATAAATATATCGGCGAGTGTGTGGGAATAATCGAGTGAAGTTTTTCTCTATAATACTGTGATTCCTAATAGAGACACCCAAAGATCAAAATAAAACAACAAATATATATATAACAACCGTCCCGACCCGTGACATCATAAAGCAGAACATATTATAATAACATCCAAAACATGGCAGGAGGGAAAGTCGGGGTATTTACAGGTTTTTGGGAGATTATAAAAGGATACAGAGAGGCAAGGTCCACCATCACAGTACCCATAATAATTTGCCTATATGCTTATTTCAAGGTCATTCTTCTCAAATTTGCCCCTCACTTTCATGTGCTTTGTGAAAATATGGTATGAGAGTAAGGGGAGGGAGAAGAAATTGAGGGGGTAGAGGGCCACCTGATTTCTCAGAATTATTTTCTCTACAGTAGTTGGGGGTGTGTGGAAAGGGGGAGCCAATTCAAGGCAAACCTCTAATAATTAGATTCTGTACCTGGAAAATGGTAACGAATGTACACATTTTCCATATATAGAATTGAATTATTGGGGGGATCATGCTATATTGAAGTAAATATGGTAAAACAAAGTTAATTGAAACACAGTGTTATGTCAGTGTACAATATTTTCAAGATGCTTACATATAGCAATGAACCATGTGAGGCTTACATGAAGTCAGTGACAAATCTTTTTGTTTTCCCCAGCTGATTTCTAAATCATCATGACCTTTGTAGCCATGTCTGCCTATTTTGCAGTACAACTAATTACTGCACATGCAAACAGCAAATTAACTTGAGATTACTTAGTGTATGGTAGCGCACATATAGATACCTGACTAGGAGCAAATGTGCTCCCAGTCAGCTGGGCAGCAGGGCATGGGATATTACTTCCTGCCCACAGCAACTGCCTGCTGCCAAGGCGAGCTCCACCACCAGAGCCTGGGCAGGGATAATGTCCATCTACCCCAGGAGCAGGGAGCCCCCAGCCTCTGCTCCGTGACTGCAGGGCCAGGGCAGCTCCTGGGGACAGGGAGCAAAAGCCCAGCCCCTGCCAGCAGACAGCTGTCTCCTGGCCCCTGGGCTAGCACCCCAGGGGAATCTACACCTCCCCCTGGCTGCTGTAGTGTCCCATTGCAGGGCCACAAGAAGTGGGAGGAGTCTGCTGCTAGGAGCAGTGAATCTGCTTCCACAACCCTGCATGTGTAGATATGTGCCTGGTAGAGTTTACTGTCAAGCAGTTTACACAAAAATTAATTGCTCCCAGATTCTTTATGTATATAGATGTGCCCACTGTAAGATTGCTGTCCTTGGCTGACAGACATTGACATGAAGTCAATTTATAGACTCCAGAGCATAAGACAGGGATGTATGATCGTATGCTTCCTCACCCATAACAGCCATAAATACAGAATTACTTGTACAATCCTTTAAGGCCCTCCCCAAATACAATTAAAATTCAAGGAATGTTGGGAAGCTAATTCTCCAGCCCCCCTTTTAAAATGCCATATTAATAATGCAATAATAAAAGAAAATATTACCATTCTCTTTATTTTTAAATGACACCCAAATGCAGCATTTCCCATTTCACTTGGACTTTTATGTGCTCTAATATGTCCCATGCCAAATCATTTTACTTTTCTTCTTATATTCCACTGGTACTCTCATAGTATTATGTTGCCCTACCAAGGCAATCAATAGACAGCATAGGAAAACAGCATTAAAATACACATGTAAAATACATATGTAGGACCTAGTCATGTAACCCTTGAGCAGATTAGTTCCTTTGTGTCTGTTTCTGAATTAAGAACAAATTAAGTGTGAAAAAGGGTCAAAGAATCAATCGCTGATGACACAGGGACATATGTCATAAGTATTTGTTATGACTTATTACTTGGACACTGCATTCCAATGAAAATAAATAGTCTTTAAATAAGTATAATAAAAAGGAGAAAGCAGGACACAGGAAAATAAGTCAATAGTGGCACACAGAATCATTTATGAAGTTATGAAATCGTAAAAATGACCAAAAGGCACACTAAGGGAATGCTATTGCTTTACCACCTAGACACAACATATTATAATGAATAATCACCAGTTTTGTAGGCATGGAACAGGACCATATTTTGGAAGAACAAACAGAATTCAGATATAAAGCTGCTGACAGAAGCGGGGAGAAAGAAAACAAATCCAAAAAACCTGCACTTTACTGGAAGAGGAAGCAAGTTAGTTTGATCCGGCTCTTCAGCATGTGTATAGCTTGTGCACTTCAGCTGCACTTTTTTGGTGTTTTTATCTAGTAGCTGATTCAATAAGCTCTTAGATAAAAGCACCAAAAAGACCTGTTGAAGTGTGTGATCTATTCAGATGTTGAGTGAGTCAGGCCAAACTAACACGATGCCTTTTCTGGGCATGCACTGTGTTTGGTGCAGGGGTGCACTGAGCTTACAGTAAAGCACTGTTTTTTTGTGGGGGCGGGGTTTCCATGTCTGTAAAAAGCCTAAAAGTGTTTAAATAAACAAGCCTGAGGTACAGGTACTTCATGTTTCTAGCTAGTTCTTCAGCCTAGTTTGATTGAAAAATGAACAAAACACAAAATAACAAAAGAAAACCCCCAAAGAGCTGGCTCTGTAGAACATAGGATACTGAATACAGATGGTTTTGTCTTGTGTTTACAATTTCCTAGCTGCAATTACTTCTCATTGTTGCGCCCCTAATGCTGGTGCACCTTTGACCTGTGAGCCTGGGTTGGCACGACCGGCTTGGCGCGAGGAGGGGGATTTATAACCGGACAGGTGGGTGATAACAGTGAGCAGGAGTCAGAGGATTTAAACACAGCGTATTGGTTACACAGAAAGTTTATTTTACTTACGCTACTGATGTGCTGCAGAGTAGGCAGAGGAGTTGATTTATTCAGTTACAGCATGCAGATATCATGTTACCCAGCAATTACAGGGTGGGTAAGAGAGTTGCTTCCGAGCGATTCACACAAGCCGTTGCAGTCTGCAGATTACTGAGAGCTCTTGATAAGAAAGATAACGACAGAGATAGAGAGATAGACGGGCCGGCAAGATGGAGATATGCCAGAAAGATACCTAGGCGGAGAGATAATATTTGTTCACGATCTGTTCTTCTTGAGTGTATACACAGTTCTCTGCTTTGGGCGGAAGTTCTTTCAAAGTTATATTTGGCAAAGGTGACCAATTACTATATGCCAGGCATGAATAATTAATGAGTTGGCACTTGTGCTTTCTTTGTTTGCTCAGGTTTCAGAAAAGTGGGGGTTATTTATACTTGGGTGGTACTGGTCCTGTTTGGTCACAGGATGGCATGCATAGTATATTATTCAATTTTACAACTTCACTAAAGTAGTTTCATTTTTATCTGGTCACCATGGGTACCGATATCTTTTTTTGACATCACGGTACCAAGCTGCAATTTGTTCAAGGTTAGTGTCTTTCTCTTGTGTGGGAACTCAAGTGATTTGAAATGAGGGACAGACAGGGGTGTGTATATGCAGCACTATTAATACAGAGGGATAAATTACAATTACAGAGTTTGTTGTGTTAGCTTATGACCTTTTACCATCTGACCTTTTGCCATCGGCATCTGAAATCAAAGACTTTGATCTTTGACACTCATAAGATATCTTTCTTGAGCTTGGTAATCCACTATTCAAACATGACCCAATCATGCAAGGTTATGCCATCTCTACCAGTCCCCCATACCCCCCCCCCAACAACCCACTTTCTTTTACCTCTACTCACTGCAAACTTTCTGGTTATCTATTTTTAGCTCATTTCTCTCTTCGATTTCTTTTTTTTCTTGTATCTCACCTTAAGTAATTTGATTATCACTAACACATCTCCATCAATATACTTAAGTTGAAGAAAAAATATTTTCTAATTGTTCATCATATTCTGGAAATATCCTTGATGTGGTAAGAATATTGCCTGAAGCATTAGAAGATGAGCTTCATAGAAAACAAGCAAGATGGAGAAAGTATATATTTTAGATGTTCCTTTACTCATATTGGCCACAGGGCTACCTTTTGCTGTTACCAGCTTAAAAAAAGGTTTTTTGGTGTTATTTTTGGTAGAGGGTTAGATTTTTAGCAAAGAGAGAGCCATAGCCTACAGCAAAGTAATGGGAAAGAAGATTGAATACTAGTCTTTCTAATACTGATGATTACTGAATATCTGCCTCGTGAAGTAGAAAAGTGGGTTTATTTTACTCATGTTTCACAAGATTTTTTTCAGCAGCAGTAGCATATATTTCTCTATTTCATCTCAGTAGTTTTGAGAAGTCATTATTTCATTCTTTGGGAACTGCATTATCTTCTTCTTCAGTAATGGAGAGAAAGAACAGATGGGATAAAAAAAGAAGTTGCCTCAAATACTACTTCGTTTTACCTCAACCAAACATTTTTCCCCCATCTCTCCAGACAATAACCTCTATGGCTGCCCTCTTTGTTCATAAACTCCTTTCCCCATAAGACCTCACTGGGATGCCTAGCTTTGAAGATAGCCCATCTAATAGTCTATTTGCTAGGCCTTGACAAAGTAAATGCTCCAAAAACTAAACTGGGACATTTTGTGTTAATTATCTCAAAGAGTATACTGTTTCTTTATGGGAAGAAACAAAGAAGGAAAGAAGGAACGAGCCTCTCAGAGCCAAGAAACTTTCCCTTTTACCAACAGTCATTAACTATTCTACTTTGTTTCTTTAGCTTTGGTTAAACAACAGGATTATGTTTCCAAAATGGTTAATAGTGGTGCAATAAGAAAGACAAAAATCAGGAAGAAGGAAACACCCACCATTCAGTCTTTTTACTTGTTCCAGGGGCCTGGCTAACACCTGCCCCCACCTATAAGCTGTCAGAATACATATCCCCATGCTTCAAGCTTTTCCTCTTGGGGATGAAAGCTGAAATGCCTGAGACAGCAGATAGACCTACTCTCTTTTTGGGCTTGAAATGCTGTGATCATCTCATTAATACTTCTGATTCAGTGGAAATGGCTCTTGAACACAGCCTCCATTGAAATTGAGTTACATAATTTTAAATCAGGTCTGATCCACCAGACTTCCATATATATCCCAAATGTTTCTTTTTGTTCTACTTTTCTATTTCCTTTCTGCTGGCAAAGGCAGGCTGAGGACAGGAGGATGTTAATACATTTCTCCATCTGCTTTTTGATGAAACAGTAAAATATTCTTATTAAGCCACTAAATAAAACACATAAAAAGTGATACTGTAGTCCTTTAGAACAGCTTTTCTCATGGTTTGCAACCCAAAAGTGAATAGCAAGAATATATTAAAAGGTCTCAAACAAACTTTAAAAATGAATTCTACTTTAAAGGATAAAAATGGGAAAGTTGTTTTTCTCTTTTAGGCTGGCAGAGTTCCAGCATGAGAGGTGATGCTTGGGGCACCTCAGCACCTCCCCTCCGTCCCACACACACCCACACACTAGGGTGCTGGGGCTTAGGGGCAGGGAGAAGCAGGTTGGGAATAAGGGGCACTGGATTGAGTTTGGCCATTAATGTTTACAAATGGGTCCTGGTACAAAACAAGTTAAGAACCACTGGTTTAGAAGCATATTTTGGTCTTAGCTGCAGAATTTTTTCACTAGAAGAATGGTCTCTGCAATGTCAGCAGATGAAGTTAACTATTTCCAGAAAGTCTGATGTGTTGAATGTGTCATTTATTATTACCCATAAAAGAGAGTTCATGGCACTTTCAAGTACATAAGTCTTGAAGTTAGAAATAAAAAGTGAACCACAAGGATAAAAGTTATGAAATGCTTCTAAATGGCTAATAATGGGAAACAATTTGTGGCTGTTATAATTTAAAATTGTTCCAGCATGTTGGCTGGGAAACTGAATTACAGATTCCCCTTTTCTTAATCCCATCTCAGTTCCTCTCACATACCTTTCTTCTCCTCCATTTTCCTTCCTTCTCTCCTATTCCCTTCTCTATTTTCCCCACTTGTTAAAATGACATAGGTACCTTGGGCATGACACTACAAATGATGGTCAAAAAAGTTGCCTTTTCTATGTTTTGGATGAAATGTATTTTGACAGAGATTTCTATGAAAGTCTGTAATATTAGTGTAACAATGCTACTTCATCCTAGGGCACCAAAGAAATTGGCTGAGGTAATTTCAGAGCCATTGGCTAGCTTCTCTGAGAACTTGTGGAGTTCAGGTGAGGTCCTGGGTGATTAAACAGGGGAAAATATACTGCCCATCTTTAAGAAAAGGAAGGAAGAATATTTGGAGAATTACAGACCTGACAGACCTCAATACCTGGAAAAACATGGACAAGGTCCTTAAGGAATTTGTTTTAAAGGAAATAGAGCAAAAAATATTAATCAGGAACAGCCATCATGGAGTCCTTTTCACCAAAAGCAAGTCCCACCCGACCCATCTGATTTCCTTCTATAATAAAATGATACACCCTGTTTATGGGGAAGAACAGTGGATGTGATATATTTTGATTTTATCAAAGCTTTTTACACTGTATTCCACTATATCCTCTTTATTTAGCTAAGGAAATACAGACTAGATGGAAGTAAGGTAGATACATAGCTGTTTGAATTATCATATTCAATGAGCAGTCAATAACTTGATGTTTAGTTGAGAAGAGACATCAAGTGGGTTTCCCAAGTATTTGTACTGGTTGGATATTATTTTACATCCTAATTAATGATTTGGATAATGGGATCGAGTGCGTTTTTAGCAAATTTGTGGATGAGACCAAGTTGGGTGGAGTTGCAGACACTGGATAGTAGGGCTAGGATCCTCAATGACCTGGATAAATGGGAGTAATTATCCAAAATAATTAGTGTCATCTTCATAATCAGAAAAAATTCACCAAGGGCAAGTGGAAAAATCAGAAATCCTGTACTTGGGACAGAATACTTGCATGTTCAGATATAGACTTGGGTTGGATGACTAGGACTGGCTAGTATCTGGTCCTGCAGAGGACGTGGGATTTATAGTGGACCATAAGCAGAATATAAGCCATTGGTGTGCTTCTGTTGAGAAACAAAAGCCAACAGCATGCTCAGTAGGGCTGAGCAAAATTTAAATGAGTATTTCATTTCAAAGCTGTTTCAATGCATTTCGAGCTTGAAACAGCAAAATTGAAATGAAACAAAGGCTTCAAAACAGCTTTGAAATGAAATGGGGGCACTAAGAATGTTTTGAATTTCAAAGGAGCCTGGTGGCAGGAGGTGGGAGAGAGCCAGAGCTGTGCTCCAAGTGGCTCTGCCAGACCCATGGAGCTCGGTCCAGTGGCAGGAAAGCCAGTGGCGGAGCCACTCCGAACACAGCCCTGGCTTCAAGTGCAGCCCTGGCCAGTGGCTCTCCCCCACCTCTCCTAGTGAGGCTCAGCTCCATGGGGCTGCGGAGCCTGCCTCTGCTGGGCTGTTGTCACCAGAGCTGCACTTCAAGCAGCTCTGCCACTGGCTGCTGGGCTAAGCTCCATGCAGCTGACAGAGATGCTTGGAGCACAGCCCTGGCTCCGAGCACAACCCTGGTGAGTACAGCCTGGCAGCTGGAGGCTCTGCAGCCCCACGGGGCTGAGCCTGGTGGTGGGAAAATGGGGAGAGCCACTGGCCACAGCTGTGTTTGGAGCCAGGGTTGCACTTTGAGCAGCTCCGCCTCCTGCTGCTTCCTTCCACCAGGCTGAGTGCCATGGGACTGTGGAGCCTCCAGCTGTTGGGCTGTCCTCACCAGGGCTGCCCTCTGAGTGGCTCTGCCAGCCCCATGAAGCTCAACCCAGTGGCAGGAGGTGGTGGGAGAGCCAGTGGTAGAACCACTCAGAGTGCAGCCCTGGGCTGTGGCTCTCCTCTACCCCTGCCACTGGGCTGCACTCCATGCGGCTCTGCCAACCGCACAGAGCTGAGCCTGGTGGCAGGGGGTGGGGGAGAGCCACTGGCCCAGGCTGCACTCTGAGCAGCTCTTCCACTGGCTCTCCCCCTGCCTTAGCCCCTGCTGCGCTGAACTCCATGGGGCTGCTGGAGCCATTTGGAGTGCAGCCCAAGGGCGGGGAGAACCAGGGCTGTGCTCCGAGCAGCTCTGCCAGCCCCACAGAACTGAACCTGCCCTCCCAGCACTGCCAAACAACTCCTGGGGGTACAGGCCCCCAGATCTGCATGTGGGATGATAGGAGCCTGCAGCTGCTGACTTGTGACATGAGTTTTGCTTGTCAGCACCTTGAGGTGCAGTTTCCCAGACACCCCTGCACCTGTCTCCTTGAGTCTTGGCAGACTCAGAAGGGGCTACCATTTCTGAAATTTGCATCTGAATCAGGCAAGAAATGACAAGTTACAGGCGTTTTCATAATTCCCCATTATAGCCTATGGGAGAAACGTCAAAACCCATCAAAACAGCAGAACAGTTTTGATGGAACAGAACAGAACAGAGCTTCAAAACAAAAAGAAATGACAAAATGAAACACTTTCGCTTTGAAAGGGCAAAACAGAAGTTGAAATGAAATGCTGTTTTGCACAGCCCTAGTGCTCAGTTGTATTAATGGGAGTGTCTCTTGCAAATCAAAGGGAGGAGTTCTTCTGCTCCATTTAGAACTAGTGAAGGCATCTAGTGGGACATCATTTGGAGTACTAAATCTATTTTGGGGCCCCACACTTCAAGAGAAATATTAATTCACTGGAGCCAGTTCAGTAGAAATCCCCCTCTAGTCAGGCCGCAGTTGGAGTACTGTGTCCAGTTTTGGGCGCTGCACTTCAAGAGGGACATGAAGAATCAGGAAAGGGTTCAGAGGAGGGCCACTCACATGGTTAGTGGCCTCCATGAAAGACCCTATGAGGGAAGGTTAAGGGATCTGGATCTCTTTAGCCTTCACAAGAGACATCTGAGGGGAGACCTTGTAGCCGCCTATAAGTTTATCAAGGGAGGACAACAGGGAATTGGAGATGCGCTATTTACCAGAGCACCCCAGAAGTAACTAGGAATAATGGGTACAAACTAGTGGAGAGTAAATTCAGGTTAGACATTAGAAAGAAATTTTTTACAGTAAGGGTGGCCAGAATCTGGAATGGGCTTCCAAGAGAGGTGGTGCTATCACGTAACTTGGAGGTCTTCAAGAAGAGGCTTGAGAGTCACCTGGGTGGGGTCACCTGACCTTAGTCCTCTTTCCTGTCAGGGGCAGGGGGTCAGACATGATGATCCTTTGTGGTCCCTTCCGACTCTACAATTTATGAACCTATGAATCTTTTGAATCCTGTTCATTCCAGTGAGTATCATTCTTTTTTTAAATGCTGTGCATAATTTTATTTTAAAGAATGCTGCTACTGACCAAAAAGTATCCTCTCCTAGTCTTACAGAATCCACTGAGACTATCTTTCCTTCTCAAATCTATATTTAAATAAAAGATGCTCTCATGTCTCTTTGTCATGACATACACAAGAACAAGACTGATTGAACAGCTTAACTTGAGATTTCATTAGGCATACAGTTATACCTTCTTTCCTGCTTGCTAACAAACTATATTCCTTTCTCTACAGTCTTGCAGCTCAGAGATAAATGAACTTCTATTATATGAACTCAGATGTAAATTTGCTACAGCTGAGTCCTCCAGTCATTTAAAAGTTTTAGTCCATAATTTATGTTTTAACAAAGTAAGAACCCTCCATATTTCTCTTCACCTTTGCATGAGATTTGCAACTAGCTTAAAACAACCACAATGTTGGTGCAAACTAATTTCTGCTGTAAAGCCAGTAAAATGAATTTAATTACATAACATTTAATTTGGTGTCATGTCTACAGATTTTACAAACCAATTTACAGCTATTGCCCAGTACTCAGGTTGCTCTAATAAATGATGAGATTACTGAAATTATAATTTCAAATAAACTTTGAGATGAGTTCTGTGATAACATAGTAGTCACAAGTTACCACTGTTATGAAGCAGAAAGCTAGTTATCTCATTAGCTTTGTACAAATGCAACTGCACTGACTTAATGGATTTATTAGTCCTCTGCTCACTCAGCCAGATTATAATCAGTTCTGAAGTATTTCTTGATATGTTTAGACACAATAAGCCATAAGGAACCACATTTTCAAAACAGTCTATTAATTATCTGTTCTTTGATATTTTAGATATACAGTTTAAGACACTGGGACCTGATTTTCAGAGATGCACACTTAATATGTGATTTCAAGGCTTAGGAGTACTTCTACAATTCAGTCCCTAGAAAGTTCTGATTTCAATTCGCAGGCTAAAGCACATAAATCTGGTATAGAATTTAAAAAGAAAATTAATATTGGTATACAGAGGTTTAACTTCATATGGTTACTGTTGATTTAACTATAGAATAATTATTTTTAATTGAATGGAATTATGTCTGGTTTACATATGTGAGCTACGTGAGAGCAGAGTTAGGCCCTTTGGCCATTTATACATGTTCTCCGGGAGGTGGGAGGGGAAGCTTTAATTAGAGTGGCTTCTCATAGATGCTCTAATTAAAGCACCTAGATCATCACATGTATCAGCATTCCTGCACTGAAAATGGTGGCAGAGGCACTTTAACTAAAGCTTGCCTGCCACCATTTTTCAGTGTGGGGATGCTGATACATGTGATGCTGTAGTCTGCTGGAGCGTGGTAATTACCATGCTTCAGCAGACTCAATTAATCAAGACTACTCTGAAGTATTGTAATTACAGCACATCAAAGCAGCCTCAATGTATGTGTATGGGTGCCCTATAATTTGATTTTCATATCTGCTTCAGGTTTTTTTTTTCTGTTCCCCAAAACACTGTGCATCTATTCTTACTTATCCCTGTTCATATTAAGGAACTAAAACTCATGGGGTTGACTGGGGCTAAAAGTGGGGAGAGGAAAATGATGTTTTATTATTTTAGATGTGGTATATTAAGCTGGTCTGCCTCTTTTTTGTTAGGAGACAATCCTTATACTCCCAGTTCATGAGGACAAACTTTAATCAACAACTTTAGCTGAATGCAAACATTTGTGCCAGAAAACATTTAGATATACTATTTACCTGAGCTATTAAAATAATACTTCAACTTTAGAGGTCTGCTATACAATTTCACATACACAACTAAACCCATTCTATTTTCTTGATTCATAAATAGGGCAGATGTTAATACTCTCAAGCATGACAATATGGAATTACTCTCCAGTACATGCAATCATAGTTCTCATTATTTTACTTAATGTAAATACCCTCCATATACCATAGCAGATGAAGACTTACTCTTTCAATTCCCATTTGGAAATTGTGCATTGTGGGTACATTCTTGACTTACCATTGTTCTGGGTGTATCCTTCTTTATGATTTGTAAAATTAAGCATGCTTTTGGAGCAATACTAGAGCTAAATATGTATAGCTTGGCTAGTTGAGATGATAATAGTCTATAAATATCTGCAGTGTATAAACATCAAGAAGGGAAAGGGATTAGCTGAGCTAATATAATTAAGGTTGTGGATTAGAAGCAATAGAATGACATTAAGAAGAAAAAAAAGATTAAGTTGGAAAAGCATTCTAACAATAACAACTTGTTTTCTGTAGGAATAGTTTAGCATTGGAAGTGGTGGAGTCTTCTTTCCCTGAGACATTTAAAATTAGACTTGAGGAAAACACACTCTGATGAACAATAAAGAATGACCAAGTACTGGTAAGGAAATGGAGTAGACAACTACACAGACCTTTTTCTACTCCCTGTTCCTGAGTCTTATCAACTGAAGGGGAATAAAAAGGATAAGATTCCATAAAAATGAATTACAGAAAATGACATGTTTTGTGTGATATAAAAGAATGAAATACTTATTATTTTTATTTATTTTTATTTTTAATTAAAGAACCCTGAGCTGCAATTGTATGAATGTTTGCTGTGAAAAATTGTAGTCAGGCTAGATCAGGCCAAGTCTGCTACCATGACGACAGTAAAAGGTACTACTTGTAGCTGTTGATGCTGAAAGCTGGGTGGTAGGAAATATTGTAGCAACCTCTATGGTGATAACATAGCTTTGGGCAGAGGATCAACCTAGAAAGGGGTACTAGTCCTTATCCCTGGTTGAGGAAATGCTACCAAAAGGTGGATGCCATGGCAAGGTGGACTGGACTTTCCAGCCTTGGCTGGCAACCAGTCTAGGAGTGGAGCCCCAAAACACAGACATATTGAAGATCTTCTTTGTACAGGCAACTTCTGCAGTCAAGTTGGCTCTAAATGTACTAGTTTCTGCCTTTCCTTTGGGAAAAACCAGGTAGGCTGGGAGGGGGACATTGATATATGGGCAACTCAAGCATCTCTTTATCAACTGCCCAGGACATTGAAGCTAAAATGGTTTGGAGAGGACTCTCCATCTTTGCTACCTGCATGGGCACAACATGGAAGGAGGCAGTCATGGGTTACAAGGTCAACTAAACTGGCATACAGTAGAATGTTATCAGTCACCTTCATCAGTGGGAAGAACCAATTGTATTCCATTGGTCAGCTACCACCTGGCTTAAGCTGAGAAGCCCCCAACCAGTAAGGGGTTGACCCACCATAGTCTGCCTGCCTCATTTGGTGCATGGGGCTAGACCAAAATTTAAAAAAAAGACAGAAAATAAGGCACCAAGCAACAAGAAAAGAAATGTTAAAACCTTCAGGCCGGGAAGCTGGAACATCAGAACCATGTGTCCTGTCATGAATGACAATTTACAGATGATGGACAATGTCTGGAAGATCATACTGATTGATCCAGAGCTGCAAATCTTAACATAATTACTGCAGCCTTGCAGGAAACAATATTGGCCAACTCAGGCTCCATTCATGAGGCCAGCTGGACCTTCTTTCTGGGAACGCAGGAGAGGAGAAAATACTTGCCTACATGAATCTAATTTGCAGTTTACAACAAGTTGGTTAAAATCATTGAGACCCTCACTGGGACATCAGATCACATCATCTCACTCTGACTACAGTCAATTGACACTGTTGTTAACATCATTAGTGCCTATACACCAACTTTACAGGCAAGTTTAGATGATAAAGGTAACTTCTATGATGCCTTGTACCAAGTTATTGAGCACCTACCATCAAACAAGAGGCTTCTTCTCTTTGGGGACTTAATATTCGAGTATGCACAGATCACAACTCTTGGCCAACCTTCCTGGGACATCATGGCATCAGAAAAATGAAAGAAAATGGCCAACATCTTATCAAACTTTGCACTTTAAACCACCAATGTATCACTAGCACCTACTTTGCAGGCAAAGAGCATCAAAAAGTATCATATACACGCATAATTTGACCATTGGTATCAATTAGACCTCCTGATTACCAGGAGGAAAGACCTGCACAGTATACTACACTCCTGCACTTATCATAGTGCAAACTGTGACACAGACCACTCCCTTATTTTCAGCAAAGTGAAAATGATACCAAAGAAGCTTTATAGAGCCCAGCATAAGTGTCAGCAAGGAATTAACATAAACAGCACACAAGTTCAAAACAAGTGCCTTGACTTTCAAAGGGCCTTTGAGCTAGTTATGTCTGTGAAAGCAACAGCTACAAATACTGAAGGATTTTGGAGTGCATTATGAGCAGTAATCCAGGAGACACTCAGTTTTCTAAGCTGTCAGCCACAGAAGTATTTGGGAAAAAGAACTAGTCAAATAAAGACTGGTTTGAGGCACTGTCAAAAGAGATGATACCACTTGTTGAAGTCAAGAATACAGCCTACTTGAAATACAACCAGAATCCAACAGAAATGTCCAAGTCTAAGCATGGAAGATGGGCACATCCTGAAGGACATCCTGTATGGGCAAATTGCAGGTGAGGAGAGAAGAGCATCCAAAATTTCACTTAAAAAAATGTATGTAAGCAGGATTTGAAGGATTATGAAATGACCTAAATCTTTGGCAGGGCTTAGCAGGAGACAGGACAAAGTAGTGCTCCATTCTCAGTCATGAAGTACATCATGATGAGAAATGGCCACTTGAATTAAAACAGAAATGTGATCAAAGGAAACAGGCTGTCAACACAGTAGCTCCTAACGCCACATACATCTCTGACCACTGTGGCGGGACCTGCAAGTCTAACATCAGTCTTTACAAGCACAAGAGAAAATGTACCACCAGTCAGTAGAATAACTGCAGTATCCACCAATCACTTGTTGATGACTGGATGGCATATTAATTATAACAATTAGAGACACTTCTCCCCCTCCCCCTGTTTCACTTGTGGTGAATAAAGTGTATACCCGGACTGTTGAGAGATTAAGCCTGGGAAGTAGAATCATCCAGAATGCCTATATAGTAAGGAAATGCAATGACATATCTACTCCAGACATACTCTCACTGACCTCTAAGGCGCCTCTTACGACAGGTAAGGTAGGGGACTAGGATTCCCAGGCAGTGAACGGAGAGATCTAAAAGGCTTCCAAGGGTCACTGAGATCATGCAGTTATTCAGATGGAAGCATCTAGAGGTAGATAAATATAACACTTGGTATAGGATATGTCTCATTTCCCACTCCTCCTCAGATCTTACATATCTGGCTCAGAGCTGAAAGGGAAACACTTCTAGCTTCAAGTGAGAGCAGCAATAGGTTCAGTTTAAAACATAAGAATTTGGGTGTCTTCACATGTGCTGTGGAGTGGACTGGGGTGCTTTAATTAAAGCAGCTCTGAGAGCCGCTCTAATCAAAGTGCCCACACTTCACTTCTATTCAGGTGGGGATGCTTTAACTGAAGCTCATTTGATGAGCTTTAAAGCACCTCCAGCACCATTTTGAAGCATGGGGGTGCTGAATACACATGATGCAGAGGCTGCTAGAGTGTACTAATTAGCACACTCCAGCAGACTCAATTAATTTAATAGTCTAATTAATCTAATTGTCTAACTGGCATGCATCAGAGCAGACATCTGGGACATGTATAGGTGCCCTTTCTGTTTACTCTTGAGCATGTGATGGTGGTTAATTTTTGGTGAGTGGAGGTATGAATTACATTAAGAGTGATTATTCATAGACATGTTTCCCTCTTCTTTGGATAGTTTCTAACCACCAGGCTATGGATTAAGATAGGGGATCTCGTTTCACTGAAACTGTGTGTGTCTACGTGTGCAATTAATGTGCACAAATACATTCTGGAGCATATTGCTCTGGAAAACTCTGGATCAATATGCTCTGGAATTCATGTGCCCTTTGGATCTCCAGCACATATCTCTATAAGCGGAGAAAGTTGGGATTTTCCTGTTTATAAAGATGTGCTTCTAGGAATATTGTGATGGCCAGAACCAGAGGGATTAATAAGCAGTAAATATGTGCTTCTTTGAGGCATTTGGCATTTTGCCTAATAGGTAATATTAGCTAATATCAAGCTTGTAAATTTGTAAGCTGCAAATGTAACTTGTCTGTCGTAAGTTTAACCAAAATGAAAAAACTAACTGTTCATATTAATCGTGGAACTGACTGGTCCCAAAGGCAAAGCTATAGCTGCAAGATTAGCTGACCTAACGGTTTTTGCTCAGGGTTCAGCCTTGATGATAAAAACTGGATCCAACTACCTGGAACACCAACACATTCCAGGAAAGCACGTCCCAAGAAATCATATTCAGAGAACCCTAAAAGGGTCGGGCTTAGTAATGTCAGTTTCAAACCTAAAGGTGCTGCATTGTAATTTACTTATTGGATAAATCCGAGTCTAGGTAGTAACCTTTTATGATAATTTTTAACACCTTTCAATCCCATAGGGTAATAGCTATAGGGCAAGATTGTGAGTGGCTCTAAAGCCAACAGATTAGCATAAGACTAGATATAAAAAGCGTGTGTATCAGGTGACCAGCAGGAGGGAGGGAACAGAATGGTCATTGCTGTTCCAAGCCCGGACTCCAGACTCCCAGTGCGAGTGAGGATCGGATCCTGATAGTTTCATAGTTTCATAGTAGCTAGAGTCGGAAGGGACCTAGGTAGATCATCTAGTCCGACCCCCTGCCTTAGCAGGAAAGAGCACCGGGGTCAGATGACCCCGGCAAGGTGCTCATCTAACTTCCTTTTAAAAATCCCCAGGCTAGGAGCCTGCACCACTTCCCCTGGAAGCTGGTTCCAGGCCCTAGCCACCCTGACTGTGAAGTAGCGCCTCCTAATATCTAATCTAAACTTACCCTCCGCCAGTTTGTGACCGTTATTCCTGGTCACTCCTGGCAGCGCACGGGGGAACAGGGACTCCCCCAATACCTGCTGATCCCCCCTGACCAGTTTGTAGCAGGCCACAAGGTCCCCCCTTAGCCTTCTCTTGTGGAGGCTAAACAGGTTCAGGTCCCGTAGCCTATCCTCATAAGGCCTGCCCTGCTGACCCCTGATCATACGAGTGGCCCTCCTCTGAACTCTTTCCATATTGTCCACGTCCCTCTTGAAGTGTGGCGCCCAGAACTGGACGCAGTACTCCAGCTGCGGCCTGACCAGTGCCGCATAGAGGGGGAGGATCACCTCCCTGGACCTGCTCGAGATGCATCTGTGGATGCATGACAGGGTACGATTGGCCTTCTTGACTGCCTCCCCACACTGCCGGCCCATGTTCATCGTGGAGTCAATGACGACTCCAAGATCCTTTTCCGTCTCCGTGCTGGCAAGAGGGGAGTTCCCCAACCTGTAAGTGTGGTGCCGGTTCTTCCTCCCCATGTGCAACACCTTGCACTTATCAGTGTTAAACCCCATCCTATTCTCATCCGCCCACCGTTGCAACCTGTCAAGGTCAGCTTGTAGCCTATTGCACCCTTCTAGTGCACCCACATCCCCCCACATCTTAGTGTCATCAGCAAACTTGAACAGGGTGCTTTCTACCCCCTCATCCAAGTCACTGATGAAGATGTTGAACAGTGCAGGCCCGAGGACCGAGCCCTGCGGAACCCCACTGCCCACATCCTTCCATGTCGAGAAGAACCCATCCACTACCACCCTCTGGGTGCGGCCCTCCAACCAGTTGGCGACCCATTTGACCGTGTGGGCATCGACACCACAGTCTCCCAGCTTTTTGATGAGGACAGGGTGAGAGACAGTGTCGAAAGCCTTCCGGAAGTCCAAAAAGACTACATCCACAGCAACCCCTGCGTCTAATGATTTGGTGACCTGATCGTAAAAGGCCACCAGGTTGGTCTGACAAGACCTGCCACTGATAAACCCATGTTGGTTGCCCCTGAGCATGCATTCCCCCGCAAGGCCCTCCTGGATGTGTGCCAGGATAATTTTTTCAAAGAGCTTACCCGGGATTAAGGTCAGACTAACTGGCCTGTAATTTCCCGGGTCCTCTTTTTTTCCCTTTTTGAAGATAGGGACCACATTGGCCCTCTTCCAGTCCTCCGGCACCTCGCCAGAGCACCACGAGTGCTCATAGAGCCGTGCCAGGGGTCCCGCAATGACCTCAGCCAGTTCCTGTAGAACCCTAGGGTGAAGATCGTCCGGACCAGCGGACTTGAACACGTCCAGCCTCTCCAGAAGTACCCTAACTAACTCCTCACTAACCCTTGGCCCAGGCGTGATCAAGGGACCTTCCCCGGTAATCCCTCCGACAGCATCAATCAGGGATGTCTGACTTCACTGGAATCACTTGGCGCACACCTGGCATCAAGGGACTATCGATAAGTTGCCAACCCATGTCTGTCTATCTGTTGTTTTGAACAGCCCAGTGGCTGATACCTTTGCAGTGCCCAGCTGGCCTGCAACAGAATTGATCCATCTATCTGTTGTTATTATCTATTGTAATTATTTACTATTAGCTCTTTAATATTGGATTAGCTGCTTATGGCATTTATCTTTCTGTTAACTGTTGTGTATGTAATCACAATCAATTTGCCTTTGCTTCACTCCCAACTTTGCCTCCTCGATCTGAAACTGAACTGAACAGCCCAGTGGGTGATACCCTCACAGCACCCAGTTGGCCTGCAATAAAATTGATACCCTCACCAGTGCCCAGCTGGTCTGTGACAGAATCTGCAGGGCATGTCTTTGTACATGGGGAAAGTCAGGGTTACCCTGCTTATAGAGACACACTAGGGGTCCCTCTTGTCCATCACTATTGCTTATCCCTCTTGTCTAGAAACAGGCATTGCTAAATTAAGTGGATCACCTGTTCCAGGAATGTCTATTTCTATTCTGATGCCACAGCAAGATGAATTTGCCATACATCATGATATCATTGGGGATAATTTAGTGCTTGAGTCTCCCAGGTATGAGATGATATTAGGTTTCATGCAGTCAACAGTGAACCCAAGCATTTCATATAGTTTACAAAAGCAATCAAATGTGAACTGAAACTCTTCAGCTGAGTGGTCATGTGCTACATAACTGACAACCTATTGCAGAACAATAACTGCATTTTTGGTTATAGAATCATAGAAATTTAGGGTTGGATAGGACCTTAGGATGTCATCTAACCCAACCCCCTGCTCAAAGTATGATCATCCTCAAGTAGATCATCCCAGCTGAAGCTCTGTCTAGTCAGGTTTTGAAAATCTCCAAGGATGGAGCTTCCACCACCTCTCTGGGTAACCTGTTCCAGGGTTTTACCACCCTCCTAGTGATAAAATATCTAATATATAACCTAAAATTTCCTATCTGCAACTTCAGAACATTGCTCCTTGCTCTGTCATCTGCTATCATTGGGAACAGTCTAGCTCTATTCTCGTTTGAATCCTCCTTCAGGTAGTTGAAGGCTGCTATTAACCCCCTCCCCCCGTCTTTTCTTCTCTAGACTAAATAAGCTCACTTTCCTCAGTCTTTCCTTATAAGTCAAGTCCCACAGCCCCCTGTTTTGTTGCCCTCTGGTGGATTCTCTCCAATTTTTCCACATCCTTTCTGTAGTGGGAGGGCCCAAAACCAAACATAGTACTCCAGATGTGGCCTCAGCAGTGCTGAATAGAGAGGAAAAATCACTTCCTTTGACCTACTGGTAACACACGTACCAAAGCAGTCCAGTATCCAGTTAGCCTTCTTGGCAACAAAGGCACACTGCTGGCTCATGTTCAGCTTATTGTCCACTATAACCCACAGGTCCTTTTCTGCAGAGCTGCTGCCCAGTCAGCTGCCTGCCTGTACTGGTGCATGGGATTGTTCCATCCTAAGTGCAGATACACCACATCCACTAGTCTTGTGGATCCACTAGTCTCTCCCCATCCACAGAGCCAGGCACCTCATCATAGAAGGCAATCAGGTTGGTCAGGCATGACTTGCCCTTGGTGAATTCACGGTGACTGTTCCTAATCACCTTTTTTCTCCTCCAGGTGCTTAGCAATAGACTCCTTGAAGATCTGCTCCATGATTTTTCCAGGGACTGAGGTGAGGCTGACTGGTCTGTAGTTCCCTGGATCCTGCTTCCTTCCTTTGTTAAATATGTGCACCATGTTTGCCCTTTTCCAGTCATCTGGGACTTCTGATTGTCATGAGTGTTGGTGCATTCAACATCCTTGCTTGACTCCAATTCTTACAGTCCATTTCTGAGCCATTGATTAAGACAGTTACTGTCATGTCAGCATGAAGAAATCTGATAATGGTAACAAATTTCTGCAGGTATCTCATCAAGATCTTGCATATGCCTCTTTGCTTATTGACTCAAAGGTATTAGGTCACTGAAGGCCATATAAAGATTTCAGTGCTGCTCACAACATTTGTTCTGTGGTTGTTTAGCAAAAAGATCATGCCCATTTTACTACTTAGTTATCTGAAAAAATACTGGGACTTGAGTAGAATTTCCTCCATGAGAAAAGTAAGTCTACTGAGGAGAATGTGGTTGATGATCTTCTCAGCCATAGACAGGAATGCAATACCGTGATAACTGATACAATCTGATCCATCTCCTTTCTGGCATATGGTAAGGATGCTGGCATCTCTCAAATCACTAGGGATCTGTTCCAGTTTCTAAATTTGTCTAATAATTACATGCAGTTTAAGAGAGAGCTCCTTTTCTTGCTTATAAATTTATGTTGGTGTTCCATCAGGAATACATGCTTTGTTGTTCTTCATCTGCTTAATGACTTTCAAGGACTCATGATAAGTTGGTGGATCAGCAAAGCAGACCTAAAGGGGTACTATGGAATGGTTTTGATAGTATTGTCTTCAACATTAGAATATCATTGCAGGAGCTTTTGAAAGCACTCCTTCCACCAGTCTGTCTTTGAAGAGTATTGTTCCATTTTTGGACCTCAGATGGATGTATCCGTTTGTGCTTTGCCCACAGATAGCTTTGGTTGCTCTGGAAAAACTATGCATATTGTGGCTGTCACTAAAATTTTGAAATTTTTGTCTTTGTCCTCCCTCCACTTGTTCTTTTGCTCTTGAATATTCTTTCTGATCTCTGATTTAATGTCTTGTTTCTAAAAATACTTTGTTTCTGTTTGGGGTCATTCAGCCAAGCTTTGGAGGCTTGCCTTTTTCTCTCCATGAGAGCTTCAATTTCCCTACAACTCTGATTCAACCATTCCTGATTTTTTTTAATGGAGCCTGAAGATTCTTTGTACACTTCTTTAATGTCTTTCTTGAGGGTCTCTCAGTGATCAGTGATGTAAAAATCATAAGGGAAGTAAAAAGGTTTCTCACTGAGGTACTGTGGCAGATGATTATATTTAGCAGGGTCTTTCAAGCCTTCAATATTGAACCTCTTCATTGATTCCTTCTTTTCTTTACATCATTCTGAGGCAACACAAATGGACATCCAGCAATCAACTACGCTGGTTATAGATCTGGCAATATAGCTGCTGTGGCAATCCCGGCCACACACTATGATATGGACAATCATGGGCATGCATCCAAGATGTCTTCCATTTGTTGCTTTGGAGGAATAAGGAGTTTGTGGTGATGTGGTCATGCTCTGAACATTGTTCAGAAAAAAGAATTCCATTGGAATTGACTTTTCCAGTCCCTTCATTTCCAAGTGTTCATTCTCATAGTGCAGGGTCCCTGCCTATTCTAGCACTGAAAATACCTAGATTAGGTGGGCAAAGTCTGGCCTGCAGCAGACTATTTCCCAGCTGCAGACGCTGCACTGACCCCTGCTGCCTGGGCACCCTGGCTAATGTGGGCGGGGCTGGGGATACCCAGGGATCTTGTGGCCTGACAGCACAGGGTGGGGTCATGACATGCTGCTTACCCACCTCTGCGATGGGCAAGCTTGTTGCAGGTCGGGCATGAAGACAGTGGAATACATCTCTGCCCCGGCCCCACCCCATGCCTTGGCCCCACTCCACTGCTGCAAGATTCCAGTCCCAGGTGGACTCCATGGAGCCCCCTGGAGTGTGGGGGTGTGACCGAGCAAGGCCATGACAGTACAGACTGGGGCCAGGGCAGAGCCCCAGTTCTACAGCCCCATGCTGTTGTGAACCTATTCTGTCATACCACTGTGCTCTCAAGGTCTCCATGGAGTGGGAGACATATTAGCAGGGGCTTTCGGGCAATAGAGTTTGGCCACTGGTCTCACCAACTGCAGAAATGTCAATATAAAATCCTCCAAGTTCCCTGGTCATGAATATTCCAGTTGGTTAGGGTTAGGGTTGGTTATCAGGATATGGATGTTTTAGGTTGCATTGCAAACTGCAATATTTGATTTGGGCAGCAAATAGAATGATCCCACTGGATACTGTTTTCTAGTCTAGTGAACTAAGGCAGATGTTTAAGATAACTTCTCACCCTCACCCCATACTAGGTGATCAGAATGGATCCTAACAGGCCTACTTAGTCATGATTGCACACTGGTCTCATTTCCAAGTACAAAAATACCATCATAAAAATCATTGCCTTATTTAGGTCTATGACTAGGGGCTTCCAGATATCACTACCACCTGCTCCCATTGCTACTTGCTCATCACTGCAGGACTTATTACTGAAGCAAGAGGCCAGTGTGTTTCTTCTTTTAATATGTGGAAACTATTGTGCATCAGCAACCTCTTGACAATTTGCAGGAAGTAAACCTAAAGCTAACTACAAGGAAAACATAGACAACTGGGAGTTTATATTCCACTGCAGCCTTTACCTGCCTTTGCAGCCATTGTAAGGTATTCTTTCTTAATCTGCCTCCTCTTCCATTAAAATCTTCCATTTTTATTTTTGAATCATTATTTATGTGGGAACCTTGCTCTCAATCTTGCAACCTCTGGTGACCCTACCAGGAGTACAAAAATACAGATGACATTGCTCTTGAATGTTAAGTGGCCAGCTGGGTAGCTCACCTTCCCAAGAGTCCTTGTGACTTTTTGTTTTGTTTTCTCCTCCTCCATAAAACTATACACATATATAGATAGATGATTTAGATGTGTATTTCCATAAGACCTCAGGCCACCAGCTGAAGTGAAGGACAAGTCTTAAATGGAGATCCACACACCCAAGTTCTTTCCTGCCATGTCTTTGGTGTTTATAGGAGTATGTTCAGTACCTGGATGTGCAGTTCCGCCTGTTCATCATCCGCTGTCCTAGGATGCTGAGGGCTCCACCACCCCTACACCCTCTCCCGGTTCATTGGTTGTCTAAGCATTCTTGGGTTTGTATTCAGCCGCTAGGTTCCTCCCTGGGGCTTTACCTCAACAAAAAAAAGAAAGGAATCCAGGCCTCCTGTCCTGGAGGATGGTCGACCATCTCTTGGCAATAAACAAAGAAACAAAATGTCAGTGCGACTACTCTATCCATCCCCTGTTCATCTCCTTATGATCACGCCTCTTGTGCCTTCTATTGGGGTTATCAAAGTACCCTCATCTCATTGAGGTCATCATATATAATTTTTCATTGTACCCCTTTTAGGGTCATTATGGTACTAGGCCTCAATAGTGCCCCTCTATTACAGTCTTTACGGTACCTTTTCTCTATGGGGCTCTGCCAGCTGCTGAGGAGATTGCAGGCAGTTCCTGACCCTACCATTCCACTGTACCGTCCTCTAGAGCATCTCCGGGGAGCCTGCTGCCAGCCCGCCATGTAGCTCTCACAGATTCCTCCAGCATTGTTCAGCCCGGCTCCTTCGCTTCTGGTCCTGAGCTCTCCCCTCCTGTCTGCTCCGGGCACCTCTTTATACTGTGGTTCGAGTTCCCAGCTCCTTCCCTACAGAAACACCTGGGTATGAAGGGTTTCAGCTGGGTCCTTTGGGGTTGTGGGTCTAGGGTAGCTGCTTCTGGTTTTGGCATAGGCTCTCTCACATTGAGATCACTGGTAGTACACAAGACTCTCCACCACATCAAGGTTACAACTCTTGGGAGGATCACTAGGATCCTTTTTTACAAAATTTTAAATGGCTTTATTACCTATCATTTTTGCTAGGACCTGGTGTGTGTGCACTGTTATATGTGGTATAATAGGAAGGTCTAAACACGACTGAGGCAGAAGAATAAATAAAGTGAATAACTTTTATTTAATGGTTACTCTAGTATCAGTCTGAAAGTTGATGAATCAGATGAATTAGGCAAAACCAATAAAATTAAATATGTGGTAAGGAGGGCTGGCAAAACTATAATGTCAGCTCTTGCCTTGTGAGGGGTATAGTGTGAATTTGTAAGATGATTTTGAACTGAATTAACTCTCTTTCACTGATATCACTGTCACACTGTCATGAGTTAAAAGTATCATAACATCCAAACTTTAGTTTGGCTTGAAGTCTATAAGGATAAATTGCATGCTTTACAAAATTTTTAAAATTTTGTCTCTTGAATGGAGGATCAAGGTGGTGGTTAAATCATGAAGAAAGGTACGTACAAAGACAGATTTGATTAGCTCTATAAAGAATTAGTTAATTGAGTCATTTTCAACCATAAAATTATGCTTCCCAAAGGGAACTGTCTGCAGAAATCTACTCTTAATGGAAAAATGAAGGTATTATAGAATGCTTATAAACACAATAGCACCTAAAAGATGCACTTGTCAATTCTCAGAACCTGTCACAGAAATGAAACAGATAAAATATTTTGAATTTTGATTTTGCTTGCCAGTAGGATTCAACAACTACTCACAGCGGCAAGAGAAAGTGAGAGACAGAAAAGGAATAATAGAGCAGGGGTGGACAAAATAAGGCCTGCAGGCTTGATCTGGCCTATGGGGTACCTAAAAAGTTTAGAAAAATAATATTTATTTGCTCCTGGTGGCCTGTCAAAGATGACAGGATCCAGGATCAGTAGCACCTAGGGAAAGCCAGCAGATCTCATGAGCAAGGCCAGCCCAAACTCGCCCCACTCCCAACCCCATCTCATCCCTGCCCCCTGCCAACTGGAAGTCTTTGCCTGCCCCAGCTTTCACTACTTCCTGCATGCCTGGCATCACGTGGCCTTGGGCTATCGTACCCCAGGGCTAGGAGAGAGTCTGTGTGTGTGTGTGCGTGAGAGCATGTGTTCATAGGGCAAGTCCCAAAAGCACACCCCACCATACACATGCACACCCCCCTCGCACTGCCTTACACGCAGACCCCCACACACCCTCATACACCCTAGCCACCCTCCGCCCACAGTCGTCCCACAAACCTCATACCCACCCACACCCCACATAACCACACACACACCCACATGCTCCCTCATCCCATGCTCACTCCCCCACTATCATCTCCCAGATCTACTCACACACTCACATCCTCCCCACACTCTACAAAGTCACGCACCCACAGCCCCTGACAAACCTATACCCACCACCCCATGTCCCTACCCCCTACAGTATACAAGAGTAAGACTTCATTTTAAGCTATTCTGTGATCACCTCTGTGTATGCTACACAACACATGTAAATCAGGACAAAGTATTTTTTTAAATGAAATTAATGAATGTTGTAGATGTTTGATTTTTAGAATATCATTTGGTATTTTTCTGGTTCTGAGATTTTTTCTGTTTTTTCTGGCAAAACCCCTTGCTGCAAAGAGTATTTCCAGGGGCAAGGGGAGGGATTTCCAATCCCAGGATGGCAACCAGGGGGTGGGGCACCTATTAAGAGGTGGGGCTACCCATGTGGCACTCAACAGCTTGCTAAAACTCGGTAAGCAACCCTCCACCCAAAATAATTCCTTCCCTCATGTAATAGAGCTATAACTCTGTTGTCCTCTCACTCAGAATTTACACGTTTTTACTGACATGATTTACACAGGCATAAGTGGGAGAAAAGTCTTGCTCTTCTTTTACCTGGTAAAAGTCATATAGTTCCTTTTTTTTTACATTTTATTCTTTAAGCAGAAGTGATCATTTCACTCAAACTGCCTTTAATTTGTTGTACCACCATGTCTTTTTGTAATACAAGATTACAGGACAGTCCAGTAGGAAAGATTTCTTACTGCTTTTCCCTGTATATGTGAGAGAGAGAAGGAGTCACCAGGCTCCAAAGCTCCTGGGCTAATCAAAGGCTCAGCAGCCCCAGGCCTGCAGCCCCAAGGAGCCCAGCAGAAATCTCCCTTACCCAAGTGTGTCGGGAAGGGAGGGGCAGAAAACTCCCGCGCCAGCATAAAGAAGAGCCTGAGACAGGAAAGAGGGAAAGTGCAGAACTAGAAAGAAGAGGAGGAGGAGGAGCAAGCCGGCACACACTGCAGGAAACTCTGAAAGTGACGTGGAGTGCTGGTAGGAGACTCTGGCAGCGAGCAAAAAACCCTAGCGGGAGTTTAGAGCCAAGTTTACTGGCCCCGGTGGGGAGCAGAACTGTTTGTTTATATGCCAGGAGCTGGAGGAGCCCGACAGAGACAATGGTACTATAATAACCCTAATAGAGAGGCACTATTGACTTTTGTGGTAATGTAATGCATGTAATAGTGGCACAAGCCAATAAGATGGATGCAAGGTGCTAAAAGAAATCATGGCGATCTCCACAAGAGGCTCTCAGAGAAAGAGAGAGAGCTAACAAAGAGGGACTAACCACATGAAGGTCAATTTTGGTTTAGATAGTGGCTGCAAACAGCAGGAGCAGTGACACAGGCCAGGGGAGCCTTCTCTGTTTTCTTGTTTTGTTTTTGGTCTTTTGTTGATTGTTTGATTGGAACAGAGGACACATGGCTGGACCAACTGGCTGTCCAGCACCTGGTGGAACGGGCGAGGGCGTAGGGATGGCAGAGCCCTCAGGAACACAGAAGCCCATGGGATGTCGGGGAGACTACTAATTGGACTACATGTGCAAGTACATGAACCAACTCCATTAACATCAAGTCATGGCAGGGGAAATGTGGGCATGTAGATCATCAATTAGAATCAATAACACCCTAGTCAAGTGGCAGACAACGCCCTACAGGTCTACAAGGGACTGCAATACATGATAGTATAAAGGATAGAAGTTGAGCTGATTGAACCAAGGAGTTCACTTCTAGGCCTGGGTTGCATGTTACACAATTTTACTCCTCCTTACTACCCAGGTTAACAAGTTGTCAAAAACCTTCTAATTTGGGGCACTTTATATTCCTGTGTTCTTGCTCCATTTAGCCTAGATTTTTTTTTAAATCTATGTAAAAACCTTCTGCCTAACTAAAAGATTAGTCACAATTCTTTACTTAAAATAATAATGCAAGTTTTGCAAATGTGTGTTTATTATTTACAATGTGCTATTTTCACTTTTTCTTGATTGCTTATTCCCACCCCAATTTTTAAATTTAAGGGATGTGGGGCATGGCTGCATGATGGACAGCTCTATCAACCAACCAGTGGTAAGGAGCAGGACCACTAGAGCCCCTTGGCCAGAGGCATGGGGAAGTAAGTACCCTCCATGATAAGAACGTTAAAATGGTAGCCAGCCCCATGATTGGCTATCTGCTTTCAATTTTGGTAGGTCTCTACTCATGAGCAAGGCACATGATATTCTAAATGACTGCTTATGAGTAGCTGGTAAAATTGTCAGTAATAATGACTTACCTTTTGTTTCTTATTTATATTTGTCTCAAATTCTAGAATCATATTTGCATGACATGAATGGTCCAGACAGCCTCTGACTAATGCTCACAGGCCTTTCTCTCCCTTTCTTTTTTCCAGTAAAGTTGTCATATTATAGCAGAGTTATACCCTTCCCTGTACTTTATGTAGGGAACATAGGTGCCTAATTCACAGCTATGAATTTGGCTAGTTGGAGCTAAGCCTTAAACATTCTTTTTCTCAAATATAGGTAAGATAGTACTTCTGTGCTGCACATGACTGTTGCAATAAGGACATAATAAGGATAATAAGGATGCTACAGTAATGGGAGATTTTAAATTATATGGGTAGTAGGAAAGTACCAAGATATCCAGGTGAAGCACTAAGAAGAATATTCAGTCAAAACAATACAGTAAGAAGCTGGTGAACAGGAGCAGGGGGTAAAGACTGAGAGTGAGAACGAGTGACCAGAGACAGGGCATGAATATGGAACAGTCCATTTGCAGTACAGAAAACAAGATAGTTGTTTTAAACTTGTCTTTATCATAGAAACACTTACTAAACTGTTTTCCTAGAAGACAGTATACTTCTCAGCAACACCCAGGTAGCATATAAAAGACTGGTCAACTCTGGAGTCTAAGTATTAGCTCTACTGGACTTCCTTGAACTCTGGAGTGAAAGCAGAATGGATTTTTCATCATTATTGCTAGTAATTATCACAGGTAATGTACCTGCATCTTCTGAAGAGAAGAAAAATCTGTTTGCCTAGTCTTTGCTGAGGTTTTTCTCTGATCTTGCCTCCTTCCTCTATTCTCTCTCTCTCTTTCACACGCCCCCCCCCCCCCGAATATCCAGATCTGGTCTACAGAGCCATGTCATCCAATGCACTGGGTTCCCCACAGGTCTGGAAATCTGGTGGTGGGGGAGTGTGACAGCATTGATTGCTGCTTTCCTATTGCCAAATCTCCAGACTTGTAGGGAGCCATGTGGGCCAGATAGTGTGGCCTTTCCCAGGTGAATGAAGCCAGCATGCAGTCAAATCTAGGTCCATGGCAGGGTTCATGTGCCAGATATAGCCTGCAGACTGACTGTGTGCCATTCATGCAGCTTGTGGGAAAGGAAGATTGGGCACCACTGGGTACATGTAAACTAGACATTTACTGTGGAGTAGACTAATTATCTCCACAGTAAACATTTCATATCTATGTGTGCCCCATTAGGGTGGAGTAAATAAGTTAACTCTGCAGCAGGGTAGTACTTGTAAATACAATTAGTATCCTGCTGTGGAGTGAAAAATTCCACAGCAGTGCATATTTAGATGCTGCCTTGGCTGATAGGCCTGTGAGAAGTGGCTAGTATTCACTTTGGATTCGGATTCGGCCGATTCAGGGGACAGTGATTCGATTCAGTGATTTGAATCTCTGTCCTGAATCGATTTGGCTGAATCTGATTCAGAGATTCAGCTGCAGCTGAATAGGCTGAATCTCCAAATCATTCCCATTCCCTGCCTGCTCTCCTAGTCCTGTCAATAGCTGCCCTGCCTGGCCCCAGCACCCAGCTTCTTGAAACAAAAAGCCTGGAACTCACCAGATGCTGCCACATGTGGGGGGATATCTGCTGCCCCCACTGCTCTGCGCTCTGTGGGGTCTCTGTTATGATCTCCCAACCCTCACTCACTCTCTCTTCCACGCCTCCTGGTCTGGGAGAGCAGGCAGGGGTCGGGGGATGCAGGCAGGGGATGGGGCCCGGTGGTAGTCTGCCCATGGTCGCCTCCCCCATTCTCTAGTCCCCCCTCCCCCACCCCTACTTACCAGCATAGAGTCTGGGTCCAGCTCTCTGTGGCAGAGAGCTCAGCCTGCTTGAATCTCTGAAGCTCTCAAAATCTTATACAAATTGATTTGAAGAGCTTTGAATTGATTCCTACTTTTAATTGGTCTCCTGATTCAATTTATATTAGTAGACTGAGCCGTTGAATTGGTCCGAATCTTCTCCAAATTAAATCCACACCTGAAGCTTCACACAGCCCTACTGGCTGGCTGGAACATGAGCATGCTTCAGCACAGGGGCTGCCTGATGGCTAGTTGCATGCTAAAACACCCTTGTGCACCAGCCAACCTCTCTGCAGCACATTGAGGTGGGTTGAAGCAGCCCTGGGCTTTCAGACTGACACTAGAGGTGTACTATTCGATTCAGATTTGGATTCAGCCCAAATCAGGAACAATGATTCAATTTGATCAGTGATTTGAGTTGATTCAGATCAGTGTCCCTGATTTGATTTGGCTGAATCCAAGTCTGAAGATTTGATGTTATTCAGAGAATCAGTGATTTGCGCATAGACACAGCTCTACATGATTTTCTACATACCTCAAGGCACCAGGCACAGCTTGTGAACACTGCAATGCTGGGGCAGATGGAGTGTCCCACAGGAGTGTGGCGGGGGGGCGACCTCCATGTTCTTGGTGATGGACCTGGAAGTGCCTGCTGAAGAGCACGCTGCCCCCCCCCACATCCCCTCTGGCTCATTAATCGGCCATGGGGGGACCCCAGGTGCCTCCACCAGACCCAGAAGGTACCAGTTGCCAAGCTGGAGGAGCACAGGGGGTAGCCTCTGGTGTACTCCCTGAAGGACTAGGAAGTGGATCAGAAGTGCTTGTGATCCACTTCCAGGTCTGCTGCTGAGGAGTCCCCCATACTCCTGTGAGACACTCCATCTGCCCCAGCATTGCAGCATTCATGAGCCACCTGCTACCTAGAGGTATGTAGAAAAAACATTTAAAGCTGTGTCTATGTTTGAATTATCGAAACTTTCTGAAGCTCTCCAAATCAATTTGGAGGGTTCTGATTCGATTTGGAGAGATTAAAAGGTCCTCTGATTCAATTCAGATTTGGAGATATGGCCACCAAATTGGGCTGAATCTCCACTGAATGGATTCAGGGACCGAAGGTTTGCACAGTCCTAGCTGCCACCCCTGTCCCCTGCCAGTCAGGGTTCCCCTGGCCCAGTCCAGTGTGCTGTGGTCCCAGGCACACATTTATACACTCCATGCAGGAGCAATAAACTCCAGCACAAGAAGCACTGAAATGTATTGTTCTGCCCTAACTGCATGTGTAGAAAATGCCCACTAGCCTATAGCATGGTGGTTAGGTCAGTTGCCGAGGAGCAAATAAAGCAGTGGGGAAGAGAGAGGAAGGATAAAGATTACAGTAGTTGTTCCGATCCACCTTTTATTTGATGCTTACAGAATGAAGGACATAAGACTGCATGGATAACTAGTGATGAGACACATATTACATAAAAATACTTTCTTGTTGTCAGCCCAATATTGAAATGTTGCATGCAAGCATGGAGTTAAAAATCCAAACTTTGGGAAAAACACTGAACAAATTGTATAAGTAAGGAAAAATGTTCTTGGATGAGGAAAGTGAAAGGCTATGGCTTTGAAGTAAATAGCATCTAGATTATATAATGTCAACACTAGAAATGGACAAATTTATAGAAGAAACAAAAGAGCTCTTCTAAAACTAATGGAATACTTGAACTGCGTCCAAAATAGAACACAATTAAGCTAAAGTTAACTTTTACAAAAACTTGATTATGATGGGAGCCATACCATGGGATAAGGTGTCAGCAGAAGATTTTACAAATATAATGGCTAATAGATATTAAAATAAATGCACTGAACTGACTGTACATTACTCTTGTAAATACTTTGGTAAAATTATAGAACCTAGGTCTTTAGATTATCATCAAGCCAAAAGTAACTGTTTAGTGATGGGCATTGAATTTCCAGTCAAGTGTGTTTTTTTCTTTGGTGGGGGGAAAGGGGAAGAGAAGGGGAAGGAGGTTGGAAGGGCCAAGGTGTGAATATAAATTTCAGATTCAAATTCACATTTCTTTGCCACAAGTCTTTGCCATACATTTGACTAAGTATGCAAGGATAACAAGAAAACAGTCTATGAGTACATTTAAAGAAAGAAGAAATTCAAGGAAGGAATGGTCTACTATTTAAAAGGGGGGAAAAAGTTGGCTAGCCCCATAATGTAGCACCCTCATGCACCTGCCAGCCCCTCCACAGCACACTGAGCTGGGGTGGAGCAGCTCTGGGCTGAACCCCCAGGCCCTCTGCCAGCTGGGGCTGCTCTGACTTGCCCCAGTGTGCTGCAGCCCCAAGCCCACATGTGTGCCTGGGAGCAAGACGTTCTAGTACAAACTGTACCAGAGGTTATTGCTACATGCTAAGTGCACATGTAGATGCAGACAAAGAGTAGGAACCCTCTTCAAAAGAAGCCTTGTACAAAGTACATCCTGTCTACATAGTGGGAAAACGATATTTCACCTACAAAACTGTAGGTGAAGTTTAATCTGAATATATTTCAGGAGAAAGACAATATTTTTTTCATAAGTGACTATCTGGAGCTGGAGGTAGTTAGGTACAGGTCTGAAAATAGTGATTTTATATGGGAACATACTATATAGTCTGTCTGTTTGCCAGCTAGTATTTAATTTGCACAAATAGTGGGACTTCCAACAGGAGGTATTGAAATGGTCTCCCCTCAACAAAACCCCATACTATCACATATACATTATAGTTTGTTTTTTTATTAAGGTACTTACCTGGATGTCAAACACCCAAATTCAGGTCTTTCCTCCAACTCAGGCAGACCAGTAGTTTGAATTCTTGCCTATCCTTGCCCAAATACATATTCTTATCACCAGCTTTTTATTATTCTGGACACACTTATGATTTTAACCTTAAATTCCATCTTTTGCCTGAAGTCTTGTTGACAGGAACATGCCAGTTTCAAGGAACTATAACTGAAAACTATAACTTTGCAAGCTTTCAGGCACAAACACCCTGAAAACTTGCTAGGAAGAATTTTTCTAACAATTTGAGTTGGTCTAATAAAAAATACCAAATTTACCCAAAGAATCTTGTTTGCCTATGTCCTTAGACCAACATGGCTACAACCTACACCCCTTATTCTGAGAATGATTTCAGGGAAAAAAGGAGTAGTCATGAGCCAAGTCCTAGGTTGACCTAAGTTCAGGACTGCCTTGGGTTCAATTAATTTCTAGACTGCATCATAGCATGGAAACCTTGGGCACATGTGCCAGACATATCTGTTCTGATGTGTGCGAATTAACATGCATCAGAACAGATTTGATTAATTGAGTCTGCTGGAGCATGTTAATTAATGCCCTCATCAGCCTCTATGTCATGTCAATTCAGGGTCCCTGCACTTCAAAATGGTGGTGGGGGCTCTTCCTCATCACATGAGTTTTAGTTCAAGTGCCCTGATGCCATTTTGAAGCATGGGTTGCTGAATACATGTGATGCTGTGGACACTTTAATTAGAGCAGCTCTCAGAGATGCCCTAATTAAGGTGTTCCCTTTCCACCCTGGAGCATGTATATAGACACTCTTTAATCAGATTGTTTAATTGTTACTCCATGAAATTTGAACACAAGTTCTAGCTATATATCTACATTTTCCACATTTTAAAACTTTTGCCAACTGTGATGCTTTGACAGGAGAATATTGAAAGATGTTAATATTGGTGTCTGGCTGAATTCTAATATGGATAAGCAATGCTGCTGACAAGGCATATTGTCCCAATAGGAAGACTACAGACTTGGCAGATGGTCCAGCTACTCCATCAACCAAGAGCCTCTTTTTTCCCCTATCAAAGCAGTCTGGTTTCTGAGGGACTTACCTTTACCTAGCTTTACTTCTGGATTATAGGACTACACAAGTGGCCAGCAATACTATATTTCCTATTTGAGTGCCCCTGTCTACAGATTGTTTGCTCATTGCTGATATTTCTTACCAGTGTTAACAATATCCTCCTTAACCACTGTATTAGCTTCTGCTTGGAACTAAGAATAAAAAAGCACAGTCAGATTAATGCATGGTCCAGTAGCTGTAAATAGTGGCCTTGATTTGGGGAGGTCCTATTCAATACCTGCTTCATATCCTGCAGTAGCTGAAAAGAAGTTATGGCTGATATTAGCATCTATTGTCTTGACTTTGAATATCCTAATGATTCTATACATGAATTATTCATAGGACATTTTTCATCTCCAAGTCTTCCATTTAAAGCAGTTTCATTCACAATTATGCTTGAACCAATTGGGTTAAGTGTTTACTGGGAGCAAAAGGGACTGTAATTTTATTCTCATTTCAGGCACCTTGCAAAATGCATCTTTTCTCCCTCCATAAACTTGCCACTTGTTAATGGCTATGGAACTGGGTCTATTCAACACTTACTTTTCTTACTTTTCACTTGGGCTACAGACAGAAATTACATCACTTCCTATAAGTGGTAGGAAACTGGTTAAATAGAAATTCAGTGCACATAGACCAGTTTCAAAATGGCAGAAACCAAATTAAGATAGACCTCGTTGGATGTGCTATCAGACTTAACCGATTTAGCTTAAACTGGTCTATCAAACTTTTGTCTCAGATCCCCTCCTGACTCAAGTTACCTACCAGTCCCCCACCATGCCAGGATTCTTTGAACCTCCTCCAAAACTCCCCCTCACAGGACCTGGTGGAACTTTGCATCCACTCCACTGCTCCAGCTCAGTACCTAGCTGGCTCTGACCCCAGGATGTCCCATAGCTGAGGCAGCAAAGCCTCTCACTGCAGGGAAATGGGTGAAAGTAGGAAGGTGGGGGAACAAAGTTCCCTGCCCAGCCCTGGTCACCAAGCTCTGGTCTGTCCTGCTGGTGGGGGGGTGGTCCCAGGATACCCATTCCTGCCACCTCTCAGACATGGCCAGTCCACTGCTCAGATCAATTGTTGCTGCAGGTGGGAGGGGGAAGTAGTCCCCTGGCCAGTGCCCTACACAACCACAGCTGGGCACCTGCCCAGCTCAGGGGTTTCCACTGCCCAGACCCAGGGTCTCCCAGGCAGGGGTGCCCTGCCTTGAGAAGCCAAAGTGAATCCCCCACACTCCCACTCCACCATTACCACAGGTGGAAAGGGTGCCTGCCTGCATATCTAGGCATAGAGGTACATGGGAGCCCCACCTTTGAGGATTTCCCCAACCCCAGCCCAGAGTTCCCCAGCCAGGGGCTGCTCTGCCCCAGGAACTGATGGGAATGCCCCTTCCCCCACACAGATACTTGGTTCAGCCACTGCCACAGGTTAGAGTGGGGAGTAGTCTTCTGGACTTCTACTGGTTCCCCCCACACACACACCCTGGGCCCCACTAGTCAGGCCACCTTCATAACCTGGAGCCTTCCAAAGCTTTCCAGAAGACCAGGGAGTGAGGCTGCTCTCCCTTCTCACCTGCAGCAGGGGCTGAGTCAGGATATCCTCCATGATGGCCATCCAGCACCTGGACAAGGGGCTAGTCAACCCCCTGCAGAGGCAAACAGCAAGCATTTCCTATGCAATCAATTGGGGATGGCCTCTGCTTGGCTGGGCTCAGCAATGGCCAGCAGACTAGGAGACATGTTCTAGCAGGCATCTGGCTACCTTTCCAACTGAAAAGTGAACTCAGTTCAGTTCATTATTGATCCAATCTACACAACTTAGACATACTTGAAAACCACTTCATTATCCTCCTCCAAAACCCTTCCTTAAAACTCTACTCTGTAAAACCTATGAAATATTTGACTACCGTTAAGTAGCTGATGTTCAAAGACTTCTACCCTCAGTGCTTACCAATATTGCTCTTGTTTCCTTGTATGCCCCCATATACTTCATTTCTTAAGACAGAGGCATAGGCAGTCTGATGGAGTAGGTGGAAAAAGACACCCAAGTCAGCAGAGAATCTGAAGACAAGCATCGTAGGGTGATCCTGATAACCAGAAGATCCAAGGCAGAAATCATGCCAGAGACTGAAAGCCCAAACCAATGGTCAAAACAGAAGCCAAAAACCCAGAAGCCAAGGAGGCCAGGATATTGAGGACAGCCAGACAGAGACAGCAACTGGGTTAGATTGGAGTCAGGGCTAGAGACATCCAATGTCATGACAACTGCTCCAATATCATGGTGGAGTATGTAGCCAAAGCACAGCTGCTTGGACAGTCCCTAAAATCTGGGGCCATAGCCAGCTACACAAGGTACTCAGGCCCAGCTGGGCTGACTACCTTATTAGGGTGCCAGGCTATGGTGATTGATCTCTACACCAGCTGGGAAAAATTAACCCTTGCAGTATACATCTGCTGCCTCATGTCTTATGCTTAAATTGTAAATATTTGGGAGCACCAAATCTGGCTTTGTTCTGTGTTTTAATAGTGCTAAGCATAGTGGGAACCTGCTCCACAGAAAGGTTTCTCAGGTGGTAGGCAATACAAATTGATTGTGGTTACTATTACTGAAAGTCATGCAGTCTAATTTAATGCTATAAAATACTGCCACATATTTGCAAAAGATAAAAACATGGATATTTCAGTTAGTATTTGTGTGTGTGCTCATACTTTATGGAGGGTCTTCAAGACAATTATTCTTCAACTTTCCTCTTGAAGCTGGGCTACTGGACATTAGGGCTGTGTGATGCTTTGGTTGCCAATTCAATTCAGAGGAGATTTGGCTCAATTCAGGGACCAAATCGCAGAATCCGAATTGAATCGAGAAACCAAAGCTCTGGATTGATTTGAAGTATCTGAAAAGATTCAGAGATTTGGATCAGATGGGGAGAGGCAAGCACAGCCAGGCTGCTGCATGTTCTCCTGTGGCTCCTCTGGCTGTGCCTGCTGGTCCCTGAGCTAGGAGAGTTGTGGGGGGAAGCCACAATGGCTGCCCTGCCCAGCCCCAGCCTCCTGGCACATTAAAAAAAAGAAGAAAAAAAAGCCCTACACTCACCAGATGCAGCAGCACTCAGCTCCCGTGGCCCCAGTTCCCAGACAGCACATGGCTCCCTGCCAAGTAACACTGCACCCCCATCTCGAGGCAGCTACCACATGGGCATCAGGCAGGGGGTGATTACCACTGCCCCCCATTATCCTGCGCTGCATGGGGGGCTCTGCCACCAGCCCTCAGAGGTCCTGATCACTGCTTCTACATCTGGTGAGTGCAGGGTTTTTCTTTTTTTTTCTTTCTTTTTTTTTTTAAGTGCCAGGAGGCTGGGGCCAGGCAGGGCAGCCATGGGGGCTTTCTGCTTGGGTACGTATAATTCTTGTGACTACATAATAAAGGTGTGAAGAAATAACCAAAAGCTGTTCCTGGAATTTCTGTTGTGACATTCCCTTTCTGCACTATTCTTGCAACTGTTTCATGCACTTTTTAAATTTAGAATTTACTATAAAAATTACTGAATTTACCTAATAGGCATTCATTGGGTCTTAGAAGCATAGGGGTGGAATAGAAAAATAATATATCACAGACAACCAAATGATATAACTCCTTTGATTCAGAGGCATCCGAAACAGTCTTGAAGTCAAGATGCCCATTTTCAAACAGTCTTTGTTAAACACCTTAGGATATTTAACATATAACAACATTGTTCACCATTATACGAAAATTAAGTTCAAACATAATACTGTCCAGTCCTAGATTAAAAGTGCTCTGTCTGTAGCCTAAATGAGGAAGTGTATTGCCCACAGTAATTCCAAACCACACAGATCACAGTCAAAGTTTTGTTGCACCACCAGTTCAAGTAAGGAAGAAAACAATCCCATCTCTAAACTCCAAAACGATCTGTTTCATTGGTTTTATCAGTATTCTTCTCATTTTCATTCAGCAGTGGCCTATTATCATTCTTATCCTATCATTGTTTTAAAAGTCACCTTACTTACAAATCTTTTGACCAACTGATTTATGAACAGCATTCTGGCTTTCACTCACATCACCACTCTAAGTCACAGTGCTGCTTTGTACTACTGGTGTTTTGTACATCAACTGTACGTTTTTCTATTTCCGATCTGTGAAAACTGTGATTTGATAATGTGGGATCTGCTTCTAAGTGTCACAGTCTGGAGGTTAATCTAAGTAAATTAATGCTGAAGGAAAAGAAAAGTTCATTTTGGTTTGACATTGGATTGGATCTTTCTGTATAAGAATGTCTGTCTATGTTGAGGTTCATGATGGAGCAGCATAAAACCTAGGGAATGTGAGATAGCTTGCATCTACATATGATATTAAATGCGATGCAATAAACTGCCGTTCAGTTTGCACTGGCGTTTATTGCTCCTGGGCAAATTATTTACACGTGCACCCAGAACGGCAGCATGTTGAGCTGGGGTGGTGAAGCCCCAGCTGGAAGGCTCCCAGGGGGTGAGATTGCCAGTCCGGAGCTGCAGCCCCTCCTGCCCCACCTAGCTCAATATGCTGTGGATTGAGGCACAAGGGTGCTATAGTGTAGGGCTAGTCAGCAGGCAGCCCCCACACTGTAGGAGCCTCGTGCAGCAGCCAGCTCCAGTTATCATCTACATATGTGGTAGTAGAGTAAATAACTCTGGTGTAAGATAGTACTTGTGTCAGGCAGTGCTATCCTACAGTGGGGTTAATTAATTTACTTCAGCTAATAGGGGCACACATGTAAATGGTGAAGTTTTACTGTGGAGCCAATTAGTCAACCGCAGTGAAGATGCACCCAGAAACACAAGAAAAGATAATCAGGTGAAGCAAGCAGTTTTTGTTAATTATTAATTAATATTTTAAAATTTATAAAAAGATGCCCTTAACCAAAAATATACAGAAGCATTAGTTACATCAGAAATATAACATCTATTTACAGCAGTAACTTATATCAAGCCAGCACCACGTATGAAAGAACAACCCAACAAAATAAATCAGACAATAATTTCCAAGATGACTTATATTTTGTTTAGTTTAGCTTATTTTTTTCTGCAAGACTTATTGTACTGTATTCCAGTTTCCATTTTGCTATACCTAAAAAGATCCCTTTTGACCATAAAAATATATCTGTAAAAGAAGTCAAGCTAGTTTATGGCACTGAGAAGAATAGTAAAAGCTCACTCCTAAAAATGCAGGAACCTTGTTTTCCAGTTTTCAACTAATTTTACTCTATGCTTAGGATTTCTCATTTTAAAAGTTTTTTCTCCAATAACATGATGTATGTACTTTACCATACACCACGTGAAGATTTTGAAAACTCAGGCCCTAAAAATGCAATACAAAAAATATTTTAGAATTACTCCATCTATGTCTCATGTCTAACCCTGCACATCAAGGCTTAGATGATAGTTTTTAAGTCATGGCCTTTATTGAAGGCAAGGAGAGGCCATAATACCATAATAAGCCTCAGGAAGAATTCTGCCTCAGTCAGCCAGCTTTCAGGCTAAGGCTTTTAAGGAAGAAAAGAGCATGTGTCTGCATGACAGCTCAGCCTCCCTCTAATAATGTACATGAGCCATCCCCTTTTGTGACCAGTCATCTCAGACACAGCCTTGTTCTCAGCCTGCTCTTCTTTCTTGTTGAGTAAACTAGTGGGAACAGAACCTGAACATTCAAGAAAGAATTCCACCAGCCCCTGAAGCTCACTGCATATGAATTGCTTCTCAACTATTATGCCCTCCTTTGGCACCCAGACACCACTTGACACAATGTAGCCCAATGCCTTTTTTATTATGCATGTGTTTGAAGAACCTACCCTATGTGAAATGCTTTTGGCCATACCTGAGGCATCTTTCTCAAGAGTACTGCTTAATCATGAACAATTTTTAATAAGTATGACTGACAGAATATGTGACAATTTGCTTCTACAAATGGAAAGTGTTTATTTTGCTAAATAGGAAAATAGTACAGTAGGGATGACCAAACTGCCTAACACTTCCAGACACAAATCCATTTTTTAACAGGGCCAAGAGCTGTAGGACACAACACTTTTGAGATGCCTGCATCCCAGAAACAATGATTTACACACAGAACCCCAGATTAAATAATAATCTGCTGCTAGTTGAAGTAAAATGAATAAGAAGTAAGAACTGAAGAATAAACAAATAATAATAAAAAAAGAATATATCACAGCTATAGAGAAAGAACATTTATGATTTTATCTAGCCACTTCTCTTACCTCAGGAGATACGTTTAAACTGCCCACAAACCATGTGTGGCTTACAGCTTGGCCATGCTCTACTAGGCTATTGGTTGGGATGTACCAAAATTGCTATTTTGAGATTTTTGTGGAAAATGCAAAATCAGGTGTTTTCCACAAAAATCATAGCAATCCATGAATAAAGCCCCACAAAAAGTTTGGGGAAAAGCGGGGCTTTCTGTAAAAATAAAAGGTTTTTTTTTTTCCTTCCCCCTGGCTGTTGATTGGGAGAGAGGGTTGCCCTCATGCAGCCTCTCAGCCCTGCAGCCTGGGCAGAAAGGGACAGGCCCAGCTCTGCTTTTTTTTTCTGTGCATCAACAGCTGCCTGGCACAGCTGGGCCCATCCCATGATAAGTGCTATGGAGGGTGGGGGCTGAAGCTGGGAGGAGGGGGGCTGGGCTGCTGGGGCAGCATGGCTGGGTTGTGGCGGGGAAGAGAGGCTGGGCTGGCGGGGGGAGGGAAGCCACAGTGGAGGGGGGTGCAGCAGCAGCAGTGACCTATGCCCACACCCATTTGGGGCCAGGGAGGGGCAGTGGAGGAACGGGGATGTGCCAGGGCAGGGGGGAACTGTGGCCTGGCTGAGGTGCAGCAGGGCAGTGGTGGCCCATCCCCATACCAGACTAGGGCTGGGGGGTGGCTTGTCCCCCCTCCCATGTAGGCCAGGGCTGAGTGGAGAGCTGGACCAGGTTGGGGCAGTGGGGCTATGATAGCCCATGTGCCTGCCAGTTGCCTCAGCTAATTGGAGGCTGGGGAGGCACGATCTTCCCACAAAACTGGGGTCCGGGGCTGTGGTGAGTCTGTAAAATTTGGTCCTGGGCTCTGTGATTTCAGTACATCCCTAGCCATAGGTGTTTTAAAATCCAGTACATGAACTCATTTGTATGTATATCTTGTCTTACAGGAAAAGGCCCATCTCCACACTTCTCTTCACATGCTGAAAGGGTGTCATACCTTATTCATAAACACAGCACTAACATACTTCACAAGGGAATTAAGCAAGAATGAAAATTGCTATCCTAATGAGCCTGTGTCATTGCTATTCTTGGGGAGTGTGCACAGCCTCTTTTGAATCTGTGTTTCTGTTGGGATGCACTTTCTGCCTGTCTATCCTCAGCTGCTTTTTCTGTGGCCGTTTATGCTACTGCTACTCCTTCGGGCAATATGGTTTATGAGATGTCAGAGCATCATTCTCAGAGGATATAAACAGCCTGATTTCAGTGCTTATAAGACTGGAATACTGTTGGAAAAGGTCACTAAGCACTTCCAAATGCTAGCAATTAATGTGGTTACTGGATTCAGCTTTAAAGAACACAGCATGAAAGAGGATCCCTTATCCTGTAAGTTAAAGACTGCAGACACAATGGTCATTCGAAGTGACTAGAGTATGCTGCCAAAATTTAAATAGTGGCACTCCTAACTAATCTGTGAGTTCAAAATGAACAGGGCATTTACTTCATTTGTCAGTTCCCCAACTTCCTTTACTTAAAGGAGTCTGACTGTGGTGCTCTGGCTTTTATAATATACACTATTGTTACATGATGGGCAAAAACCCCTAAGCATGGAAGGATCATTGACAGTGCTAGTGACTGACTCCTCACACCAAAAGCAACTGCTCTTCCATATTATATTCAGAAATTTCTCCCTTCTATGTGGTACTTCTAAAAATCACACTGGTTGAGCCATCACTTCAAAAACATGTCAGAAGTATGAGGGGGTGGCCATTTCTTCTTAACATGGCAATACTAGGAATGAAGTTAGTATGTCCAGACCTGAATCCACCATGAGTGTTTAAGTGTTACTTAGGAAAGGACCAAGGCTCCTTCGATCCTGTTTATCCAGGCAGGATGTTTGGGTACCTCCTCTTTGCTGCTAAGTCCTATAAGATTTCTCCCTTTTAAGTCATTTTGGGTTGAAAAAGTCTTTTGCACAGTCCCTTTTACATGTTCATCCAGCTGCCAATGACACTTCTCTTGTGACAGACACTCTGAATTTATTTTTAACATGTTTCAGATATTTTTATATTCTTCTCAGAATCTTTTTTGAAGTAAGAAGCTGTAGTACTGTGACAAATCTTGGCATTGCTTCCTTCTGAAAATTGCCATTAGCTCCTACATTATTGCCAAGGTATATGAACTGACTTGCCTTTTCTATTCATAGACACACAGAATCATGTAGTTTCTAAAATATTGCTTAAGATACAATTTGCTTGGACTGCCCTTCAGTTTTTTTCCATAACTAATTATTACCATCATATTTTAAGTATTCAGCAATCTTTGGGATTTTGCTCACATTGTGGCTGAGCCATCCTTTGGACAAGTATTTTGTCATCAAAAAGTAAATTTTCCAGTGTACCTTTTTTAAATCATGCAATGCCTGGGTTTTAGCCATCTGTGTTTTTTCTCATCATGAAGTCAATGACAAATAAAAAAGTATGGACACAAGTAATACTTAGGTTTAACTAGAGTTGAAATCTGAAGTGGATGAGCCTGTTAGACTAGTTTATGCCTGGAATGGTTTGAAAGTGTACCTAGAATTTCCATACTGTTTTGAACTGGTACACTGTGAACTAATTCAATGTCCCAGATGGACACCAATTGTTCTGTGACACAGGACTCTTCAGACCTCTTGGGATCCCATACTGCTTTGCTCCTCACACACTCCTCCATATGATGGCTGTAACCTGCCACTCTGGTACATAGCCAGAACTTTACTTCACCATCCCTAAACCCTCTTTTTTCCCCTTTGTTGGCATTTTTCATTCATGAGCTCTAGGCCTGTGTGAATAGGGAACAGTAAAAGCTCTGTTATCTGACACCCCCTGGGAATGGGGGATGCCAGGTAACAAAATATGCTGGTTAATTGAGCAGCCAGGGCCCGGTCTGCTGCTTCTTCTCCTCCAGCATCGCCGCCCCTCACGGCACATCACTGCCCCTCCTGTGGGCCCTGTGAGACAAGGAGGTGGGCCTACACAGCTCCGCACAGCTCTGTTATGCCCCAAGGCCCTGAGGCCTTGGAGAAACTGGAAATGCCATGATGGGAACTTCTAGTTTCACTTTATCTTACAAACTGGTTAATTGAGCATGCTGACTTGTAAGATGCAGGATAACAGAACTTTTACTGTATTCAATTTGGGTTTGAATTCAGCCAATTTGGATGCCAGCAATTTGGAACAAGCAGGAGGAACTTGCCCTCCTGTTAGCTAACATAAACCTGGATTTAGTGGGGCTCACTGAAACATGGTAGGATTCAACCCATGACTGGGCAGTAAACATCAAGGGCTACAGATTGTTCAGCCAGAATAGAATGGGGAGGAAAGGCGGCGGTGTGGCGCTCTACATCAAAGAGCAATACACGTCCTCAACAAACAGCAGTGGGTCAGAGGAGGGGCAGACTGAAGTGCTCTGGATTAGAATACAAGGGGGTCGAGGGGAAAGGGACTTAATGGTGGGTGTCTACTACAGACCACCCAACCAGGGGGAAAAGCTGGACTGGGAATTCTCAGGTCAGCTTGCGGAGGCAGTTAAGTCAAGGGACGCGGTCATCATGGGTGACCTAAATAACCCAGACATACGCTGGGAAGAGCAGTCAGCCAGGCTCCTAGACTGGTGACCTGGTGAGGGGACTGTGGATTCTCAACCACCTGGGCAATAGCGATCATTGCCTACTGGAATTCACCATCCAGTGCAGGGTGTCAAAGGCCTGCAGCAAGGCAGCAGTCCATGACTTCAGGAGGACAAATTTCAATGAGTTAAATAGATTAGTCGGGGAGGCACTGAGGTCCTGCAGGAGAGGGGAGTTGGGAGTCCAAGATGAGTGGTCATTTCTTAAGGAGACAATTCTCCAAGCCCAAAGAGTGACTGTCCCAATGCAAATCAAAGGGGGCAAGAGTGCTCAAAAGCTCCCATGGCTCACCAAAGGCATTCAGGAATATCTGAAAGCTAAAAAGGACACATACACCCAATGGAAGGGAGGGTCTGTCACCAAGGAGGATTAGACCTCCATTGCTTAAAACTGTAAGGGTGCTGTTAGGAAGGCTAAGGCGGAGAAGGAACTGGGACTAGCAACCCAGATTAAAGATAACAAGAGATCCTTTTTTAAACACATAGGGAGTAAAAAGAAGGCACTGGGTAATGTGGGGCCCCTGCAGGACACTCTTGGCAATCTGGTGGTTGCACCAGATGTTAAAGCTGACCTCTTTAACAAATTCTTTGCCTCCATTTTTATGAGCAGGGACCAGGACATCCCCCACCACTGGGATTCTGGACAGACTCAGGAGAGGTACAGCCACACCCATAGTCAGAGAGGACCTAGTCAGGGAACTTCTGGTGGGACTGGATGTGTGCAAATCAGCAGAGGGAGTTAGCACAGGAAACCGTACCCTAAATTCTCGAAAGCAAAACTCATGTCATGTGTATGTGTTATGCCACAGTGTCACCCATGTCACCAGTTTTGCTTGTCCACAGCTTGAGGTGGGTTCTGGGGTCCTGATGATCTCAGAATAGGCTACCCTTTCTAGCAGTTTCATCTGAATCAGCCAAAGGACAAAAAAGTTATAGATATTTCATTGATTCCCCATTATACCCTATGGCCAAATCTCTGATTTGGAAGCTCTGAATCGATTTGGAAAGCCTAAAGCTTCCCACAATTTGATTCAGATTCATAGATTTGGTCTCCAAATCATCTCCAAATCTGAATAATGATCCAAATTTTTGCAAAGCCCTAATGTGCTTCTTTGCACTGCTTGGTCAATAACAGCTATCTTTCTAAAATCAGCTGTGACCTTAGTCCTTACTCAACCATGACCCATCACCCTCTGTATCCTTCCTCTGCCAGGCCACTGGGAGCCCAAAACTATGGGTCCAAGTGTTCCCTCCTTCCCAGGCACCCCAAGTCAGGCAAGCATACTTTAGAGTTCAGTCAAGCACAAACTCTTTTTTCAGGAGAGAAGGGAAAGCAGAAAAGTGAAAACACCCCCAGCCACAGATCACCCCCTCAGACATCCCGAGATTCCCAAAGTATACATACAAGCACTCCCCTCAAAACTCATCCACTGTAAGGAAGGCAGGGCTGGATGGTCACTCCCAACCCCTGCTCTTGGGGCTACAGTACTTCATCACCCAAAAGGGGACAGTTTTACCTGGAATGCCAGGGCACTGTATGTGTGGATGTCTTTGACCTGAGACAATCGTGAGCCACTTCACAGACAATGAGGTTTTGGAACAGTTCAATTATAATGTATGTCCACATTCTAGGAGAAAGTATTTTTCCTTGAAACAGCGAACATTGAAAGAATGAGAACCGGTGTCTATGTCAAACCATTATATTGAGTCTGTCCTTATTTTAATTTTACCAGATGAACCTTGACATAAATCCTTGATAACTTTTTATTGGCCTGTCCTTTTAAGTTGTTCCAAAGTGAGTCACAACGCAGGCTGTCAAATGCCTTTTTAATACTGTTGTTTACAAGAGTAATTTTGCTATAATTTTGCTCTTTGATTATTCTTTGTTTGTAAATGGTGTAAATGTATTATATTGTGGATCAAAATGGAGATTGCTCTTCCTTTAAATTTTCCTCAACTGCTTCATTTGTTTAAGACAATACTCTAAAAGACTTTGCCTATCACCAAAGGAATATAACACATTACAAGTTACTGTTAGGTCAGCATTCTTTAGAATTTTGATTATAATGCCAGTTTCCTGTTGTTGTTGAGGATTTCTTTTGTCTGTACTTTGTTGAAAATGTCAGAGATATTTAGCAATATTTTCATGATTACAAACGTCTAACCTTGCCCCATCGCCTCCGTAGCTTTCCCAGCTTTTAAAATGTTGCATTGCATCTTTCAGTTTGAGTGTGATATCAGATTTTGTTTTATATATATATAATTTATATATTTATATAAATATATAAATAAATTATTTGCCAAAGTTATAGTCTGTTTAGCACCATTTGACAGTGCTTTGTCCATTGCTTTCTTTGGTCATTTTTTGTGATTAAGATCTTTCTGTATTGATCATTAATCAACCAGTAGGCTGGTCCCAATTTTCCAGGTAGAAACTTGTTGATAAGGTTTTTAATATAAATTTTATCTATTACTTTCCACAGTGACATCCATATATTTCTTCTTTTTGCCTTCTTAGGCTTCTTGTTTTATTGATTGTTCCCTTTGGTTTCTACCTATTACTAGAGGTGTTTTTGAGAACATGATGTTTGCTTGGCACTCTTTTTTCATTCATGCACACATATGCATCTGTTTTTATTCAAATTTAAATTTGCTAGTCTGGAAGCCAAATGCAGTTATTGATGTGTATATAATACTGTCACATTAAAAGGTCCATAAGTTGTCAATGTTGACTTCCTGCTGATCTGTTTTTCTGTTCAATTTGAAAATCCTACTGTAATATCTTATCTGTTCACCTTAAGCTGACATATTTACTATAACTTTTTTCTTTTGTGAGGGGGAGGAGAGTGATTTTCTTTTAGTTGGTTTTCAAGTTTGTCATGCATAAATTGTAGCCACTACCACAAATCTACTCATTCCTATACTTTAGCACATTAAAGAGTTGATTGATATTTTCTTCTAATAAAGGCAGCCTGTCTGACTGTCAGGGGAATTCAAATCAATTTATTTACCTTATTTACTAGGTCTTTTTGTAGGAACAGTACTCCATCAATTCCAAGCGCTAACCCTGGGTTAAAAGTTCCACCCATTTTTTACCATCTTGATTTTTGGAACCAAGAACCACTTATCCATTTAATTCTCCTATCTCCTCCATCATCCACAATCTGGGTAATAAAACTCATTACACAAAGCATATTCCATTTTTAGAAATACTGTCAGTTTTTAAGAATACTGTCAAAGTTTATATTCAATCAAAATTTACCTTAAGCTCACAATGTAGATATTGTCTTTTGATGCCTAGCAATGTACAGTTGTCATGCTCTTGTATTGTTTGAAATATATGAAAAGGCAAGGTATACATGGATGCATGGGTGGATCCAGAGTGAGTAAGGCTGCAAAACTGCAACTCACTTTGGCTATGCAGCATTTGAACTCCCAGGACAGGTTCTCACTGAAGCCTTTGTTTTACTTGGCTCTGGAGCCCAGAGGGTGAGTGCTGCCACCTCTGCTTGTCCCCTTCTTTCTCCTGAATTCTTTTGGCTGGGGATGGGAAAGGAAGGGTGAAGAGCAGCAGCATTCACCCCTGGGCTCTGAAGTCACACAAATAAAGGGCTCTAGTCAGACTCTGTCCCAATCATCTGGTGAATTCTGTACTCTTTGGCAGTAGCATGCACTGCCTGGGAAGTGAGAACAAAGATCACTACATGTGTGGCACAGCCAAAGTATGGGGGTTAGCATTTCCCTTGCCCCATTTCTGGATCCACTGATAGCAGTCAGTACAGAGGTAGTTCAGCCAGATGCTCTTTACAGTGTTTTAATAAAATATAATTCAAGGCCACCACATTTTGTTCATCCCTAATGAAATCTTAGCAAGAATGTATAGTAAAAGTTATCCAGGAACCAGAGATTTCTGCTGAAAACTATTATATATCCTGATGGGTAGATCCACCTCCTTGGAGGTGGAAGTTGTGGGTTTGAGTCTCTTCAGGCTAAGGAGATCCTAGATCTCATGCCTCCTACTTCCTGAGAAAGTACTTTATCCACTAGTTTATTATGCAAAAGTTCATAGAGTATAAAGCCAGAAAGGACCTCAGCAGATCATTGTGTCCAGCCTCTTGCACCAAGGAGGAAAGATAGCTGGGGGCCAGGTGACCCCAGAAAGGTAACTGTCTAGTTTCCTCTTGAAGATTTCCAGGGTAGGTGATTGCACCACCTCTGAAGGGAGCTTATTCAGTGGTCTGGACACTGTGACTGTGAAGAAGATTTCCCTAATGTTGAGCCTGAATCAGTCTTCCAGGAGTTTGAGGCCATTACTCCTAGTTTTTTCCTTGGGTGCCCTCATGAACAGTTGCTCAATGAGCCCTTGATGTACTCCCATAGCATAGTGGTAAGCTGCTACCAGGTCTCCTCTCAGCCTTCTTTTCTTCAGACTGAAAATCCCAGAACCTTCAGCCTTTCCTCATGTGGCTTGCTGTGTAAGATTCTGATTGTATGGGTGGCTCTTCTTCACACTCTCTCAAGCTTGTTCATGTCCCTGTTAAAGTGTGGTGCCCAGAACTGGATGCAGTACCCCAGCTGTGGTCTCACCAGTGCTGAGTACAGCAGAAGAATCACCGCCTTGGTTTTGCTTGAGATGCATCAATTGATGCATGCCAGAGTATTATTTGCCCTACTGGATACAGCACCACACTATCAAGGGTGACGTAAACTTTCAAGACATCTGCTGGAAAGAGCAGTCAGCCAGGTCTGACCACTCACATAAGTTCCTAGCCAAAATGCAGGACCTCCATCTAACCCAGGAGGTGCACAGCCCCACCAGGGGAGACGCCTTGTTGGACCTGGTGCTAGCCACAGGTGATGATCTAGTGAGGGGGCTGCGGGTGCTCAACCACCTGGGGGACAGGGATCATTGCCTGCTGGAATTCACCATCCAGCACAAGGTGGCAAAGGCCTGCAGCAAGGCAGCAACCCTAGATTTCAGGAGGGCGGATTTCAATGAGCTAAGTAGAATAGTTGGGGAAGCACTAAGGTCACAGAGGGGAGGGGAGCTAAGTGTCCAAGAAGAGTGGTTTCTCCTTAAGGAGACGATCCTCCAAGCCCAAAGGGAGGTAATCCTAAGATGGATCAAAGGGAGCAGGAAGGCACAAAAGCCCCCATGGCTCACCAAAAGCATCCGAGAATGTCTTCTAGCTAAAATGGAAGCATACACCCAATGGAAGGGAGGGGCCATCACCAGGTAGGACTATACTGTGGTTGGTTGGGGATGCAGGGGGGCAGTCAGGAAGGGCAAGGCGGAGATGGAACTGGGACTAGCTACCCAGATCAAGGACAACAAGAAGTCCTTTTTTAAATACATAGGGGGCAAAAAGAAGGTACTTGGTAATATGGGGCCCCTGCAAGACATGCTAGGAAATTTGGCTGTCACACCAGATGACAAAGCTAACCTATTTAATGACTTCTTTGCCTCCATTTTTCTGAGCAGGGACCAGATCAGCTCCCCACTGGGCCCCCCTCAGGCCCCAGGGGAGGCACACCTAGGCCAAGGGTCAGTGAGGATCTAGTTAGGGAACTTCTGGAGGGACTGGATATATTTAAATCAGCTGGTCCAGAGGATCTCCACCCGAGAGTGCTGAGGGAATTACCTGAGGTCATTGCGGGAGCCCTGGCACAGCTTTACGAGCACTCATGGTGCTCTGGTGTGGTGCCAGAGGACTGGAAAAGGGCCAATGTTGTTCCAATCTTCAAAAAAGAGAGGAGAGAGGACCCAGGAAACTATAGGCCAGTTAATCTTACCTAGATCCTGGGTAAGGTTTTTGAAGAGAATTATTCTGGCACATGTACCATCCAGAGAGTGGTAGTGGATGGGTCATTTTCGACCTGGAGGGATGTGGGCAGTGGGATTCTGCAGAGCTCGGTCACTGTTCAACATCTTCATAAGTGACTTGGACGAGGGGGTAAAAAACACCCTGTTCAAATTTGTTGATGACACTAAGATGTGGGGGGATGTGGGCACATTAGAAGGAAGGAATAGACTACAATTGGACCTAGACAGGTTACAGGGGTGGGAAGATGAGAATAGAATAGGATTCAACACTGACAAGTGCAAGGTGATGCACCTGGGAGAAAGAACCAGTACCATACCTACAGGCTGGGGAACTCCCTTCTCATCAGTGCAGAGGCAGAAAAGGATCTTGGAGTCATCATTGATGTCAAGATGAACATGGGCCAGCAGTGTGGGGATGTAGTCAGGAAGGCCAACTGCACCTTGTCATGCATCCACAGATGCATCTTGAGCAGGTCCAAGGAGGTGATCCTTCCCCTCTATGTGGCACTGGTCAGGCTGCAGTTGGAGTACTGTGTCCAGTTTTTGGCGCTGCACTTCAAGAGGGATGTGGACAACATGGAGAGGTCCAGAGGAGGGCCACTTGCATGATCAGGGGGCAGCAGGGCAGGCCCTTCGAGGAGAGGCTATGAGACCTGAACCTATTCAGCCTCCACAAGAGAAGGCTGAGGGGGTATCTAGTGGCCTGTTATAAACTAGTCAGAGGGGATCAGCAGACATTGGGGGAAGTCCCTGTTCCCCCAAGAACTACCAGAGTGACTAGAAATAACGGTCACAAGCTGGCAGAGGGTAAATTTAGTTTAGACATCAGGAGGTGCTTCTTCACTGTCAGGGCGGCTAGGGTCTGGAACCAACTTCCAAGAGAAGTGGTGCTGGCTCCTACCCTGGGGGCCTTTAAGACAAGGCTAGACAATCACCTTGCTGGGGTCATTTGACCCCAGTACTCTTTCCTAACATGGCAGGGGGTCGGACTTGATATTCTGCTCAGGTCTCTTCCCACCCCACCAACTATGAAAGTATTGGCTCATATTCATACTGTGGTCTATTATTACCCCCTTTTCATTCGTGGTGCTAGTCAGTTTGATGCCACCAAACCTGTAGGAGTGTTGGGGGTTGCTCATCCTAAGGTGGAGCACTTGACATTTCTTGATGTTGAATTTCATCAGATTCTAATTCACCAAGCTTGCTAGCCTGTCTATGTTCACCTGTATCTGTAGCCTATCTTCAAGTGTGACTATGCTTCCCCATAACTTTGTGCCATCAATGAACTTGGCCAGTGAGTTTTTAACCCCCCACATCCAAATCATTAATAAAGATGTTGAAAAGCACTGGACCAAGCATGACCCCTGTAGGACACCACTTCCTACTTCTTAGCAGGATGACATAGATCTGTTTACTTTGATTCTCTGGGTCCTATCCAACATCCAGTTTCTCACCCACCTGAATGTCTCAGAGTTAAGCCCACAATCCTCCAATTTTCTCTGGAGGACATTATGGGATACTAGATCAAGGCCTTTTGGAAGTCAAGGTATACAAAGTTGGGCATCTCACTTACAACACTAATCCTTTACATACCCTGAAATGTAAATAAATGAAATGACTGAACTTAAATGATTCAGAGTTGCCTTTTGTGCAAAGATGAGACTGGTCAACTGGGATAATAGAAAATTCTGTGCTTGTCAATTAACCCAAGTTGATACTTGTCACTTAGAAGTGGAGTTCACGTCTGTATTCAATATCACTACCTTAGCTAACTACTTTATATATGCATATGTGCAATCAATACTCATTGGCATGGATTTTAAGATATTAGAACAACTGTTACTGCATGATGAAATTAAAGAGGTGTTGGGTCAAAATGCAAAACGGGCTGAAAGTATGAATATAGCTGCTGAACATAACCATGAAATTGTCAGGGTGTTTGATGCTGTAGCCAACACTGGGAGTCATCAGTGTCTTTCTTTGGATGGCCCCCCATGGAAACCGGTGTATGGAACCCGATGCTATACCCTGTTGTAAGTGTATTAATTGGTCAAGTATCTTTGGAAATTATGAGTGTAGCCACTCTAGTATGATTGATGTATGCTCACTGAGTGACAAAATTGGCCAGTCTGAAGTTTAGAACAACTGAGCTTCTGAATGAGGAAATTTTGAGATGACCCAATGGAGATGAAGATGATTACGTTTCTATGTATGGTGATGTCAATGAAAGTAAAGGAGTGAATATAAAAGATGATCTCTGCATGTATGATGAGGTGTGAAATGGATGAGAATAGAGAATGTTGTACATGAGTTATTGTTGACAAGTCTATATATGGGTAAGTGTTAGGTAATTGTTCAAACCAGACCTTAGTCCCATGTCATGAAAGCATCATAACATCTAGTCCCTCTCCAAACTGAGGTATAAGGTCGCCATAATGTTTGGGTATGGCAACAAAGTCAGTTACAGTAAGCCCATGACCCAGCCCCTTATATTATTGGTGATGATACCTTATGGATAGTCACCTATTGAAAGGTACAAAGGAGGGGACTGTAGAGGCAAAGATGAGACCTGTGTCATGGTCTGCATATAGATGCTTCGACCTTTGCATGACCTATTCTTCAGAGGCTTATGTCACCACCTGAGACCCCACCCATAACAGTGTCATGCGTAGAAATGGGGCTGTGTGCTGTACTTGAATGGGGCCATGAGAACTAGGACTATAAAAGCAGCTCGAGGGTGTGGAAAGTGTGTGTCTGTATGTGCGTGTCTGTCTGGGTGTGCTTATGACTGTGGCAAAGTGGGACTCCCCGCCTAGCCACAGTGCTAGGTTCCCCACTGGGCATACCCCCCCACCTGACTTTCCTGCCATGCTTTGTTCTTAATTAAAGATTTTAATTAGGCAGGAGGTTGCCCGTTTACTGCCCCGATGCCAGGGGGCACTATCTGCAGTTCCGTACCTCCCCTACACCACAGCCCACACCTCGTGGATGGCATCCAGATGTTACAGTGCTCCCAGCCTACAGCCAGAGCAAGCTTAGGCAAGGCCATCAGGCCCCAGTCACATGTACATTCATACCATCCACCTCTCACTCAGGCCTCATACACTCCACCCTCTCTCACAGGGTCTCTTTCATCCATCAGCAACTTATTCTGCCTTGTTCCCTCTTGCAGCAAGCCCCTTAGGCTATAGGCTTAGCTAGTCCATCCCCCAGGTGGCAGGCATACTGTCTTTTGGGCCTCTCCTGTGACCCTCACCATGGTAATGGCCAGCCAATTAACCGACCTGGACTAAGCTTACTCTGGCCCTTTCCAAGGGCAACACTATGTGTATAAACATGTACTGGGCCCTCACCCCTCTAGTTCTTCTTCCCCTTCACTGGGGCTCCCCATCTCTTCCCCTTCTCTGGGGCTGCACACCACCCCCTTTACTTGGGGCTCTCATTTCTGCCCTCCTCACTTGGGGCCATGGGGCTTCTCTCCTGGTAGGCTCAGGTGGCCATAGCTGTGCCTGGCCCCAACTCTTCCTCCTTGGGGTATTACACCCCACAGGGCTCAGGTAGCCTCAGCTGTGCCTGGCCTCCACTCTCTCTGATGGTACATAAACCCACCCAAAGATAAGGGCTAGGGTTAAGGCACCCCTACCCACCTTTCACCAAGGTGGTAACTGGCCTGGCATTTCCTAGGGGCTCCCATGCCATTGACAACCCCACCAGGCCACCCACTCCTAGCACGGTCAGTTTTAGGTCAGGCCCAGGCAACTCCTAACCATCCCCTACAGCTTCTTCCTTACCTCCAGAACATTATAGAGCCTTGCAGCCAAACAATGTTACTGCTTCCACAGCCAGCAGGGAACTGAACTGTTTATATAGGCAGCCAGGGATCTAAAATGGCTGCCTCAATCAAGCACCTGCTGGCTGCTTGGCTCTGGTCTTAAAGTAGTAAGCACTCACAGTGCCCTGCCACACATCTTCCCCCTTCAAATGGTACCAGGGGAAGGTTCCCCCTGCTGCTTCTTCAAAAACAGAAGCCTATGAGATCCCTCAAGTGGGAAGCACCCACAAAGGTGCTCTGTCACAGTTACTGCATAGGTATACCTGTGAACCAAGACAGAGTGGGGGGACCTTAAATGTTGTGCATGAGTCTTCAAGTCAATCAAGGATCAGAAGCATGGTGTTCCAGCCCAGTTGCTATGTAGTGAGAAGCCCTCCACCACTGGACCACTCCCAGGGATTGTGATAGGAAGAGGTTGGCTCCCCAGTTTATTTCCACTGGGTGTATTTGGCACAAGTGTAGCAACCTCCCTATCCTTTTGCGTAAGTATCACTCTTCTCTCAAGGTTTAATTCTTAGTTGACTGAGACAGCTTTGGAAGGTTCTGGATTCTTTGGGAAGCTAAGGTCTTACCTCAACACTGGTTGAATAAAGTTCACCCCCTCCCTTCTCTGGAATAAGCTCCTCATTTTGATTGTTTCCCTGATGTTATTGTCCATACGTGTTTTAAGTTCTGGTACTATTGTTTATAAGTGATTTTAACAACAGTGGTGTGCGTATAAAATTTCTTCATTAATAAACCATCTTGTTTGAGAACTCTAACACCTGTGGTCTTGTGGAATGATTATATAAATTAATCAATTAATCCCTCAATTCTCTGATTCAATCTAATGGTGATTCAATATGGGAGATTGGGTTGAAGCCATCTGAGGGGCAAAGTTTTATCCCTTCATTGGCTGGACAGTAAAGCCACTGTTTTGATATAACACTAATTAGACTCGTAATTAGTCCAGGCTCAATTTACGAGTCAAGCATCTAAGCTCTGGAGAGCATGGATGTTTGGAGGCACCTTGGTCCCTAGGAATCAGAACTTGGGGTAGATGTGATATTTTTTTATTAGGCTAACTAGACTTTTGCAAAAAGAATTATGTTCCTAGTGTTTCCTATGAACTAGCTCTAAGCATCTGGCACTGCTCAGAGCCTACATGCTCTGGATTATTCCTTAGTGTCTCTCCATCATTTTTATAAGGAGTTTAGGCACTAGGCTTGCACAAATAGGGAAGTATTTGATTTGGATTCAGCCAAATTGGAGGAAAGTGATTTGATGCAGATCACTGCCCCAAATTGATTCGGCTTTGCAAGATTTGGTGCTGATTCAGAGAGACTATAATGGGGAATCACTGAAATACTTATAACTGTCATTTTTTGTATGATTCAGATAAAAATTGCAGGGATGGTAGCCCCTTCTGAGAGAATAAGGTCTGTCAAGTTTCAAGGAGATAGGTGCAGGGGTTCCTGGGAAGTTGCACCTCAGGCTGCTAACAAGTGTGCATACTTGGCATCATCTGCCACCTCACGCCATGTGTGACTGTGTGTGTGTGTTAAGGCACAGTGGGGTGAAAACTGCAGGCATACTAGCCCCTGCTGAGGCCATGAAGCCTTCCAGCTTTCAAGGACCGCCAGCTCGATCCCAAGATCCAACTACAAGCTTTTTAACTACAGCAACTTTAATATATGCTATTGGAGCTGGAATTACCACAGCTGCTGCCACCAGACTTGCCCTGCAATAGATCCTTGTTAAAAGATTTAAAGTGTACTCATTCCAATTACAGGGCCTCAAAAGAGTCCTGTATTGTTATTTTTCGTCACTACCTCCCTTGGTCAGGAGTGGGTAATTTGCGCGCCTGCTGCCTTCCCTGGATGTAGTAGCCATTTCTCAGGCTCTCTCTCTGCAATTGAACCCTGATTCCCTGTTACCTGAGGTCACCATGGTAGGCACAGAAAGTACCATCAAAAGTTAATAGGGCAGACATTCGATTGCGTCGTCATCACCACGGGGGCGTGCGATTGGCCTGAGGTTATCTAGAGTCACCAAGGTGGCCAGGCAAGCCCAAGTTGGTTTTGGTCTGATAAATGCACGCATCTCTGGAGGTCAGCACTCATTGGCACGTATTAACTCTAGAATTACCACAGTTATTCAAGTAATGGTTGGAGCGACCAAAGGTGCCATAACTGATTTAATGAGCCATTCACAGTTTTGCTGTAGAGGCCATGTGTACTTAGACATGTATGATTTAATCTTTGAGACAAGCATGTGCTACTGGAAGGTCAACCAGGTAGCCGTGCTCCTTGGGTGAGGGAGAGCGGGGTAAGGGAGCTTCATGGATGGGTACCCACTGGCTCCCACAAGGGTCGGCGACTTTCCCGCCTGCAGTCCCCCACCCCTCAGTAGCCCTGCAGGGCCCCTTCCCCAAGGAAAGCAAGGCAGGGACTGCAGTGCAGCAGCACAGGGAAGTACAGCAGGGAGGGAAGGGCAGGTGCCAGGCTGGAGCCTGAGTGCCCTCTTCCCACTCAGGGTGCCCCCCCCAGGCAATGCCTCCACCAGCATCAACCCACTCAACAATTGCTAGAGAAGTTGGCATCCACAAGACGCGGAGGGCGGAGGGGCAAGGTGAGGACCCATGTGGGGGGGCGGTCAGACCACTAGGAGGGGCTCCCAGGGTGGCTCAGACTCAGGTGGCATGGTTTTGGCCAAACCTCCTCCTATGGAGGGCAGGAGGAAGAGCTTCATTTCCAACAGAGGGGGTCACACTGGTAGGGGAAGTAGCCATTTCACCTGAACATTGGTGGGGGGGACCACTGGCCTGCTAAGGGCCTTCCCTGATGTGACTACAGCTGCCACATTGATTGGTAGAGAGGAAAAAAAAAGAAGGGGGGGGGCAACCGCCTTGCCAGAACACTGGTGTTGGACTGCCGGACTGCAAAGAGCCGTCCCTAAAAGTTTGCTGTATCAAGTGGCAAGTGGAGCACAGTGGCGGCATCCAGGGTATGGCCCAGGCCTGCAGAAGATGTGGCCCGGGGGTTTGGGCCAGGCGTGACAAATCGGACTTGGACCGGGAGCTCATGCACCACATTGTCCACCGTCTCCATCTCAGCAGCAGGGCACAAAACTTGGTTTGGCCCCTAGATGCAGTACGGTTTTCGTCCAGAGCTTTCTCTCACCACCCTTCTGGAACCAAAGATGGACATTTAGGGTCCTGAAAAATGTGTCCCTGAAAATCTCCATGAACGTTTCCTCAAAGTTTTGTGGATGTGGCACCTGGCCTCGCCAAGGGGGTGAACCACCAAAAGTGTCTGACCACCTGGATCAAAGGGTCAGGCAGCGTGCTCAAAAACAACCTCATACAAACTTCCGTGCCATGCCGGGGGACCCATGTCAACTGCTTGCCATGGAGCACAGTGAAATTTTTTTAAGTCCCATGCCAAACATCAGGTCAACCCGGTTCTCCAGCAGGAGAACCCTGCCACCCTCAAGGAAGCACCCTGGTTGGCCCGGCTCTGGGGCAGGTCACTGGAATGAAGCCAGAATTGTGACTGGGCTCCTGGAACTCTTGCCTGGCCTGGCCTACTGGATTGGACCCTCTCCAGACCTCTGGGTAGATATGGCCTCATGGAAGGCTGCCCAGGCTCCTGCCGCCTCTACCCAGGCCAGCTGCCCCTCGCCGTGGTCACTGGGCTCTGACCCCAGGGCCCCACATCCCTGCTGGGACCCTTTGAGCTGCCCCTGGCCTGCCCAGCACTGAGGCAGGTCACCAGAATGAAGCTGGAATTGTGGCCAGGCTCCTGGAACTTTCGCCCAACCTGGCCCCAGGATCAGTACCCCTCCGGACCTTCAGGTGGACATGACCTTGTGGAGGGCTGCCCGGGCTCCTGCTGCCTCAGCCTGGGTCAGCTGCCCCTCACGGAGGTCCCTGGGCTCTGACCTTGGGGCCCCACATCCCTGCTGGGACACTTTGAGCTGTCCCTGGCCTACCCGGCCTCTGGGCAGGTCACTGGGATGAAGCCAGAATTGTGGCTGGGTTTCTGGAACTCTTGCCCAGCCTGACTTGCTGGATTGGTCCCCCTCTGGACCTCTGGGTTGACTTTGCCTCATAGAGGGCTGCCCAGGTTCCTGCCACCTCTGCCCAGGCTAGCTGCCCCTCAATTGGGGTTCCTGGACTCCAACCCCAGAGCCTCACACCCCTGCCAGGACCCTTCGAGTTGGTGTCCGTGGTGGCTGAGATGGCTGGTGTGGGACAGGGAAGGCCTGTCCAGGGGGTAGCCCCAGCCACGTCAGCCCCCAGGAAACTAGCTGGGACCTGAGAGAAACCTCACCCCCCCCAACAGGAAGGCGCTGGCCATGGCAGCGAGTCATGGCTGCTGCCCTTCTGGGTGGATGCTTCTCCCCCCTCATGGGTTCATGGAGCAGGTAGGCTGCAGAAGCAGGAAGAGACAGGTGGGTGGAAGCCCGCTGTGCCCCCACTCCCCCAAAGCCCCCCCAGAGACCCCACAGCAGCCATGGGACCCCCTGCCGATCTCCAGCACAGCCAGAGGTAAGCGGGGCCCATGGTGGGAGGAGGTTAACCCCTAGAGAGTGGGAGGAGGCAGCTGAGTGGGAGCTGGGCTGGGTCTCACCCCAGCCCGGACCCTACTTTGCCCAGTCCCCCAGGGAGAAAGGTATGGGGAGGGTACTCACCGGTCCCTCTCCAGTGGGGCAGGGTCCCCCAAATCCTGGGCAGGGCCACCCAGCCCAAGAGCAGTTTAATTGATGGCAGGCCCACATGTGTGCAGTTTAAAAGGGCCCACCAACAGCAAAAAAAAAAAAAAAAAAAAAAAAGTTAGGGTCCAGGACCGGCAAGAGATATGCAGGTGAAAGTCCGCTGTGTCCCTACTCCCCTGAAGCCCCCCACAGACCCTCCAGCAGCCATGGAGTCTCCCGCCAACCCCCAGAACAGCCAGAGATAAGTGGGGCTTGTGGTGGGAATTAACCCCTAGAGAATGGGAGGAGGCGGCGGCTGAGTGGGATTTTGGTAGACAGTTCCAGCTGTAGCCAGCCTACCAGTGGCATGACATGGATGGGCATGCGGCACACTCCGAAGATCCCCTTGGGGTCTGTGGCTCCCCCCTCTGGAACCTCAGAGATGGCCACCCAGACGGAGCCTATGGTTCTGAGCTCCCGTAGATGGAGCCCCTGGCTCTGGGGACTAGGGGCATGGCTACCTCCCCTTGTGGGGTATGCTCCCTTTTGGAGTCTCTGGTGCGCCAGCTGGAGGAGCTCCAGGCCACAGTCCAGAGACTGCATGCCATCAGGGATTTTGAGCAGGAGATTGACTCCTACTGCCAGGCCTTTCTCCCTCAGGAGCCAGAGAGTAGACCATGGTCTCCCACCAGGACAAGGGAGGATTCTGGGACCTCCCCTTCTGTCCAGTCAGGGGCATGGACCAAGGTGGTCAAGGGCATTAAGGCCCACCGCATCAAGGCCCCTGCCCCGCTGAAGCTTAGCAACAGGTATGCACCTCTTGCTGCTTCAGCAGAATCTGCTGAGTTGCCAGCTCCTGCAGGCAACACAGGCTCAACTGCAGCTACTGCCCACACTCTCCCCAAGACAAAACATAAAGTGTTTGTTGTGGGAGACTCCATCCTGAGGGGGACAGAGGGAGAAGTCTGCTGCTGACCTGCTCCACCAGGCTTTAAACTAAGCCCCTGGGAAATGGGGGGACTACTGCCACTGCTGATCCACTTAGCAACCATTGCAAAGCCAGCAGGCCAAGGCACTTAAGGGAGCTCACCCCTGCCTCAGCCCTGGTATAATCTGTAGGCAAGGCAAGAGCCCCCAAGGGGACACTTGCCTGCCTGTACACAAATGCCAGGAGCTTGGGAAATAAGCAGGAGGAACTTGTCCTCCTGCTTAATGCAAACAATTATGACATCATAGGAATAATGGAGACCTGGTGGGACTCCACCCATGACTGGACCATGGGTATAGATGGCTATAACTTGTACAGGAGGGATCGAGTAGATAAAAGGGGTGGGGGTGTAGCTCTCTATGTTAAGGAAAGCTACACGTACCTGCAAGCTGATGTTGGTGATCAGAGGGGACAACTGGAGACCCTCTGGGTTAAAGTCCATGGGTAACATGGCACAGGGGACACAACGGTGGGATCTACTACAGACTTCCCACCCAAAGTCAAGAGCTTGACCAGGAGTTCTCCTGGGAACTGGCTGAGGCCACATGCTCCAGGGCCATGGTTGTCATGGGTGACTTCAATTACCCAGTCCTCTTGTGAGAGGATCACTCAGCAAAATCCGAGTGGTCGCAAAGCTGCCTATCACATGTGGATGACCTCTACCTGACTCAAGAAGTCTACGGGCCAATGAGAGGCAAAGTGCTGCTTGACCTGGTACTGAGGATGACCTAATCAGTGACCTAGTGATCAATGGGAAGCTGAGTGACAGCAACCATGAGTTGATCACCTTCACCATACCTCATAAAGCTGGCAAGTCAGTCAGCAACACAGAAGTCTTTGACTTCAGGAAAGCTGACTTTGAAAAGCTCAGGAGGCTTGTAAGTGAGGCCCTAAGGAACCACAACCCCAGGGGGAGGGGAGTTCAAGAAGAGTAGTTGCTCCTCAAGGGAGTGATTCTCAATGCACAAACTAAGTCTATTGCATCTAGGAGGAAAGGCAGCAACAGGACACAGCAGCTTCCCCTGGCTCTCCAGGGATCTACCAGACCTCCTGATGCTAAAAAGAAAGGCCTACAAAAGGATAGAGGATGGGATTCACCTCCAAGGAGGATTATTCTACACTGGTCCGGTCCTGCAGGAAGCAAACCAGGAAATCCAAGACTGCAACTGAACTCCAACTAGCTTCAAGCATCAAGGACAATAAAAAGTCCTTTTTCAGATATGTGGGGAGCTGGCGGAAAAGCAAGGGCAACACTGGACCCCTGCTGAACCAGATGGGACAGCTGACAACTGATGCCCAGGAAAAAGCCAACCTATTAAATGGGTACTTTGTGTCAGTGTTTCATCAGTCCCATGAGATGCCCATGCCTGCTATGGGACAGGGAGGTCTGGGTGAGGGAGATCCCCTGTCCTCCATTAATGCTGACCTCATGAAGGAACAACTTGAGAGGCTGGATACCTTCAAGTCAGCTGGCCCTGACAATCTAGTCCCCAGGAACTGGCAAGTATCATAGCCCAGCCCCTGGCATCTATCTTTGAGAACTCCTGGCACTCTGGTGTAGTGCCCAAAGACTGGAAGAAGTGTTGTCTATCCCCAAGAAAGGGAGGAATGTGGATCTGGCAAACTATAGGCCCATCAGCCTGACTTCTATCCTGGGGAAGGTCTTAAAAAAATTTATTAAAGAGGTCATCCTTAATGGTTTGGCAGATGCCAACATCCTGAGGGATAGCCAACATGGGTTTATTGTGGGTAGGTCTTGCTTGAGCAATCTCATTACCTTCTACGACCAGGTTACCTATCACCTGGACAAGGGAGAAGAAATTGATGTCATATATCTTGACTTCAAAAAAGCCTTTGAACTAGTATCCCATGATCACCTCTTGGCAAAACTGGCCAATTGTGGCCTTGGGTCCACCATGATCTGCTGGCTGGAGAACTGGCTCCATGGTCTGACCCAGAGGGTGGTAATTGATGGAAGTCAATTGTCATGGTGCCCTGTGACCAGCGGGGTCCCCCACGGCTCTGTCCTTGGACCCATATTGTTCAACATCTTCATTAATGATGTGGACATTGGAGTCAGAAGCAGACTGGCCAAGTCCACCGATGACACCAAACTTTGGGGCAAAGCCTCCACACCAGAAGACAGGAGGATGATCCAGGCTGACCTAGACAGGCTCAGCAAATGGGCGGATGAGAACCTGATGGTGTTTAACGCTAAAAATGCAAGGTTCTCCACCTTGGGAGGAAAAATCTGAAGCATCCTTACAGGTTCGGCAGATAGAAGGATCAAGCCCCTTGGAGCAATGTGGGGGGTAGGAATGGAGGCACTGGCCAGTCAAACCACAGCCCATCTGCCCAGTCATAGCTCCTAGCTAAGCCGGCAGGCAGTTTGGGGCAGGTAAAGAGGAAGTGAACAGGGAGACTTCATGGATGAGCTGGGCTGGGTAATAGGCCTAGCTTCCACAGCCATGCCCTCCCCACAAGCCACTGCCCCTCAGCAGCAGCAGGGTGGGTGAGGGGGGAAATGGATCCTTGGTCCCCCCAAGCTGGGGTCTGCGCAGGTGGGGGGGTGCACAGTGGGGACATTCCCCACTGCTACTCCTGCCCAGCTGCCTGGCTTGGCCTGAACCTCCTCCTGGTGCTGGCCAAACTCGTCATCTGGCAGTCCAGGCAGGAGGCTCTGGACGGGAAGGTTCCCGGGGCCCTCAGGGCTGTTTTCCGCGGTTTCCTTCACGCGCGTCTCCGGGCGGAGTACCACTGGGCAGTAGCCGCCGGCAAGCTTTCCCAGTTCGCGAGCCAGTGAGCGCTGTCCGGGGTGCTCTGCTCGGTGTCCCCCAGGGGAGCATTTTGAACCTCTGACCCGCATGAGCACACCCTCTTTTCTCTTTTGTTGTCCTCCATATTTTATTGGTGTTTTAAGGCGCACACCGCCCTCCCAGTGGTGGCCCCGTGGTGGTTTTAGGCTTTTAGCTTTTTATTGCTTTTATGCTTTTATGCTTTTAACTGCCACCAACATCATCGAGCACCGGACGCCAACGGCTAACTCCCTTCCAACTGATGTCTTCCGACGCTGGTCGTCTGGTGCGAAGAAAAAACCAACATTGACGGCCGACGGAGCTCACCCCTTGGGGTGACAACTTTTGGTCCTTGTCTGCACCCCACTGGGGGTGCGGACGCCACGAATACCCGTGGCCGTCCTCCTCAGGCGACCCCAAGGACTAGCGGCGCTTCCGTGTACTTCGATGGCATCAACAATAGTCTGCCTGGCTTGGCCTGTGAGCAAGGTGGGTCTCCATAGCCCCAACCCCTGTGAGCCCCTGTCTCGCAGTGGCAGGGGAGTGTGGAGCGGGTGGCGGGGCACAGAAACAAAGTCCTGTGATATGTGGGTTCACCACAACTTTCAGGCTTATGTCTGGAGGTTGCAGGGCCAGATATACACAGTGAAGTGCTCTACTCACCCATCACTGGTTCTCAGAGTGGTGAGACAGTCACATGGCTCTGATCTGTAGCTCCTGCCTGCAGCTGTCAAGATGGATGGGGAACAAAATCCCCTACTGTGATGGCCTAGCCTTGAGCCAGCACAGCTTGCCAAGATGTGGGGGGCATGTGGCAGGGGGATCTGTTCTCCCACCTGGTCCTCGTCACAAGTCACACAGTGTGGGGTGGGGGAGTATGCGGGAGAGGCGCCATCCCCCAAACCCCCTTGACAACTGCAGGCAGAAGCCATGGTTCAGAGCTCCATGCCTGTCCACAGAGTTGGAAATGGGGGGGCAGGGAGGTGGGGGCAGAGCCCCCTGATTTGCAGGCCCCCCTAGCTTGGTGGTTCAAGTCAGGTGGAGGCTGGGCTGGATGTATGATGGGGGTTGTTTCCCTCTTTCCTGCCCCCAGTTCCCTGTGCAGCAGACAGCCACAACCAGGAGCTGTGGCTTGGAACCATGTGTCTGTCAGGTGGGTGTGGGGGAATGGAGCCCCTTGCTGCACATGCCCCTCAGCTATGCTGGCTCAGGGCCAGGCCCATGTAACAGGGGGCTCCATTCCTCCACACACCCTACTTGACCCTCCTGAAATTTGCAAGTAGGAGCCATGCCTGGGAGCTATGACCCTGTTTGCTGCGCCAGGAACTGGGGTTGGGTAGCAGAGACCCCTGCCGTGAAGACCTGGCCTGCCCACCCCCAGACCTGAGCCAGCAAGGGGTTGGGGCACACAACAGAGGGCTCTTCTCCCCATCCCCAATCCCAGTCCTACAGAAGGTGTGTGGCTCTGAGCCATGGCTCCTACTTGTAGCTATCAGAAGGGTTGCAGGGTGGAACAGAGCCCCCACATCATGTGCCTCCCCCACCATACTGGCTTAGGGCCAGGGCTGCACAGCAGGGGGGCTCTATTGCTTTCTTGTCCCCTGCCCCTCAGCCATGTAGACAGGAGATGGAGGCTTTTCTGACTCTTGTCTATGACATCCCAGGGGCAGGGCTGGTCTGATGCTTGGCCAGAGAAGACAAGCACCAGCCAAGGCTAGCATGCCACCCTGCAAGGGATGCCTGCGATTCTAAGGACAGCAAGCTAAGGTGATTCACTATGGGATCTGGTACAGAAGTTTGATATACTGCTCAAACCTAAACCAATTAAGTTTAATACTATGTGCATCCAGGTGCATCTTAGACCCAATTCCACATCTTTAAACCAGTCTATGTGAGCTGAACTTCTATTCTGTTACTTGTTTTGACCAGTTTCTACTCACTTATAGCAGTTTGTATGTAACGTCTGTAGCTATCCTAAATGTTGTAAAAAACAGTGGAAAATGACACGTGATTTTTTTTTTTTTTTGGTAATTGAGTGAATGTTGCCTGGTGGACCAGAAACCGGCTAAAAGACCAGTCACAAAAGATTAATGATAAATGGCAGTGTACAGATTGACACTGGGCACCAGCTCTGAATATCAGTGTTTGGTGTTAGATTCAGACTTCATTAATATTCTCATTAATGATCTGTAAGAGAAATTAAATCCAGAGTCTGCACTGCCATTTCTGAATCCCACTGAGGACAAGGAATAGAAAAAAATAGAAAAATAGAAAAAAAGGGCATTGATTCAATATATGAGACTATCTGAGGCAGGAAGTTATTCAAACTACAAATAATAATAGAGAAACAGAAATAAGGAATAATATTGAAAAATACCTATTAGAGTCATGAAAAACGATTGTAGGTAGGATATGGGGTTGCAATGCAACATGCTAGCTAAAAAGTTTAGTGCAATTTTCGTACATTTGCAAGATATTACATCACAGAAGAGGGAGATGAAATTTGCTCCCTGTTTTAGTATACGGTAGCCATACCTAGAACAGTACCTTCCATTCATAGATTCTTTTTACTAGAATGAAAAAAGGAGAACTAAAGGACGAGCAGAAATATAAAAAATCCCGGAGGGAATATAACGTGTAGGAAGATTTCAAGAGATTATTTTAGCTGGTATCATGAGCCAGATACCTAACTTGTTTTAAATCAGAACAGCTGCATTTTGGATCTGGCCTGACAAGCCTTCGGGTATATGATCAGTATGTATATTGAGAACCATGAGAAGAAAGAAAGTCTTAATGTGATACAAAGGGGAATCATTAATATGGATGGGATTATAAATATTTAGGCTGGATATTAGGAAAGAACTCCCACAATCAAGTATATATCCCAAAGTGATAAGTGATCCTATTAAAGGAGGCATTTACAATGAAACCAGATTAAATTAGAATTTTTATTGTAGAGAAGCATCACATTCTAGCTAGAACGAAATGCCTGACCTTTATGATTTTTTATTCCTCTCATTATGTGAAATGTTTACATGTTGTGTTGGTGGACAAACAGAAAAACTCCCACAGAATTTGTTTATAAAAAAGCACTTGATAAGGAAAAGCAAACTGAAAAAGCAAAGAAAAGAAGCTGTGACTAATGTATATGACTGACAATATGCAATCAGCATTAGAGCTGAGAAAATACCAGAAAACCTCACCTTGAAATACACTTATTTACTTTTAATATATTTGCTAAATTATTCAGGTGTGTGAATATTTCATTAATCATCTGGAAGAGAAAGTAAATTCAGAGTCTGCACTAGGAGGGGAAACTATTAGGGCTGAAATAAGTACTAATAAGTGCAGATTATTTGAATGCAGTTCAAAAATGCCAGGCAGAACTGCTGAAATAATGTGTTATAGTAAAGGCAGAGGAAAAACCCAAGTGCTTTTTAATGAACCACAGGGATATACCTCTGCTGTGGTAAGAGTCACCTACTCTCCATGCCACAGTGTTTAGTAACATAGACTTTGTTTACTAGCCTAGTCAGGGAAAAGCATAGAAAACTGAGTCTTTGTCATACAATAACTAGCCTAGGTGTAATTTTCAAAACACATATTCCCCACTGTACATCACGAGCCAGATTTTAGTACATGGTGACATCAGTTAACACCTCCCTGCACACTAGCATCTACAACTTTCACATGTGAAATATGAATCCCTGGTCTTTCCCAAAAGTAAAACATTTGTTGTTATGACCTCAGGAATTTGTTGTTATGACTTCTTTGGCTGGGATTATGCAAGGTGGTTTGAATTATGTTAGGAGCAAGCAAATAATCCCAAACACTTATTTTCCATTGAAGGCTAAATATTAATAAGAGGTATTGAGAGAGATCTCTTTCCTACCAGCACTACTGAATAATTCACTGGACCTCAGAATGGTTTACTTGCAATAAAATGGCTAGGCCCAGCCCTAGGAACCAGGAACACTGTCTTTCTATTTTTGCTTCATCAGTTTCTGGACACAACTCATTGCAGTTCTTTCAGTATGCTTGCCACTGCTAGGCTAGTAAAAATATTAACTAATTTATGGTTATTTCAATTTCTCTGTGGAAATGACAAAGCAACACAAGATAGCAAAAAATACACTCATGACAAAATGTTCTCCCATTCTTGGCCTTTTACTTATTCTCAGTCACCATCATGAAAACAGCACTTCTATGATGCTGAGAGACTTCTGCTCCTTTGACGTGGACACTGTTTGTCTTGAACTGACATTACATGCCACTCACTACTATAAATGTTAGAAAGAGTAGCTTTATCAGCACTTAAGCATCAGTGGTCTTATGTGCTCAATAAAACTTTTCTATGTTTATACTTAAAAAAAATGAAGTAGTGAATATTTTAAAATTCTGTGTATTCTGGCATGGCAGTATCTTTCGATATGAATGGATCAATGGAAACTGAGTTCTGTAGTTATAAATCAGCATGCACTTAAGAAATAATCCTAAATATTCCTGACCAGTTCTGAATAAATATTAAAAAGGAGAAATTGGCAGTAGAAATCTGTAATAAATGGTAAGACAAAGATCCAGTGGGCCTCATTCTGTTCTCTAATTTCAGTAATGTTACTCCTGATTTATACATACATACTATCAGAATCCGGCCCATGGTCTCTTATCCTGTGGAGGAATGAAAGAGCTCCTGAACTCATTTTTTTGTTTCCCTAGGAATTTCCCTTGAAAGGGAATGTTAGGGAAAGGTTCATAAAGACAGTTTATATACTGACAAGATAAAATGTTTCCTGAGTAGAAGCCAGATCATAGCATATGTGATGGTTGCCAGCTGTCTGCCTTGTCTTAAGGCAGCATTAATGATCCTGATATAGGACCCAAGTTTCTATGATGTCTTTCACCAACCATGAAAGTTGAGAATCTAGTCACAGATTTTTGTAGGGGCCTCCAAGCATGAAGAATTAGTTCCAACTGGAAATATGGCTCTAAAGTCATGCAGGAAAGATGTTCTCTCTTATTTTGTCACCACTCTTGGAGATTGCTCAAACCTGATCAATCTTATAGGCAAACTATATTGAAAGCTCTTGGCAGCGGTAAGTGGTTGGGCCTGAAAATAAGTGGGAACAGTCTAGATCAAGCAGACAGACAGCTCAGGGATCAGAACAGGTCTGCTGTTCGGGATTCTGCAGGTTCTGTCAGGGGGCAGTAGCACAGCCAACTGGAAGCTTCTGTTTTTTCAAAGCGGGTGCTCTTTCTTACTACTGAGTTCAGTAGCAGGACCCTGCTACATGTTTAAATGAAAGTTTACAAATTTTCAAGCACTACCTCTGTAGCTGGTTGGCTTTTTTAATAGCTGGACAGGCACTTTTAATGTGTGATAATTACTTTTCATGTATGGCTGGTCTAAATTTATTGTACAATTAACAAGTTAATTGTGTAATATATGTAATGTGTAGCAGGGGCCCTAGCTATGAAAGGTCAACAGCCTTGTCTTTGCCTCTTTAAAAGGAATTGGCTCCCATCATTAGTACAGAAATTGGAACTGTCAAAAACAAATAAGTTGCAGTCATTTTCATTCTGAAGTTTTTAAGAAAGGATTATTTATTTGAAAGTATTTTATTTGAAAGCAGTGGTTTTGAATGTTTTCATTTATTTCTTGTTTTTTATCCCTCCTTTCTCTCTTTTTTCTCTTTTTTGCCACAGGAAAAGGTGGAGAGGGTGAATTTAAAAAGAAGGGAAATAGGGGACAAGGACAAATGAACCACAAGGCCCAAATCTCTAATCTGAACAGTTTTTCACTGTCAAAAAACAGAAGCAACTTTGTTCTGTTTGTTATGTCCTACTTCAAAAACTCCACAGAATTTTGATTTGGGCAATCCTAAATTATCTGATGATTGATGAAAAGGAATAACTTTCAAAATCATTTGGAAGAGTCTCCAGCCACAGGCTCTTAGAATACTTCTGGCCACAGAAATTTGAATTTGGATGAATCAATCTGTAACAAGGGGCCAAAGGCTCCTGTTGCTTCAAGGGAGAAATAGCAACAGGGAAAACCTGAGGTGGGGAAGGCTACCCATTATGTTCTTCAGGATCACAGTTTCCTGGGGATTTATTGGGGAGTGCCTACAGCAAAGTGCGCTGTGCCACAGTAATGTACTGAAGCCAGGCCTGCATGGGGAGCAGATTGCCTACTGAATTGTGTAACAGGTCGTCCTCCCCAGTGCTATCTTCCCTGGTAATCCTCTCTTTACGTGGGATGCCCTTGGAGCCTTCTTTGTAGTTCTTATGTTCCACCCTATACTTGCCTGCCACATCTTGATGGAAATTATGATGATGTTCTTGCGAGCAAGGGACTGCCTATTGAATTGTGTATGTTGGGGCCTTTCACCTATGTGGGCCTGACCTCTGTTTTTCCTTTAGCTAGGCCTTTCTGTCTAAACCCACTAAACAAGGTTTGACTCCAACACTCTAGCCTTTTCCAGTGTCTTGAGGCTCGTGGACCCCTTTCCTGCTCTAATCTGAAATCCAGGCCCCACTGACCCAGAGGTCTGGGTGCTAGCCCCACAACTAGGGAGCTGCAAGTTCAAAGCTAGACAATGACCCTAAACTTGCTCCTTTCAGTCCAAAAAACCCCAAACAAACCAAAATAAAATTGCACCCCAGGTGCACCAGACCTCACTGGCCTTTTTAAGATCATGCCTTCAGGTGCCAGAGTCTGTGCCCCAAAAGCTGCACTCTCACTGGTACTGGGGTCTGTGCTGCACAAAAGCTGTGCCCTCACTGGTGCCAGGGTCCCCACTCTGTAGTGCGTCCCCCAGAGTGAGGCCTCCTCCTTCCCTTAATAGCCTCACCCAAGCCACCAGTCTTATTCAATAATTAGAAAAAAAGGAAAAATTAATAACTGTCACCAACCAATATAATCAAGCAAAGCAGCAGGTCAGCTTACATCCACAGGGCTCGTGCCTCAGCTCCCTTCCATCAGCTACAGGCCTTGCTGTGGTGAAGCTGCCATGTCCCCATGACTTGCATAGTTCCTGCCTTTGGACCTCTCACCCAGCTTCTCTGTGGAGGTTTCAGAGGCATTCCTTCCCCCTTGCTGCCTCTCTGCCCAGGGTTTTTATAGTCTTGCCCCTTCCGGTCAGCTGACTAGCTAGCCAGGCTCAGCATTTAACCCCTTCCTTAGCAGCACTCCATGCCCAGAAAGTTCTGGCCTTAAAGGGGTAGACCTGCTTCTTGGTGACAGGGCTAGGATTCCCTGTTACACAGTGCTAGCAACTCATTAATAGTACTGCAAAGCAGAACTCAGTTCTGGAGATGTGGCAATGCTACAGCAGTTAGGCCAACAGCAGCAGACTACCACTGGGTCAGTAAGCAAACCGAATCAGGGAACTCTTGCAGCCTGCCCAGGGGAGCCACCTGACTGGAAAGGGGTGGGTTGAGCCAGGCCAGGTGGTCTAGCTCTAGAGGCCAAAGGGGAAGAAGCTCTGTTGTGAGATTGCAAACTGACTGACTGAAGCCCAACTAAGCTTCAGAACAAGTAAGGAGCTGAGGGCTGGTAGGGGACTGAAACCCAGAAGGAAGGAGGAGTTTAAGAGATAGCCAGGGGACTGAGCGTTTATGTTAGCGCTAGAGTGCCTATGTTTTTTGGTCTAAGTTTTAACTGGTGTGTGGCAAAACCTATGCATCAGCCACGGCCTTGGTGAGGCATCCCCGTGAGTTCTGTGTAGCGACCCGGGACTCACTGTCACACGGTGGTTTGGGTTTGGGGTATTGTGGGGGTGTAGGTCCCAGCTGTGCCTGAGGGGCATGTGACTGCTTTGAGCCTGGGCAGTGTTTGGGCTTAAACAGCAAGAGTAGTAGAGACAGGGCAAGGGTCCAGTGCTGAAACAAGGTGCAAACCAGGTTCAGGGACCCAAGCCCTAGAAGGGCAAAACAAGGGTTGAGAACTAGGGTCAGAGACCTGTAGCCCAGGAGGGATGAGATCAGCCCAGAAGGGACAGAGAGCCAACAGCCAGGGCCCACGCTGCCGCAGAAGAGTGAATTCTAAGGCCAGAAACCCAGAGACACTGTAAGGGCTGAAGTTGAGAGAGCCAGACCCAAATCCATGGGGCCAGGGCTGGAAACTTGCAGCCAGAGGAAAGGGAGCGAGAGAAAAGGGAAGCTGAAGCCTCTACAAGGGATGAAATGGTCTGGAAACACCTGCAAGACATGGGCACAGCTGTAGGGGTGGCTGGAGGCCATGAGTAGATGATAAGGCAACAGGTACCCTGGGGGCACATATAGGCTAGGTGGGTCAACTTTGAGTGAGGACAAGATCGGGGACTAGTGCGGCTGGAGATGGATTTATTGGTAGGAGAATAGAATGGAGCTTGCTCTAGGACATTTGGGTAGCGTTCCCTTTCAAAAATCAATTAAGAACATCAAGGCATGGTGGGAGAGAAGGGAGGGGTACACTACAGCTGCAACCAAACAGGAGGTGCATGGCAGCCGGGGGCATCACAGCTATCCCTGGGGCACCGGAGTTGTTACAGTTCTTCAAAACTTTTGCTTTGGGATTAGATTCAAAACTAAATGATCGGTTTTTTTATTCAGGTGCGAATAAAATCTCTTGAAACATGGTCACCCTCATTTTTTGCTAATTGGAAACAAAAGCTTAAATTCCATCCCAATTCATACTTAAATACTATATGATATCATAAACCTAACCCCAGCTTCTATTTGAACAGCATCATCCTGAGCCTTTTTATCTTACACCTTAAAAATAAAAAAAACTATTACCTGCTAAAGTTTGTGATAGTTGAGTGAACAATAAATACTTCAAAGAGGACCACAAGCAAAAAACCTTTCTGAAGGGAAAGAAAATATTTGCTCAAGGCACAATCATTTCAGTTCTAGGTTACTTATTTCAAATTATAAACTAAGTACTTCAAAGAGATTCAAAGTTGGCAATAAAGCCTTTGAAGCTGTCTAGAGGTAATGATTTAGGATTTCCATTTCAAAGCATTTCTACATCTTAGATAACGTGGACCAATTTTACTGAAAGCTAGAAGATCCAGTCCTGAACTAACTATCTAGATATAGACGTAAGATATCTACTATCTCAATTGACTTTTTTATTATTATTCCTTGCTGAGGATTATGAGATATATGTTTGGATTAAATGAATCAATGTATTTATTACTAAGTAAACTATTGTAATCACCAGTAGTTAGAGAATATAAGATGTCTTCTGTGGAAATATGCACATAAGTTACCTTGAGATATTTAATTATGGGACCCATATTTATTCATGCTGGGAGACTTCTCTATTATCTCAAGAACATTTGGATCAACCATTCTCTGTAATTCTTGCAACAGGGCCTGTCCCTTTAAGAGCCAGTGCCATTGAGAACATGGTTGCAGGATGTTTGGGCAATGAGGGAGCACCCTACTGGGAACTTAAAATCCAGTGGAGACAGTGAAAAGATTGCAAACAGTGAATGAACAGTTTGTAAGCAGAAAACAAGCTGTGAGCAGAAAAAGCTTGCTACCAAGACACAACAAGGTTGCTGTGCTGGGGTAAGAGCTAAAGGTCACTCCTAGTGCCCAGAATGGGGCAGAAGGATATGATTTTGTTGGTCTATTTATTTGTTCATTTGCTTGGGGGGCTGGTGGGTCTCTTGGGGGGTTGGTAGGTCAGTGGTAGCTGTTGGTGCGGAGGGTTGCGTGGTCACAAGGGGAAGGGGAGGAGGTAAAAAATAGCCTGGTCATGGTCAGGGGGGTAGGAAAAGCACAACCGCTTTCTAGACTAGGTTAAACCTTTCTTGATCTAGAGTTAGTACACTTCCTGAGGTATACTAACTTGGATCAGGCATGCCATTTTTGGGGGTGGTTTAAACCTTATGAATGCCTGTACTACCAGACATTTAGATGGAGCTAACGAAGGTTAAGTCCATCTAAAAAGTAATGTTTGTACATAGTCTGTACTATTTGGGAGGACTGGCAAAGGGGCTCCTCAGGGAGCAAAACCCACCTGTGGAAACTGGCAAGCTAGACAACCTGCTTACACATCCCTAATGGGGGAAGAAAAACAAAAACAAACAAACAAAACCACAATTATCCTCTAGTAATGATGATCTAATATTCAATTCAGTCACTGGAATGACATAAATTGGCTTATCTGCAATTTGTTTTTTGTTTTTTTGAGACATGATACTAGAAATGCTTTATCTTAGTGTGCTCAAATGCTGTATCACCCGGAAACTAGTACCAATATTACAAAGTTCTTCTGTATTTATTTTCACCTCCAGTTGTCATCTAATGTTTTTAAATACCTAGCTTTATGGTTAAAGCTAATTGAAAGAAAATCTAGTCCCTCAATGATACCACTTCTGAATAATGCAAAGGTTAATTAAAATCATGAACCAGTGAGTTTAAAAGATGTGGGAAGCCAAATACTGAGATTTTGTTGGGCAGTTCTTCAAATAAAGTTTTTTAACTTATTTAAAATCAAAACTAATTTTTGCATGTTTTCTCTCCCATGATACTAATACTTTCAAATGAGTAATTATATTTTTCAACTTTCTAGAAAAAAAATGTTGCACTAAGAGAACTGATTTTATTAAAGTGATACATTTTGACTGATTATGGAACAAACAGCATATAATTATATGAGATCGGTTTTTGTAAAACAAATAAATGCTCTCTCCTAAGTGTGTGTGAAAGAGAGACAGTTTTTCCTGGAAATAAAATGTTGGAAAAAATGCAGTGAGGAGGAAATGTCATGCATTTATTGAGGCTGATTCCAGCTTTCAGCGAATGTTGGCAAGCAATTTCTAACCAAATCTTACAAATAATTGGATATTTATTACTAAGTGATCCCTTGGTAATCCTCCTGGGGCTTCCTAGCAAAAATAGTCACATTCAAAGAACGAGCATTGACACCACACATTGGGGAAAAAAATAGCCCGGGGCAGGGCTACATGGTGATACCTTGTGAGAGACTGTACATCTTACTTTGCAGACAACCGTCTCACCCTAGAGGCAGAAAAAAGAAATAGAAAGAAAGGAAACAAAGAGGAAAAATCCATAGTCTGACCCTTCCTTTAACCACCACCTGTTACGTCTGCCAGAGAGTCTGCAGGTCTAGAATCAGCCTTCTTAACCATCAACAGACTTATCTTCCTTGACCTGTGGGAGTGATCACCCTCGACTGTGAGTGATCATTGCTGAGGATGACAACTCAAAGTACTAAGGAATTAATCTCTTATTTGCTACTAGATGCAAGGATGCATATAGGCTGTCCTTGGAAAAAAGAAATACAATCCCGAGCTAGAGGAATAGCTCCAAAATATGGGAAGAGATTGCTATGGGAATATTTATGCATTCGTTACATACCTAGCAAAGTCGACGGAGTATAACTAGATTCTTAGATACTTGATTATTATTTATACAGTTTTTTAAAGGACACTTGCCTGCAGAAAAGAACATCTGTCAATTCTTTTCAAATGAATATTGAGTAGACATTTGGTTTCATAAATAAGAGTAGACAATACTCTCGTTCAGTTTCATAAAAATCAACAAAGGCAGTCATCCTAGATGTTATTAAGTAATTCACTTCTGTAATCAAGTAAAACAGGGAGATTATATTTCTATATTCCTAAATAAAATAAAACAAATACTCTCTCTTTAAATGACTTATATTTACTAATATTCACATGGCAACAAATTGTAAACCTGTTAAAACTCTGTAAAGATATAAGCAAACAGTAATAAAACCTAAATTTAAAGATAATTTAATGATAAAGTAGTGAAAATAATGGAATAACCCTAGGTTAATCTCCATTTTTAATACAAAATTTCCCGAGTAATTTATATTCAGTGATAACTGTAACTGTTGTGAAGCTGGATCTGAAGGGCAGTGAACACTGAAAAGTCTGTAAACAAGGTCTCAGAAATTAAGAGAGACTATATAAGTGTATGCATATAAGCATATATGCTACAACCTCCTCTCCTTTCTTCCCCTCATTCAAACACTTTTCAATGTTCTTCTTTCCACAGCTTGTTTCAGAAAAGTTGTATTTATCACTGCATATAAAATTACCATGGAAGCTTTTTTATTCAAAAAGGGAAATTAACCCAGGGTTTCAGCACAATTTCACTATCCATCATTAAATCATTATATCTATGCCTATAGCTTCATAGAATTTTCTATCTATTCATATTGTTCCAATTCTTATAGTAGCTGAGAAATTGAAAGGATTGCTTTTGGTTATGAAGTGATAATTTTGTAAGTACTTTGCCCACTTTGGATCAAATCCTTCTGACTGGTACACCTCAGAGAAGGCAGAGTTTCAAAACAGTTACCTCAGACTAAAAGGGCACCTCTATACATGCAAGTGCTCCAGGGTGGGTTTACTCTAGAGTAATTTACTTAGAGTAAACCCACCCTGGGCAAGTGTCTACATGACTAGGGAAGCGGGAGCAGATTTGCTGCTTGTCTGCTCCTGTCCCCACTGGCCCTGCACCATCAACCTGCTGCAGCTAGGGGTAGCTCTAGGCTCCCCCTGGGTGCTAGCCCAGGAGCTGCCAGAGTTCACTGGGCCAGGGGACATTGCTCCCTGCCCACAGGAGCTGCCTGCTGCTGGGGGAGGCTCTGCCACCAGAGATAATGTCCCCCTGCCCTGGCAGCAGGGAGGTCCCAGCCTTCAGTCCATGATCATCATTAGACATATACAAGTCAGCAGGACTGGATGAACTTCATCTGAGGGTGCTGAAGGAGCTGGCTGAAGTCATCATGGGACTGCTGGTGAAACTTTTCCAAAAGTTGAGGTGCTCTGGAGAGGTCCCTGAAGACTGAAAGAGGGCCAGTGTTGTGCCCATCTTCAAGAAAGGGACGACCCAGGTAACTATACACCAATCAGAATAACTTCTATCTCAGGGAAGATCCTGGAAAAATTCATGAAGGTGTGTATATGCATTGGGCTTGCAGAAGGTAGGATTCTGAATGACAGCCAGCATGGCTTCTTCATGGGCAGGTCTTGTCTTACCAACCTCATCTCCTTTTATGATCAGGTAACTTGACGCCTGGATAAGGGAGAAGAGGTTGACATTGTATACCTTGACTTCCAAAAGGCCTTTGATCTAGTATCCCACAATGTTCTCATGAGAAAATTGGAGGACTGTGGACTTAACCATGAGACAGTTAGGTGGGTAGGGAGCTGGTTGTGAGGTGGGACCCAGAGATTTCTAATGAACGGATCTATGTAGTCTTGGTATGAAGGGCCAGTGGTGTTCCTCAGGTGTCGGTGCTTGGTCCAGTGTTTTTCAACATTTGTAATCAGTGATTTGGATGCAGGGGTGAAGAGCTCACTGGCCAATTTTGTGAACAACCAAGCTATAGGGAAACGTGGTCATGCTTGAAAATAGGCTGCATATACAGGCAGACCTAGACAGGCTAGCAAGTTGGGTGGATTGGAATCAAATGAAGTTCAGCATCAAGAAATGTAAAGTTCTTCATCTGGGGACAACCCTCCTCTCCCCCTCCCCACCCCCTACAGGCTTGCCAACAGGAAACTGATCAACACCAAAAATGAAAGGGACCTGGAGGTAATAGACCACAGTATGAATATGAGCCAGTAGTGCAACTCTGCCATGCATCACTTGGTGCATCTCCAGCTAAACTAGGGAAGTGATTCTTCCACTCAGCACTGGTAAGATCACAACTGGAGTACTTCAGATCTAGGTGCCTGTAACAGGGGTGCCTCTTTGGGGTCTGTCTATTGGTGGCCTCGCCCACCTGTTATGGGCCAACCACTGGCCTTCTTATCTACCATGCCTTGTTATTAATTGATTAATAGATGTAATTAAGTGGGAGGCTACCCATTTTCTTGCCCCTATGCCAGGGGCGCTATCTGCAGCTCCATTCCTCCCCTGCACTGCAACCCAAGCCTCACAGATGGAACTGACATTGTTCGGTCTATGCCTTATTACAATTTGGCTCCCTGGTCCTCCCTGGGCCCTTGGCAGCCTTGTTTCACTCTGCACCTCACTGGCGCTTGGGCCCTCCGCAACCCTGCAAAGTGCTGCACTCTCTGTGGTACCAGGGTCCCCATGCTGCCATGGGTCCCTATGAGGCCTCCTCCTTCCCCTAATCACCTCACCCAAACCACTGGTGTTAAACAACAAACAAAACACAAGCCCCTGGGCTATAACATAAATCCAAGCCACCTGACTATAAAACCATTCATCCAAACCATACTGGGAAATACGCCATCCCTCAGCAGAGTCAGAAGCTGCTTCTGCAGTCAGGCCTCTCCCTTTTGGTTGCTCTGAGAGAGCTCCTTCCCCCTTGGCTGCTGGCAGGGAACTGCCATCCTGGCCTCGAGTCTGGGGTTTATATGTGAGTCAGGCCCTGCCCCTTCTGGTCAGCTGACCGCCGGCAGGTGTGGGCCACTAGCTCACCGTGGTTGCCCTGGTAACCAGGAGCTGGGGCTCCCCATTCACTGCTAGGGCTCTTCCCTTAGCAGTTTCCACTCTTTATAGGAACCAGGCACCTAAGTGCTCTGTGACAGTGCTACACTTTAATGAGGACATGTTAAAGCTCAAGAGAGTCCAGAGAAGAGTCACTGGTATGATCAGAGACTTGCATGTCAAGTCATATGAGGAAAGTCAGAGGGACCTGGGACTCTTCAGCCTGAAAAAGAGAAGGCTGAGAGGGAACTTGCTAGTGGTTTACCGCTGCATTAGGGGCATACATCAAGGGCTCAGTAAACAAATGTTCACCAGTGCACCCTTGGGGAAAACCAGGACTAATGGCCATAAATTCCTGGAAGACTCATTTAGGCTCAACATTAGGAAAAACTTATTCACAGCTAGGGTATCCAGACTGTGGAATAAACTCTCCCAAGAGGTGGTGCAGTCACCTGGAAATCTTCAAGAGGAGACTGGATGGTCACTTTGCTGGGGTTGCCTGACCCCAGTTATCTTTCCTGCCTGGTACCTTTCCTGCCAAAAGATCTTCCAAGGTCCCTTCCAGCCTCTGAATCTATAAATTTATGAATCATCATGGATTCTTATCTCCCAGTTCCAGGTCTACAGTCTTGGGGCCTGGGCTGGGAGCGATAGTGGGGTAGGGCTGAGTGATAGCAATCTCCCAGCCCCCACTCCCCAATTAAACTCATGAAGCAGGGGCTGGGAACTCCCTGTTGCTGGAGCAGGGTGACATTTTCTCTGTCTGGGCTGTAGTGGTGAAGCCTAGCCTGGCAGCAGACAGCTCCAAGGGCCAGAGAGCAAATCTCCTTCCCCCTGCTGCCTAGCAAAACATTTGCTACTGCACTACTGTGCATAAATAATCATGAGTAAATTTCCTACTTTTATTTACAAGTAGCAAAATTACTCATGATTAGAGCAAATTACTGAACAGTAAGCATCACCATCTACACGTGCAGATGCTAACTGAGGAGTCATAGAATCACAGAATCATAGAAGTAGGGTCGGAAGGGACCTTGTAGATCTTCAAGTCTGACCCCCTGCCAGGGCAGAAGAAAAAAAACTGGGCTCAAGTGAATCCAGCTAGGTAGGCATCAAGCCTCCTCTTGAAGACCCCCCGGGTAGGAGCCAGCACCACTTCCCTTGGAAGTTGGTTCCAGTTCCTAGCCGCCCTAACTGTGAAGTAGTTCTTATGTATGTCTAATTTAAACCTACTCTCCAACAACTTGTAGCCGTTATTCCTTGTTATGCCAGGGGGCACGAGGGGAAACAAGGTCTCTCCCAAACTGTTCTGGTCCCCTCTAGTGAGTTTATAGACAGTCACCAGGTCCCCTTCAGCCTTCTCTTGTGAAGGCTGAATAGGTTCAGGTCCCGCAGTCTCTCATTGTAGGGTCTGTCCTGTTGTCCGTGGATCATGCAGGTGGCCCTCCTCTGGACCCTCTCAATGTTGTCCATATCCCTCCTGTTGTGGGGCGCACAGAACTGGACACAGTACTCCAGCTGTGGCCTGACCAGTGTTGCATAGTGGGGAGGATCACCTCCTTGGCCCTGCTAGAGATGCACCTGTGGATGCACAACAAGGTCTGGTTAGCCCTGCCAACCATAACCTCACATTGTCGGCCCATGTTCATCTTGGAGTCAATAATGACTCCAAGAAACCTTTCTGCCTCCATGCTTTCAAGAAGGGAGTTTCCCATCTTATAAGTGTGCTGCTAGTTGCTACTACCCAAGTGCAGCACCGTGCACTTGTCAGTATTGAAGCGCATCCTGTTTTTGTTAGCCCACCCCTGTAACCTATCCAGGTCTTGCTGCAGTCTTTCCCTCCCTACTAGTGTGCTTACTGCACCCCAAATTTTGGTATCATCAGCAAATTTAAACAGGGTGCTTTTCACCCCGTCATCCAAATCTCTGATAAAGAGATTGAACAGCGCAGGTCCAAGGACCGAGCCCTGGGGCACTCCACCACCCACTTCTCCCCAAGCTGAATATGACCCATTCACCACCACCCTCTGAGTGCGACCTTTGAGCCAATCTACAATCCATCTGACTGTGTAGGCATCAATGCCACAGTCACCCAATTTCTTAATGAGGATGAGGTGGGAGACGGTGTCAAAGACCTTGTTGAAGTCCAGAAAGACTACAGCCACAGCAAGACCTGCATCCAAGGCTTTTGTGACCTGATCATAAAAGGCAATCAGGTTGGTCTGACATGACCTGCCCCTAATGAAACCGTGCTGGTTGCCTTTGAGCATCACCTCTGAGGCTGGCCCATCACAGATGTGCTCCATGATGATCTTCTCAAAGAGTTTCCCTAGGATTGAGGTAAGACTGATGGGCCTATAGTTGCCTGGGTCCTCCCTCCTCCCTTTTTTAAAGATGGGGACAATGTTGGCTACCTTCCAATCATCCAGGACCTGGCCCAAGCACCACGAGCACTCATAAAGCCATGCCAAGGGCCCTGCAATAACCCCTGTTAGCTCCCTCAGCACCCTGGGGTGGAGAGCATCTGGACCTGCTGATTTGAACACGTCCAGCCCCTCCAGAAGCTCTCTAACCCTGTCCCCCCCAACCTGAGGTCTGGAGCTGTTCCCCTCAAGTCTGTCTTGCATCACAGTGGGGAAGTCCCAGTCCCTGCCCAAGAAAATGAAGGTGAAGAATTGGTTAACGAGGTCTGCTTTCTCCTCTGGCGCAATCACCAGATTTCCCAGAGGATCTTGCAGGGGCCCCACATTTCCCAGTGCTTTCTTCATCCTCCCTATATATTTGAAAAAGGACCCTAGCTCTATGTCCGCCTTAGCTTTCCTGACAGCCTGCCTACAGGCCTGAGCAGAGGAAGTATACTCTTCTTTGGAGATAGCACCCCCCTTCCACCGGATGTATGCTGCCTTTTTGGCAATCAGGCATTCCCAGATGCCCTTGGTGAGCCAGGGGGACTTTCAGTCACTCCTGCCCCCCTTGCTTTTTGTTGGGATGGTCACCCCTTGGGCCCTAAGTATCATCTCCTTAGGGAATGACCACTCATCTTGGGCACTGAATTCCCCTTCCCTTGAGAACCCCAGTGTCTCTCCCACTAATCTCAACTTGTTGAAGTTGGCTCTCTTGAAGTCTAGGGCTACTGCCTTGCTGCTGGCCCTTTATACCCTGGCCTTTGACTACCCTAGTAATTTGTGCTAATCTACAGTAAAGTGCCTCATGTAGATGCACCCACAGTGGTGTATTGTATGAGTAGGAGTGAGGTAGATAGCCATGTTAGTCTTCAGTCAGTCAAAAGACAGGGCAGAATGGCATCTTGGAGACAAACTGCATCTGAGAGGAATAAAATTTCATAGGCACCATTCTACTTCCTCAGATGCTATGAGTGTTTCATAGAATCTGATAAAGGAGGCAGTTCCGTATGAAAGTTTATGCCTTTCTGTAACAGTTGGTCTCCAAGGTACCATCTTGTCCTGCCTTTTGACTGACTGAAGAAAAACATGGCTATCTACCTCACTCTGACTTAAAGTATACCACTGGGGGCGTGTCTATAGAAGATGCTTAATGCATAATGAATTAATGCTAGTGTGCATTAGCATGGCCAGTAAGAAACAAGTGAATGTGCTAATGCACAGTAGCTTTAGTCCAATAGACATTAGGCATCACTTAAAGTGTTCATCTGCACGAATGTGCAGTAGCACCAATTTATGGCACATTAAGTCAGTACCTGTTATTACAGGTATTAAGCTTAATTTGCTGTAATTAGAGCACATTAGCATGTAGACATGCCCAGTTAATCTGAAGTATCTCCATTTTGAAATAACATAATTTTACCCTGGACTTCATTAGAATTGTTTGGGATATAAAAAATCAATGCATTTTTAACAGGAATGCTTGTTTAAACTATAAACCAAGAGAGAGTTGTTTTGGCATATTATTATTATATCCAGCATTTAAGCCCCTCCCCTCAAAACAACTCCAGTTTTTAAATGGACACCCCACTGCAGAGCAAACAGTATAGAAAAAGTCCTTTCATTTTGCTTTATTCCTATGCTGTTTTGAATCTACCAAGTTTCTACCGTAGCCTGTATTTTTGTGCTTCAATTTTCATGTCTACATAGGAAAAAACACAACTCCTCTCCTTTCAAATGTGTAAGATCTGTTTCAATTGAATGTCCCAGGAACAATTTCATGAAGACACTTGAAAATGTCACTCTTGATATGAATTTTAGATAATCAAGATTAATTCTGTAAACTCCCAATAAATCTGCTTTGCTTCTGTGACAAAGAAAAAAGAAATGTTCTGGAAATGCTCAGCCTACACAAGCTGGAAAACATATCCAAAAGAGGCAGCTTCATAACTTGTTAGAGTGAATGCTAAGTTGTTTTTGCTGAGTGTGGCTTGCTTCCCTAGGCATTACACCCTCTCAAAGAACAATTTAATTATTAGAATTGGACTGCCAGAACCTTCATTAGCCATACAGAGAATTAGAGGGATGTCCCTTTAACTCCTCCTAGAACGAACTGAGACTGACTGAATGGGGAGGATCTATACTTGGCACATCTGTAAGAAGAACTAGTTAGCTGATAAGGGGCCCAGGATAAAGAGCCTGGATCCATTTTCAAACAGGCACCCAGAATAGTGATATTTATTTGAATGTGGCAAAATATGAGTCACTTATAAAGCTGGGTGGGGATGAGAAACATAAGTCAAGTGGCAGTAAGGAAGGAACTGTTAATTTTGAAGTCTTCTCCTGGGTGTGAACAACTACATCCCATCCATTACTGAAGTTGTATTGCTAGGATTAAAATGGACTCCTTTGAAGATTCCCCCTCCCCCCCACACACCACCCCTTTATTTTGCAGAAATTTCGAGGGTGCAGCCCATGTTGGACTATTTTGGGGCTGGTTTTTCCATTCCATCTTGCAGTCATTGCTCATGTTATCATTTCAGCCACAAAAATAGTTAGCTCCAGAAAACCAAATATCTTTTTCAGATATGTTGAGCTAATTTGTTTTAAAATAAATTTGTCTGCATTAGGATCCCGCACTCAGGATGTCACAAATTTTGTCAATTCAACAAACTGGTGGATGCCAGCAAAAGGATGAGAACTGCCAGAGTCAGTTAAACACTTTGGCTCAACTCACATCCTCCCATGGAAAAATCCAGGGGGCAGCCAAAAATCAGGCGGAACAATCTACAGCCTTGAGGCTACAGAGTTTCCACTGCATCATGTGCTTAGGAATGTTGGGGGATGGTTTAGGACACCCACATAGTAACTAGGAAGTGTAACCCCGCTAGCATATAGCTGTCCTAAAATCCACAAGAAAAAAACAACAACACACAAACCTCAAGGTATGCTGGGAAAAGTACCTGATCTATGTATAGGCCAAGGTCTTACATACTTCTTCCCAGACTACCTATCCTGCACCCTCCCTCATCACTCTCTGCACTTAAGATTACCCAGGGGAAGCTTACAGGTGCAGAAAGGGGATTGTATACAGTAAATGCTGCCACAGTCAACATTAACTACATAGGGGATGTTCCTGTGGCTTTCAAGCAGTGCCTCCATGCTAGCTATGCACCCTTCCTGTAGTGCCATATTCCTTGAAACCCCCAAATCTCCATATTCATGAAGCTTGCAGGCTATAGCTTTCACTGAACTAACAGGATGGAAAGTACCCATCCTTTCTTCAAATTTCCATTCTATTACAGAAATAATTTGGCTAAAAGGATTACATTTTCTGCTTCTTTCACCCCTCCTATGAGATGACCTGGAGGAGATGGCCTGGTTATTTATTATACACATTTCGCACTAAGTCCTGTATAGTAAGAAATTTTCCAAATGATGTGTAGAGCTGAATAGATACAGATCTCTTAATTAATTTAAATGGCTCCTTTCTGCTGAAAACATTATTTTACTGTTGTGCTTTTAAGGCCATCAGGACACAGTTCAAGGGAGACAGGAGGTAGGGATGATGGCGGAATGAATATTGCTCATGGCTCTTGTTCTGAAGATAAAACAGGAACCCACAAGCAAAATCTTATCAAATTTGTTGTCTTGAAATCATTTAAATTGGCTGGGAAAGCAAAGCTAATCATTATATTGGTAGTTTACATGCACGGATCCAAAAGACAAATATTTCTACAATATATATTCTAACAATTTTTAACTTTCTTCTCTCTGCACAGTGTTGTTATGGCTGATTGCCCATTTGCAGATGTGCTGTTACATCCCTCTCCTTAAAATACTCCTGACTACAAGCAGCAGATTTGGACAGCCAGAATAAACAAGGGTGTTCCTTTCAGTAAACTTCCCAGTTATATCCCAATAAAGTTGCCTGGGAGAGAGATTCTTAACCCATTTCCCAGCCAGAGAAAAAAACACCACCAGCAAAAAGAATTCTTGGTTCAGGCAAATACAAAGTTCTGCATTTGAGAAGACAAGGACAACCAGAATGCTCTTTTTCATGGCCCGAAGAAAAGATTTGTAACCGATTCCTTTAACTTTTAAGTGGTCTCTATTTATTTAATGGTGGGGATGGTCAAAGGTAAATCAATTGTAATATGTATACAGGGTCTGACTGGGCCCCAAATCAGTTGCTTCAGACTTACCTTTGTGTGACAAAATATGCTCTGGCGATTAGTTTATGATTTATTAATTTTATAAATCGTGTACATATATATACACATACATAGATACACACATATATACATACACGCGTTGATATGTATGAGTATATGATTTATACAATATGTAAATCCTAAACTAATCACCAAAGCATATTTTGTCACAGACAGGTAAGTCTGAAGTAACTGATCTGAGGCCCAATCAGACCACTACCAAAGTCACTGGTAGCTGTATCCAGCGGTTGAAGTCTGGTGAAGTAAACACTATTGATTTCTACTGAATCATGCCTGCTTTATAGCACAGTAACTGACAGAATTTAGCCCAGCGTCTCAATGGTTTCCAAGAATTAGGCTAATTGAAAAAGCCAAATAAAGTTAACAATCAACAATTACCCAATTAAAGCAGGGCAAGATCAAATGAATAAATAAGATTAAACCTCTACTGGCTATTCTTAGAAAAGTAGTAGAATTGAATTAAAAATTCATCAATATAAGAGACAGTAGACTGATAAGGTTTCCTGCAGCCAGTCTAGCAGTCAACTGTATTTTGCATCGAGTCATGAAATAGAAACTTTTTCCCATCCAATTTTTATATGAATGTTAGCAGCTTAAAAAGACTGTCACTCCAGTGTTAATAGGACAGAATTCATTCTTATCATTGCTTCAGAATGACAGCTTGTATAAACACCAGCAGGAAGACTTTCCTGGTCTGTAGTTCACTACCAATTACAAGCACCACTACTGTGAAGGCATGGGCAGCACAAAGCCTTTTCAGTTAACAGTTAGGGAAGGGCAAGGTTCTCAATGTTAACGATTTATGTTCGGTATCCTGCTGCACAGGTGATATAGAAATCATAATTGATGTTTAACACAGAATCAAACACATATAAAAGGGAAGAATTATACATGTTTGACCTGAATAGTGCTTGCAAAAAATGTGGCTTTCTTTTATTGTCTACTTTGCTTTCCCCAAGAGGTTTGTTATATCTGAATAGTTGCTAGCTCTTAAAAATGTAGGTGTGGCTAAGCTAATGTGATCAGGTAATTTTAATAGGAACCATCTGTAATGACAGTTTACATCAGTGTTGATACTGTAAAGGTGATTCTAATTCCTGCACTGTTATAAACTATCTTCTTTGAAAATAACCTGCTCCTATTAAAGTCAATAGTACCTTTGCCTTTGACTTCATTAAGTACAGGTTCAAGCTTTTGATGTTCACGTCACATTTTCCACATCATCAGTTTTTGTTCCGAACTCATAACTAAAGTTTTAATGAATGCTTTTTAGATGTTAGTATTTATCGAAAATTACCACACTATTAGGACTGATGATAATAAAGTAAGAATCAGTTTCTTGTTTCTGCATGGGTGAAAATGTGGTTTCTCAGATACTCCTATGTACTCACTGCTTATTTTCAGGCATCCTTTTAACTCAAAGAAAAGATTATGAATTTTACCTCTATGTCACAGGAAACAGTAATGATGATGCCTTCCTTATAAGATGGTATCATCTTTTTGTCTAATTCAAAAGATGAAAAGGTATCTTGAAAAGAAGATACAATAGATACTGAATACAGAATACAACTTTTCAAATGTCTCAAAACAGGAAAAATTGTAATCAACTAAGGGGAAAGGAATAGAGAAGGTATTTGAAAACAGAGGAAAGGAAAAGTGTACTCATTTTGTGCAATGCTCATGATTGTATATCAAGTAGATGTTTTATATTTAAAGTATTTTGGATATATACACACCAGTATACTTTCATAGTTTCTAGGGTCAGAAGGGACCTGAGCGGATCATCTAGTCTGACCCCCTGCCATGGCAGGAAAGAACACTGGGGTCAAACGACCCCAGCAAGGTGTTCATCTAGCCTCCTCTTAAACACCCCCAGGGTAGGGGCGAGCACCACTTCTCTTGGAAGTTGGTTCCAGACCCTAGCCGCCCTGACTGTGAAGTAGCACCTCCTGATATCTAGCCTAAATCTACCCTCTGCCGGATTGTGACCGTTATTCCTGATCAATCCTGGCGGTGCTTGGGGGAACAGGGACTCCCCCAATGCCTGCTGATCCCCCCTGACTAGTTTATAACAGGCCACTAGATCCCCCCTCAGCCTTCTCTTTTGGAGGCTGAACAGGTTCAGGTCCCGTAGCCTCTCCTCATAGGGCCTGCCCTGTTGTCCCCTGATTATACGAGTGGCCCTCCTCTGGACCCTCTCCATGCTGTCCACATCCCTCTTGAAGTGCTGCGCCCAGAACTGGACACAGTATTCCAACTGCAGCTTGACCAGTGCCGCATTGAGGGGGAGGATCACCTCTTTGGACCTGCTCGAGATGCATCTGTGGATGCATGGCAAGGTGCAGTTGGCCTTCCTGACCGCGTCCCCACACTGCCGGCCCATGTTCATTTTGGAGTCAATGATGACTCCAAGATCCTTTTCCACCTCCGTGCTGACAAGAGGCGAGTTCTCCAACCTCTAGGTATGGTGCCAGTTGTTCCTCCCCAGGTGCATCACTTTGCACTTGTCTGTGTTGAAACCCATCCTATTCTCATCCGCCCACCCTTGTAACCTGTCCAGGTCCGATTGTAGCCTGTTGCTTCCTTCTAGTGTGCCCACATCCCCCCACATCTTAGTGTCATCAGCAAATTTGAACAGGGTGCTTTTTACCCCCTCGTCCAAGTCACTGATGAAGATGTTGAACAGTGCAGGCCCGAGGACCGAGCCCTGCAGATCCCCACTGCCCACATCCTTCCAGGTTGAGAAGGACCCATCCACCACCACTCTCTGGGTGCGGCCCTTCAGCCAGTTGGCGACCCATTTGACTGTGTGGGTGTCTACACCATAGCCCCCCAGTTTCTTAATGAAAACGGGGTGAGAGACAGTGTCGAAAGCCTTCCGGAAGTCCAGGAAGACTATATCCACTGCTACCCCTGCATCTAATTATTTGGTGATCTGATCATAAAAGGCCACCAGGTTGGTCTGAAAGGACCTGCCGCTGATGAACCCATGTTGGTTGCCCCTAAGCATGTAGTACTCTGCTGGCCCCTTGTAGAAGTGTGCCAGAATAATTTTCTCGAACAGCTTGCCTAGGATCGAGGTAAGACTAACTGGCCTATAGTTTCCTGGGTCCTCCTTCTTCCCCTTTTTGAAGATGGGAACCATGTTGGCCCTCTTCCAGTCCTCCGGCACCTCACCAGAGCACCACAAGTGCTCATAAAGCTGTGCCGGGGTCCTGCAATGACCTCGGCCAATTCCTTTAGAACTCGGGTGGAGATCATCTGGACCGGCTGACTTGAATACGTCCAGTCCCTCCAGAAGCTCCCTAACTAGTTCTTCACTAACCCTTGGCCCAGGTGTGCTTCCCTTGGGGGCCAAGGGGGGCCCAGCAGGGAGGTGGATGTTCTGGTCCCTACTTAGGAATACAGAGGCAAAGAAATCATAGATTCATAGATTCATAGATGCTAGGGTCGGAAGGGACCTCAATAGATCATCGAGTCCGACCCCCTGCATAAGCAGGAAAGAGTGCTGGGCCTACATTACCCCAGCTAGATACACATCCAACCTTCTCTTGAATACCCCCAGGGTAGGGGAGAGCACCACCTCCCTTGGGAGCCCGTTCCAGACCTTGGCCACTCAAACTGTGAAGAAGTTCCTCCTAATATCTAATCTAAATCTGCTCTCCTCCAGCTTGTGGCCATTATTTCTTGTAACCCCCGGGGGCGCCTTGGTGAATAAATACTCACCAATTCCCTTCTGTGCCCCCCTGACAAACTTATAGGCAGCCACCAGGTCGCCTCTCAACCTTCTCTTGCGGAGGCTGAAAAGGTCCAGTTTCTCTAATCTCTCCTCATAGGGCTTGGCCTGCAGGCCCTTAACCATACGAGTGGCCCTTCTCTGGACCCTCTCCAGGTTATCCGCATCTTTCTTGAAGTGCGGCGCCCAGAATTGCACGCAGTACTCCAGCTGCGGTCTGACCAGCGCCCGATAGAGGGGAAGTATCACCTCCTTGGACTTATTTGTCATGCATCTGCTGATGCACGATAAAGTGCCATTGGCTTTTCTGATGGTTTCGTCACACTGCCGACTCATGTTCATCTTGGAGTCTACTAGGACTCCAAGATCCCTTTCCACTTCCGTGCCACCCAGCAGGTCATTTCCTAGGCTGTAGGTGTGCTGGACATTTTTCCTCCCTAGATGCAGCACTTTGCATTTCTCCTTGTTGAACTGCATTCTGTTGTTTTCTGCCCACTTGTCTAACCTGTCCAGGTCTGCTTGCAGCTGTTCCCTGCCCTCCGGCGTGTCCACTTCGCCCCATAGCTTAGTGTCATCTGCAAACTTGGACAGAGTACATTTCACCCCCTCGTCCAAGTCGCTGATGAAGACATTAGAGAGTATCGGTCCAAGCACCGAGCCCTGCGGGACCCCACTGCCCACACTCTTCCAGGTCGAAACCGACCCATCCACCACAACTCTCTGGGTGCGACCCTCCAGCCAATTCTCCACCCACCGGACTGTGCAGTCATCCAAGTCACAGCCCCTTAACTTCTTCACCAGTATGGGGTGGGATACCGTGTCAAAGGCCTTCCTGAAGTCCAAGTATACGACATCCACCCCTCCTCCTGCGTCGAGGCGTTTTGTGACCTGGTCATAAAAAGAGACTAGATTGGTCAGGCACGATCTACCTGCCATGTTTAATCATTAAACATGTTAGCTTTGTCGTCAGGTGTGATGACCAAATTTCCCAACATGTCCTGCAGGGGCCCTACATTACCCGGAACCTTCTTTTTACCCCCTATGTATTTAAAGAAGGACTTCTTATTGTCCTTAATCTGGGAAGCTAGTCCTAATTCCATCTCTGCCTTGGCTTTCCTGACTGCCTCCCTACATCCCCAAGCGACTGCAGTATAGTCATCCCTGGTGATGTCCCCTTCTTTCCATTGGGTGTATGCCTCCCTTTCAGCAAGGAGACATTCCCGAATGCTTTTGGTGAGCTATGAAGGCTTGTGTGCCCTCCAGCTCCCTTTGATCCTCATTGGGATTACCTTCCTTTGGGCTTGGAGGATCATCTCCTTAAGGAGCGACCACTCTCCTTGGACACCTGGCTCCCCTCCCCTCTGTGACCTCAGCGCTTCCCCAACTATCCTCCTTAGCTCGTTGAAGTTTGCCCTCCTGAAATATAGGGCTGCTGCCTTACTGCAGGCCTTTGCCACCTTGCACTGGATGGTGAATTCCAGCAGGCGATGATCACTGTCACCTACGTGGTCGAGCACTCACAGCCCCCTCACCAGATCATCTCCCGTGGCCAGCACTAGGTCCAACAAGGCAGAGCTCTTGTTCTGTGGCTCTATTAGCTCATTGGCTGGTCTTCCAAGAGTACCTGGAGCCTGTTGCAGATCACTTTTCTTTTCTCTCCTTCCCCAACCCTTAATTTAGCAGCAGGGGAAAGGAGAGAATGAGTGAAGCCTTTCCCCTTCTTGCAAGACCCCTGGGGCTACATGCTGCTGCTGCTCACCCTGTCCTTTCATAGAATCATAGAAAATGAGGTTTGGAAGGGACCTCAGGAGGTCATGTAGTCCAACACCCTGCTCAAAGCAGGACCAGCCCCAACTAGATCATCCCAAGCAAAGTTTTGTCTATCCAAATTCAGGAGCAGTGGGGAGGCAGGAAGGGAAGAGCAAACAACAATAGGCTTTGGAGTTGAAACTATAGACTCTGGGAAGATCTGGTGCTGGTGAGCTCATAGAACTCATAGCACATGTGGAACTCCAGAGGGAAATACTTTGAAATGGCAGTTACTGCTGACAGCAGCTGTTACAGGCAGGTGATGCCCAATAGAATGAAATAGCAGCAGCACATAGCTGGGTGGAGGGAAGGGAAAGGAGTATAAAAGCTCTTATGGGTTACAAAACCCTGATGATGAGCTCACTGCAGAGCACCAAGTTGTGCTCCATCAGACCCAAGGTGGTGCTTCTTTGTTCTATCTGTCCATCAATACTAGCATCCAAAATCATCCTGACAATAGATTTTCACTAAAGTTTAAGGTTTCTTGTGGACAGTTAATAATATTTTTCTTATTATTTTATTATTTATTTATCTATTTAGTATGGACAGTATGGACAAGCCTGCTGAATCACAGTGAGGGGCTGTGGCCATGTTCCCTGTGGCTGTGTAGTATGTGTATAATGAGATATTGTCATTGCATATGTGCCACATGCCAAAGTTGGCATGGCTGGCTCTCTGTCACCATGATCCTGGATTTACCCATGGAAAAAGCACCCTGGATCCAGCTCGCAAACCCAACACAAGAGGGATGGATCATGGAATCCAACATGATGGTTACAGTATACAGAAAAAAGTGTAATTATAACAGAAGCGAAATACAGTATAGTTTTAATAAAGTTAGACCATGAACCCACAGACTTCCATAGTAACATAATTTTTGGCTACATCAGGGGATTATATTGCCAGTAGTAGAGAGAGGTAGTTAACTGGGTTAGTCTGAAATCAGAAAGAAGGCAGGGCAGGGTAACATATGCTGTAAACAGATGGTACATTCTTCCAGGGAGAAAGCCTTTTGTCTTGGGATCCCATTGTCCTGCTTCAAGTACCTGTGAAGTATGTGGGATAAAAATATGTTAACACTTTTTGGCCTGGGGCATTGTGAGATCATGTGTAATGTTATTAAGGCCCCCTCTACATATTACAGGTATCATTCAGCTAACTGGTTAATTGTATAATTACCTTGAGACCAACCAGATGTGCAAAGTAGCTAGCATGCTATAGAAAGCTCCAACCAGCTATAAAGCTAAACCTTGAAAATGTGTACCTACTTTGTAGCTGGTTGCTATGAGGCTTTCATTTACACATGTAGCAGAGTGTACATGCACCATGTGCATGTGAAACACCCAGTACTGGGAGACTATGGCAGCTGCCATCTACCAGACCCTGGGGTTTCATATACCCATGAGACTGGGAGATTGCAGAAGCTGCATCTCCCAGCCTTGGGAGTTCATTGGGAACCCCTGTGGCTAGAAGACCCTGAACTGAGGAGGCTTCCAGCCATGGTTGCCTGCTTCCTGCCCATGTGGGGGAGCAATAAGGTGCAGTGGGATCTAATCCACAATCCATATAATCATGCCTTCTGTCATGCATGTGTGGCATGGAATGAGGTATAATTGTGTGGATCATGCACCTTTACTTGCATGTGCAGAGATGTCCTTAGTCATATTCCAGGGACAGCATGTGTGCTCTTACTGGCCACCTACCAGCAGAGAAGCAGCAATGCAGTTTGGAGGGGGTACATATGTAAATGGCTGCTGTGTTATAGGTCTGTGTGAAGCTTCAGTCACTGATTCAATTCAGTGGAGACTCAGCCCAATTTGGTGGCCAAATCTCTGAATCCAAATTAAATCAGGAGACCCTTAAATCTCTCTGAATCAAATCAGAACCTTCCAAATCAATTTGGAGAGATTCAGAAAGATTGGAGATTCAGACATAGACACAGCTTTAAATGTTTTTTCTACATACCTCAAGATAGCAGGTGGCTCATGAATGCTGCAGTGCTGGGGTGCATGGAGTGCTCCACAGGAGCACGGGATGCGTGGTCCCCAGTGCACTTGGCAGCAGACCCAGAAGTGGACCAGAAGCACTTCTGATCCACTTCTGGGTCCAGCAGGGAGTGCCAGCTCAGTGACTGGTATCACCTGGGTCTGGGTGGGGCACCTGGAGTCCCCCCATGGCCGATCGCTGAGCTGGGGGGCCATGAAGGAGGGCCCCCCGCACACTCCCAGGTGGACCCAGAAGTGGGCTGGAAGTAATTCGGGGTTTGCTGCCAAGCATGCAGCCCCCACCCCCCACATTCCTGTGGGATGCTCCATCTGCCCCAGCATCACAGGATTCACAAGCTGTGCCCAGCACCTTGAAGTATGTAGAAAAAGCATTTAAAGCTGTGTCTATGTCCAAATCATTGATTCTCTGAATCAGTATTGAATCTTCAAGAATTCAGCCTGAATCAGAGACGGGGATTCGATTAGTTGATTCGGATTACTGTCCCTGATTCGATTTGGCCGAATCCAAATCCAAATCGAATAAGGCCCATTTCACACACCTCTACTGTGTTATCCCTGTTTTCATGCTGTTCATAACCCAGGACAAATAACAGTCATCTCAAATGAGATGTCTATTTACAGCCTTAGAGACTACCTGGTCTAGAGAAGGATAATCTTTTGTAGATGGCAGCCTACTTCATCAGATATCATCTGACAAAGTAGGCTGTCATCTATGAAAGCTTATGCTTCTCTGAATCATTCTCTAGGGTGCTATCTTTCCCTGCTTTCTGCCTATTATTGCTATTAGCAGTTATTATGCAAGCCAAATTCTACTTTCATATGTGCAGTATCGTTGGATGCTGAACAGTGGTATAAGTATATCTTGCCTCAGACAGGGTGTTGGACTAGATGTCTGGAAGTCCCTTCCAGGTCTAGTTCTCTGTGGCTCTAAGTAAGGAAAGAATACGGATGATTTTATTTGCTGATGGCAAGTGTAAGTTCTCCCCCATTTGTTTACAGCTGTTTCTTTCCTAAACCTGCTTATTTCTTCTATCTTTTGTATAAAACCATTTGATGTTTTAATCTCAGCCATATCACTCTTTAAAATCTTTTCTTTAATTGTATTCATAATTCATAATTGTGTTTATTTCCACAGAACTGCATCATCATGCACCTCTGTCCTATCCCAGTTGCTTTCTTCCATTCCATTTCATTATAAAGTGTGAGGTATGACACTTGATTTTATCTATTGCTTCTATTATTTTCTACCATCCCTGGGTACTGAACTCTCTCCCTTCTCTTGATCTAGTTCAGTCTATTTCAACCTTCCCATTCCTTATACACATAGTTACAAAATTAGGGCTGTGTGAAATTTCTGCATCTGTTTCATTTTGGAGGTGTTTCCGAAACACCAAAACCAAATCAAAACAGAAGGCTAAGAAACATCTCTGAAATGAAATGAGGCATCCAAAACCTTTTGGAAATATTTCAGAAACCTTCGGAGTTTTGGAGCTGGGCTTGCAGGGAAATAGCTGTACAGTGCTACCCTGCCATGCAACCCAACTCTGCAGGGAGCTGAGATCCATGCTGGGATCTCCTCACTGCTCCTGCCCGCCCAGCACAGCAGCAAGGAGACCCTGGCGTGGATCTCCACTCCATGTAGAGACAGGTTGCATGGCAGGAAGCAGAGATCCGGGACTGCATGGGGTGGGCAGTGGTGGCAAGGAAACCCTGGAACAGATCTCTGCTTCCTGCAGAGCCAGGTCACGTGGTTGAGAAGTGGTGATCCTTGCTGCACAATCTGGCTCTGCAGGGAGCAGAGATCTGTTCTGGGGTCTCCTTGCTGCCACTGCTCTCCCTGTGCAGCCCCACATTGCCAGGGAAATGCAGGATGGGCAGCGGTGGTGAGGAGACCCCCGGTGGAGATCTCTGCTCCCTGTGGAGTTGAGTCACATGGCAGGGACCAGCAAGCTTGCTTGCTGCTCTGTGCTGCTTCCTTGCCCCACAACCTGGTGTGACAGGGATCAGAAATCTGCACAGGGCTCTCCTTGGCTGCATGGAGGGCAGTGGTCTTCTCCTGGATGAACCACCCATGGCCCTGTCCTGCTCCCTGCTGGGGCCCTGCAGTCCCCAGGCCCAAGCCCTGCCCAGTTGGGTAGGGCTGTGTGAAGTTCAGAGCCTGTTCAAAACAGATTCAGAGGAGATTCAGCGAATCTCTGAAACAGATTCAGCTGAAACAAAACAGGACAGTGATCCAAAACACCAAGATGAATCACTGTCCTCTGAAATGGCTGGATCCAAAACCAAATCGAAACACAGCCATTTCGCACAGCCCTATAAAAAATAACCTTTTCAAATTATGAAGGACAGATTTCTATTCTTCTAAAAAAAATATGCACACCAAAATTTTTATTCTAATCTTTAAATAGCAGTTGGGATAAAAGAGAGTTAAGTATTTCTGCTACAATTTAGTTTGTTTACCACCTCACTTAGGATCCTTGGAAAAAAAATGCAACCCAGTCTTAAAGACTTCTCTTTTTAGCCATGCAGGGGGTTTTTTTGTTCCTCTTTTCTCCTGTGATCCTTAATCTGACTGATTTGCAAAACTGGACATAAAATGGTAGCTAAATAGCTATGTTTTCTTCTTTAAATAATTGTTTACTTCAGACATATTGCAGCCAAAACAACATTTCCTGCTGGTGATATTGTTCCTCTTGGTCACTGAAATCATGGTTGCAAGTACCCAACTCTCTTCTAAATATATGTGCATGACAGGAGTCAGGGGAAATCAGTTTTACACAGAATAAGAGAGAAAATAATGCAGCTGGGGAAATAATGCTGAAAGGAAATCAGCACGGATTCATTGCAGGTAAATCCTGCCTGACTAACCTTGTTTCTTTTTATGACCAGGTCATAAAATGCTTAGACACAGGAGATGATGTAAGTGTCATTTACCTAGACTTTAAGAAGGCCTTTGACCCAGTATTCTGTTCTCATTAATAAACTGACAGGCTGTGATATAGATGATTACATGGTCAGGTGGGTGGCAAATTGACTTAGGGGTGAGTGGTTATGGATGGGTCGATATTGACCTAAAAAGATGTGGGCAGTGGAGTCCTGCAAGGCTTGGTCCTTGGATTGGTGCTATTCAGCGTCTTTATCAGTGACTTGGACAAGGGTGTGGAGAGGACTCTGTCCAAGTTTGCAGATGATACCAAATTATGGGGCAAAGTTAACACACCAGAGGGTAGGGAATGGATCCAGATGGATCTGGGCAGGATGGAAAAAAGGGGCAGAAAAATATAGGATGCAGCTCAGCAAAGACAAGTGCAAAGTGCTGCACCCAGGCAAAAAGAACCACCAGCACACTTATAGGCTGAGGGATGACCTTCTCAGCAGCAAAGCAGCAGAAAGAGATCTTGGAGTCATAGTTGACTCCAAAATGAACATGAGTCGTCAATGTGATGATGAGATCAACAAAGCTAACCGCACTTTATCATGCATTAGCAGATGCATGATGAATAGGTCCAGGGAGGTGATACTTCCACTCTATGCGGCACTGGTCAGGCTGCAGTTGGAGTACGGGTCCAGTTCTGGGCACCACACTTCAAGATGGATGCGGAGAATCTTGAGAGGGTTCAGAGGAGGGCCACTTATATGGCTAGAGGCCTGCAGGCAAAACCCTACAAGGAGATAGTGAGGGACATGGATCTCTTCAGCCTTCACAAAAGAAGGCTGCCTATAAATTCATCAGGGAAGGGTAGTAGGGAATAGGAGATGCTCTATTTATTAGGGCACCCCCTGGAGTAATTAGGAACAATAGCCACAAATTGATGGAGAGCAGATTTTGTTTGGACATTAGAAAGAACTTCTTCAAAGTAAGGGTTGCCAGAATCTGGAATGGGCTTCCAAAGGAGGTGATGCTCTCCCCTACCTTGGGGGTATTTAAGATGAGACTGGACAAGTACCTAGTTAGGGTCATCTGATCCTAGTGCTCTTTCCTGCTCAGGGCATGGGGTCAGGCTCAATGACCTACTGAGCTCCTTTCCAACCCTAACATCTATAAATCTATGAAAACAGTGCAAACACAGATAACTTGAGAGCCAAACAACGCCCAAGGATTTCAGCATCTTGTCTTATCATAGAATCACAGAATCATAGAAGTAGGGTCAGAAGGGACCTTCTAGATCTTCAAGTCTGACGCCCTGCCTGGGCAGGTGAAAAACTGGGCTCAAATGACTCCAGCCAGGTAGGCATCAAGCCTCCTCTTAAAGACCCCCAGGGTAGGAGCCAGCACCACTTCCCTTGGAAATTGGTTCCAGATCCTAGCCGCCCTAACTGTGAAGTAGGTCTTATGGATGTCTAATCTAAACCTCCTCTTCAACAACTTGTGGCCATTATTCCTTGTTATGCCAGGGGGCGCTAGGGGAAACAAGGTCTCTCCCAAACCCTTCTGGTCCCCCCTAGTGAGTTTATAGATGGTCACCAGGTCTCCCTCAGCCTTCTCTTGTGATGGCGGAACAGGTTCAAGTCACGCAGTCTCTCCTCATGGGGTCTGCCCTGTTGTCCCCGGATCATGTGGGTAGCCCTCCTCTGGACCCTCTCCATGTTGTCCACCTCCCTCCTGAAGTGGGGCGCACAGAACTGGACACAGTACTCCAGCTGTGGTCTGACCAGTGTCATGTAGAGGGGAAAGATCACCACCTGGGCCCTACTTGAGATGCACCTGTGGATGCATGACAAGGTCTGGTTAGCCCTGCCAACTGTGACCTCACATTGTACGCCCATATTCATCTTGGAATCAATAATGACTTCAAGATCCCTTTCTGCCTCCATGCTTTCAAGAAGGGAGTTTCCCATCTTATAAGTGTGCTGCTGGTTACTACTGCCCAAGTGCAGCACCCTGCACTTGTCAGTATTGAAACACATCCTGTTTTTGTTAGCCCACCCCTGTAACCTATCCAGGTCTTGTTACAGTCTTTCCCTCCCTACTAGTGTGCTCACCTCACCCCAAATTTTGGTATCATCAGTGAATTTAAACAGGTTGCTTTTCACCCCATCGTCCAAATTGCTGATAAAGAAATCGAATAGCGCGGGCCCAAGGACCAAGCCCTGGGGGACTCCGCTGCCCACTTCCCATCTACCACCACCCTCTGAGTATGACCCTTCAGCCAAGCTGCAATCCATCTGACTCTGTAGGCATCAGTGCCACAGTTGCCTAGTTTTTTAATGAGGATGGGGTGAGAGACGGTGTCAAAGGCCTTGCTGATGTCTAGAAAGACTACGTCCATGGCAATACCTGCATCCAATGCTTTTGTGACCTGATCATAAAAGGCAATCAGGTTGGTCTGACATGACCTGCCCCTAATGAAATCATGCTGGTTGCCTTTGAGCATCATCTCTGAGGCTGGCCCATCACAGATGTGCTCCATGATGATCTTCTCAAAGAGTTTCCCTAGGATTGAGGTAAGACTGATGGTCCTATAGTTGCCTGGGTCCTCCCTCCTCCCTTTTTTAAAGATGGGGACCACGCTGGCTATCTTCCAATCATTTGGCACCTAGCCTGAGCACCACGAGTGCTTGTAAAGCCATGCTAAGGGCCCTGCAATAACCCCTGCTAGCTCCCTCAGCACCCTGGGGTGGAGAGCATCTGGACCCGCTGATTTGAACACGTCCAGCCCCTCCAGAAGTTCTCTAACCCGGTCCTCCCCAACCTGAGGTCTGGAGGCATTCCCCTCAAGTCCGTCTTGCATCATGGTGGGGAAGTCCCGGTCCCTGCACAAGAAAATGGAGGTGAAGAATTGGTTATATTGGATATTGGTTATATTTTCACTTTGAAATCAAAATGCTTTTCTTGTCACCAATCTCAGTTAAAATGAAATATTTTGAGAGTTTTTTTTGTAAATATGTTTTTCTAATGAGGTTAATAGTAATGAAATAATGAACATATTTGAAAAAAAATAGAACCATCTCAGTCTTTTCTAAATAGTTATTACTGAGTTTTATTAAACTCCTATTTCTTCAGATTCTTACACAGAAAAAAGGAAATGTATTCAACTCAATTACCACAATGATTTTCACAACATCAAATCTAAGTAACATTGAACTGTAATTTTATGCATCATTTAAAACTATTAAATCATGGGCTATAGAACAGACATTGTAGTGGTCATGAAGGCAAGTCTGCAGACTTATATTTCTGTAAAGCTATTCACAGAGTCATAGAAAATGAGGGTTGGAAGGGACCTCAGGAGGTCATCTAGTCCTGCTCAAAGCTCTCTCCAATTTGTGCTCATCCTTTACGTAGTGGGGGTCCCAAAACTAAACATAGTACTCCAGATGTGGCCTCCACCAGTGCTGAATAGAGAGGCATAATCACTTCCCTTGACTTACTGGCAACACACCTACCAAAGCAGTCCAGTATGCCCTTAGTCTTTTTGGCAACAAGGGCACACTGCTGGCCCATCTTCAGTTTATTGTCCGCTCTAACCCCCAGGTCTTTTCTGCAGAGCTGCTGCCCAGCCAGTCATCCCCCAGGCTGTAGTGGTGCATGGGATTATTCAGTCCTAAGTGCACTTGTCCTTGTTGAACCTCATGAGATTCCTTTTGGCCCAATCCTCCAATTTGTCTAGGTCACTCTGAATCCAAGCCCTACCCTCTGTCAAGGGATGGAGTCCTCAGGGATGGCTGTGTTGCCTCTAGATGCCCTTCACCATGCCAGTCTTGCCCAATGGGCACCCTCTTTCTCGACTGCCATGTCTTGTTGGTGATTATTATGAATAGGAAGACTGCCCTCAAGTTTATTTTGAGCATGGTCCTGATAGACCCCTCTGAATCCTGTGGGTTCTCGGACCCCTTTTGGGTCCTGCTTCAAAAATGGATGCCTCTTCGAACACCCTCAGCCTTGTGAGCTAGATGTGTGACTCCAAACTGCCCCTTTACCATGCCATCTGTGAGGCTTGGCACACATTGTCTCTTCTTGGCCTTAGTGTAGCTTGGCCTCCAGTCATCACAGGGCTCTCCTCAGCAGAAGCCCCAGGACAGCACAAGACAGCTCTCTGGATGCCCAATGGCACTGGGCTCTCTCTCAGCACCCCTTAGTACTGGGCTCTCCACAGTGCTGTCTCTCTCTTGGTGTCCCCCAGGGCCGGGGTCTCTTCACCCCCGAATACTGTGTCCACACTGGTGCTGGGGTCTATTCACCCTGAATACTGCACCCACACTTGTGCTGGGGTCCTCACACTGTAGTGGGTCCCCAAAGAGGCTTCCTCCTTCCCCAATAGCCTCAGCCCAATCCATTAGTGTTATAAGACAGCAAACAAAATATAAGCCCCTGGGCTATAACATAACACAAAAAGTTCAGGTTATTCTCTTCCCCTTTAAAAGAGTCAAGCTTCTACCCTGGCACTAAGTGCCTTGTGGCATGGGCACCTGATGAACTCCTGGAGCCCCATTAGCCCTAAGTGCAATATATTGGGCAGCTGCAGCATCACTGGCCTATTTCTCCCTGGAGGCTCCTTCCTCTTTGGCTGCTGGCAGGGGACTGACCCTCTAGTCCCAGCCCTGGGGTTTATGTGGGCCCAGGGCCCTGCCTCTTCTAGTCAGCTGACCGGCTACAGTTGCAGGCTAATTCCCTCATTAGCCTGCTGCCACAGTAACCTGCACCTGTGGGGTTCCTGCCTGACTGCTAGGGCCCTCTCTCTAGGTGGTTTCTGCCATTAATGGAGCAAGCACCTTAGTGCCCTGTGACACCCTCCAGCATATCTACTACTCCCCCCAGGTTGGTGTCATTTTCAAACATACTGAGGGTGCACTCTATGCCAACTTCCAGGCAATTGATGAAGACATTGAACAAAACTGGCCCCAGAACTGACTCCTGGGGCACTCCACTTGATCCTGGCTGCCAACTGGACATTGAGCCATTGATTTCTATTCTCTGAGCCTGATGCTCCATCCAGTTTTCTATCCACCTCAGGCCATTCATCCAGCCCATACTTCTTTAGCTTGCCTGAGATAATATTGTGGGACAGCATATAAAAAGCCTTGCTAAAATCAAGGTACACCAGATCCACTAGTCTCCCCACATCCACAGAGCCAGTCATGTTGTCATAGAAGGCAATCAGGTTGGTCAGGCATGACTTGCCTTTGGTGAATCCATGTTGACTGTTCCTAATCACTTTTTTTTTCTTCAAGTGCTTAGAAATGGTTTACTTAAGGATCTGCTCTATGAGGATCAGCTCTATTGTGACATAACTATTCACCTTCAGTGTTGTCTATTAGTGAGGTAGGCAACACAAAGTTTCATTTGATAGTTCCCTGTAAACATTTTATCCCACTTATTTCAAATCACAATGCATTCATCTATTCACCCACCAAACCATTTAGTAACATGAAAAATCTTTCAAAATGTCAAAAGTCATGGATAATATTTAAAGCCTTGAAAAACATTGCATCCACTACCCAACTGTATTATTCCTTTAGAAAACTATTTGTCAAGTGAAGTAAAATACCCTTTCATGCAGGGTTTCTTCACTTTAAATACAATAGTTGCTGAAATAAAAATGATTTGCTTAACAATACCTTTTTTCCTGAATGTATATTCCTCACCCTATAGAATCATAAAATGGAACAAAGTGTTCTAGTATCAGGATGTGAGATAATTAAAATTTCTAAAAGTGGATTAGGTCAAAATAGAAGAAAAAGCTTCAGTGTGTGGAAGTTCATTCAGTAATTTATATATGACTCATTCAAATGCTACCTCTGAAGGTAATTGTTAGAATCATTCATAACACAAGTGTATCATCTGCTTTTCAGAGCCTCAGGATATCTGTGGCAATTATTTCAGTTAATAAGATTTACTTTTTTCTCAATAGAATATTGATTAAGTACAAAAGGTTCATTTAGTTAAAGTAATGCTGTTGTCCTTGAAGTACAAAAGTCACTTTTTCCCCATTTTACTCTAATATATTATAGAAAATAACCAAAGTATTTATTTGCCAGTATAGCATTGCTCTGTTATAAAACATTTATGTAATGTTTATCTATCTAAATGCCAAATTAAAATGCTTATATAGTTCACCATCATTTTGTAATTAGTAGCTTATATCAGAAAGGATCATCCTGGCACACTCCTCTCCCCTTTAACACCCCAAATTAGCATCCTAAATCCAAACTTAAACTTCTACAGCTATGGCCTGGTTCTTTCAGAAACAATGTACACTCATTAGTGGGAACTGCTGACTATTCAGAATTTTTTGAAAACAGACCACATAAAAGGCACACATTGTAATATTTTCATTTTATCTGATATGTGTTGCCCATCTCTATGATATTAAGTGTTAGGAGGTTTAGTGCCAAAGAATAGCACATTTCATCTTGACAATGTTTTTTATCTATTTGATTTTTATCAGATTTCTGTGGTGTGGTGGAAGAACGATTAAAGCTTCCTGCTATGGACTCAGAAGGCATAAGTTTGAAGCCTCACTCCAGACTTGCATACTGTAAGTGGGTGCCCAGTCATTTAGGCTGGGAAACCATCAGCAGCTGGAAAGGATGTTCATCATATCACTTGGTTCTGCTGTTTGATATAGTTAATTGCATACAAATCTCAATCATACTAGCTAATGGGCCGCATAGCACAGGTAGACATTTGACTTATTTTCCTAATAAAATTTACAATTGACATCATTACATATATAATGTAAAATGACATCTCCTTTAGAATTACCATCAAGCATTTCTGTAGAGACTAGTAACTTTGTACACCTTCTTTGGTGTGTGCACAGTGTGAGATATTGTGCAGAAATCTAAACTCCTACTCTTTGAACATCAGGTCCCATTAAGGTGGTATAAAACAAGCACCCAAAAACTGAGATGACTACTATCACTAATCACTTTTCAGAAACTCCTTTGAGCCTATATCAGAGTTTTAACGTAGGGTGAAATCCTGGCTCCACTGAAATCAATGGAAATTATGTCATTCACCCCCTTGAATAACTCTCTATTGTGTGTCTCTCTAGACATTTAGGGTAAAGATGTGCTAGGATCTGATTCTGGATCCCACAGTCATGCTTCCTGCCATGTATATTTGGAATGGCAGGAGGTGGGATTGTGTGGATCACACATCAGATCCTATCATGCCTTTACCTGAATGTTCCACACACAGCTGAGGCTCGCACCTGCAGCAGGGGGTGGTGCACCCCTGTTGCTGGGAGCTTCATGAGCTGATGGGGCTCCCAGCTACAATTAACGGTGTGTTAAGAACAAGCCACTAAGTTATTCTACATTGTTTGTGGAATAACTTTGTGGCTTGATCCTTGTTCTATCACTCTATTAGCTGATTGAACTTGTACTTGGGTCACAACTGCAGAGGTGACTAACTGGTTAATTCCTTAAGTGTAATGTGTAGATTGGGCCTTTCTTTAACAATTTGCGCTTTTGCCAGGATGGTATATAACAAAAGCTGTGAGTTAAGAATGTAACCCACGTTCAACTGATTTTCATGTAAAGTCTTTCCATTGGCTTCAGTGGGAATTAGAAGGTGGGCAGAGAATCTTGCCTGTTAGCCATTTGACACCATTTTTAACACAGATGTAAATGGATCAGGGAGGAGGCTAATTGAGAATCAGGACCAATTTCCTTAAATATCCAAAGCAGACTGAGCCAACACTCTGTCATTTCAACTTCTTAGACTCTCACATCTACCTAATGTCGCTGGATTAAGGTTTTTTGTTTGTGTTATTTGTTTATTTATTAATAATTTTTTACAGATTTATTTCATAACTTCAGAACTATCTGATTTAGGATTGGGCAGCAAGTTTTTATCTATTACTTCATGTAGCTACCGCATCTTCCTAAATCACACACAGTTTTGAATGATGACTGCATATGCTGCCAATGAAAAAAAAGCCTGTGCTTTGGCCATTCTTTCTTATGATGAATTTTTATAACCTGTACATTGCATCTACAATGTCAATTAATCACTTAAATAGCACCTTTCATGCAACTATCCTGGACTGCTTTCCCAAGTTAGAATGAACTGGAGACTGCGCAATATGAAAGGCAATGTGTAATAACAGCAACTTGTTTTAAGATGGTGCTTAGATCTGCTGGTACCAAAAAGACTCATAGGAAAAAAGATGTAGAGAAATACAGAACAATGGAACTATAAACTATTCCTCATTACATTTAAAATCCAGTAAAGTATTGAATGTTTACCAAATAGTACTCTATAGGAATAGATAAAAAATAATAACTTTTTAAATATTTTGAATCAGGGATCTTGGGTAACCTCCTATTTCATGCATGTCACACATTATGTAATTGCTGGCCATGTCTATGTGAGACTATGGCTGTGCAGTGACCCGTGAGTACTGCACCATAGCAGTGCATGGCAGAAAAAGTGCACTATGATGCTACTGTGCAGTAGTCTTAGGCTACTGCGCAGTCAGCATCACAAAAAAACTGTTCAGCAACACTACTGTGGAGTAATTCCAGTTACTGCTCAGTCATTTACTACTTGTTTAAACCTGATACAAATACTAAATGACTGCACAATAATGACTGCACGGTCACCATCTCATGTAGATGCAGCCATTGATATATTAATTGAGTTTTCCATATTTGTCTCCTTTAAGGGTGATTTGGTAACATATATTAACACAGTAACGACTGCTGCTAACCAAGCCTGGTCTGGCTGTCTTCACCTTGAATTCAAAACTGAATAGCACTATTTAATTGCTAGTGATGCAAATAAACTCACTGTCAATCTCTCTCCAAACCCATCTGTCTCTCAGAGGCAGCCACATAGTGGTATGATGCTTTTAACAGCTGTTGATACCAAATGAACCAAGTGACCCATACTTCTGACAGAATAGAGAGTGTTAGGTCTAATGACTCTTTGTCATAAATTGTTCCAGATATTTCTGTTTCTTTCTTCTACTATAAAGGTATTTTTACAAAGGAAGTGGCTGGATATTTTTTGCACTATTCTATCATAAAAATATGGACACATGATAGATGGGTTTCATCTGTGTTTCATAACAGCTTAAAGGGACATTTAAAAGTGAAATGTAAAGAATTTCAAAAGATAAATTAAACATGATTTCTTACTATGCTGTCCTGGAATCCCATCTTTTCCTTTTATAAAAGAAATACTTCTTTTGCTGCCCCTTGTTGCTATATGAAAGATTTGTATAAAAGGAGAAAGTGCCTGTGATCCTGCAGATCCATTTGCAGGGTCAGAGCCTGATCTTAACTAGGCAATGGAAAGAACGCAGCAGATTAGTGGCAACATTTTGTGTGCAATCTCAGTGGAAATTAAAGCTTTCCATATCGTACCCAAGGCCCTAATTCTTAAATGGAGAATAATGGCCAGGACTGTTATTTGCTTTCTGTTTTACAATGTTTTAGCAGTGTTGAAGTGCTGCAGTAGCCATGACGATCCAGGAAATGTCAGAGAGATGAAAATTTGTTGTGATACCTTCTACTGAAACTGAACCAACTATATAGTTGGGAGAGCTGTTTTACAAGCTGTAGGGCATTAAGTGCCATTCCTCAGGTCCCCTAAAGCATTTTAAAATTGACCTTTTTCTGTGTTTTTAAACAAACTGCATGAAAAATAACAAGCAAAACAAAAGTACTTGTATAGCAAGAGAAGTAGCTAGTTTAAAATGTCTTGGCCAGTCATTTTTGCTATTTAGACTCACTGTTTTCAATCTACTGTACATTACTAATTTAAAGAATCAAATAGAAAACATCATGGTGTTATGTAGTTGTTAGGAAAGAATTGTGAATTAGGATTCCCAAACCATTTCCAGTTTATGACTCTGCCAACATACTTTGTGATCTCCTCTGTGCCTAACTTAACCAATATGTTCAAAATATACAAAAATAATAATGTTTACCTAAAAGGGACGTGTGATTTCAATAAGGCTCGACTCATCATCTCTGACACACAAATAAGAATTTCAAGGATTTTCACTGTTATGTTTAGGAAGTATCTTTTATAAAAGATACTGTAAGTGCCAAGAAGGTTTATTTTCCTGTGTTATAGACACGAGCAATAGGCCTGTTCATTTGATAAGATCTGCTTTGGCTAATTTTATATATCCAATCTATATTTTTTTTTAAAGCCTGTTGTAATTACATATATAGCAATAAATCTATATTATAACATAAATCAGAAACTTGATGAATAGTTTGGATTGAGATCCAGACATTCTCAATGATTTAAAAGGGAGGAATTCAGATCTGGGTTTTGGCTCAGTTCATTATAGAACCACGGCTTACAAGTCTAGATCAAAACTTTCCAGTTTAAGGGCATTTGACTCTGCTTCAAAACCACCATTTATCTAAAGATAGCAATTGTTATGGATTAAGATGTAACCCAGATTTAAAACCTTAAAAGAAGTAAAAATGATGTTTTTACCAATGTTACAGCATTTGTACCAATGGCAAAAATGTTTTAGAGTGAGATTAGCAGATTTCTGATTTTCTGCATTTAGTTTGTAAACATTTGGTTGGTGCTGGCACACTATGCTATTGCAGCAAGAGAAACTCACTGCATCACGGCTGCAACCAGGATTATACATGGGTAGAAAGGCCTTTTTTTTAAAGATGCAAAGCTATGTATAGTGGTTTCCCCACATGAACTAATAAAAATAAAACCTTTTTTAAAACTAAAGTTAGACTTTCTAGTCTCATAAAAACCTTCAATACCATGATTTCCAGTTACTGGTGAGCAAAATAGTTATTTGATATATTTTTCTGTGCACAAAATGCCATAGCCTGTAAGAACAAATACAAAGAAAATATAAATGTAATAGAAAACCGACCTATAAAATGGTCAACAGAACAGTGTCCATATAGATTGCCCCTGAATCTGGTTCAAATGAGGTTCTAGATATAATAAAGTGAAGCTTGATATGTAGGCAAGAAAACAAATGAACAATTAGTGTCAAAGTTAAGAGTATCCCTGCTGCTTAATTTCTTCAGGCTCTGAAGTGGCAGTCCAATTGCACCATAGGCCGGGGTTTAACCTGTAATTCCACTTCCATAAGTGTCAAATTGCCACCTTTGACCAAAGGCTGGAAGAACTCCCACTCTGTTGCAGTAATCTCTGTTCATCTTCCTCCCAGCTTGCTGCTTTCTTTCCCCCTAGCCTCCATTCAACCAATGCATATCCACTAGTACGTCACAAAAAAGAAAAACTTTTTCTTCAGGTAGTCAGAGCATCAGAGAAGGCACAAGAACACACCATATCAGATAATCAGAAGTTTCTCTCTCTACTACTTTGCCTCTGCTCTGCCTGTCACCTCTTCACCCTATACTAGACTACCCCAAACTTATAATCAAGAAATATCCACTACCCATGCTCCTTTCTTACCCATTTTATCTCCTACTGATTCTATAATTTTCCAGTTGTTTCCTTCTAGCCTCACCTGACTTTAGTTTTAAATCTGGAATTTATGGGATTAAAAGATCACTTAGAATTGTTATCAGAAATTACTTGATTGTTATAGTGGATAATAGATACAGATATCACCAAGAACATATGGGCTTGCAGGAGTTGCTACTCAATTCCCTTTCAGGATCCCAAGTGTGGGTCAGATGTTAGGAAGTGTTAAGCACCCCACAGGTCCCACTCTGACATCTAGGACATGTCTATACCATGTCAGACAATGGTAGGGGATAGACCTGTGAAAATATCCCTCACTTACTTCTGCTTCATAGGTATTGCATGCCCAAAAAAGTCATGTAGCCTCTTCTTGATACACAGCCAGCACCATTATTGCTGCCAGGCTCAGACATATTTGTAAGAGGGGTGCTGGTTTTGCCCTGAGCTCAGGCCAAAAAGTAGCTATGAGTCTTTTTTTGCATGTAGCATGTATGGGACAGGAGTGTGTGTTTTACAGGGTGCTGACAGATGTGTAGCTCCTCGCTTTTGGCATTTCACAGAAAGTACCATGAGCTACAGCAACCCCCCTGACCCAAGAGACGTTTGTTGTTTGTTCAGAGGGCAGGGGTGGAGAGAGAGGCCAACCCAGCAAAGAGAGGCTGTCTGTCTCTCCCCTAGCTCTGTTTAAGCAACATGTATAATAGGATTACTTGCTTGGTGTGTTTATGGGGTTTTTTTTTTAAATACACCCTCTTAAATACATGCATTCTTTATTTTAAAGTCCCGATTGCCTTGGCCTTCTGCAGTGAAAGAACAGGCTAAGTACTGGCACCACTTACATGCTACTTTAAAGGACTTAAGCTATGTTTCAGTACTGTGTATAAGACTTACTCCCTATCCCCCCCTGCCCCCCCAAACTCTGTTACTATCTTCAGGATAGGAGTGGGGGAAGGAGCTTTATCTGGGGTTGGCCCAGCCTGTGCTGGAAGGTGGATTGTGGGGGGTGGGGATCTCCAATCCACCCACCATCTTCTGGCACAGGCTTGGCAAGCCCTAGATGGAGCTCCTGGCAAGGCCAAACAGAAGTTAATGAAGGCGCTTCACTTTGGACTGCCTTTAACCCTCACTTAATGAGGGTTCAGATAATTTTGTCCTGTGATCAGGTACGTTTAAAGTGCTCTGCTGCCATATGCTGCTTTCAGAGCCTGGCTGTAGCATGCTCTCAAGGAGCTGATTGCACAACAAACAACTTCTGTCTTAACCCAAAGTGATGCCCCCTAGCACTGTGCATAGCATATATATGCTCTTATAGCCAATGAGCTAATTTGGAAATATGGCCCTGATTTTGCAATGTACATTCAGGAAGTAGGAAGCTTTGGGTTGCATCCAGATTGTTCAGTGGCCTATAGTAAATAAAGCCTATTACAATTCTCTGTCCCAGAAGCAAGGAAGTCAGACCAGCACTAGAAAGGAAGAACTGTCTTAGCAACCACAAATGAAACCCACCCCCCACCACACACACACTCACATACTTTGGTCCACCAGTCCTACTTAAATGAGAATCCAGGAATAGTTTTAGTCTAGAAGGACACTGAAACTACAAACCCCCTTGGCCTCTAGAGGAAGTCACCATCAGACTGCTGGTACTGATTTCACTTCTGGAAATGCTAATATTGATGATGATGATAATCACTTATCGCTGCATGATATGATGGCATAAGGGTTTTGTTACTGAGATCACTTCGTAGAAGATAAATAATCAATAATGTTTAAAACTGCAGAATTGAGCTTGCCCAATTATTAAGATAGGCTAGTGACTGAAGCTTGTAAATTTTTGCTTCCTGGTCATTTACTCACAGCAATGAATGTTGGGACCTTCTCTGCTGACATCTCTTAGTTAAACACGTTTTTCATGAGGTTGTCTTGCTTCATTAGGAGTTTGGAGGGTTTGTTTTTGTTTTTGTTTGTTGTTTTCCCTTCTTTTCCTTCTTTCCCTTTTATTTGAAAATTAATAGTAGTGTCCTTCCCATTAAAACTGAGAAAGGTTTACATAGTTAGAAATGTGCACAGAATGAGAATCAGAGAGGGTGACAGTTAAATTAAGCTTAGTGCAGTAAAGCAGTGCAAGTCTTATACACAGTACTTAAACATTGCTTAAGTCCTTCAAAGTATCATGTAAGTGGTACCAATACTTAGCCTATTCTCTCACTGCAAAAGGCCAAGGCAATTAGGAGTTAAAAAGAAAGAATGAATGTATTTAAGATGGTGTTATAAAAAACCATAAACACAAGAAGTAAATAATCCTACTATACCTGTTGCTTAAACAAGTTACAGGTTTTGGAAACCACAATGGGTAGAAAAAGAACTATGTGGTGGTGTTGTTATTCTAAATACCTGAAAGTACAATTTGTCTATAAATGTACACACATCCTATAAATTGCAGCTTAACTCAGAGCATGGTAACTGCACTTTTTTGTTATTGGTGGAAGATTAGAAATTGATGATAGAAAAAAAAATGAACCATTAAATATTTTGCACTTTACCAGATTCTTGCTCTTATTAAAGATTATAAATACTGTTTAACAAAGAATAATGCAACTGGCAAGCAACTTAAATAACAAATGAAAACTGTCCACATGGATTTACAATGGAGTTGAAACAGGGAACATGTTATTAAAGAAAGCAATGCACAAAGAGGTGAAAGCCAGGTACAGATGTTCAGAAAGCCCAGGAAGGAATCAGTCCAATTTACGCAGGTTTCTTTAAGCAGCCTAGGTTAGACTGGTAGCAAACAGGATACATATTTGCCCTGGGAGGCATGCAGGCTGCCTGCACTGACCAAGACCAGCAGTTTTAGGGTGCTTCTGCATTCCTCCCAGTAGGCCCTGAGGGCTTCCTGGTTGCTAGAGATTGCTGAACACACCTGAGTGCCCAGGTTACCCTTGATCAGCTGCCGGGAATGGACAAGCCCATCCCCAACTCCCTGCCATGTCAGGCCATGTGCCACCTGCTCCTGAAGTTTCCAGGACCATCTGCCTGCTTACCCTGGCTTGCTAACTATGTTTCCCTCTTCCCTCCACCACCCCAGCCATTGCACTTTGGGACCTTGTTGCTGCAGGCCAAAAAAAAAACCTTGCAGCACCCCAGGTGCCCATGGCCCAGGTTCCTGCAGGCAGTGGCTGAGCCACGGAGGTCACAGGGTTGCCTTTGTGCAGGCATGGTTCCTATGTTCTGTCTCCTGCCTCCCCTACCCAACAGAAACTAGCTGCCTGTATCAGCTGCTTCTCAGGGCTGGGTCTATGCTGGTGGCAGGGTGCTTGGCTCTGGCCACTAACATGTGATGTGCAGGAGCTAGGGTTGTGGTCCGTGGGGCTGTGCCCATGAATGGGAGCAAAGGGTCCCTGGCTGGGTGTGCAGGAGCCAGGGTTGTGATCTGCAGGGCTACAACAAAGCACAGGGTTTCTCCTGGGCTCCAAATCTGGTATGTTTTGGTATGACATGATAAGGTGCTTAATGATGGGGTGCCGGGGCAAAGCCCAGGGAAGTGTGTGCCCAGGTCCCAGAGCTCATGCAAGGGATACATGCCTCCCTTCCCCTCCCTGCTGCCTGCCTGTGGCTGACAGATGCCCAGAGGCAGAGCTGTGGAAAGGGTCTGTGTTGACTCTGCTCTGGGAGAGCTGGGGGGTGGAGCCCACTGGATGCTCACTTGGTTGGAGCAACTGAGAGGGCCAAGTGCTAGCACACTTTCCCGTGAGGTAGGTGATTGTGTGTGTGTGTGTGGGGGGGGGGTAACAAAGGAACCTAACTTGAATCGAAAGAAGTTTAATTCACCAATCTAAGGTCATTATGTTTGGCACACATCGATCCAAGTCTGTCTTAGATCAGTTTCCACCATTTTTAGACCAGTCTCTATGTACTGAACTTCTATATGATTACAGGTTTAGATCAATTTTTGATCACTTAAATTGGTTTGTGTGTAATGTCTGTGCCTGGCCACTGGGTCTCATTTTCAGAAGACATTCTTATGTCATACACTGTAGCATGTCGTGAAAATGCAATTGTTGATTCATTTTAGATTACATACAAGCTGCTATATCCAGATAAATGAAGCGACTAGCTCATCTGTTCCCTCCCTGGAATTACTGAACAGGGGGTATATGTAGCCTTGGCCAGAATAATCCAGTTAATCCAGTTATGGGTGCTATGACTAAACACTAGAATAGGTCAGCAATAAATTACTACCCTCAAGGAGCTCCACCTCTTCATTTTGCTATCTCCAAGAGGATCTATGTAAGGCATAATGTCCCTCAGGGATATGCTTGGCATTTTACACTCTTCCTTTTGCTCAGAGGTGCTCCAGAGTTAAGGTCTAGCCACTAATGATGCCCTTTTTGTGTAATGGTGCAGTTTCAGATCCATTAGGACACGAAGCAGGACTGCATCAAGCTTAAAGTGATACAGGGTTTGAGAAAAAATGAACTAGTGCTAATTTTGAATGAGGAAGTCAAAAGCCTGGATCACTGAAGTCCATGGAAAGACTCCCAGTGAGTCTAAAGGTTTTGGATCAGGCCTTAAAAGTGGTATAGTGTCTTGAAAGAAAAACAAAAGGGGATAGGGGGTAAGAAAGTGTCAAGAGAAAGCAGAAAGCCAAGGTGAAGGCAGGATAGAGAGGAGGAAGGAAAAATTAATGACAGCTAGAAATGCTTAATAGTAAACAGAGAAATATCCACTGCAGGGAAATCAAGTTGCCCTGCATGTCTGGCAAAGAGACAAAAATGTTACATCAATGACATCTTTGTGTAACTGCACTTTTTCAAAGATCTTTTCAATAGATGAATGAAAGACTATACATTCACTCTGCTAAAAAGAAAATCGGCAGGGACAGACAAAAAGATGTTTTGGGGAAGCAAAAGCAATATTGAGAGAGCTGTCATCCAGTAGAATAGCGGCTGATCATAAAAAGATTGCAAACAGCACTAGGAGTTGGCACTAGTTTATAGACCAGGGCAATTCTTAGTGTTAAAGCGCCAATACTATTATATTACTCTTGTCAGAAGAGATAACTTTGTCCTATAAAGTGAACAGGATTTCAAAGTTCTCCCCACCCGCTCTTGCAATAAGTATTAACAGTCGTCTGAAAAAAAAAATGAATGCCACTTGGACTTTCCCTTATTGTTCTAATAAATGAAAAAGATTAAAGACCTTCTAGTCATATTTCAGAACATATGGATTTGAGGGAAAGTCACCAAGTTGTACAAGGCCTATGCTCCACTTATGGTCTGTCTAAACACTTCTGTTGTCCTGTGCAAGGGTTAATTTTACCGTCAGTGAAATAAACAGATATTTGGACCCAAGATGGACATTAGCATGTTACAGGTCTTCAGTACCCTGGACTAATTCATGTACTGAATTTTATTGAATATAACTCCGTCCAACTTGGTAGAGCTGACAGGCAAACTTGATTCATTTTTTGGCAATGTCAAGAATCAGCACTTGCAGTAGGGACAACTGATTGCATTACAGCTTCTGCCAACATCCCTACACTGGCCAACGGTGTGAAGAACTATGATTGCTGACCAACATGGTGGAGCTGGCAAAAAGCCTCTGGTGCAGACATGGGTAACACCACTGAATTGCTAAACTCACTCATTTCCTTGCAGGGGCTGAAATAAGTTATACTGGCAAAAGTATGATTTTGTGGGGAAAAGCTGAATTCACATTTGTAGTGCTATGTCAGAGCATTACACTGGTATACCAATACTGGTAAAGTTCTCTTAGAGTGGACATGGGGAATATTAATCCCTTTACAGAAGATAAGGGAAGGAATATATTCAAGACTCCAGTGCTCAAAATGGGCATTCTGTGATGTATTTCTTCCTATTAGGGTAATAGTGATGGTTCACTGACCTTACATTTTCAGTCCCCCATCCTGCTTTATAAGGAAAGAGTGCCTTTACTGTTGACAGCTAAACTGCTCTGTAACTATTAGAGTAAAAGAATGCATCACTAGAGGGACAAAGAAGTGTAGAATTTAAGGTTATTATGCAAGGGTTACAGTTAGAACAACAATTCATCATATTCTGAAATGTTTTTCAAATATCTAAGTGCTACAAATGTATGGTTTATTGATCATAAAATTGATAAATGTGTTAATATTTTATCATAGAAAGCTAATGCATCTTGCAAATGACAATCAGACAAGCTGTCAACTACAGCTTTCAGGGCTGCAATAGAACAGTGGCTTTGCCTTTCAATACTGCAGTTTGGATGATAAAGTGCTTTCCAGGCATGCACTATAACTACTTTCAGAATATTCTATTACAGATTATATTTAAGGCTATATTCTGGATGAATGTGCTGCTCTACAAAATGTAATACACATTTGTTTGCTGTTGATATTAGCTGTATGTTTGCAGAAAGCCTAAGTTTAAATATTCCTGAAGGCATCAGGTGAAGAAAACTATAATGACTGGCTTTGGAAAAAATCCAAGAGATTTCAACCAGAATACTTAAGTTTGACAAGGGTTAAAGTATACATAAAAGTTGATTTATATATCAGAATATACATACACAGAAAACTATAGAAACCGTATGGCATCCTATTATTATAGTATGTTCACAAAAGGGCAATACATATTTCAAACAAGCCATAGTCTTGATTTCTGACCAAAAAGTTGTATAAGCCAAATTCTAGATGCCAAGAAGAGTGACAAAGTACAGAGGCGTTAATCACATGATCAACCTGTTTAGCTGTGTGAAGATTTCCATAATTCCTCTTTTAACAATATGAGATATGAGAGAGAAAGGAATAAGATATTAAATCTTGTGGACTCATTTAGTGTGAAATAGAATTGTTAGGTAGTGCTTTAAATGATGAGAAGATAAAAGGTTTGTAGATTATAAAAGGAAAAACAGGCATAAGGAACCTTAATGTTTCTCTCCTACATAAAGCACCCGATGTGAATGACTTAGGTGTACACATGAAGAAAAATAAATTGGCCACAAAAATGGCTAAGTACTTTTTTGTCCCTGCCTTCTTTTTCCTTGTTGGCTGCTTTCTGGGGAATTCCTAAATGCTACTAAAATGAGTGGCAAAACTCCCATTGACTTCAATAATGTCAGAATTTCATCCCTAATGCCAGATTCACTTTACTTAAGACTTATTTATCTCACTGTACTTGTATAAAAAAGCACCTTAAAGATGTGTAGAAGGGCATTAAGTGCACATGAGAATCCGGAGCCAAAATCAATCAAAAGAATCTCATTACCTATAAAGTTTGTTTCTGAAACGCTGTCATATAAGAAAGATGACATTCTGTGATATTCTGTGCCTTATTCTGATCATACTTTTATCATGTCTAAAACAATTTATCTCTGCTAACTTACACATGCTTAAATAATGTCAGGATCTAATCCCTGGATTCCACTCTAACATTAGGCAGTTGTCAATATGGATTACGTAAAACAAGGACCAAATTCATCAACAGCACAATCAATTGCAACACCAAATCTGGTCAACAAGTCACTCCCACTTTGAACAGAACTAAAAGTTGGTCCAATAATTGAGTCAATTAAATCTGATAAATATGAGTCTTTTGAATTTAAGAGTGTGAAGTACCTACTCCAAGCAATTCCTGTAATATGACATTATCTTGGTTTTCTGCATAGGGCTACTACCAGAACATATTTAATTTCTGATATTTATAACTGCTGTACTTTACATTTAATTTAGTTAAAACTAAATTACCTCCAATGAATTTGCTAAACAATAAGGTAGGACTCAAGACGAAAAATTGTCAAAAAACCCAAACCAAACCAAAAATCAACTCCATCTTACAGCAAGGATGTAAAAGAAAGCTTAAACAGTCTATGGGTTCAGTAGTCCACCCCCACTTGTGCCACTGAATATTTCCCCAAAGTACTCTCCCTGATTTCATTAGGGCTACTTGTGTAAGTGTGTACCAACTGCTGAAATTTGTGAGATGAGTTGGCACAAGTCCTGTGTTTAATTCCTATTAAATTCATTAAAATGGGCTTCATGTAGAAATTAAGTCACATTTCAGTGACTTAAGAGATATACTTAAATATAAAAAGACAACCATTGAAGATAATCCCTTAAAACAAAAAGAAGAGAAAAGAAACAGAGTGAGATTTGTCCTCAACACCTTGTCTGATCCAAAGTATTTATGTGCTTAAAAAAACAAAATAAATTATAACAATACTCTGGGAAAACCAAGGGTGGTCAGTTCAATAGTCAAAGTATAATTTGACAACAGTATATGGATATTTAGCTGTTATTTACTATTTGTTTATGAAAGGTCTCTGCTTTGTATGGAAAATAATTTGGTGATTATTAGAGTCTCAACACTTTTGGAGCAATCACCAATATGGAAGAAACTGAATGTGTTATTTCTGAGACTTCACTAAAGGACAAATTATTTTTTTCAGTTATAACACCCAATTGACTTCCTGTCATGTTATGCCATGTAACACTGAAAAGATCTGGGCCCTGAGAGAGTAATATGTAGAAAACTAGAAAGTCTAAATCAAAGGCACAATGCAAATCATGTAAGTGTATTTCAGGGTAAAGTGAGAAAACACATCAAGGGAATAGCTGATATAAACTATTCTTGATCAAAGCAGATGAATTAAATTGCTCATATTTAAGAACAAATATGAATTTTGAAGGCATGGTCTGCTGGCATTTGGTAATTTAGTTAGAGCAGATGCATGTGCATAGCAGCATAGTTGATCTGTGCATCTTTCTTACAAGGAGCTCTGTGATCCTATCATACAATAGGACTGTAGCAGGTTCAGGGGTTTCCTTAGCTTAAAAGCCTTTAAACTTCATACAGTTATTTATCTCCTGGGCACACTTACCATCAACAACATAAATCAGCTCTTAATAGCATAACTTAACATAGTCCACAGTGGGTGCACTCACAATCCTCCTCTCACCCTAGAGTGGCCATCACAGAGGACAGTCCAGTTGTCCTCTGTCCTCTATTGATATGAAACTGGATGCATTTATGCCCTCTTGAAGAGAAAAATAGAGGACATAAAGGTGTCAGGTTTCATATCAACAGAGGACAGAGGACAGAATAGCAGAAAAACGAAATGTCCTCTATGGTGGCCACCTTACCTAACCTTGAGAAGGTGCCTTCAGCTCAGGGCTGCTTCCTCTGTACTGCAGTCTTCCTTCTCCACTTAGCTCTGACTTCAGTACTGTTACTGCTGTCTCCTATCTTGCAACCCTGGATCTCTTGCCAGACCCTGGGAGAGTCTTTGGTTCAATTCTGCATGTGTTACCTTAACCCTCTCTCAGTCTCCACTCCCCCCGGCTCCTATCCCTCATACAAGAAAGTCACTGAATAATTGATTTAACTTCCTGTGGCCAGCTAATCATCTTCTGCAGCTACTCCAGTTCTCTTAGGTAGCCTGCAATCATTCCTGACTGCATGCAGGTGACTGTAGTCCCTCGCAAACCTGCAGACTCCTCCAGCCTGGACTATGCAATCTCCTGCGAGAGCCTATGTAAGTACAAGGTGATACAATTTCTATTCAGTGTAACTTTACCACTGATTTAGGGAGAGAGAGGGGGAGCTTTATCTGGTCTACTTACAACATATTCTTTCCTCACTTTATGCAATGGACTTGTGGATAAAATTTCAATTTCAGATAGTGAAGGCAAGGGCTGAAAGATGTATAGCAGATGTGGTCAGTCAATAAGCCTAATACAGAACCCACTCCAGTAAACACATTTTTTTCCTTTAATTGCAGTGGGCTTTGGATCTTACCTTGTAAGAGCTCTACTGTAGCATTTGTTTGGTTTTGTATATAGAATGTGTGTTTAAGTGGGAAGACTACCATGGGAAATGTGCTTCTGTAGTCAATCTTAATAATTTTTGCCTAAGGGCCTTGTTATACCTTACACTATGAACCATACAAATGTTATGCTAGTTAGTGCTAGCTTGAGTTTGGAGCAGTTGTAGTTGAGGCCAGTAGAGGTCTGGAGGATTGAAAGGTAAGAGTCCCCACCTTTTCTCCCCCACCCCACCCCACCCCACTCACTTTCCAGGATTTCCCCCTTAGGGCTCCTCTGCTTCCCCATCACCCCTGGGATCCCCTGCCTTCCCCTCAGGGTCCCCTTCTCTCCCCAGTCTGCTTTCCTGTGGCCACCTGCATTGTCTGTTCCAGGAAAGCAGGAAGGGAAGGGTTAATCTACCTGCCTTGCCACTACTGCCACTGCTAGGCTGCTGCTCTTCTTCTGGCTCAGCCTGGCCTTGGAGAGTAGCAGTGGGGGTAGTGGCAGCCAAGCAGGCAGATTCACCCTTCTGTTCCTGGTCCACCAGGACAGAGATCATGGGTAACTATATAAATAATGAGGAGGAGGGAGGGGGGACCAATCCAGGCCAGTAGGGGAGAGGGGCAAGTGAAATGTTTATTATAATATGTAGCCTTGAGTACATACATCTTAGTGTAACACAAGCTGGGTTATATGGATCAGAAATAATCCTGCCCTTGAATGGTGTAACTTTGAGCTGCCCAAAGAGTGCTTAAAACTAGTTTCAGGTGTTAATGTGTGGACTCCTAGAACTCCAGGAGCCACCAAAAATTATCATGTAACAAGGCCCTCAAAATACTTTAGTTTTTGCACATGCAGCATTGAAATGATTATATGTGCTAGACCCTAACTAACCATGTAATGCCAGACTCCAGGTCATAATCTCAGTAAATTCATGATAACATGACTTCATTTTTTATGGGAGAGATCCTTACCAACTACTCTCGTATATTTAATGTTCAGGTTGCCTCCTTTGGTTAGGGAAAAAATACACACACACTAAAAAGAAATAAGGATAAGATTTCCAAGGACATATTCATGTGTGTATTTTGTATTGCTTCTTTGTTCAGTAATGGAGAGTGGTGAAAGGAAGCTGTCTCAAACCAATTTATGTGACCAAAGGATTAATGGAAATATTTGTAAATTATATAATTCGTTCAGGCTTAAAAATGTAAACGTGTTTCATAATGGGTGTCTAAGTCTTGTTTTGTGCAACTCTGATGATTTATTCAAATGCACATGTTGTGGGATTCCACCTTTGATGGCTAAAGAAAGGAAAGATACTTTTTCAAGACTACCTACATTTTTATTTTTATTTTTCCTATTTTTATATGTTAGCTGAGTCATCAAAAACTTGGCACACATGCTGGACAGAATTTCCTCTAAAGAAAGCAATTTTCCTACAAGATTTCTGCAGAACACAGCAAATATTACACATTTAAAGTGAAGTGTCAAATGCAATTCTTTAAAGTAAAAGAAAAAAAGAACTTTAAGAATTTTAATATTAAAAGCATTCATTTTTGGCAATATCCTGCTTTTGGCAATACAGTTTTAAAAAGTTGAAGGCTCTTTTATTCATGTCAGGTTTTTTTGAAAAGAGAAAATATGATTTAATGTTTGTGAAAGGTGCCTTACTGACAGCTGTACTGTCTGTATATCTTTATCCAGATCAGTTGTACAGAATAGCTAATGGCACTATGGGCTTCACCATGTTACCTTCTTAATATGCTTCTTTCTTCCATCACCTAAGAATCTATAGCTGTGAGTGCTTCCATTAAGGAGGCACAAAGCCATTTGCATTGTGCTGATTCTGCTGGTTGGTGAGTTAGTATGGATGGCAGCAAGGTCCTACCTCCCCCTCACCTGCGTAATGGTGTTCTGAGTAACCTACATAATGCAGATTGAATAGCCCACATACACTCCTGATTGCAATTTCCCTAGCCTTTATGCTCACTTAAAATGGAGTAAATTCCTTATACCTTAACATTCTGAATAAAATTAAGAAACAACCATTCGTAAATTTTGTGCTCTAGCCCTGCTTTCCACTGCTTTGCCTGTGACATCGGTTGAATGGGCCCTGGAGAGAGAGGAACCCCTTTTCAGATGGGAAGACTGTGTAGGAAATACCAGGAGATTGGTCTGTAGGCCCATGGCTGGAAAGCTACTTGAAGATACAGTATCTCTGTGAATAGTTTTCCTAGGACACATGCACACATTCACATGACTTGGTTTATGATCACACAGCTTGCTTTAAGCTCTCTGATTATAGATCAGGTCCCTGCTTGTGCACATGCTTGCAGGTGCTTGGAGCCACGCCAGGAACACAGTCTAAGTCAGGCAGAGTGGGGAGGAGGGAGAGGCAGGTGGGATCACTAAGGCACTAGCAGGTCCTCTAGGGTTGTGGGGAGGGTTGGTAGATGGAGGGGACGGTTGGGGATCCATGGGAGAGGCATTTTCTCTCTGGGTATGTGCATGTCAGAAGCTAAATATAGCCTGGTTGGAGTGGAGAGGGTCGGAAAAGCACAGCCCCAGGGGTTGGATGAGCAGCTGGGCTGCTTGGCCTTGGGGCTGCGTTCCAAACATGTATATACATTCAGTTAGATCACGCAAGGGTTAGCCCAGTCTTATGTAGGACATCTCCTTACATGAACTAAGATAGATCCGGTTGGCCATTTTTTTGCCTGATCTAAACTCCCCAAATATATGTATAGTTCAGCACTTAGATCTAGCCAACCAGTTAGTGCAAAAGTGTAGCATTTGCACACAGCCATAATAAAGAGTCAGTTTTGTTGTACAAGCATAGAGTCCTCTCATGTTATTATACAACACACAGTATATGAATTATATTGGTAGCAGATAGCTAAGCAATCCCACTGGCAAGGAAAAAAGTGATCAGACAAACAGCCCCTAAAATAGAGCAAAAAGTGGACTCGGCCTACTAGGAAACCTGGATTTCCAGATGGAAACATGGAAGCAAGAACTGAGACTTTATGCCTAACTTACAGCGAGGGAAAAAGAATTAAAAAATGAAGGCATTTTCTCAGTGGCTGTGTTTATTATCTCATAGGAAAAAGGATAAGAAATAAATGGGATAATGATACTAGTAATAATTGAATGGAAGAGCCATTCAAATGCAGCATGCTATTACATCAATGACCAATTTGATTCTGGCTAGATTGTGGAGCCAGCTGCATAATCCCAAGAACATTATTAGAATGGAGAAATGTGACCTAGAGCTTTTGATCTACAATAAAATCATTCTGATGCTAGTGAGCAAATGGAGGCTGTCAACAAGAAACCCATGAGATAAGAGATGTTATTAGTTAGTTTATAATATTTGAATACAGAAGTGCAACTCACTGTTTTCCAGCAGCTCAGGGCAAAACTTGATTCAAATATCTTTTACTGGAAGTGTGAAACAAGCATAGTCACTTTAGCCCTGCTAGCATTGAAATGCAAAATTGTTTGTGATGCAAAGAATAAGTTCCGGCATAATCAGTTTTGATCAACCATCTCGGCACCTGACAACCTCTCCTTACACCAAATAAATGTCCCTGGTCATGTTAGTCCTATTAGTGTTCTAGTGTAAATTAAACTGTCAAGACTGGAACTGATAACATTCTTAGAAGAGAAAGGAAGAACAAGAAAAAGACAATGAAAGGTGATAACAAGCTGCAATGACCCCGAAGCAGATTATGGAACTGGAATATTAGAATGAATGATGCTGAAACTGAGCTGAAAAGAAATCTTCCGCATTAGACATATTTTGACGGCCAAGAGAGACTACCAAGAACCTGAAAAAATGAGAACCATTAAGTAAACCCAAGACCAAAGGATGTGAATGAAGCCTAGCAATTTATAAGAATTACCAGCTGTCATGGTATAATCTGCATACACCTATCAAAATTCTGTGCATCCTTCAAACAGCTCACACACAAAGCAACATGGAAATGGCCAGAAATCAAATACTTTGAAATATAATAATACAAGATAATCATAAATGAGGTACTGACCCTTCAATACTTGCACCATCTTGGAGCAGTTTGGGATACAGTAAGATGTCAGGACTGTGAAGGGACAGAGAGTCAACAGGACGCGGAGTGAGGCAGGGCTGTAGAGTGCCCAAGTGCCAGGGAGACCGAGGCGGGTCCGGCACATAGCAGGAAACTGTAGCCAAGGGAACAAAAGGCAGCCTCCTTACATCAAAGACGTGGCGGGTGAGATTCCGAGGGTGCTTAGAGAACGCTTGGCACGGTACTAAAGGCGGTCCCTAGGGGAGAGCACGGTGGCCCTAGGGTTCCATCCTGCTACACCGGACTATGAACTATTTTTCTATCTGTAAAACTTTATTCTGAATCTTCCCAAGAGAGAAACAAAGCTTTTGTAGTATGTTGATTGACTTTCATACTAATTTCACAGAGCCATTTGTGATGCATTGTGGAGGGCATGCTTTGCTCTGTGTGTTTGATGTTTTCTTACGCACAATTAGATCAGTTCACTTTTGTCAAAACTAGACATACAATATTATCACAAGTCAGTAGAAAACATGAATTAGCAAGTGCTACATATAACCAGTTGCATCTTATGTTATTGACAATCCAGTGCTATGACATGGAATGAAAGACAATACCAAAATGATTACTACTAACTTGGATACATGAAACAGGGTGTAACTTGCACAGTATAACATAAATGGCTCTACCAGTGTTGGACCATCATTATATCTCTTTCCAGAGACTGGGAAGCAGCCCACAGCAAAGATGAGGAAAGAGCTTCAGCAATTGCCTGTTCTGATGCATGAGACTCAGAAGAAACTGGGTGTATGAGCAACTCAGGGCACAACTACATAAAATGCTTAACTGTGCAGTATCATAGTTTACTGTACAGTAAACATACACATCTACACATGCACATACTTGTTGAGCAGGAAATGACATGAATTGCCAGTAAATTGGCTACCTGAAAATTCAAGTAGCCAATTTACACATGATTAGTTACTGTGCAGTTACACATGCGTAGATGCTGCCACTAGGGGACGAGCCTGAGGCTAGCCCCAGGGCTCAGGGCCAGGAGCCTCTCCTACTCCAGGGCTGGGCTGCCTCTATGGCAGCCCCTGCCTCAGGCCTTTAGAAACCTGCAGGCATTTTGAGTTCTGGAGCACACCAGCAGGCAGCCTGAAACAACTTCAGGCCCTGTGTCCCCTTGGGCAGGCTGCAGCCTAGCCTCATCAGCCTGCCTGCAACCTGGTGCTGCACTGCAGTGCCATGCAGCTGCCAGGCCTATGCTGCTCAGACCTGCAGTCTGCTGCAGGCCTGCCAGCAGCTTCTGGCCACCTCCACCTGGCCAAAGCACATCCTCAGCAGCCTGCCCAGATCCTGCAGGTGCTGCAGGGTATTGCCTTTTCCATGTAGCTGCCAGTCCCATGTCATGCCCCTGCCCTGGGTGCTGCAAACAGCTTTCTAGGCCTGGAAGCACAGGGACACTCATGCAGAGGCCCAGAGAGCTAGCATGGGATCCGCGATGAGGTTCTCCTTGCCAATGCCTGTCCCCAACACCTGGGGCCCCAACTGGCCATAGGAGGAGACCGGTGACCTCATGGCACTGTGAGGCAAAGTGGAGGTGCAGCACCAGTTTCATAGTTACTAGGATCAGGAGGGACCTGAACAGATCATCTAGCCTGACACCCTGCCACAGGCAGGAATGAATGCTGGGTTCACAAGACCTCAGACAGGTGATCATCTAACCTCTTTGTTAAAAATGGAGTATTGTTAGAAATGCACAGCTTGCATCTTGCACCCGATAAGAAAGAAACACTGCCAAGGACTTTTTTTTCCTTTCCCAGCCTTGCCACAGTTTTTCTTATGCTAAATCGCAGACTCTCCCCCAGCTTCTCCCTAGCCTTTCTCATACAGATTACAGAAGTTGGAATTCAACTGACTGTGTCCTTGAAGGGGGGGGGGGTTGAACTCTTGGTGACCTGCTGTAGTTTCTGAGCATGCTTAATTAGCTGATGCATATTTACCTCTCCACCCTGCATACTTAAGTAGTTAATTATACTATACATGCGATGTATGTAGTGATGTAACCACATGTATGCTGGTATGAAACGGAAGTGAGCTGTAAGAGTTCCTGTTTCTGCACACGTGCCCAGGAGGGAGAAGATAAATACTGCCTGCAAAAATTCCTTTGTTGGTTTGGAGTAATCTGAGTTCTTGACTCTGCTCTGACCCTATTTGCAAATACACCTTTTGTGCTATCTAATGAGTGTGTGTCTGTGATTTTTGTGGCCTCCAGAGAAACGAACCGCTTTATGCATCATCTTTTTAAATTTGCTCAAGGTAGGGGCGAGGACCACTTCCCTAGGAAGTTAATTCTAGATTCTGGCCACCCTAACTGTAAAATATTGCCTTCTCTAACCTAAACCTAGTCTCCTTCAACTTATTACCATTGTTCCTCTTACCCCAGGTGGTGCTGGGGAGAATGGGGCTCTTCCTATTTGCTGATGATCTCCCCTGATGAGTTTGTAGGCAGCTACCAGGTTCCCCCTCAGCCTCCTCTTGGCAAGGCTGAATAGGTTCAGGTCCCCCAGTCTCTCCTCATAGGGCCTGTCCTGCTGCCCTCGCACCAAATGGGTGGCCCTCCTCTGAACCCTCTCCAGGCTGGTCACATCCTTTTTACAGTGTGGTGCCAGTACTGGACGCAGTACTCTAATTGTGGCCTGACCAAAGTTGCATAGAGGGGAAGTATCATCTCTCTGGACCGGCTTGACAAGGTATGGCTGGCTTTGCTGACTGCAGTTTGGCATTGGTGGCTCATGTTCATCTTGGAGTCAATAATGACTCCAAGATCCCATTCTGCCTCTGTGCTTTCAAGAGGGGAACTTCCCAGCCTGTATGTATGCTATGGATTCCTTCTCCCAAGCTGCAGCACCCTGCACTTGTCTACGTTGAACCCCATTTTATTTTCATCCGCCCGCTTTTGAAGTCTGTCTAAATGTAGTTGCAGCCTCTCTTTCCCTACAAGTGTGTCCACCTCGCCCCACATCTTAGTGTCATCAGCAAACTTGGAAAACATGCTTTCAACCCCCTCGTCCAAGTTGCTGATGAAGATGTTAAACAGTGCTGGCCCGAGGACCAAGCCCTAGGGGACCCCACCGCTCATATCTCACCAGGTTGAATACAACCCATTCACCACTACTCTCTGGGTGTGCCCCATCAGCCAATATTTTACCCATCCAAATGTGTAGGCATCAATGCCACAGTCGCCTAATTTATTGATGAGAATGGGGTGAGAGACAGTGTCAAGGGCCTTCTTAAAGTCTAGAAAGACTATGCCCACAGTGACACCATCATCCAAGGATTTAGTTACTAGGTCATAAAAGGCAATCAGTTCGAGCCCATTGTTGGTGTCCCTGCCAGGGTATGGCCAGGCAGATGGGGTCAAAGTGGCAAGTGTGTGGTGGCAGCCCTAGGATGGCACACAGTGCATGGGCAGTCAGTTGCTGCATGTGAGGGAGCCAGGAGAGGCCAGATGGCTATGGGTCAGCTAGTGGTTGACACTGTGGGCCAGCAAGATCCATTCAGTGGCCAGTAGGAGTGCAGGGTGCTGGCCATTACTGCCAGGGACAGAAGCTGGAGCAGCTATGAAGTGAGAAGGCACAGGAGATGAGAGACTGCTGTGTGTTATCTCTGTTTTGTGCACACTGCTTCTGGCGAAGGAAGTGGCTGGCCAGGGAGCAGTGACTAGGGCTGGCCTTTGAAGAGGGCTGCCAGGTGCTGGCAGCTGCAGCTGGAGCCTGGAGCTTCTCCAGGTAGTGACAGGGGCCCATTGCAGGGCCCAAGGAAGCAGGAGCAGATTGGCAGCAAATTTTCTCTTGCCTCCCCGCATGTGTAGACGCATGCCTTGGACCTTTTACTCATGAGTAATTTACTCTCAAGTAAACTGGTGCCGTGTCAAATGCACACATAGATGTACCCTTTACAGAGAACTAGAATGCTACTAATAATGGCAGTGAGAAGGTGAAAGCAGGTTCTTGAGCAACAGTGGCAACACAAAGAAGAAGAAGTCTGATTCTAGGACCAGCATATATAAAGCACCGAAAGGCCTAGGACACCAAGCAGGGTGGCAGTAAATCCACATTTCTAGATTGGGGAGGAAGTACAAGCGCTCTCTGGACCCAGCAGGTACATCTACATGTGTAAATAATGCAGAATCAGTTTAATTTAGAGTAAACTACTCTTAAGTAAACTGTTCTGTGTATGTATTGACATGTGTAGGGACCTCTAGAAGCAGGTTGCTCCTGCTCCCTGTGGCCGTGCACCAGGCCCCTTCAGCAGCCAGGGGGATCTCTAGACTTCCCCTGAGTGTTAGCCCAGGGGCAGGCAGGAATCACAGGGCCAGGAGAAAGCTGTCTCCTGGTGGGGTTGGAGTCCAGGAACCCCAATTGAGGGGCAGCTAGCCTGGGCAGAGGTGGCAGGAACCTGGGCCCAGGACTTGCCTGCTGCAAGGACTTGCCTGCTTCCAGCCCCCACTTCGCAATTGCAATCAGGGAGTGGGAGCTGGGGGATTCTTGTGTCCCAGCCCAGACCCTGCTACCATGGAGTGTGGGCTAGGAGATATAAATCCCCCAGCCCTCGCTCCCCAACTGTGATTGGGAAGCAGGGGCTGGGAGTTCCCTGCTGCTGGGGCAAGCAGGCATCGTTCCCACCCAGGCTCCAGTGGTGAAGCCTGCCCCAGAAGCAGGCAGCTCCCAGTGACCTTGCTGCAATCCTGTGGCCTTAGAGGAGGTGCCGTGCTGAAAATCTGAGGTGCCGTTTGCACAATAGTAGACCGTGTGCATCAGTTGCTGAAGGGGTGTGTGAAATAACAGTGCGCCGTGTGCAGTGGTGAAATAAAAAGTCTGAGAGTGAGAGAGTGTGTCTGCCAGTGTGTGTCCATTTGTGTGTGTTTGAGGTCTGAGAGAAGAGATCTGGGAGTCTGTCTAGCTGCTTGGGAAGAGCCTGGTGTTTGAGAGCAAGCTGAGGGAAGAGACCTTGGGGTGTGCTACCGTGTGTGTCTGTGTGCCTGGACTCGTGTATATGCCTGAAGGGTAGATTCAGACTGGAGTTCTCCAACACTGAGGGAAGCTTGGTTGGCACTATCACACTAGGATTGCACTGCTGACTCTGGAACAGGAGACTACTTGAGCACAGTCCTGGTTTTCCCTATCTTCCCCCAATTGTACTTGCTCGTATCATCCTTCTTTCCCTTTTGTTGTTACGTCTGTATATAATAGTATAAATAATAGGAACTAATGTATATTTACTTTTGTAGTTTTCCTGGCTGTCATTGTTGTTTACTACTATACTGTTTAATTCATTATTATTGTTTGTTTCAGTTAATTAGTCTGTGAGGAGTTATTGAGTTATTCACTAATTTTGATTTAGTGCCCTCACAGAGCAATCAGGTATCAAGATGATAGATGTTGGAGGCCCAGATTGTACTCATTAGTTTTCAGTCTCCACCTCTTACTTGGCTGGTGGGGCATATTTGCTCAAATTATTGCCCCTCCTTATCTGTTGTTTAATTGTTGTTTCCAGCCAACACAAGGACCCGTCTCCCACACCCTGCTGCCCATCTGACCAAGAACACATTTGCTACCAGTCAGCCATCTACATGTACTGTACTGCTCAGTAAGTAATTGAGACTAAATTTGCTACTTGTATTTACAGGTAGCAAGTTTACTCATGATTAGAGCCAATTATTGCACAGTAAGCATGTGGAGATGGTGATGCTTTCTGTGCAGTAATTATCTCTAATCTCGAGCAAAGCATCTTGTGTAGATACACCCAGCCAGTAAAAAAATGCTGGAAAATGACATACAAAAAACACTTAAAAGGGAAATGTAGCTACCTAGATGTATTTTGAAGGAAGAAATACGGTTTGCAGGAGAGAATAGTGAGGAGGAAGCACTAGGGAGCCCAAAGCTGGTGTGCCCAAAGCTAATATGATGCTAGCACTTGCAGTCTTTCTCTAAATAGTTCTCCATAAACAAGCCGGCTTACTCTTAGGAACATGAATTCCTTCCGTGTTATCCAGCACATAATACTTGATGCACACACTGTAATCTCCAATGGTCATATTTATTCTAATACACACTTATCATATACTTATCCTACTTATTGATAACACCAGTGTTGTGGTACACAGACTAAACTGTTCCACTCCCATAGAGTCAACAGACATCCACTTAGATATAGCTAAGAGCTCCATCTGAGATGAATTTTGCCTTCAGGAAAACGGAGGGTGCAAACCCAGTGTTACATCTATGTGGAGCTTGTTCCTTCCTGTATTTGGACTTTATGTAGGAGTATGGAGGTCTGTGCTAAGGATAGCCTGCCATCTACTTAGTCCTTCCAATTGAGAGGTAGGTGAAGTTGGTAAGGAAGAAAGACATTTATTGTACAATTCTGTAATGCCCAGATTCTCCCACTTTTTTTCTCCTTTCCATGGAAGTCTTACTACAGCCTGAGGACAGAATTGGGATTGTGAACAAAATGGACAGGCACACCATGATTTGGAGGGAACAATTTCTTACTTCTCTCTTTTTGCACCTTCTTAGTTCTAAAACCCAGTTAACCTACTTGGTTTAGCTGCAGGTTAAACATTTAACCCAAAGAGATGTATCGTGATTGAGAGACCTCCACAATTTTGAACAGAAATAATGTTTGCTACACAACAGGCCTAGGAATCTGCTTATTCCCCCAATATATATTTTAGTTTCGTCTGTTCCTTGTTCATTTACCTAAGTTATGTGATGTGCATCAGGTATTACTGCAAAACCTTTAGTTCTTTCCATGATGTTCCTATTAACCCTCTGTAAAAATAGTTTTAAACTATTTTATATTATAAAGTGAGTTTTCATTATTTTCTCTCTCACTATTTAAAAGACAAAGTGATTATAACCTTCTTCTCTACCTGGTAGAGCTTTCTGTTAAACAAAAGCTGATTTCGTTAATCTTAGATTGAAAACATTTAAAGTGTTGCCCTTGACTCATCATCCAAGAACAAAGATTAAGAATAGGAGTAGGTGTGATCACAACCTTCAGGGTAACAGAAGAGGAAGATCCTGGAACATCACTGATGTCAGAATATATATTTTCTTCATTTTTCCATAATGTTAATGCTTTTGTATAAATCAATTGCATGGCCTCACTTTGAATAACATGTTCACTTTAGGTCATTCAGCCTCCTAAAAGATATATCAGAAATAAAATTAATTTGAAGATGTGAAATGAAAAAAATATTAGAAACATATAAAAGACTTTGATATGAGAGATTGAAAAGATTAGGACTATTTAATTCAGAGGAAATTGCTAACAGGAGACATGATAGTGGTTTATAAAATAATGAATGATATAATGAGGATACATCAGGATCCTATTTATCCTTTTGTATAATACAAAATTAAGGGATGGCCAAGAGAATTGTAAGAATTAAAACTGATAAATGGAAAATACTTCTTTATGCAACTTATAATTATCCTATACAACTCACTGGCACAAAATATCACTTACACTAAGTGGTTCAAGAAAAGATTAGATATTTATATAGATAAATAAAATATTTATTTACTGTTCTAAGTTTTATGGTTCAGAGACTTTCTAGTAAAAATGATTAATGAGGCTAATCATGAACTGTTTGAATCACTGAAAAATTTCCAGCTGATTTTAGCATGAACAGGACTAATAATAAATGTATCAATCTCTATTTTACATCTGAATCCAAGTGCTTTTATGAATTGGATTGAATGAAGTGGTTGCTTGCAGTAGCAGGGGTCTGGACTTGACACAGGTGGTTACTTCTAGTCCTATGCTCTTATATGCTCTTAAAAATTATGGTGACAAAATAAGCAGGTTTTCTTCCTCTTTTCCTGTCATAAACAGCTATGTATAAGTAGTACCAAAATCCCTAGGAGACTAGCATTTTTTAAATAAAAGTACTTCAACTTAGACAGCATAGCAGAATGATCATGTTAGACTGAATACACTTGATTTTGTTAACTTGGAAGTAAAGCAGGTCTGGGTCTACACAATGCTTTCATGACAAGATCATAAAAGTCAAGAGGAGACAAGCCCCAACTGGAGCTGTGAGTGAATACAAGATAAAGAAAGCTAAATGAGTGGCAAAACTTCATGCAGCCTAATAATTACTGCTGAGCTGGTAGAATGGAGATAATAAATGACTAGAAGTGTTAAAATTACTGACTTTCAAGTGAAAAAATGATTAAATATTATATTATTTAGGTTAATTAAAAACTGCTTGTTTTCAAAGAAGTGATTAAATAATTTTGTTTTAAGGCAGGAATTTATAACAAGCTAATTATCTTCTCTGCACAAGCAAACCATGAAGTGGATAATATATAATGACAATAGCACAGAAAAATCTTTAAAAATAATCAAGAAAATATGTTTCAGACCTTATGCTTTTTAAGTCCAGTTAGTTGATGTATCAACATATATCGTAATGTGTTTCTTATCCATTAAATTAAATGAATGTCCATTGAATCTAATAGCTCATTCTTCTTTTACAAAAAGAAATAAAATGAAAAATGCAATTTAATAAGCAACATCTGTTTGTTAATACACTGTTTTCCATGGTAAATATTATAATAGGTTTGCCATTTTCTAGCAAAGCACTACAGAATACCAAATTACCTTTGCACATATTTCTGCCAGATCTTTAAGCAGAATTCCCTATTTTCTGGTTGTATTTGAGATTGTTCCTTAAATGATGATATCACAATGCATGTATAAAATTTTTCCTGTGAGCTTAGCAAACATCTTGATGTGCAGACTGTTATCATTTTAAGAAGATACATAAAATCACTATTTTCTTCATAATGCAGCAATTAAAGTTGCAAGCTTTATAAACAGCTTTACTCCTAATTTCAGTATAAATTACTAAGAAAATTAAATGATCTAGTCTGTGGTTCAATCAACTGTATCAGAGTGCAATGTTAATATTTCAGCACCTGCTCTGACCACCTTCTCCAACTCCAAGATTATTTTAAAGAAATATTTAGTTAAAACCTTCACTAATTCCTTTCAGTGTCAGGCCAGGTCTCTCTTGGTCTGCTATTTGGTACCCAGTACAGCCTATTCCATGGTTCAGTTCTCAGTGACCAAGCCAGTGTCCCCACCTGGGCTAGCCTGCTTGAGGATGGTGTGTGCACATTGAGCAGGACTAAAAAAAAGACCTGTCAGAGGTCAGATGAGTCAACAGACATCCACAGCAGAAGAGGATATGAGCACCATGAGGTCACTTTGCCCAAAAAATCACCAGTGGTGCAAAGCAACTCAACTAACTTCCTACCGTATTGGTCAAGGCCCAGATCTAGAACAACTGTGTCTAAATACAGGGCAGAGTAGAGGGTTATTACAGCATCTAAGGTGCCCCAACAGTCACAGCAGCCTTGGGATTGATTGGACTTCACTAATTTAGGCATTAACCTTTATGGGGTTTTTTTTAATAATGTATAATAGGATAGAGCCTTCTCTGTAAACTTCTCTTCCTTCCATGTCTCCCTTATTTTTAGCACTTCTTGCTTTAAGGAACTGAACTTGTGCTAAGGTGAAGTCAATGGGAAGAAGGAAGTATTACAGAAAAAGCAAATTAATTATTACCCTGCATTGAAGGCATTTGCCTTACATTTAGTCATAAATTCATAGATCTTAGGGGCTGGAAGGGACCTCATGAGTTCATCTGGTCCAGCCCCCTGCGCTTGGGCAGTAAAAACTGCTGTGGTCAGCTGACCCCAGCAAGGTGAGTGTCCAGATGTTTTTTGAATATTTCTAGAATAGGCATGGAGTCTGTTCCAAACCCTGGACACTCAAACAATAAAAATGTTTTTCCTTATGTCCAATCTAAAGCAATCCTCTAGAAATTTATTACACTATTCCTTGTCTTACCCTGGGCTGCCTTGGTGAACAGATGTTCCTTATATACTTATGGGCTGCCACCAAATACCCTCTAAGTCTATTCTTCTTTAGGCTGAACAGTCTCATGTCTCTCAGCCTCTCCTCATATGGCCTGCTTTCCAGACCTTTAATCATATCTGTAGCCCTCCTTTGGCCTCTCTTAAGCTTCTCCACATCCTTCCTGAAGTGCAGCACCCAGAACTGGACACAGTACTCCAGTTGCGGTCTCACCAAAGCCAAGTAAAGTGGGAGGATGAAATCTTTAGTCCTGCTTGAGATGCATCGGTAGGTGCATGCCAGTGTCTTCTTTGCTTTGCCAGCTACAGCATCGCATTGCTGGCTCATGTTCATTCTATGGTCCATCACAACCCCCAGGTCTCTTTCATTTGTGGTGCTAACAAGTGTAGCACTGCCAACTTGTGTGTTGCAGATTATTTCTCCCCAGCGGAAGCGCTTTACATTTTTCAGTGTTAAACATCACCAGGTTTTGATCCACCCACCTTGCAAGCCTAACAAGGCCAGCCTATATTCCCAGCCTGTCCTTAAGTGTGACTATACTCCCCCATAATTCAGTGTCATCCACAAATTTTGCCAGTATGCATTTAATACCTAAATCCAAATTATTAATGAATACGTTGAAAAGCAGTGGTCCAAGTATGGAACCCTAAGGGACACCACCGGTCACCGTATGCCATGTTGATTCAGTTCCATCTACTAATACTCTCTGGGTTTGGCTTTGAAGCCAGTTTTCTAGCCACTGGATCATTAAGTTGTTGAGGCTGCAGTTCCTCATTTTATCATGAGGACGTCATGGGTGACCAAGTGTGACAGCAGGGACTATGTGCAGCGGCCAGGAGCCCTGGGAGCCCTGGCCTACCCTGAGGAGGCTGGGAGAAAGGGAATACATACCCAAAAAGCAACGGCAGCTGGGACCAGGACACTGCACAGCACCACTTGCCACTTTTTGAGTTTGCTGTCAATCAAAACTAGGCAGTGCCTGGCTAATGATGTCAGATGAAGGCACCACCACAAAGAGTGTAAAAGGGACTGACAGTGCCAAAGAGAGGAGGCAGGCAGCTGACATAGTGACAATGGAGGCCAGGGCAAAGGACACCTCAGGACACTGAGGCTATGGGCACTTGGGCTGCAGGGGCCTCGTTGGAGTGGAGCAGGAAAGCCTCAGCTGGCTGGTGTGGGATTCCAGCTGCAGCCTCTGCTGAAGGGCTTATTATCCCAAAGGGATAGACATAGAGTACAAAAGCTGAAGGGGTTAGCTAAGCCCCTTTATAGCTGGCCTCTTCTTGCTGGGGACTTCCTTCTTCTTTTTTTTCTTTAATTATGGTTTTAAGAGGCCCATTGGGCCAATGTCCTTGTGGTCCCTTTAGTAAAGATCAGCTTTGGGTATAGAGCCCAGAGAGTGAGGAAAAGGCAAACAACTGGAAAAGCATCATGTAAACTTCACCGAGTCTGGTGGCAACTCACTACAGCATCAGACAACTGGACATAGGTTGATGGCAACTGAGTGGATCTGAAGGACTGAAGCTGCTGCAACAGATCATAAAGCATCAGCACCTATGGTTGGTGAGTGGGCAGGGTGTAGAGCCCCAAGTTTAGCCACATTCAAACTGCATGGATGCATATTATTATACCATTGAACCCCTCCTTAAATATTATGATGATATCAAGATATGGCATGTGAGTTGGGGGGAAAGGTCCTGCTTTGGGTGCTGTCAATTGGTTATCTGTCAAGTGGTGACATGACACCAAGTCAAAGGCCTTTTTGAAATCAACTATATGAAATCTTCCTTGTCTAGGTAGCATGTTACCTGATCATAGAAGGAAATGAGGTTGGTCAGGCATGTTGGTTGTTTTTTAGAATGTTGCCTAAGTTAGATTTTCACTAATGGATTCTTTGATAATTTTTTCCAGGATTTTGTGCTCCGAGGATCGCACCCTTGAGGAGCAACCACTCATCTAGAACTCCCTTCCCCATAGCATCATGGTCTGGCAGGGCTTCACCAGTCTCCTAAGCTTGTAGAAGTCAATTTTCCTAAAATCAAATATTTCCATCCTGGTGACTGATTTCCCTATGTTGTGATGAATGGAGAAGGTGATTGTCTTGTGGTCACTGTTCCCTAGCTTCCCTTCAATCCTCAGGTTGCTCACTAAATTGTCTCCTTTGGCCAGAACCAAGTCCAGGAGTGCCTTACCCCTGGCTGGCCTGGAGACTTCAAATCAGATAGAGCTCTTCAATGCAAGTGAGGAAGCTTCATGACCGATCAAATCTTGCTGAGTGACACCCACAAGGTGTCTGGGTATTTGAAGTTGCCCATGATGACCATGTTCCGAGAACATGTAGCCTCTGCCAGTTCCCTAGAGAATTCCTGCTCAAGCTCTTCCTTTTTGTTTAGAGGTCTGTAATAAACTTGTACAGTTAAATCCCCTTCACCATGCTCTCCCCATATTTTAACCCAGTCTCAAGTCACCCTTCTTTAGTGCCAATCTCCACTTCTAGGTATGTGTAATGCTCCTTTACATAGAGAACTACATCCCCACCCTTTTATTAAAACACTGAAGCCTAAATGTCCCTCTGAATTCTTCATGGATAGAAGAATAGTTTCTATTGCAAAAATGGCCTTTTCCATTCATGTCTGGAGAGGCACTGAGTCCCAACATGTTGAAAACAGAGATAGTTACATTTGCGACATTAACTCTGTGGTTTTCTTTACCTAAATTTTAAATCATCATCCTTAACACATCAGTACTGATTTAATGTATAGCCCTACATCTTCTCAGCATTATGAGCCACAAAGACTCATTGTCCCAACACTCTTAACTCTTCAGTGACTTCAATCTTCACATATACTATCTGAATAAATTGCAATTTTCAATCTTAATTTTCAAAACCATCCATAGGATTGGCCCCAAATAATGAGAAGAAACTCCTCAATACAGTCACAAATACCCTATGTCAACCATGTGCTAACAAAAGAGTTAAATTGTGCCTGCAGAAGCTGGCTCGCTGCTCAACATCTGGGCAGACATTCCTGCTTGGCTCTGCCCCCACATGAGAGTCCAGCCCGCAACGGCAAATGTCTCTGCCCCCATTCCCACCTGGATCATTCTCTCTGGTGCAACCTGAAGTAGGGACCAGCTCCAGTCTGGTTAGACATGCTCCTGGAGCACTGTACCATCCTGGATGACCCCGGACCCCTTCCAGGTGAAGTAGAGTGTGCGGGTGGGGTTCTTTTCTCTTCACCCCCAGTCACTCTGTCATACATGTATATATAGAATACTATGGTGATTGGGACCACATAAGCAAATCAGCTGAGATAGCAAGTGGGCTGGAGTGATTCTGTGTTATGCTAGAAAAATTTATTCCCCCCATTTTCTTCCCTTAGCTCTCCCATTCCATTATTCTCTGCACTAAGAGGTGCATGCATTACTCTTCATCCGTCCACAACCCTCACCTTCCCTTTAATTCACTTTCTCATTTCCTCTCTTTAAATCATCCTAATGTCTTCCTTTTCTCTTCACAATGATTAACTCCCCATTTAAGCATATAAAAGAAGATGTAGAAAAAGATAAATTACTCTGTACCTCTCTACCAAAATATAATTTAGATCAGAAATAGGTGATTAGATTTTCTTTTCAACTGTTTTTTGTTGTTGTTGTTGTAACAAGCAACAGATAAAATCATAGAAAATTAGGGTTGGAAGGGACTACAGGAGGTCATCTAGTCCAACCCTCTGCTTAAAACAGGACCATCCCCAACTAGACCATCCCAGCCAAAGCCTTTGTCTAGCCAGGTCATAAAAAACTCCAAGGATGGAGTTTCCATAACCTCTTTGTTACAGTGTTTTACTACCTTCCTAGTGAAAGAGTTTTTCCTAATATCTAACCTAAACTTCCCTTGAGGCAGCTTGAGACTATCGCTCCCTGTTCTTTTATCTGACACCACTGAGAACAGTGTAGCTTCATCCTCCTTAGAACCATCCTTTAGGAAGCTGAAGGATGCTATTAAATCCCCCCTCAATCATCTCTTCCAGGCTAAATAAGCCCATTTCTCTTTAAGGGAGAAAGAGTTTGAAACATAAACTACCCTGGTGATGGAAGAAATGTAAAATATCTGTAATATATTAGGTTTTATTTCAAATTTATTCCAGTATGAAAGGATGACTGAGTTCCTCATGTTATTACAAGAAAGTCAAGCAATCTACAAAAATATGTTATGGTTCAGTTGTAAAACTTGAACATTTTTATCAACTCAGAAAGTCTAGTAGCAAAGAGAAGACCCACCTAGTATCTACTGTTAGTTCCTAAATCCAAAATCCTACTTCTCACGCCCCTTGATTTGCTACCTAATCTCAATGGTGCATACATTTTTAATATTATAGTTCCTGAGTGACTTACGCTGTGTTCTGGGCATTCTCAGAAACATTTTGTTCTTGACAATTTGGAGCAGGTAGCATCAGCTATTTCACTGATAATTCCCATCAGGTTCTATTAAACTGCATCTAAAAACCATCTGTCTATCTCATCCAAGTGACACAATCTGTTAAGTGAGCATCCGAAAGATGGACAGTAGAAGAAGTAATGCTCTGGTAATAGCTGGGGGTTACAGTACTGACCAAAGGTGTAGGAGACTTGGCTTCAAGTTTTTCCTCTGCTGAAGGCAACCAAACTCCCATCTCCCAAATCCCACACCAGAGTACTTCTATTGGACATAAGAAATACTTCCTTTAGCAGCCATTTTGAGGAAGGAAAAAAAAAGTTGAATTCTATTTAGCTTTTGAAAGAGAAACCTTTCCCCACAACATTTCCTACTGGCATTTCCCCACTCCGAATGCTGTCTGTTGTGAATTCCATATCTAGGCACCTGTCCCCAGGCACTATATAAGTAGGCAAGGGATATACAATTTATAGTTATGGAATCTGTATTTGGGTCAGGCATTTTTAAATTATGCACTGCCATACTTAGTACTGCAGTTTCTTAGGGTCAGATCCAGGTGAGCAGTTGAAAAAGAAACTTCTGTGGGGCCAGACATATAACAAAGAACAGGAGGCTGATCTGTAGGCCACTGAAGAAGACACTCTCATTAGAGTTTTGGTCCATATTGCCATGGTTTAACCAGTGACTGTATAGCATATAATGAAGACATTATATAGAAAATCTATGCATCAAACTCTTTCAATTAGGTTTACCTCTATTGAGCAAAGCGCCTAAATTACAATGTCTAAGTGGAGGTGCCTGAAAGGTTGATTAGGACTGTGTCATCAGTCCCATTGTGGATCTAACCCTAAGTGTTATTAGGTGGATCTTTCCCACATGAACTTCTAGTCTTATTTTTTTTTGTGGACAGATGAGTTTAGTCTTGGGAAGACTTGTTATTGTGTTATTCTCTGTTATGAAAATTGTGTGTAGAGGCAGACACTACGGTTCTTAAAAAGAAGTATCTTACAGCAAAGAAGTTTGGTCTCTGATTGGAGTCAGTTCTTGAGGCAGTGCTGTTTTGTAGCAACTGGGTACTGATTTCGTTCTCATCTCTAAACGTCGGCATTACTTACATGCTGTTTGACCACTGTAAAGAAACACGGCATATGCTTCCAATATAGTCTGTCACCATGTTACTGATTTCTCCTTCACAGGGAAACAGACTCTAATGTCTTAGATTTTTTCTGTCACATGCAGAGATGTATAAGTATGGGACATATTGTTGTTGGAAAAAGGAAAGACACTGGCATGAATTAAGACCTATATTTTCCCAATATGTTTCATCAAAACCATTTTGTAGATGGGCAAAATGAATAGAAATAAACTGTTCCAAGTCACAGAAGAAGTCTCTGAAAGGAATGGTTCTATTGCTATTACACTGACGGTATTCTAGGCAGTATACAACCAAGTGGAAACTGACTTTCATTTCACTTATAGACAAGGTACAGTCATTATACTTTTGCTAGTAAAAGTGATCGAAAACTGTTCTATATCTGTAACAGAACAGAAATTTGGTGTACATAGGCTGGTTTAAAAATGGTGAAATGTGTTCTAAGATAGACCTGGATTGATATGTGCTCAAACTTGATTGATTTAGGTTCAACCACTGTTTCAAAGTTCTGTACCAAACCCCTATTGATTCATGTTAGGTCACTGTCCACCAGTATCCTGGGCTCCTTTTCAGCCTCCCTGCTAGTTCTTCTCTTCCCCTCCACAGGGACATATGCTAGTACACATCCCATGCTTGGCTGCTCCAGTTGAGCACCCAGTGGCCCCCACCCCAAGTTCTCATAGAGCCAAGTCAGTGAAACCCCAACTCCTGCCTCTGGCCATCTGGCAGCTGCAGGTAGGCAGCATGGGGAGGAAGGGAGGTGTCTGTGTCCCTGCACTAACTCCATCATAGAGCACCCCAAGATATATATACAGACCTGACACCAAGCCCAGAAGAACCTCCACAAGTGGGTACAGCACTATGGAGCCTGACCAGGCTACTGGGCATGGGTGAGCATTTCTCTTTCCCCCTGCCATATCATCTGTCAGCTGTTATTCCATTGAAGTTGAAGCCCTCCAGCATCCTAGGATGCAATGACCCCTTCTGAATCCCAAAGCAAGTGGGGGACAACGAGAAGCAGTGGGACTGGGCACACTGGGCAGACCCACTGTCACAGCCCTGGAGTGCCCACCAGCTGTGGTGCCTCATAGACTGGCTCACTGCTTTGAATGGCTGGACCAAACTCAGGTTACAGTGCTCTGTGCTCTGTTTCAGTGCATCCCCTCCCCAATGCCTGCAGCCCTAGGACCTGGACACATGCCCCAGTGAGGCTGGGCAACTAGAGAAGGGCAGATCTCAGTGGCTGCAGTGTGGCAGCCCAAGGATGGTTCCCACTAAACCCATGCTCTGCCAAGTTCTGTATGGTCCAGATGCTGGCTTCATGGCCTGGCTTATTTGGTAGGTACTTGAAGCCTCTAAACCCCCTGTAGCAGCCAGGTGGCTCCAGGCATGGAGTGAGGGACTTGGCACTGCCCATCTAGGCTAGGGCTGAATAGAGCAAGCAGGGAGGCTGCACACAGCCACCTCCCAAGCCCAGCTGGGGTTAGAATTCCTGTCACTGTACCCCACCCCCTGCTCACTGTACCTTGCCCCTCCCCCCGTCATGTTCCCTGCCTCCAGTCTACCTTTTGAAGTGTGGCTGCAATTTGCAGTGGGGCCTAGTACAGTGAATCATCCCCTGGGGCCATTGGGTAGAGTGAACACCACATCCATGGAGCATCCATTGGCTATGACACCTCCTGGGGCATGGTGGGGGAGGAGAAGGCGAGCTCTGGAGAAGAATGCACCAGGCCCCATGGAACTCCAACAATGCCCACCACGGGCCAGGTGTTGCCCGAGGGGTCTTATCCTTTTTTTCTCTGGAGCCCACCCCCCATGCCTGAACCCTTCATCGCTCCAGCAATACCCAGCCAGCCAGAAACCCAGCCAGTGGCAGCATGGGAGGCCAAGCACTCCAGATGAAAAAAAAAAAAAGAAGGATTGGGCCCCTTTTTTTAACATAGGCTCCTAGTCCTTCCCCTGCTCACCAAGTCTGTAATGGCAAGTCATAGCTATGCAGGTGAAGAAGTTAGAGATTTTTTGTTTTTTTGCCTTAAGGCAGGGATTTTTAACCTTTTTAAATAAGTGTACCCCTGGTGGCCAGACACAGAGTGGGGTGGGGGAAGGTGGCACATGGCCAGACAAAGAACGGCGGCAGTGAGGGGGGGAGGATGGCAGCGGCTGCTTCCCCCATGTGTAAACTTCCAAAATCCCTGCCCCCCATTCTCTCCCATTGATCAGCCAGGTGGCACCTGTGCAGCCCAGAGAAGGGCACTGCTGCCCTCGGCCTGCCCCGGCCCTGCAATGGGGAGATGGCAGCATGGGGTGGTGGGTGGCAGTGCTCTGTCCCTGCCCTGCATGCGTACCTCCTAGGGCCTTCCCAAGTACCCCCCTGACTCAAAGTCTGACTGCTCCACTAAGCTAAACAACACTAAGCTGATTAACATTTGTGCGGCTTACAGAGTAAGAAGGTGTAACAAGTCCCATAGATTGATTCCACCTTGGGCTTTCTGAATATCTATGCTTAGCCATAGTGTAAATCTAAAATACTTAGTCTGGTGTACTGTGGTTACGCTAGTCATACATCACCACTGCTACAGAATTTTCTAATTTTTTCATATTTTATTTGGTGTAGATTTTTTTAAAATTTTGACCCAATTCAAAAATAGTTTTGTTAAACCAAAACTACATATTTGTGAATATTTTATTTTTAATAAAAATCATTTCCCAGCTATAAAGCATTTCCAAGGGTAGGGCAGGGGGAGGGAAATATGGGCAAATTACATTTCAGATTGACCATTTCTTGTCCTTCAGAGCCATAACTAACCTTGAATTCTTTGGGCAATTTTTAGACATAATAAGGTAAAAAAGTATTCTACATGGTATTAGGAATACAGGTTGTAGCCATGTTGACTGCAGGCAAAAGTAATCAGAACTCTTGGGGAGGTGATATCTTTTATTAAATCAACTAGATTGTTGCATAAAACCCTGAAAGCTGACACATTTGCTCAAGCCTTTTGTTTTGCACCAAATTTGCATGCTCACAGAGCAGTCTCAACACAAGAGAAATTATTTGCCCAGGAGAACGTTCCATCACCCATCCTCCTGTAAAATATGAAACATCATAACAAGAAAGAAGCATAATTTAATATCCTGCTTGCTATCAGACAACTCTGAGTTAAATAGACTGCTCCTACTTTCATCTGAGCCCATTTTGCATAAAATGAACTTTTCCAACCAGCTCTCCTATGAAATATGAAATTTTATTTCCACCTGGGAAAAAATTACAGTCTTTGCACTCTCCTATGTCTGAGGAAGGGGACATGTGCCCAAAAGCTTGCAAATAAAGACTTTTGTTTGCAATTATCTAATTGGTCTAAAAGATATCACCTCCCCAAGAGTTCTGATTACTTCTACAAAGTGTTAAAACTCAATAGTTAATATGGTAATTTCATGCAGAAAAAAGAAAACTTCATGCAAATTATAAATAGATTTAGGATAGAAGAAGCACCAAAAATACTTTTGAGAAGTGCTAGTGAAGTTATAGACATATGTTTTGTCGGCATAGAGAAGTGCTGTCAGATGTGAAGCAGCACCATATTCTTTGGTTCTATTTATGTTATCGTGCCTCCCACCATTTTCCTTTGCTCATTAGTTCGTAATCATTTTTCCTTTTACAGTAAGCTGTGTATAAAGATAATTTATATCATCTGTATGTACGTGGTGTTTAGCTATTACAACCACTCAATATATAGGTGCTGAATAGAGATTTTTCAAATATTAACATGATTATTATTAATAAAGAAAACTGTTTGTTCAGTGTTCTGACTAAAGAAATATCATATCATAACACAAGGAAAGTATAACTATTTAGGAGATGTATAACTCAACAAGATTTGAACTTTAAAATGACTCTGGAATGAACCTGAAATATCTTTCTCCATTATCTTTGTAAATCCTTGTAAATGGTGTAAGGTGCCAAACTGTATCGGTTTCAAACCAAGACATTTTCCTTGCTTTATAGCTTTCTCATCATGCATCATTGCATCCTGTGCAGTCACATAGTCTTACACAATGAAAGATGGCTAAAGTACGCTTAAGCTTCTGTTCTAATCATGTTTTCCATGTCATTTCCTGTTTTTCTGCTATCATAAACAGCCTTGCCAAAATCCTCTTCTGTCTGGAGTAGGACAGTCAACCTGAATTTAATTAACTTAATATAGCTGAAATTTAATCTGATATTAGCAGGTTGACTATTTGGAAGATTAATTAGAGATCACATAACTACAGCCTTACCCTCTTCATTTAAATAATGGTAAGGTTGTGACAGTGGAACACATTTTTATAAAGCTGTGCCTGTTCCATGTGCTTTAAACTAGCCATCCATGCCTAATTGTACACACAGCCACAATTACATGCAGTTAAACATTTCCAACGGGTGGCACTTCTGAGCATAAATGAATTATCAAGTGCCAAAATGTGAGCTTGCCACCTGCTAAGAATAGTAAAGAAAAGAATGCTTTCATAATCTGTACTACTATATATATTATTGTACATATATATATACAGTAACACACACACACACAAACACCGACGATCAGGAGAAGAGAAGGAGTGGTCTAGTGACCAAAGCATTTTTTTTTAGGTTAGTCCAGAGAAAGAAATGAGGACTTCACTGAGACCCCAGAACAGGACGGCTAGAGGCAAATTACATTCTGTATTGGCAAATGAAACACAATGCAAAATAAAGGATCAAATCTAAGTAAACTAAGGAGTTTAAAATTAATTTATGAAAAAGAACCAGGACAAAATGGTCTAGAGTATCTTTGTGATTTAGGAGCTTCTATCTCCTTGGGTTTTAATGGACTTAGCCTCCTAAGCCATGTACCTGCTCTTGAAAAAATTTGCTAGTCATCATTCCCCCCAAAAACTTTCTTAATCAAAAACGTCTTCTTCATATACCACAAGTTTCCAACAAATAAAATGTGAGAATGAGAAATAAAAATTTATGAAAATATTACAGGAAAATATTATAAAATTGATATTTATTTTAATTATCCTGTTGTGGGGCAAGGGACATGAGAGGGAGAGAGACAGAGACAGGGAGATAGTCTTTAACAGCAAGTCAGAACTGACAGTTCAAACAAAAATATTAAAAATATGTAGATACATGGAGCCATGTAAAGATTCCCATATGACAAAGCACAAGACATTGAAAATGACAGGACTGTTTAGTTTAAAGAAAAATAAGTACTAGGATACAGTACATAGCAGAAAGTATCTATAGTGCTCAACAGCTAATTAGCACTCCAGGATATACCACAACACAAACCATTACAGTACCTAATTTACTCAGTAGGTCAACAGTTAGAAAACCTACTTGAGTTCACTTCCACCATCTCTCTGAGAGACTTTGATGTCACATCTTCAGTCTTAGATCTATGTGCATTAATGGCCTATAGAGAATTTTGAAGTTGCCCCTCCTTTTGAAGATGTTCTTTTATGCATGGGTTCATTAATTATTCAGTGACTCAGAGAGAAAACAAGCATGACTCTTTAACCTAGTGATTAGGACACTCATCTGGGACAGAGGTCACCTAGACTGCAGTCCCTGTATCAATAAATATTTCAGCATTGTGTATTAAATATTCACTGGAGCAGGAGCTGGAACCCGGATTTCCCCTCTCCTAAGAGATTACCCTATACCACTATAGGGTCACAGAATCACGTATTCTCTCTGTGGCCTGTTTAACATTTACTTAGGGTATGTAAAGTGGAAGAAGTTAAAAACGAGGGCTTTGAACAATAACTTGACCCCAGAATAACCTGTATCCTGGTAGTTAGAACAAAGTTATTTGAGATAGGAAATTCAGATTTAAATCCCCTCAGGATGAGGAAGGGAGTGAACCCAGGCCTTCTATACCCTGGCTGACAGCTCCAAATACAAAGTGAATGGATAAAAGGAGACAGCACCATCATCTTTTCTCAGAACACTTACAAGATAGAGCCCTTCAGGTAAGATAGGGATGCTTATTTTGTGGATTTCAATTGGGATTAGACATGGGATAAATGTCAGGGGAAATTTCCTGCCCAAACTTTGGCACCTCTGGGGTTAGGTAGCAGATAAGCAGAGTTCTGGAAGTTTACAGTTTAGATGCAGGCCCCTACATGAGAGGTTAGATAAGGCTTAGGTACCTCTGGCCTTTTGTACATCCTTTTTATAGAATTTTTCTCAAAATGCAAAAAGAAAACATATCATTTTATATGTTTATTATGTTAAGGCACCACATTTATAACTTACATAAAAACATACTTTTCACATACTAGATGGTTATAAGTCCCCATGGGTATGTCTACACATGCTATTATTCTGACCGAATAAACTCTGGCACAGTTTGCACTGGAGTTTATTGCTCTCAGGCACCCTGTTTACATGTGAATGTGGGACTGCAGCACTTTGAAGTGGATCAGAGGGAGCTGGGGAGGGGGATGGGGTAGTCTGCCATCCTGGGGATACTCTGATTCAACCCAATGTGCCATGGAGAGGCTGACTGGGGGAATGAGGGTACTTCAGTGCAGTTGGCAGCCCCCACAGTCCCTGCACTGAAGCACCCTCATGCCTTATCCAGCCCTGTCAGCATCTACACGTGTGTTGCAGTGGAGTAAATAATAGAAGTGTGTGAAGTGGGCCCTATTTGATTTGGATTTGGCCCAAATCAGGGACAGTGATTCGATTAGTTGATTGGGATCACTGTCCCTGATTAAATTTGGTTGAATCTGAAGATTCAATGCTGATTCAGGGAATCAGCGATTTGGACATGGACACAGCTTTAAATATTTTTTCTACATTCCTTGTGGTACCAGCGTAGCTTGTGAATGCTGGAACACATGGAGCATCCCACAGGAGTGCTGGGGGGGCGGGGCTCTACATGCTCAGTGGTGAACTTGGAAGTGGACTGAAAGTACTTCTGGTCCACTTCCAGGTCTGCCAGGGAGCACGTTGCGGGGGGGCACTATGCTCACTGGCTCAGCGATCAGCCACGGGAGGGGACCCCAGGTGCCTCCCCAAACCCAGGAGGTACCAATCGCTGAACTGGGGAGGCACAGCCCCCCCCACCCCCGGCGTGCTCCCCGTTGGATCCAGGAGAGGACCAGAAGTGCTTCTGGTTCACTTCCAGGTCTGCTGCTGACTGCACTGGGGAGCCCCCCACACTTCTGTGGGATACTCCATGGGATCCAGTATTGCAGCACTCAAGAGCTGCCTGCCACCTAGAGGTATGTGGAAAAAAACATTTAAAGCTGCGGCTATGTCCGAATCACCAAACCTCTCCAAATCAGTTCGGAGGGTTCCAATTTGATTTGGAGAGATTAAAGGGTCCTCTAATTCAATTCAGATTTGGAGATTTGGCCACTGAACTAGGCCAAATCTCTACCAAATCGAGTCAGGGACCGAAGCTTCACACAGCCCTATTAAATAATGCTGCCACAAGATAGTTCTTGTGTTGACAAATACTATCCTATGGTGGCATTTATTAGTTTACTGTGGCCTAATAGGGCTGCACATGTAGATGTTGAGATGTTTACTGTGGAGATAATTAGACAGCTCCACAGTAAATGTCTCATGTAGATGCACCCAGGGAGACCAAGTCTTTATTAAAATTATGTAAAGCAGTATTTCCAATATTACTGATTCTTTGGCTTACTTTAAGTAGAAGCAGAAGCATAGGAATGCAACCAAGTGCCCAAGGCACTGGGATACAGGCAACTTCAGGTTGCTGCTGGAATTACAACTATGATTACACAGCTGCCAGTAGCAGCTGCTTCTTTTCACTCCCATTTCAAGTTGGTGCCCATAGCTGTTACCCCACATTTGCCCCACCCTAGTCATGCCACTGAGTAGAAGCAACATAAGTATAGTATAACCATATTTATGGAGAGATGCAACAGGTGAGTGAATTTACTCAAGCCAGAGCTAATTATTTGGGTAGAATATTGCAAGGCACTACATTGGTTCCCATTGGCCTGATAACCACTAGTATAAAGGAGTATAATGAAAAGCTCCACAGTTGTGTTAAACAAGTTATACAGTTAAAAGCAATATGAATAATCATACTTCAGGGCATGAGTCAGCCATGAGCTGCCTGATGCTGGAAAAAAAAGTATCCTTGGGCAATCTTTTACATGACAGTCTATTCCAGGATTTCTTGTCAGTCTTCTGATACATTAAATGCCAACCATTGTCAAAGATAAGATACTGGACTAAATGTACAGTCTTAGTGGAGTGAGAAATCCATAGGCTTTTTTCTTCCTATTTGTAAATTTTTTAAAAATAATTTTGAATAGACAATACATCTGTAAGCTGTTCTGTACACATTCATGAACCAAAAGAGAGTAATCAAACAAACTATCCACCTGAATGATTTTATCTCTAGATATACAATTACCACCATTCCTGCATATAAGCATGATGGAAATTTGACCATCTTCATACAACCTTGAGATTGCTGCTTTGGCTTCAGCAGTTCCCCCACACAGACACTATGAGAACCTGGCAGGGAACATTGCTCCCTGTCAGTCACGGTGATCCTTTTCCAGCTTGATGGAGGCATAGTTGGGAGGGTGAGGGGTCTAGGGAGCCATAGTTATGGCTTATGATGGAAGTAACTTGTTTCTGTTTCCATGCCTTTGGGTCTTTCTGTAGTAGAAAATTAGCAACTAGGAAAAGCTGATATAAAGGGTATTTGGGGCCAAGTATTTTGAAATTAGTCTTCAGCTATGGGCACATAAATTGTATATCCTTGTATTAGCTGTCCTCCTCCTTGTGACTCATGCCTGTCCTAATCAGCATCACTTGAGTAGCTAAGCACTTGATTTGGCTGCAAATCAGAGTGGAGGCATCTAGATAGCAAGTTAGCTGCAATTATTGATGAAGTAGTAAAGGAGTTTTATAGGTGGGTGGAGGCCTGTTCCCAACAAAGCCTATATTTTGATTCTTTCATTCTGAGTAACAGCCACATTTTTACCTTTCCTGCAAATCTTCATTGTGTGTACCCACCTCCCCCAATAAGTATAGATTAAAAGTTTCCCGATTAATCGTAATATTAATTATCTCAAGGTTTCTCTTACTATTAGTAGTCACTATATGCTTACTACCCCTGCTAATCTTGAGTCATATGCGTTTCCTTTAGTAGACAAGACAGCTATAGAATTGAGAAAAATGATAGTAGAGAAAAATAGTAAAGATAACACAAAATTGAATTTTATATCTGGGATAAGAATATAGTTGTTCTCTAAAACTGCCACTGCCTTCATATTTATTATGCAGTGAAATGCAATCAGAAATGACCGAACTAAAATTTGTTAAAGCTTGTGTTTAATAGTTATTAAATGTCAACAGAAGGCTTTCTATAAAACGCTTTCTGAGTGTCAAACCCTGAAGCTAGGGATTACAGATAAACTGCTGTCTATTAGTCTATGTTTGATGCATTAAGAAGTATGAATATGAATCCAAGAAATATATGATGGGAAATCCCCAGATTTGGGATTAGCCATGCATTTGTTAAATGTATGTTAGTTGAATGCTAAATTATATTTTCACAACAAAGCACGTATACTATTTACTGACTTATGAAATGTTGGTCAGTTTCAGATCAAGTCCAGATGCTGGCTTAATTTTCTGCAAATACAGAACGATAGACTGGATTTGGACATTATGTTTTGAATGAAATGGCAAAGGACAAGGAAATCTTTGATGAATGTATGCCAGAACTTGACTATGCAAAAGTAGCCTATGCTTATTAGATACTAAGAGTTTTTAACAGTGTGGCTAATAATCTTTTCCCAAATTTTCAAAAGATTTGGACAGTGTATATAACTGACCAGGTTAAAAAAACACACACAAAAAACCCCCCAACAACCCAGAAAATTGCTTTTAATAAAGCTTGCAATAAAAACTGTATTTGAAAAGTTTTAGCAATGCACTTTAATTATTTGTGCATAAATTTGATACCTGCACTTACGGGTATCAAATTTAGGAACAAATAGCTTAAATTCACCATTTTGAAAGCTCGTTAAATGCATGCACACACAGACACCTGCCCTAATGCGCCTTAAATTTAGGCTAACATGCCTTAAAGCATATTGTGTGAACTGGCTCATAATACAAATCTATTTTTATTAATGTATAACAATCGCTGAAGCTAAGGAATTTTTTTCTGTATTTGTTTGGTTAATTTAAGATGGAAGCCAGAATCTTACTTTGGCATTTAACTAGCAAAAAAATAGAAATAAAAGAGGAGCAAGTTATAAATGATCATTCTGGCAGAGTGATGAATATTGAAATTTAAACATAATTCTTTACCTAAATGAGAGGTGGCACCAAAGGCAATGGATTTGTGTGTAGCATTATTTAGCAGCATATCATTCAGGTGATTTCACAGCTCACATGTCAAATGAAGTCTCATAATAGAACTGCTATAACAAAGTTTGCTATTCATGCTGTCACCACCTCCCTCAGGAAATAAAGCCCCTAAATCAGTTCATGCCTTTCCAACTATTTCACACAGACTGTCTCAAAGACTTAAAACTCACTCATTCCAAAGGAGAGTTTCTGGAAGAAAATAGAACTGAGGCGCCCTCTGCATTTCAGCATAACTAAGTTACCAAATGTGTCCAGGGTTCACTTGGAAAGGAGAATAATAGGATTATTGATCTATCCCAATGTTCTTTAACATAGTAATAATCTGGTTACCAGTTTGTTAAGTCTGCATCTGCAAAAATATGTCACATTTCTTCCAGCTGCCAATTATAGAAATAGGAGTTGAATTTAATTTGTCCATGGTCACTGTCACTGTTGTTCACTCTCCTGAACAGATCTATATTCCTATTTTTACCTCTGGTCAGATTAATATCTTGTTTTCCCTACTATATTAGTCCTTCAGGAATATGAATAATAGTTGTGAAATTTTTATTTGGAGAAAATGAAAAAAGTGAAATGAAGCACTGAAAACCCTATTACAGATGAGACGCTAAGCATCCTATGGCAATGCACAAGAATTGGGCCAACCCCAAAGGACCAAATAATTGTTGTTCACATTACCAAATACCAACAGTTCCACCCCAAACTCCATTCACCTAACCTTAATAACCAATTTAAGTTGTGCTGGTCAAATTGTAGCAAAATGTGACTTTCCTCTATTTGTCTGCTCCTCCCCAAACAGAACAACTTTAACAGTTCCCATTCAGAGTTACATGGCCAATTAGTGCCTGATCAGAGTCTACTGCTTGTGCCCTGGCAGGCTGTAGATCTACAACGTTAGCTTTGTACATCTGCTGGTATAGTTAAGCTTTATTGTTAGGTACACACTCATCCAATTGCTGGTATAGTTAGTCCCCTAAAAATTAACTTTGTAATGCTATTGTGCTGCTCTCAGGACACAAAATCTCCCTATATGGGATGAAAAGCAAAATCCTTAACAAACTCTGGAGGTTTGGGGGTAGGCCTCATTAGAAAAGGAAACCAGGCCTAAGATCATAAGCTTGAGAAATGAAGGCTGGAATTAGTTAACTGATGAGAATGGAAGTAGGATAAGAACCAAAGGTTGCATAGAGACAAGACTCAGTAATGAAGGGCAGAAGGGGTCAAGTTCGAAGGGAATATGTAACAGTGTCGGTGTCCACTAGAGAAAATTTCCTTTCAGAGCCTGGAAGACACCCAAGATCCTTGAGCTTCAACATTCTTGTGCCATCAGCAAATATTTTGGAATATTGGAGGTGTCACAACTCTTCTAGCCATGTCACAAGCTCTCTAGTTCTGTTCCCCAAGCTGCTACTACTATTGATTATTCAATTCATTGAAGTGTCTGTGATGGATCTAAAAGTTCCTAACCTTCTTATGCCCCATGTAGGTGTTAATATTCTTGCAGTTCCCCCCTCCCCATTCCAATTTGTTTCACCCTCACACCCACCTTCACAAAGGAAATTGCATGTAAATACCTATATTAAAAGATCCTTTTTATAGAAGGTACATATTATGGACTTTTGCGGGTTTTTTAAAGCAAAGTGAATACGTCAAAAAAGGCAGGAAAACTGAAAGGAATGGAAGGGATGGGAAAGAAAGAGGAGGAAGGGAAACAAGAAGAGAACAACTTAATTCCCCTCCATGCATTAGGGATTAATCAAAATGTTTTTAAAAAAAAGTTAGACAAAAACCCTTCAGATTTGTCTGTGGCCCCTCTTCTCAAAACTATTACCTGAATTTTAGTGCTCGGTCAGCCAGGTTGGTGTGCCAAGCTTCTATCCCAGGAGGCGATCTATCCTTCCATCTAAAGCAATAGAAGCTGCTTGGCTACAAGTACTGCTCTAGAGAACCAAGCTATCCATGAGTTGGAGCATTTCCAAGGAGCTGGGAGATATCCCAAAGAACAATCCTGGGAAATAATTTTAAGGATGTATCCATTATCATATTAATCTTTCTGCCTGTGTCTAGCCAAAACAGTTGTATTCTGGGACAGTCCCAAAACATGTGAGCCAGTATGGCTCCAGGATATATGCATGTTCAGCAGCAGTCCATTTTGGCAAAGCCTATGTACTGTCTCCTCTGTGGGGACAAGTATGAAAAAAATACAATTTTCTATTGGAACAGTCTTAAAAGTATGTCAATAGTAAAAATTTTATTTTTGCAAGGCATTTCTCCATTGGCTAGGACTCAAGGATATATACATATCTTTATTTTAGGCATGGCAGAGATAATTCAAATTAGGGAGAATCTTTTGGGCTAGGGTTCCATAGCTAATTGAGTAAAACTATTATGTTCTTTTCACATTAATAGCAGTTCTAGAATTGCTGCTGTATCAGAACCAAATGTGTCCTTTTACAAGTCCAGTAACACAGTCCAGCTAGATCAACTAAGTTGTTGCATCATTTGCAGTGGATCTGTAGTATCCTGGTCTGAAGCCACAGTGCTGCCTAGATAAAGATATATGCTGCATAATACAACAGGAAGTTGGATAAATGGAAGACTCTAGATAGGATGGTAAGCTGCAGTTTACACACAGCCATTCTCATCCTTCGATTCGTTACTCAGAAAAGCACTTCTTTTCTTTTTCTTTTTTTTTCAGTTTGCCAAAATAAAATGAAGGAAGCCCAGAAGTAAGGCCTCTTAAAATATACAGGATCTGGGAACTTTCATCCTGGTAGTACTATTTTTGCTCCAGAATAGTAGGTGTACTCTGTGTGACCACATCTCTAGGATGAGTTCTAGATTATTTTGACCAGACCTGCCACCCCCTTGAAGATAAATGTAAAAAGAACATTAAGGTTAAAAAATAAAAACAATAAAAATCAATAAAAATCAATCATTCAGCAGTTAAGCAGAATCAAGGCTGCTAGTGTAACTTCCTTCTGTATATGCATTGTGATATAGTTTTTAATTATAACCACATTTTTCACCCAGGCTACCTGCCTTCTTCAGAGCACAGAGTATTGATCAGCTATTCAATACTTTGCTTTCTCATTTTTTGTTCAATGGCATCTTGTGCTTTATACAATGCACAGTTTTCAAAAACCTTTGTGAATTCAGACCTATTGGCTGGCTCCAGATGTGCAGTCACATGTAGTTTGTGGCATTGCAGACCTCTTTGCGGTGCCACAAACTGCAAGCATTGCATATTAAAGCATGCATGGCACTGCTAAATTTCACAGTAGCAAAAAAATACCTGAAGAAAAAAGCAGCCCCAAGGAAGCAAAGGTGGTGTTTGCCAGGACAAACAGAGAGACAGGAGAGCTCCTTGGCTGGTTGGGGTGCAGTGTGCCTCAGTGCAGGGACTCTGTAGTGGAGCCCCCATGCTGAGGCACATGGAGACAAGGGAGCCACTACTATTTGTGCTGCTGAGCACCTCTCCCCCCACCCCCCACTCACGTGGACGTGGCCATTAAGTCTGAATGTTTCACAGATTTTTTTTTTTATTATTATTTTTATTTTTACAATATCTCTCTGTGGTGAGAAAATGTTTATATCCACTGTTTACACATGGTAAAAAGATGGAAAACCAGATTAAATTTTTAAAAATCTAGTAATTTTGAATGTACAGGCTGAGACCTAATTTTCTAGTGTATTTTCTAGTGCTATGTATAGCATCATATATCATGCTATATGTGTTCAAACCAGAACTCCTATCGACTTCAAATCAAGTGATCAGGACTTCTGTAAATCAGAGCCCAGGGTCTCTAGCTGGTTCACCAAGAAATGAGGAATACTCAGTTACCCTCTGTAAAAAGTCTAGTTTAAGTGGATAACCTAAAAGTATTATATGGCACCTCTGGGAAAGGCAGGGGTAGAATCCAAGACTCCATTAGCCCTCTCTCAACTTCCAATTTCCTTCCTATGCAATCCATATTTGCCAACTTCTAAAACTGAGGCATAGCTTCAATATACAGTCTCCTTCAATATTCAACCTGATTTAAGCAGAGTTGAAAAACATGGTTGGGGATCATGCAAGTAAAGACTGTATTACAATTCATATGAAAAAGGGAGCTCAATAGGGACTAAGATCAACTTAATTTCCTGCTACTATACTGGCCTATAATGCTTTTCCTACTTAGCAGAATGATTCTGAACAGGACACCATTTTACTCTTCTCTCCTTTTTGGTCTCTATGTAATCTATAGACACAAAGCAGTCCCACATACATTTCAGCAATACAGAAAGTTGAGGACCACAGATGCATACCCTTCCTAATCTTTATTTATGTGGTAGAATGGTTTCTGGAGTCTTCCCCAGCCCATATGCAATTTCCAGGAGAATCTGGTACTTTGATACAATCATCTTAGTCAACATACATAAACAGCGTATGTGTTTAAGACTGTCTGTGTGCATTGTGAAACAGTCAATAGATCAGTAAATATACACTTTGCTGTTATTAAACAAACACAAATCTGTTGTAGCTGTTTCAACAAAACATTTTTTATTGGAAAATACCTGTCTGAATTCAAAACTTTTCATGGCAGTGGTTGATCAAATGTTGGTTGGAGAGAATTCTAAGTCCCAAAAAGAAACTTCTGGACAAAAGTAGCCTGTATAACTTTAGGTAAGAGGGAGGCCTATTTCTAAGTCCCTACTGTGAATCAGGAAAGGCAGAAATTTAAATCAGCACTTCCCAAGTCACATGGCACTCTATCTGGAATGGGTCTCTTCACCTCTGGATTTTGACCAAAAAAATGTAAAATACCTCAGTGTTGTCTGGATATAAGACAAACAGCAAATGTTGAAATCGCTAAAGAATGTAACGAATCAGAATTATTTTTTCCTGATAATTCCTCATTTTATTCTCTAAGTGAAACTTTCAGAGGTGCTGTATGAATGCAAGGCCTCCAGCCACCACCATTCACTTAGCAAAAAGGAATTTACTTTGCAGTTTGACATTTCTCTAACACACAGATCAACATCACTGTCATATTAATAACAGTAAAAACCGTGGCAGTTATAAAACTGCAGCTAGGATATTGTTATTACATTCTGGGAACAATTTACCAGAAACACAGACACATTGGAGGGAGTTCAGAGTAGAACAAATAAAATCATTTTGGGCCTGAAAGAACAGAATGGTGAAGACAGATTAAAAGTCCATTTTCTTTTCACCATCAAAATGCTGACATTTACTATTTAATAATAATTCATGGCTTCAGAGCATGGTAATGGCAACCAGTGCAACTTGGCTCAGTGTCACGTATTAACTATGTATGTATTTTACAACTATGTTTATATTATATGTAGAATAAAAGAAACAAATGAAAAGAAAGTTGAATAAAGAATATTCTAGGAAGGTACAAAAGGTTGTGTTAAATTAGAAAAGGGAAGATTTGCATAGAGGAGCTGTAAAGTATTTTTAACGTTATTCACTCGCCGCCTCTTACATGAGATACTGACTGCATAGTAGCCCATGAGTATTTGTGCAGTAGTGTCATGTGGCAGAAAGCATGATACAATGCTACTGCACAGTAGTCTCAGGCTACCATGCTGCCATTGTCACTAAAAAGCATCTGGGAGCACTACTGTACAGTAGCTCTGGTTACTGCACAGTCATTTAGTACTTGTTTATGTATATGCAGCCACTGTCAGTCTCCCAAGGACAATAGAAAAAAACCTCAGAGCATGGCACAAATATAAAGTAGACTAGAGAGACAAGCAGTAACTGTTCAATAGGGGACAAGACTGAACCAGCAGGGAAATGAACAGGTGGTCTAACAGTTGTTTCTTCCCCGCCCCCGTCACTGGATTCTACCCATACATGTGTCAAGGGGTGATGCTAACCTCTTCTGTCACTCTGAGTGGGAAAACAGCTCTGATCTCTCTTCTACCTTCTCAGAAGAGGAAAAAACCACTTTTTAAAAATATTTGAGATGCACAGAAACACTTTTTGAGGCAAAAGAAAAAGTGATAGCTTAGAGGTGACCATGGCTAGGGGCACACATCCAAAAAGCCTGAGCCTGAATTGATTCACTCTTTCCAAGTTAGTCTAAGCTGCACAGCTTAAACTGATTAATAACTGGACATTCTTCGTTAAAATCAGGAAATACAGCCACATGCCAACAGTGGCTCAAACCAGAAGCCTGGGGGGCATTAGAGCATGCATGCCAACCACTGCCAAAGGCAGTAGAGAGATGTCTTCCAAGGCTGTCAGCCCTCCCTGCTAAAATAGAGGGGCATAGCGAGGCACCAGCCTGGAATAGCATAACACACAGGATGCTAGCCAACAGCTACTAGTCTGGTAGGGTTGAGGGCAGGAACACACTGTTGCCAGACAGACTACGGAGTGAGGGTGGGGAAAAAAGTCCTTTTTTCTGAAGCAAGCATGTATCGAACACTGCAATTTGCAAAGCATACAACAGGGAGCTACCAAAAAACTTTTTCTAATCTAAGATACAGCCCAGTAAAACAACATACACAACTTAGTGTAAATTAAAATGTAAACCAAGACGACATGAGAAAGCTTTGCATAAATCTTACATAAGCCTGAGGGCAGTGTCTCCTTATAGCCAGACATTCTGAAAAGCTTTATTTAGGTATTCTCACCTTTTACAGGTTCTGCAACTTCCTTTAACTACATCTCTAGCACACATACATAATGATCGAGACTGCAGCCAAACCCCCTGGGGGTCCCAGGGGAGAGAGGGGACAGAGGAAGGAATTAACTCCATCCTGCCTGGCTACAGGCAAGCCGTGGAGGTGCATCTGGGGCTGGCAAACCCCAGTTGTGGTCTGCAACGTTTTCCAGCAAATATTGGGGAGAGGAGACGGGGGAAAGAATTTGCCTCAGGGGCCATTGTAGGCCAGTGTCTGGCAACACCCTACCCCTGCTTCAGCTAGAGAGCAGAGGGGAGGGCCAGCTCAGCTCTCTGGAGCAGAGCAGAGCCTGGTCCAGAGAACATGCCAGGATGCTGGAGGAGTCTGGTTTAACTTAAGCCAGGAAACGGTCTGGGACAGACAATGCATAAACTGATTTGGCTCAAACCAGTTAAATCTGATACTATATTCAACCAGATTTATCTCAAACTGGTTTCAGCCATTTTGAAACCAGATTATGTATACTGAATGTCTGTTCCGTTACAGGTTTAAACCAGTTTCAGATATCTTAAATCAGTTTGTGTGTAATGTCTGTCCCTAGCCCATATGGCCACATCAGACCACTTGACTACATCTATGTTGTACAGCCTATACATATCTGGAAGAACACAAGCACTGAACTTGAATTTATAGACATTTTTATCCAAGTTTTCATGATCTAGAGAAAGTTGAGGGTAAAGACTAGTATTGTCAAATCAATACTTTATTTTCTTGTGAACATTCTGCCTTATCTCCTAAATCATGCTTAGGAATCCACTTGATTTTTAAAATTGACAACAATAGTTTCATAGTTTCTAGGGCCGGAAGAGACCTGAACCGATCATCAAGTCCAACCCCCTGCCCTGGGCAGGAATGAGTGCTGGGATCATATTACCCTAGTCAGATGTCTATCCAAACTCCTCTTCAAGACCCCCAAGGTAGGAAAGAGCACCACCTCCCTTGGGAGCCCATTCCAGAGCCTGGAAGCCCTAACCATAAAGTAATGCCTCCTGATATCAAGCCTGAACCTACTCTCAATCAATTTGTGGCCATTATTCCTTGTTATCCCAGGTAGTGTCTGGGGGAACAGAGCCTCACATATTTTCTGCTATTCCCCCCTGGTGAGTTTATAGACAGCCACCAGATCCCCTCTCAGTCTTCTCTTGTGCAGGCTGAATAGATTCAGGCCCTTTAGTTTATCTTCACAGGGCCTGGCCTGCTGCCTCCTGACCATGTGAGTGGCCCTCCTCTGGACCCTCTCAAGGTTAGCTACATCCCTCTTAAAGTGTGGCACCAAGAACTGGATGCAGTACTCCAACTGAAGCCTGACCAGTACCACATAGAGGGGAAGTATCACCTCCCTGGACCTGTTTGTGATGCATCTGTAGATGCATAACAAGGTGCGGTTAGCCTTACTGACTGCTTCTTCTCATTGGTGGCTCATGTCCATCTTGGAGTCAATAATGACTCCAAGATCCCTTTCAGCCACTGCGTTGTTGAGAAAGGTGTTCCCCAGCATATAGGTATGTTGCATGTTTCTTGTCCCTAGATGCAGCACCTTGCACTTGTCTGCATTGAATTCCATTTGATTTTCATCTGCACACCACTACAACTTGTCTAGATCTAGTTTGATTCTGTCCCTCCCCTCCAGTGTGCCCACTTCTCCCCATATCTTTGTGTCATCAGCAAATGTGGACCGCATTCTTTCCACATCCACCTCCAAGTCACTGATAAAGATGTTGAATAGCACAGGCCTGAGGACCAAGCCCTGGGGAACTCCATTGCCCACATCCCTCTAGGTCAAAAATGACCTGTCTGCCACCACTCTCTGGTTTGACCATTGAGCCAAGTTGCCACCGATCTGTCTGTGCAGACATCAATGCTGCATTCACCTTTTTTATTTTTTTTATGAGCATGGGGTGAGAAACAGTGTCAAAGGCCTTCATAAAGTCCAAGTAGATGATATCTACCTCAATGCCCACATCCAAGGATTTTGTGACCTGGTTGGAAAAGGAAACAAGGTTAGTCAGGCAGGATCTGCCCGCTATGAACCTGTGTCAGTTGCCCTGAGCATTACCTCCCATGCCTGGCCCTTGCAGATGTGTTCCTTGATAATTTTCTCAAAGGCCTTTCCAAGGACTGAGGTGAGACTAACTGGCCTATAGTCATCCGGGTTCTCCTTTCTCTCCTTCTTGTAAATGGGGACCACATTGGCCCTTTTCCAGTCCTCTGGGACCTGGCCAGAGCACCATGATTGCTCATACAGCCATGCCACGGGCCCTGCTATGACCTCCGCCAATTCCCTCAGTACCCTCAGATGAAGTGCATCAAATACCTGCTGATTTAAACACGTCCAGCCCCTCCAGAAGTTCCCTAACTAGATCATCCCTGATCCTAGGCATGGCATTGTGTCCCCTGAGTCTGTCCATAATCCTAGTGGGGAAGTTGTCCAGCTCCCTGCTCAGAAATATGAAGGCAAAGAACTTGTTGAAGAGATAAGCATTTTCTTTTGCTGCAATCACCAGATTGCCAACCCTGTCCTCTAGGGGCACCATGTTACCTGGTGACTTCTTCTTACTCCCTATGTATTTGAAAAAGGACTTTTTGTTATCCTTAACTCTGGTCACCAGCCCTAGTTCTGTCTGTGCCTTGGCCTTCCTAACCTCCTCCCTGCAATCATAAGAACTGGAGGTGTAATCCTCCTTGGTGATAACCTCTTGTTTCCACTGACTGTATGCCACCTGTTTTGCCTTCAGGCCCTCCCGGATGCCTTTACTGATCCAAGTGGGCTTTTTAGCACTCTTGCCCCCTTTGGTTCGCATTGGGACTGACTCCCTCTGAGCTCGGAGGATCGCCTCCTTAAGGAACAACCACCCATTCTGGACTCCCATCTCATTGAGCCTCTGAGTCCCTAACATTGAGGCTCCGAGTCCCTAAAATAAGAGATGTCTACTTTGCCCCTTCACAGGGAGGGCAATTTTGAAAATCAAGTGAATTCCTAGGCGTGATTTAGGGAATACACAGTACATACATAGAACATACACAATAAGATGGTGGGTTTTTAAAAAATAATATTTAGTATTTATATTCATATTTGTTTGCATTCAGGGTAATTGCATTCACTGTTTTTATTGTTTCTTCACTGGAAATATTAAATGTATTATAGAAGATGCTGAATGAATTTCTTGAGGTGCACAATGCAAGCAACAAGAAAAAAAGTAATTATCTAGAAAAAACATAATGTAAGCATTCCTTAGTCCATACCTTATGTCATCTTAAAAGGAGAACATGAACATCCAAAGAAGGAAAGATGCCTGTCTTGCAAAGAAAGAGAATATATTGAAATTTAGATAGATTGGGTGAATAATTTTAGGGAAAAGGAGTTATGGGGAGCGGATGGGAATGTCATAAAATATTCATGCGCTGTTCTTAATACTAGTTCCTTGAAGTTCTAAAAAAATCATCTTGCAGTCTCGTCTCTTTCATTTCATCATTGATGTGGCTGGTAGAATATTATTATTCTAATAGGTCATAACCCAGTCTGCAGTCCTCCTCTAATGGCACTATGAAAGCTGTGTTTCCTCATTTTCACTACTGTTGAATCTAACCAAAAGTATTTGTTTCTCCAAGATATAAAAATAAGCACATCTACCTATTCTTTCTTAATGATTTAGGATTATGAACAGGGACCTATGTATTCTGTGTTATCTGAGTTTACAGAGGAATATATGCCTTGCCATACATTCTAGTTCAGAAACTTTTTTTCTTTTAATGTCCTTAGCATTCTGGTTGCTAAAATAATGGATCCAAGTAGGAATTGATGCCTGCCTCAGTTTGTTAAGAGCTGAATCATAGAATCAATGAGTCGGAAGGAACCTAGGCAGATCATCTAATCCGACACTCTGTCATGGGCAGGAAGGAGCACTGGGGGTGGCAGGGGTCATAAGACCCCAGCCAGGTGCCTATCCAGTCTCCTCTTGAAGATTTCCAGGGAAGGTGAGAGCAAGACCTCTCTGAGAAGCCTATTCCAGGCTCTGGCCACCCTTACAGTGAAGTAGTTCTTCCTAATATCTAACCTAAACCTATCCTCCCTCAGCTTGTGGCCATTGTTCCTGGTGACTCCAAGGAGGGCCCTGGTGAACAGACTTTCCCCGAGTCCCTGCTGGTGGCCCCTGATAAGGTTGTAGGCAGCCACAAGATCCCCCCTCAGTCTTCTCTTGTGGAGACTGAAGAGATTCAGGTCCCTCAGCCTCTCCTCATAGGGCTGGCCATGGAGGCCCCCAACCATACAAATGGCCATCCTCTGGACCCTCTCTAGGGTCTCCACATCCTTCTTGAAGTGCGGCGCCCAGAACTGGACACAGTACTCCAGCTGTGGCCTGACCAGCACTGCATAGAGGGGGAGCAAGACCTCTCTGGACTTGTTAGTGATGCCCCTGTTGATGTATGACAGGGTGTGGTTGGCTCTGCCTATTGCTTTGTCGCACTGGTGACTCATATCCATCCTGGAGTCAATCATGACTCCAAGATCCCTCTCTGCATCTATGCTGCTGAGAGGGTCAGCCCCTAACCTATAACCATAATGCTGGTTCCCTCTCCCCAAGTGCAGCACTCTGCACTTGTCCTTGTTGAACCACATCCTGTTCAGAATCGCCCACTTCCCTAACCTATCCAGGTCTGCCTGGATGCGGTCCCTGCCTGCTGGTGTATTCACTTTACCCCAGAGCTTGGCGTTATCAGCAGACTTGAACAGGGTGCTCTCCACACCTTTGTCCAGGTCGCTAATGAAGACAGTGAACAGCACTGGCCCAAGGACCGAGCCCTGGGGGACTCTGCTGCCCACACCCTCCCAGGTCAACATTAACTTGTCCACCACCACCCTCTTGGTGCACCCCTGAAGCCAGTTTGCCACCCATGTGACTGTTCATTCGTCAGTGCCGCAGTCCCTCAGCTTGCCCACCAGAATTGGGTGGGTCACTATGTCGAAGGCCTTCTGGAAGTCCAGGAAGATGACATTGACTTCCTCCTTCACATCTAAGCTCTTTGTTACCTGGTCATAGAAAGAGACCAGGTTAGTTAGGCAGGATTGGCCTTGCACAAACCCATGCTGGTTACCCCTCAACATCACTTCCCCTGCAGGGCTCTCACAAATGTGGCCCTTGATAATTTTTTCAAAGACCTTCCCCAGGATAGAAGTGAGGCTGACTAGCCTGTAGTTGCCAGGCTCTTTCTTCCTCCCCTTCCTGAAAATAGGGACCACATTGGCCCTTTTCCAGTCCTCAGGGACTTGGCCCGAGCACCAGGAGTCCTCAAACAGCTGTGCCAATGGCTCCTCAATGACACCAGCCAATTCCCTCAGCACCCACGGATGAAAGCCATCTGGGCCCGCCGACTTGGACACATCTAAGCCCTCCAGATAATCCTTAACTAGGTCTGAACTAAGAGTCAGGTGACTGGCATCCTTCCTGGGCCTCTCTATGCTATCACCCGAGAGCACCCCATTGTCAGCAGACAGGAACAAGGAGGCAAAGAACTTGTTGAAGAGTTCTGCCTTCTCTCGTGTGTCCGTCACCAATTGCCCAGCCCTGCCTCGTAGGGGTGCAATGTTACCCCAAGACTTCTTCTTGCTACCTATATACTTGAAAAAGAACTTTTTGTTAATCTTAATCCCAGAAGCTAATCTAAATTCTAGTGCTGCTTTCTCCTTCTTTACCAAATCTCTACAAGCTCGGGTCAGGGAGGTGTACTCTGCCTTTGTCCCTGCCCCCTGATTCCACTTCCAGTATGCTTTTTTCTTTGCCCTCAGGCCAGCCTGCGTTCAGCCATGAAGGTTTCTTGGACCCTTGTCCTGCCTTCCTGCGCAGAAGAATTGCGTCCTGTGCCCCAAGGATAGCCTCCTTGAGGAAGGACCACCTTTCCTGGACCCCCATACTAGCTACCTCCTGGGCTCCGAGTGCCTCCCTGACTACTGTCCTGAGCACATCGAAGTTGGCTTTCCTAAAGTCAAGCATTTGCGGTGTGCTAGTTACCCTCCCTACTTTTCTCTGAATAGCAAACTGGATCATTTCATGATCACTGTGCCCTAGCCTCCCTTGTACTAGCACATCCCCCACCAGGTCATCCCCAGAGGCTAACACCAGATCCAATATGGCGTTTCCCCTAGTAGGGAAGAGTACCTCCTGCACGAGGTGTCGGTCTTGTACACACATCAGGAATCTTCATGAGTGGCTAGACCTGGCCGACTGCTCCTCCCACTTGATGTCAGGGTAATTCATATCCACCATGACCACAACATCCTTTGCACACATGGCCTCCCCCAGCTACCTGGAGAATTCCAGATCCAGCTCTTCCTCCTGATGTGGTGGCCTGTAGTAAACCCCTACCACCAGATCTCTCTCCCCCTGCCCTCCTTGAGGTTTGACCCACAGGGTCTCAGTTAAACCTTCCTCTGGTCCCATTTGGAAGGTAGAACTGGTATACTGTTCCCTAACATAGAGTGCAACCCCTCCACCTTTTTTCCCCTTCCTATCTCTTCTAAACAACCTATAACCCTCTATGTCTATTGCCCAGTGAAATGTTTCATCCCACCACGTCTCCACTAGGCCAACCAGGTCAGTTTTACTACTTGCAAGCAGGAGAGCAAGCTCCTCCTGCTTGTTTCCCATGCTTCTTGCATTAGTGAAGAGACACCTTAATCCCCCCAAGGGAGCCCTGGGCATCCCCACTTCCTGAGAGACAACTGGTCCCTTGGAAGCAACAGATAGATGCAAATGGCCAAAATCATCATATTTAGAGCCCTGCAGATTCTACAAAAGTGCAAACAATTGGGAATTTTCACAAGATATTGTATAGCTGGGTAGTGTTGAGGAAACATTTGGCTGCTGCCAGGTTTCACAAATTTGTTTAATGTGTACCTGCTCTGGTAGGATTTGTATGCAGCTGCATCTTTCTCTATACCTTTCTCTACAAGGGGGAGTAAGTTTGATTAAAGTTAATGGTCTTTTCATTATTCTATGAAACTAGCCAGATTTGGGGGACAGGAAACCAAAATTAGAAGTAATTTCATTGCTAGGAGATGATACAGTGTTACAATTCAGAATTGTACTATGCTCAATAGAGTACTGCGGCAATGAGTCATGGGAGCTGAGAAGTTGAACTCCTTGGGCTGGCTACAATCTCCCCATTTCCTGGCAGGTATATTTTGGAAAAAGGAGGTTCCAATGTAGACCACCCACACAACACCAAAACTGCTGAAACCCATAGAGATAGGCCATCTGGAAAACATACAATGAAAAAAATCCACCATCAAAAGTAACTATTGCAGAAAATAATGGCTGATGAATTTATCAGTGAGTGTTTTCAGCCATGAGCCATAATTGTGTGGCTGTATAGATCAGTGTGTGCACTTCTGTGAGAGAGAGAAACAGAAATAAGAGCATTTCATAGGCACACAATAATACTGTTATTTCCAACTCACTCTTATTAACACTGACATAGTATTCAGGACTTGCTACAAAAAAATTGTCCCATTATGCTTCAGATTATATGGAGCTTTGAATTCAAATGATCCTCCAAGATCAATCGCATCAAGGATAAATGAGTAAGCAGGCAGACAAGTCTTCAGTTTTTTGGTATAAAATGGGCATCAAGATGTTCCTTGAGCTGAATTAAAGGTTGGTAAGCTAAATGAATAAACTGAAAACCAAAACAGAGATTGGATCTGACCAAGACAATAACAGTAATGACAAACCAGCTTTAAAGTAGCTTTTACTAGTTAGTGAATTCTTGCCTATTACACTGTGACATGTCACCCACCTTGAAATAACTGAAATTCTATTTCTGTGTGCATTTCATTTTTTTGGCGGCAAGGGAAAATATACAGATGATGTTTACTTTCTTAGGCTGTGTATATTTTGATGAGATCCCCTCTTCCCAGCCAGCAATCTCAGAAAAAAATACAAAAGGTAAAATAGCACCAGGGGAAAAAAGTTCCCTCTTTTTGTGCACACTGGGCATGTCTACATTGGCGATTAATGCACCTGAATTTTCTGCACAAAAAATCTGGGAGCCTTAAGCTGTGCCCAGGTACATGGCTCATGCACCCAAGTCAAGAGCAAATTAAGTCCAGCACGAACACCTAATCCAGGGCTGCTTCTGTCCTGCTCTACCCTCCTGCAGCAGCCACGGGAAGCTCCAAGCTCCAGGCACAGATGCCCAGGTGCCAGCCCCAGACTGCCAGGAGATATGGGGGTCAGCCTCAGACTGGCAGGGGTACAGGGGTCAGGCCTGGGCTCCTGGGTATGGGGGAGAAGCCGTTTCCTGTTCAAAGCTGCCCCCAGAGCCAGGGACAAATTCTCCTCTGCCTCTAAACCAAGGAGTAGTTGTGGCCCTCTGCTGCCTGGGAGCAAATTGGTCCCAAGTCAGCATCTACACGTGTTCAGAAGCACTAATGTAAAGTGCCATTGGCTAGTATCTGTATCTGCCAATACTAGCAAATGGCGCTTTACATTAATTTACTGTGCAGTGATCGCCATGCAGGTGTAGATGGTGATGCTTTACTGTGCATTAGATTAGCCTTACAAGCAGTAAAGTGCATGTGTAGATGCACCTGCTGTGTTTACTTTCATTAAACAAACTTGAGGGTTTAGAAGAATCAGTGCCACTGTTCTTCTGTTTAGAGAACCAGGCAGAACTATAGAGCTTCAACAACAGGTTCAACCTGAGGAAGCAACACAACAGTTCTAGGAATAAGGCCCCACTTGCAGATAATTGTTTAAAAGCAGCTGTGTGCATGCATGCAAGGGTATATTTTAGTTTACAGCCAAAACCAAAGAGCCATCACTTTAACCTCTTGCTATAAGTATTACAGAAGCAAAAAGAGAACAAGAGCTAATGAAACCATGCTAAATCTCCAGCGCATATCACAGATCATAGTGTAGATATAAGAATAAAGAAAAGGTTGCTGATGTTAAATAATTTAGCAAATAAAAAAATTAAACAATCTGAGAACATTTAGATTTGTAAAAATTTGATAACTGGGGCATCCATAGTTACACCAAAGGTAAAACCAGCAGCTTGCCAGGAGCCTAAAGATGTTACCTACTTTGCAAATGTGCACATTATGTTACCAACAATAAATGAGTATAGCTATATATGCTTATATTTATATCTCAGAGAAACAACTTTTTTTTGTTGATTAGATTCAACAGCAGTGAAAAATAAGGAAACACTGCATTCATACTGGCATTAAAAGCTAGAGTGCAGACTAGGTTATGACCTATTAGAATATTAATTTTCTACCAGCTATATCAATGATGAAATGAAGTGGATGGGACTGTGAGATTAATTTTAGGACTCCAAGGAACTAGTATTAAGAACAGTGCATGAATATTTTATGAACAAAGATGTAAAGAGAGGAGAACTTCCAGAGATGCCTTTAACTGAGATTTGAAGAAAAAATAGTGCTGATTCCCATACCTGTATTTTAATACTATGTATCCTCAGTGCAAAATGCAGGAAATAAATTTTACTGTTCATTAAACATTGGCGTATGCCTATAATTTCAACGCTTAAATTGCCTAAGTACTATATCTAAAAAATTTTGTTGTGTCCACAATTGAGACACAATTAAACAAAAAATAATCTCAGAAAACCAGTTATGGGGTAGAAAAGTAAGGCATCAAAGACTCTTTTTTGCCTCTCTACTGAAGGTTTTATTAAATGACTACACCCAATGCCAGCTGTGAAGCCAACAAAACTAAAGGACATTTAGTAGTTTCCATGTGATCAAAAAGAGGTTAATTTTCTAACCAGATGCTAATTTAAGAAAGGAAAAAAAAGGGAAAGTCAGAAATCTGAAAGTGTTTCAAAGTCAGGAGTAAAGTGAAGAGCTGCCAGTTAACTCTTTAGGTCTAGATCTCATTCCACTTACTAAACACCTAATTGGATTCAGGTACCTAAGTGTGAATCCATTCAATTGAGTCCCTAAACAGCTGGTAAGGTGGGTGGTTCCTCCTCCTCATCATGTTTTGTGACCTTTGCCAAGTATAGACATTACACTTCTACCAGTATAAGTGATCAGAAACGGTCTATACACACAACAGAACAGAAATTTGGCACAAAGAAACTGGTTTAAAAATGGTATATTTGCCCCTCCAACCAAAGGGTGAATGTGTGTTCTGTTTGCTACCAATTTAAACTACACCACTTAGAGAAAACTGCATAACTTAGATCAATTAGAAGATAGGCGGGTGATCCACGCTGACCTGGACAAGCTCAGCAAATGGGCAGACGAGAACCTCATTGTGTTTAACACCGAAAAATGCAAGGTTCTCCACCTTGGGAGGAAAAACCTGCAGCATCCTTATAGGCTCGGCAGTGCTACGTTGGTTAGCACTACAGAAGAAAAAGACTTGGGGGTCATCATTGACCACAAGATGAACATGAGCCTCCAATGCGATGCTGCGGCTAGTAAAGCGACCAAAATGCTGGCGTGCATCCATAGATGCTTCTCGAGCAAATCCCGGGACGTCATTCTCCCCTTGTACTCGGCCTTAGTGAGGCCGCAGCTGGAGTACTGCGTCCAGTTTTGGGCTCCACAATTCAAAAAGGATGTGGAGAAGCTTGAGAGAGTCCAGAGGAGAGCCACGTGCATGATCAGAGGTCAGGAAAACAGATCTTACGATGACAGGCTGAGAGCCATGGGACTCTTTAGCCTGGAAAAGCGCAGGCTCAGGGGTGATCTGATGGCCACCTACAAGTTTATCGGGGTGACCACCAGGATCTGGGGGAACGTCTGTTCACCAGAGCGCCCCAAGGGATGACGAGTTCGAACGGTCACAAACTCCTGCAAGACCGTTTCAGGCTGGACATAAGGAAGAATTTCTTTACTGTCCGAGCCCCCAAGGTCTGGAACAGTCTGCCAGCGGAGGTGGTTCAAGCGCCTACATTGAACACCTTCAAAAGTAAATTGGATGCTTATCTTGCTGGGATCCTATGACCCCAGCTGTCAAGAGTAAATTGGATGCTTATCTTGCTGGGATCCTATGACCCCAGCTGACTTCCTGCCCTTTGGGCAGGGGGCTGGACTCGATGATCTCCCGAGGTCCCTTCCAGCCCTAATGTCTATGAAATCTATTAAATCAATTCTGTCTTGGGCTTTTAAATGTCTGTACCTAGGCTTAGTCTTCAGGTTCAAATCTTCGAGTATGTGATAAAAAACATTAATGTATCTCCTTTTAGGGACTTGAATGGTATTTAAAAGAATCACACTCAGGTGTCTAGGTCTACATTCATGTCTACTAAGTGTAACAGGATCCATCACTCATCCTATTATTAGTGCAGGATTCTTCCAGGAATATAATTCATAATATTTGTCTCTGCATGTTGAGCAATGGAGTTTCTATCACTTCTATTAGCAGACTGTTTTTCATGGGATGTTTGATTTGCAGTTAAAGTATGACTCATGAAGACACATCCAAGCTAACATTCAGCTAGCTAGTACAGCTACAGCTAATATTGTAACTGCTTTAGCACAAGACTTCAGCACTGGCTATAAAAAAAAATAAGTTGATCTGGGGGGATAGCTGAGTGCCTAGCCTATTCTGAACTCCAAGCTGTGCATCTGCATTATTACCAGTTTCTGAGCAAGACACTTTAAAGTTCACTTGTACGTGAGTTGAAGTCTCACCTTTGACTCTTTTGTGGATTTGCCCCACATCTAAAGGTTTCCTAGTTGTTAGCATTGGAAGGGACCTCAGTAGATCATCGACCCCAACCCCTTGCCATGGGCACGAAATAATGCTGGGATCATATGACCACAGTCAGGTGCTTGTCCTGCCTCCTCTTAAAGATCTCCAAGGATAGGGGAGAATACCACCTCCCTTGGAACCCCATTCTAGCTTCTGGCAAATGTTAGGCCCAAATCAGGCCCAACCCAAAGAAGCTTCTGGGACGAGTCCAAGCTTCGCAGAACCTGGAGGCCACAGGATAATGACCTAATGCATCCGCTAAGCTGCTGAAAATAGGAAAAAGGAACTGTTTTGAGCAACTAACAGCTCTGGAAAAGTATCAGAACTAACACTTATAGAAAGGGGAACTGTGGCAAAGCCTGAGGTGACCCTGCTTTGCAGCATATGATGAGGATTGCTCTAATGCATAAAAGGTGATAAGACTAAAGGTGTCACGTGATTGGAGAATCCCATGGGGATGGGAGGCAGAAAGGTATAAAGGTCATAAGAACAAAGCCTTGGGTGGAACTACTTTGAGGAGGACAAGGCTGAGGACCCAAAAAAGGAGGTAGTCTCGCCACCCTGGGTGCAGCGTGGGGTTCCCGAGACCTTTCAGGTAATAACTGGTGTAGGGTGTGGAGTGCCTTTTCTCCAGCCTGACGTGCTTGCAATTTTTAAGTTTATTGTCAGACTATCTAAGTTTGCATTGTTGATTTATCTTTTCTTTTGCAAGAAAGAGGCATTTGGGTTTTACTTGGCATGTGACTTGTGAGTTACTCACCTACCCTGTTGCGAAGGGAGGCAGACCCCTACAGCAACCCTTACCGTAAAGAAGTTCTTCCTGATGTCCAATTTAAATCTGCTCTCTGTCAGTTTAACGCCATTGTTCCTGGTTATTCCAAGTGGTGCCCTGGTAAACAGAGTATCTCCTATTTCTTGCTTGCCCCTCCCAATTATTTTGTAAATGACCACAAGATCCCCTCTCAGCTTTCTCTTGCAGAGGCTGAAGAGATCCAGGTCCGTCCCTCTCTCCTCGTAGGGCCTTACCTGCAGGACCCTAAGCATATGAATGGCCCTCCTCTGGACCATCTCAAGGTTATCCACATCCCTCTTGAAGTGCAGTGCCCGGAACTGGATGCAGTATTCCACCTGTGATCTGACCAATGCCTCATAGAGAAAAAGTATCACCTCCCTGGACCCATTTGTGATGTACCTGCTAATGCATGATAGAGTGTAGCTAGCTTTACTGATTAGTTTGTCATATTGATGGCTCATATTCTTGGTGTCATCTATGACTCCTAGATCCCTTTTTGCTGCTGAGAAGGTCATCCTTTAGGCTATAGGTGTGTTAGTGATTCCTTCTCCTTAGATGCAGTGCTTTGCACTTGTCTTTGTTGAACTGCATCTTATTCTTTTCTGCCCACTTTTCCAACCTGCAATGACTGTGTATATGTGATAGCTCAGCCATCTGCAGTTCTATCTATCCTCAGTCAAAAGGAGAGCTTGTAACTGGACTCTAGCACTGGTATGGAATACCATTTGGAAGCTACGTACTGGCACAGAGTTTACCAGTGTTGCCCAGTTGCCAGCTTTGGACCATAATCTGTACTGATAGGGAAATCTGAAAGTGTGCCATAGATGCCAAAAATGAACACTTTAAGTGGTACTGCTATCATAGTGTATGCAATTAAAGTTGATGGTACTGTCTATATACACATGCTTTGCACAGTACTTAACCTCTCTCATTAATGACTTCCTATTATTTTCCTCAGCTATAACTTATTTCAGTTAGTCTGACAACTGTAATATATTACATATATATTAGTATATTATATTATAGCATATTAGTGGTGGCACCCAACATGCTCTATTCAAAGCATAAATCACACAAAGGATACACTCGTAAATAAAAAAAACCCCTCAAACCATATCATTGTCAATTTCCTCCTCCATCTCAATTAAGAAAGAATACCACATAATCTTTTCGCATCAGGATTACCAAAGGAAGATTTATGGGTGAAAAAATATACCAAAATATTTTAAGTTTTCAAAATTACTATTCCTTGAATAATGTACTTTATTTTGTACTGATACTCTTTTTCCATCATGCAATGAAAAATGGACATTTTTCAACATGGTTTAATTTTTTCTCTCATGAAGAATCTTTTTTTTCCACCTGAATCCCTTATATTCATTTATTAGATAGGGGAGTTTTCCATCCCAAATATCAAACAATAGTACTTGGTTTATTTCAATTCTTGACTCTGGCCATTCTGTGGAGTTATCAATACAGAGATAGAAACTGGCAGAAGATGAGCCCACTCTAGGTCAACTCAAGATCTTTTCACCAATATCCTTTCCAATGACTGTGTTGAAGCAGCATCAAGAAAATGATATGAATATGGAAAGCAAACAGATTAAAAGCATTATTCAGATATTGCTGAGATTCTATAGGTTCTTGAGGGAACAACCTGTAGAGTCGAGTAGCATCTCTCCCAAACCCATGACATCATGGGAAAATATATACGTTTCCTTTCCATAAGCTCCCTCAGCACTACATTGTACCAGAACCCATTATAAAGATTTGATGCATTGTAATGGAATAGACAAAGCAACAGATACTACAAGGATTAAAAGGAACATATAAATATATTAATTGCTATACTGGTCTTTTCTCTTGCTTCCTCTTTTTCCGTAATTCTTTTGTTTCTTGGGTGTCTAATTCTTTTTGTGGGTGTATAAGCATCCATGCTTATTTCTGTTTTTTTTCAATCCTTTTAGCTCCTATCACCTCAGCATGACTAACTTCCTCTGGATAGACTAATTCAAGCTACCTGCACTTACCAGTAATGAATTTGTGCCACAGTTCTTTTACAACAGCACATTCTGTATTGGCCATATCATAAACATTCTTATTTGAGATGTCCTTAGCTTACATAACCATTGAATTATATACGTCTTTATCCTATCAAACCAAGTTTATAGGTCTGACATTTAACAGGTGTTTTGGGGATAAGATTTAGTGTTTGTTAATCTCGACTACTGACCAAACATTATCTTTTATACTGCAGTATGTGCACGCATCTCAAACATTAACAAGCACCTAATGCTGTCACCACCACAAATATGACAATAAAGTCTGTGGATAGGGCCAGCGATTTAAAATGATATCTTCCAGTGCATTAGCAGTGAAATAGTTTGAATACTATCCTGTAACAGAAGAGAAGTTTGTGCTGACTCCCTCCAGAACTACCTTTACAGAGCTGTCTCAAAGGCCTTACACATATACACTGAGGATTTTCCCTGTAAGTTGTTAGATGGATTTCAATTAAAGTTTGGAAGAATTTCATGCTCTTTTACTTGGAATACAATCAGTATATAATTTCTTACACTGTATTTGGTGGGAAGAGCACAAAATATTGGAGTTCTTCTAAAAAAGAATCATTTATGCTCAAAGACCCAGTCAAGACCAAAAATGCCAAAATCGAATTTTTATACTGGTTTTAAAAAAAGCCTAGTGGGTTCAGTAAACTGTTAAATTATTTTTAATTCACTAAATGAAAATAAAATAAAATAAAATAAAAGAATTGTGAGTCTTTAAATTAAAAGTAGGTTCTTTAAATTGTTTCCAAATGCTGTAATTAAAACAGTAGTTCAAAATGTCTAATTTAAGTCCAAGTATTATGATGAAACTGTATCAGTTTCAGCAATTTTTTGGCAAAAAAAAAGTTTAAAGTAGTTAAAGTCAGTTCTCTTTAGTTTCCTTTTATGAACTTGTTCTATTTTAGGTTTTCCCTTTTGTTCTAAATGTATTGTTTTCTTTGGGTTTGTCATCTTAGATTCATAGAGTCAGAAGGGACCTCAGTGGGCCATCTAGTCTGATCCCTTCCCCCTGGTAGACAAGAAAAGAGTCACCAACCCTGAGGTCATGTGATCCCAGCCAGGTGCTTGTCCAGTCTTCTCTTGAAGACCCCCAAGGATGGGGCGAGTACTACCTCCCTTGAGAGCCCATTCAAGATTCTGGCAACCCTGACCATGAAGAACTTTCTCCTAATGTCCAGCCTAAAGCTTCTCTCTAGTAGCTTATGGCTATTGTTCCTTGTTGCTCCAGGGGGTGCCCTGGTGAACAGATCATCACCTACTTCATGTTGCTCTCCCCTTATGAATTTGTATGCTGCCACAAGGTCCCCTTTCAGCTTCTCCAAGGATAGGGCTTTGGAAGGAGCTCAATAAAGATGCATACCCTTCTTCCTCCACGATTTTTGGAATTAAATAGTTAAAGGACAACTGTTTTTGTCTTTACTAGTTTTATAATTACTTAAGTTGTTTACTGTTTAGAAATAAACTGATTATGTGTGTGTGTGGGGGGGGTGGGGCACGCAATAGCTATGGAGGAAGTGTACTTTCTTTCACCCTCTGAACTTGTTTTCATGCAAAAATGTGAACAGGGCAGCAAGCAATTGCTCTTGCAGATAGCTCCTGACCTTTATTGACAACCTTGAGTCTCTATTTTTCTGTGTCTCTGTAGTCACAGAATAAATATAGACCTGTGCTCAACTTGTTATTCAAGTAGGGATTTATTTAGGGGGAGTGAAGAAATACACTTCTCACCAATTTAACCAGTCTATTCCAAATAACAGGAATTTGGAATTTGTTCTTAAATCAGTTTGTTTTACCTTCCATTCCTTGTTTATTGTTATCAGAATAGATTGAGGGGAAGGGAATTTTGTAGGAAATACATCTTGCATTTGTGTTTACCATATTCCAAATATTTTGAAACAGCCATAGTTTTTGTGATACATTTATTTAGAGCATTTCTGCTAATGGAACTAATATTTCTGTTATCTGTGGTGTATATTACGTGCTGAAATTTGGGAGTACTGTATGAACTTATGGTGTGCATCTGTGTTGTCCTTATGAGCACCCCAACATTTGCCAGAAATGTTTTAATTGGCATTATAACTAACCTAATCCACAAGTCAAAAAAATGGATCTTTTAAGAGAATCAGAAATGGGTGATAATCCAAAACATCACTGGAATACACATAAAGCAACAATGACTTGAGCAATTGTACACCACCTGTAGAGGAGAAAATTCTTAATAAAGCATAATTGTACTGTGGTGTGCATTAGGAATTTTTTGTTTATTTAGCAAATGCAAATCCATGGAGCCAAGCAGTAGCCTCCTCGTTAACTGAATTAGAATCATATGCGACTGGTGCTGCCTTTGTCAGGGGGAGTCCCCCCCACAGCCGATCCCCCCAACCAAGGGCCAATCACTGTGACTGATCATTGCAGCTGCTTCCAGACATGGCTGGGCCCCTTTCTGCAGTGGGGGCCCAAAACTGAGCACAGTACTGCAGATGTGGCCTCCCTAGTGCTGAATAGAAGGGAATAATCACTTCTCTTGACCTACTGGCAACACACCTAATAATGCAGCCCAGTATGCCGTTACCTTTCTTGGCAACAAGAACACACTGCTGGCTCATATTAAGCTTATTGTCCACTGTAACCCTCAGGTCTTTTCTGCAGACCTGCTGCCCAGCCAGTCAGCTCCCAGCTTGTAGTAGTACATGGGGCTATTCTGTCTTAAGTGCAGGACTTTGCATTTGTCCTTGTTGAATCTGGTAAGATTCCTTTTGGCCCAGTCCTCCAATTTGTCTAAGTCACTCTGAATCCTAGCCCTACCCTCCAGCATATTTAGTGTTCCCCCCAGATGGTGTCATCTGAAAAGTTATTAACCTGCCTCTTAGTTTGTAGAGGAGACACTTCTCAATAATGTGCAACATTGTTTGTCTCTCTGCACAAGAGCACAATGGGTTAGCACTGAGGCCCCAGCAGTGGAGGTTGGCTGTGCAGGAGCCTTGGCCTCTCCTGAACCTGTTTAGCAGAGACCACTCTCACTATATCAATTCAAAACCAGCAAGTTAAGTGGGGGTTGTCACAAGGAACTTATTTATGACATCCCATGTTTCAAATTCCTTGATCCAAAGGGCATCTGCAGTCAGGTCCTGATCCAGGTGGTTGCTCCATAGAAGGCATTGTGAGGAAAGACAGGCCTTGGGTAGATTAAAAAGATCATTAAAAAGTGGTAAGTGAGATGCAACATGAATGGTTTCAACCAGCTTAGTAAAAAATACACACAAATGCACATTGGGTGTATTGGGGAAATCAGAATCATGTACTTTGTTAGGATGATGGTATTATAGGCCCTAGCTCCCAAATATAAGAGAAATATCTGAACTTAAATCTTCCCTACATCATGTAGATTAGGAACAGGGCTCTCCACCATGTTCTGCACTGGAGTGGCTATCTTGACCAAAAGGTTGACTGTTTTTGTTTTTCAGTTTTTTCTGGCCCTACTCTTTGACTTGTTCAGTGTGGTTAGCCCTACCAGGAGTTAAAATACCTGTTTGCACAGCTCTCAGGATTATTAGAATATGCAAGCCTTTCCACCTCAAAGTTGAGTCCTCAAGGAAGGAAGGAATAAATGGAACAAATTTAAATGGAAAACTTGGCTAGTTATACAGTAGTCTATGATCAATTATTATGTAATTTCTATAGTTCATAAAGTAAGCACTAAGGCATTATGTTATTATTATTATGAGGTTTTTAAAATGAAATAATTTCAATACATTCTAAATCATAGAGAATGTAGGGCTGGAAAGGGAACCTCCCCCCATGTGGGGGGACTTTGTTGTGGGGTGGACCCCCTGAGTGCTGCCATCAGGCACTGGGAGCTCTCTCTCTAGGGTAGGGGTGCCAGCCAGGGCTCCCCACCCTGAATGTCTGCAGTCTACCCTTCCCTCCCTGGGGCAGACCAGGCTCATGATGAGTAACCCTCATAGGGAACTATACAAGTTCCCTAAAGTGCTGCAATTTAGAACACCTTCATTTATTACCTGATTTAACCAGGGCTACTATTTTGCATGACTGGTCATTTTAAAAGCTTGCTGCAGCCATACATGTGCATTACGATATGGCTGTAGAGCACTTTCAGGAGCCAGCTCACACCAAAAATGTCACTTCTTTTGCACCTGGCATAAATCTAACACCGTAACCTGCCATAGATAAATCAGGGGAACTATGACAGCCAATGTCCTGTTTCTACAAAACACTGTCAATATCTACTCAAGAGATCCTGGGCAGAGGGCAGTGCCCCCACTACAAAGGAAGGCCAAATCCCCCACATTCCATACTTGTTTGATCATGGCGTAAAATTTCTTCCTGACCCCCAAATATGGCAATCCGTCTGACACCGAGTGGAGGGGGAAGGAGAGCATTGGCACACCTCCATCAAAGCCTCCAGCCTTGGCTGTAACCAACACCCAATGCCTCTGGGTGTTGACATGTGTATTTTTATTTCAAATATGTGTATTTGTATTTCAAGAACAATACTGTTATGTAATGACTATATTTTCAGCTATGCTGTATGTAATGCATAGGTAAGGAGGATATAAATGTTCTTCCCATGCTATAGATGCAGTATAAGCCCTGTACAAGTGAGGATGGAGAAAGCAGAGGTCAGCTGACCGCTCCCCTATATAAATCCACTACACCTGGCAGAATTGTTGATCATAAGCAGCATCAGTCAGTGTTACCCTACAGCATCTTCTGAATGGGAAACAATATTGGTGCACATGGGCTGATTATCAGAGCTCTACTGTGGTGAGGCAGGACTAAGGCAAAACACACTACCACCTGTGCTTCCATTTAAACAACTTCAATTTTCAGCTAAACCACTTCAGGTTTGAAAAGCTGTACTCCCTGCATGTGTCTCAGGAACTTAGACTGATCCCTGCTTCCAAAAATATTGTCTGAATTTGCCCTGACCCCAGTAATGTAGTGAAACCACAAGTGTAGACATTAATAAATATGTAGTTTAATTTCCAGATATACACACTGTGGATTCTGTTTCTAATTTATTGAATTAAATACTCTTTAATAGCTATTTGTTCATTGCAACAATAAGGTTTAATTCACCAATTTCAATTCTTGCATCCCTTTGTATATGGAGAGAAAACAAAATAAAACAGATAATATAATTTCTCTCTCCTAAATAGGCATTGGCCAAATCAAGTTGAAATTAATTTGAAATTAGGAAGCAAGTTTCTTTCCTTTATAAAATTAACAAAAGATGTATTTTTTCTTATGTCTTATTTCCTGATTTAACATAAAGCATCATTATTATCTGGATGGCAAGACCTTAATAGAAGGAAATTAAACAAGAACCAGAGTATAAATTGAACTTTTCTGTTCAGTATATCCTCCTGTTCATATTGAAGAAAGTTGCAATAACTCAAAAAAGTCCTTTGCTTGTGTTGTCTGAATGGTTTTCAAGTATTAACTCAAAAATAATTGCAACCAAGTAAATAATAAGGATGGAAATGAATTACTTTTACTTTAAAAGGAAAGTAATGGTTGTGTTCGTCTTGATTTGTCTCCTAACTGACCTTTGACAATTCTGTTTCCTTTTATTATTAGCATATGCTAAATGCTATTCAGTTAGCTTCAATAGGCTTTTTTTAAAAAGATAAAAGTAGACTCAAAAACCTAAAGGTACAGTTTCTAGTGTGGTAATCTAATATCATTTTTGGAATTTAGTAAATCAAGTATAACACTTAAAATATAGTATTTCAATTACTTGAGCAAAATCTCTACATTACACAAGACCTGAACAATGGATAATGGTGGCTCCCTGCAGTCCTGACTGAAAACCTGGAAAAAAATTATTCTGATCTCATTAGGAGGCACCTAACTCTTTTCATGCACTGTGTAAGAAGCCTAGGTTCCTACTCCCGGATTTCTGCATTCTGCTTCAAGTTTCATGTACCTAAAACGTAGGCATTATGACACTTATCCGTTAACCTAAGCCCTTTATTAGATCTAACTTAACTGCTATTATTAAATGTTTGTAACTTGAGTGTCAAGAGTTTAAACATTTTTTGGCATGAATACTGTAACAGGGGGCCTACCGGGGCCAATCTCCACATGGCCCGCCCACCTGTTCTTGGGATAGGCCACACCTTGGTCCTAATTATAATGTAATTAGGTGGGAAGCTGCCCATTTTCTGCCCTGCTGCTAGGGGGCACGATCTGCGGCTCCATTCCTCCCCTACACCGCAGCCCAAGCCTCACTGATGACATCAATGTTCTCATACGCGCCAGTCCCCCACGATGGGGCCCAGAATCCTGCTGCAGAACCCCCCCCCCCCAACTGAGGTCCTCCCTTCAGACAGACTCTGCCGCCATCATACTGGGCCACATATCTCCCTGCCACCAGTTCCCCTTTGGGTGTGGTCCCCTCACTGGGACCTTCGGCTCACACTAGCCACGGCCCACCTCCAGGCCAGTTGGGACCCCAGGCCCCTGGCTCTTGGGCGTCCTGCTCGGTGAGCCTCCTTGCCCTTCTGACCCTCCTGCTCCTGGCCCCTGCCTGGGCCAGTCAGGGGAAGCTCTAGCAGGCCTTGATGTATGACCTGTACTCTTTTCCTGGGGTCCCACTCTCTGGGTCTTCCTCCACAGACATGGGGGGCTGGGGTTACCTCACACCATGACTGGGGCCTCAGGGTCTCACAGGGGATTCTCCTACCCCACTGGGCAGCAGGTCATGTTGCTACTACCAGTGTTATATTTGACCCAAACTCTGCCTCCCCTCATTGGAGGACTTACTGGGGTCAGGACTCAGCTCTCTCTCTCTCTCTCTCTGGCTGAGCCCCCCCTACCTTCATGGGGCTCCACACGCTGTCCCCCTCACACTGGGGGCTCCACACTGCTCATAATGTCCCCTTTACTCAGGGTCTCAGGGCTGCCCTCTACAGATGGGGGCCAGGCATGGCTATGGCCACCAGAGCCCAACTCTACTTGGGGTCTCAAATCCCCACAGGGCCCAGGCAGCCTTGGCCACACCTGGCCTCCAACTCTCCTTCTCAGGGCTTGCACCCCTACAACTACCTCTGGTGTACATGACCCACCCGAAGGTGAGGGCTAGGAGTTAAGGTTCCCCAACCTGCCTTTCACCGGGTTGATCACTGGCCTGGCATTTCCTGGGGTTCCCATGCCACTGGAAGCCCCACCAGGCCACTCACTCCCAGCAGGGTGTAGTTTTAGGTCATACTCAGAAGCAAGAGTCTCCTACCATACCCTACAGCTCCTCCCATACCTCCAGATGAAACTCAGCAGCCCTCTGGCCTGGCAGTGTTGTTGCCTGACCTCCAGCAGGCAAACTGCCTTGTTTATATAGGCAGCCCTGAGCCTAAAATGGCTGCCCTCATTAGGCACCTAGAGGCTGCTAGCTCCAGGGCCTTAAAGTGGCAGGCACAGCTAGTGCCCTGCCACAAATACCACTGGTTCCTTTGGTTCTTTGTCTATAAGAAATAGGTGCCTGCCTAACTACAGTAGTAGCACTCCTTGAATGTCTGTATCTTCAGAAGGAAATTAAGCATCTACCTACCACTCTAAACCAGACTGACATCCTTAAAACTGCTATTCAGCTGCCACCTAGCCCCAGATGCACCTAGCTTTCTGCCCTAGTTATCCAAGCATACACAAAGCAACATGGGTGACTGGTGCCTACTGTATTGGGAGGGCACATGCCCCACCCCCCCAGTGGCCAGTCAGTGACTGGGGGCATTGGAGGTCCCCCTGTGGCCAATCACGGCAACTGGGAAGCTTGAGCAGGGCACCCAGAAGTGCCAGCAGTGCTTCCATAAGTGCCAGTGGCACTCCCAAAACTGCCAGCAGTGCTTCTCCTGGTGCTCACAGGGAGGGCACCAGTGCTCCCCCCTGCCTGTTGCCCAAGCAGGGGGTGGACCAGCACTCTCAAGGTGTGCATGCGCACCCCCTACACAATGCCACTGCAAAACAATATAAGCACTGAGGCCACCGCACAGCTTGGAGATCTAGCTTAGTTTTCCCTCCTACCTTGAAGTCATGGACTGCCAGCTCTAGCCCAGAGGATGGGCTTATATAGACCCAATCCCTGACTCTTCTGGTCACCTGGATGCCACCTTCAAATGAGTGTCCAGGCTTTTCTGTTCAGCCTGAAGAGCTGTTTTGATTCCCCTTCCCCATAGCCCTCTTTAACTGCTTAGCAGTCCCAGGCCTTGCGGTTTGTGTTTGTCTTGGTGCTGGCTGCTGCAGTTGTTTGTCCCTAGGGACTGCATCCAGACAAGCAGGGGCCTACACTTGCAGTGACAAATTTGTGCTGCTACTTTGTGTTGCAGGACACGCCCCTGTCAACGTCTTTTGCTGTGGGCCATGCCAAGCTCCTTCGGGCTCCCGGCCAGGCTGCATGTGCTGTAGGGTGGGAAGGTGAAAAAGGGGACCTGTCTGGGGCACAGATTGCCTCAGTGCAGGGCTATCCAGCAGGCAGTCCCTGCACTGAGGCACCCTGTGCCTCAGCCAGCCAGGAAGATGTGGAAGCAAGCAGTGCCGGGCTGCCTGCTCCATGTCCACAGTTTAATGTGCATGTGTGGCTTGCAGTACCACAAAGCAGTTAGTGATGCCACAAGCTGCATCTACCTGCACATCTGGCTACCTAAGTTTTGATCCCCTGGGGACCCACTCTTCCCTCCTGTTTCCTCTCCCTGTGTAATTAACATGTAGGATCGGGGTTCCTTGTTATAATGCTTAACTCCTACCTCTTTTCTCTGTATTTCAGTCTGGCTAGCTTGGGCTATTCCTCGCTCCATAGTTTTCTGAAGGTTCCTTTTGCAAATATCTCACTCTCCCTACATATTGTATGAGGAGCCTCAGTACCCAACTGAGAGACAAGGATTCCAGTGGATGCCAGGATGGCCAGCAATTAGGTGTTCTAATGTTCAGCACTGTCCTAATATTCAGCATTGAGCCACGTTCTTGTAGGATGAAAAGATTAAAATACCTTTCACCATTACGTTGAATTTTGTATTGCTGGTTATCTTTATAAGCTTTCTACCACACATATTTTAAATTGTGTTGAAATTTTGTGTCATGCCTTATTTAAGTCTGTCTTGATAGAGAAGAGATAGTAAATTGGATTCAGAAAAGTAAGAAATGGTACTGTTGGTTTGTTGCTAGAAGGCAGTAAGGAATGGAAGTCTTTAATTACAACATTTTGTAAAATTGCATAAAATATACTAGTCTTCTGTTAAAAAATAAACAGTGAATTCAATCCTCTTTACTCAGTATTGGAGCATTCAAGATGAGAGGGAGTGACTAATTCATACTTTTAAGATATCACATATAGAAAGTTATTGGACAAAAAATGACAGAAAGGCTCAAATCGTAACTATTGATCTTGCAACTTGCTTGTGAGCAGTCCGTTGCAAGTTCTCAATAGTTTGGATGCAGACTAATAGTATACTTGGACTACAGTAACCTAAAGTAAGACTTTATTAAGGTTTCTGATAAAAATGAACACATTCTCATAAGTAAACTGGGGATATTTGGCTAGATAAGATCACTGTAAAGTGGGTATGTAATTGGCTTAATAACTGCAAGTAAAGGGTAATTATAAGTTGATCAATGTCAACTTTCAATTAGTGTTCTACATAGGTCTTTTCCGAGTCTGGTGTTGTTTAAGGTATTTTGGATAATGTTTTGAATGGTTTGGATGACAAAATGGAGAGCTTCCTTATCAAATCTAGAGATGATATAGACCTGCAAAGAAGTGAAAGCGCTTGAGGATAGCAATTCAGTGCAAAAGGGTCTTACTATATTAGAAAGCTGGACTACAGACAAAAGAATGAAATTCAGTGTAGACACAGTAGGTACTGCACACCTAAAGAAGACTAACTAAATGCATTGATACAGCATAGGAGGTAACTGTCTCAGAAGTAATATTATTCAGAAAGAACTGGGGGATTTAATGGATCACAGACCCAACAATGCAATTCAGTAAAAATAAAGCAAATGTCATTTTGGGATGCATGGACAGAGGCAGTACGAGTACCATTCAATACTGATCAGGTTTCATATATAGTATGTATGCGCTTCTGTGTGCCCCATTTTAAGAAGACTATGGAGAAGGTGGAGAGGGTCTAACAGCAGGTGTTGAAGATAATAAAAGGGTTGGAAGGCATATTGAATGAGGAAGAGTTGAGAGAACTAGACATGTTCAGCTTACAGAAACAGCAGTAAAGGTGGTGGGGGGAAGAGATGGGGGAGGGAAGTGATGGCAATAGTCAAATATTAGAAAGGCAGCCATGAAGTACTGGGAGAACAACTGTTCTTCCTTGATGTGAAAGTCAGGACAAGAAGAAAATTTTAAATTGTGGCAAAGTATAATTGGATTAAATAACAGGAAAAGTGATCTTCATTACTATTAGAACATTAAGGCATCAGAACACTTCCAAGAGAAGTGGTGCTGGCTCCTACCCTGGGGGTCTTTAAGAGGCAGCTAGATGTACACCTTGCTGGGGTCATTTGACCCCAGTACTCTTTCCTACCATGGCAGGGGGTTGGACTCGATGATCTGCTCAGGTCCCTTCCGACCCTAGAAACTATGAAACTAAGAACAAGCTGCCTGGGATTATTGTATTATTTCCTTCATTGGAGGTTTTCAACAGAAGGCTGAAAGAGCATTGGTCAGAAACAATTTAGTAGTAGGGCTGTGCAAAACTTCAGTTGCTCATTTAATTTGGCCTGATTCAGTGGCCAAATTTGAATCAAATCAAAGGACCCTTTAATCTCTGTGAATTGAATTGAAACCTTCAGAAGCAATTCAGAGAGATTTGGATATAAACACAGCTTCAAATATATTTTCTACATACCTCTAGGTAGCAGGCAGCTCAGGAATGTTGTGATGCTGGGTTGCATGGAGTGTCCCACAGAAATGTGGGGGGCTCCCCAGCGCACTTGGCAGCAGACCCAGAATTGGACCAGAAGCACTTTTGGTCCACTTCCGGGTCCACCGGAGAGCCTCAGTCCCACCCCCCACACTGTCCCTCCAACTCAGCAACTGGTGTCTCCTGGGTCTGGGGGGGGGGGGCGGACACCCAGGGTCACCCTGCAGCTGATCACCAATCTGAGGGGCATTGGGGGGGGGGGGTCCCCTACATGTTTCCTGGTGGACCTGGAAGTGGACTGGAAGTACTTCTAGGTTTGCCACCAAGCACACAGGGTCCCGCCCCCCCCCCCCCCAATGCTCCTGTGGGACACTCCATCCAGTCCAGCATTGCAGTGTTCATGAGCTGCACCTGGTACCTCAAAGTATGTGGAAAAAACATTTAAAGCTGTGTCTATATGCGAATCACCGATTCTCTGAATCAGTATCAAATCTTCAGATTCAGCCAAATTGAATCAGGGACCATGATCCCAATCAATGAATTTAATCACTGTCCCGTTTTGAACCAAATCCAATTTGAATAGCGCCTGGTTTTCACACCCCTACAATATATGAATAGTAGCCCTGTATTTGTGCAGGCGGTTGGGTTAGATGAACCCTGATGTCTCATCCAACTTATTCTAAAAGATATGTCTGGTCACAGAAACAGAGTTCAAACATATTTATACAAATATTCACGAAAGTGATCTTCATCATTGTTTGTACCCTCTTAGTGCTAAGTTCCTGTGAATGTTCTATTAATAATCCTAAATAGTTTAAAAGGTGCATATACTACTAATCAAGATTTTTTTCAAACCCTGTGAACTATGCATCCAATCAAAACAGGTCACAATTTAAATATTGAGAATTTGCAATGGACTGCTTGTGAAAAGACTGCAAGATCAATAATATATTCAAAGAACTACGGAAAATAATTATTTGTATTAAAACAGTCTTGCGATATGAAATGAGATCAGAGTCCTATTATAGTTTTGTAAAAAACCCATGGCAATTGGCAGTCCGTGACCCATAGACTTTAGAGTCTAGATAAATAAAGTGCTGAAAGAAGGATGTTTGGAATAATAATAGGATATATTCACAGACAATTCCCACAGAGAACAGGATGTAAAAGTGACCCAATTAGTCCAGAGTTTCAAACAATTATCTGGGAGTTTTTTGTAAACACACACATATATATGTATACCTACATTTGTTAGGTGTGCTCTGAAAACACCTACCAACCACATGATTGAGATGATTACAAAATGAAATTGTAGGTGCTACTTTTCCCCAAAATGTGGAGGTTGTATCCAATTTAATGTGAAAAAATGTTGCAACACTCATACAGGACATAAGAAATAGTGACTTATGGGGGAGTGGGGTGCAGATGAACATCAGAACCCTAGGTGATATTGGCGCATGTGTGTTCTCTCTTTCTGACCCAGAAAGACCGTATTTCTTTTTTGTGCAGTAAAACAGTTTTAAGAGAAGTAAAGAGTGCTTTTAATCCAAAAAGCTTCCAATCCAGTAATTAGGGTATTATATGAGGATATAAGAGCTATGGTTTGAATCTTCTGATTCAAGGGGCAGATATGAACCTGGACCTTTTGTTTCTGAGTAAGTGGTACACCTGCTAGGTAGTTATAGAAAAGGTTGATAGTGCCACCATTATAGTAGAAGAAAAGTGTGACCTCTGCTTAGGCCTTGAAATAAAGGGCTTAGAGCCATCTTTAGGAGAAAGGCTTAGCCTAAGGCTTTCTGTTGAACACAGGAACTTTCCTACAGCCATCTCTTCAGTGCTTCCTATTAACCTCATTAGTCACTCCCTACAGTATGTTGTTTTTGCTTTTCATCCTGAGGTTTCCAACTTCCCATGTGCTGTATGGAGCTGAGGAATCCAACACCAGGATTCTGAATTCAACTTCATGAGCCAGGCACCTAAATGTTGCATATTCAAGCACCTAACTTTTCATGCCTAAATCTTTTATTAGTCTAATTCTTGCTGTTTCTGACCTGCACAACTGCGACTTGCAACTAGAGAGTGGGCAGACAAGGACATGACTAGGAGCCAGAACTGAAACCAGTTCCTTGCTGTAAGGGATGACAGTTCTCACTGGACACAACAATTGTCGCAGTATATAAGGGTATGGGGCACCAACTTCAGGGACTTAATTTTTGTCTGGATCTGCAGTCAGTCTCAATGGTGCCCTTGTGCCACCATCTGCCCTGCCATCTACTCATAGGCTCTGCCTGTTTTCCTTTGGGACTATTGCAACTGCTGCCAAGAACACATCTTCAGTCCAGATTGTGATGAGGACCAGCACTTCACCGTGACTCCAATTTTCCCACCTGATACAGTACAAGGAGCATGTTCTTTGGCTTATTCTCTGCCTTTGGTTGATGAAGGCAAGTAGCTGGCTTGTGTTTCTGCTTGCTTGCACTCATTGCGTAGGGTCACATCCCCAGAGGGTGGAAGAGGGACTTCGGTGAATGCCAGTACCACCCCTGGACAGATTTTTGGGGGTGGAAGGTTTTAAAGGGGTCCATGGAGAGGAGACAGGACAGGAAAGGGATGGTGACACTGCATCCTGGGATGATGGAAGACTTTAATTTGTATCCTAAGGGTAATATAACACCACCCTAAGGTAGCTGCAAATAAACAGTCTTTGCTGGAGATTATTCTCAGTTCTTTGTGATAGGCCTTTGAAGTCAGCAAACCTCCATGGGCTGAAGAACTACCACCATTCTGCTCACTCCCCCTTTCCCTCTCTGCCCAAACTGGGGGAAGGTGGCAGGGCAGGAGCTGGAGCCCAGTGCAGGCACCAGTCACCTAGAGGAAGGAGAAGGAACCCACCAGCCTTCAGGCCATCCAAATCCAGAACATCCACCTGCATCAGTGCATCCTTTTGGAGCTCTTATTTTCTTCAGGTTCTTTGGCATGTGGCATTGTGGCAGGTTGGCAACAGCTGCAGCCCTTCTGCAGGAGAAAGAGGGTGCAGGCTTGGAGGGGAAGGCAGAGAGATCGCCCCTGGGATTGAGGAATGGTGTTAGTGGGTGATGGTATGGGAAAAAAGTCTTCTAACTGGATGCGAGTGGCAGGTCGGATTGGGAGGAGGATTTACTCGTAAGGGGGTTTATGAAGAGAGGTTGTGGTTAGCCGGGAGAAGGGGCAAGTGGAGTTTGGGTGGTCATTTGAGGGATCTTATCAGTGGATTGTTTGTTTATGGTAAGATGCTCTGAGCCCTTTAGATGGAGCAGGATACAAAAAAAAAAAATCTACTAAAGAAAGAGTAATAGTTCAACAATTGATCATGCATGTCAAATTAGTTTTCAGTACTAGTATAGCTGAGTCAGAGGCCCTCCCAAATCTAAATGCCCATTTATAGTTAAGGTATACAAGTTTTTGTTAATACCACACAGGATAACAATGAAGCTATTATCACAGCCCATTGCCTCTGTACTCACCAATGCAATGTACCAATTTGAGAAGTCATTGGTAGCAAGTTCAAGCCATGTTCTACGTTCACCCTCTAGAACTACTGTTCTGGCTCCACCTTACATACTCATGATGAAATATGGACTACATCAATCATGCTCTTCAGAACAAGGTGTAGGTATAAATTTGAGCAGTTGGTAATGAAGCACATGTTTAGATATGCAGCCATGAGTTTAAACTTTAATGGGCTAAGTGTCAAAATAAAGCATCCAATCAAAAAAGGTTGAAGAGTAAGACCATGTTCCCTATTTAGCACTGTTAAAGTTACTAGCTGGCACCAGTGAAGTACAGCTTGTTACCTGGTGATATTTTGTACAGAAAGCAGACAACAGAAATATCTGCACTACTAGAAATCCAATTCAAAGTCACTGGCAACTTACAGATGCATAAAGAAAAAGGAATGCAAAAAACTCACTGATCTGTAAGCTGAGCTGGCAACTCTGCATGAAAATGATGTCATGCATACTGATAGGCATAGGCAACACCTATTGCCAGCAGTGATGCCATAAGCCATAGCCCCATGATCATATTACCCCACATGGACACATACTGTGGTGACGTAGATGTCAGAGCTGTGCAAAATTTTGCCAGTCATTTGGTATCAAATCATTTTAAGGTTGAAACAGCAAAATTGAAATAGAGAGCTTTGAAACAAAATGAGGTTAGTTGAAATGTTGTTTCGACCATAGCACCAAGGATGGGGAGTCAGCCCAGCTTAGCTGACTCCTTCCCCTGGCCAACCTAGCGAAAGGTTGGAACAGTAAGGCTGTTTCCACAAAGCAAAATGGAACTGCTGTTTTGAATCAGAATTAAATTTGATATAAAAAAATGCTATTCCATCGGACCCTTGAACTCAAGGAGAAATGGAACGGTGCCATTTTGCACAGCCCTAGGAGAGGTCACCTTCTCAGAAGTCAGGAGGAAGGGGCACAAGAAGCATTGAGTTGATCTTCCTTCCTGTGAAAGCGTTATATGGACAACAATCACAGCAGCAGCCTGAGATCACCAACCCCCAGGATACAACTTACTGTTGCCTGCTAAAATTGATGTTGATAACTTATGGTTATCTTATGACACTAAAAATAGCAAAAACATGAATAAAGAACAACTCTTTGGATGGAAGAGGTAGCGTATGGTAACTTGAGGTTCACGTGAGCCAGTTGCAACTACCAATGCATTGTGTGGAGGCTTATATTACACAACATGGATCAGTGGACTTGAAGACTGAATAAAGCAGAGGTCTTTCAGTCTCCTTGGCTCTCTCAACAACATAATCCATGCCAGGTGCTTCAAAGCAATGCATCTTCTGCTAGATTTGCAAGACCAAATTAAATTCTCTTAGCATTTCTGTAACTGCAAGTGAATTCCACCCTACTGAACTGAGTCAACTGCTGTGCAAAGGTTCTCTTTAATGACTGAAAATCTAAGTTTATTTCTCTATGAGCCAGTTCCAAAAGGAACAATTCACATTGTGAAAAGAAAGCTGGAGCTAGACCCCAGTCAAAACCCTATATCTAAGCACATGCATTCTCATAATATAGAAGTACTGCAGGTGTCACTTTCAAAGGACAGATGCACACACACTCTGTTTCTAGAGGGAGTGCATTTTATTTATTTTTTTGGGTCAAATCAAACAAAGGTCTCCAAGTTTCCTCCTCCCAAGGCCATATCAGAGACTGGGGAAACTTGTTTCTTGTCTTGTCAAGAATTGTTGTTACCCATTATCATGGGGCATATCTTTCCAGCAGCCAACAAAGTTAAGACGGCTGTGGTACCATCAGCCCCAATTTGATGCCCCTGTAGCCTTTCTTGACCTTGGGTGGAGCCTTTAAGGCTAGGGACAAACCTTCAAAGAGCCCAAGCCTGACTAATTCAATCTTTGTAGGTTAGTCTAACCTGGCTAGGCTAAATCAGTTTTATAACCAGACAAACAATCACAGAAATGCAAGCACATGCCTGCAGTGGCTCAGGTTAGAAGCTGGGGGGGGCTTTAGAGCAGCCCTCCCATCTTTTCCTAGTGCTGAGCTGAGAGGGGTGTGGCCAGACTCTGGCAGGAGCTCCCATTATCCCATCAGGGAATTGATAACAGCATTTAAGTTACCCAATTAAGAAAACAGAAGGACATTACCAGCTACTTGATTCAGCAAGGACTATAACCAGCATGTGGTCTCCTAGCCAATACACAGACACCTCCTCAACAAGGCAGAGAGGTGGGAGGAATTTCTGCTTAGCAGGGAGTGGTGAGAAGAGGGAGGAAGCAGCATGCAAGTCTCTGGGAGCAGAGGGAAGGGGCCAGCCCTGCTATGGAGCAGAATGCCCAGCCCAGCCCAGGCCAAAGAGCATTCCAGGATGCTGGGGGTGTCTGGTTCATCTTAAGCCAGCAAGGGGCCTGGGACAGACACTGAATAAACTGGTATGAACCAAATTAGTTAAATCTGATACTACATTTAACCAGGTTTTTCCTCAAACTGGTGTATGCTCACTGAACATCTGTTCTGTTACAGGTTTAAAACAATTTCTGTGTAATGTCTGTCCCTAGCCTAAAAGAAAGATGCCAGGCCATACTTGAGAAGCCTTTTGAGACAAATAAATGAAGGAATTAAGAGTTTGTGACAAACTGTGTTGATTGTGATCAATTTGGGAGTACTGCCAGTGTCTCTGAGAAAGCCGATAGGTAGCTTCTCTTCCTTGTCATAAGGTTCAGGGCCCAGCCAAGAGTTTATTTTTGTTACAGAGAAGATGGGTTATGAGGTTTCATTTGGGCACCTGAGAAGCTGCTTCCTTTTCCTTCTGCAGAACTGCCTCCATACAACCTGAAAAAACCTTTGTTTGAACTACTTTATACATATTGCTGAAGGGGTAAACTCCAAACAAAGTACAACCAGACAAAACTACTGTATATCCTGAAACTATGGGATCTATATATATACAAAACTACTGTATATCCTGAAAAATGGTCTATGGGATTGCTCTCATCTGAGATGACCAAGGATCCCTTTCTCGCATCAAGCAGGATGTCAGGGGGTGGGAGGGAAGGAAAAAAATCTGCAATGCCTATTAAAGTTTGATTGAATATTGTAAGCATAAGCATGGAGATGCATAGCCCCTCTCCCAACCCCCAAATGCTTTTGCAACCTCTGAGAAGTTGTAAAAGCAAGTCAGTATCCTTAAACTGAAGCTGTCTGCTTGCAAAATGCACTTGGGACAAAGTGTTGAAAATAATTCCAAGGGAAGTTAAGCCATTTTGAAGAGTGGCATCACTTCTTTCCCTACACAGCTTCATTTACTCATGGCTAATTCTAGGGTTGGCACATTCTGCCTGACAGGAGTAGATCCAGTGTACCAAAGTTCAGGTTCCAGAAACAGCTGTGATGCCCTCTGGTAACCACACAACCCTTGCCCTGCTCTGGTTCTAAGGTGTCCTCCTCTTCTCACTCTCCTGCCACACCTTGATGTAATGATTTGCTTGATAGGGATGCTGACCAGTGGATCCTAGAGTTAGCTCTAGTCCTTGTGGCACCAAGTAGGTCCCTCCTGGGTCCCCACCCTGCTGCTCAGTTCTGCTCTCATGTCAACTGGGACCTCTCGACCTGTCAGTGACCACCAGGGCACATGGAGCCTTAAGGGCTGTTCATGGCCTCTGATCCCCACCCCCCATAACCATGCCTATGCTTCACATGTCTGCTTATCCAATTACTCCCTTGTTGAGGCATCAGCTTTCTTGGCCTCTGCCCCTTTTTCAAAAGGGGAAGAGGAAAGCCTTTTGCTGGGTCCTCTAGCACTAGTCCACTGTGCTGAATAGAGCTGCTGGGTTCTAGCCCTTGCCTCTCATACTTGGATTCTGGGCCCCTTGGCCCTGGTGTCAGCCTGTCTTGGACACTGCACTTCTTGACCCTGCCCTTGCCCTGGTCTGGGCTTGCCTCTACCCTAATTCTAAGTGCTGAGCCTACTTTGGCTCTGTATGGGCCCCCTGGCCCTGCTTGGCTTCTGCCTGAGCTAGGCTACCAGCTCTCTCAGTTGCCACCTACTTTTGGGCTAAAATTGACACCATATCCTGGGGCCCTAGCCCTTTGAAGCTCATAACACCTGCCTTCCCTCAGGCACTATTAGAACCTTTGCCAACCCCTAATACTCACAAACTGGACTGAACTGCAACAAAGGAATAAGCATACTGGCTACAACATATGTTTAACTTGCTCTAGGTTCAAACATCAACATTATTTCTCTGTCTTACAGCAAGGCTTCCATGTACCCTGAGTTGTATTCCTCTACAAGGCATCAGCATCTTATAGGTAGTCCCCAGGACAATTCAGAAGTGAGGCAGGCATCCTCCTGCAGCCTTTCAGACTAGAAACTCTTTATTCTACAGCTTGCTAAGCTAAACTGCCTGACCTGACTCAGGCCCTAGGCTTATACGCTGCCTAAGTCTTGCCCCTTATGGTCAGGTGGTACTCCAGTCCCACAGGGGTTTCTCATTAGGGCCTAAAGGCTAGTTACCAGGCAGCTTATGAGGCAGCTTATGAGTATTGCTCTGGCAGCTCTTTATTACCTAAACTAGACTCTGTCCTATTGCCTGGCAGCTAGTTCTGCAACAGGCAGTCACAGCCTTTTGCCCCAAGCTGTCTATTCCTTACAGCCAACTTACCCAAGGCAGAGTTTTCATAACTGTCTACAGGTGGTTCCTTTTTGTCTGGCTGGGCAGCTCCCTGCCTAGGTAACAGTGTTTCCTTGCTGCCTTCTCCCTGGTAGTTGGTCTGAGTTCAGTTGTCTAAGCTTTATCAGCTTCAGCTTATCTCCTTAAAGTAACAGGGAGGCCCAGGCTCTTCATTACAGTCTGACTCCAAAATACATGTAGTGATTCAGAAGGCAACCTTCTCCTTCTGACTAGGATGAAAATTGGTACAAGTGCAGGCAACAGTTCAAGACAAACAGTCTGAACAGCTCTTTTACTTACTGTTTCTATCTCATTTCAGAGAAACCTGGCACTTGGCTGATTACAGAAATTGAAGACTAGTGATGGCTGAGCAAGGTAACTTGCTGATATCACAAATGATCAATCATCTGGGTTTTAAGAAGGGCCAAATGGGTTATACTTGCAGAATGACAGACTCCTGGGTACCACTCTTTGAGGATTGTTAATAGGTTAATTAAATTATCAATCCATTTGTTAATGATTTTCCTCTTCCCAGAAGCTGTCCTGCATTGCTAAAAGAAGTTAATAGAAATAAGCTAGCTAACACTTCTTAAAATGTGTTACCCATCCACGTTACAGCCTGATATGTCACTTTGGGTAAAACATAGCTAACTAATAAAGAGTCTGAAGGTTGGATCAAGTCTTTAACAAGTTCCATGGAGGTGTGAAGGATGGCTATTAGGTGGCCCAGCCCATCTGCCTGCTTATTACTAGCATTTATTGTTGTTGTTTAGCTCACCGTATAAGTAATTCTTACTGCCCTAGTTTCCAAAGGCTATAGGACTCTTTGCATTCTTTTATTTTGTGATTTTTGAGAAATCCCAGCTCTGTAATCTGTGGTCCAATCAGAATTCTTTTGAAGGGGATAGGACAAAAAAAGCAGTTTATTGAGATATGCATCTAAACCCTAGTATAAGTATGTTATTGTTTGACAGTTTGTGTCAGTTGAAGATTACTCATTTGCTTTCTAGGGTGACTGGTATGCTTGCTTAAGGCAAAATATCTGTGGCTAAATTATTCTGACCTTCAAGTAGATTGGTTTCATTATAACATAAGAAGTGAAATATATATTTATTTATTGTGGGTGAGTTAGGGTAACTGGTTATCTTAGGTCAATCTATATTTACAATACTACTGGTAAAACACCAGAGTAATTAAATAAATTCCACTGATATAGCTGAGATTACCATTTGGGTCCATGCTGGGTTTTTTGTTTTTGTTTTTTAATATTCCTTCCTTGAATTACTAGTGAGGTTTCCCATAATTAGCTTGCAGAATATTTATAAACTTCAGCACTTATTTGTTTAATTTCCAGTCTTCATAGTTATTCTATTCCTTCTTATATTTTATAAAAAATGTGAGTTACTAATCTAGGAAGAAAATGTCTAAAATGAAACACAATGGGTGAGTCTAAATGTACCCCTACAGCCCTGTTGTTAATGTGCCACAATTTAGTACCTTCTTTTGGAAGTACTAAATGATGGTGCAGTAACAGCCCATACTACACCACACGGTCCACGGTTATTTTTAGCTGCTATATCACCGTAGCAATGCACTATACTGAGGGAGTGTCTCTCTATGGTGACATAGCTGCAGCATCGCAGTTTTTGCCCACAGATGCTATGGCGACATAGTGAGTTACTACAGTGACGTAGTGTCACATGTAGATGTGTCAGCCTAGCTTTGCTTTTTTAATTCCCTGACAACATCATGTTCTTGCTCTAAGAGGAATTTTTATAACTTAAACTACCTGGTCTTTTTTTTTAAATCCAATCTTTTCTTAGCAAGCCTCTGGTTTGTGCTGGAAATAAGAAGCTTTTTTTTATTTATTGTAACTATATTTGACAAATCTAGTACTTCTACAGGATTATTTCATTCACATTTATTTACTTTTTACTTCTCACATTACCTTTTAAACTTAGGGTCTGATTCTTGTATGAGAGTAAAATAGCATGTCTGGAAATCAGTAGAGATACACTGGGCACAAGAAGATGAGTGTGATGACAATTCAGGTATTACATGGGGTATAAGACAAGGGAGACAAGAATTCAGACATTTTTTATATCTCTTCTTCTCCTGTCCTGTGGGTATTGGAAAATTATTGGTCACTCCAAAATCTCTCCCTCTCTCCCCTCCTCTCATTGTAAGAAGATCCACTTTTACAATGGCTTTACAGGAGCTGCTTTATAGCATGGAGTGGCTTGGATCCATAATATCAATAAAACCAAACGAAACAAAACAAGTGGTTCATATAAGTAGTTCTGTGACAGAGGTTACATAGATGCCCCATGTTTTGACGGATACCCATCAATCTGCAGATTTTATGAGACCTAGTAAGAAAAATCTGTGCATCTTGGTATGCTATATCTCTGCACTGCTCATGGAGCTAAAAGGTAGAATATGGGTCTGAATTAGAGAAAGGTATTGGAGCTCACACCTGTAAGCAGAAGAGAAAGGCCAAAGCTACAAGCTGGTAAAATTCTTTCGTACTCTCACATACCATCTCAAATCTTCTGTTTTTGATACTTTCTAAGGTAAACGACTTAATCAAAAACCTATTGATATATATGCAGGTCTTTTAATGCCTTTAGTACATAATGGATCACAACTTAGTTAGGGAAGGGAAGGAGAGGAACAGAGGTAGGTGGAGCAAATAGAAATTAGTTTCATGGTTTCATAGTCTGTGGGGTCAGAAGGGACATGAGCAGATCATCAAGTCCGACCCCCTGCCATGGCAGGAAAGAGTACTGGGGTCAAACGACCCCAGCAAGGTGTTCATTTATTTCTTGTCAGTCCTGGGAAAGCTCGGGGGAACCCCAATGCCTGATGGTCCCCCCTAACTAGTTTGTAAACACCCACTAGATCTCCCCTCAGCTTTCTCTTGTGGAGGCTGAACAGGTTCAGGTCTCATAGGGCCCTCCTCATAGGGCCTGCCCTGCTGCCCCCTGATCAAGTGAGTGGCCCTCCTCTGGACCCTCTCCATGCTGTCCACATCCCTTCTGAAGTGCGGCACCCAGAACTAGACACAGTACTCCAACTGCAGCCTGACCAGTGCCGCATAGAGGGGGAGGATCACCCCCTTGGACCTGCTCGAGTTGCATCTGTGGATGCATGACAAGGTGCGGTTAGCCTTCCTGACCGTGTCCCCACACTGTCAGCCCATGTTCATTTTGGCTTCAATAATGACTCCAAGATCCTTTTCTGCCTCTGCGCTGATGAGAAGGGAGTTCCCCAGCCTGTAGGTATGCTGCTGGTTCTTCCTCCCCAGGTGCAGTACCTTGCACTTGTCAGCGTTGAAACCCATCTTATTCACATCCGCCCACCTATGTAACCTGTACAGCGATTGCAGCCTAGTCCTCCCTTCTAGCATGCCCACATCCCCCCACATCTTAGTGTCATCTGCAGATTTGAACAGGGTGTTTTTTGCCCCCTCGGCCAAGTCACTGATAAAGATGTTGAACAGTGCGGGCCCAAGGACAAAGCCCTGCGGAACCCCATTGCCCACGTCCCTCCAGGTCGAAAATGACCCATCCACCACCACTCTCTGGGTGCCCTCCAGCCAGTTAGTGACCCATTTGACTGTAGGTATCGATGCCACAGTTCCCTAGTTTTTTTATGAGAATGGGGTGAGAGAGAGTTTTGAAGGCCTTCCTAAAGTTCAGAAAGACTACGTCCACTGCTACCCCTTCATCTAAGGATTTTGTGACCTGGTCATAGAAGGCCACCAGGTTGGTCTGACAGGACCTGCCTCTAACGAACCCGTGTTGGTTGCCCCTAAGCATAATCTCCCCTGCTGGCCCCTCATGGACTTGCGCTATGATAATTCTCTCAAAAAGCTTTCCCAGGATCGAGGTAAGACTAACTGGCCTATAGTTTCTTGGGTCCTTCTTCCTCCCTTTTTTGAAAATGGGAACCACATTGGCCCCTTTTCTAGTCCTCTGGCACCACACCAGAGCACCATGAGTGCTCACAAAGCCGTGCCAGGGGTCCCACAATGACCTCTGCTAATTCCCTCAGCACTCTGGGGTGGAGATCATCTGGACCAGCTGATTTAAATATGCCCCATCCCTCCAGAAGTTCCCTGACTAGATCCTCACTGATTCTAGGTCTGGGTGTGGCTCTCCATAACCATGCATAACCATGCAAATAGTTATTAATCTAAAGGCAAAATACTCATAATTTACTATGCAATTCATTGGTCTGGGCCCTGGCAAAATGACCAGTATTTCAAGCCATGGTGACCCCACAGCCCAGCAGTTCTCAGTATGCACATCTACACATGCGTTTGATCCAACCTAAGTTTACTCTGGTGTTAGCTACTCTGGAATAAATGCTTTTGGGCAGGCATCTAAACATGTGGGGATTAGGGAGAATATTTGCTGCTCTTTGCAACAAATTTCCTGCACCCCTGCAATATGCCACCACTGGGGGGCTCAAGACTCTCCCTGGCTGCTAGCCCAGGGGCTGGCAGGGAGCACTGGGCCAGGAGATAATGGCCCCAGCCCCAGGAGGCTACCCATTGCTGGGGTGGGGACAATGTCCCCCTGCCCCAGTATCAGGGAGCTCCTGGACCTGCCTCCCTGATAAGAGGCAGGGGACTTGGAAAGAGCTGCAGGGGAGGGGCAGGTCCCAGCTTCCTGCCTTGATCCACTGGTGGGGCAGGTACAAGTTAGCTGACCAGAACAGGTCCCAGCCCCCAAGTGGAGATTGGACAGCTTGTTCCCCACTCAGCTCCATGAGCACAGAGCTAGGGTGTGGGGGGAGGGGAGCAGGCTGAGGAGTTCATTCCCTGCCCTGCTCCATAAGTGTGGAGCTGTGGGGGAACAAGCTTGGAAACTTGTTTCTCACCCAGCTCCATGATTGAGGAGCTGTGTGAGAAACAAGCTTCTCAGCCTGTTCCCCCCACAGCTCTGCATTTGTGTAACTGAGAGGAGAACAGGGTTTCCTGCCCCAGCAGCAGGGAAGCTCCTAGCAGTAGCTCCATGACTGCAGGGCCAGTGCTGGAAGATCCTTATCTCCCAGCATCAGCCCTGCAGTTGTGGAGGCAGCACTGGAAGAGAAGGGTTTCCCAGCCCATTGCTCCCTGATTGTGATGGTAGAACAGGGGCTAGGAGATGAGAATCTCCCAGCCCCCATTCACTAATTGCAGTCTCAGAAAAGGGGGCTTGGAGATCCCTGCTGCCTAGGCAGGGGGACATAGTCTGTGCCCAGGCTCCTGCAGTGGAGTCTTTCCCAGCAGCAGGTAGCTCCCAAGGACAGGGAGCTATTTCCTGCCTGCTAGTGGATGGCTGACCTGGAGCAGATTTTGCCCCCAGTCAGGCATCTACAAGAGCTCTACTGTGCTGTTACTAATCTTAAGTGAATGTGCTACTTGCATTTGCAGGTAGCAAATATATTCGTGAGGTTTACTGTGTAGTAAGTATGTGCATTTGTAGATGCACATGCTTACTTCACAATAAACTATGTTAATGTGCTGTTAAGTGTCTTGTGTAGACATGCTTAATCTGTGTGTTGGATATCCCCCACAAAAGATCCATGTGCTAATTAGCGCCCCCACTCATGATTGGAACTGGATGTTCTTGTCATAAGTCCTGGGATCCTCCAAAATTTTATATGCAGATAAAGCAAAGGGCAATCTCACCTGGCTCTACCTCAGGGAGAGTGGAGTCACACTAATCATATGCAACAAATTGAGAGAGGAGGCAACAGAGCAATTTTAAGTGAATTGTTTTAGGTCCTGTCTGGTGAAGTTTTCCAGACATTTAAGGCTAGTGAGGAAACAGGGATGATGGGAAATGGGAAAGAAAGATACTGCTCAGCTATGGTAGTGAAGAGGAAGTTGAAATGTAGTCAATGTAGTGGCTCACCATGACCTGAAAAATCTTATTAAGATGGATTGCACTAACCCCAGGGGAGGGTGCTAGAGCTTGTTTTAGTCTCTCTGTGTGCTGTCATGGTATTGTTGTACCTCCTGGCCTAGTGCTTATTCCATTCTGGGGTAGCAACTGTAATTTTTTTTTTCTTAAGGACCAGACTTAAAAAAAAAGGGTTCCCATCAGTATGTTTGCCCAATGTGGGCCATGTGTTTTATAGTCATGGTCAGTGTTGGCCTCATTTGATTAGCTTCTAAGTTGGTTTCCATTGCTGAGCACATGCTACTTTTGACAGCAGTGTAATGTTAGACAATATACTTAATGAGGTTTCCTTGTATGCAAATGGAAGACAAGAAGTTGTTTTTTCCCCCTTATGCTGATTGGAGGAATGGGGCTTATCTTGTATTTGAGTAAGTACAGTACTTTGCAGTCAAAGAAACAAGTGAAAACTAAAAGCTAGCATTTTCCCAGGGTTACTTTGAGTCCAAAAAGGTTGACAACCACTGAGCTAGATTATGAATATGGACAAATTGAACAAATTATGCAGAATTTTAAATGGGATTATACCTACAATTCCTCAGTTGATGTCTGGTATCTATTTTAGGTGTCTATTCCTATCCCACAATCCATAAATAAAATCAGTTTACCTTTAATTTAAGGGATAGCAGCTGATAGACAAAACGCAGTGCATCAACCATTCCATAGTAAGTGCCCTTCACTCCACTTTCAACTTGATTTAACTTTTGTCTTTATATAACCTATATAACAATTATGTACAATGAGTGTCACTTAAGCAAGTGAGGATTCTTAATAAAAATCCATGCAATTACTCTCATAAGTAAGTACTACTAATCCTAAGTGCCTGTCTTCTACTTTTTTTATTGCCACCTTCTTGCTTCTCTTAACCTCTCATACAATAGGAAGAAATAGATGTTTTCTATTCTGTCTGCAAAAACAGATCAAAGAGAAGTAGAAAGTGATATCTCTCAGAAGGAGAAGCTATATACTATAAAATTCAAATGGGACTAAGCGAATCTAGTTGATGCCCACTATGCTTTCCTTCTGTACTGCCTAACTGTCAATGGATTGTTTCTTCCATCATATTCTGGGACTCTTTTTTTATAAGAGAGTTTCTTTTTCTGGAAGGCAGAGGAGATTTTTTGGTAAAAGGAAAGGATAGGAAGAGAATTCTGGATTGACAGAATCCAACAAATCCAAGAAATAAAGGAAGCAGATATATGTTTATTCCACAGTCTTGACACCCTGACTGTGAAGAAATTTTTTCCTAGAGTTGAGTCTGAAGCGATTTTCCAAGAATGTGTGGCCATTACTCCTGGTTTTCCCCAAGGGCACCCTGGTGAACAGTTGTTCACTGAGCTGTTGATGTATTCCCCTGATATACTGGTAAACTGCTACCAAATTTCCTCTTAGCCTTATCTTTTTTAGTCTGAAGAGGCCCAAGTCCCTCAGCCTCTCCTCCTATGGTCTGCCTTGCAAGTCTCTCATCATACTAGTGGCTCTTTTCTGGATTTTCTCAAGTTTTTCCACATCCTTGTTGAAGTGCGGTGCCCAGAACTGGACACAGTACTCCAGCTGCAGTCTCACCAGTGCTGAGTACAGTGAAAAAAAATCAGTTCCTTGGTTTTATATGAGATACATTGGTTGATGCATACCAGAGTATTGTTTGCCCTGCTGGCTACAGTGTCTCACTGACGGCTCATGTTCATGAAATGGTTCATTATCACCCCTAGGTTCCTTTTGGTTGTGGTGCTAGTCAAATTGGCACCACTGAGCCTGTAGGTATGTTGGGGATTGTTTGTCCCCAGATGGAACACTTTACATTTCTCAGTGTTGAACATCATCTGGTTCTGATTCACCGAACTCTCCAGCCTGTCCAGGTCTGCCCGAATCTGCAGTCTATCTTCAGGCATGACCATGCTCCCACATAACTTGGTGTCATTCATGAACTTGGCCAGTGAGCTTTTCACCCCCATATCCAAATCATCAATAAAGATGTTGAAAAGGACTGGACCAAGCACAGAACCCTGAGGGATCACTGGCCACTTCTCACCAGGACAACACAGATCCATTCATAATAACTCTCTGGATCCTACCTCGCAGCCAGTTTCCTACCCACTTAATCATCAAGCAGTTAAGCCCACCATCTTCCAATTTTCCCATGACGATATCATGGGATACTAGATCAAAGGCCTTTTGGGAGTCTACATATATAATGCGGACCTCCTCTCCCTTGTCCAAGTTGTGAGATATCTGGTTGAAGAAGGAAATGACATTGATAAGACAAGACCTACCAACAATGAAGCCACGCTGGCTGTCATTCAGAATCCTACCCTCTGTCAGTGTATTGCACATGAGTTTTTTTAGGATTTTCCCTGGGATAGAAGTTAGGCTGATTGGTCTATATAGCATGGGTCTTTCATCTTCCCCTTCTTGAAGATGGACACAATATTGGCCCTCTTCCAATCATCAGGGATCTCCCCTGAGCACCATGAGTTCTGGAAGAGTTTTGCTAGGGGTCCCTCAATGACCTCAGCCAGCTTCTTCAGTACTCTTGGGTGGAGTTCATCTGGTTCTGCTGACTTACAAATATCTAGCTTTTCTAGTTGGTCATGCACCACCTCAGCATTAACAGTAAGAAGGTGGTCATTCCCACTGTGCCCCCTGTGAGCCTTAGCTAGCATATTTTTCCCCATGGTCCGGTGAAATACTGAAGCAAAGTGGGCTTTCAGGAGTTCAGTTATTTCCTGAGTGTCAGTTACCAGCTGTCCTGAAGTGTTAATCAGGGGCCCTGCACTTCCATTTGTTTTTTTTCTGTTCCCTACATACCTAAAGAAGGACTCCTTATTGTCCTTGATTCCCATTGCTAACTTAAATTCAGTTGCCACCTTAGCTTTCCTAATCTCTCTACATGTGTGGACCACTGTTGTATAGTCTCTATGTGAGGAAGCCCTCTTTGAGGGCTGTCCCAAGCTTCCATTGTGTGTATGCCTCTTTGTTCTTGTTCAAGAGGACCATGATATCCCTATTAAGCCAAGAGGGCTTGTCAACCCTTCTGCTACCTTTCCTCTGCATGGGGATGGTCGTCTTTTGTGTTTCCAGGATCGTGTCCTTGAGGAATGATCACTCTTCATGCACTCCTTTCGCCTTTGGTCCCTGGTCCTGCATTGCCTCCCCTCCTATTACCCTGTGCCTGTTGAAATTTGCATTTTGGAAGACAAGGACTTCAATCCTGATAGTTGATTTGTCTGCCTTATACTGGACACTGAACATGATGATCTCATGGTTGTTGTTGCCCAGGCTACCCTTAGTACTCAAGTCACTATCCAGATTAATTCCTTTGGTCAAGGGCAAGTCTAGAAGAGCATTGCCTCTGGTTGGCCCTTAACACTTCCTGGCTCAGATAGAGCTTTTTGATACAGGTTAAGAAGTTACATGCCTGATCTGACCTAGCCAAGTGTTACTCTCAATCTATGTCTGGATAAATAAAGTTTCTCATGATGACCATGTCCCTTGCATGTGTAGCCTCTGCCAGTTCTCAAGAGAACTCCAAATCGAGCTCCCCCCCTGTGTTTGGTGGCCTGTAATAAACACCTACAGTTAGGTCTCTTTCACCAGCCTCCCCCCCAAACAAAGTTTGATCCAAAGGGTTTCAAACTGCTTATCTTTGGAGGCAATGTTAGCCTCCAGGGAGGTGTACTGCTCCCTCACATAGAAAGCTATGCCTCCACCTTTTTTCCTTAGTTGCTCCCTTTTATGTAGGGTATAGCCCTCTATGGCTATGTTCTAATCATGTGAAGCGACCCACCAGGTTTCTGTGATCCCTACAAGGTCATATTGCCCACTAGAGAGTAGGAGGGGTAGCTCCTCCTGCTTGTTCCCCATATTCCTGGCATTAGTATACAGGCACCTGAGTCCTGCAACTGACACCCTCAGTTTCCTGATATACTGTGGGAGAAGTGTTCCCTTAGCTCTTTCAAAAGTGGTTGTCCTAGTGTCCTCAACAACAGAGCTTTCCTATGTGCTGGTCCCTGGGCATGCTTCAGTTGGAGTTTCCCCATTCCCTGGCAAACTTAGTTTAAAGCCCTGTCCAGAAGATTGGCTACCCTGGCCAAGAACACAGACTTACCCCTCTGTGTGAGGTGGATGCTGTCCCTTGCCAGAAGTCCTGGGAATACAAGACCTGCCCATCACTGCTGATTGGCTGTGAGGGCTATCCATTATGTACCCCTGTCCCTTGCTGCTGATTGGTGGAGAGGGGCAGGGCCCCATAACAAGTGGGCATCACAGCTGATCAGTGGTGAGGGGTGGGGCCAGCAGCCATTGTGCCAGCAGCCCTCTGAGTGGGCAGACCTCCCCCCTTTCCCACACCAGCAGGCTGCTGCAGCACCATAAGAGCTGCTGGCTCCCTCTGGATATCCAGCATTTATTTTCTCTAATTTTTATTTTATTTTTTTCCATGGGTTTAGTGGATTTTACAGGGATTGCCAACTTCTGCGGGCAATGCTAGATTTAGCAAAATTCATGAAATCCTCAAAGGGCAATTTCTCTCTGTCCCTTCATATTATTCTACTAGTCACTTAACATGCAAGGACATTCCCACAATTGAGTCACATTAGCATAGCTTCAGGGTGTATCTACACAAGACGCTTAACTGCACAGTAGCATAGTTTACTGTGTAGTAAACATGAACATCTACATGTGTGCATGCTTACTGAGAAGTAAATGACTCTACTCACAAATGCAGGTAGCAAATTTACTTGTGATTAGTTACTGTGCAATGACGTACATGTAGATGCCAATTAGGAGTGAATTTGCTCCTGGTCAGCCCTGTCACAAGGGGGTCAGCCTCAGGCTAGCCCCAGGGCTCTGGGCTGGGAGCCTTTCTTGCCTCAGGGTCAGACTTCTTCTATGGAAGCCCCTGCCCCAGACCCTTTAAAATCCTGCAGGCATTTTGAGCCTAGAGGCACCCCAGCAGGGAGCCTAAGGGTACTCCAGGACCCTTTATTCCCTTGGGTAGACTGCAGTTTAGCTATGCCATCTTGCCTATACCCGGCACCACTGCCTGGTACAGCAGTGCTGCACAGCTACCAGGCCTACACTGTTCAGGCCCACAGAGTGCTACAGGGTGCTGCAGGCTCCAGCCAGGCATGCCAGCACCCAAGACCAGCTGCAGGCAGCTTCTGGCTGCCAGGGCCAGCTCCAGCTTCCCTCAGGCCATACCCAAAAGCCTGCCCACAGCCTGCAGGTGCTGCAGAGTATTGGCTCAGTCACATGGCTGTCAGTCCCATGCTGTAGCCCTGTGTTGGGCACTTCAGATGGACTGGCAGCACAGGAACAGCCATGCAGAGGGCCAGAGAGCTGCTACAGGATCCCCAGTGGTGTCTTCCTCACCCACACCCACTGCAAACACCCGGGGCCCTAGCTGGTCCATAAATGAGAATGGTGACCTGGTGGTGCTGTAGGGTGAGGCAGAAGTGCAGCACCAATTTGTGTGGGATGGGTGCTCCAATGTCCTTGTCTGTGAGGGGCTGTCAATCTGGGTGCAGGAGTGCAGGCACAACTGGTTGGTGTGGCAGTGCCGCATAAAGGTCAACGACTTACAGGCATAGTGGGTCACTGTGACTGACCACAATTGTTGGTCAGGGAGTGCCCTTTATAATAGCTATCCTTGTGCCTCAGGACCTAGGCTGCAGCCATGCTGTGTACAGCAGGATGGGTGGCCTGCCTAAACAAGCACTAAACCTTGCTAACCTTATCACCAGAAGCAAACTCCCTGTAACACAAACCACACCCAATGGATCCAGATCATTCCACACCAGGAAATACAAAACCTGCTAACATATATCCACCACCCCCACAATACTTGATCTGAGCAACTACATCCCACAACAGAACCATCATCATTCCTGCATCCTATACCTGCACCTCCAGAAATGTAATATATCTCATCCAGTGAACCAAATGCCCTGATGGAAAATGCATAGGAGAAACCAAACAACAACATGTTGTACCCAGTGTCAGTCCCAGGCAACAAGAGCAGCCTCCTATCAGCTGGCAGGCAGATCGGGGGCCCGCACCCCGCCAGACTCCTCCCTGGGGTGCGGGTGGGTTCCCAATCTGCCTGCTGGATCACAGGAGGCTGCTGGGACTGATGCTAGGTGCAGCTCATGCCCAGCACCAGGAACATTGGTGCTGCTGGTGGCCCCAGCCAGCAGTAAAAGCATGCTGTCATCCTGTGCACAAACCCAGGGACCCATGCCCCTAAGAGGGCTGGGACTGTGCCAGAATCCTTCCAGTGAGCACGGCCCCTGGAATTGCGCAGGATGACAGGAGGCTGCTGCTGCTGGCTGGGACTGACCAGTACTGAAGCCAAGCCCGGCATCAAAACTTGAAACATTTCAAAACTTCTGAAACATTTTGAGTGCCCTCGTTTCATTTTGAAGCTATTCTGAAGGATTTTGTTTCATTTCAATTTTGCTGCTTTGAAGAAAAACACCTACTGAAATTTCACACAGACCTACTATATAATCCTTCCATTGTGAAAAGTAGAGATTTTATTTAGGATTCAAGTTGTTCTAGCATTGGAGGCAGCATCACCCTTTTATGGATGACTGTGCACTTGCATGCTTTGTCTCCAGCAAATGCAAGCATTCAGCTATGCAAAGAATATTATCTAAGAGAATTATTCAGATATTAAAGTGCACTTACGTAAACAATAAAAACCCACAAACACCTCCCACAAGAAGAAACTCACTTTTAAGAGAAAACTGAAAAATAACTGAGTTAGGATTGTTTCTCAGAAAATATCAAGTTTATTAAACCTTTAACTATTTTATGATAAAAGAACAATTTCAGTTCTCTTATGAGAAATGGAGGCCTGAAGAATATTTTTCAAAACTAAACTGCAAAGTAGAACACTCACAGAAAATAGAGCCTTAGGATTTAAAAAAAAAATGGTTTGAATAAGGTCAGTTAACATGTGATTTCTGTGGTACTAAGTTTAATATGAGTTTATTTTCCCAGATTTTTACTACCTGTAAAACAGGTAATCATTTTTTTTGGACGAGGAAGAGGGTCAGAAAGGGGTGATCATTGCTAAACATGAATCCTAGCATTATTCCTCCAATAGTACTAAAAAGTTTGAATAAGTCCAAAATAACAGCCTTTAAGGGGCTGTCTACACTCATATAATTATTTCACATAACAACAATAGTCCCAGCAGAACCATTTGATGTTCATTTCTGCATGACTGAAAAGGACATTTTAGTTTTAGTACCATATAATTAACAGTCTCCTAAAATGCATTTTTACCAATCTGTGGACTATAATAAAATGTTGCTTCTATATCCATATTAAATAGGAAAGATCAAAGATTTCAGTCACATAGTCCCTCCATTCTTAGCCATGCTTTACTTGTATATAGTTTAAGTTAGAAAGATGTATCCACTGTTGCTTTCTATCATTGCACTGGTGTCATTTACTAGGTAAATAATTCTACATAAGGTGGATAAATAACTGATTTTATCATTGCATTCAGGGAGTAGTTGTGAATGAGTCAATGTCTGGTTGGGAGGAGCTACCAAGTGGCATTCCCCAGAGGTGTGTCCTAGGTCCATTATTATTTAAAACTTTCAATAATGATTTGGACAATAGGATTGAGTGCATGCTTCACAAATTTGATCACAGCATTAAGTTTGTTGGAGTTGCAGATGCTCCAAAGAGTAGATCCAGAATGACCTAAATAGCCTGGAAAAATGGTCCACAATCAATGAGATGAGGTTCAACAAAGGTAAGTGCAAAAGTCCTGCACTTAGGACAGAATAAGAATATCTGCATGCACAAATACAGACTGGGGAATGGCTGCTTACACTGCAGTACATAGAGAAGGACTGGGGGTTATAGTAAACCATAAGCTGAATATGAACCAAAAGTGTGTTCTTGATGCAAAAGAACCCAACAACATACTGGGTTGTATTAACAGGAGTGCCGCTTGCAATTCAAGGAAGTAATTCTTTCGCTCTGTTCAGCACTGGTGAGGCTTCACCTGGAGTATTGCATCCAGTTTTGGGCTGTACACTTCAAGAAGAATGTGGACAGTTTGGAAAGAGTCCAACTAAGAGCAACAAAAATGATTAGAGGCCTGGGAAACAAAATGTATGAAGAAAGTCTGAAAGAACTGAGGTTTTAGTCTAGAGAAGAGAACAATGTGTGGAGATTTGATGATAGTCTTCAAATACCTGAAGGGTGATCACTGAGAGGACAAAGACAGGCTTTTCTCTATGGCTGTAGGGGTATATGGACCAGGAGCAAAAGACTCAAGTGTAGCAGGAGAAACAGAGTGGTCAAGCATGGCAACAGATCACCTAGAAAAACTGTGGAATCTCCATCCTTCAAAGTTTTCAAGAGTGGGTTAGACAAACACTTGGTGGGGATGGTTTATTCAGACAGCCCTGCCTTGAGCAAGGGTCTGAAATAAATGACCTTGTGAGGTCCCTTCCAGTCCCACTTTCCTGTGATCTCATGATCCTATAGAAGACAGTCAGTAAGAGCTGCATAGTCATTCTAGACACATACAAGTTACACCTCCAAACATGTATAACACTGTAATCATAACGTATTGTTTTCTAGATTCCAACTATATATTACAAAAGGACCACAACTACACCTGAAATACTATAGTTCATTATAGATGATTAACAGGTATTGTTGCTCATAAACTTGAAGCATGTCATTTCAAATCACATCACTGAGTCATCTTTAAGGAATAAAATGTTTCCTTTACTCTTGATCTGTTTATCCTTGTGAGATTAAGCCGCTCAGTTATACACATTCCCCTATCATATGGAATAAAATTGAAGAACGTGCTGTTATAACAGAAAAAAAAGCAGAATATTAAAAAGCAAAACATTATATGACAACTATTCTTCTTAGAAAGAATGCCTACATTCATGCTGTGTTCAATAAACTTATTTCCTGAGAAGCTATGATTTGATTCTTTTCATGTGCATATAATAAATAGCTTGTATTTGTAACTGTCTTATAGTTTTTAGCAAAGACTTTATATTATTTTCTCTTTTTTTTGTGTAACTGCCGCGCGGCACTCTCACATTTATGTAACCTTGAAGTAGACTGTTAATCAAAATGAATGCTTTGTACTTTTCTCCACTGGCATTAAGCTACACATGCGCATTCTGTAAATTTCATTTCTTATCTAAAAGTGTCATTTTTGCAGAAATGAAACTTATGTAGAAAATCTGCCTAGCAATAATTATGTAAAAGAAAATTATCCTATCTGTATACTATAGTTAGTGTCATAGAGGCAGTCCAACAAACATTTATAAAAGAGGCAAAAAGCAGGAAGCAGCAGAGATGACAACTGGAAAACTCTGTGGGCCTGATCACCCCGCAGACCGGTTCTCAGCCTCCCCGCCTGGGCGTATCCCAGCGAAGATAAAGGCCTCAGAAATCCGACAACTGACAACGATTCACTGTGTTACAGTATTGCTTTGTGTTTCCCAATTATGAGCCGTTGACCAGTTCTGGGACTTAAGGAGCCGGCAGCCGCACCTAGCTTTGGACTTGTTCCACTGTTGGAACGCAAGGGCTGGCTCTGGAACCTCGTGAACCAACGGACACCCTATAGAATATCCCATTCATGAGCTGTTGACCAGTTCTGGGACTACGGAGTCGGCAGCTGCTGGCTCTGGAACCCCGTGAACCAACAGACCCCTTTAGTATCCAGCATACTGTAACTGAAGAAACATCGGAGACTCCGCTTCTCGACTGCCTCTCATCGTAGCTTAGACAGCATATCTACGCTCGCTATACTTGTATTTACTGCAACTTCGTTCCAACCGGCCTCCCCTCTTACTTGTAAGAGGGTGAGGCCAGGTGAGTGAATAAATCTTTTTATTTTACTCTATATCTACTCCGTAATAACTTTTATGACTAACATTCCATATCAATGAGCCGTTGACCAGTTCTGGGACTTAAGGAGTCGGCAGCCGCACCTAGCTTTGGACTTGTTCCACTGTTGGAACGCAAGGGCTGGCTCTGGAACCTCGTGAACCAACGGACACCCTATAGATTAAGAGACACTAACTACTTACTCTAAGTCGTCTACTTGTGCCAACTCGGCGAACCTCGAGGGCGGCTAAGAGCTGCCTCAATCCCGCCCCACAAGCCGCGCGCTCGCACAACTCCGCAAAGCCCGCGGCTCCCCTAAGCGGTGCCGGAGCCGCTAGCCCGGCATTTCGCCACAGTATTGTTTTCTCTTCCAAACCACTTACTGACATCTTAAATCATCTTTAAGCCAAATTCAGCTCATATATAGGCAGATACAATTCCAAAATCTCAGTGGACTTGCACCAGGGCTGATTTTTGACCCCATGAGCAAAATGCCTTTATGAATATAGTTTATCAGTATCTTCAGAAAAAGGAAGTACTTTCCTTTGTGTAACTTTGCCCCTGTAGCTTCCTTTACCTTGCAAGAGCATCCCAGTTGGTATTTCCAACTGAATATATATTGAAACTTCTAAAACAGGAGAATCCAATAATTTTTAGATATGTCTTTCACTATTTTTAGCTGTACATTTCAGTCATCATACAGTTGCTCAAGAGAGTTTCTCAAACAGACGAGCACTAACCTGAAAACAATTCTGGACATATTTCAGCTGAACACCTCACATCATCCTCCTTTCAAAACTCCTGAGAGAGAACAATTTACCTTTTAATTAGAAAAAAAATCAGTAATATACAGTACACAAAACTGTGAATATTATATAAAATATGCCAGCTGCTCATCCTCCCCCACACCCTGCTCTATCCTCTGCCTTATAGAGCTAGCTACCTTGTTAGCAGCCTAGGTAGGATATCAGTCTCATGATCTAAAGGTGATCAGTTCAAGCCTCAGATAGAGCAGCTGAAGTTTATCTGGGTACCGCAGAGAGGCTGGAAAAGAGCTACTCATATGATTAGAGGACTGAAGAGTAAGCCATACAAGGAAAAGCTGACAGATAGTGGTCTGTTCAGCCTAGAAAAGAGAAGACTTATGAGGAGTTTTGTGGCACCTTACACATTTATCAAGGGCTAGGTGGGCACCTATTCTCAGAAGTATGCCAGGGGAAAATCAGGAGCAACCTAAAAGTAGGTTTCAGACTGGATGTAAGGAAAAAGCTTCATTATGGTTCATGCAACCTGACTCTGAAATAGACTCCCAGTGTGGGGTGCAGGTACCTACCCTGGAGATCTTCAAAAGGAGACTGGATACACAGCTTGTTGGGGTTATTTGACCCCAACAGTCTTTCCTGCCTAGAGCAGGGGGACTGGACCCAATGATCTCATGAGGTCCCTTCCAGGCCTAAACTTTTGTGCATCTGTGACATGCTGGAAAGAGTAGCAAGCCTCCTACTCATGCTGAAATACCAGGGAAGAATGAGCTCCCTTCTGGATGCTGTGGTCCGTTGGAAGGTAGTTTTAGTATGATTTAGAATGGGAAGTAAGTTAGAGTAGGTGTCCCTTGGTTGCTGATATGTGGACAATGAAGTCAGGGAGTAGGCTGAAGACAATCAAGATTAATGGGCCTCCTGGCTTCTTCTCAGTACTCATTCAACTAGTTTGAGGAAGGTGAGTACCCTTATGATGAATCAAACTGAACTGATTGTGGGATTTGCAATTATTGTAATATCTGCTTGAGTTCTACTCTTCTTCAGGGTTAGGAGAGCATTCAGCATATTGAATTGATAGTGGTGAGGATGACAGACATAGAAGGGGAACTTTTGAGTAAGCTGGTATGATGTTATCAGTCACATATTAACTTTAGCTCTTGATAGTAAGAGGGCAGGGATGTTCTTGAGAATTTGGTAAATAAAACACTAGTGATCATCCTTACACCAATGTGCTGGTTGTGCACAGACTTTACCTTAGAAGTGCACCATAGTATCAATCCTGCTAGTGCATATTTACTATGAATCCCAATCTATAGTAAGGGATTTCATACCTGAGAAAGCCTCAGATATTCTGCTGGCAAATAAAACTGTTTTAAGCTAGCTGGCTTTTTGAGGTTTCTTTTTGAAGACCAGAACCAAAACTAGTGATGAGTTAGGATAAATACATGTTCCATTGGAAATAAAAATTTGCTTTTTTCCTGAAACCTGGAATGAGGTACAGTCTGGGGTAGGCCTGTGTGAAAAAGTCTGTTAGAAACCTGAACCCATCCAAAATCCTATGCCAAATCCATGATCAGTCCAGGGCCACAATATTTGGCAGACCTAGGGTGATGCTATTTCTGGCAAACTTACACCTTCAATTTTAGCAGCAGGAACTGAGTTAGAGTGCCAGTTACTGATCTCACCATGTATGGTCCATTTTCTGTAACTCAAATAAACCAGCTGCTATAGAGCTCACTGAGCCAGAATCAAGAAGTTAAAGAGATCTGCAGTGTAATAATGATCTCTCTATATTTTATCTTTTTTTCTTGAAAGTATATCTTGATTTTGGGTTTTGAGTATTTGTATTCATGTTTCTGCTTGCATAGTTTATGGAATAAGTAATGACAATTGTAATGATCATCGAGGCTAGGTACAGACATTCAAAAAGCCCAAGGTGGAATTAATCCAAGTTATGCAGTTTTTGGTAAGCAGTGAAGTTTCGATCAGTAGTGCACAGACCACACATTCAACTGTTGTGGGGAGGGGCAAATCTTAGACTGGGTTCTGCCATTTTTAAAGTAGTCTATGTGTGCCAAGTCAGTCTATGTGGGTGTCTGTACATGGGTGCAAAGGCTGCTCTGACACATTATTACAGCATGTCGGAACATGGTAATTACAGCTCTCCAGCAGTCTCCTGCATCTTGTGTATCAGTGTCCCCATATTTAAAAACGGTGTCAGGGGCACTTGAACTAAAGCTCGTTTGAGGAGCTTTATTTCAAGTGCCACTGCAGCCATTTTGAAGCATGGGTAAACTAATATACGAGATGTTGCAGCACTTTACTTAGAGTGGCTCCTGAAATGCCTCCATGTGCAAAAAGTGCCTTGCGTGCCAAACATCTGTACTGATAAGCTTTGTGTGGCAAACTTATATTCTGTTATGAGCATAGACCTGTTTCCAATCAATTATACTGGTAAAAGTGTAATGTCTGTTCTTGGCCATTGTCTGACCTCCTGCATATTACAGGACATAAGGCTTCCTTGAATTAATTCATGTATATTTTAAGAGAGGAGGGCGGGGGCGGGAGTTAGAGGGGAATCACCTATCACTCTCTCATTAAAAGTTTAAATCAGAATTGAAGAATTCACTGCAACCTGTTGTAAGCTGTTCTGAGGGCTACATTCCCAAACTAGTAAAAAACTTCCCTAGTTTAAATCTGAATTTGTTTAGCTTCAAACTTTCATGTTAAACAGATAGAAACATATTGAATCCCTTATTTTGTTTTCTATTACTCATTCTAGGGCTCTTATATGGCTCATCTAGAATTTTTCAATATTATTCTTGAGTTGTGGACACCAAAACAGTATTCCAGCAGCAGTCACAGCAAGTCACTCTACTCACTAATTTCACTCCCTGTTAATACACAGGATTACAGCAGCCCTTTTGGCTACAGCATCATATTAAGTGCTCATAATCATTTTTTATCTATCATGTTACTCAGGTGTTTTTCTTTGTCACTTCCACATCCTCTAAGCTTGGCTTCTTTTCTTTCTTGCCAAATGTACTACTTCTGAGTTAGTCATATTGAAACACATTATTCATAGCTTCATAGTTTCTAGGGTCGGAAGGGACCTGAGCAGATCATCTAGTCCAACCCCCTGCCATGGCAGAAAAGAGTACTGGGGTCAAACGACCCCAGCAAGATGTTCATCTAACTTCCTCTTAAAACCCCCCAAGGTAGGAGCCTGCACCACTTCTCTCAGAAGCTGGTTCCAGACCCTAGCCACCCTGACTGTAAAGTAGCACCTCCTGATATCTAGCCTAAACCTACCCTCTGTCAACTTGTGACCGTTATTCCTGGTCACTCCTGGCAGTGCTCGGGGGAAGACTGACTCCCCCAATGCCTGCTGATCCCCCCAGACTAGTTTATAACAGGCCACAAGATCCCCCCTCAGCCTTTTCTTCTGGAGGCTGAACAGGTTCAGGTCCCGTAACCTCTCCTCATAGGGCCTGCCCTGCTGTCCCCTGATCATGTGAGGCCCTCCTCTGGACCCTTTCCATGCTGTTCACATCCCTCTTGAAGTGCTGCGCCCAGAAGTAGATGCAGTACTCCAACTGCAGCCTCACCAGTGTCGCATAGAGGGGGAGGATCACCTCTTTGGACCTGCTCGAGATGCATCTTTGGATGCATGACAAGGTGCAGTTGGCCTTCCTAACTGCCTCCCCACACTGCCGGCCCATGTTCATCTTGGAGTCAATGATGACTCCAAGATCATTTTCTGCCTTTGTGCTGACAAGAGGGGAGTTCCCTAACCTGAAGGTATGGTGCCGGTTGTTCCTCCCCAGGTGCATCACTTTTCATAGATTTCAGAGACATCAGGGCTGGAAGGGACCTCGGGAGATCATCGAGTCCAGCCCCCTGCCCAAAGGGCAGGAAGTCAGCTGGGGTCATAGGATCCCAGCAAGATAAGCATCCAATTTACTCTTGAAGGTGTTCAATGTGGGTGCTTGAACCACCTCCACTGGCAGACTGTTCCAGACCTTGGGGGCTCGGACGGTAAAGAAATTCTTCCTTATGTCCAGCCTGAAACGGTCTTGCAGGAGTTTGTGACCATTCGACCTCATCATCCCTTGGGGCACTCTGGTGAACAAACCTTCCCCCAGATCCTGGTGGTCACCCCTGATAAACTTATAGGTGGCCATCAGATCACACCTGAGCCTACGTTTTTCCAGGCTAAAGAGTCCCATGGCTCTCAGCCTGTCATCGTAAGATCTGTTTTCCTGACCTCTGATCATGCGCATGGCTCTCCTCTGGACTCTCTCAAGCTTCTCCACATCCTTTTTGAATTGTGGAGCCCAAAACTGGACGCAGTACTCCAGCTGCGGCCTCACCAAGGCCGAGTACAGGGGGAGAATGACGTCCCGGGATTTGCTCGAGAAGCATTTATGGATGCAAGCCAGAGTTTTGGTTGCTTTACTAGCCGCAGCATTGCATTGGAGGCTCATGTTCATCTTGTGGTCAATGATGACCCGCAAGTCTCTTTCTTCTGTAGTGCTATCTAACGTAACACTGCCGAGCCTACAAGGGCGCTGCAGGTTTTTCCTCCCAAGGTGGAGAACCTTGCATTTTTTGGTGTTAAACACCATCAGGTTCTCATCCACCCATTTGCTGAGCTTGTCCAGGTCAGCCTGGATCACCCGCCTATCTTCTGGCATAGATGCTTTGCCCCAAAGTTTGGTGTCATCGGCGAACTTGGCCAGTCCACTCCTGACTCCAATGTCCACATCATTAATGAAGATGTTGAACAGGATGGGTCCCAGGACAGAGCCTTGAGGGACCCCACTGGTCACAGGGCACCACGATGAGTGACTGCCATTGATTACAACCCTCTGGGTCCAACGACAGAGCCAGTTTCGCAGCCAGCGGATCGTGGTGGAGCCAAGGCCACAACTGGGCAGTTTGGCCAAGAGGTGATCATGGGATACCAGATCAAAAGCTTTTTTGAAGTCAAGATATATGACATCAATCTCTTCTCCCTGGTCCAAGTGATAGGTCCCCTGGTCATAGAAGGAAATGAGATTGGTCAAACAAGACCTCCCCGCTACAAACCCGTGCTGGCTATCCCTTAGAATGTTAGCCTGGGCCAGTCCCTCAAGGATGGCCTCCTTAATAAACATTTCTAAGATCTTCCCCAGGGTAGAAGTCAAGCTAATGGGCCTGTAGTTAGCCAGATCCACTCTCCTCCCTTTCTTGAAGATCGGCACCACATTGGCTTTCTTCCAGTCCTTGGGCACTACACCAGAGCACCAGGAGTTTTCAAAGATCCGTGCCAGGGGCTGGGCTATGACGCTCGCCAGCTCCTTGAGTACCCTGGGGTGCAGATTGTCAGGGCCGGCTGACTTGAAGGTATCCAGCTTCTCAAGGTGTTCCTTCACGAGGTCAGCATTTATGGAGGGTAGGGGATCCCCATCACCTGGATCTCCCTGTCCCATAGCAGGCATGGGCATCCCATGGGACTGATGAAAGACTGACGCAAAGTACCTATTTAATAGGTTGGCTTTTTCCTGGGCGTCAGTTGTCAGTTGCCCCATCTGGTTTAGCAGGGGTCCAACATTGCCCTTGCTTTTCCTCCGGCTCCCCACATATCTGAAAAAGGACTTTTTGTTGTCCTTGATGCTTGAAGCCAGTTGGAGTTCAGTTGCAGCCTTGGCTTTCCTGGTTTGCTCCCTGCAGGACCAGACCAGTGCAGAATAATCCTCCTTGGAGGTGAATCCCATCCTCCATCCTTTGTAGGCTTTCCTTTTTAGCCACAGGAGGTCCACTAGGTCCCTAGAGAGCCAGGAGGGCTGCTGTGCCTTCTTGCTGCCTTTCCTCCGTGTTGGAATAGATTTAGCTTGTGCATTGAGGATCGCTTCCTTGAGAAGCAACCACTCTTCTTGAACTCCCATCTCCCTGGGGTCATGGTCCCTGAGGGCCTGACCGATAAGCCTCTTGAGCTTGTCAAAGTCAGCTTTTCTGAAGTCAAGGACTTCTGTGTTGCTGACTGACTTCCAGCTTTACGGCGGATGGTGAAGGTGATCAGCTCGTGGTTGCCGTCACCCAGCTTCCCATCGATCACTAGGTCGCTGATTAGGTCGTCCCCCGTAGCAAGTACCAGGTCGAGCAGCGCTTTGCCTCTCGTTGGCTCATAGACTTCTTGAGTCAGGTAGAGGTCATCCATGCACGAGAGAAAATTTTGCAACCGCTCGGATTTTGCTGAGTGATCTTCCCACGAGATGTCCGGGTAATTGAAGTCACCCATGACAACCAAGGTCCTGGAGCAAGCAGCCTCAGTCAGTTCCCGGGCGAACTCGTGGTCAAGGTCAGGACTTTGAGTGGGAGGTCTGTAGTAGACTCCCACCGTTGTGTCCCCTGTGCCATTTTTCACACGAATTTTTACCCAGAGGGTCTCTAGCTGTCCATGCCGGTCGCCAACATCAGCTTGCAGGGACATGTAGCTTTCCTTCACATAGAGAGCTACACTTTTGTCAACACGATCCCTCCTGTACAGGGTATAGCCCTCTATACCTGTGGTCCAGTCATGGGTGGAGTCCCACCAGGTCTCCGTTATACCAATGACATCATAATTCTTTGCACTGAGCAGGAGGAGGAGCTCCTCCTGCTTGTTGCCCAGGCTCCTGGCATTAGTGTACAGGCAGGAAAGTGTGCCCTTAGGGGCTCTTGCCTTGCCCACAGATTGTGCCAGGGCTGGGGCAGGGGTGGGCTCCCTTAATTACCTTGGTCTGCTGGCTTTGCAAGGGTCGCTCAGTGGGCCAGCAGTGGCAGTAGTCCCTCCATCCCCCAGCAGGCTTAGTTTAAAGCCTGGTGGAGCAGGTCAGCCAGCCTGGCTGAGAAGAGCCTCCTCCCCAGGGGAGAGAGGTGGAGGTCATCTCTTCCCAGCAGCTCGCTGCCTCTCTCACCAAAGAGTGGGCTGTGGTCATGGAAGCCAAAGCCTTCCTGATGACACCAGCTCCGCAGTCTTTGGTTCACTGCGTGAATCCTCCTCTCCCTCCTCAGCCCATAGCCCGAGACTGGGAGGAGCGACGAAAACACCACCTGAGCTCCCAGACCCCTAAGCCCCACTCCCAACTCCCTGTAGCGCCTCATGACCTGGCTGGGGGTGCTCCGAGCCGTGTCATTGGTGCCCACGTGAATAAGGAGCATGGGGTAGTGGTCTGTGGGCCAGAGGAGCTGTGGGATCCTCTCCGCAATGTCTCGGATTCACTTTGCACTTGTCAGTGTTGAATCCCATCCTATTCTCATCCGCCCACCCTTGTAACCTGTCTAGGTCCGATTGTAGCCTGATGCTTCCTTCTAGTGTGCCCACATCCCCCCACATCTTAGTGTCATCAGCAAATTTGAACACGGTGTTTTTTACCCCCTCATCCAAGTCACTGATGAAGATGTTGAACAGTGCGGGCCTGAGGACTGAGCCCTGCAGAACCCCACTGCCCACGTCCTTCCAGGTTGAGAAGGTCCCATCCACTACCACCCTCTGGGTGCGGCCCTCCAGCCAGTTGGTGACCCATCTGACTGTGTGAGTGTCAACACCACAGTCCCCCAGTTTCTTAATGAGAATGGGGTGACAGACAGTGTCGAAAACTTTCCGGAAGTCCAGGAAGACTATGTCCAATATTCACTTGTTCCCAGTTTACCAAGAAATTATGATTGCTATGAATCAATAACTAGTCTTGTTCTTTATTTACCATTCCTCCAACCTGCAAACTTCATCTATTGTAATTTTACATTTTTTTCCCTGTTGTTGATAAAAATACTGTTGAATCAGGCTAAGAAACAATGCCTGTAGGACCCCATTAGAAACCTTTCTACTCAATGACAACTCCCCGTTGACAATAAGACCAAAGATTTAGACTTTAGTCCATTTACTGTGGGTGATGTTAAATTTGTATAGCTCTCCTTTATCAATCAAATGTCTTCAGTACGAAGTCAAACACCTTGCAGAAGTCTAAGTATGTAACATCTCTTTCCTTGGTATCTCAGGTGCTGATATCAGATTTTTCAAGCATTTTCTTCCATACAGTTATGTTAGTTGTTTATTAATTATGAAATCCTCATTTAATTCTATATTAACTTATTTGTATAACAACCATTCCAGTGTTCTGTCTGGCACTGATGTCATGCTTACAGGATTCTAGGCTATCCTTTTTCTCCTTTGTAAATATTAGCACAATAGTCCCTTTCTTCCAGGATTCTGAAACTTCCCCAGTGTTTCAAAAGTTATTGATAATCAACACTAATTATCTGAAGACCATACTGCCCAACTCTTAAAGATACTAAATGCAAATTATTTGGACCTGCTGTTATAAAGTTGATTAGCTTTAATAGCTGCCATTTGGTGTGTCTTGCATTGGAATGGAGAATATTGTATCATCATATGATATAACTACATCGTGTTTATTCGCACATACAAAAATTTCATATTTATTGAACACTTTTACTGAATGGCTTTTCTGCATTACTATTGGCAATGTTCTATTTCTATACAGTAATAGATCAATGCTATTGTTCAGATTCTTATTCCTTTGACACATTAAACTCCGTATTGGATTTAAACACATTTCAACTCCTTACTGCTGGGTATTGATTTCTCTTTGTATCCCTTTTTTTTATGAATCTCTATAAGTGTTCCTTTTTATATTTCAATGTTGCTATAGTGGGGTTTTTATTTCCTTTAAAATAAGTATATATTTAAACCTATGTGACATGCTCTCTCAATGTTGTGATTGTGGTAAAATATTTTTAATAACACCATATCATTCACATTTTTTCCCACGTAAATACTTTCTTCCAGAGTTTTTAGTTCCTTATTGCTTTAGCTTTGTAACGTAAGTCCTTTTAAAGTACTGAATTATGCATATTATTATTTCAAAATTTCACAAGTCCAATCAAGTCATACTTAACCAATGTCTAATATTATTTTTGGTCAATTCTTTTTTATTCTCCCTATCAATATGAGTTCTAATATAAAATTCCCCTACACTGGATTCACAGACTTTTGAGTTCAAAATTTGTCACTTATAAATTTTACTTATTTCATCAGTGGTTTAATCCTTGCAGCAGTAGGCCTCCAGAATGTCACTCATTGGTGTATTTCATAACAGGTGACTTTTTCCCACTGTCTTTCTCTACGCATAACAGACAGGTACTTAAAGAGCTAATCATGCATTTCACTAATATATGAGTATGTAATCTGTAACATACACCAACTAGTATTATGTTTTGTACTTTATTGTTCATGTTTTTGTGTCCATTAGAATTCAAGATCACTTACTGCTGAGTTATCATCATATTTGATTTGGTTTAACACAGAAGGGGAAGCCAGTGGAGGGCTGCATAGACAGGGGTGACATAGGGCTAGGAAAAATAATCTTTCCCCCAGGATTCTGGATGGATATCAAAGATGCAAGATAGCATTTATGAAGGCTGGGGAGGGAGGATGGGGAGGCACACTAGGCTGTAAGATGAAGGAAAGGGAACATGTGGGTCCCTTACTGAATGGAAGAGCTAACTTAGTGACAGATGAGGAGGGCAAGGCTGAAGTACTCAATGCCTTATTTACCTCAGTCTTCACAGGAAAGGTCAGCTTCCAGACTACTGCATTGGGCAGAACAGTTTTGAGAGAAGGTGAGCAGCCCTCAGTGGTGAACGAGCAATTTAGAAGAGATGGACATATACAACTCCATGGGACTGAATGCAGTACATCCAAGAATGCTGAGAGAGATGACTAGTGTGACTGCAAAGCTGCTGGCTGTTATCTTTGAAAACTCATGGCAACTGGGGGAGATCCCAGCTAATTGGAAAAGAACAAATATAGTGCCCATCTTTAAGAAAGGGAAGATGGAGGATGCAGGGAACTACAGACCAGTCAGCTTCACCTGAGTACCTGGAAAAATCATGGAGCAAGTCCTCCAGGAATCCATTTCTAAGCACTTGGAGGAGAAGAAAGTGATCAGGAACAGACAGCATGGATTCACCAAGGGCAAGTCATGCTGGACCAATCTAGTTGCCATCTATGATAAATTCACCAGCTCTGCAGATGCAGGGAAAGCATCCACAGAGGACTTGATATACCTTGACTTTTGCAAGGCTTTGGATACAGTCTTCCATAGCATTCTCACAGGAAAGCTAAGGGAGTATGGGTTGGATAAATTGCCTGTAAGGTGGATAGAAAGTGGGCTGGATCACCAGGCTCAATAGGTAGTGATCAATGGCTTGATTTCTAGCTGGCAGCCAGTACGAAGTAGAGTACCCTGAGGTTCAGTCCTGGGGGCCGGTTTTGTTTAATATCATCATTAATGATCTGGAAGATAGGATAAAGTATACTCCCAGCAAGTTCACAGAAGACACCAAGCTGCAGGGAGTAGTAGGTATGCTGGAGGGTAGGGCTAGGATTCAGAGTGACCTAGACAAATTGGAGCATTGGTCCAAAAGAAATCACAAGGTTCAATAAGGAATTAGTAATTAGTGACAGATAGTGGGGACAAGGCTGAGCTCTTCAATGAGATTTTTGCCTCAGTGTTCTTGAACAAGGGTCAAGATAAATCTCCTAATGGGTCCTTAGATGGTCATTAGAGGGACACCAGCCCATCAACTGTTGAAGCTGACTTGGTGTTGGTGCAGTGTCACTTGGATGGATAGGACATGTTTAACTCAGCAGGCACGGATGAGCTGCATCCGAGAGTACTGAAGGAATTGGCCGGTGTCATAGTAGAACCACTGGTATGGCTGTTTGAGCATTCATGGTGCTTGGATTAGGTTCTGGAGGACTGGAAAAGGGCCAATGTGGTCCCCATTTTCAATAAGGGAAGTAAGGAGGATCTGAGTAATTATAGGACAGTCTCAACTCCATCCTTGGAAAGGTCTTTGAAAAGATTATGAAGGATCATATTTGTGGGAGTCCAGTGGGAAAAATAATGCAGCAGAAGAACCAGCATAGATTCATAGCAGATAGGTCATGCCTGACTAATCTGATTTCATTTTATGACCAGGTCACAAAATGCTTAGTTGCAGGAGTGAAAGTGGATGTCATTTTCCTGGATTTTAGGAAGGTCTTTGATACGATATCTCATCCCATTCTAATAAAGAAATTAAGAAGCTGTGACTTAGATGTTTACATGGTCCAGAGGGTGGCAAATTGGCTTAGGGGTCACACCCAGAGAGTGATATTTGACAGATTGGAATTGACCTGGAAGGAGGTGAGTAGTAGACTCCCACAGGCCTTGGTCCTTGGACTTGTACTCTTAAATGTACAATCAGTGACTTCAATGTGAGTATGGAGTGTACTCTTTCCAAGTTTGCAGATGATACTAAATTGTGGGGTGAAGTGAATACTCCAGAGGGTAGGGAATGATTTCAGGCAGACCTGGACACATTGGAAAAGTGGGCAGAACACAATAGGATGCAGTACAACAAGGACAAATGCACAATGCTGCACCTAGGGCATAAAAATATCCAGCATACCTGCTGGCTAGGAAATGGCCCTCTCAGTAGCACAGAGTGCTGCTGTTGCCTGCCCCAAGTACAGGCCAGCCCAGCCCAGCCCTCCACCATAAAGAGTTCAGTGCAGTCCTGGGTTCTCGACTGAAAGGGATCTTGGAGTCATACTGGACTCCAAGATGAACATGAGTTGTCAGTGTGATGAAATCATCAGCAAAGCTAACTGCACTTCATCATGCAATAGCAGATGCATGACAAATAGAACCAAGGCGGTGATACTTCCCCTCTATGCGGTATTGGTCAGACTGCAGTTGGAGTACTGCATCCAGTTTCAGGTGCCATACTTCAAGAAGGATTTCGATGGACTTGAGATGGTCCAGAGGAGAGCCATGCATATGGTTAAGGGTTTACAGGCCAAGCCCTACAAGGAGAGACTAAAGGACCTGGACCTCTTCAGCCTCCATAAGAGAAGGCTGAGAGGTGATCTTGTGGCTGCCTACAAATTCATTAGGGGAGCACTACAAGGTATTGGAGATGCTCTGTTCACCAGGGCTTCTCTTGGGGTAACAAGAAACAGAGGTCACAAACTGACAGAGAGAAGATTTAGGCTAGATATCAGAAAAAAAAACTTCTTCATGGTGAGGGTGGCCAAAATTTGGAATGGGCTTCCAAAGCAGGTAGTGCTCTCCCCTACCTTGGGGGTCTTTAAAAGAAGGTTGAATCTGGCTGGGATCATCTGGCCCCAGAACTCTTTCCTGCCCAAGCAGTGGGTCAGACTCAACAATCTGTTGAGATCCCTTCTAACCATGAATCTATGAAAAGGACAAGTGTAAAGTCCTGTACTTATGACAGAACAACCCCATGTACCAGTATAGCCTTGGGACTTACTGGCTAAGCAGTAGCTCTCCAGAAAAGGACCTGCAGGTTACAATGGACAATAAGTTAGCTGTAAGTCAACAGTGTGCTTTTGTTGCCAAGAAGGCTACATTAGTAGGAGTGTGGTCATATCAAGGGAAGTAATTATTCCCCTCTATTCTGGACTGGTCCCACATCTGGAGTAATGTGCCCGGTTTTGTGCCCCCCACTACAGAAAGAACAAGTTGAATAGAGTCTAGTAGGGGGCAGCACAAATGGTTAGGGTGCCTGGATACATGACTTCTGAGGAGAGGCTGAGGGAACTGGGCTTATTTAGTTTGCAGAAGAGAAGACTGAGAAAGTATTTGATAGAGAATAGAGTTAGACTGTTGTCACAGGCCAGCTGGGCACTGTGAGTATATCAATTTAGGTGCAGGCTGACTGGAGGCTGCAACTGTATCAGCCACTGGGCTGTTTGGTTCAGGATCAAGGAGGAGGAACTGGGAGTGAAGCAAAGACAAGTTTCACTTATAACAGTAAAGATAAATTTGACTTATAGCAGCAAAATAGCAACAAAAATATGTTTAAACAGCAAAATATGGTTTACATGTATAACAGTTAATAAAAAGGTTAAGCTAATAAACAGATAATATAGCAACAAAAGTTACAAATTGCCAGTGATAATAAAAACAGACAGACAAATTGAAAGAGTTCTCACTTGGTTAGCAATTTATTGATAGTCCCTCAGTGCCAAGTACACACCAAGTTGATCCAGCAAAGTCAGGCATCCCCGATCAACGCTGTTGGAGGGAGCACCAGGAAAGGTCCCTCAGTCAGGATCTGGTCCTTGCTCACACTGGGAATCCAAGCTTGGAACAGCAATGACCATTCTGTTCCGTCCTTCCTACTAGTCACCTGATGTGCGTGTTCCTTTATATTTTGTCCTATGTTAATCTGTTGGCTTTAGAGCCACTCATAATCTTACCCTACAGCTGTTACCCTATGGGGTTAAAAGGTGTTAGAAATTATTATAATAGGTTACTGCTTAAACTTGGGTTTACCCAATAAGCAAATCACACCACATCACTTTGGGATCTAAGATTAGCATTTTTTGCCGCCTAAGTTCAACCCACTTGGTATTTTTTGAAATGTGTTAATTATGCCTTGTGGTCAGGTTGGTCAATTTTACTGAACTTTAAGCAAAAATTTTTAGATCAGCTAAAGTTTGCAGTTTTGTTTTCTAGTTCTGCTTCTTGGGGCACATGTTAGTCTTATGATTGGTATAGACAGTCAATTTTAACATTACAGTTATGCTTCTGACAAACAGGATATGTCTGCGGGAAACAATCTTGCAAGCTTTGCCTTAGCTAATATTAACTATATGCCATCACCAGATACTTTCAAGAAGCATTTATTTATTTTATTTTTTTTGCTATAAGTTGCTCATTAATCCCTTTGGTTCTGGCCATCACAGACTGCTCTCAGTGGTGGCAGAGGACAGAGCAAGGAGCAATGGTCTCAAGTTGCAGCAAGGCAAGTCAAGGCCAGATATTAGGAAAACATTTCTAACTAGGAGGGTAGTGAAGCACTATAATGGGTTGTGGAGGGTAGTGAATCTAGAGAGGTTGTGGAATCTCCATCCTTCGAGGTTTTTAAGACGTGGCTACAGAAAGGCTTGGCTGTGATGATCTAGTTTGGGATGATCCTGTTTTAGGCAGGAGGCTGGACTAGATGACCTCCTGAGGTCCCTTCCAACCTTAATTTTCTATGATTCTATCTTTGGACGGGGGGGCCACTTAAGGAGTTTTAGTGAGCTGTTGAGAGAAGTGGGGGGTGCTGACTCAGCCTTGGCCCCCTGTCATGGCAGGAGAGGGTGTTGCAGGGAATCACCAACTGATCCTGTCTGCCCCAGGCCCATCCATTCCACCACCAAACAGGGGGCACCGGATGGAGTGGTTAGGAGAGTGGGGTCTCCATGGAAACTGGACCAGAACCCCTGCAGGCAGGATGCACTCAGCTCAGTGGATGGGATGGGGATGTGGGCAGGTTGAGAGGGCATCCAGGAGAGGAATGGGTGGGTGGGGCCAGGACTGGAATCACGAGGCAATGAAAGTGCAGGGCCAGGGCCCAGGACAGGACACAGCCACAATCCTCTCCCCGCATATTCCTGTGATGGGAGATGGTTTTGTGGGCAGGGGCCAGCCTCTGTGCACAGGACTAGCCCCCATCACAGGGACATGCAGGGAACAGATCATACCTCCACCATGTACCCCAGTCCCTCTCTATCACCACCCTGCAATCCTGGCTCCAGCCCTGTCTACCCATCCTGCTCCTGGACACTGCTCCCAGCCTGCCCATGGCCCTATCCCATACACCCAGCCAAGCACACCCTGCCCATGGAGGATCCCAGACCAGTCTCCATGGAGATCTTGCCTGCCCTCTCTGTCCAGTGCTCCTGGCATTGGGTGTGGGGTGGATGGGCCAGGATACGTGGGCAGCGGGGCTGGACCTGGTAGCTATGGTGGAGACACTGGCAGCAGGAGCCGGAAGTGTGTGGGCAGGGCAAACCACTGCTATGGGGTTTGCTGGGAAGCTGAGTCTGGCCACTGGACTGCTCCCATGGCTCTGCCTGACCCCAGGGACTACAGCTCATGGTGTACCTGAAAGCCATGAGCAGGGATAGGGTGGGCTGTACTCTTTGCCAGGTGGCACCTCAGGACACTGGGTTGGCAGGACCAGATGCATGTGCCATGCTCCAGGCTGGCCCTTATATCTGGTCTGGGTGAGGCCAAGGGACCTGCCACATGCCAGATAGAATAACCTGGTGAGCTGGATCTGACTCATGGACTGTATTTTGCCCACCCTTGGACTAGATGGAGTTTTAGCTATGTGGATGGATACGAAATGTCACCCACAATGCTGGAAGAACCTGCAAGACACAGGTATAGCCTGTTTGTGAGGACCTAGAAAAGTTAGAGTTAAAGAGAATACCAAGAATCAAAATGAATTATGGATCAAAGTACTTTTAAGGATCTGGACTTTAGCACCCATCAGGTATTAAAACAGGAACAAGAAAACAACAGTGTGTTTCTATCTCTCTCAATTCATTTGAGTCATCATGTTTTGTACACAAAGCCAACTCCCGTAGAGTTTCTTGCTATTATGGCTTATAAGAAAAGTTTGAAAATACATTCCCCTGAGGGCATTCTGAAAACTCAAGTACCAGGAGGAAAATAAAAAAACTCCTAAAATTTATCTTTATTAAAAAAAAAAATCATGCCTTTAAAAGCCAGTCCGGGGTGTGAATCATAGTTTTGAGACTGACAATGCTGACAATATCTTTCACATTGAATGATAAAGCAAAGCCTGCAGGAGAAAAAGTTGGAAAGATTTCTGAGTTGGGAATCATTTCCCCCCCATCTTTATCATGGCAATATCTACATTCACTCATTTTCTACAGCCGCATCTAATCCCTTTCCTTACCATTATAATTTGCTTTCAATCAGCTATCCACATTCACTCTTAACTTCATACTGGCTAAAATTATATAGAATGAAATGCAAGGGGTTTTCTTTTTCCAAATATATGTATTCCATGAATAAATTTGAGCAAGAGAAAATGAAAACATTTTTTCTTGTTTTGGCTTTTGAGGGAGGAGAGTGTCTACAAGTTTGTGTGAATCATTTAAGGAACCCCCAGGTTTTATTTCTGCAATATAAGATTGTATTTTTTTCCTTGCAGATTCCTAAACTGCCTGTCATTCTCTGAAGAACTGTCACTGCCATCAACCCTCCAAAGCTAGTCTCATAATGCTGTAAATTTTATGGAGTGTAGCTCCAAACTGAATGTAGCTCAACTCATTTAAATACCAACAGTTCAAAGTTCTTAAAACAGTCTTTAAAATGTGAGGATTAATTATAATCATATCTAATTTATAGGCCTAATCTTCATAGTTTATTAGTTTAGCATGCTAAACCAAAGTGTAAAGCCAACGAAACACAGTCTAGGAATTTGGGTGTTTCAGAATCACCAGGCTGCAGAGCTTCTTGGTAGTCACAGAAGATGCACATTCTGTCATTTTCTAGCATACAACATATGAGCATGCAGAATTAACATTGATGCTGTTGTGGTATGCAGAGGGAAACTAGGCCAGGATCCTGCGTGCTAGGTATAGGACAGACAAAGTAACGAAAATCCCCACACCAATAAATATACAAATGTGAATTGAATTGGCATATGTTAACCTAGTAACATGAGTTGAAGAAAAGTCCATAGGGTGTTTATTTGGCATTTTATGTTCTGATCTGATTCTGATATGTGAAACAATTTCACTTTAGATAGAAGATGGGAAATAAAAAGAGACAAAGGCACAGCATGACACACCCAAAATATTAAAATCTTGGAATGAGGATTCCAAAAAGAGCAGATTTGGTTCAAGGATTTAAAGAAAAAATACTCAAATTATAGTTGATATCTGCTGCATAAATGTAGAACCCAAGAACAGTAAGAAACAACTTTCTAGGAAGTGGGGTACTGTATACCTGGAACGTTATCTGCTCTGAAGGTGTGTCTACACATACATTTAATCAGAGATCAGATTACTTGCAAGTAAACTACTTGTGAGTAAATGCTCCTGGGGAGGCATCTACACATGTAGGAACTTGGCAGCGGTTTTGCTGCTCTTAGCAGCAAACTGGTGCCACTCTCTCTAGCCCTGCAATGGGCCACAGCCACCACTGGGGGAGCTCCAGGTTCTGGCTGCAGCTGCCAGCAACCAGCAGCCCTCTTCAAAAGGCAGCCCTGCTCTCTGCTTCTTGGTCAGACACTTCCCTGGCCAGGAGAAACATGCACAGCACAGGACCAAGGTGCACCAGCTCTCTCTTTGACAGCTCCGTGTCCCCATGCTATGGCTTCTCCAGCCTCTGCCCCGACAGTGATGACCTGCACCCTGGGCTTGTGCTGGCCACCACGCTAGCCCTGCTGGTCTGCCACACTGACCACCGGCTGGTCTACAGTTTCCTGGGCTATCCTGGCTCCCCCATGTGCAGCAACTGCCTGCCCAGCCCTACCACAACATCCCAGGGCCAATGCTACCACATAGCTGCCACCTGAACCTGGTTCAGCTGGCCTGATTCTGGCAAAAATACTGGTCATGTGCTGCTGGATGCCATTGCTGGGGCTGGCATCACCCTCCTGGGCCTCTAGCCCTACCACCTCTGGGCTTGCTAGGCCATCCAGGACTGGTGGCTGCATGTTGTCCAGCACACCTGGGATGACAAGCAGTGGCTGGAGGCATTCAGGATAACTCAGGCCACCTTATGGGACCTCCTGGAGTATCTCTGGCTACACCTCGAGTGACAAGACACTGCCATGCAGCCATGCATACACCCAGCTGGCTCTCACCCTATTCAAGCTAGCCACACCTGCCAGCCTCTGCTATGTTGGCCATCTCTTTGGGGTGGGCAAGACCACCACCATGGAGGCCATCCTGGAGGTGTGCAGTGCCCTCCAGGATGTGCTGGGGCACGTGGTGGTCTGTGTGCATGATACCCTAGCAGTGGTGGTGGGGTTCAATGCCCTGGGAGTCTCCCAGTGCATTGAGGCCCTGAACAGAACCCACATCCCCATCACCTGTCTGCCCGACAAATGTAGACCAGCCCTACTACTGCTGGAGGGGCTTTCACTCCATGGTGCTCCAGACTGTCATAGACCACCATGGTGCCTTCACTCACGTGAGTGCCAGATAGGCAGGCAGTGGCCAGTGACTTCCAAAACTCTGCCCTACCAGGCCTGGTGCAGATCAGCCACTTCATGCCAGGGATGCCAAACCTGCAGCTGTGCTGTGGTGGTCCCACCTCTCCTCATCAGGGACCCCACCTACATGCTTCTACCCTGGCTTATGCAGCCCTACACCATTCAGCTGGAGCCCTGCCAGGCACACTTTAACTGCTGCCTGGGTTGGACCCATGCCCTGGTAGAGTGCATCTTTTGTTCCCCAAGGGATGCTGGTGCACCCTCATTGCCTGCCTCGAGTTCACCAAGGACAACTTCCAACAGGTCATTGTCCCAGTCTATGTGCTGCATAACATTTTTGAGGCCTGAGGGGAGCTATTCCTCAAGGCCTAGGGAAAGGAGGTGTGGTGGGTGGAGGCCACCTGGCAGCAGGAGCACCACCTGCAGTAGCAGTGATAGTGGAGTCCCCCGCCCCACCAAGGCCCCAGGTGAGCCTCACACCCACAATAAGGGGACTACTACCTCCTCCTGCACCCCCTGCTGTAGCTAGCTTGGACCACCACCTATGAACTCCACATACCCCTGACTACCTCCAGCACCATGCTCACTGCAGACACATCTCAGAACAAGTTTTTATTCCCTTCACATCAAACAGACCCTTCCTTCCCTCTCTCTCCCCAACAAATAGAGGCCCCTTCCCTCCCCCTCTGCAGCAACAGAGTCCCTCCACCATTCACCTCACCCACCAACAATAAAACACCCTCTTTCCTGTGCCAGCTAATTACAACAATGTGCTTTGTGTGTCATCCCAGGGTTGGGAGACTGTGGGGTAGGGAGTAGTGAGGAAGCAGAGCCTGGGGGCAGGCAGCCAGGTGAGGCTAGGGTTGTGGGCTGGGCAGTGGGTGGCATAAAGGTGACTGCCAGGACCAGAATGGTGTTCAGTACCCAGCACACACAATCTGTTCTGCCCTGCCCAGTGCCACATTTTGCTCCTGCGGTGCCTCCACCAGCTCACGCTCCAGGGCCAGGAGCTGTGCCTGGAACTCCTAGTCTGCCTGGTCTCGCAACTCTTCATGCCAGTCCTATGCCAATGTATTCCAGTCCCATACATCCTTGTAGGCGACATCCTATGCCTGCTGGGCCTGTGCATCTGCCAGCTGGTCCTCTGATGTCATTTCCATCTGGTCCAGGAGGAAGGCGTGGTCCTGGATCCATTTCTGGCAAAGCCGATGCATCCACAGGGCCCTGGCATCCCCAGCACATGATGCCACTACCCTGTGCCCCCTGCAGTGCAGCCCACAGGTGCACAGCCCAGCCCTGACTATTTTGTTTCAGTGAGTTTACACTGCAATTAACTACAATTTTGATTTTTTGATGGATCAGGGGGCCTCAAAACTATATCTTGCAGGAGGCCCAAAAAAATTGTAGACCAGCCCTGCTCTTTGATGTGCAGGTGAGGCTGTCTTCATCCCTGGAGGTATCAGGTGTCAGAAGCAGGCAGGGAGGTACAGAAATCTTTCTTTCTTGTTTAACAATGAAGTTTATTTCTCCAAAAACAGCTAAAATATAATATCTTCCATATTTCAGGCATCTATTTTGTAGCCATCTTGGTCTAAAAACTCCTGGTTCAGAGGTAATACCTTTTATTATACCAACTAAAACTAGGAAATTATTAAAATATTAAATATTTTTAAAAAGGTGAACACTTGTTAAGAGGTGGGGGGAGGGTTTGGGGTGGGGGAGAGGGAGGAGTTGTTTGTTTCTGGGGTTTGTTCTCTCTCCCCTGCAGAACATATGGATCAGAGAAAAGTTTCTGATGAAGTGCCTCAGAGAAGGTAAAAATACCCTGTAATTTCCAGGAAAATCCTTTGAAATAGCTCATTTAATAATGTAATTAAATGAACAGTAAGGACTTAGCCCTGACTTTAAGATGTACTCATCTACTTTGGTCCCCACCAGATTGCTAGGAGGCAAAACACCTCCTACAGCAAGATTGGAAGACAGAGTAGCTAGAGAAAGATGTTTTTATCTACTGGCTATTAAAAATTCAAGGGTTCACTGAGCTTTACCAATAGAATCTGCAAACAGTGAATAAAGAGTGTCAGGCTTATGGGAAAGACAATTATTTAGAAAGCGCTGCTAGCTCTGGCACATTGCTAAAGGGGAAATTCCAAAAACCAAGCATGCTTAGGTTCAGAACATTTCCATACTAGAAGGTGCTGGGAGGGACAATGTGGGGTATTAGGATGGGCAGTTCTTTAGCTCTGGATCAAATACTATATTCAGAAGCATTTCCATTAAGTAAGTGGGAAAACTTCCCAAGCTGCTGCATGAAAGTTAGCATAAATAAGACTGTACTTGGAGGAATTGTTATTCACAATATCTACCTATACTACATACAGGTTAAGTGCCCCACGTTGGTTACTAAACAGACTGTGGCTACGGGACCTATTAGAACCTCTGGACTGTGTGCAGGGGTGTGCCATTTGAGGTGCCACAAACCTCTTTATGGCACCACAAACTACATGCAATGAACATTAAAATGTGCCCTGCACTGCATATTTGAAGTGTGAGGTTAAAATTTGCTATTAGGATTTCCCAACAGGGAAAAAAAAAACTAAAAAATGGATTAAAAATCAGTGCAACAGACACACAAGTGTGTGCTGGCACAGCCACAGGCTGAGCTCTAGCTGCTGGACAGGATTCCATGCTGCCCAACCTCTGCCACTGCTACTCTAGGCCACCAGGTAAGACTACTGGGACCAGCACTGGGAGGATTTGGGCATAGACAGTTTTCCTGTTGCAAGACAATTTGTCCCAAAATAAAACACATGTGCAAGGGTGTGCACTGCAGCAATTTGTGCCACTGAGAGAGCACACCCCTGCGTGTCTAGACATGGCCCTGGAGGCACTTTTTGGGTATCTACAGGTGTTGGGTTGCTGACCTCCTCTGTCCATCATGGTACAAGTGCCTGCTCTCAGGGTTAAACACTACGGCTGTGCAAAGCTTCGAACCATGCTTCAGACTCAGCAAAGATTTGGATGATCCGGATGCTGAATAAGCATGTCCGAATTGAAGTGTTGGCTGCTTTAGGCTTTCCGAATTGATTCAGAAAAGATACACACACACACACTCACACACACACACACACACACACACACTATACATACACACATAGAAGAAGAAAAATCAGATATTCATAGAAGGGAGTCAGATTATATATATTAGTTATTAGTTATTAATATTATTATACTTAGCTTACATAGAGACAGAAGACAACAGAGAAGGAAGATTCAGATTGAGACTAACACAGAACTCAGAGTCTTTGAAGCAGGAGATACATCATTTTAGGTACACATTACAACATAGAAGAAGAACAAGAAGTACAGTAGTAGTTGTACATTCACAATAATAGAACATCACAGAAGAAGACACCACATATAGTTATTAATAATCAAAAAAGAGTCCAGTGCATACACACAACACAGAGGGAATAACACAGAGGGAATAAAACAGACAACAGAGTCACTCTTCACATTCATAATTCATACTAAATAAACACATCACAGTGGAGAAGATAGACAGACATCACACATTTTTTACATACTTCTTAACACTTATTATTACTGAATCAAACAAAGAAGAGTCCAGTGCACACAAGCAACACAGAGGGAATAAAACACACAACACAAAAGGAGACACACACACACACACACACACACACCTTTTGCAGCACAGGAAAGATTAATATGAAGCATGCTAGAAAGGCAGGTGACAGGTCTGGCAGGGGAGGGAGAGCGGATAGGGGGAGATCTACAGCTTTCCTTTGCTGGCATCCGCTGTGTGGCACACAGGCTGCACTTCATAGTGAGGGATGCCTTGGAGGCGGACAAGGCTGCCAGTGATGGCACCACCACCCGTACTGCTACCAGACAAATGATTTCAAAATGCAGGAAAGTGGTGGGCTACTTCCACCTCAGCATCAAGATGGGCAAGATGCTGTGGGAGAAACAGGCAGACCTGAGCATCCCACAGCACAAAATCATGCAGGATGTGGAGACTCAGTAGAACTCCACACACCTGATGCTTGAGGGGCTGGTGGAGCAACAGAAGGCCATCCATGAGATGGCCTTCTTGGAGAGATCAGGATCAGCAGCCCCCTGAACAGAGCTGAGTGGGGCACCATCTCCCAGATCTTGGTGGTCCTCAAGCCCTTTCTTGAGGCCACCGAGACCCTTAGTGCTGGTGATGCCCTCCTCAGCCAGGTGATCCCCATAGTGAGGGAACTTGAAAACCAAATGGAGAAGTTCCAAGGGATCAATGTACCTGGCTGGGGCAGGCCGCTGTCACCAGATGTACAGGCACTGGTGAGGCGGCTGAAAGAGGGCATCAGGAGACAACTGGATCCCTTGTGGGCCAGTATGGTCCACATAATGGTGGGCATGTGCAACCCAAAGGCGAAGGGGAGCATGTGCACTGGTAGCACCAAAACCCTCAATCACTAGACGCAGGTGCTGGTCAACAAAGACAAGGAGGCCAAAGTGCAGAGGCAAGGAGATGTGGAAGAGGGGGATCCACTTTCCTGTGCCAGCACTCCCAGCACCAGTACTGGTGCCAGAACCAGCACCAGCCAGTCTCCTCCATAACTAGGAGGCTGATGAAGTGAAGTTCATAGGCCCAGCTGTGAAAAGTGGTTTGCATTGTAATTTGTTCCCTCTCAGGATCAGGCCTGAGAGACTGGAGGCAGACTGTTTTTTTGGTGAGGAATGTGGCCCCACAGGTAGTTGGGTATTGTTGTCTTCAATAGATTCTGGTGTGCAGTTTGTGGGTGTACTGAAGATAGTTGTCAGGTTTTGTGTTTTGAGGTATAGGAAGTTGGCTGCAGTTCTGGTGATGAGGTTAGGTGCTTCTTTGAATGTACAAACCACTTTTCAGAGCTGGGCCTATGAACTGCACTCCATCAGCCTCATCAATAGGTACAGAAACTCATGGACTCAATATAGATTAGACAGTGGAATTCTGGCCCACTGCAACCTGCTGGACATCTGACTCCTCAGGTACCTCTGCACTTTTACGTGCACTGCTACATCTCCCTTTGCCCCCACCCCGCACTTCAGCCTGTCCCTCACCCCCTGATGCCTCCATTTCCATTTTCACTGGCTGGGTTTCTTGCCTGCATTGCAGGCCAGGCCAGCCTCTGGCTTCTTTACTGTCCCTTCCAACCAGGACCAACTGCAGGTACTGTCTCAACCTGAAAAATGGTTTTTCAACCCTAAAGCTTCCTAAGATATATATATATTTAAGTACTCCTTTTTTTCCATAATAAATGTATCAACATAAAAACACAAGATAAGTAATCACACACTATGAATAACACCATGTGTGCAACACAAGACAACACAACACTTCTTCTTGCTGTCAATTCCTTTATCAAAAGAAAGGCTCTGTGACAGTTCCCTTTGGATACCTTTGTGGCTGCTGCTGCTATTGGTGTTGAGCCAGCTAACTTATTTTACCTGTTGTCATGTAACGTGGTAGACAGGCCGTCAGGCTGTAGGGGAGGAGGCAGCCTCACTGGGGCACATCGCCGTGTTGTGCGGAGGCCCCAGTGCCAGGAAGGGTGCATCTTAACACACACACAGTGTCACCCGCCCACATCACAAGTTTTTCCTGTCAGCAGCCAGAGGTTCAGGGCCCCAGAAGCCAGACTCTCCCTGCACCTATCTCTTTGACAGCTGGCAGGCTTTGTGACCTGGCAGGGCCTAGTACCCAGGCCTGCAGTAGTTCTTTGCACCCTCCCCTGCATCCTAAGAGACACACACAGAGCTGGCAGGCTTTATGGCCTCGCAAGACCTAGCACCCAGACCTGCAGTAGTTTCACCTCCCCCACCCTGTGCTCCAAAATAGACACAGTTGTACAAGCACCCGCATCACTCACGAGTTTACCTGTTAGCAGGCACAGGTTCAGGGCCCCAGAAGCCAGACTCTTCCTGCACCTATCTCTTTGACATCTGGCAGGCTTTGTGCCCTGGCAGGGCCTAGTTCCCAGGCCTGCAGTAGATTTCACCACCCTGTGCCGAAAGACAGACACAGCTGCACAAGCACCCATGTCATCAGTTTTGCCTGTCAGCAGCTTGAGGTGCAGTTTCCCCCAAACCCATACACCTATCACCTTGAAACTTGGCAGATTTTGTGGCCTTAGCAGGGGCCACCATTTCTGCAGTTTTTACCCCACTGTGGCATAACAAATACACATGGCATGAGTTTTGCTTTCAAGAATTGGGGGTGCAGTTTTCCCCAAACCCCTGCACCTATCTCCTTGAAGCTTGGTAGGCTTCATGCTCTCAGAAGAATCTACCACTTGTAAGTTACATCCAAATCATACAAAAAACATAAAAGTTATATATATTTCATTGATTCCCCATTATACCCTATTGCCCAGTCGAAGCAGAAAACCTATTCAGAGCTCTGAATTGAATTGCTGGCATCTGAATTGGCTGAATCTGAACCAAAATTGAATAGTTCTCTATTCACACAGGCCTATTAAACACTAACTCCTTTGTTTCCCTTGGTATTGTTACAAATGGAGTATTGTTAGAAATGCACAGCTTGCATCTTGCACCTGATAAGAAAGAAACACTGCCAAGGACTTTTTTCCTTGGCCAGCCTTGCCACAGCTCTTCTCATACTAAATCGCAGACTCTCCCCCAGCTTCTCCCTAGCCTTTCTCATGCAGATTACAGAAGCTGGAATTCAACTGACTGTGTCCTTGAAAGGGCGGGGGTTTAAACTCTTGGTGACCTATAGTATTCTCTGAGCATGCTTGATTAGCTGATGCATATTTACCTCTCCGCCCTGCATACTTAAGTAGTTAATTATAATATACATGTGATGGATGTAGTGATGTAACCACATATATGTTTGTATGAAACAGAAATGAGCTGTAAGAGTTCCTGTTTCTGCACACGTGCTCAGGAGGAAAAAGATAAATACAGCCTGCAAAAATTCCTTGGTGGGTTCGGAGTAATCTGAGTTTTTGACTCTGCTCTGACCCTATTTGCAAATACACCTTTTGTGCTGCTAAATGACTGTGTGTCTGAGATTCTTTGCGTGCCTCCAAGAAACAAACTGCAATCTTTTGCATCAGTATCATAAATACACCTTTTCTTAGAAACTTATTAAAGGTATGAGTCCTCTAAGTCATAGTTTATCTGTTCCAGGGCCACATGGTAGACTTCATAATAATCAAGCAAGGTTCACAAGTTCTACAGACATGTTTGCTAAATGATCACACAACTTTTTTATAGTAGTTTTTACTTCTGTAAATTTGTAACTTTAGCATAGACTCACAGCAAAGGACAATACTCAGTTTGAATCTATGATTTTTATTTTCTCTATATGTGAACACAGATTTTGTAAGCTAGGCTGAGCAATATTTGATAAAATTTTCATGGTTGTTTATAAAACCTGTGAAATATAAATTACCTTATTACTGAAGAGCAGAATGTATTGAAACCGTCATTTAAAAGGCACATGAAAGTACTTTTTATAACTTGAAGACTCAAGCAAAATCCATTTGAGAGAAAAAAAATGACTACATGGTTAACACACAGGAGTGTGGCAGGGGAGATCAGAAATTCAGAATTTTGACAATTCTTTGAAAAGGTTTTGGGGAAAAAAATAAGTACCCAAAGCATCAGGAAAGCAGTGTTTCTCACACAACAAAACATTGATAAAAGGCCATAAAAAACAACTTTTTTTTCTCTCAAATTTCATCCAGCTGTAATTCCTATAGCAGTAGATATAGGATATGTAGACTTCTTTCTTGGACCTCTCAAGCATATTTTAAGAAACTTTGCAGCATCAGGACATTGGGCACTGTGATCCTTTCTTGCTTTTCCTGTGGCAAGATAAGGCATTATTTCTGGTGGTTGTGTCAGGGATGACTGTGTAGTTTTGCTAATAGGTTAGGCCAGTGCTGTCCAATGTTTTCTGGTCTTCAGCTGAATGAGCAATACCAAGTCCATCTATTGGCAGGAGCTGGTCTGTGGGTGGCACTGGCTCATCTGGTGCCCAATCCAGCCACATGGAAGTGGCCTGGCTGTGGCTGATGAAGCCACACACAGTCAGGACCCAATTCAACTGCATGGATATGGCTGCATCAGGCCATAGCTCAGTCCAGCCATGAAGAAATATGGCCCAATTCTTCCACACAGGGCTGGCCTAGCCAGGGATGATCCAGATGGATGGGGCTTAGCAACTTGGTGGTCAGGGAGTAGTGCCAATGTTAATTGCCATTTTTCCCCCACCACCAAGTTTTTGGACATGTGAGAAGACCTATAGGCCATATCTGGCCCATGGGGTGGGGTCGATTACCTCTGAGTTAGTCAATATATTTGTATAGGATCATTTGGATAGGGGTTGGAATGTAAGTGGTTTTGGGGCCTGTACTGCTGACCATCTGCACGGAGCTGAATTTCATACATTTGTAGTATATGATCATTGACTGTCTTTCATAGATTTCATAGACATCAGGGCTGGAAGGGACCTCGGGAGATCATCAAGTCTTATTAATAAAAGAACTGAGAAGCCATATGTTCAGAAAGGAGACAAGAATGTTAGAGGAAAATAGTGCCTCAGCAGTGAAGGAAAATATAGATACAGAATAAAAAGGTCACATGAAGTGATGGATCAAAGATAAGTACCACCAGCAGCCAGCCACCAGAAACAGGAATGAATTTAAAAGTTCAGGAAAAGAGTCTGTGGGTGTCAATAAGTAGGCTTATAGGATTCAACAAAGTGAAGTTGCAGCTATTAGTGGAAGACATGTGAAACAATGTATAGATGACAGAAGGCCTTTATATTATGTAAAATAAATTCCTGTACATGTTCCTAATTTCCATTTCTGGGAAATGTTCTCTAAGTCTGCTAAAAGTATTTGAAGCTGAAAAATGAGAGTTTATTCCAAACCAAGCAATTTAGCCTCTAGCATTTTTAGATCCAGAAATGAAATATGGTTAAGTGCAGCATGGAAAGGCTAAAAAAAATACCTGGGAAGGGGGAAGGGAGGAAGGTTAAACAAGTTAAAAAGGGGAAGAAAAGGTACATGGCCCAGGCTTATCAGAAAGCCTTTGGTACTATAATTAGTGCAGACTTAGGCCAGGATGTGGTAGAACAAGTGAAGTCTATATGGAGAGAAGAAAAAGGTTATTTATCTGAAACACTTTCTGGGTAGCAGAAACCCTGTGAAGCAAAATTCTCAGAGGTACTGGTAGGCTTCTGAAGGTGAGGAGAGCTTTCAAACCAAGTTTCTATGCCCTGGATGAATGCTATTGGGACAAGGTTCATCAACTCCAATATTGGGAGTTTCTTGACAAATTTGCAGATGACACAAAATTGGGAAGGATTATGAGCACATTGGAGGACAGGTGCATAACTCAGAAGGATCTTGGCAAATTGGAAAGCAAGACTGCAGCTAACAGGATGAAGTTCAATGCTGAAAAATGCAAGGTGTTCCATGGAAGGAATACATGAAAACACAAATACAAAGTGGGTGACACAAGGATGGATGGCAGCACTGTAGAGAAGGATCTGGGAATCCTGGTATATCACAGACTCAGTGTGAGTCTGAAGTCTGATGTAGTTGCACAAAAGGTGAATGCAGTTTTGGAATACATCAATAGAAGTATTAGGTGAAACATATAGGAAGTGATAGTTTCTCTCTACTTAGCACTGATTAGACCTCATCTAGAGTATTGTGAGAAATTTTGGGCTCCACATTTTAAAAGGGACATGGTGAAGTTCAGAGGTGTGAAGCAAAGATGATAAAGGGCTTGGAAGGTAAGTCATACAAGGAGAGGTTGAGGGATATAAATATGTGTAGCTTGCAGAAAAGGAGCTTAAGAGGGGACATGATAGCAGGCTTCAGATATCTGAAGGGCTGCCATGAAGAAGAGAGAAATCATCTTTTCTCTCACTGCAAAGAGTAGGGCATGGACCAATGGCTTCAAGTTGCAGCAATGTAGGTTTAGACTGGATATCAGGAAAAAACTTCACTGTTAAAACAGCGAGGAAGTGGGATAGATTGCCTGGGGGAAACTGTGGAATCGCCATCATTAGAGACATTTAAGAAGAGACTAGCAAATTGACTGTCAAGAACAACCCAGGGTGGGGGCGGGGGCAGAGGCCTACATCCACGCCCCACCGCACCACTTCAGGGACGGGCCCAATTCCCCCTCCCCCTCTGCTGTTGTGGGGCCATGCCACTGCTGTCTGTCTGGAATGCTGTTGGAGCACTCTGAAACAACCAATCAGAGCGTGAATAAAGCGTTATGGACAGACAAACAGACTAAGGCTTTTATAATATTAGAAGTGGATAAGCATTGTTCAGGAATGATTTAGGAGTAGCTATGCCTATGTTCTACTATGGGAATTTCACATGCTACTTGACTTTCCTGGTTGCCACATGGATCTGGGAAGGATTTTTTCCCCCTTTAACTGCTACACGTCGGATTTTTTTTTCAGCTTCCTTATAAGCATTGGATGTTGCCTGCAGCCAAGGGTGGTGATTTTGATTGGAAAGTTCCAGTATTCCTGCTGGGATATAAACCTGGAGGCTCCTAAGTGGAGGAACTTGCCCTGATATTATATTTGAGGTCAGGAAAAAATTTTATTCCCTGGTCAGATTGGTACAAACTGTGGAGGTCTTACGTTTTATAGTGCAGGGCATAGCCCTCTTCCTTGGATCTCTCGAGCATGTTCTAACAACCTTCTCAGCAACCGGACATTGGTCACCCTGGATCCCCTGCTTTACCTGTGGCAGGTTAGGGTATTACATCTTGTGTTTACATTGGAATTGATTGTGGTTTTGCTAGGAGGTTAGATAATGGATTTATATAGGATGGTTTATGATCCTGCCTCCTAAATGGGGTTGGACTAGATGACCTCTGGAGGTCTCTTCCAGGCCTAATTTTCTATTATTCTATAATTCTGTGGCTGCCCCAGTCTAACTCATCTGTAAAAGATCTAGATAATTAGTAGTAGATGTAATACAGGGAACAAGATTATATTCTTCCCTCACCCCAAAAAGTAAGAAATGGGAGAAAGTAGTGGGTTTTTTTCTCTTCTTTTAGGCATTCTTTACAAGGGTCTTTTAAAGTAGAATGAGAAAAGGTGTGAAATAGGGCAGCCAAAATGATCAGGGGCATGGAGCAGTTGTCAGTCCAGGAGATACTAAAAAGGCTAAGACTTTTCAGTTGTAAAAGGAGAAGGCTAAGGGGGGAATATGATACAGGTCTATAAAATCATGAAGGGTGTGGACCAAGTGAATAGGGAACTGTTGTTCTTAAAGTCCCAGAATATTAGAACTAGTGGGGAACCACTGAAATTAGTAGGGGATAGGTTTAAAACTAACAAGAATAAATATTTTTTTTAATGAAAGGTGCAGTTACCTTGTGGAATTCATTGCCACAGGCAGTGGTAGAAGCAAATAGCATAGACAAGTTCAGAAAGGAAGTAAACTAATTCATGGATGTATTTTCTCTGGCATCTCTAAACCAACAATGGTGGATGCCAGGGAACAGATCACTCTAGTTTTAGCCAGTTCAATGCTCTTCTTCTATCATCCACCTCTGTCACAGTCAAAAACAAGATGCTTGGCTAGATGGACCATTGTTCTGACCCAATATGACACTTCTTATGTTTTTATGTTTTATTCCAAGATATGGCTTCATCTGTTCCAAGGGATGAATGAACATATCAAGGAGAATAGCTTAGACTAGAGAATTCTTTCCTCCCCACAAAAAGTGACTTCATCCTATAAGAAGAACAATAATATACAATTCCAGTTAAAATTGGCTTAAGAAAAGTGAGCACTGAAGTAAAATTTCAGTCATGTACACATTTGATTATATAACCCTCAGGATAGGTCAATACTGGAAAATGTTCTTCAGAAATAAAACTGATACACAGCTCATCCCTGTGATAGAAACCATCTGCCATCTACTGAACATATATGCCATGGAGTTAGTGCCTTAAAACATCAGATTCTACTACATTTTTTCTTAAGATTCCTTTTGTTCCCTAAAGAAGTGGGGTTTCCTTTTCTTCAATGAATCCCAGTCTTAAAAAAGCTAAAAAAAAAAAAGGGTAAGATAGTACCTGGGCATGGGGGTGGGGGTAGGGGGTTGGGGATTTCTATGTCCCAGGGAAATTTTTATTTTCCAGAAATCCCCAGGGAATCTAAATTCATGTTCTCGCATCATATGATAGAAGAATGGGACTGAAAGAGACCTCAGAGGATCATCTAGTCCAAACCCCTGATTTAAGTAGGGTCATCTCAGCGTAAATCATTCCAGATAAACATTTATTTAATCTAAGCTTACAAACTTCAAATATGAATATTCCATAGCCTCTCTAGATAATTTGGTCCAATGCTCAATGACCTTTGTAGTTAGAAAGTTATTCCTAATATTTAGCCTAAATTTCTCGTTATGATTGAAGACCATTATATCTTGCCCACTCTCCTACAGCCACAGAGAAGAGTCTATCGCCATCCTTTTAATGATCACCCCTCAGGTATTGAAAGACTTATGAAATCCCTACTCAGTCTTCTGTTCTTCAGACTAAACTATCTTACTTCTTCCAAACTTTTTGATAAGTCATATTTTCTAGACGTTTAATAAGCTATGCTTTACATTCATGGTATAGTCCACTGTAATCTCCAGATACTTTTTTACAGTATTGCAGTCTACAAAGTCATTCCTCAGTCTGTACTTGTTAATTCAATTGCCTCATGTTAAGTGCAGGACTTTGTACTTATACACAATAAATTTAATTTAAATAAAATTAGACTATTTTTCAAAGTTATTCTGAATTCTTATTCTGTCCTCCAGAGTGTCCATCTCCAGAGTGCCCGTCCGCAATTACCCAGCTTGATGCAATCTGCAAATTTACTAACTGTGCAATCAGTACCATCCTCCAAATCATTAAGTTATTGAACAGTTGAATAGTGCTGGACCCCAGACAGACTCCTGGGAACCCCGCTAGATACCTCCTCCAACCGGTCATCTTACAGTAGTTTCGTTTAGACTACATTTTCTCAGCTTACTAATGAGAATAGCAAGGCCTGTGACACTGTGTTCCATGACAAAGTTCAGGTATATCACATTCACTTTCTGCCTCCAAACACAGATCCTGTCATCCTTGTGCTTTCACATTTGTCATGAGTAAGTTTTGGGATACTTTCAAGATATATAATTTTCCATACAAAATCTTTTCTCTGCAATTGATTAAGATTTTTTTCATGCTATTTTGTAATTCAAAGCTCTAAGGAATGTATATCTACTAGGGCTGTGTGAAATGGCCACATTTCATTTCAATTTCAGATTTGGCTGTTTTGGAGGGACAGTGATTCATTTTGGTGTTTTGGATCACTGTTCCATTTTGATCTGGCCGAATCTGTTTCAGAGTTTCAGCACTGTTTCAGTGATTCAGCCATAGGCTACAATGGGGAATCACTAAAATACCTATTTTTTTTTCATTTCTTGCCTGATTCAGATGAAAATTTCAGGGATGATAGCACCTTCTTGGTCATGAAGCCTGCCAAAATTCAAGGAGATAGGTGCAGGGGGGTTGTAAAACTGCCTCCAACTGTTCAAAGAAAAACTTGTGTCACATGTTTGTCTTAAGGCAGAGCAGGATGAAACCAGCAGGGAGGGTAGCCTCTTCTGAGGCCATGCAGCCCACCAGGTTTCAAGGAGATAGGTATAGAGATTTCTGTGAAACTGCACCTCATTTCTGTGAAACTGTGCAAAGCCAAACTCATGACGTGTGAATTTGTGTGTGTGTTAAGAAAGAATGGGATGAAAATAGCAGGGGCCACTGGCAGTCCCACTAAACCTCCCAATCCTGGGAGTGTGCAGTTTTAGGTCATTCCCAGGGCCTAGGGTTTCCTCCTTCCCCATAGCCCCAGCCCATACATCCTGGCATGGAAGCTCAGCAGGGAGATGCTTTTCCCCTGTTGGCTGGTGATGCTGTGAGTGCTGCCTCCAGCTCTGATAGCAGAGCATTAAATGGTTTAAAAAAAAATGGAAATAGGTGCAGACGGAGTGAGGAGGGTGGCACTCACTCTGTTTGCATGTGTAGCTTGGTGAATCCCAGCAGTGGGAGGTTCAGAACCAAACTTCAGGAACTTTGAGGGCAAATAGAAACCTCAGGAACAGCAGCTACTCCAGCAAACCAAGATCCAAGGAGGTGCAGTGGGGTGTCACAACGTCCCCAGCAATACTGAACACCCTCTCACTGGGAACACTGGTCGGTGGATGGGACAGGTGTTCCCAGGGAACCATAGCCAGATCCTGCCACATCTGGCTGTGTCTTACCCCGTAGGCAAAGGGATCGCAGAGCAACGTCTCCACGTCCTCAGCAAGATGGGAGCCACTGAGGCGCTACCTGCCTGATGCTGGGGTCTGTTGCCTCTGGACCCCAACACGGAAGACATGACCTTGGCCCACATTGGCAGCACCTGTGGTGGAGGAGACTAGCAAGTGGATGTAGTGCTGGCACGGGACAGTGGTTCCCCATCTTCCACATCACCCCAGTTCTGCCCTTCTGTCTCCCTGACTTTGTTTACCAGAACCTCCATCCAGTGATCCAGGGTTTTCCTCGTGCACATGGTTACCTTCACCTTTGTGTCACACATGGCCGCCAGCATGTGGACCATACTGGACCACATCAGATCCAGCCATTTCTTGATGCCCTCCTTCAGCTGCTTCACCAGTGCCTGCACATCTGGTGACTGTGGCTTGCCCCAGTCAGGAACATCGATCCCCTGGAACTTCTGCATTTGGTTCTGAAGCTCCCTCACTATGAGGATCACCTGGCTAAGGAGGGCATTACCAGTGCTGACCATCTCAGTGGCCTTGGGGAATGTCTTGAGGACCATTAGGATATGGGATATCGTATCCCATGTTGGCTTTGTTAAGGGGGCCACTGTTCCCCAAGCAAGGCCTTCTCATAGATAGCCTTCTGTTGCTTGACCAGCCTTTTGTGCATCAGGTATGTGGAGTTCCACTGAGTCTCCACTTCCTGCATGATTTTGTTCTGTGGGACGATCAGCTCTGCCTGTTTGTATCTCAGCATCTTGTCCCCCCTTGATGCACCAGTGGAAGTAGCCTGCCACCTTCCTGCATTTTGAAATGAGCTGGCTGATTGTGATGGCTCCCTCATCAGCAGCCCTGTCCCCCTCCAAGGTGTCTCTGACTATGAGGTGGAACTTGTGTGCCACACAGCGGATGCCAACAAAGTTGGCATCATGGATCACCTTGACCATATTGGCCCTGGTGTTGGTGACCATGAACCCATAGATGAGCTCACCCTTCCAAATGAGCCATCCCTGCACCATGTGGTTCATGGACCCCATGATCTCTGTTGCCATGTGGGATTCATCCATCACCTCCACTTGAAGGAGAGCCTACCAATAGCCTGATTGATGGCACCAGTGCCCTGTGAGGGAGAGTTAACCATGATCTCCAGCCTGGCTATTCCTGATGTCTGAGGTAAAGTGTAAGGCCACCTGCAGACCTGCCTTGCACAGTTCCTCCCTCAAGTACTCCCTGCATGCCTCATACAGGAAGGGCACCACCATTCTATCTGCATGCAGTATGATGGGGCCACAAATTCTGTGAGCCACCTGAACCCTCGCTGCTCAACCAAGGAGAAGGGCTGGTCATCCACAGCAAGCATCTCCCCAATGGTCTGGGTGATCTTGCTCATCTTGGGAACCCCCACCCCCTTTGTCTCTGCCTTTCTCCCACTGTTTCAGGGTGGTCTGCATCTGCTTCTGGGGGACAGGGGCTTTGGAGAAAGAGGTTGACTTCCCTTTGGGCACACTTCCACTGGTACCAGGCTGAGAAGGAGAAAGGGCATGGGGGTGGTGCCTCCTGATATGTATCAGCATCCCGATGGTGCTGAAGTGTTTCTTGTCCTTGCCTCGGTTGGTCTTGCATAAGCAGTGCAGGCAGATAGCATAATAGGGATCATCTGCCACCTCAAAATGATCCCACACTACACTACCCCTTCACTTCTGGGGTGTGGGTACGGATCATGCCTAATCCCTCCCCTCAGCAGGCAGAGGCACAAGAACAGGAAGAACTAACTCAGCTGTGCTACTTGCCTCCACAACCTCAACCTCCTCTGAGGTGCTTTCTGGAGAAGGAGACCTGGGCTCTACGGGAACTCTGAGGGGTGTGGAGCAGAAACTCAAATTCCTCTCCTTCCCCAGACCTCCTCTGGTTATGGCACTGAGCTCCCCTGGTTCCAGATCCAACTCTTCCCCTGGCACTGGAAGGCTCACACTGGGAACAAAAATTGGGGTGGAGGAGACTGTCATGCTGCTGCTTGTCATGCTGCTGGTGCTGGGAGTTATCATTGTTGCTGTGTTACTGGAGGTGGGGCAGGTGCAGACACTACTCCCACCCCATTGCTGCCACTAGCATCAGAAGCCTCATGGCTGCTAAGCAAAAGGGTGCATCTAAGTTTGGGGGTGAGGGGGAGGGACTTGCAGCTCTGACCCTACCCCCTCTAGCCCCTCTTGCTCTCCTGCCAGAAGACCTGACACCTGCCTTTCCAGCACATGTCATGATGTTTGCTGTTCTGGAAAATGTGTGTATGTGTAATATATCTTGTCTGTGTTCTGTGTGTGTGTGTGTGTGTGTTTGTGTGTGTGTGTGTGATATCTTCAATGTGCAATGTATCTTCTATTGAAAAGATGTATCAAATCCTTTCCAAGAAGAGAAACTAGCGAGAGACTGACTAATAGGAAGCCAGCCACTGCAGCCAGCCAGTACCTTTCACACACTGTTGCTTCCAGACAGACAGCTCACAAAAGGCAGAGAAAGGCTTCACAGAGAGCATAATATGCTGTTTCTCTATCCCTCCCCCAGAGCACAGGGATTGGAAGGGACCTCAGGGACAGATTGCAGATGCTGGCCAGCTACAGATGTCAATATCAGAGCAGTCCTTCCCCTGCTTCCCCCTCCCTCTTCTGAGTTTCTGTTTGCCTGCAAGCCCACCTCCGAAACACTGAAACATCTGAAACATTCCAAAATGTTTGGGATAGTTTTGTTTCATTTCAGAGATGTTTTCAAGCCTTCCATTCTGTTTTGCATTCAGTGTTTCAGGCACCAAAACAGGCCAAAACACCTCTAAAATGCAACAGCTGCTGAAATTTCACACAGTCCTAATACCTACCCCTTTTAGGCCTAGTTTCAACTCACTAGACTCCTCAGATCTGAAATGTCAAGGAATCTTCATCCTAAATTTGTTGATCTTTTCAGTAGGTTTGGAGTGTTGTTGCTGTGATGATCCAGGAAATTTCAAGAGGCAGGGTTTTTCGTTACATCATTTCTTGGATCAACTGTATAGCTGAGAAAACTGTTGGAAAGTTTGGTCCACAAAAAAAAAATCACAAAAATCCTTGCCTGTCAACATTCTTTGCAATATGGATGATATCAAAATTAGCCATTTACAATGAAGAATCTATTACATGAAGCAGAAATAGCCCTCCACCTGCATCTGCATCTTCTTTGACTTGAAGGGCAACTGTTGCCTAGAAGCTTGTCCAACAGCTCCCCCACAGCTATATACGGTTGGTCCAAGAAAAGATAGCACAAAGAGCCTTGCCTTGTGCCTTTTTAATAAGCAAGATAAAAATATTAGAGGCTATTAGAGAATATTTTAGATATCCCCCCACACCGTTTTCAACCCAAATAGGTAGGTTAAATGATAGTTTGTGTCACTTGCAAAAGTGGGGAGGAAAAGCACACCTGATGATGGAGTCAGGTATTTATTTAATGCATATTTTTTTATTTACAAAGGCTATAAATACCTTTATACATCTGGCCCTTAGCCCTTTGCAGCAGTGTCTATTACCTTTAAAAATCTAGTGCTTGCAACTCTTTTTGGTTGGTGATCCAGTCCTTATCTCTAGGTAAACAAAGACAATTAATTTGTTTATTCGTACTGTAGAGTGAAACTATTGAAATTGGTATAGGGGATATACAGTAAAATATATTTAGAAGCCCACTTTGTATTGCAGTAATAGTAAAGGACTGTTAACTTACGAAAGCAATATGCCAGAAAATATACTTCACTCAACAGATAGACTTTGAAATATTTTTTTTCAGGATAAAGATATTCATATCTTTTGATCCAATAAGGAAGTATATTCCAGAGTCAAAAAACACACATAAGAAGACTTAGCTTCTTATGGTTCCTTTGATCTGGCTCAGTAGTGTATAGATGGCTATAATTATACAACTTGCAAATTGTTGTGATGTAACTTCAAGGAATGGGAGTGAACACTGACTGTATCATTGGTTTGATTATGGATGATCAGTTGTTTCCTGATTTACTCTCCACTTTTTTCCTCTAATGTAGGCTTGCTAGCAGTGAACATCAATCTTTTCCTGAACATGGATGATCAGTTCTTTCTTGATTTACTCTCCACTTTTTTCCTCTAATGTAGGCTTGCTAGCAGTGAACATCAACCTTAAGGAAGTTCCTGAAGAATTTGTAGGTTCTGAAGTGGCTTCCCATAAATTGCTGACTTGGGAGGAATGGACCTGATGAACTGTTGCAACAAATAACCAAATCTTGGCAATGCCATCTATCCCTCCCATGCTCCTACCTATGACTTGAAGAAATGTATGCTGAGGACCTCCAGTTGGGTTTTCTGGGCCTTCTTTTGCTTCACTGATAACAAATTGATGGCAGTAAAATATTGCCAACAGAACAAAAGTTTAGAATCTTGGAAATGAGCAGGTAAGAAATATGCCTCTGACCTAAATTCTGATTAAACCGCCATGACATCAGGATTCTCATCATAATCCCTTACTGTGGTCTGCATTTTTCCTGAACATATAAACAAAAGTTCTGTTATGATTAAGTTTTAGTCACAGAGAGTATGTCTCACACCAAGAATTTTCTCTGAATTCCTTGGACAATTGATACCAGATCCTCTTTATTGTATGAATATGACCTTAGGCCAAATAAAGTTTTGGATATGCTCAGCTAATTGCCATGAATTTCCCATAATACTGAGGGACTTTTGTGCTGAAATTCCATGCCAGCTGAAATGCAGCATCTTTTGCAAAGACAGAACAATACAATTATAGCAATTAAAGGTAAGAAAAGAAAATAGTTGATAATTGATGCTTTGATATATAACAAGAAATTTTTAAGGACATGTGAGAGAGAGCACATCAGCCTGTGAAGGCATCTTGCTATAGTAGATGCCATTCTACATTCATGGACTAGCCATGTCAGAAAAGAATAGTGATGTTTATGTACACCAGAGGTATCAAATATGTGACTCACAGACCCAACCCATAAGGCTCCTAGTGGGGCTGGGAATTCAGAAGTGGGTGACTGGTGCAGGGTCAAAATAGGCACGTGTCAGTGATTGGTGGGGAGGGGGAAAGTGAGGCTGTTTTGATCCCTATGCTGCTTCTCACCCCTCTCTGCCACCGGGTCTATATTTGGCCATGAAGGCTTCTTGCAATCTAGATTCAGCCTGAGAGTACAGGCAAGTTTGACACTGTTTCTATAAACCAAAAAATATGCAACCATTTTATTTCAAATTTGTTCCAAATCTGAAAAATATGGTACATTTTTCTAAAAATGGAAATCAAACTTTGACATTAAACTGTGCTTTGATGTATATAACATCCTGAAAAAAATGTTAAGCCAAAAGGTGAAAATGCAATCTTTGTCAATTTAGTAAATAATGATTATTTTCTATAACAAAATAAAATATTCTTTAAGAAATGTCTTTCAAAAAAAAGATATACTGCTAATTTTGCACATTTTTAGGAAGAGCTCCTTAATGCTTTCAATGGGGTGACACTGATTGATATTAAGGATCTGCCCTAGAATCAATACAAAAGATGTTGTATTCCATTCCCCTTTTAAATAAATAGATTTTTCCCACAGACTTATGAATAATGCAGTAATATGAATGTCAATATTATAGTAGCCCTAAACAGATTGCAAGTTGCTGCCCTCCATACTACACTCTGGCACTTCGGGCCTAGATAGCTCCAGAAAGATCACCCCATAGAATTTCTGGTCCAAACTTTATTGAGGAGGAGAAAGAGAGGAGCTCCAATGACAATCCTACCCATCAAGAGACTGGGACTGTAAAGAATATTTGATGAACTCCGAGAAGATATATGGAACAGAGCACATGATAAACGAGTGAAATGACTTAGTAGTATCTCATGTAGACACAGCCAGTGATAGTCTTCTTTGAAATCTGTATAGACATTTGGAAGCCGAGAGGATTAGTACTATCCAAAATTTGTCAACCTAGCGTAATGCATGATAAAGGCTGGCATTCATAAGGAAGCGGTAAGGGGTTTAAACACTCTAAAGTATGCAGTGAGGACTAGTTGGATACACTTCAGTGAATATAGTTGTGGCCATATTCATTAAACTGTCAGTGATAGCCTTCAGTAGGTGGTGCCTTTATAGTTCTGTAGCAACCTGATGTTCAAGTATAAGTCAGCCAAAAGAAATGCAGCACACATTTTTTGTTAAAGTAAGAAAAGCAGGTACCTTTTAGTACATACCATCTGAAGCTTCATGACCTAATAATGAAAAAGGATATAGTTTAATATTCTTCTTCATATTTCCCCTATCCCTTGAAAATTAGACCAGGCCTCCTGAATATGTTTTTAGAAATCTATTTCAAGTGATTTATAAATGGCACTGGAATAGGAAAAAATCCTCTATGGATTGTAAAATGTACTGATTGTAACCATATTTTATAATGTGAAGCATTCCCTTCCTTGGAAGGAAAAGCAAGAGCTAATTTAATGCCTATTTCTAAAGTATTTTGTTGTTGTTTTACTTTCTAAGTGGTTCCTTGAATTTTGTTCAAGCCACTAAGGAATCAAAATATGACTATAGCTAATCTTTGAAACTCACATGGAAAGACTGGTAATGGCATCTGGATTTATGTTTTTGGATAGTGGGTTGTTTTCACAAATCACCTTCAGGTTTCTTCAGAAAGAGACAAACCTTTTAAAGTTCTCTCTCTTTGACAACAAGAATGGCTTGATGCCAGGGTGATATTACCCTCGTTTTAAATTAAGCCCTTGCAGTTTGTAAGGCTGCTTGGAACTGCGTGCTCAGAGAAAAGAGGCTCATAACCACACTGGAGATGCTGTGTGAAACAGCAATTTAATGAAAAAAGTTGGAAGATGTTTTGAATGTAGATGAAAGAAGTTGTATTTTTTTAGTGAGTTTTCTTAATGCATAAATATAGAACAGCTTGAATGCACAAAAGAAAAGTTGTGCTTATATATATACAATTTATTTATTGTAAAACATCTTCAGAAAAGGAAAAGGGAAAACAAGAAACTTTAAAAATTTTATTTTATGTTTTTAAATGTGGTTTAAATGAAACATTAGGAAATGGAATCTCTCAGAAATCAAATACATCAAAGAGTTGTAATGATTTGCAGTATATAATCCTGTGGTCCATGTTGGGTTTTTGAGGGTTTTTTAGCTTGATAGAAAAATGAATATACTGTAAAAGTCCTTGTAGACATGCTTTTCCCCCAAAAGGAATCATTTCTAGTGTATGGTGGATAAGTGGAATCTTGCTTTGATATGCATAAAAACATGTTTTTTCATATATATTTTAAAAGCAAGTGACCATGGCTCTGTTTCAGCAAAAAACCCATTGAAGTCTATTTGTGGGTTTAACATTACCTGCATACTTGGTATCTTCCTGAATACACACCTCTCAGCCTCAATAATAATAATAATAATAATAATAAACAAATATAAAACTCAGCATTCTGGGATATACCCTAGCTTGTATTACTTGTCAGTTTCTCAGTGGATAAATTTATAATAAACTAGCCAAAGTACCCATCTTTGTACGGGTTGCAGTAATCAAATGTTAATGTTTTATAAATAAAATATTTTCATTCTATCTTATTTCCCTCTACTAATAAGCTCTGTGTATGTGTTTAGTTTTGTGTCCTATTTTACTTGTGCGATACAGCTTGACACTGTGAGCTTTTGGTCATACCAAAAACCTATAAAAGTTGAACATTTAAATATATTAAACAACTGGATTGTGAGATAAAATTATTTATTTACTTTGTAAGACTTTAGCATAGCACTGAGGATTTCACATCACGTTTTTCTATCCCAGTTTATGACAGTGTTTGACACATTTTTATCAGTGTAGAGCTTCAGGCTAGACAATGTTGCATGTTTTGCTATCCGGTGCCAAGATGAAAAGGTTTTTGCCATTGCCAACTTTGGAACAACCAACGTAGAGTTGGCCATGAGAAAAGCATGTTGAGGCCAACAACTTTGAATGATTGTCTCTGCGCCTTGTTGATGCTCATGGCAAAACTGAGGCAGATTGGGAACTGGAGCCATTTATATTGAAATGGCAGGTCAGAGGGAATGATTGGAATGTGTGTAATGAAGACATCCTGTCCTGTTGCATGGCCAGTCATGATGATGGCTTCAATGACATGTGGCATGAGCTTCTTGACAGCCAATCATGTTCCATTGCAGAGTTCTGCTGGTGACTCTGGATTCCTGAGAAGAATGATGGGTGCACCAATCTTGAGCTCCAGATTGTGTGAAGGCGCACCTGGTAATTTGAGAGAGTTGAGAAATTCTGTTGTGTAGTTGACTTCCTCATTGGTGTCTGGAACAGTGTCCACTGACTTGTATTTTTGCACAGTTCCAGGCAATTGAGAAAAAAGGTCTTTGTTTATGGTACTGACCATGTCAGTTTTGGTGCTAGGATAGCTCTTTAGCATAGTGATGTGCAACATTTGGAAAAACTGCCTCTTTCAGTTTTTGAAGCATTGCAACTGTTTTCCCAATGTTTTTCATTGAGATAGTTCCATCTTGATTCTCAGATCCCATGGCCCCATTTCCCAGTTTGAGCAGGCTTAAAGCAAACTCGCCAGCAGGTGTATCACCTGTTAGACACACTTGCATGTTGGTCATGAGGCTGAGTCGCTGAATGATCTTCCAAATGTATGAAGCTTTGAGGCAAGCCTGCAGTTCATCAGCTCTGGTTCCATGTGGAATGACTGGCAGTATCTGTTGAAAATCCCCAGCCAACACCAGAGTCACTCCTCCCATTGTTTTGTCATTATGGTGAAGAACTTGCAGGCTGTGATCAAAAGCCCCTAAGGCAGCTTTGTGAAACATTGTGCACGCATCCCAGACAATGAGCTGGCACTCCTGCAGGACCTTTGCAAGGTTGCAGGTTGGTACCTCTGCACTTGCCAGATTTAAGGGCAACTTGAAGGCTGAGTGAGCTGTTCTTCCTTCTGTCAACAGTGTAGCAGCAATGCCTGATGATGCCACTATAAGGGTGATCCTGTTTGTCTGCTGGATTTTGGCCAAAAGAAGATTGAGGAGAAAAGTCTTCCCAGTTACACCTGGTATATCTAGAAAGAAGATGCCACCACTCCCATTGAAAAATTCTTGAGTAATCTTCTTGAAGGCTTCTCTTTGATCTGGGACCAGACTTGGCTCATTATCTTGTATGTATTTAGTAAGCTGGTCAATGTTCTAGTTGGTCTCTCTCAAAATTTCATTTATCAGCTCATTATCAGCTCATTATCATTATCTTGTCAGTCAGGAAGCCCACAGGTTTGGGGTCAGAGCCACCCAAATCCTTGATCTTGTCCTCGATGATAATGAGCACTTGATTGAAAATGGCATCACTGTAATCTAGTTCAAGGTTTGGATTTTGCTCTCATGCCTGATGCAAAATATCCTGTGCCAGATTCTCCTTGGAGTTGTTCCATAGTTGTTGAGGATTTGACATGGCACAAGTCTGTAGAATGATGGCAAACAGGTTTTGTGACATCCCTGGTGACTGAGTTGCAGCTGCCTCTTCCAATGTGCTGTTCCAGTGTGTATCATCCTCCAGGAGTCCTCTGAGCTAGCAAGCCTGTTTGTAAGTTTCACAGATTGTAGCATCTACTGTTCAAAAGTCCTCAAATGATGTTGGACCTGTGACCTCATACAGAAGCAGTCTCAGGTAAAAACATTCAAAATTGTTTGGATATACTGTGTACACATGGACAAGTCCATCACTGGCTTCGATGTCTGGCTGGTCTGGCATATTTTGTCCTGCTTTGCAGTGGGCCCACTTCTTGCTGCCAGCATTCCATATGTAGTACCTGGGTACCTGATGATACAACAGTGTCTGAGCAAATTCATCATCCCTTCAGAGATCAAAGAAAGCAGTGAGGGTTGTGTCTTGTGGAACTTGGCCACACTGATGTGCATTTTCCTCAGTGAAGTACAGTCTTTGGCCATTCTCAATGTGTACACTGAGATGAAGCACTGTGGGATATTGCTCATGAACTGGGAAGTTCAGGATCCTCCATATGGCTTCACTGGTGCTGATGTATCTCCCCAATTCATATTGTTGAACCTCATCATGCACAGTCCCATCCCTTGTGAGGCCAAACACAACCATGTCAGATCCTTTGTTGACATACTTTCAGACATATTTGATTGATTTCTCTGAGTGGCAGTACTTAGCATTGATGTGTGGATTTAAGAGTCATAAGAGGAGTGGACAGTATAGAACAATCCGTCTGTTGTCAACTTGAACCCCAGAACTATGAAATTTGATGGCTGTTGTGAATCCACCATCTTCTGGTTTTCTCCAGTGATACAGTGGGTGTCCATCTTGTCCAGTCTGTGTCTCTTTCAGAAGGTTGCATGAGAACCTTTTTGTGCTTTTATTATCTTTCATGCATGATGAGTTTGGATTAATGCTTCCACAAGGACTATGCACCATCTGTGTTTTGACAATGCTGAACAGAAGTGGATGAATTTCTGGATCTGGAAATTCAGCACCGATGATGTCATCCACTTTGTGGACATGAAGTTCATCCTGAAGCCACAGCAGAATGTGAGCATATGGCAGGCCATGCTTTTGCCAGCAGGTGAAGGTAATGTAGAGATCAGTGTGGCACAGTTTCACACATATGTCACGGCATCCTGAGTGTGCTCGTGCATGTAGTGAGGCCCACCTGTGAAACTGGAAGGCAAGATGACCAATTGACCAACATTGGCAGCATCTCCATCATTGTTCATAGCATCCCTGAAGTGAACGTGGTTTTCAACTCTGAGTTTTCTGTGGTTCATTTGAATGAATCTCAACCTTTCTGCTTCAATTTTGACATACAGCAAATTGGTAGAAGAGACCTTTGCATTGCAAGATGTGATTGAAATTTCTAGCTTACAGCATCATGCTGTAGGCATAAAAGTCCATGGCAGAAATCTTCTTTTGAGTTGGCAGCCCCGTTGCTGGGTTTGTTTGTCACAGTTCAAAATGGTAGCCATCATCACCCTGCCAGAAAAATAGTGGATACTGAAGTGCATCATATGATTGGTGTGTCTCAGCAATTCTCTGGAGGGAGTTCTTCCTGCGTTGCAACGCAATGTCTTCATTACCACCTTATTCACCAGCCAGAATGACAGCCACTTCTGACATTGTGGATGCATTGAAGCACCATGCTCATGAGCTGGAGTTTCGTCTGCATGAATGACAACATTATACTCTGGAGTCATCTTCTCCATGGCACACTTGAAACTGTGAACATAGTTGTTTTCTCTGTGGAGCATGTCTTGCAACTACAAGACTACCTATAGGTTGGTTTGAATGACATTGTTGCAATGCTGTTCAGGCTGCTTTATATTCTCACCCATAAAGTAGATCTGCAGGAATTTGGGCTTTTCATTTGGGAGTGGCATCAGATTGTCAATCCAATGATAAACCTGGCTCTGCACTTTAAATGTGGGCATTTAGCCAGATTCTCTGATGTCTTTTGTGGTGCCAAAAGATGTCATTTGGAAGCATGAGTTGTATCTTCTAATGTCACTTTGGAAATGCTGTGCATCTGGAGTGTTGCCTGTCAACAATGTATGAAGGGGCTCAGGAGGATCATTTGGGGCAGTTGAACTTTGCCGCTGTTGCAGCATATCCCTGGAGCTTCTCCTTTCCATCTCATTGCCAGGCAGTGGCTGCAAGAAGTCACCATTTAGCCAATTGCAACCAATGGATCAGAACTGTAATCCAAGGCTGGATTGTAGAAGAACGCAGAGGGTTTTTTTTTCCCCTCCAGGGCTGGTTCCTGGCTGCAGCCATTGCTGCTCTGTTTGTTTCTTGTCTTGTCATGAGCTGTACAGGAGTTTCAGTTGCTCTGTATACAACCATTGCTGTTCTGTTTGTTTGTCATGATGCAACTTGCTGCTCTGGATTCTCAGCTGCTCTGGCTGCAGCTTTTGCAAGTCAATTATTGGCAAGTTTGCTTCTTGTAGATTGCCTTACAAGGAATGCCCCTCAAAACCCTCTAATCAGTCCCTGAGAAGGCCCAGTATGGTTTTCTCCCTGGACCTTCCTTAAGCCCTCACTCCACCTGAGGGTGCTATGAGGTCCTGTTAACCAGCCCCAATCACAGCCCTTAGGGGAATACTCTTAAATGCAGAGCCTTCTCTAGCTGTACCAGTTGACCTTGGCCAGGAGCTTTGAGCTTTGCTAAAGAAAGTTTTGCACATGCAAATTTATTCTGCTTTCTGGGGCTGACCTGTCACAAGGGGTTATGTAGTATAGATCAAACAATCAGTAAATTTTTTTGAGCCAAATCAGAAAAATTGCACCCAGGTGCATGCTCTCAAGGTCCCCTTAGTATGCATGCAAAGTTTCAGGTCTCTAGGTATCATGGTCTTGGAGCTATGGCACTCACACACACACACACACACACACACACACACTTTTATTAGCATAGATTCATTTTCTCTCTCAATTCCCCACAAACCTTACTTAAATGACAACGTTATATACTGCAATTTGTTAGAAATCTGTGATGCGCTTGTATTTCAGTGCATTATCTTCTAAAGTGAAATATTATCTAGTACATTTTAAAATAAACAAAAATAAAAAAGGGGAAATTGGGTTTTTTATTTCCCAATTCTTTATGTCATAACCATCTTCCAAAACAATAACAAGAAAGACTGCATGTATATTAAGACAGCATTTCTTCTTGAATTCAAATAACTCTAAAATGATTCAGTATGAGCATCTGACCCCATCTGTATAAAGTTCATATGGAGTCTGGCTGGGTAGTGACCACACAAGGCTCACTACACTGCATTTAATAAAAGGTACTAAATATTTTCTCTCCACACAGAACAGCATGAGCATGGCCAATGTTCAAGTAGTTTTCCCTATATTGCTTTAATGATGTGCTTCAGTTTTTTGAGACCTCACAGTTGAATCATAAAAGCTTAGCACCACCAGGAAAAAAGTGAAATCAAGGACCACAGAAGGTCAGATTGTAAAACATGGATTTTTGCTACAATTAATATAATTGTATTATTAAGTAAGCTGTGCCTCTGGTGATGTCCAGTTGACCTCCAGTGATAATTAGGTGTTGCATAAAGGCTGCATATACTCATTCCAATAACTGGGGAGAATTCTCCCAGATTTTTTCTCCTTGTAGGAAACTTTACCCAGAGCTTCATGTAGAGACATTCAAATACTGAGGCCCTGATGAGTGGTGAGCTTGTAGTAATAACATTGTGCAGCTGGGCTGGAGGAGAGGGTAAGTTTCCACACATCTCAATGTACTCTGCAAGTTCCCTTAATCTGCCTGGTGACAGATTGCAGCAGTGTATATTGCAGACCTGATTGGCTGACCCAGACTGCACATAGTCAGCCTGTGTTTCCCTGCAGCACAATGTAGGGATTGTGAAGGGGGATATTTTTTGTTCCCCTCACATGAGCAACATAGTCTTCCCAGGGAGGAGGAAGAGGGATGGGGACAATACTGGAGGATTATGTTCTTGTCTGAGAGAAGCCACTGCTTGTACAGAAACTCCTCTGGGAGTGATTTAACCCTGGGGCTAAATACACCCAGTCAAAAAGCCAGAGGCTGAATCAATTCAATCTTTGCAGGTTAGTCTAAACTGCATAGATTGAACCAATAAGCAGGCAAACAAACATACACTTTTGGCTTGAGAAAGGCAGCCACTTGCCTGCAGTGGCCCAGGCCATAAGTTTGGGGGGGAGGTGGGAGAGGCACTGTAGCAAGCAGCTTGAGCCAAAGCTAGCCCGCATACCCTGAAAGGGGGAGTTTGCAGGGGTGGTGCAAAACATCCTGGGATCCATGGGGACTGTGAGTTAACTTGAATATGAAGAGGATCTGGGACAGAAGTTCATTCAACCAATTTAACCTAAATCAGTTAAGTCTGATACTACATTCATCCAGATTTATCTTAAACCAGTTTTGGCCATTTTGGATGTGGTTTATGTGCACTGACCTTCTGTTCTGTTACAGATTAGAACCAGTTTCTGATCACCTATACCAATTTATGTGTAATTTGTGTCTCTACCCTGCCTGTTCCCACATTCTTTTGCTCTTGATGTGTCCATTTTTCCTGTTGGAGAATAAACCTAAACTTCTGTACATTTGTGGTTTCTCTTGGGAGAGTACTAACTCTCCCAGGAAAAAATAAATGTCTGTATGAGTCCTAGATTGACCTAAACAAAGTTACCTCAAAAACAGTGTGCCCAGTCTAAATTAGTTAATCTGAGGAAGCAGACTGACTTATATTGAGATTGGGTTAACCTGATCTCATGTACACCTGCATGCATTCACAGTCCAGCCCCAGTGCTGGAAAATCCTAGCCACTTACCCCAGCCCCTGGGCTTTGGTATTCTCACTTCTCCAGCTGGGTTGTTAACCCCTTTGATCAGACAGCTCCCCCCACAAACCCAACAATCACAACTTGCAGACCCACCAGACCCCATCCCCAATCTCTCCAACCTCTCTCCCCATACTTGCCAACCCCCCTGTACATGGTCTAGCCCTCCATTCTGCCTGCACCTCTACTCCACCCTAGTTACTTATATGGGTTTCCCCATATGGGTTCTGAGAATAATGAATGCCTATATTCATCATTCCTGGTCTCTAAATGGCGTAAAGTAACCTGTGTGAACATAGACCCTCTCTGTAGATTGTTACCTTGATGTGGTAGAGAGGCTCTTGTGTTCCAATGACCCCAAGAATGATGTGGTCTGGATCTCATGCTCCTGGTAGGGCCACCCATGGTGGTAAGGTTGAGGGGGAGGTTCCAGACAAAGAATGATCCAAGCAGTCCTCAATGGCACAGGAGGCAAAGGAAGGCTGTGGCCCCAACAGCTGTGAAGGCAGAAGAAGGCTACAATGGAGAGGTGGCCCCAGTCATCATGGTTCACCAGAGCACTGAGCTCAGCCATAAAGAACATGTGGATCCAACTGCACACTGGAGTCCTCAAGATAAACATTCCACACACAGGCTTCAGTCAGGTCCAAAAGCAATAGAGGGTTGGTGACAGAGGCAGGGCTGTGATACCTGGAGGCACCCAGCCAAAATCTGCATACAGGCAGCAGATGTGTGATGGTTCTCAAGAACCTGTGTCAGGAGAGGGGTGTTCTTTGGCAGCTGCATCTGCAACTGAGTAGCCCTTTTTAGGATACCCTCTGCTCACCCCGATGGGGAGGGGGCTAGAAAAGGTGCCCTCAAAATAGGCTGTCTTATTTCTCTTGGCTGGAAAACTGCACCCAGAGGGATCACCATTCTCGTGATCAAAATAAGAAAAAGCTAAACTTTAGAACCTGAAATGTTAGAACACTCATCGACAATCCAAAGAGTGACTGCCTGGAAAGATGAACTGCCATTGTGGCTTGGGAGTTAGTGAAGCATAACCTTGACATTGTTGATCTCAGCAAAATACAGCTCACCCAGGAGAGATAGTTCAGGGAGGTCAGTGGAGAGAACACCTTCTCCTGGAAAGGGAAACCAAACCACGACCCCCTTATCTACAGAGTTGGTTTCACTGTCAGGAACAAGATTGCTGTTGTGCTCCCCAAACTCCCTTTGGGTGTCAGTGAAAAGCTGATTACCCTTCACCTACACCTCAGCCAAAACCAATGTACCACTGTCATCAGTTCATATGCTCCAACTCTGGGTTCCAACGAAGTCAAGGAAAGTTTCTACTCCGATATCGACAATGCTTGTGCCTCCATCCCCAGGGATGACAAGATCAATCTCCTGGTAAATTTCAATGCTCGGGTTGGATGTGAACATGAAATCGGGAGCAGAACTATTGGCAAGAATGCTGTAGGGAAGGCCAATGCCAACAGTATCCTGTTCCTGATCAAATGCACCCAACACGGCCTGATTGTGATGAACTCTTTTTCTGCCAGAAAGACTGGCTTAAGACCACATGAAGGTATCCAAGGTTGGAGCACTGGCACCTCTTGGATTACATCATCACCCAAGGTAGAGACCTGAGGGATGTGCTTGTCATGGGGGCCATGAAGGGATCTGAAGACTGCTGGATTGACCACTGACTTGCGTGCTCAGTGATGAACATCCATCTGGTGCCAAGACCCAGAAGACAGCCAGGAGATGGCTGAATGTGGCAGTTCTGAAGGACCCTGGACAGCAAGAGGAGTTGCAGGACCAGTTGTATAGTGCACTGGAGCAAGTTTCTACTGCTGATGACATCTCTATCCAGGCACACTGGGAGCAACTCAAGTCCACTGTCCAAGGCACCTGCACCCAAATTATTGGGTTCACATTGCGATGGAACCAGGACTGGTTCAATGCCAATGATGCTCAGATTTGTGATCTACTTGAGCAGAAGTGTGCTGCCTTCATTGCCTGGCAAAGCCACCCATGAACTCAGTGAAAGACAATGGTGTACCATCAGCTGATAGCTGAGATCCAGTGATGCATCCATGACATGAAGAACAACTGGTGGGTGGAGAAGGCGTGTGTGATCCAGGGCTATTCTGACCAACATGACATGTGAAACTTCTTCCAGGCTACCAAGACAATCTATGGATCCCTTTCCATTGGACAAAACCCCCTCTGATCACAGGATAGCTCCCAGCTCCTCAAGGATGATGATGCCATCCATCTTCATTGGAAGAAGCATTTTGAACTCCTCCTTAACCAGTAGTCAACCATATTGGAGGAGAGCCTCCAAGCTGTCCCCCAACATCCTGTGGTAGATTCTCTTGGTGATCCCACCAACCATTGGAGAGATGAAGCAGGCCATCCAACAGATGAAAACCATCAAAGTCTGAGGGCCAGATGGTATACCTGCAGAGGTCTACCATGCTGGTGGATTTAAGTTCACATCATGACTCCACTAGTTTATCGTCTGCCTTTGGGATGAAGAGGACATCCTTGGGGATCTCAAGAATGTGACCATTGTGACCATCTACAAGAAGGGGGACAAATCTGAATGTGGGAACTACAGGGGGATTTCCCTTCCAAGGAGATCCTTCTGGAAACCCAGTGTGGCTTCTGACCATCCTGGCGTACTGCAGACATGTTTTTTGTTGCCAGGCAGCTCCAAGAAAAATGTCAGGAGCAAATTCAAGAACTGGTCCTCATCTTCATTGACCTGACCAAGGCATTCGATTCCTTAAATCATGAAGCTCTGTGGATCATCCTCCAACACCTTGGCTGCCTGCTGACATTTGTCACCATGGTGAGACTCCTGCATGGTGAAATGACCACCACTGTCCTGAGTGGAAGATCTGAAACTTATGCCTTCCACATCCAGACCAGGGTCAAACAAGGTTGCGTGATTGCCCCCACCCTGTTCACCATCTACCTGACCATCATAATTCACCTCATTCAAGATGATCTACCATCTGGCATCAGCATCCAGTATCAACTGGATGGGAAGCTTTAAAATCTTGGGCCCTTCTGGGTAAAAATGAAACTCACTACCAAGGACATCCACAACCTTCAGTTTGCAGATGATTGCTATGTGTTGGTTCACTCTGCACAGGATGTGCAAGTGACCCTAGATCTTTTCAATGCTTTATATAAGAGACTTGGCCTGTCCTTGAACACTGCCAAGACAAAGGTTCTCCACCAACCTCCACTCCCCCCATCCCCCCCAGGACATCTGAACATCCCTCATACTATCTACATAGACGGGGAGGCTCTGGAGTATGTGGAGCACTTTTCATATCTCAGCAGCCACCTCTGTCAATGGGCTACCATCTATGAAGTTGGTAAGACCCTATTAAAAGTCAACTGCATCAGTGCTACCATCCTCAAGCTGCAACAATGTGTTTTCGAAAATAGAGATCTTTAAAAGTTAGCAAAGGTCCTGGTTTATAAGGCTGTTGTGCTGGCCACCCTCCTCTACTGGAACATCTACCGATACCACATTAAGGCCCTTGAGAGCTTTCACCAATGGTGCTTGTGTCGAATCCTGGAGATCAAACGGGATAATCACTGGACCAGCATGAGTGTCCTCCATGAAGCTGTGGCCACCAGAATCAAAGCCTTGCTTTTGTGAAATCAACTCCGATGGATGGGCCACTGCATCTGGATGTCCGAGAACTGCCTCCCTCACCAGATTCTCTTCTCCCAGCTATCCATTGTTCAACATTCAAAGGGCAGCCAAAGGAAACAGTACAAAGACACAGTCAAGGTCACCCTCAAGCACAGAGGCGTTAACACCAATGACTGGGAGGAGCAAGCTGCTGACCATTTGGCATGGTGCTACCTGGTTCACCAAGGCATGTGCCACTTCGAGGTGAAATGACTCGATACTGAGGCAAAATGGTGGCAGCAGAGGAAGGTAACTAACCCAGGACTTCAAATCCTACTACCCTGCACAACAACATGCCCCCATTGCAGAAGAATATGTGCAACCAGAATTGGGCTCCTCAGTCACCTTAGGACCCATCAAGCCTAATAGACATCATCCTCAATTTTGAAAGACTGCCACCACCAGTCTCTAAGTGGCTTAAAGTAAGCTGTGTGAACATTCTACAGCTTGTAAGCTTGTGGCTGTCCAGAAATTCATCAGCTGGGTCAGCAGGGAATAGGGCACATTCTGTTTACCAGGGTGCCCCTTGGGGTTACCAGAAATAATGACCACAAACTGACGGAGAATAGATTTTGGTTATATAAAGAATAAATTCTTTATGGTAAGGCTTGCCAAAATAAGGAATGAGCTTCCAAAAGAGGTGGTGCTTTCCCCTACCTTGGAGGTGTTCAAGAAGAGATTAGACAGGCTGGGGTTACTTAACCCCAGCACTCTTTCCTGCCTGGAACAGGGGGTTGGACCCGATGATCTACCAACCCTAGAAATCCCTTCTGAACCTAGAAATCTATGAAATCTATCTATGAAATCTATGAACCATTCACATAAACCAGGTGTAGTGAATGGCTGTACACACCTGAGAGAAAAGCTTCCAAAACAGCATGTCTATCCATGCCATTAAGGGGCAGCAAGAAAACTGCAGAACTTATTGCTCCTGGGAAGCTTCTGAGTGCATGGTTTAGACATGTGCCCAGTCTGCAGCACATTAATGCATGTGTAGACATGCCCAACGTGCTTTAGTTAATATATTAAATGTAATGCCTCTGGGCATTTATACACATACCTTTTTTTCCCATGATGCACCAGAGATATGGTGGGTTGGAGACTCAGTTAATCAGGTCTGCTCTACGTAAGCTGATGTGCACTGTGCTGCATTACATGCAGTTGTATAAGTGGCAAAAAGTGTGTCAGCATGCACAAAATGGCAGTAGTGTGCTTCTGAATTAATACACCTTTGAGGTGTTTTAGTTCAAAAGCACACTGCTGCCATTTTCTCATTTTCTCATTTTTCTCATTTTCTGCATATTATTGTGCATTAAAATGCCACATTTTACGTGGCATTTTAATGCACATTAATATAGGCCAATGCACATTGCACTGCACGTGTAGACAGACCCATTGAGATGGGCCATGGCAGTCCAAGCTGACTGGTGGTCTGCCTGCCAGCCGGCTTGGTGCTCCTCTGACCAGGCTCAATGTATTGCAGAGGGACTGGCTAGGGCAAAAGAGTGCTTCAATGTGGGGCTAGCTAACTAAGCATCCTCATGCCCCAGCCAACCTGCTCAGCATCTTCTCATGCACTACTGTGCACAAAAAACACTCTGCAGCAAAATAGAACTTATCATTACCTACCCTGATGAAGGATTTTTTAGTGTTGTGCACCTCAAGAAATGCACACATGTCAATGCTGAGCCAGTTACCGAACAGGATGGGCTGCCCTGTCCAGGACAGTTAATTTAGCCACTTGTGCACTAACTGTATTGCATAGCTGCACCCAAAGAGAACCAAATTATTTAGGGAGGTTTTTTTGTATCAATAAGGAGACCAGGCTACCTTAGAAACCAATGCTTTTTATGCATTGCTTTGAAGTAGTCATCTTCACACTACATAGATTAATATAGTCATTTATAGCATGCATGCAGGCTGATTCTGCAATTATTGCTCTGGTCAAAATTCTACTGAATCCAGGGTGAGCTTTAACAGAATGAAGGTTGCAGAGCTGAGGTCATACTTACGTTATATTTCATTCTATGTCGGTATGTCTACACATACCGTTATGGTGCTGTTGTCACTGCACTGTCATGTAGTACTTCTTTTTGGAAGTACTAAAAGATGGTGTAGTAACAGCCAGTACTGTGTTGTGTGTGCTGTACATGGTTATTTTTAGGCACTACATCGCTGTAGGGATGCAGTGTAATGGGGAACTGTGTCACTATAGCAAGATAGCTGCGGCATCATGGGTTTTGCCCATGGACACTATATCACCTTACTATGTTGCTATGGCAATATAGCACTCTATGTAGACAACACACCCTGTGTATATCTTCTCCTAGTAAACAGAAAGGTAGTAGGCCCCAGGGACTACAGAATAGCTTGTATCCAAGTTCTGTGAAATAACAACAGGTATCATCCAGCAGGTATCTCACAAGAACGATTGCACATAACTTAATATGTCCTTTTTTCTGTGTACTTGTCACATGTTACCAATTAACTAAGAAGTATTTGGAATAAATTTACTATTGTTAAAGTGCATAAATTTTCAGGAAACTAGACTCAACACAGCACATACTAAATTAATACTCTCAACATTCCTCTTAACCCCACAAAATTGCAATGACAGCTGTGCCCTGTTATACCCTGGCAGTAATTTTTCCAGGTAGAAATAGCAATTTAAACCAAAATCACAAATATGAAGGCATGCTCATATGCACTGCCATAAAGTAGCATGAACACTGAGGGCAATGACTACAATAAAATAAGATTTCTTAAAATTATGTATTGTGAATACCAGCCTTTTCATTGTTCTTTGTAAGCAATATGTATCTGTTTCTGTAACTTTATTAATCCCATTTTGCATATGAATGTATTAACTGTTACTTTGCTAAAAATGTCATGCAATTCTGTATCCTAGATAGATGTATGGATTTTGGTACCTCTTAGTTTAACGAATAATTATTTTTGTTTGTTAAAGCCTGGGCACCAAATCACTGGAAAAAAAGGTGGAATTGGAGACAATATAGGGAAAGTAAAACAACCCTCCCCACCCCCGTGTCAGTCCTAAAGTTATTACTGATAGTTCATAACCATCACTCTATTGCAAGTGGGAACCTAAGTTTGAAGAACTTTTTTTTCCTACAGAGAGCATTAGCAGAGAGGAACAGGAGAGAGAGGAGGAATATATTATAAAACCAAGTGAACAACCTATGGTGAATAAAACCAAAGGCCAAAAATAAAACTAACTGCTAAACAAAGGCATTTGTAATTTAACTTGATAACCAGTGTCATGTGACTGAATGGCTGTGAAATTAGGCTGTAGAATTTATGCACGTTAAGTCAGAACCCAGGTCTCTTCCTGCATAGTCAGCGTCTTTATTATGCTCTGGGTTGTCATGTCTGCCATGTTTTTATTTTTATTGCCCATCTGTTCGAAGTGAAGTGTTATTGTTAATTCAGGGTTTTTGGTTGTAGTCATGTTGATCTAGTGACATAGGCAGGCAAGGTTCTTTGGGTAGATGTGATATCTTTTATTAGACAAACTGAGTAGCTTGGAAAAAGGTTCTTTGCAAGCTTTCAGTTGCAATTACCCTTCTTCAGGCATAGGAAGTCTGCTGTTCTGATAATGATTCTGTTAATGCATGCATGTAACTTGAAGTCAACATACTGTCTGCATAAAAGTGCAGACCCTCAGCTGGAATAAAGTAAAGCAACAGTGATTTCTGTTTGCTGAGGATGAGGACCAAGGACTGACCTCCTGCAGTAGAAAATAAGTAAATAGCTTAAGAAAAAATTATAAGGTTACTTTTGTTGACCCTAAAGCAAACTGGAGAGGGGCAGATATACATATAAAGTAGTATCAAATACATTTTGGAAAGAAATTTTTGTATAGCTGATCTTTTTAGACTCAGAGTTAGGATTCTTATCCAATCTGAAAAAAATCAGGCAACTTACTTCAAATATAGATTGAGGATAAAAAATGTAGTTGCTACATTTTAAATATTTCTTTACATTTTAGATGAAATCTGGCGGCAATTAAATCAATAAGTGTTTTGCCAGTGATTTAAGTAGGGTCAGTATTTATTCCCTTGCTATAGGATGCAAAAAAGGATTCACAGGACCTGGCTTAGGTAGCTTAGTTTGAGCTGCCTAAACCTGAACTAGAAGCAGAGCATGCAAAAGTGACACAAGGTTACTTAGGGGTGGGAAAGGTTGTTGGCTGGTCTGCAGGATGGGCTGCCCTGTCCAGGACAGTGAATGAAAGGGATAAAGATACCCTAATTGGGGTCAGAGGAGGTGGCAGGGTGTGGTAAGAACAACACAGGCTTGGGGCTGTGGTAAGTGGCTGGACTTTTCCAGCCCTGGGGATATGCTATATGAAGGTGTTTGCTAGGTCAGGTTAAACTCTTGCTAGATAGGGTTAACCCTTTAACAATTTAAAGTTAGTTTACCACTGACATGCACTAACTTTTAGATCATGAGTACTGTTTTTAGGGTGATCTAAACCTTGCAAATGCTTGCACACCAGGGCATTTAGATCAACCTATGCTTGGTTATGTTGATCCAAATGTAATGCTTTATATACCTATAAAGTGTAAATCATTGAAGCCATCTCTGATGCCACTCCATGTAGCCCAACTTTAGTAATAGAGAAACTTATGGGGTGGTTCCAGTGGCAGATTTACTGTGAAACAAACTGTGTAGTGGCACAGGGTCCCCAATGACAGGGGCCCCATTGCTGACACCACCACAGCTGCTTGCGGGGGGGTCAGCCCCCAGCCAGAGAGCCTCCCACATTTTGTTTGTGGCTCTCCCTCCCATACAGTGGGTTGTGGGCTTCTTCAGGCATTCCAGCATTCAGGCATTTAGGCATTCTGGCCCTACTAACTGTAAATCTACCAGTGGTGGTTCATACTAAACTCTAGAAACCCAAAGCTGGTACATGGCCCATTAGGGCTATTGCAAGTAGCTGTGCAGCTGGGAGTAACATAGAATCAGGTCCACAAACAGCAAGTAGCAAACAGTGACATAACAAAGGAGGTGGGGTGAATAGGGTGACCACCCCAGGCACTAAAGTGAAGGGGCACCAACAGGCACTGAGCGCCTGGGGCAGGACATGGGACAGAGCCACAAACGGCTCATTTGGGGTGGGGGTGGGGGGTGGAACTTCTGCTATGGGTTTTGCCCTGGGCTCCAACCTTTGTTGCTATGGCACTGGTAGCACAGGCAACACCTAAGTGGGAGCTGAGCTTAGCTGAGAATACGCATGATTGAGTCCAAAGTCAGTGTAAAAAGTCATTTTGGTTTTGTAGGATTTTATACTCATCTTTTACCACAATGTACAAGATCAGACCGTTCCTTTTAAATTAACCGTTCTTTGAGTATTTATCTGTAACTTTTACTGAAATTTTACATTTTCTTACTGTGAAAAGGTAACAAGTTATACAATGTATGTCTTTAAGTATCATATAATCCTGCCTACCATTATAAAATAATCAAACCTGCAAATCCATAGGGTTTTTTTATATCTATGTTGCTTTACAGGTTTCTATTGATGTAGTTTGTTGCTAAACATATACAATAACTGATACCCTGCCTAGGTCTGTCATTAATCAATATATTATTACATAGCTTAGGCGACTAAACTATGAAATTTAACAATTTAGATAAAAGTCTTTAATAGGGTTATCAATTAATTGCTGTTAATGTGCACGGTTAATGCAAGAACCAATTAACACATACATTTTTTTTTAATGCATTAAATTCATAGACATCATCAGATTTCATAGACATCAGGGCTGGAAGGGACCTCGGGAGATCATTGAGTCCAGCCCCCTGCCCAAGGGGCAGGAAGTCAGCTAGGGTTATAGGATCCCAGCAAGATAAGCATCCACTTTACTCTTGAAGGTGTTCAATGTAGGTGCTTGAACCACCTCCGCTGGCAGACTGTTCCAGACCTTGGGGGCTCGGACAGTAAAGAAATTCTTCCTTATGTCCAGCCTGAAAAGGTCTTGCAGGAGATTGTGACCATTCGACCTCGTCATCCCTTGGGGCGCTCTGGTGAACAAACGTTCCCCCAGATCCTGGTGGTCACCCCTGATAAACTTATACGTGGCCATCAGATCACCCCTGAGCCTATGCTTTTCTAGGCTAAAGAGTCCCACGGCTCTCAGCCTCTCAACGTAAGATCTGTTTTCCTGACCTCTGATCATGCGCGCGGCTCTCCTCTGGACTCTCTCAAGCTTCTCCACATCCTTTTTGAATTGTGGAGCCCAAAACTGGACACAGTACTCCAGCTGCGGCCTCACCAAGGCTGAGTACAAGGGGAGAATGACGTCCCGGGATTTGCTCAAGAAGCATCTATGGATGCAAGACAGCATTTTGGTCGCTTTATTAGCCGCAGCATCGCATTGTAGGCTCATGTTCATCTTGTGGTCAATGATGACCCCCAAGTCTCTTTCTTCTGTAGTGCTATCCAATGTAGCACTGCCGAGCCTCTAAGGATGCTGCAGGTTTTTCCTCCCAAGGTGGAGAACCTTGCATTTTTTGGTGTTAAACACCATCAGGTTCTCATCCACCCATTTGCTGAGCTTGTCCATGTCAGCCTGGATCACTCGCCTATTTTCTGGCATGGATGCTTTGCCCCAAAGTTTGGTGTCATCGGTGAACTTGGCCAGTCCACTCCTGACTCCAGTGTCCACATCATTAATGAAGATGTTGAACAGGATGGGTCCAAGGACAGAGCCTTGAGGAACCCCACTGGTCACAAGGCACCACGATGAGTGACTGCCATCAATCACAACCCTCTGGGTCTGACCACGGAGCCAATTTCCCAGCCAGTGGATCGTGGTGGAGCCAAGGCCACAACTGGGCAGTTTGGCCAAGAGGTGATCATGGGATACCAGATCAAAAGCTTTTTTGAAGTCAAGATATATGACATCAATCTCTTCTCCCTGGTCCAGGTGATAGGTCACCTGGTCATAGAAGGAAATGAGATTGGTCAAACAAGACCTACCCACAACAAACCTCTGCTGGCTATCCCTTAGGATGTTAGCCTGGGCCGGTCCATCAAGGATGGCCTCCTTAATAAACTTTTCTAAGATCTTCCCCAGGATAGAAGTCAGGCTAATGGGCCTATAGTTAGCTGGATCCACTCTCCTCCCTTTCTTGAAGATTGGCACCACATTGGCATTCTTCCAGTCTTCGGGCACTACATCAGAGCACCAGGAGTTTTCAAAGATCCGTGCCAGGGACTGGGCTATGATGCTCGCCAGATCCTTGAGTACCCTGGGGTGCAGATTGTCAGGGCTGACTGACTTGAAGGTATCCAGCTTCTCAAGATGTTCCTTCACGAGGTCAGCATTTATGGAGGGTAGGGGATCCCCATCACCCGGATCTCCCTGTCCCATTGCAGGCATGGGCGTCCCATGGGACTGATGAAAGACTGACGCAAAGTACCTATTTAATAGTTTGGCTTTTTCCTGGGCATCAGTTGTCAGTTGCCCCATCTGGTTTAGCAGGGGTCCAACATTGCCCTTGCTTTTCCTCCGGCTCCGCACATATCTGAAAAAGGACTTTTTGTTGTCCTTGATGCTTGAAGCTAGTTGGAGTTCAGTTGCAGCCTTGGCTTTCCTGGTTTGCTCCCTGCAGGACCAGACCAGTGCAGAATAATCCTCCTTGGAGGTGAATCCCATCCTCCATCCTTTGTAGGCTTTCCTTTTTAGCCACCAGGAGGTCCACTAGGTCCCTGGAGAGCCAGGAGGGCTGCTGTGCCTTCTTGCTGCCTTTCCTCCGTGTTGGAATAGATTTAGCTTGTGAACTGAGGATCGCTTCCTTGGGAAGCAACCACTCTTCTTGAACTCCCATCTCCCTGGGGTCATGGTCCCTAAGGGCCTGACCAACAAGCCTCTTGAGCTTGTCAAAGTCAGCTTTTCTGAAGTCAAGGACTTCTGTGTTGCTGACTGACTTGCCAGCTTTACGGCGGATGGTGAAGGTGATCAGCTCATGATCACTGTCACACAGCTTCCCATCGATCACTAGGTTGCCAATTAGGTCCTCCCCACATAGCCAGTACCAGGTCAAGCAGTGCTTTGCCTCTTGTTGGCCCATAGACTTCTTGAGTCAGGTAGAGGTCTTCCACGCACGAGAGAAAGCTTTGCAACAGCTCGGATTTTGCTGAGTGATCTTCCCACGAGATGTCCAGGTAATTGAAGTCACCCATGACAACCAAGGTCCTGAAGCAAGCTGCCTCAGTTAAGTGTGCATGAGGTTTTGGAGCCCACACCCAGGTTTCTTTCCACTGCCATTATAGGGCATTCTGGGTGCAGGCTCCAGGCTGCTGCAGCAGGATGGCTGGGGTGGGGGAGGAGTGCATGCACACACGAGATGCACCGACATATTGGTTGCTGCCATATCAAGATGCCATTTGCAGGTGTGCAGCTGAATCATGTGCATGGCCAGGAATACTGCCTATCAGCATGTAGAGTAGCACACATCGGAAAAATCTTGGAGGGGGGGAGGTGGGAGGGGTAGATTTTGGCCCCCACAGTGAGAGAGGCAGTGAGGCAGGGGTGAGTCATGGGACAGAGCTGTGGGAGGCTCATCCAGGGGCACAGGGGATGAGGGTGCTTCCCTGCCACTGCATGCACCCCCAGGGGAGGCATGGGGGGCATGTGTCCCCCAGATTTGTGCATGGGGAAGAGATGAGCTGGTACTCTGCACCCTGCTGCCTTTGCCTCTGGAGGCATGTGACAGCATGTTGTGCCTCCCGCTGCTGGGTGGGTAGGGGGCACAGTGCAGCCAGTGAACAGCTACCAGGGAAAAGGCAGCATGCACCAGAGCCCTAGCCCACAGAAGGCACCTGTCTCTTGGCACTGTGCACAAATCTGGGGGGCACATGCCCCCCATGCCTCCCCAGACATATGTGCAGTGATGTGGAGCTGCCCCCCCCACGCCCCTGGATGAGCCTCCCACACCCAACCCTGGACCCAGGGTCCTATTCAGTCCAGCCCCTGGCCCACTCTGCCCTTTCATCATGGGGACCTCAATCTACTCCCCACCTCTTCCCCTCCAGTCTCTTACCACTGAGATTGATGTCATATATCTTGACTTCAAAAAAGCCTTTGATCTGGTATCCCATGATCACCTCATGGCCAAAATGGCCAGTTGTGGCCTTGGCTCCACCACGATCTGCTGGCTAGGAAACTGGCTCTGTGGTCAGACCCAGAGGGTTGTAATTAATGGCAGTCACTCATCGTGGTGCCCTGTGACCAGTGGGGTCCCTCAAGGCTCTGTCCTTGGACCCATCCTGTTAAACATCTTCATTAATGATGTGGACATTGGAGACAGGAGTGGACTGGCCAAGTTCGCCGATGACACCAAACTTTGGGGCAAAGCATCCATGCCAGAAGATAGGTGGGTGATCCAGGCTGACCTGGACAAGCTCAGCAAATGGGTGGATGAGAACCTGATGGTGTTTAACACCAAAAAATGCAAGGTTCTCCACCTAGGGAAGAAAAACCTGCAGCATCCTTAGAGGCTCGGCAGTGCTACATTGGATAGCACTACAGAAGAAAGAGACTTGGGGGTCATCATTGACCACAAGATGAACATGAGCCTGCAATGCGATGCTGCGGCTAATAAAGCGACCAAAATGCTGTCTTGCATCCATAGATGCTTCTTGAGCAAATCCCGGGACATCATGCTCCCCTTGTACTCAGCCTTGGTGAGGCCACAGCTGGAGTACTGTGTCCAGTTTTGGGCTCCACAATTCAAAAAGGATGTGGAGAAGCTTGAGAGAGTCCAGAGGAGAGCCGCGCGCATGATCAGAGGTCAGGAAAACAGATCTTACAATGACAGGCTGAGAGCCATGGGACTCTTTAGCCTGGAAAAGCGTAGGCTCAGGGGTGATCTGATGGCCACGTATAAGTTTATCAAGGGTGACCACCAGGATCTGGGGGAATGTTTGTTCACCAGAGCACCCCAAGGGATGACGAGGTCGAACAGTCACAAACTCCTGCAAGACCATTTCAGGCTGGACATAAGGAAGAATTTCTTTCCTGTCCGAGCCCCCAAGGTCTGGAACAGTCTGCCAGCGGAGGTGGTTCAAGCACCTACATTGAACACCTTCAAGAGTAAATTGGATGCTTATCTTGCTGGGGTCCTATGACCCCGGCTGACTTCCTGCCCCTTGGGCAGGGGGCTGGACTCAATGATCTCCCTAGGTCCCTTCCAGCCCTAATGTCTATGTAATGTCTAGGAAACCTGCTGGGTGCTGCTGTACACCCTGCCAGGCTGCATTCCTGTAGGGTTACCATATTTCTAGTTTCAAAAAAGAGGAAACCGGTGTATGTTTGTTCGTGTGTGTGGTGGGCGGGAGGGGCAGTAATATGATCTACACCCTGCCCCTCACTCCCAAGCCACCACCCACACCAGCTCTGCTGCTGCCCCTCACTCCTGATTCACAGTATTCCAGATCCTGCCAGGGCATATGGGAAGCCCCCCACACCTTCAAAAATCCTCCCCCACACACCTCACACCCACCCACCCACAACCACACAAAGTACTTGCATAATTATGCATACTTCTGAGGTTTTTTGCACATAATTTTGAGTTTTTAGCTGTGCAATTAAAATCATGATTAATTGTGACTATTTTTTTCATCGTGCAATTAATCGCAATCAATTTTTAAAATCATTTGACAGCCATAGTCTTTAATAAAATCTAAACAGCAAAAAATCAAAAGTGGATAAGTAATCTATGGAGGTTACTTATCTAAGATTTATGGTAAAGAAAGTTTTTTTTTCTGGCTATTTAGCACAGAAACCAGGTTTCCCAAAAAGATTCTCTCTTAGCTCCTTACTCAGAGGCATCTCTTTTCTTCTAGGAAAAAAAAAAAAAAGAGATTAGTTTTTCTAAATCCAGGCTGCTTTTTAATGCTAGAGGAATTGAATGTGAGTCACTAGTTATCTTGTGATTAGATAAAAGTGCCTCTACTCACTGGAAAATTTAGATTACATCTTAAAATGTATTATGTCTTTTTTTCTTCTCCATTTGAAGTTAAAAAATATGATTTACTCTTCTGAAGCCTTATAGCATCTTCAAAAAAAACTAACAGTACCAACTGAATAGGAACATAAGCATTTCAGGCTAAAAGAATACCTGCTATTCCAGGGGTTTACAACCTTTTTAAAGCAGGGTACACCTTTTAGTGGGCACCACTTTGGGGAGGAGGTGCTGACAGATGGCCAAACTTGAAGCCTGAGGTGTGGGGAGCTCACATGCAGCAGCTGCCACCATCTATACATTTGACACCATTGCTGTGTGCTGGGGGAGGGTCAGAATGTTGACATCCAGCAGCACGCAAAACCGTTGGCGCAGAGAAGCGGGGATACTTGGGCAGAGGAAAGTAGTGCACAGCACCCAGCAGCAGCATGGACTGATAGATGGCGATGGTGGTTCCATCCCCCATGCTGCCAATTCCCAGGTACCCCTGCTTCTCTGCACTGCTGGCTTCACTTCCAGCTGGCCATCAGCAACCTCCCTTGCATCAAGGCTGGTGGATGTGAAGCCAGCAGCATGGCGAAACAGAGGTACTTGGGCACAGGGAAGTGGGGCCCGGTGCATGGTGGCAATGCAGAGTGATGGATGGAGGCAGCAGCCCTACCCCCTGCACGCCGCTTCCCAAGTACCCCCACTTCTTTGCACTACTGCAGCATACCCGCTGCAGTCTTCCCAAGTACCCCCAAGGGTACACATACTCCCAGTTGACAACCCCTGTGCTATGCAATTAATTTGGCTTTATTGGCACTTTTGCTACATGCATTGCTAAATGCAAAAAAACCAAAATATTGGTGTACAGTCATAGCATGTCATATAATTAAATAGCCCAGCTAAATGTAGAGTTATGGCCATGACTTTTCCCAGTCCATTTTGGCATATTGTGGTGTGTGCTGAAAGTACTAGTATTAATAAGTTGAAATGTAGTCCTCCAAGAGAGTGTTAGTTCATTATTATATATTATTATGATAGTAATATGCTAAAACTTAGAGTTTAGTATTGTATTAGATGTGGCTGTTACTTAACCAATTTCTTTAGTGATAAGTCAATCAAAATTTAGTTCCCAATTCAAATTTGTAAGGCTGAACATTTAGCATGAAAGTCAGGCTTATGATTTGGCAAGATGGGCTAACCAGAAAGCACATTGCATAGACCACTGGTTTTCAAGCTGTTTTCTATGGAATCCCAGGGGTTCTACAATGGGTCATTTGGGATTTTATGAAGAGGCTGAGGTCAGTGGCAGATCAGGCCAGAAGCCAGTTCACCACCTTAGCTAGGCCAGGTCACCTGGCTCCACATCAGTCTTTAGGATAGGGGTAGGGGTTGTTCACTGGCAAAAGAAATTACATGAAAGGGTTTTGTAACTTTAGCAAATTTGAAAACCACTGGCATAGATAGTCAAATAATCCAGTTTTCTTCTCTGTGCAGCAGTGCAAACTTTAAGAGTCTCCTTTCCCTGCTACTCTGAACTTTGTGTGTTCTTTCACCTGCTTGATAGTTTTAAGCACCAGCTGAAGAAAAATTGAACAGGTCTGGAACAGGGATTGTAAAGTTACCAGCGGAATAGAATTCTCATTTCTTGAGTGTGGTAAATCATATCGAATGGGCTAACTGAAGTTTCATTATTGTGTGTATTACTATTATTCATAAACATTTCTTCATGTATCAAGGCCATTATCATCAAATAGTTTCACCATGAAATGCATTTCTTATCAAAAGGACATTATACTTTGTAATATCATCAAGTTGTGTTATTTCTCTCCTCACTGGATGTGTCTACACATGCAAGTAATGGGGGATCAGTTTACTGTAGAGTAAATGACTCTAAAGTAAACTAACCCAGGCAGGTGTTTAAACATAAACAATTTTGGAAGAAGATTTGCTTCTCATGGCAGCAATCTGCTCCCATTCCCACTGACCCTGTGCCAGCCCTCCACAGCAGCTAAGGGATGCTCTAGGCTGGCAGGAAGCACAGGGCAAGGAGACAGCATTCTCCTGGCAGGGGAGGGGACATTGCTTCCTGCCTATGGGGGGCTGCCTGCTTTTGGGGGGAAAATGTCTCCCTGCCCCAGGAGCAGGGAGCTCCTGTCCCAGGTCCCTGATCAGCGTTAGGAAATTTGGAAAGAGCTGCAGGGGAAACACCTGCAGGTCCTAGCCCCCTGCCCTGATCCACTGGTGGGGCAGCTAGCAGAGAGGCCCCATCTGGGTGGGAATTCCCTGCCCAGCCAGGAACTCACTGCTAGCTGCTCTACTGGTGGATGGGGCAGGGGGTTGGGACCTGCTCCTCCCCTGAAGTTCTTTTCAAGCCCCACACCTCGATCACCCAACTGGGGCACAGGGCTAGGACCTGCTCCTGAATAGGACAGTTCCCAGCCCCCACTCCGTGATCATGGGGCAGGGACTGGAGAGACTGTTTATTGCCCATCTCCACAATTATGAAGCTGGAAAGGAAACAGACTCCCAAGCCCCTACTCTGCAATTGCTGATCTGGACCAGGGATATCTTTCTGTCCTAGCTCGAGCTCCATGGTCATGAGGCTTGGCCTGGGACATAAGGATTTCCCAGGCTCTGCTTTGCAATTGTTGGGTCAGCACAGGGATATTATTATCCCCCAGCACCAGCTCCACAATCACAGGTCCAGCACTGGGAAAGAGATGGTCCTGTGATTGTGGAGGGCCATCTCTTAGTCCAAGTCCTATGATGGTAGGGCCCAGTCTGGTAGATCCTTCTCTCCCAGCTCCAGCTCTGTGATTGTGAGGCCAGCACTGGGAGACAAGGATCTCCCAGTCCTGGTTCTGTGATCATAGAGCTTGGGGTGGGACAGAAGGATCTCCCAGACCAGGTCTCATGACTGCAGGACTGAGGCTGGAAAATAAGGATCTCCCAGGCCCTGGCCCCGTGATTGTGGACCAGGGGCTGGGATGTCCCCCAACCCTGGCAGCATGGCAATTATCCCTGCCCCCTAGCAACATGCAGCTCCTGGGGGCAGGGAGCAATCTCCTTCCCCCTGTTGCCCTAGCCCCCTCCTGCCCTGGTGAACCAGGAGTACATTACCTTCCAGTCAGGGGTTTACACATCCAGTACTTTGTAGTGACTAATCACGGGTAAATTTGCTACTTTATTTGCAGTTAGTAAATTTACTTGTAATTAGAGCCTATTACTGAACAGTAAGCATCTGCACATGTAGACATGGACACTTACTGTGCAGTAATTAAATCTACTGTGCAGAAAAGTGTCTTGTGTAGATGCACTTGCTGTCATGATACCAATACTTACATATTTTCATGCTGGATTACATGTATAGATGCACTTATATGCACTTACTGTCATGATATAGCAAAATGTACATATTTTCATGCTGGCTCTTTAGTTATTATTTGGAATCATCATAGATATTACATGACAAAAGCTCATGTATATGAAGTAATTTCTTGGTATACTTTTAGCAGAGTAATGACTCTGCTCAAGTCATGCTGATATAACTCTATGTGAACAGACTCTTCTGGAATAAACATGATTTATTCTAGGAATAATTACTCGACTTCCAAATAATACAATTAATTGTCATCCAGAATAGTGTCCACACAGGGGAGTTATACAGCACGGTTATTGTGGCATAATTATTCCTTTATAGCTATGCCATGAAATTTTCCTGTGTAAACTCTTACTATGTTTGACCTCATTTGCATAGTCACTCCCATGGTAGTAACAAGATACCTGTCTTTCCATTAGTAAGTTCTGTTCTTCATCTTCTGTGTCCATGGATTAGATGTTTATGGGGATATTTATCAGAAACAATGTACACAATCCAATTAAGAGAGAACACATTCTGGTTTCCTATTTTTCTTCTATACCATCTTTTACAATAGTTTTTGAATGATCTTTTTGTCTTTTTTCTTCTTTCTGCCCTATTTTTTCTCTTCAATTTAATGCTCCCATTCACTTAAAGCTCTCCCCAGGCTCAGATGCTTACAAATTTATTTAAAAAATGATCTGGTTAGCCAGCCAACATTTCCTCAAACATCTCAGCTCCCATTAATATAATCTTCTGTCAGATTTTTACTGCATTTGATTGATGCACGCTGAAGTAGGAATTGGAATAAAATAGAGAGATTACACAAAACCAAAATAAACATATTTTAAAGATACAAATTTGCAAATTGGGAAGTAAAACTTATGCATTTATATTTTCTGTTAAGAAATCAGCCAGAGGTGACCTATCTGGGTACATAATCTGTTCTGGTGCTGATCCCCATGTTCTACTGCTTTAAACCATTTGATCCAGAGGGAGTGTCTACACATGCTCTTTAATGCACATTAGCTATTTTTATGTGTATTAAAGCATCATTAAAGCGTCACTAAAACAACCCTGCTATATAGTTAATGTGCATTAAAAGAGGATAATGAACATTAAGCATCACTTAAAAACTGTGGGCATTCTTAGATGTGGCTCCTGTGCCTCCTGCCATCCCAGGGCCGGAACTCAGGAAAGCCCAGCTGCTCTCTGACTGCTGCAAGAGCCCTGGATTTAACTGCTTCCATTGGGATCCATCCAGATGAGCATGCATGTGTATCTTGCAGCATCTCAAAAGCCTTTAAGATGCTACAAAAGGTACATGTGGGAACAAGAAAACATTCCCTGCACTGCAAATATGCAGCACAGGGGCAAAATTAGACTCCTGGATATCCAGGGGTCAACAAAAACCACAACAGAAAAAAGCAGGGTCTTCCACCCTGAGGCAACCAGAGGCTGGGTCCTCCACAGAGACACTCTGATAGCAGCCAGGGCTCCAGTGCCCTCCAGTAGGGGGTGAGGCATGTCCACACGTGCAGGCACATGCACTTGCAGCAGCTCAAATAGAAGTGGTGAAAATTTGAGCTGGGGCTATTTGCCTCAGCATACGCACCCAGAGATGCATTTTGATGTGGGGCAAATTGGGCCACTTAGGGAAAAATTATTCTGCCTGGCTCCTCCCGGATCTGCAGCCAGGGGGAGCTGGAGCCTGGGGCCAGCACATGTGCTGTTCCTACCAATATAAAAAACTGCCCTGCCCTGGCCCCAGCACTACAAAAAGCTGCCCTGGCAAGTAGCTCAGGGCTGGCTACTCACTCTCAGGAGTTTCTGCAGCTCGGCCAATTGGTACTTGAGGACACTACCCCTTGTGCCAGCTGGACTCCTGAAGAAGCCCTGAGAGTTCCCTGCACTCTTTACCCACTGCAGGGGTCTGGCAGTGGGGGCTGCTGCCTGGCTGTGACCTGCTGTGCACCTGCCAGACCTGGATGGGGACTGTACAGCCAGTAGAAGCATCTGTCCTTCTGGGCCAGTTGCCAGTGGGTTGTGGCTGCAAAGTTGGCCTTTGTGCGGCACTACTGCCATGTGTGCCCACTGCCCAGACATCTGGGCAGCTATTGCCTGAAAGATGTTTTCAGTATGGCGGCCTGCTTTGAACTATCAAAACATGTCCTCCTGGCCCCAGTTGGCCAGAAGGTCAGCCACCTTCAGCTGGGTCCAAGATGCCAGCTGTGAGCAGTCAGGGTCCTGCCACTGGCCTCTCTGGCAGGAATTCTGGTGTTCCCTATTTGAAAACTGAAAAATCCCTGATAAAAGTATCCCAAAGTCACTCTGTTAAATACCCTGAAATCCATGTTCCTCCACAATTAAAACAAAAGACAACTACAGAGGGAGAGAGACAGAGACCGAGAGACAGCAATCAGTTGGGTAATGTTTTATTGATATATTTACAATGTTAAAACAATTTGGAAGCCTAGCAGTGTCTCTATCATCATAATAAAGTGAATTCGAAATACATATATGTTTTGCTGCCCCCAACAGGGGCCGTAGCCCCCACAGTAGGGGCCACAGCCCCCCAATAGGTCCCCACAGGGGGGCTACCCCTCCCTGCAGGATTTATCATCCTTCAACCATTTTTAAGTCTATTTCTCAACATTCTCATTGAAGCCAATGTGAATTAATTTTGTAAGATTTTATAATCCACTGGATCAAACACTTTACTAGCATCTAAATATAGCAGTAGTACTTCATCTGCAAATCTTGTAATGGTGTCAACAGAAGCCATGAAATTTGCCCAGTAAGATTTATTCTTTTTAAATCCATTTTGTTTGTTTCAGCTACTTCTGTAATCAGCTGCTTCTGGGTAGATACATATTTACACAGCCACTTATGAAGATTTTCCTGGATTTGAATGTTATGTCACAATTTACAGTACTTAAGGTGAATCATCTCAGATAATGGAGGAGCAAACCATAGACTAACAGTAACTTATGCTCAATAAGAGAAACAATAATGATTTGTTCTGGCTCTGAGGGATGGGGCTATACAATTTTTGGCTTGTTTAATTTTTTATTCATGTTACTATTCAGCATTTTTCTGAAAAAATAACACACCATGTATTAATGAAGTAATTTACATACTACATATCTGGTTATTTTCATAGGTGCAGGTCTCATGCAAGTAGCCTGTTAGAGTGAATTGATTTTAGAGGGACGCTGCATGTCTTTACCAGTGAATCCTGCTGCCAGAACATCATCCTTGTCCATGGCAACAGCATAGTAAACAGAATCAAAATTCCATATGCTGATTTTATACCCAAATAAACAAGTGACAAGATGCATAGAATAAAGGATTTTAACATAACTTCTTTTTCTCTTCTTCCCAATATCATAATATAAAAAGAAACAATTACAAATTTGGGGGGGAGGGGGCTGGGGGATTAAAACTATTTTAAGTTATTGGCCTTCAGAACTTTTGAAGTTCAAATTAAAGAACACGGATTTCTGACCTTTTTGTTTCTTAGATATGAGTTTTGAATCCTAATACGTAATTATAAACGAGACCAAAAATCCTAAATATCCTGTAAATATAAAGTACCTGATGAAGAAGAGTTCACATTCCAAGGTTTGTCTAACTTCATCTCAAGGATAAATTTGGTTCAATATAAAATCACTCCCCCTCCACCCCAAATCCTTACCTTTCTCTAAAGATAATACATAGCAAGAGAAAATTGTTTATGGAAGTCCATTAGTCACACTATCAGGGGCTTTCATATAATTCATAATATTATAGGCAAGCTAAAAAATGATGCTGAAAGGAATTTAACGTGAATATGTGAAAATGGAACAAGATAAATTAAGGATGTTTCATTTATATATATATATATATATATATATTATATATATATATATATATATAATGTAAGTTTTAGGATTATAGCCATCAATGATAGGCCAATTTTAGAGGCAAGAATTCTTGTGGGTTATCTCTTTTCTTAGACTTATTGAATGGTTGGGATACACATTACATCCAGACTAAAGTCACAGGAAACTAAATTTAACTGGAACTCTGTAAGTAATAAATGCCACCAAATTGCGAGTGCTATAAGACATTTCGAAGACTGATCTATGACATTAGGCATAGAAATAGTTAAACAGGTGTTTACACACTTTACCACATTTGAAGATGGATTATTTGGCAGTAGTTTTGAAGTCTTTAAAACAATTTCCTAGATTCTGCAGTAGTGATAATTAGGCTTTTGGAAATCTCTCCTTTTTTTAGAAACCCCACAGTGGGCAATAACACCACAGTGAAACATCTCTCAACCATGTATTTAATTCACTAATTATCATACACAATTATCATTCACAAAATATCATACGCAAATTCTTGCCTCTCATTTATTTCCTGGACCATTATGGTAAAAACATGATTTCAACAGTACCAGGCCCACCGTAGAAGTGTTGGATGCTTAGGATCCAATTCAGCAAATCACTTCATTTTATGCATATATCTAACTGAAATCAGCAAGAAAAAATGCTTGCTAAATTGGGACATTAGTTTGCTCTGGATTTGGCCTCCAAAGTGTTCCATGTTTTTATGGAAACTTTCAAGAGTTTTAAGTTTTCTAGGTTATATGAGCCTCTCATAACTCTGCTCACTATCTCTGTCTCTGAAAGTGATTTGGTTTTGGATCTCTTCCTTCTAGAGTGGAAAAAAATTGTCTTAATGATGTTGGAGTTTCCAGGGTTTTGATCTAAACTGCACAAGGTTTACAAGAAAAATAATTGAGTGGATTAAGTCTTACTTAGCGAGTGAGTTTTCAAAATATGTAATCTTTTCACTATAATTACAATGAAGCAATATACCACCCTTATAACCATTCATATATTTATCTCCGGAAGGGAACATTCTAATCATGTAACTTTGCTTCCTGAATGACACAAGCCACAGAATCTCACCCAATAATTTCTGCAAACCCATAACATCTGTTTCAATTATCAAAAGATAGTCAATTTTACTTTAAAGAAATACATTTAGTGGCAAACAGAGGAATGTAATAAATATTAAATATACCAATGAAAAAAAAACATGAGAGGCTACCCACTTCATGCCCTGATACCAAGGGTGTTATATACAGCCCTGACCTCCCCTTTACCATGTCCCATACCTCACAGATGGCATCCAAAATCACTTACACTTTACCTGGCCCCATTGCTGGGCCGCACTCACCCTCTGGCCCAAAATTGGCCTCAGGTGTCCGAAGACATGCCCCTCACTGGGTCCTCAACTCTCATATGCACTCCGGGCTCTATATTCACATAACCTGGCTATAACCTAAATCCTGCTTCTATCTGTAAATAACCTCCTCCTCTACTCCTGTAACTTATAACATTCATTGCAGGCACCTCTCAGTTGGTCTCTCAGCTCTGGTCTTTTAAGTACAGGGCTCAGTCCCTGGTAGCTTGTAGTTTTTGGTCAAACAGCTCCTAGCCCATCTCTTTGACAAAGTCTTTTTCAGGGCAGAGACCCTTACCTTACAGCCTGCAAAGACAGATTGCCTCCTGGTCTCAAGCCCTAGGCTTTTATACCTCCTAAGTCTTGCCCCTGGAGGTCATGTGGTTCTCCCTACCACCGACAAGGCTGGTTTATCAGGACCTGATATCTAGCTGCCATGGGACCTGACCAGTACACCTGAAGTTGCTTCTTTGTTGCCCAGCTAGGCTTTTCTCTACTGCCTTACTGTATCAGAGCCACACCTGCCCTAGGCACTCGTAGCCTATGGCATCTAATCGCCTGCCTCTCTGCAGCTAGCTCACTGTGCCCTTTACTGGAATTAAGTGTTCCCCTCTTCCTTAATCTCCAGCCCTCTACCCAGGTAACAGGGCTTCCTGGGTATCCGTTCCTTTATAGCTACCCTCTGTTCAACTGCCTGGACTCTACCTGTTACAAGTTTTCCCCTTAAAGTAATGGGAAGGTTAGTCTTCCTGTTACAATCTATGTAATTCTCATCTACAGCTGCTCCTTATAAGAGCTACAGATTAAAATTTTAGTCATTAAAATTTTACAATTTTTGTCCTATCCAACACAATATTTCACATTGCAATTCCATCCTTTTCAGCACAGAATTATTCTTTCTCATCTCCCCATATCTAACAGATAACAATGACATTACCAAGGAACTTCCAAAGTACGCCCTTCTTTTAATACATTTCCATAGCTGTGGGTTTTTTTCAGAAGTTATCAAGCATTTGACTGCGCCCCAGCTGAACTACAACAGAACTGTGCCAGAGCGCAAGTGGAATACCACTTTTCTCTAGGTCTAAGATGACCTTGGATTGAATAAGATCTAATAATTAGATCTATATATGGAAAATGTATAAATTTGTTATAATTTTCCATGTATAGACTCTAATTTTTGGAGGGTCATCTTTAATTCATCCTGCACCCCCCACTGCAGAGGGGCAGGGAGTTGGGGGAGTTAGGGGTAAGTCAAGAGGCTCGCCTTTTGCTTGTGCCTACTTCCCTGCCACTGTTGCCTCCTTCCTGCCTCAGGTCCCCCTTCCCACCTTTGCTCCCTCTCTTGCTACACCCCCCAAGCCTCTGCACCATTCCCTGCCTTCTCCCCGGTTTACCCTTGCTTCACACTGGCAAGCTCCCTCTCTGTTTTAGCTGGGGAATAGAGAACAGTCCCAGTCCAGTCCTCCTATCAGCCATACAGATTGTGTGCCCTACTGTGGGGCAATGCTCAGTCCCCGAAACAGCAGTGTGGACAGAGCTTGGTGATGTGGGGCAGTCTGAGAGGGAGGTGGGCAGGCAGCAGCTTCAGCTATGGACAAACCCTAGAAGTCAAAGCCACAACAGTCACCTACCCCCATACTGCCTTTGTACTCAGTTCTAAGATGAGGGTCTTTTTCCCTATGTTAAATGGGGGGACAGAGGGGACTCATCTTTGAATTGAGTACATATCATCATAAAATGATAAATGTGGTACTAATATTTATAGATACATTTTATCTTTTTCACCCAGTCTGTGTGAAATTACCACATCCTTGACAAAATCTCTAGACACATAATGAAATCAGTAACCTAAAGTAGAAGAAATGTCTGGTAAAGAATGAGAAAAATACATATTATGGTATGAAATACAATGAACTACAAAAGATCCTGAAGAGAAAGATAATAGATGACATCAGAAGAAAAAATAGCAGCATGAGTTGGGACAGTCTTAAAGCAATAATATATAGGGAAACGTAACTAGTGATGGGGCATGAGAAAATGTTCCCTCTCAAATCCAGTGTTGGAAAATTACAGAGAAAGTCAGCCACCTGTTGTGATTGGAAGTATTTTATCAGCAGATTGGTGAAGGGAACACCAGCATCTCCTCTTTCATTTCTTATAATGACATTTTTGCTAAGATAGTGAAAAAAAAATCATTCACTGTAACTGTATTTCAACGTTGATAACCAGCAGAGTTTTTTTTTAAATCTGTCTACAATAGGCCACCTTTATGTAATGCTAAATGACCATTTAGAGCAGTAACATACAATTTGTTACTGTATACTTGACTATGTATGTCTATGGAAGAAAACCAACAGTAGAAGAGCATTAAGCAGACAGTAAGCCCTTAATTTACAGCAAATTGAACTCTTGTGAACAAGCCTGTGCAATTGGATGAAAAGAGATAGGCCTCTATATTTATAAACCCAAGATGCTTGGACGGCATATAATATTCATGCCAAAGAGCCCTCCTGTGATCATGCTCTGAACATTTGCAGGAAGGAATAGGAAAATTTGGAATTTTCTGTGAGGTAGTTGTGTACATTGGCAAAGATGGGAATCTGAGTTTGAGAATCCTCTCAAGTCAGAGGCAAAACATTTTTATTTTAAAATAAAAATAGAGGTTCAGGGGCCCATGGGAAGATGCAAGGAGTTTTTTACACTAAATCATGCCTGTTGATAAATTTTAATGGGTCTGCATGTGTGGCAAAACACCTTAGAAACAGAGGGGGCAACCAGTGAAAGAATATAAAATATTAGAGGATATAGTCACATGTCTCGAAAAGAAAGGCTGCTGGATGTTGACTACACTAAAGATGAGTGTGGCAAGTGTTGAAGTGACCAAGCAGAGATAAAGAAGGGGGTGAGAATGATGATGTCAGTCAAAGCTGTAGAAGTGGGGAGAAGGCGAGAGAGAGATTTAGAAATGGTGTAGTGGGCAAGGTGATAATATTTAACAGGACAGTGAGACAAACATAAAAGGAGAAGTTAGACGTCATCTCAAAGTTGTAAACTTCCTGCCTCATAGAGTTGTCAACAGAGAGGTAGAGGAGGAAAAGGGCTGGCTTTAAAGACAGGATGAGAACTTATGTTTTTACTCTGCATAGTATTAGAGTATGATGGGGCATCTTTAACAGAACTAGGATGTATAAGAGCATTGACTGAGAAGAAGAATTACAGGTCTGATCATAAATACTTACGCTGTTCAGGAAGTTTAGTGAAGCTATGTTTGAATTAACTGAAGAAGATGAGACTTAGGGCCTTGTTCCACATTACACTCAGAGGTGCTCTAATGTTGATTGGTGTTAGTGCTATCTCCAGTTTGGAACAGTCAAACATTCAGGCCAGCAGGGGCCTGGAGGACTGAAAGGTAAGAATCAGCACGCCTTCCCATTCCTGACTTTCCACCCTGCCCTGTGCTTGTTGGCTGAGCCCAGCCCATGGGGCTGGGCAGGCAAATTCAGTTTTTTGGGTGCTTGGAAGGGTAGAGGAGGGCAGTGTGCCAGATCCAGGCCAGGAGGGGAATGGGACCGATAGGGCATTCACACTGCATAGCCTAGAGTAGCTGGTAACATGGATCAGAGAGAAACCTAGGATGGAGTTGTGTAACTTTAAGCCACCTAAAGAATGTTTAAAACTAGTTTCAGGTGCTAATGTGTGGACAATCTGGGGGTTAGGAACTCCAGAAACCACCTAAAATTAATGGATAATGAGGCCCTTACATAGAACGGAACAGCTTGGAATCACTCAATCGCAATATTGGTTTGTCTTCAGAAATCAGCTTCTTTCTCAACCACTTAGAAGTTTTAATAATTCTCCCAGCAGTGCTAAAAGAAACAAAAGTATTAATGGTCATATTTTAATTATATCTTGTAGAACTTACTTTATTTAATTACATAAAATACATTGCTAAAAATGATTTTGCCTGGTTCAACATTATGTGAATTTCTGAAAATCCAAAGTGCAAACATAGTCAAGTTTGTAACTACCATGAAAAAGGAAAAGCTCAACATGTCATTTTTCAATGTCTCAAATGACAAATAGACTAAATTGGATAAAGCAAAGACATTTGTAATAAACCCCACTGGGATATCAAGACAAGTAAATGATGGCAAGTATATGGTGCCTAGAAAGACCAAGGTGCAATATATGTACATAGAATGACTAGGTGGGGAGATTAAATAGAAAGGTAAAAACTAGACCGCATAAATAAAGAGCCCTAGAAAGAAGTGAAATTGATTTGGTAAAGATTTCAATATTATTTCTGCAGCAGTGAACTGACAGAACTTGATTATAATAAAGAAGATAATAGAGCTAATTTACATAAATGTATACAGTTGATAAAAGTGGTTGTATTTAAAATTTACTGTGCAACAAGAGCTTTGAGTTTTAGGAGCTCTTTACTGTTGCTAGCATCCATGTTTTTCTTGATTTGTCATATAATTGCTGGTTGCAGACTTTTTCTCTGATTCTTTTAAAAGTCTGTCAATACATAACTGCTGTTAATTCAGACAAATATTAAACAGTTTTAGCAATAATTAAAGTGACTTGAATTTTCATGATATACATACCAATGTTATTAAAGTTATATTTCACTGGAAAACTCCTTAAATGATAAATGTTACTAAATTGCAAATACTGCACAATATTTCATTGAGTTTAATATATGAAATTATGCAGAGAAATAGCTACACAGATCTTTACACACTTTGCCATGTTTGAAGATGGATTATGTGGCATTAGTTTTGAAGTCTTTAAAACAGTTTTCTAAATTCTGCAGTAGTGATAATTAGGCTCTTGGAAATCTCAGCTCCCTTAGATGCCCCACAGCAGGAAATAAGTCAATGGCTCTGCCTTTGGTCATGCCCTCTAGCTTTCATTTTGAAGCCCAGGAAATTATGTAGCAAATGCATTATTACATACAGAAATTACTTACAGATAGAATAAATGGCTTACACTTTAGATTTAGCATTTCAAAAAGGAAGAGAACAGCATCATAATCTGGTGTCTAAGATTAGTGTTGTATTCAATCTATATACAGCATTTCCCATATGAAGCAGAACTGATGGAATTTGACTGCTCAGTGTTGAATCAACTAGCAAAAAAAGCAAGGACATCTTTTTTTGCCCTGGTGCTTTTTTCCTCACCATAAGTAAGTTATTTTTCCACACTGAAGTTACTTTGGCATCTAAGCATTTAAACATATAAAGGATAAAGATGAATGCAAGTTAAATATTACCTTGTTTTTGTTGAGAACTATTTTCATGATTTGTCATGAACTTTTTATTTTTTTTACCAACCGAACATTGGGCACTACAAGGAGGAATCCTGTGAAAGGAAGGCATGTGCAAGCATGTTTTAGGACTTGAGTGTACAAAAGGTTCTGTGGTATAGAAGACGTGTGTGTGTGTGTGTGTATAGTAAAAATCTATTTAAGAAAGACCTAAAGGCTAAAATGAGTGGAAGGTTTCCACCATTCTAATTTTCAGCAAGTCAGTACTGAGAAGTATACACTCACAGAACTATACCAGGGCATCATACCATTTTTTACCAGGACACAGCTACCAATGTGATTGACATAAACATTCTGTGTGTTCTTCTAAGGAACATAAAGAAGCAGAGATCATATCATGGTATACTGCTGTAGGTGGAAATTCTAAGAATGAGTGGTTTGAGTGTTTCAGTTAATGCCTTGGGTTTTCTTTTTAACTTTGTTTCCTTTCTCCCTTCAGTCCCCAAAATGCATATTTGAGCATTATGCTCCATTCGTATATGTGGATGCAAGAAAATACCAATGATATTTTATTGAAACAATTGAAAATACTTCTGTAGTTACAGTAAAATGATGAAAAGCATTTTTCATTGCCAGGGTTGTAGGTTGTAGCCATTAGGGCTGTGTGAAGTTTCAGTCCCTGATTTGATTTAGTGGAGATTTGACCTGATTCAGTGACTGAATCTCCAAATCCGAAGCAAATCAGAGGACCCTTTAATCTCATTGAATCAAAAAGAAACATGGATCATGACCAGATAGGATCACTGTGGGCAGTGCCTCCTGGGAATATGTATGTCATCAAAGTCGTGGCAGTTGAGAAAACATAAGATCCACTTCCTGGCAGACCAGGTGATCCAGAGCCAATGTCCATCCTCTCGCCAAATATAGGCAGACGAGCTCAGGGCAATGCTAGCAAGCCCTATAATATCTACAGTCATCACAGCAGTCTTTGGGTAAATCTGAAATCTTTTCTTAGACCAACTCAAATAGTTGCATTGGTGTCACTGGGCATAACCCCAGGTAACTCAGAGGGATGGAAGACCATGAGCGTCGAGGAAGTCCTGCTCGGGGCTCAGATGAGCCAGGACCCCCCCTTGCCCAACCTTTGTAACCCTTTCTATGGCACCTGCAATCTCCTGTCCTTCTGGAAAACAGGCGAGCTAAAACTGTTATCTGTGGAATGCAAGGGCACCGCTCGGAGAGAGAAGGGAGGAGGGAAAGAGGAGGAAGAGGGGAGCCAGCTGGTGGAAAGTCATTGATAGTAAACTGACCAGGGTATAAAAAATTATTCCACTGTTGCAGGGTTACGCGTGCAGGATTTGAGACAATACAGTCTCCCTGTGCCTTTTACTTGAGCTCAAATAAACTCTGTCTGCTTCTCCCCCCAGTGTGTTTATTTGGCGCGACGCACACTGGGCAACGAACCCAATTGTTGCCTCCCTCGGGCACCTTGTGCCGGCAACAGTTGGGGAAAAAAAATCTTAGCAAGACTGGCTTTCTTGCATGCACACAAGCCTGTTGTTTCTTTTACTACTCATTCCATCCAGGAAAAGCACATAAAAACTGCAGATGCTTTCTCAGCCTGATGAAGGGTTTTTAAACCCAGAAGCTTGCTAAAAAATTTTCTCTCAACTATTTGAGTTGGTTTAATAAAAGATAGCATATTTACCCAAAGAATTTTGTCTTTCATTGTCATGCATTTATATGATTAGAGGTGGTAGAATCTGTGTGGTTGCCCTGTAAACTCTGTAGAACACTTAGGCCTGTAGCAGACTTTACACATGTTTTTTGATAAATGTGTTAATCATGAGATAAATTGTAAAATCCCACATGTTCAAGATATTCATTACCCAAAAACAAGCTGCAAAAATGGCAGCCCAGCCCCAGGACTTGTACACTGTAGAATAACTTTACAGTTGTTTGTGGTGTGCTTTAATTAGAATGTGTGGCACATAAAGTGAAGGCGCTTGGACAAGTCCTCCAGCATCCTAGAGTGGAATACCCTCTTTTAGCTCCCTCTCTTATTCTGCAAGGGGACTCTGTGATTCATTCTGAACTCTGCTGCACCGGGGTACAGCACCAGGAGATATCATGACTCACCATCCCCACTCGCTTTCTCCAACCAGCCTTCAGATATCTATTTCTGGTGAGATCCAGAATGTAAACAAATACTCAAATGACATGGTTTACATGAGTGACACATGGAGAGAAGCAAAAGGGACTTTGTTCAGAAACCTGTAGGTAGGAGAAGTACCTTATAAGTTCCTCAGAGAGTTTGAGCCCTGCTATTCTTCCACCACTTCCCCCTTCCCTTTGGATGGGTCTTCCTTCATCTCCACATGGGCCAGGGAAGCAGCTCTTTCAGGCAGGGAAAGCCTAACTGACTTCTCATTTCTATCACTGCTAAAGATAGGGATCACCATCCCTTACCAGAAATGTTCCAGCTCTCCTTGCTGGCAAGCACCAGCACAGCATGTTCCTCTTTGCATAGCTTACCCCTGTGAATGTGAATGAGGTCACATGGCACAACATTTCCATCAAGTGATATTACCTGTTATTTGATGGAAATAACACCTATCAGGGTTCATGATGGGAATTGTCAATGTGTCTATGTGACCATAGAATTAACAGACACATTGCCCAACTTAAAGGCCCCAGTGCATTTCCTTATCACCCCTGAATAAAGCACATCTCTAGAAAATGGTAAAGTAGGATGGGGTCCTTTAAATTGGGCTTTTTGGCAACATCCCTTCCCCCTACAAGTAGTCAAATTCTCTGTTATTTAGATTCTGTCATTTAGATTCCAGGACATCTCAGGATTTTCTGTCCTATGGCAGGTGACCATTGAATCTATGTAGTTCAACATATTGTGTATTCATTCAAGCAGAAGTTAACAAGGATGATTTAGCAACATTCTATCAAATGAGGGCAAGGAATACAATAGAAATGCACAATCAGTTCACAATTCAAATGGAACTACAGGTTATTGTAGCTATTTTTTATGATACTTCTCTCCTGGCTTTGGGGCTCATCTTCAGTTTTTGAAAATTTCTGTCAAGTTGACAAGTTGCACTGTCCTCAGGAAAAGTATTCGAATCAGCAAACTTAGATTGTTTAAGACCTTGATAGGGTGCCCATGGGACTTGCCTGGGCCAAGTAATGAATGTAAAGTTACTTTAAATGTTTCATGAGATTTGGTGTGTCTGACAATGAGGAAAAGAAATTGGGTCAGAATACTTCCTTGCAACACCCCACTAGTCATGCTGAATTATCCAGACTGGTATCCATCAGTGTATAGGGTGCTTTTAGAGATACTGCAAAGGACTTTTATAACTTTAGATACCTTTTGAAAAAGTTCCATATTAGCAGAGGAGGAAAACATGATATTACTCTTTAAGGTGTTGAATTCTTTCTTAAGTCAATTGACATCACAATGAAATTATTACAGAAAATGTCCATAATTTTGAAGGGAGCATGGATTTGACCAGTACTTTGAAGAGCTGTAAATAAGATTTTTTACTTATTAAGTTAATGATAATATACAATATTGAGAGCCTTTTTAAAGCTAAACAGCACTGGAGACAATGTCTTTCATTTATATGACACTGCTATTGCTTTCTTTTGCTAGATGCATGATTAATCATCCATTGCTTAATGGGATAATAATTACAGGGATAATAGTAATGAAGTGACTAAAAACTTGTATCTTCCTGGGACTTAATGCTGTGCCAATTATTTATTAATTATTATCATTATTATATTGTGAGTTTTAAGAGATGAATTTTTGTAACTGGCAACTTTTGGACCTTGTATTGTATAGGGTGGGATAAATAAATACAGGCATATAAGGTCCTGTCTTGATGGATGAGTTTTAGACTAAAACTTGTTTTGTTAGAGTGCTTTATCAAATGTCTGTGCCAGATCCCATAAAGGGTTAATTTAGAACACGATCGCTGTCACCCCAGGCAGTGCTGTGCAAGGCTGCACTCTGGCCTTGGGCAGGCAGTGGTGCACTGTGTGGCAGGGGCTGTTGCATGGCCAGGGCTTTTGCAGGGAGAGAGACCCCAGATCTTATCCCCTTGGCTTATCCCAGGGGGTCTGTGGAGGAAAGGGCTCTGGGCTCTGTGTCTCTGCAGCAGCCCCAGCCCTGTGGTGCACTGCTCCATGCACAAAATTAGGGGGCCAAAATTGGAGGCCTTGTAAAATTTAGGCTGAAAACCAGATACCTACTTATTACAAATGAAATTCCTTTACTTTTACAAATCATTCAACCATGCTTATTCAGAAATGCCTCTTTTTGGAACAAATGCAAATGACCTTATGTTAGTTGGATGACTTTCACAGAGTATGTTTCAACAGAGGGATACAGCCCAAAAGTATGGTTACTTTAAATTGCCAATTGCTCAAATGAAGAGCAAGACCTTAAAGAGGGGGATAAGGCAAAATGTCGTGTTTATTGGTTACATGAAAAAGATACATAAGCTTGTTGACACCAGTGTGAGAGGGGCAGTAAAAGCCCCTCTAAGGGGTCCCGGACCCCCACTCCATGCATCCCAGTACTTACCACAGGGATCCTGATGAGTGGCAGCTGGGAGGAATCGCAGGTGTCAGCTCCACGGTTCTGCAGCTGCCTGGAGCTGTGGATTGGTGAGAAACATGGGCAGAGCCTCTGGGAACTGCGGGCTGCTCAAATAGAAGCTGGGAAAAACAGCTGGGGAGATGCTGGCAGTGGGAGAAAGGGACGCTGACCCGGAGATGCCAGTGGCAGGAGAAAAGGACCCTGAGATGCTGGTGGTGAGGAGGAAGATTGCCTAGCTAAAAGCAGGAGAGGGTGAGCAGAGGGCTCTGACACAACAAGGAGGAAGCCCTAACCAGGGGAGACAGGCATCTCCCAGGAATGACAACACAGCCTCTTTAGGGAATTGAGGTATGGTGGCAGAAGGCACCGGCAGGGAACAGTTACCCCACATGGGGGGCATGGCGGGGAGGCACAATCAACATGGCATGGGAACCATGCACTCTACCAGGCTGGGGAAGACAGGGAGCAACTCCAAGTCAGCTGGGGGCCCGAGCTGGCCAAACTGAGGAGCCAGATCAGGGCAGGGCATGGGACACTGGCCTGCCCCCATAGTCACCCAGGGCACAGGGAAAAGTGGGATCCTTGTCCTTTCCTTCAATTTTCTTTATTTCTTTGAGCTATAAAAGGGGCAGTGGGAGACGAGATCCCAGGGAGCCCTTTGGCGGAGGTCCGGACATTGGTTTCAGTTGAGTTCATCAGAGGCCCTAGCTAGCCTGAAGAGAGGGCAGGCTTACATGTCCTAACTGGCCTGAAGTCAAGAAACCAGGTACAATGAAGGGTGAATTGACTGGGAAGGCCTGACCTATTCCAAAGCAGGCAAGCTGGGTGAAAAGGAAAAATCATCCAAGGGGTGGCCTGCAGAATATAGTGTTTGTCCGGGCCATGGAAGTGATAGGAGTGAGGTAAAGGGGAAGTCAAACAAACAAAGATACACAAGCATACATACAAACAGACATACAGTCCAAACCACTCCAATAAGATGTTATAGTTACCAGCAGATGTTACTCAATATTAGGACTGGATGGCCAGGTCCAGGCTTATTGAGGGTGATAGGAATAGGGGAAGAACAGACATGCATGCCTGTGTTCCATGAGGCTGCAGAGAGTGGACTCCCCATCTTGGCTTGTTTGCATGTCACTTTTATAAGGATTTCAAGTCTTTGCTCAGCATTGCGGGTTTTCCATGCTCAGTCTTTAATTAGAGGTTGTTTCTTCTGTTTATCTCAACTTGAGGTCATTCCAGTAAACTTGATATATTTGATGAGGTCATTCCAGTAAAGTTTGGTTATCTCAGAGTTGGTTTTTCAGTCTTGATCTTTGCCTTGAAGCATTGTGTCTTTGAAGCATTGTAGTTTGTATCTGCCTTGAAGCATTGTGTAATTCAAATGGAAGGATATGCAAAATTCCTTCTTCCCACTATCTTCTTTGAACTTGATTAGAGATGAGTTCTTCAGCCATCCATTAATTAGCTTAATTAGTTTACTGTCTTGTAACTCATACATTGGCAGCTTGTTGCTTACATAATCAGTTAAATCTTCTTTTGTTTTCATGCAAATAGTTACCATTCTGTCACCATTCACCCTCTCACACAGGCACTCATGTACACAGGGCATACTGTGGCATGAACTGAATTAATGTAGCTGATGTTAACATAAAGTTTAATAACAGTGAAATATAACTATATTACTCTTGTCCTGTAAGCAACTTGAAAAATCCATTTTGTGTCCTTCTGCTTAACATAAGTGAATGAACTCTGCATAGCCTTTCTGTATGAGTGTGTGTAAATGGGTGAATGGTGAAAGAATGGCAAAGAGACAGGAGAAGAAGAGTTCACTGTTTAAGTAAGCAACCAGGTGCCAGATGTGTAAATTACTAACTAACAAATGGCTGAAGAATTTCTTTGAAACTTGAGGGCACAAAGGAGATAACACAAGAACAAATACTGCCATGTGGGCAGCAAAACACTCCAATGCTAAGATAAGCTGAAGACAAAAGTAGAACAACCGCAAAAACAGAAGCTGGGTATGGAAAAACCCCAAAGCACTGAAACAAAGGATGCCAATCCCTATAAAAGAACACTTTGAAAATGCCAAGTTGGGTAAGTCTCTTTCTCTACTGCTGTTTCATCGGAGCACCGATGCATCTGTTCACCCTGTTCCAGCTGTTGTTTTCAAATCTGCTATCTTCAAATCATCATCATCTGCTCAATGGCCACCCTGGGCTAATATTGAGCAACTTTTCCTGGTAACTATATCTGGTGTATGTGTGGATGAAATGGTTGTTTTGTGTATGTGTATGCCTGCGTGTAATGAAGTGTATGATGAGTTCTGTGTGTTTGTGTGAATGGTGTGTCTGAACCTCTATGTCTAACTCATGTAATTAATAAATGCAGCACCTCGCCTTATCCCCCTTTATAAAGTCTCACTCGTGATTTGAGCGATTGACAATTTGTGTGACAATACAAAGTTCGAGCACAAAATGGAGTTTTAGCTGTTCATACAATCATAGAGGTCGATCAATTTAATACTATTATCGTTTAAACGTAATAACTAATGCAAAAATTCATACTACAGTATATCTAAAACAATAAATATCTACATACATATTGCAGTACATCTAGTGTGAAATTTAACAGGATTATACACCTTGTGGGTTTTAACAGATACCTGTAACTGACACAAAATGACCAGAAAAGACTGACTTTTAACTGCAGTATTGCATTATTTCATAATACCGTTACATAAGCAATGGTGCCAAGTTGCAGTAAGGAAAGTTTAAGTTAGATATTAAGCATATTAGATATTAAGAAAATTTTTTCTCACCAGGAGGGTTGTAAAACACTGGAACAGGTTACCTAGAGAGGTTGTGGAATCTCCATCCTTGGAGGTTTTTAAATGGACAAAGGGTGTTTCTACATGCCATCATACAGCAACATTGCTACGGCAATGCGCTTTAATATTTCCTTTGAAAGTACTAAAGCACAGTGGAGTACGGGCAGTTACTGTAGACCCATGTGATCATGTGATCACTACATTGCTGTACCATGCTGTATGGTGACGCAGCAAGTATCTATGTCACCATAAGGCAATGTGTAGACGCACCCAAAGTAGATAAAGCCTGGGCTGGGGTGGGGATACTCCTGCTTTGAGCAGGGGTTGACTAAATGACATCCTGAGGTCCCTTCCAACCCTAATTTTCTATGAACCTTTGATTCTAGTGTCCCTATGATTCTGTGATTCTATGATAAGAGAATGGGAACATTTCTTGAATCCTTTTAGCTGTAATTGTAAAGTATTCGTATAAATCAGGAACACATTCACAAATCATGCAGTAATAAAATGCATTGTTATTTAACAACCACACTTGAAAGGAACTCTCAGTATATTCTGAATATATCATTGTAGTACTCTTTGTATTATTGAAAGGTGAAACACTTCTGTTTCTCTCTTAATTTCATCTGCTTGTCACTTCCTTGCCTATAATATCTGTTATTTTTCTTAGCTATACAGAAAATATTCACCCAAAGGACAAAATGCCAAAAGGGACATGTAGAAAAGAAGCAACATCCAATGAGACTATGGTCATGACTTGCAGAAATTAGCATGATGTTACAGCCTTTACCCACAAAGATAATACTTTTTTATGGTAGATATGCTTCTTGAGTTAAATACTTGGAATGACTATTTTGTGATACATACTCTCATAAGTCTTACTGATGTGAACAGAAATTATGGTTCTATCCAATGATGACACTTCAAACTATGATTTCAGACCCATTACAGTGCAAGTACAAAAAAAAGAGGCTGAAAGTGGCCCCAGGAGGTGATAAACCATCTCCCTGCCTCAAGACTAGATCAAATAGATCAGACTTGTTCCTGACATATATTTGTCTAACTTGTTCTTTATAACTTCCAGCATGTATAGCCCCCCTATATGAACTATGTAATTACTCACCTAATCTTACCATTGGAAAACTTTTCCTAGTAACTAATAGACATCTACTTTGCTGAAATTTAAACCTATTATATTTCTTCCTATCCCTGGTACACATAGAACTATGTATTATCTTCTTGTTTGAAGCAACATTTTACATTTTTGAAGAATTAATAGACAAGCGCCGTAAACATAAGACACAGGAATTGTGTCTTGTCTATTATTCCATTATGACAAGGTTCTTTGGGTAAATCCAAAATCTTTTATTAGACCAACTCAAATACTTGGATTTGGTCTAATAAAAGATATCGGATTTAGCCAAAGAGCCTTGTCTGCTTATGTCCTTAGAACCACATGGCTACAACCTACACCCTTTAATTCCAGTGTGCACTTGCTTTTTATTTTTTCCACACAAGCATGGCATTGTTGACTTATGTTCATTTTTTGATCCACTATAATCCTCAGATCCTTTTCTGCAGGACTACTGACTAGGTAGTTATTCACCATCTTGTGACTGTGTAGTTGTTTATTCCTAAATGTTATACTTATCCTTATTGATTGCATCTTATTTATTTCAGACCATATTTCCAATCTGTCAAGATCATTTTGAATTCTAATTCCTTTCAAGATGGTGCTTGCAATCTCTCCAAGCTTGGTATCGTCAGCAAATTTAATAAACATATTGTCCATTTCATCATATATTGAATACTTCTGGGAAAGGACAGGCCCTAATGAAATCCCCCTTGATATGTTCAAGTTTGACATTGAACATTGATAGCTAGTCTTTTGATATGGTTTACTAGCCAATTGTTTACGCACCTTATGGTAGTCTCATCCAGACTGTTTCCCTAGCTTGCTTAGGGGAATGTCCTGGCTAACAGTATTAAAGTCTTACTAAAGGCATATCACTTGTAGTGGTTCTCCAATATTCACAATACCTGTTATTCTACTACAAAAGAAAAAAAAAAGAGTTTTATATGACTTGTTCTTAATAAATTCATGTTAGCAGTTGCTCATCCCTAGCTAGAAAAAAGATGAGGGCTTAAAATTAAATGTATACGTTTTCAAAGACAATAGTGATTTGGGGTTTCCAATGTCAAATGAGACAGGGGCCTGATTTTCTGAGAAGAAATGTTTAGTCATTCCTGGAAGTTTTGTCCAGTGTTCAAGATCACCAGGGCTAGGGACAAACATTACACATAAACCAGTTTAAATGATCAGAAACTGGTTTAAACCTGTAACAGAACAGATGTTCAGTGCACATAGACCAGTTTGAAAATGGGTGAAACTAGTTTGAGATAAATCTGTTTGAATGTAGTATCAGACTTAACTGATTTGGCTCAAACCGGTTTATGCAACGTCTGCCCCAGACCCCTTGCTGGTTTAAGTTAAATCAGACTTCCCCAGCATCCTGGCATGCTCTCTGGGCTGGGCAGGGTTCTGTCCTTTCTGGGATGGCCTCTCCCCTCTGCTCCATGGTTGGAGCTTGGCACAGACTTCCCCCTCACTACCCCTTGCTAAGCAGGGATTCTTCCATCCCCTCTGCCTTATACAGACACCTCTCAGCATTAGCTAGCAGACCACATGCTAGCTATGGTCCATGCTGTGGCAGATAGGACAAAGGGAGAATCAACAGGTAGCTGGTAATGTCCCTCTTTTGTTTTCTTAATGAGGTGATAAACACTGAGTTAAGGGTGATAAACACTGTTATCAATTCCCTGCTGGGCTCCTCAGAAGGCACGGAACGGGAACCCCTTCCTAATCAAAACGTCTTGCCAGGGCCTCAGCTTAGTATTATACAAAGGAAGAGAGAGAGGGCTGCTCTAGCATGACCTGGCTTCTAGCCTGAGCCACTGCAGGGATGTGCCTGCATTTCTAGGTTGTCTATCAGGTTACAAAATTGTTATTGCCTAGCCAGGGTAGATTAGCCTGCAAAGATTGATAAACACTGATTTAGGGATGATAAACACTGTTATCAATTCTGTACTGGGCTAGTCAGAAGGGTTGGAAGGAAGTGGGGGGGAGGGGGAGAGACACCTGAAAAGATTGAATCAGTTCAGGCTCAGGTTTTTTGAATTTCTGTCCCTAGCCCAGGTAACTTTAAAAAGTTTTAGCTCCAGTCCTACCAAAAAGCCAACCAGCCATGCTGAGCAAAATTCTACTTTCAGTGTCCTGGGTGTAAATGAATGACTCTATCGCTGGACATTTATTCCATTGTAAATATCTTTATACTGAATAATACATGTGGTGCTGCACAGGCTGAAGTCCACATGTGTTATTCAGTATAAAGATATTTACAATGGAATAAATGTGTCAACACGTGCACTCGCAGCAGCTCAAATAGCAGTGGCACAAATTTGTGCCAGAGATTTTTACTGCATCTTGCCTTAACATGCACTTTGCTGTGGGACAAATTGTGCCACTTGGATCAAATTAATCCTGCCCAGCTCCTCTCAGATCTTCAGCCAGGGGGAGCTAGAGGCTGTGCTCACCCCAGAAGTATAAGAAGCTGCCCTGGGGAGTAGCTCAGGGAGATTCTGAGGCCCAGACAGTTGGTATCTGGGGACACAAGTTCCTTGTGCCAGCTGGACTCCTGAAGCAGCCCTAACCTCGAGTGGCACCTGCACCCTCTACCCACTGCAGGATTCTGTCAGTGGGGCTTCTGCCCAGCTGTGACCTGCTGCCACCTGTGACAGTATCGACCCCCTTGGACCTGCAGCTGCATGGCCACATTCCTGCCTTGGCTGTCGTATGGGCACTGCATCTTTGAGCTAGCTGCTAGTGGGCCATGGCTGCTTATCTGGCCATCAGGCAGCACTACTGTCATGTATTCTGGTGCCTCTACTCTGCCATCTGGGCAGCTATCTCCTAGAAGATGTGCTCCTTGTGGTGGCCCACTTCAAACTGATCACTTTTTCCATCCACCATAAGTCAAGGAAATCAACCAGTAGTGTAGAAATCCCTGATTTTAGGGAAGCTGATTTCCACAATCTCAGAAGATTGGTTGGTGAGGCCCTGCGGGACCATGGTCTGATGAGGAAGGGAGTACAAGAAGAGTGGTCATTCCTCAAAGAAGACATCCTAAGAGCTCAAAATAAGTCCATGCCCTTCCACAAGAAAGACAGCAAAAGAGCTGGGACATCCCCTTAGCTCAACAGTTATGGACCTCCTGAAATTAAAGCAAGAAGCCTACAAGGGATGGAAGACAGGATTAACTACCAAAGAGGAGTATTCAGCAGCACCCCACACCTGTAGGGAGGAGATCAGGACAGCAAAAGCACAAACTGAGCATAAATTGGCAACTGGAATCGGGGAAAACAGAGAGTCCTTCTTTAGATATGTAGGAAGTCAGAAGAAGAACAAGGGAAGCATAGGATCCTTGATGAATGAAATGGGACAGCCGTTAGCTGACACTCAGGACAAATCAACTCCTGAATGAATACTTCACATTGGTATTCCACCAGTCCAATGGTATTACCTTGCTTAGCAGGATGACCATAGTGGGGGTGACCACCCTCCCACATTTAGTGTAGATCTTTTGGGGGAGCACCTACAAAGGCTAAATATCTATAAATCAGCAGGATCAGATGAACCACACCTGACAGTGCTAAAAGAATTGGCCGACATCACCATGTGTCCTATGGAAAAGTTATTTAAATACTTGTGGTGCTCAAAATAGATCCCAGAAGACTGGGAAAAGGCCAACATGGTACCTATCTTTAAGAAAGGCAGAAGGGAGGAACTACAAGCCAGTCATTTTGGCCTCAATACCTAGTAAAATCCTGGAGAAAATTATCAAAGAATCTATCACACACAGACTAACTGAAGGCACTATTCTGAAAGATAGCCAACATGGCTTCATTATGGGCAGGTCATGCCAGGCCAACCTCATTTCCTTCTGTGATTAGGTAACTCACCATCTGGATAGTGGAAATGATGTTGATATACTTGGATTTTAAAAAGGCCTTTGACCTGGTCTGCCACAATATCCTCATGGTCAGATTAGGAAAATGCAGCTTCGACTATTTTACAGTCCAGTGGCTAGGTTTCTGGCTCTGTGTACCCAAAGGGTATTGATTCATCTGAGTCATCACGGTGGAGGGTTACCAGTGGCATCTCTCAGGATTCAGTGCTCGAACCAGTGCTCTTCAACACACTCAAAAATTTGGATCCAGATGTTGTAAGCAATCTGGCAAACTTCGCTGATGACACCAAACTATGAGGGAGTGTGGTCAAGCTCGAAGACAGGCTGGCAATACGGACTGACCTAGACAGACTCGCAAAGTGGGTGGACCTTAACCTGATGTTGTTTAATAACAGAGGAATGTATAGTGTTCCGTCTGGGGAGAAATGTAGAACACGCTTACAGGCTTGGCAGTGCTATGCTTGCCAGCACCACAACTATAGGCCATTTAGTCTTATCTCGATCCTGGGTAAGCTTTTTGAGAGAATTATCCTGGCACATGTCCGTGAGGGGCCAGCAGGGGAGGTTATGCTTAGAGGCAACCAACACTGATTCATTAGTGGCAGGTCCTGTCAGACCAACCTGGTGGCCTTCTATGACCAGGTCGCAAAATCCTTAGATGCAGGGGTAGCAGTAGATATAGTCTTTCTGGACCTTAGGAAGGCCTTCAACACTGTCTCTCACTCCATTCTCATTAAAAAACTGGGGGACTGTGGTGTCAGCAACCTCACAGTCAAATGAATTGCTAACTGGCTGGAGGGCTGCACCCAGAGAGTGGTGGTGGATGGGTCATTTTTGACCTGGACGGATGTGGGTCCCCCAGGGTTCGGTCCTCGGGCCTGTACTGTTCAACATCTTCATCAGTGACTTGGACGAGGCGGGTAAAAAGCACCCTGTTCAAATTTGATGATGACACTAAGATGTGGGGGGATGTGGGCATGCTAGATGGGAGGAATAGGCTACAATCAGACCTAGACAGATTACAGGGGTGGGTGGATGAGAACAGGATGGGTTTCAAAACTGACAAGTGCAAGGTGATCCACCTGGGGAGGAAGACCAGCAGCATACCTACAGGCTGGGGAACTCCCTTCTCATCAGTGCAGAGGCAGAAAAGGATCTTGGAGTCATCATTCATGCCAAGATGAACATGGGCCGGCAATGTGCGGATGCAGTCAGGAAGGCCAACCATACCTTGTCATGCATCCAGAGATGCATCTCAAGCAGGTCCAAGTAGGTGATACTCCCTCTCTATGCGGCACTAGTCAGACTACAGCTGGAGTACTGCGTCCAGTTCTGGGCACCACACTTCAAGAGGGATGTGGACAACATGGAGAGGGTCTAGAGGAGGGCCACTCACATGATCAGGGGGCAGCAGGGCAGGCCCTATAAGGAGAGGCTACGGGACCTGAACCTGTTCAGCCTCCACAAGAGAAGGCTGAGGAGGGATCTAGTGGCCTGTTACAAACTAGTCAGAGGGGACCAGCAGGCATTGGGGGAGTCCCTGTTCCACCGAGCACTACTAGGAGTGACTAGAAATAACGGTCACAAGCTGGCAGAGGGTAGATTCAGACTAGACATTGGGAGGCGCTACTTCACTGTCAGGGCGGTTAGGATCTGGAACCAACTTCCAAGTGAAGTGGTGCTGGCTCCTACCCTGGGGGTCTTTAAGATAAGGCTAGACAAATGTCTTGCTGGGGTCATTTGACCCCAGTACTTTTTTCTGTCAAGGCAGGGGGTTGGACTTGATGATCTGCTCAGGTTCCTTCTGACCCTACCAACTACGAAACTATGAAACTATGAAACAACTGAACAATACCTGGGTGTCATAACTGACAACAAAATAAGCATTAGCCACCAGTGCGATGCTGTAGCTGGCAGAGCTAACCAGACACTGGCATGGATCCACCAAGGCATCTCAAGCAAGGCAAAGAATGTCATCCTCCCTTTCTACTAAGCCTTAGTGAGTCTGCAACTGGAGTACTGCATCCAGTTCTGGGCACTGCACTTCAAAAAGAATATGGAGAAGGTTGAGAGAGTCCAAAGGAGGGCCACACACGTGATTCGAGGTCTAGAGACCAAGATGTATGAGGAGAGCCTGAGGGACTTGGGATTGTTCAGCCTGGAGAGAAGACTCAGGGGGGACTTTGTGGTAGCCTATATCAGAGGCGTACATCAAGGCTTGAGGGAGCATCTATTCACCAAGGCTCCCCAGGGGAGGACAAGAAATAATGGGCACAAACTGATTGAAGATTGCTTCAGGGTAGACATAAGGAAAAACTTCTTTACAAGCCAAGTGCCGAGGGACAGGCTCCCCATAGAGGTGCTAGGGCATCCACCCAAGAGATCTCCAAAAAATTTCTGATGTCCATCTTGCTGGGATCATGTGATCCCAGCAGCCTTTCCTGCCCAAGTGCAGAGGGGCTGGATCTTATGATCTGTAAGGTCCCTTCCAGCTCCTAAATGAAATGATTAAGCATTCCCTCTTGGCCCCAAATGGTCAGGTCAACCACCTCATTTGCTTGCCAGCCTCATCCCCAGTGCTGGCCCTGGGCAGGCTTCTTTGCCCAGATCTTGCCACTTGACTCACCAGCATTGATTCTGGTATACCCCGTTTAAAAACTGCAAATTCTCTGATAAGCAACCCAAATTCTCTCATTAAAACACCCCAAATCCTTGTTCTTCCATGATTAAAATGAAACACCACTATATAGACAGAGATCAGTTGGGCACTGTTTTATTGATATGTTTACAATTTTAAAGCAATTTTGAAGCCTATCAGTGCCTCTATCATCATAATAAAATCAATTCTAAATATGTATGCACTTTGGCATTTGCTTTTGTTGGGTTTTTTCGGTCATAGAAAGATCACAGCTGGACCTGCCCCATTTGCTCACTAGGATGTTGGGCACTGAGCAGCACTGATATGCTGGTGCCCTGCTCCTTCCCTTGCCCCTAACTCCCAACCTTCAGCCACCCCAAGTGCCCCTCACTCCTGACCCACAGCCCCTGCCTGCCCCAACTTGCTCTCTCCTGGCTGCAGCTGTGTCCCAGCACCTGGACATGAGTTCCACCCACTGCTTTGTTACGGGGGTGGGGCAGCTCCAGCCTGTCAGCTAGACTTCTTGCCAGCCAAGGCTACTCTGCCCCAGCTCAGTGTGCTGTGGTCCAAGGCACATGTGTAAATGCTGTGCCCAGGAATAATAAACTCTAGTGTAAACTGCACTGAATTTTATTGCTACATGCTGATTTCATGTAATTTCATGCACTCAGTATATCTCTATTTACGCAGTTTGCCTGAAGTAGATTGCTCAGGCTAAGTTCTTAACACTTGATTTAGTCAAGACAGCAATCAAAATCACCATCACTAGTTCTATATTGGGAGGAATGGGCGGGAATCCTGTAAATCTGAGTTTTAATCCTGACAATGTTACAGACTTGGTGTGATGTTGAGCAAATCATTTATTCTCCTTGTCTCAGATAGACACTTCTGTACTCAGTCACTTTCCTAACCTGCAAACTAATGTTTTGTCCTACTACTTCTTAAATTTTATATGTATTTTAATTCTTGAGTTTTAAAGCAAATAGTATATCCCCCCCCTGCATATTTGTACATTGCCCATTGCAGAGGAGTCTAATTTTTATCAGTTATAGGCATGACTTGAACACAAATAATATGGTAGCATCTGTGTTTTAATTTTTCTCTATAAGATACATCCCTTTCCCTTTTTTTTACTCCATAGCAGTGAAATACATTTAAACAGTTGTTTAAATGGTCAGTGCTGTAGCAACTGCATTTTAATTTGTGTGACTTCCTAAGTAATAACCCTTTTAAAATGCTGTTGACAGGCATCATATGGTGAAGGAAACAAGTAATGCATATTTTTGTGCATACGCGTTGACAGGTTTGCTTCCAGGTTCCAAGTATTTTGGAATATCCAAAAGAGAAGTCAGTAGGCAGCAGTTTGGTCTTCTTCATCTCTATTTTAAGGCATATGAACCATTCTTTAGAATTATTTTATAAATTGTATCTTTGCATTCAAAGCTGATGCTAAACTTCATGAGATTCTGGGTCTAGATTCTTAAACTTGAAGAGATTTTACAGGGGAAAAAAATTCCCAGAAACAGGTTTTCAGTAGCTGTATAAGTATTGTTTGTACATTATTCATCAGAGTACTTGACGCTCTTTTAGAACCTCAGTTCAATAAAATGTATATGCCATCTGTAAACTTCCATCATTATATCATCATTAATCAAGGAAAAAATGTTATGGAAAGTCTGCTGTCCCACTGACTTAAATGAACATTGGATAAGGCCTTAAATGCTTTACTGTACAATTCTAGCCTTTCATCTAGTGTAGCAACTAAAGTGCCGCATACTCTGCCCACCCCAGGAGTTTATCAATTGCAAGGGCCTGTTCTCCATTGTGCTGCATGGTGTTATTAACCATCAGGGCAGCTGCACCCACATCTTAGACATAGAGTCATAGAAAATTAGGGTTGGAAGGGAACTCAGAAGGTCATCCAGTCCAACCCCATGCTCAAAGCAGGACCACCTCCAATTACATCACTCAGACAAAGCTTTGTCTAGCCAGGTCTTAAAAACCTCCAACGATGGAGATTCCACAACCTGTCTGGGTAACCTGTTCTAGTGCTTTACTACCCTCCTAGTAAGAAAATACCTCCTAATATCTAACCTAAACTTCTCTTGCTGCAACTTGAGACCACTGTACCTTCTCCTGTCATCTGGCACCACTGAAAACACTTTAGCTCCATCCTCTTTTGAACCCTCCTTCAGGTAGTTAAAGGCTGATATTAAATCCCATCTCAGCCTTCTCTTCTCCAAACTAAATAATCCTTGTTCCCTCAGCCTCTCCTCCTAAGTCATGTCCCCAGCCTCCAAATAATTTTTGTTGCCCTCTACTGGATTCTCTCCAATTTGTTCACATCCTTTCTGCAATGGGGGTCCCGTTACTGAACACAGTAGTCCAGATGTGGCCTCCCCAGTGCTGAATAGAGGGAAATAATTACTTCCCTTAACCTACTGGCAACATTCCTACCGATGCAGCCCAGTATGTTGTTAGCCTTCTTTGAAACAAGGGCACATTGCTGGATCATATTCAGCTTATTGTCCACTGTAACCCCCAGGTCCTTTTCTGCAGAGCTGCTGCCCAGCCAGTCAGCCCCCAGCCTATACTGGTGCATGGGATTGTTTCATCCTAAGTGCAGGACTTTGCACTTGTCCTTATTGAACCTCATGAAATTTTTTCTGGACCAATCCTCCAACTTGTCTAAGTATCTCTGAATCCTAGCCCTACCATGCAACATATCAACTACTCCCCCCAGCTTAGTGTCATTGTCAAACTTTCTCTAATGCATCTTCCAGGTTGTTGATGAAGACATTGAACAAAACTGGCCCCAGGACAGACCCCTGAGGCCCCCCACTTGACACCGGCTGCCAAATAGACATTGATCCATTGATTCCTACCCTCCTAGTGAGAATATTTTTCCTAATATCTAACCTAAACTTCACTTGCTACATCCTGAGACCATTGCTCTGTATTCTGTCATCAGCTGCCACTGAGAACAGTTCAACTCCATCTCTCTTTGGAACCCCCTTTAGGTAGTAGAAGGCTGCTATTAAATTTCCTCTGTCTTCTCTTCTTTAGACTAAATAAGCCCTATTTCCTCAGCCTCTCCTCAGAAGTCATGTGCCCCAGCCCTCTAACCATATTTGTTGTCCTCTGCTGGGCAGACAGTGCCCATGTTGCCAGTGTCTTCCAGAACTCCACCCTCCCTCAGATGCTGGGGAATGGATTTTCTCCCCTCAGAGCCCTCACCAGTGATGTCTTTAGTATTCATTTTGCACCCTTACCATTGAAGAACTGGCCTACCCTCTCTTGCCTTGGCTTACGGCGCCCTCCACAGGCAACCTGGACCACAGGAAAGAACACTTTAACTACTGCCTCAGCAGGTGCCATGTTGTTACTTTAAATTGCCAATTGCTCAAATCAAGAGTGAGACCTTAAAAAGGGGGATAAGGCAAAATTTAGTGTTTATTGATTACATGAAACAGATACATAAGCTTGGACACACCAGTCATACAAACAGACATACACAGACTTACAGACAAAACCACTTCAGTAAGATGTTATAATTACCAGCAGATGTTACTCAATATTACCACTGGATGACTGGGTCCAGGCTTATTAAGGATACGAGCAGGGTTATACAGGCATGCCTGTGCTCCAGAAGGTTGCAAAGAGTGGATTCCTCATCTGGGTTTGTCTGCCTCTCACCTTTATAGGGATTTCAAGTCTTTGTTTAGCATTGGGGATTTTCCATGCTGAGTTTTTAATTAGACGTTGTTTCTTCTTGTTATCTCAACTTGAGGCTATTCCAGTAAAGTTGGTATCTCAGAGTTAGTCTTTCAGTTTTGATCTCTGTCTTGAAGCATTGTGTAGTCAGTATCTCTGCCTTGAAGTACTGTGTAGTTCAAATGGCAGGATATGCAAAATTCTGCACCTGATCACAGATGAGTTTTTCAGTCATCCGTTAATTAGCTTAATTAGTTTACTGTCTGGTAACTTATGCATTGGCACTTTGTTGTTTACACCATCAGTTAAATCTTCTTCTGTTTTCATGCAAATAGTTACTGTTCTTTCACCATTCACCCTCTCACACAGACACTCATGTACATGGGTCATACAAAGTTAATGTATTTATGTCAAGCTGGGAACAAACACAACATGGAGTTTTAGTTGTTCGTGCTGTCATAGAGGTTGATCAATTCAATACTATTATCATTTGAACATAATAACTAATATGCAAAAATTCATACTACAACATGACTTTGCTTTTGAACAGCTAAATATTGAGTGAATCTACGCATCACCCTACATCACTATAGCAATGTGCCACATTGCTGTATGGCATGCTATGGTGACATAGCAATCACATAGGGTGCCATAGTGGCACGCCCCGCGGGTATAGTATGCTTCTATGGCAACACACCAGCAAAATTTAACTGTACTGCATGCACAACTCAGTAACCGCCCATACTGTGCCAAGCTTTAGAAGCACTAAAGCACCATGTCGTAACAATGTGTAGCATATGGCGATGTGTAGACACGCCCTGTAGTCAGATCTGAGCAATGTATACCTAACAGTTCAGACTATTAAAGTTTGATTAGATCAGTCTAATGTATTAATTTTATGCACCCTATAGGAATGTGAATATGGAGCTGGAGGTTAGATGTGCATCTGCAAAAGATATAGAAGTTGTAAGCACTGGAACTTAAGTTTCCTAAGAATCCTAGGGTAAAATCCTAAACCCAGTAAAGTTAATGAAAGTTTTGTTATTAATTTCAATGGGACCAGGAGTTCATCTGTAGTTTTAAATGTCACAAAGGAATGTTGTGATCATCTAGTCTGCCCTTTTCCATAAGACACGTTTCAAAATTTCACTTGGTAACCTCTCCATCATACTCATGAGCTTGTGGTTTGAGGCATGCTGAAAGCATTTCCTTGTTCCTGCTATAAAGTGAATTTTGCCCTTTCTCACAGAAAATTCAAAACTGTTTAAACAGGAGAAGTGCAAGGCTGAGAAAAGCCAGGATACTGAGAGAGGACAGAATGGAAAAGTTTTTTTGTTTTTTTTTTTTAAATAAATATTCCCACAGGCTAAAGTCTAGTTCTGCCATAAGTCAATGAGGATGAAAAATATAATTGAGAGCAGAATTTGGCCCCTTGTAGTTCACTACACAGGTTGGTTTTCTCCCACGCAGAGCTGCTACAGAAGCACAGTGCTGTTTGTGCTTCAGTTGCTGAGCCAAACCTCAGAAATTCCCCTTTTTTAAAAAATTGTTGTTGGCATTTTGTTGGGCAGAAATCCTATTCCTTCAAACTATGTGTTCTCTGATTCACTAGCTCAGTTCTATTAACAGCAAGCAGGGAGATAAAATAAATTGTATTCAAGTTATCATTTCTCATTGATGCAATGTATGCGAATTGTTTTCAGACTACATTTCATGTATACTGCAGACTGTTTTCTTACGACTGTTGTCACTTTTAAGATATCCAAAGTAACACATATCTAGAAAGAGGGATTTTTTTAATAAGTAAAGCTAAATTTTAAAACAATTATATGGACTTTTGACCAGCTATGTATTTCTTAGAACAGTATCTACTTAAAAGTTGATTATTTTAAGTCGTTGTACATTACTTGAATTTTCCCATTTGAAAATGTACTTGCATTAAAACCTTTATCAAAGATCAGGCCTCTATTGATTTTTAGTAACTGACAAAATTAGTAAAATGTCAGTGGCCCAAGAGCTGATTTTCTTAATTTTACGTTCTGTTCTTATTGCATTTAAGAAAAGACAGAGAGGAAGAGATTGAAAGGGAAGTCCATATTCATGCAGAAAGTATTTGAAAATCCCATGCTTTAGGGCTTCTACATTTAGTTACCTATAGGAGTCAGGGAGCCAGTGTGGAAGCAATGACCCTAGATCTTGCAGATATCTGGCTTCCTGGAATATTCTACAAGGGAGTCCTACCAAAAGAATGACTTCAGCAACTCCTCATAGAATTTTCCTGCTTTGGGTTCCACAGTTAATTTTTATGTGAAAGGACATTGGCCTCGGAACTCCTTTTGGGAAAATTCTTATAATATCCTTTTCTTCTGGAACAGTTTCAATAAAGCTAGCATGTTTTTTGGGTTTTTTTTTTTCAAAGACAGAAACATACATTACTGCCACTGTATAAACTACTGCTGGTTTACTAATTAGGCTGAATCCCTTGAAACAGGTTTTTTCATATATTTACATTTCCCTGTAGTTTCAAAGTACAGAGGGACTGTAATGCCTATAATTGCATAAGCCCATTTGATTACAGGTACTTTTGCTTAAAACAAAGGAAAAAATGTTAACCAAAATAACTTTCTGTATTACTCTATGTATTGCAGAACTTAGATATCTGATACGATACCTGAAAGGCTAAATCATTCCCCTTAAGAGTATTCTAATTTCATATAAATGACATTACTGAGGGCATTGACCTTATCTTCATACATCTTAGAGACCCCATTAGCTGAATTAGTTGATAATCTAGTAGTATCTTAAAGTACCCCAAATAATCCATGAATGTCAGTGTTTTTTCAGATAAGTGTTGGCTGAATCTCTATACTAGCAGAGAACCACAAATAATAGTGTTATTTGTGATAAGGTATATCACCATATCCTTGCTAAGGTTAATGAGTACAAATATGTGTAGTAAAAGCTGAAGCTTAACATTATGAGATTTGTTATAAATGAATAAATATACTTTGTTACGCTGGGTGTTTTACTATCATGGCATGGGAAGAAAGATAGAAATCCCAAATCTGTTACCCTTGTGGATTAATCTAATTGAATCACAAGATGATCACAGCCCATATATATAGTGTGTGTGCGTGTGTGTGTGTGTATGTGTGTGTGTGTGTGTGTGTGAACACACACATGCTCTATTGTTGAATGATAAATATAATTCTATAATTTCTGGGATATATCATACAAACCACTTGATAAGATGTACACATTCTTGCAGGGGATGGGGGGAAGGGGGAGACAAGGGGGGTGGTAAAACAGTCTATTTTTTATTTTATAATTAACTGAAAGTCCCAAACATAATTTTGATCCTATTGTGGTCAGGCCTGTACACATCTGGAATAAAAAGACTTTCCCTGCCTAATAACTATAATCTAAGTCCATACTTTGAACTGAGTAAAACAGAGCTGGAAATAATTCACGTTTTCAAAGAAAATAAACATTTATTTGCATAAGAGTGATCATTTGTAAGGCTAGAAAAGATGATCTTACGTTCAGAGTACATATAATAAATGTTTAGTAACATAGTATTGTACATTACTGATTTATTTTCATTAAATCAAAGGAAATCGGTTATAGAGATTAATTTAGACTTCAGTGGGTTATTACAGGCCCTTATGCAGTGAACAGTGGGCAGCACAGATCTTTGCATTCTTACTGAATTATCAACAGAGAGTAATTGTAAGCAAAACTAAAATTAAGCACTGGTTATAGTCGCCCATATTGTGACCCCACATTAAAATCTGTCTGCTCGATCACCAAATTATCTATGCATTTAGGTACTCCCTTTACTCCTTTCGTGAAGCAGGAACAGTCTTACAGCATCACTCAGAAATGATGGCCCATGGCACATCCAGCCTGTTCATCACTGTCTATACTGCATTTCTAAAAGTAGTACTGCAAATTGTTTTGCACCATATGTAAAAGAAAAAAAAGAGTTATGGGTTAGAGAAGTTGCAAAGACCAGGCCTGTGTAGTTGTATATTAGAAGATGAATAATAAATCTGCAATGAGGAAAAACCAGTCAGAAATCAGCTTACTCTTTAAAAAAATAGAGTATGTTTTAGTGGGTACATCTACAAATCCTCTTTAATGTGCAGTACCCTATTCTACTGTGCATTAAAGCAGCATATAAAAAACCATGCTAATACACTAATGTACATTAGGCTACTGTGCATTCTGTGTCACCTAAAAAGTGTGTACTTGCTCTACTGCACATTAGCACAGCCTAATGTGCATTTATTTAGTACCTCATGCCCATTAGTAAAAGCACATTTATGCATGTGTAGACATGTCCAGTGTTACAGATTGCCCTTATTTGGATAGATATGGATCCCTTTGTTTGCATGGCCATATCTGAGAGAAAAGCATGGTCTAGTCAGTCTGTTCTGCAGTCTCAGATTACTATCACTGCAGAACAGAGAACACAGCAATGCTCTTATTTACCTGTGAGTAGGCCTGTGCGAATAGGGAAGTATTCAATACAGATTCAGCCAATTCAGTGGACAGTGATTCAATTCAGAGATTTGGATCACTGTCCTGAATCAATTTGGCCAAAACAGTTTCAGAAGATTTGGCTCTGATTGAGAGAGATTCGGGATTCGGCCATAGACAATAATGGGGTATCACTGAAATACCTCTAACTTTGTCATTCTTTGCCTGATTCAGATAATAATTGCAGGGATGGTAGCTACTTCTTAGGGCATGGTGCCTATCAAGTGTCAAGGTGATAGGTGCAGGGGTTTCTTGGAAACTGCACCTCAAATTGTGAAAGCAAAATATGTTGTGTGACTATAACTCGTGACATGGGTGACACTGTGTGTGCGTTAAGGCGCAGTGGGGTGAAAGCTTCAGGCATGCTAGGTCCTAATGAGGCCAAAGAGCCTGCCAACTTTAAAGGAGATAGGTGCAGGGGTTTGTGGGAAACTGCACCACCTCAGGCTGCTGACAAGCCAAACTTGTGACGTGGGTGACAGTGTGTGTGTGTGTGTGTTAAGATGCCCCCTCACTGACGCTGAGGCCTCTACATGACACGGCAGTGTGCCCCAATGAGGCCTCCTCCACCCTACAGCCTCAGTTCAGTGCACCACTTTAAATAACAACAGGTAATAAAATAACTTAGTGAGCACTAGCACAGTAGCACCAGCAGGATCTCAGGCAGCCAAACTGTGACAGAGCCTTTCTTTCCTCTCATGCAGGAGCTTCTTCTCCAGCATGTGTGTTAAGTCATGACCTCACGCCCTGACCCCCTGACTGTGTGTGTGTGCATTAAGGTGTGCACTGGGGCCTTTACATGACACATTAGTGTGCCCCAGTGAGGTCTCCTCCCCCCCTACGGCCTCAGTCCAGCCACCACTTTAAATAACAACAGGTAATAAGCCATGCACTACAGTACAGTAGCACTAGTATCTCAGGTAGCCAAACTGTCACAGACTAGAGCCTTTCTTTCCTTTCCCATAGGAGCTTTTTCTCCATCAGATGCCAGAAAATTCTCCCTGCCAGCCCCAGCTTAGATGTGCCCAGGACCCTGTGTCCTTCCGGTCAGGTGCTAGGGGTGTTGATCTAAGGACATAACACTGGCAGACAAGGTCCTTTGGGTCAGTCTGGTCTCTTTCAGTAGACCAACTGAATAGTTAGATAAATATATTTTAGCAAGTTTTTGGATTGAAAAATCCTTCATCAGGCTGAGGAAGTACCTTCAGTTGGTATGTGTTTGTGCTGCTCCTGGATGGAAGGAATAGTAAAGAAGCCAGAGTCTGGCATGCAACCCAGGCAAGAAAGCCAGGCAGTGAAAATGGAAATGGAGGTATCAGGGGGTGAGGGACAGGTTGGGGTGGTGGTGGGGAAGGGGGATGTAGCTGCTCAGGTAAAAGAGGAGAGGTACCTGGGGAGTCAGATGTCCAACAGACTGTAGTGTGTCAGAATTCCACCGTCTACATTGAGTCCATGAGTTTCTGTACCTAGGAGGCTGATGAAGTGAAGTTCATAGTCCCGGCTGTGCAAAGTGGTTTGTAAATTCAAACAAGCACTGAACCTTGCTAGCCTAACCTCATCACCAGAAGCCAGCTTCCTACAGCTCAGAACCCAAAAACCTGTCAAGAATCTCCAGTACCCCTACAAACTACACAACAGAATCTATCAAAGACAAGAATACCCAACTACCTGTGGGGGCACAGTTGTCACAACCTCCCCCACCAAAAAACCACACTCTGTCTCCAGTCTCTTAGGCCTTATCCTCAAAGGGAATGTATAAAACACTTTTCACAGCTGGGCCTATGAACTTCACTTCATCAGCCTCCTAGGTACAGAAACTCATGGACTTAATATAGACATTGAATTTATGACACGCTACAACCTGCCAGACATCTGACTCCCCAGGTACTTCTCAACTTTTACCTGCTAAACCCTGCTTCCTCCCTATCCCAGCCTCTCTCTCATCCCCTGACACCTTCATTTCCACTTTCACTGAGTGGCTTTCTTGCCTGGATTGCATGCCAGCTTGTGGCTTCTTTATTATTCCTTCCATCCAAAAATAGCACACCCCCCCACCAACTGCAGGTGTTCCTCAGCCTGACAAAGCATTTTTCAGTGCAAAAGCTGGCATTCCAGGGAGCTAAACTGAGCTTACCCAGAGCCTCACCACTCCACTGCAACCAGCAAGCCTCAAGCCTGTCAACGATGTGATGGGTCTGGGCTTTCCCCAATCAGGACTGTGTGTGTGCGTGTGGTATCTGGTGGTTATGGCAACTCCTACTCACTATTCACCAAGGGGATCCTCAGTTCTGGCATTTCCTAAGGCTGCCATGCTGCCAGCAGTCCCACAAGGCCTCTCCAACCCTGGTAGAGTGCAATTTTAGTGGTCATGCCCAGGACCTCGGGCTTCGTCCTTTCCCATAGCCCCAACCCATACCTCCAAGTTTCTCCTGGCATGGAAGCTCAGCGGAGACACGTTCTTACCCTGCTGGCTGGTGATGCAGTGAGTGCCCCCTCCAGCTCTGAGAGTGGGGCATTAGCTGGTTTAAAAAATAAGGAGAAAATAAGTGAAGACACTGTGAGGAGGGTGGCATTCACTCCATCTGCAGGTGGAGCTTGGGGAACCCCAGCAGTTAGAGGTTCACCTTCAGGAACATCAGCTGCTCCACCAAACCAGAATCCAAGCAGGTATGATGGGGTCTCATAACATCTCCATCAGTGCTGAACATCCTCTCACTTGGAACACTGGTTGGTGGGCAGGACAAGTGTTCCCGGGCAACAGGACAAGTGTTCCCGGGCAACCATGGACAGATCCTGCCACATCTGCTGCAGCTTGCCAGTAGGCCAAATGGTTGTAGTCCAGCGGCTCCATGCTCTCAGCAAGATAGGTAGCCACTGAAGCCTCGATGCTACCTGCCCAAGGCTGGGGTCTGGTGTATCTGGACCCCAACACAAAGGTGGTCCTCGCCAGTGCTGAGGATCTCCATTGCCTTCTGGAAGGGCTTGAGAACCACCAAGATCTGAGAGATGGTATCCCACTCAGCTCTGTTAAGGGGACCACTGATCCCAATCTCCACAAGCAAGGCCTTCTCATGGATGACCTTCTGTTGCTCTAACAACCTTTCCAGCATCAGCTATGTGGAGTTCCACTGAGTCTCCACATCCTGCATGATTTTGTTCTGTGGGATGCTCAGCTCTGCCTGTTTTGCCCACAGCATCTTGCCCCACTTGATGCTGCAGTAGAAGTAGCCCACCACCTTCCTTCATTTTAAAATCAGTGGGGTGGTAGTGACAGTGCCATCACCAGCAGCCCTGCCCCCTTCCAAGACATCCCTGACTATGAGGTGCAGCTTGTGTGTCACACAGCGGATGCCAACAAAGTTGGCATCATGGATGGCCTTAACCATATTGGCCCTGTTGTCAGTGACCATGAACCCAGAAATGAGCTTGCCTTGCCCAATGAGCCACCCCTGTACCTTGCGGTTCATGGACACCATGATCTCCCTTGCTGTATGGGACTTATCCATCTCCTCCAGTCAAAAAAGATCCCACCAATGGCCTGACTGATCACACCAGTGCCCTTTGAGGGAGAGGCAGGTGTGATCCCCAGCTCAGCTGCTCCAGATGTCAGAGGTGAAATGCAAGGCTACTTGCAGCCCTGCCTTAAGCAGCTCCTCCCTCAAGTACTCCCTGCATGCCTCATACAGGGAGGGCACCACCATCGTGCTAAAGGTGGTGCATGTGAGCACTTTGTAATGATGAGATGGGAGTTCCCCAGCCTATAGATATACTGCTGGTTCTTTCTCTCTAGGTGCAGTACCCTGCACTTGTCAGTATTGAATCATAGAATCATAGAATCAATGGGTCGGAAGGGACCGAGACAGATTATCGAGTTCGACCCCCTACCATAGGCAGGAATGAGCACTGGGGGTGGGAGGAGTCATAAGACCCCAGCCAGGTGCCTATCCAGTCTCCTCTTGAAGTTTTCCAGGGAAAGTGAGAGCACCACCTCTCTAGGAAGTCTATTCCAGGCTCTGGCCACCCTTACAGTGAAGTAGTTCTTCCTAATATCTAACCTAAACCTATCCTCCCTCAGCTTGTGGCCATTGTTCCTGGTGACTCCAAGGAGGGCCCTGGTGAACAGACTTTCCCCGAGTCCCTGCTGGTGGCCCCTGATAAGGTTGTAGACAGCCACAAGATCCCCCCTCAGTCTCCTCTTGCGGGGACTGAAGAGATTCAGCCTCTTCTCACAGGGCTGGCCACAGAGGCCCCCAACCATACGAGTAGCCCTCCTCTGGACCCTCTCCGAGTTCTCCACATCCTTCTTGAAGTGTGGTGCCCAGAAGATTGAATCCCATCCTATTCTCATCAGCCCACCCTGTAACCTGTCCAGCTCTAGTTGTAGCCTGTCCCTCCCTTCTAGCATGCCCACTTCTCCCCACATCTTAGTGTCATCCATGAATTTGAACAAGTTTCTTTTCACCCCCTTGCCTAAGTCACTGTTAAAGATGTTGAATAGTACGTGCCTGAGCACCGAGCCCTTGGGGGACCCCACTGCCCACTTCCCTCCAGGTTGAGAATAACCTGTCCACCACCACTCCCTGTGTGCAGCCCTCTAGCCAATTTGCAACTCATCTGACTACGTAGGCATCAATACCACAGTCGCCTAGTTCATTGATGAGAATTGGGTGAGAGACAGTGTCAAAGACCTTCCTAATGTTGAGAAAGATTACGTCCATTGTGACACCTGCATCCAAGGATTTAGTGACCTGATTGTAAAAGGCAACCAGGTTGGTCTGACAGGACCTGCCCCTAATGAACCATGTTGGTTGCCCCTAAGCATAATCTACCCTGGTGGTCCCTCACAGATGTGCTCCTGGATAATTTTCTCAAAGAGCTTCCCCAGGACCAAGGTAAGACTAATGGGCCTATAACTACCTGGGTCCTCCTTCCTCTCTTTTTTTCAAAATGGGGACCACTTTGGCCTTTTTCCAGTCCTCTGGCACCTGGCCAGAGTATCATGAGTGTTCAAAAAGCCATGCGAGGGGTTCTGCATTGACCTCTGCCAATTCCTTCAGCACCCTGGGGTGGAGATCATCTGGAACTGCTGATTTAAATGTATCCATCCCTACCAGAAGTTCGCTGACAAGGTCCCCCCTGACCCTAGGCCTGGCAGTGCCTCTCCTGAGTCCATCCTGAATCCCAGTTGGGGAGATGTTCCGGTCTTTGCTTAGAAAAACGGAGGCAAAAAATTTGTTAAAGAGGTCAGCTTTTTTGTCTGGTGCAACCACCAGATTGCCAAGAGTGTTCTTCAGGGGCCCCATGTCACCCGGTGCCTTCTTCTTATTCCCTGTGTATTTGTAAAAGGACTTCTTGTTTTCTTTGATCCTGGTCGCTAGTCCAAGTTCCGTCTCTGCTTTAGCCTTCATAACAGCCCCAGCTACAGTCTTAAGCAACAGAGGTATAATCCTCCTTGGTGATAGCCCCTCCCTTCCACCGGCTGTATGCCTCCTTTTTTTTTAGCTTTCAGATGTTCCTGAATGCCTTTGGTGAGCCATGGGGGCTTTTGATCACTCTTGCCCCCTTTGATTTGCATAGGGACTGTCACCCTTTGGGATCGGAGGATCGTCTCCTTAAGGAATGACCACTCGTCTTGGATTTCCAACTCCCCTACCCTCCGGGGCCTTAGTGCCTCTCCTACTAATCTCCTTAACTCATTGAAATTGGCCCTCCTGAAGTCAAGGGCTACTGCCTTGCTGCAGGCCTTCGTCACACTGCACTGGATCATGAATTCCTACAGGACATGTGGAGCCTCATAACCTTTGATCAGACAACACTCAGTACTTAACTATATACAATGTATTTACCTAGGGAGAAAAGGTACAAAGGACCATAAGGATCAATATATACATCAACAAAGATACTAACAACTACTATATATTAATAACTATTAATAAGTATATACTAATAACTATTTTATATATGCTATAACCGTATGAATCCCCAAACAGCCTCTTCTTATGGAAATTTGGGAGCAGACTCTGTGGGGGGAGGAGGACGGGTCAGTAAGAAACCATCACACTAGAACCTCAGGTAAGTGCCTAGATGAGTTTCACTCTATGTTGCTTGTAGTGTTGTTGTACAACTCCTAGCGATGAATGTCACACTGGTCCTAGATGCAAGTAACAACCCAGTCTTTTACACACAATCTCCACCCCCATAGGAGAGGAAGAAAAGTACTGACTCACTCATGTGTGTAAGCCCCTTCAAAGTCTATACTATAAAGTATATACTTTATAGCAGGGGTAGGCAACGTTTTTTGGCCGGAGTGTCAAAAAACCCATAATGTTTACCTTGTAAATTTCTGGAAAGCCAGCACGCCACAAAAACAAATCTGGGGCTGACTTCCTTGTGGTGCCTTCCCCCACACTGCCCAGACCCTGTTCTGACCACGTGGCCCCAGCACTCGGCACCTCAGTGCTGCTCCAGGTGGGACAGGGTGTTTGCTTGCCTGGGCAGGTCTCTCCAGGGGCCAGCTGGGCTGCAGGGTGAAGCCTGGGAGCAAGGGGCGGGGGCAGAAAGCATCCCTGCTTGTGTTCTTCTGCCTCCGCCTCAGTGCCTGTAATGGCATTGGGACTTGTGGGTACATAGGAGAGCCCAGACCAGCAAATTAAAAAAATAAACAATTTCTTTGCATGCTTCCCGGCATGCCAGGAAAAATATCTCTGTGTGCCACTAATGGCACGCATGCCAGGGGTTTCTGACCCCTGCTCTGTAGTGTAGCAGTCATAGATGCTCCCTGGATCAGTCTCCTACCAATCACCCCTCCTGCAGGGTGGGTTGAGCCAATCTCCTTCAGCCAGAACCCAGCTTCTCCACCTTAGCAGGGGCTCTGGCAAGCACCGTGCAGCTTACTACTGGGTTCACTTACCCCGGGGTGGGGTTTATGTCCCATTCTATGGCTCATTGAAAACTGAGGTTTTGTAACCCCCCCCCCGCAATATCTTTTTCCAGCATTGAGAATTCAATGGAGCGCTCTCCCTAGCATGGGATGGGTGACTCTCCCGACCCCCTCCTCATAGGCAGGTTGTGAGGACCCAAGAAAGGCTCCTCTGGGACTACAATTCTCTCCTCTATAACAAATAAAGGATATGCTCACAGCCCTGTCCAGACTTGACAAGCATCATCTTAATCTGTCTGCAAAACCTGCTGGCCCTTGGAGCAGTGCCTCAGTCTCTGCCCCCTTGCTCTTGCTCCAACCTCATCCTACTGATTTCAGGCTTTTCTGGGACTCATTTGACTGCCCTGCTGGGTCAGCTCACCCCAGCTCTTTTATGCCCACATGCTTCTGCTCACCCTGGCTGCAGTATGTGTCTTCTTTTATCTCCTCAGGGGGCCATGCCCCCAGATAGCAACTCATCCAATCAGGAGTTTAGAGTGAATTCTGAAATCACCTTGAGCCACATCCATGGATCATGGATAGTCCAATCAGAACTTCAGGTTGAATGATCCAATCACACTGAACTTTCCTTGTTGCAACAGGTCGAAGCATAAGCCCAACTGGACAGAGACTAGGCTGTAAGAGAGCCTGATGTAACTCTGTTACACATGTACTGAATAAATGCACAGTAACTGGAGTTACTGCACAATAGCACCCACAAACACCTTTTAAGGGATGCTACTGCTCAGTACTGTGCATTTATTTAGTACTTGCTTATACAAGCACTAAATAAATGCACAGTAGCCACTGCACTGTAGTATCTCATGTGGGTGGGTCCAATGTCTCGTTAATTTTTTTTTACATTAACAGCCATCCAAGCTATCCATCCATACCCCGTCTCACTGCAGTGTTTACAGACTGCTCAGATATCTGAGATCCAAAAAACAAGGTGGCATTTATCCCTCACCTCCCATGGATCTTATTTCTAGCCTCTTTCTATTTTGTTTGCTTTCATACTTTTGCCCTTATCTTCTGTAATAAAGATATTTATCCATTATATCCAGGACCAAAAGTTGGGCTTGGATTTACATAACCAGAATAGACTTCTTAGGGCCCACTCCAAATTCTATTATTATTAATCAGTAGATGCCCTTGTGCTGACTTTAAAAGAAGTGATACAATGAGCATCAAATATAAGGCAAATTCAGATATTTTGTTGGAAATTCCCATTGTTCTTCTCACACTTAACAAAATCTTAGGTCTGGTCTACATTAGACAATTTTACTATTTCAGGTATAGCAACACAGTTAGTCAAGCCTTCCACTTCTCTCCTCTGTTCTTTAGTATTCTCACACTTATGTCAGAATGAAAGGATCTTAAACCAGCATAGTTACTTTCGTTTGGATAAAAAATAATCTGTATTCATAAGGCATCTTATCTACAGAATAACTTCTCTCACTCAAACACTTATACAATGTATATGTGTTTAAAATTGGTAAAAACATTGCACTTCTATGTGACATAGTTTAGTTAAAATCACATACCTGTCTTAGTGTTGATCAAACCTTACGAAATGCATCAATATTTTTATTGAGAAGCAAACTAATATTTTGGAAAGTTAGGTTTGGAAAGTAAATAGCTCCTTAGGTATTTTGTTGATTGAAAGACTAGGAGGTTAGCAGCCTTGCTCTTTTTATCGCTAATTATATCCATCTGATAGAACAGTAGGCCAAACTAATACAGATAGATTCATAAGTCAGTAAAACCATTTTATCACTGTAAAGCTTTTACTGAGCAGAGTATTTGCCAAAATGCTTAAGTCAATAGAACACAACAGCTGTCTCTTCATACCAACCTCAGTTATCTGATTGCTGGGGAAGATTGTATACATTTTTCTTTTTGATTTAAGTCAGAGGGTGGCTGAATTACTATAGCAAGGGTTCTGTAAGGCATTTCAAATACTCTACAGCAAAAATACAATCCATGGATCTTGAGCCACATGTCACTCTTCATAGCTTCACTTGAGGCTGCTTTGTGTTTAATGTAAGAAATTTATTATAACAGTGAAATATTTCCTTGGGGAATTACAGCTATTTAAATACTCTCTCTCCAAAATGTGAGTTGTAGTGACAGTGATAGAACCTGATATATATATATATATATATATTTTAATTTATAGGCAATGCCATAATCCTTGCATTACTATCCTGAGATTGCATGCACATTTTATGTATGTTTTGATAAAAGACTTAATTAGAAAATTATTGTATGAATGTTTGTTCTTCACAGGATGCCTGAGGGAGCCTGGAAAACATTTTTACCTTTTCCCCCACCTACATATTATATGATCCTTTGTCCTAATATTGATTCCAGAGCTTGGGATTTGAGAGTGGGTCTCAGAAACACTGAACTTTGCTAATTATTTTTTTAAGGGGTAATGAATTCCAGATTAACCAGGCATCATTCCCTCAACTCAGGTGCTTGCTGTCTATGCTGCAGCTCCTGCTACATACAGTATGTCTTCCCTTGAAGACCTCATTGTCACAGAAAGATTGGCCACAGGCTCAGATCAATAGCAAAAACTTGCCTAGATTTGTTACCTACAAAGTACCAGCTCATCAGTACACAGGTCTTGGATGTTTGTAGTATGTCTAGGCACAATTCATGGATATGTGCTTTAGGCCTAGTACAAAGGATCAAGGTTTGCTAGGCCCTCCTTTATACACTGTTTGAAACAATGTCATTTACATCATGGATGTCATATGCACCCATATTCTTACAGATAAAACATTCCCACTGAATAGGAAAAGAGGTTCCTGAGGTCACGTTAATCCTTATGCATTCCATCCTTATTTTTTGGCTCCTATCTGGTCTTATCAATCACTCTTATTCAGTAGTCCTGTGAGAAATCTACATAACCAACTGTAGAACCAGTACCTTCTAATCTACGCCCTAAATAGGCAATATAGAATAATACCTAGTTGAATTTTCTGAGGTTTGCTTTGGTTAACACTTTTAGCAGAGTTTTTGTCTAAGTTGAACATGAAGGCTAGGGGCAGAAATGATACATAAACCATTATAAGTGATTGGAACTGGTTTAAACCTGTAACAGAACAGAAGTTCAGTGTACATAAACCAGTTTCAAAATGGCCAAAACTGGTTTAAGATAAACTTGGTTAAATACAGTATAAGACTTAACTGATTTGGATCAAACCAGTTTATGAAACTTCTGTCCCAGACCTCTTCCTATCTCAAGTTAATCAGTCTCCTAGCATCCCAGCATGCTTTTGAGGCTGTGCTGTGCTGTGGTGTGCTGTTTGCTTCATCAGAGAAGGTGGAGAGGGGGGTGAGGCAGGGACCACTTCCCCAAGGCAAACCCCAGCCAGGGTTTGGCACCGGGGGGGAGGGGTTAAATTTCCCTTTCACCGATTACAGAGCTGCCCTGCCCTGCCCTGTGCTGCACTGCAAACAACTTAATGCTGCCTGAAACTGTGGACTACAAATCCCAGAGATACCTGGAAGCAGGAAGAAGAAGTGAACATGCAGCTCATGCTGGCTACATGTCAGACAGCTGTACTTTAGTGCCCCCAAGTTCCTGGCCTGAGCCACTGCAGGCATGTGGCTGCATTTCGTGAATCAAAAGTGAATGTCTGTCTAGTTGTTTCTCAGTTTAATTTCTGCATTTTAGAAATTACAAATAATAGATTCGGCTCGGTCAATGAATAGTTAATAACCTTTACAGCTGAAAAATATCAAGGAATATTTCTCCAGATGAACTGTGGCCAAGAAGGCTGATAGTCCCCCATCTCCTTGAAGCAAGTCTTCTCCTGCAGCAATACATAGATGCTTTAAGTGCTTCTGAATTATCTACAGAAAAAAATTTCTCCATGCAGGTAGGCTGTAGGACAGCTACAGGTTCAATGTATGGAATCAACTAGGGGCATGTTTCAGGTGTGCCATAGACAGAAGAAACTGGACCTATAGCACCTCAAAGATTCTGGGCAGACTTACCTGCAGACAGTAGGGAATGATCTGCCCTAACCAGGCCAACTAGATTTCACTATACTTTTTGGCCTTCAGAGCAGCTTGGAATCAACATTTTTCAGAGAGGCACTTAAAGCTATTTTATACTCTTCTCTCCTGGGACTACAAGTTTACTTTTGCACTTCTGTGTGTGAGGCACAGCACAAAATCCTATATTGTGTGTTGTTGGATTCATTTTAGTATTTTTTAACAGCATTTTAGAAGTATTCATTATTTAATTATCAAATCCTTCCTTGGTATGGTTAAATATTGTTATCTGTGTTATACTGGTGGGATAACGTACAGGCATTTAAAGCTCACCTGTAAAAGTAGGTTTAACTTTCTTTCTGATATGTAAAGAAGACCTAAGTTCTTTTATTTATTAATTTATTTTAGTTTTAAAGGAAAATGTGCATATATTCTCCTGTTTACTTTTGAAAAATTAGAAAATCAGAACCATAACTATTCCTGGATCTTACACCTGCACCTCCAGAAACATAATACATCTCATTCAATGTACCTAATGCCCTGATGGAAAATTGTAGGAGAAACCAAACAACTGCATACCAGAATCAATGCACACCAAAAATCCATCAAAGACAAAAATATCCAGTTACCTGTGGGTACCCACTTCTCACAAGGCAGTCACTCCCTCTCCAATCTCTCAGGTCTAATCCTCAAAGGGGACTTTCAAAATGCTGTTCGTAGATGAGCCTATGAACTTCACTTCATAAAACTACTAGATACCGGAAATCACAACTTCAAAATAGACATTGTATTTATGACACCTGCCTGACTTCTAACACACCAAGTAACTTACCTGTTAGCTGACCACTTGTTTGTCTTTCCACTTTCTCTTCCCCTCCTATCTCTACCCTTTGTCTTCCAAACATCCACTCATTTGCATTTTCACAGACTTCTTTTTTACTTTAGCTTCTTTTCTACTTTGGAGAACCCATTATATCAGCAGCCTCCCATTGCCTGAATAAGGGTGTTTGTACCTGAAAGCTTGCAAATAACTTTTTCCAACTTTTTAATTTGTCTAATAAAAGATATCGCCTCTACCCAAAGAACCTTGCCTTCCAGTATAAAATCAGATTTAGTCTCTGTCAAAGGTTCTATTTGATGAACTAGTAGCTCTGGAACTGCTAACATTTGAATTACTCCTCTTTATTCTGTGTTCATTTGAATAACATAGAACTAAGAAATTGCATTTTCATGTAATAGCTGTTAAACAGTCTGATAGTTACATTTTTTTTTTTTAGCTAATAACTGAAAACTAGCACTACTTAATTTCCTCCTTTTGGGGTTGGTTTTTTTGGCTGCTTTGCCTCTTAATCTAGTTGTGCTTCCTGGCTTCTTTTTTTTTCTGGCTGAGCACATTTCTTTATTTCTGAGCACTCAATACATTCTTTAGAATCATGCAGAAGTTCACCTCAGGGTTCACCTTTTGATTTATTCACTCAATTTGAATTATTTAATTGTAACATAGGTTGGGTAAGAATCTGCCATCTCTGTTATGTAACTTTACCATACATCTAGCAGGCTATATCAAACATGCTTCCCTTACCACAAGCGAATTAACCACAGGTGAAATAAGCAAACAGATATAATTATTATCCATCCTTAGCAATGCTGCCTTCGATAGTTGGATTGAATAGCCATTTCAAAGAATATTAACCTTTACAAAATGGATTTTTCAGAAGTATTCTGCTACTCTGAAGCTTTTCTTCTCTTGCTTTGATGGGCACTTTATTTAAACAGCCCAGTAACCTTGAAATATTTAGCAGTGGGTGCAAGAAGTAAAAAAGGAGAATCTGCAGCAACAGAATATGTGCTCAGGACCTAATCCAAATAGCACTGAAAATACAGAGACCCCTTCCATTCAATTCATTGAGCTTCTTGATCAGGCTGTTTATAGATATTACATTTTTCTAGGTTTAATCTGAACCACAGTCATCACCATATACATGTGGACGTCTGTAGTTTGAATTAAAATTGGCTCCAATCCGAATTACCAAATCCTTATTGAATGAGGATTAAATTACACAATTTAAACTGTATTAATTAACATGTATATACAGCATTGGTAGTACCCTGACCCAAGTAATGCACAGTTAATCTCCCACTTCCACTTCCAGTGGGAAGAACCTGGCTATATGCTGGCTTTGTGGAAATGAGAGACTCCTCCTTAGCTTGCTCTTGCAGCCATACAGCTGAGGGCAAGCAAAACTCGGGAGCATCCAAACTCCAAGCCTCCAGGCTTGTCCTTGCATGTAGGATGCCAAAGGACTTGGAAGCATCTGAAGCCCCAGGTACAGATGTCAGACAGATGTCATACATTGTACAGATGTCATACATAATCCAGACTAAGTGCTCAGAAATTGAAATAAACCCATAGGCATACAGAAGTTAGGGGCACATAGACCAGACCAAACATGGTGGAACCAAGTCTAAACCCTGGACTGATGTGCACTGAAACTGATGTGAATTGGATTAGTCTGGTACATTGAACTTCTGTACCAGATCCCTATCAAATCAGGTTAGGTCGCTGTTCACCAGCATCTCAGGCTTCTTTGCAAGCTGTCAGGGGGAGATGGTGTCAGCAGCACACCCTGTATTCTTGACCCATATCAGTGGGGTACAGTGTCCCTTCCCCGTCTTGGTTCTATCTGAGCCCTGGGACCAGTGTGCAGAAGCATCTTCAGGAAGGGCTCAGAGGATTTCCCCCCACTCCTGGAGCCAGCACTGAGTTCCTGGCTGAAGCGTCTTCTCCTGCACCCGTGGGTCTCCAGTCCTTGAGAAGTGGGGTGAGGGGAGGTGGCAGTCATGGGTGATTCAAGTGCAGAACAGGGGCATAGCACAGGGAGCTGGGTAAGTCTCTGCCCAGCCTTTCCTGCTGCTCAACCAGTGTTTGCTGCTGGCTAGGCTGGCTGGGCTTAGGTGGGTCCATTTCCAGCTGATCTCATAAGCAGCCTCGCCAGCTCCCCTCCCCTCCCTTGACCTCAGCTGGGGCAGTGAGTGGGAATGGAATGAATAAAAGGACAAAACCCCATCTAGGACAGGTGAATACTGCTCTCCAGCAGCTATAGACTCTGGGAAACTGTTCACCCCCTTCTGCCCTATTCCCAGAAACGCCACAGTGCATCTCAGGGGTCCCCAGCTCTCTGTGGTGTGCAGCAATTGCCTGCAGAGTCCCAAACCAATACATTGATCTGGGCATTGCATGGTGAAATGTGTATTCATATGCTGTAGCCTTCTCTGGAGTCTTTTCTCAGCCCCTGGCACTGCAGTCCAGCTTAGTCCCCCCAGTCTTCCCTGACTGGGTACAGCTGGGATCTGCCTTTGTCTCTGCCAACACCCCTCCCAACTTCCCAACCCCTCTCTTGGGCACTGTCTGTGGCACCAGCCTCTGGAGAAGTGTGTGTGGAGGGGAGAGGGGTGGCTGGTTCAGCCTGTCACATTGTTGAACAGGGACCTGCTGCCTCCCCACCCCCGATCTTAGTGCTGGGATCATACTCCACCAGGTACTGCAGCCACAAGAGCATGGCTGCCCTCTCCCCCACCCCACCTTCCCCAGGAACTTGAATGCCATGGCTGAAGGGGAAGGGGCTTCAGCTAGGATCTTGCCACTGGCTCCAGGGGTGAAAGGAAACCCTCCAAGCCCTTCCTGGAGCCTCTCTGGTGTGTGAGTCCTAGGACTTAGGTGGAACCAGGATGGGGAGAGACACTCTATGCCCTGCCAACTTGGGCTGGAAATACGGGATGGACTACTGGCACTACCTCCCCTCGGCAGCTCGTAAACGCTGTTGCCCCTCAAGCTCTGTCCTGGTTGGAATGGACTTCTGTGCCTCTACCCCCAGTAATGCTCAGGGACCCCCATGCCACTGCAAGCAGGGGCAACCCCATGGAGTTTGAGCCTGACTCGGTTGCAGGGCAAGCATACCTTCCACCACTTGCTGCCTACGCTTGACAGATACCTGTGCCTAACACATGAGATGGCAGTGGGTAGGTGGGTGGCTTCAGCCACTCTGATATGCTTGACAGTGTCCAGCAGCCTGGGAAGACCGCTGGGAGGCATGCAGGGCACCTCCAACCTGCTGGGCTCAGCCAGTGAAGGCAGTGAAGGACCCTCCACCAAAGTGTCCCTCCACCAAAGTGTGAATAAGTGTGCTGTTCACTCCTGATCTAACCTAGGGCACTTAGAGTAAACCATGTAACTTAGATTGACTCCACCTCAGGCTTTTTGAATGTCTGTATTTAGCCCATGTTGCTGTAATAACCATCCAAAAACTAAAACATATCCCAGGAGTTCTGGTTAATGCTGGGCTGATTAATTCCATTCATGAGGAAAACAAATAACATCAGAGCAGGCTCCCCACATTCGTGTAAGTGCCCTAAGAAAATCAGCTGGTCATGCTCTTTGAGTGCCTAAAGGATCAGTACAGAAGAACCATAATTATCAAAAGAAGTGGACATACCAATATATGAAAATACAATGGCACACATTATCATAGGCATTGACAAAGATATATAGAAAGATTTTCTTCTGTTGTTCTCTGATTATAACACTGCAGAATTTGCATGTCAGCCATTACAACTCTTCTTTGAGCTGGTTCCAGAAATGGATTTAGTTAGGACTTAGGTACCACTCTAGGCCCTGAAATGTGCATATTAAAGTCTCATAACCCCTTTCAATTTGCTGTCACATAACTTTCCAAGATTTAACAGAGTAAAACCTGGAATGTGACCCCAAATGTCTTTGTTTTAATTGCAATGAGCACCTTGGCACCTAGAAAACAGGTGTGGGCCATCAGGATAAAAAAATGAGACATTCTTCCATCTATACCATCTAAGAAACCTGATCTGGAAAGTGTTCTCAACAGAAGACAAACCAGAGAAGGAAAAGTCTCCCATCCTCTTTTGCCCAATCATTTGGTGGTTAGAGAATTCACCCATCATGCTGGGGATGAGGATTCAATTCTTTCCTGCCTAAGGGAATTTGAAGCAACATCCTCCACCTTCTAGGAAGAATTCCTAAACATTAAGTTATCAAATATTCGGGAGTGGCTCTGACACAGTTTATACCACCTGGTGAAACTTTTTCACTTTGAACAGAGTAATTTAATATTCTTTGGAGTTGGAAGAGACTTTATATCCTAGTTATGAGGGCAATCACATTGGAGTAGAGATAGCTGGTTACTGATATCTATTCCACACTATATTCCACTCTGTATTGTATATTATACAGAATTATATGCTTGTACAGGAACTAGAATCAAAGTCTTCCTTCTTTCCCTTATTCCCAGCTATGAAGGTGCATGTACTGACTATAGAATCAAGCCCAATCTTGAACACTCTCTCTCTTCATGCCTGCTTCAATGAATGCTTTATTATTTCCTGTGCAGTAACATAAATTCATCAGGCGGGATTAAGACAGGGGTGGGCAAAATACGACCCACAGGCCAGATCTGACCCATCAGGTACTTTCGTCTGGCCTGTGGCACCCCCTCAGCAAATTTGCCCTTCCCAGCCCTTCCACCCACAAGGGTGGAAGCAAGACGCCCATGTGTACAATACTCCAACATACCCTATTGTGCTTCACTCCCACCCTCTTGGGCAAAAGGGCTCTGCCCAGCCAGCAGCAGATTCTGGGTGGGACTCCTGCTGCACCCACCATGTGGGAACCTGCTTGGCCTCCTGGAAGTCCAGCTTGCTCTGGGCAGCAGGAAGGGAAGCAGTGGGGCTGTTGGGGCAGGTGGAGTTGCAGCTCGGAGGAAGTGCAGAGTGCAGTGGGGAGCTAGTGCTCAGAGGGGCAGCAGGAGCATGGAGCTTGGCTGGATAGGGTGTGGGTGTGAGGGTGAGGGGTGTAGGGACCCCCACATACTCCCCCCATGGTGTGAAGCCCCTGCTGCCAGCAGCAGCAGGAGGTGGGGAGATGCAGGCACACAGTGGGGTGTGGCTCCAGGGAAAGGCTTGCACTGGAGCATGCTGCTTTCCTCCCTCCCCCCCCACTGGGCTGGTCCCTGCACTCTGTCAGGAGTGGAAGGAGCCCCACCCGCTTTTTCTCCATGAAGTCCAGCAGCAGGCTTTCCCACTGCAAGTGTGGCAGCCGTAGGTGCATGGTGCTGAGCTCCTGACAGCTTGCCAAGACTTGTTAAGCGACTGTTCACCTAAAATAATTGCCCACCCCTGGATTAAGAAAATTCACCAAGCAGCATTGAATATCCCAGAGCTTGGTGACTTAAGTCCCATTCTGGGACATAGAAAATGTGTGCATTTATATCTTCTCATGCAAGAGGGATGTTAAATGTTGAATCCAAACCTCCCATATTGTGGGTGAATGTTCTAATTATTGACCTACTAGATAAAAGAAGAATACTACTAGTCCTACTACTACTACCACTACTACTATCAGAAGTATAACTAGAAATTTTGCTGCCTTCAGCATTGTGATGCCTATCCTTGACTTTTGGTAGCGTTCTTACTTCACTTGATTTTCAGTTTAACATTTAGTAGTACAAATGGATTCATGCTGCCCACTCAAGATGATGCTAATGTGTCCTTGGCTTGTTCTTCAGTACTTTGCAATTATTTAACAATCATAAAACAATTGTATTATAAGGCTAATCTTTCACTGTGGTTTTATTTGTTGAAGTTGATTAAATAATGCTTTTAAAACAAATTGAAATTATATGTTATGTCATTTTATTTTACAGTACATCACCACAATGTGGGGAAAATAAAGGAAAAAACATAGCCAGCCAGTTTTTGTTTTGCTTATAGGATTCCTAACAGAAAGAAAAGACCCCTGCAGACTTTTATTCTTCTTTCCCACCATAAACATTAAACTGTCAGTCACTGTAATTTCTATCCTCTGGTCATTCAATAAAAAGATCTTACTAAGCAATTATTTAAATAATGTGCTTCTGGTATCTAAAATGAAATTCAGGTTCATGAATATACCAGAAAAAAAATACCTCTGAAGTTATTGTTTCCTCACAACTGCTAGTTTTGAATTGATGATTCAAGCATCCTTTTACAACACTTGAATGACATTTTGCTCATCTTTAGGGAATGAGAGTATACTATGCGAACACAATCATGGTTAAAGTTTTCCTCTAAGCTCACACTAGATCACCTTTTATACATCCTTTTGAGCTTCCTTTTTTTTTTTAAATACTAAGACCCAGACCCAAAGCTTTCCATATTAAAATAACAAATTACAAGGTTTATTCTAATAAAAGGGACAGTGAATGGAATAAACTCTATCTTTAGGTTATTGTGCAAAATGTACTGTTGAGAGCAAAATAGGGTCTGTAAGATCTTCTGGCTGACCATAAGTAGGTCATCCTGTGACCTTTGTCTGACCCACCTCTGTTTCATGGATGTCACCCACCTCCAGAGAGCTGAGATTGAAGTGCCATGCACATGTGTGAGGGTCGTGTGCAGTGCTCTTGTGAGTGGAGTACACTACTTGTATAGAAACTCATTTTGATTGACAGCTCGGTGTGTGACTGGGCACACTTAGGTTTGGGAGTGTGTCTATGTCTGACCAAGGGTTGCCTGATGTGTGACTGAGAGAAGGAGAGAAGTGGGGGTGCTTGTTGGCAGGAAGGTTAGAGATAGACAAGAAGAGGCTGAGTAACTGATTGACTGTGTGAACTGCAGAGGTTCCTGGTGGCAGGGCCAGCCGCCGTGGGTCCCAGGGGTCCTTCCCCTGAGAGATCCTCCGTCTGCCACTGGAGCAGGAAGGGGTGGCTCCCTGGGTCCTTCCCTCCGGGTGTGTCTGTCACGTAAAGTTGCAACCCTCTGCTCTGATCAGTAAACATTACTCCATCCTGTTTCTCCCTTCTGATTTGTTGGGTGTCTTCTCCTCAGTATGTGTCTGACGAAGTTGCTGCTTGAGGTGCAGGCATCTCTACCCCAACCATCAGAGCTGAATTGAATAAAGTACCCCTGCCCCTTATAATAAAGTTTAGTCCTCTTATTGTCATTGTTGTAATTAGATATTGTTGGTAAGAATTTGTAAAGCATTGGTATTCAGATAAGTATAGGCAATATAGGATTTGATATATAATTAGAATTTATAGCGACTATTAGGACTACATAGTTTCCTGTGTAGTTGTATGGCATATGGTACTTACCTGTTCTTGTTCATTTTATAATAAACCATTAATGCATATCAGTTACCTATTTGTGTAAGTTTCATTATTAGTCATTTTCTAATTGCCGGGTTAATTGGGTGGTGGCCAGATACACCCTGGTTAACCTATTAGGTGTCCCAGGGGCCAAAAATAACCCTGAGTTGGAGCTGGACCGTTGGAACAGCAGCTGATTGCCGTGTGTTCAGTTAGGTATTAATTAAGTCTAGACCCAACAGTACAAGGTCATTCACATTCAAATTTTCAACCATAGCTCTTAATTTTGGGTACTCCACTTCAGATGGTTGGATTCAGAAGCAGTGACTAACTACAGCTCCCATTGGCTAAGCTATAATTTGTGAGGCTCCAAACCAGGGCTGGCTTTATGGGTGGGCAACTTGGGTGATCGCCCAAGGTGCCATGGTCAGAGTGGCCCCCCCACACACACACACTCCCTCTCCCTCCCCACCAGATTGCTCCCCACTCCTCTACCTGCCTGCCTCTGCCACTGCCTGCATTAGTGCCACTGAGTTGGAGGGGCACAGGTGGAAGTTGGCCGGCTATGGGGATCAGTGATGATGATGAGGTGCTGCTACCTGCTGGACATGATGGAGTGGGCAGACGGCAAGCAGCACCTGCCGTCCGCTATCTGCAACTAACTCTATAGGTGCGGCCAGACAAATGTGTATGTGCCTCTTGTCCCGCCTCAAACCCCTTTGAGGCAGGGCAACAGGAACAAAAACATGTTCACAGTGTGGGGAGAAAATTAGACCCCTGGATATGCAGGGCTCTTAAAAAAATGAAGTATAAAAAAGCGGGCCAGGACATGGTCAGGGACTGTGCCCTGAGGCAACCAGAGGCTGAGTCCTCCATGGTGACACTCTAGCTGCCAGAGCATATCTGTGGTTGCCCGCATCCTGGTGCTGAAACACGCTGTCAGCCAAGTCATATGTTTCAGCACCAGGGCTCCTATGCCGGTGAGTAAGGGGTGGGGGGGGGGCTGAAGGACGGGGGAAGAGACTGGGGGGGGACTCCCAATGGCCCTGCCAACTTCCCGAGCCCCCTGACCCCAGCCAGCCCCCCTGAGGCCCCAGACTCCTGCAGGGGCTGGCATCTCTCCCCGCCAGTCCCTCCAAGCCCTGCTGGGCTTGGCCCCTCCCCCCACCAGTCCTCCCGAGGCCCCTGACCCTTTCCACTGCCAGACCCTCCCCCTGCTAGCCCTCTCTTCCCCCTGAGCCCTGCTGAGGCTGGCCCTTCCCCCAACCAGCCCCACCGAGCCCCCAACCCCTGCTGGGGATGGCCCCTCCCCCCACCAGCCCCACTGAAGCACCCTAACCCTCCCATGCATGCCCTCCTACCCCACACTTTAAAAAAAACCAAAAACCTCCTCTGGCACTTACCTCCAGTCTGGCTCCCTGGGGCCCCACCTGCACAGTGTGGGGCAGGGTGACAGCCCCAGAAACCCCAACCTGATCCCTCCTGCCCCTGCACTGACCTGTGCTTCCTGGGGGGTTCTGCCAGGAGGCCCTGGAGCCCCCCCCACCCCTGCTTCTCACGTAAGCAGAGGCTTTTTTTCCCCCATTATTTTCTGTTCTTTTTCTGTCTTTTTTTTTTTTTTAAGTGATGGTGCCTGGGATTGTGGGGGTAACCTAGGAGGCCTGGGGGTGCAAGTTGGGGGGTGAGGCTTGGGGGTCAGCCATTGGGAGGGCTGCAGAAGCTGGTGGGGGATGGGGCCAGGTGGGGCTACGTCCCAGGGTGGCTTTTTATATTGCTGGGACCAGGACAGGGCAGCTTTTTATACTGCTGGGGACAGCACAGGTGCTGGCCCCAGGTTCTAGCTCCCCCTGGCTGCAGATCTGGGAGGAGCCAGGCAGAGTTATTTTGCTCCAAGTGGCACAATTTGCTCCACAACAAAGTGCATGTCTGAGCATGTGTGCAGAGGCAAAAAGCCCCGGCTCAAATTTGCACTGCTTCTATTTGAGTCACTGCAAGTGCACTTGCTTACATGTGTGGACATGCCTATAAGTCCAGCTACATCATGATCCAGCAGCACCCACTCCTCATGTTCCTGCAGCTTATCATCATGGGTGCCTGCCTGCTGCTGCTCACTGTCTTCTTTGCCTTGGGGCTGATAAGAAACAAGCCTCACCCCCCCACATTCCTTCCCCCAACCCTTCTCCACTTGCCCTACTTGGCCATCACTGGGGAAGCAAGGCTTCTGATCTGGCGCCCCAGCTCTCCCCCCACCCTAGGCTTTTACTTCTGAAACTTTACTAATATACTACTACATACTTAAACTCAAAGACAGGGGGCCAAGATACAAGTTTGCCCTGGGTACCATTGTTTTTCTAAAGATGGCCCTGCTCCAAGCCACATAATAACAATTAATAGATTATTTTATCTGTGCAGATAGGTATTTTTAGGTAACTAATATAGCCACAAATGCTTCATTAAGTTATATACCAATACAGGAGACACATCTATGGTTGCCTGTGCTGCCCCCTCCCAAAAGTTAGAACAGCAGAAAGAGAACCCCACAAGACTAAATACCTAAGAGTACAAGAACTATGGAAACTTGGGAACAAGGACCATGAGTTACTAGAATTTTGCATGGTAAGGATTAGTTATTACAAGTAGATATTTTTATTTTTTTGCAAAACACATTTTGAATAAGTTAAGAAATTTAGGGCAAGCTCTTTATGTCTGTCCTTATACAATTTGACTTCAGGGAGCCTTCTTAATAAAGACTTTGCAACAACTGCTGAAAAAACTTAGAAGCTGGTCCCAAGTGAGCAAGCTCTAAAGAAAAGAAATGTGGAAATCAACCTATACAGAAGGTGACTGGTTCTTAAGAGGTATCATTAGTATATTCTGAGGTTTAAAAATACTTTCACTGCATGTGGAAAAAAGGGTTTAGTAACTAAAGCTTTGCAAATGCAGCAGAAAAAATAGTAATTTTCCCATGTGAAGCGGGGGAGCACCCACATCAATTCATTTTTTTGGTATTGGGAACTGTTTTAAACTCATATTTTTTCACTCAGATAAGCAGGAAATAGTTCACAAAAAAGTGCAGACAAAGCAAAAATGTCTTGGATTCTAGTGAAAATATTTCAAGAAGTGATCCTGAAGTCATGTCAGAAATCTCTTTGAATTATTCTTGCAAATATCAATGTAAACTTTAGAGTATAAAGCAATCACAAACAATATGCACTGTAGGTCTATAATAAATGGAATTGTCCAGATGCATTTTATTCTGTCTTTTTTCACTTACATAGTTACTGAGTGGAGAGAAAGAGATCTGGTTCTAGTGTGGTCCATGACATGGTATCTTATGAAATAATGCAAAAAATAATTTTGGTTTCCCTAGCTATGAGGCAGTGGCATAACTAAGGGGCAGGGAGGTATGAGTGGGGCATCACACCAAATACAAAGTTGGAGGGGGATGAAAAAATAGCAACCACTTGGTAATGCTGCAAGTAGACCTGCCACTACCATTACCCCCATGTACTGCTGGAGCCCAGGGTGAAAAACTGTCCAGCTATGCTTCTGATATGAGGACTGTCAAAAACTAAAAACTGACTGAAGGATAATAAAACTAAAAGTAATACAAAGTATGAAGATGAATTGGGGGAGAGCTGTGTACATTAGACAGAGGAACAAATGGTGTTACAAATCATATGTTATGTTATAATATGTTGTGTTATGGTATGTGTGCACATCATGGCACATAACATTTATACAAGTGTCATACATACACACACAGAAATGTATACCCTCACCTGCACATTGTTTATATAAAGAAGTTGCAAATACTGGTGACCAAAAATGATGTCAAGGGACTAAGATAGATTTAAAACTTATTCAGGAGAAATTAAATATGTAATTGTGTATACACATACACACACCCACACTTAATTTATCCTGCATGTCCGTCTTAGTGTGTATGTATACACACACACACTAATACACACATATATACACATAAACACATACATATCTGTATGTGTGTGTGTGTATTTATACACACACACACACACACACACATACAGTAGGCCTGTGCGAAGCAGCTAGTATTCACTTTGGATTTGGATTTGTCCACCTCAGGGAACAGTGATTCAGTTCAGAGATTTGAATCACTGTCCCGAATTGATTCAGCCGAATCTGATTCAGGGATTCGGCTGCTTCCTAATCTCTGAATCACACAGGTCCCATCCCCTGACCACTCTCCCAGCCCTCGCAATGGCTGCCCCACCTGGCCCCAGCTCCTGGTTCTTTGAAAAATAAAAGCCCTGATTCACTGGCTGCTGCCCAGTGTGGGGATGATCCCCGCTGCCCCCCACTGTTTCACACTGCATGGGGGCTCTGCCATGCGCTCCCTGACTCCCCCCCTGCTTTCCAGCCCCCCACTAGGCTAACCCACCCACCCCAGCTCCCAGCCCTTTAAAAATCCCCCCCAAAACTGCTGAACTCACCAGTTCCTGCCTTGGGGGGGACAATCCTTGCTGCCCCCTGCTGCCCCCACAGCCCCCAAGGCTGCTGCAGGAGCTGGTGAGCCTGTGTATTTTTTTTCATAAAGCGCCAGATCTGGGATGGGCAGGGCAGCCGTGGGGGAGTTGGGAGAGCAGGTGGAGGTTGTGGGGGCTCATGGAAGAGAGGATCTGGGGTGGGCGGGGCAGCCATGGGGGGAGTTAGAAGAGTGGGCAGGGGTGGGGGGCTGGGGGAGCAGGCAGCGGATGGGGCCTCCCCTCCCCCCTCCTCCAACCTCCCCTCCCCTGCCCCCTACTTACCAGTTCAGAATCCTGGTACACATCCCTGCTTCAGTGGGCAGGGACTGCCCAAATCATCAAAGCTCTTTGAATCTTTTCTGAATTGATGTGGAGAGCTTTGAATTGATTCAGACCTTTTAATTGGTCCCCTGATTCAATTCAGTTTTGGAGATTTGGCCACCAAATTGGGCCAAATTAACTCCAAATTGAATCAGCATCCAAAGCTTCACACAGCCCTAATGCACAGATACCTGAGGCTGTGAAGTTTTCCATTAAATGAGTTGACATTTTCTGTGTATTTGTGCAATGACCAACATAATGGGCCCCCTGGGTGTGTCCAGAGAAGTGTGCATGTGCCCTTTGCAGCATCTCAAACCCCTTTGAGACACTACAAGAGGCACATTCAGGAACAAAAAAATGTTCTTCATGCTGTAAATTTGCAGCACGTGGACAAAATTAGCCCGGGGGAGGAAAGCAGGGCAGGTCACAGTCCTGGACCATACCCCAAGGCAATCAGAGGCTCAGTCCTCCACAGAGATGCTTTGGTAGTCAAACAGAGTGTTTCTATGACTGGCCTTTGCCCTGGTGCCGAAGCATGCTGCCCACCTGTGTGGGACAATCAGTGGTGCAGGCTGCAGGGACCTGGACCCGGCTTTGTGGCAGGTATGTAGGGGGTCAGAGGGTCTGGAGAAGTGGGGGAGATGATGATGGGGGGGGGTCCACCTGACCCCAAACCCTGTGTGTTTCCCCAACTCCCTGTTTTTTCCCCCAGCCCCCTGTTCATTCCCGCTACTCCCCATTCGTTCCCCTGCTTGCCATGCATTCCCCCAGCTCCCTGTTCTTTCCCCTAGTGTTCTGTACACCCCCCAACACCCTGTGCATTCCCTCCACACCCTGTGGAGACTAGCCCATGGAAAGAAGTTAGAGACATTCCCCTGCTCTTCTCCAGCCTCCTGCTCATTCCCCTGCTCATTCCTGAAGAACAGGGAAAATGAGGGGACAGCATGGGAGAGCAGGGGATTGAGCAGGAGGCTGTAGATGAGCAGGGGAATGTCTCCAGCTTGTCTCCAGGGGCTCATCTCCAGCCCTCTGATAGTTTCCCTGCTTCCCAATTATTTCCCCTGCTGTCCACTCATCTCCCCTGCTCTGCCTGATGGTTTCCCTGGCTCCCCCCTGCTCTCCCCTTGTTTTCCCTGCTCTACCCAGCTCCCCAATCACTTCCCTGCCTGCCCACCCCTTCAAGGCCCAAGCTTACTGGCAATGGCAGCAGCAATTGGGGTGCCTTGGAGCCTCATAGCACAGCCCCCTTGCACAGTGGGGGGCAGCAATGCCCAGCCCTGGCTACCTGGCTGCATACCATGGGTGCAGCCCCACTTGGCAGCACCACGCACTGTCTGAGAGCTCCACCTGTAACCTGGGCTGGCACTGTTCATCTCTAGTGCCCCTCTCCCCCAGTGCCAGACCATGCACAGCACCCTGCTGAGTCAGGCTGCACCCATGTGACATGCAGCACCAGCAGTGCATGCCAGGTAGGCGGGGCTGATCTCTACTGCTCCTCATTGCCCCTCCACCATGTGGGGGGGGGGTGCCATGAGGCCCCAGCATCCCCAGTGGCCACTGCAGCAGCCCATGAGTGCGGGGATGCTGGGGTCAGGTGGGGCAGTGATTGAGGGCTGCTACCAGACAGGGAAATGAGGGGGACTGGGGGAGTGAGTGGGGTCTGGGGCCAGGTGCGGAGCATGTGGGTCATGTGGGGAAAGGGACATATGGTTCTGCCCCCTGTTGGGGGGCATATGGCCCCTGTTAGGGGCCCCTGAGGGGCTGTGGCCATGTAAGCTGCCCATGAGAAGAAGCCTGTGAACTGTGTCAAGGGAGCTGTGCCATGCAGGGGGCAGGGACCCAGCCCTCCTGAGCAGCCCCACCATACACCCTCCCCACATAAACAGTCACCCCACAATCAACCCAGAAACCCCACACTCCCAAGCTATCCCCACAAACTCCTCACCCACATACCTAGCCCTGGGGGTCAGGAGTGAAAGAATTGGTGTGAGGGGCAGGCTGTGGGTGTAGAGTGAGGGGCAAGGACAGGGGCAGGGCACTGGCATATCAGTGCTGCTCAGCACTGCACATCCTGGTGAGCAAAGGGGGTAGGGAAAGCTCTGATTTTTCTATGACAAAAAGGCTGGCCAATGCCAAACACTACAGATTTTACAGTTGATGTTATTATAATGATTGAGGCACTGGTAGACTTCCATATTGCTTTAAAATTGTAAATATATCAATAAAACTTTGTCCAACTGATTTGATCTCTCTCTATATATATATGTCTATATCTAATGATTTTTTGCTTTACTTATGGAAGAATATGGATTTTAAGGTATTTAAAGTGGCTTTGGGATTTATCAGGGATTTTGCAGTTTTCAATAGGCAACACCAGAATTCCTGCTAGGACCCAGGCAGAGGAGGCTGCTCAGAGCTGGCACCCAGGACCCAGCTGACTGAGGCCAGGAGGACATGTTTTGACAGTTCAACACAGGCCACCATGCTGAGAACGTCTTCTGGGCAATAGTTGCCTAGATTGCAGGGTAGGGGGCACATATAGCAGCAGTGCCACCCAAAGGCCAACTGTGCAATCACAGCCCACTGGCAGCTGGCCCAGAGATACAGATCCCTCTGCTGTGGCCATGCAGTCCCCATCCAGGTCTGGCAGGTGTGCAGTCTTGGGGCCACATGCTGTCACAGGTGGAAGCAGGTCACAGCCAGGCAGCAACCACCACTGCTAGACTGCTGCAGTGGGTAGAGGGTTCAGGGAACTCTCAGGGCTGCTTCAGCAGTCAAGCTGGCATGAGGGGTAGTGTCCTCAGGTACCAATTGGCTGGACCCAGAAGCTCCTGAGCTGCTTCCCGGGCAGCTTTTTATACTGCTGGGACCAGAACAGGGCAGGTTTTTATACTGGGAGGGGACTATGGGGGAACTGCTACAAGGCCCCATCCCCTGCCTGATGCCCCAGCTCCCCTGAGCACCCTCTGACCCCCACCAGCTTTCCCAGCCTCATCAATGGCTGCTTCACTCAGCCCCAGTGTCCCAGCACTTAAAAATAAATAAATAAAAATGCAAGACCCCTGGCACAGCTTTACAAGCACTCGTGGTGCTCAGGAGTGGTGCCAGAGGACTGGAAGAGGGCCAACATGGTTACCATCTTCAAAAAAGGGAGGAAGGAGGACCTGGGAAACTCTAGGCCAGTTAGTTTTACCTCGATCCTAGGCAAGCTGTTTGAGAAAATTATTCTGGCACACATCCAGGAGGGGCCAGCAGGGGACTGCATGCTTAGGGGCAACCAACACAGGTTCATCAGTGGCAAGTCCAGTCAGACCAACCTGGTGGCCTTTTATGATCAGATCACCAGATCATTAGATGCAGGGGTAGCAGTGGACATAGTCTTCCTGGACTTCCGGAAGGCTTTTGACACTGTCTCTCACCCTGTTCTCATTAAGAAACTGGGGGGGCTGTGGTGTAGACACCCACACAGTCAAATGGGTCGCCAACTGGGTGGAGGGCCCCACCCAGAGGGTGGTAGTGGATGGGTCCTTCTCAACCTGGAAGGACGTGGGAAGTGGGGTTCTGCAGGGCTCGGTCCTCGGGCCCGCACCGTTCAACATCTTCATCAGTGATTTGGGCGAGGGGGTAAAAAGCACCCTATTCAAATTTGCTGATGACACTAAGATGTGGGGGGATGTGGGCACACTAGAAGGAAGCAACAGGCTACAATCAGACCTAGACAGGTTACAAGGGTGGGCAGATGAGAATAGGATGGGATTCAACACAGACAAGTGCAAGATGATGCACCTGGGGAGGAACAACCGGCACCATACCTACAGGTTAGGGAACTCGCCTCTTGTCAGCACAGAGGCGGAAAAGGATGTTGGAGTCATCATTGATGCCAAGATGAACATGGGCTGGCAGTGTGGGGAGGCAGTTAGGAAGGGCAACCGCACCTTTTCATGCATCCACAGATGCATCTCGAGCAGGTCCAAAAAGGTGATCCTCCCCCTCTATGCAGCACTGGTCAGGCCACAGTTGGAGTACTGCGTCCAGTTCTGGGCGCTGCACTTCAAGAGGGGTGTGGACAGCATGGAGAGGGTCCAGAGGAGGGCCACTCACATGATCAGAGGACAGCAGGGCAGGCCCTATGAGGAGAGGCTACAGGACCTGAACCTGTTCAGCCTCCAGAAGAGAAGGCTGAGGAGGGATCTCGTGGCCTGTTATAAACTAGTCAGGGGGGATCAGCAGGCATTGGGGGAGTCACTGTTTCCCTGAGCACCGCCAGGAGTGACTAGCAATAACGGTCACAAGCTGGCAGAGGGTAGGTTTAGGTTAGATATCAGGAGGTGCTAATTCACGGTCAGAGCGGCTAGGGTCTGGAACCAGCTTCCAAGAGAAGTGGTGCAGGCTCCTACCCTGTGGGTTTTTAAGAGGAGGTTAGATGACCACCTTGCTGAAGTCATTTGACCCCAGTACTCTTTCCTGCCATGACAGGGGGTCGGACTAGAAGATCTGCTCAGGTCCCTTTCGACCCTAGAAACTATGAAACTATGAAAAAGCCCCTCACTCACTGGCTGCTGCAGTGGCTGTTGGGGCTTATGGGGGCTCATGGCAGAGCCTCTGAACTGGCACAGGGCAGTGGGGGGCAGCAGAGATAACCCCCACACCTAGCAGGAGCCGATGAAGGTGGGACTTTAAAAAAAAATGGTGTGGCAGCTATTGCTGGGGCTCTGAGAGTGCGTTGGAGACAGGGCCTGTTTGATTCAGAGAATATTCAAATAATATTTGACCAAAGCAATTAGGGACAGTGATTTGAATCAATGAACCGAATCACTGTCCCCCGAATCAGCCGAATCTGAATCCTAACCAAATACTATCCACTTTACACAAGTCTAATATTGCTTGACCAATCTCATTTCCTTCTATAATCAGGTGACCTATTACCTGGACAAGGGAGAAGAGATTGATGTCATATATCTTGACTTCAAAAAAAGCCTTCAATCTGGTATCCCATGATCACCTCTTGGTGAAACTGGCCAATTGTGGCCTTGGGTCAACCATGATCCACTGGCTGGAAAATTGGCTCCGTTGTCGGCCCAAGAGAGTAGTAATAGATGGAAGTCATGCATTATGGTGTCCTGTGACCAGTGGGGTCCCCCAAGGCTCTGTCCTTTGACCCATGTTGTTCAACATCTTTATTAATGATGTGGACATTGGAGTCAGAAGTGGACTGGCCAAGTTCGCCGATGACACCAAATTTTGGAGCAAAGCATCCACACCAGAAGATAGGCGTGTGATCCAGGCTGACCTGGACAAGCTCAGGAAATGGACAGATGAGAACCTGATGGTGTTTAACACCGAAAAATGCAAGGTTCTCCACCTAGGGAAGAAAAACCTGCAGCATCCTTATAGGCTCGGCAGTGCTACGCTGGCTAGCGCTATGGAAGAAAGAGACTTGGGGGTCATCATTGACCACAAGATGTACATGAGCCTCCACTGAGATGCTGTGGCTAGTAAAGTGACCAAAACGCTGGCTTGCATCCATAGATGCTTCTCAAGCAAATCCCGGGACGTCATTCTCCCCTTGTACGCAGCCTTGGTGAGGCCGCAGCTGAAGTACTGCATCCAGTTTTGGGCTCCAGAATTCAAAAAGGATGTGGAGAAGCTTGAGAGAGTCCAGAGAAGAGCCACGTGCATGATCAGAGGTTAGGAAAACAGTCCTTTACGATGACAGGCTGAGAGCCATGCGGCTCTTTAGCCTGGGAAAGCGCAGGGGTGATCTGATGGCCACCTATAAGTTTAATCAGGGGTGACCACCAGGATCTGGGGGAATGTTTGTTCACCAGAGCTCCCCAAGGGATGAAGAGGTCAAATGGTTATAAACTACTGCAAGACCGTTTCAGGCTGGACATAAGGAAGAATTTCTTTACTGTCTGAGCCCCCAAGGTCTGGAACAGCCTGTCACCGGAGGTGGCTCAAGCACCTACATTGAACACCTTCAAGAGGCAATTGGATGCTTATCTTGCTGGGATCCTATGACCTCAGCTGACTTCCTGCCCTTTGGGCAGGGGGCTGGACTCGATGATCTTCCGAGGTCCCTTCCAGCCCTAATGTCTATGAAATCTATGAGATATGTACCACCCTTTGCTTAGGGCTGTGTATGAGGCCATTTTAGACCTTTGTATTTAAATAAATAAATATACACAATAAACTGACTCTCTGACACCAGTTAACGCTTATATTTCTATTTTCTTCCCCTGGGAAACTCTACTTGTAATTGAAATAGCACTGTTTATTCCATAAGACTATGTTATAATCTAGGGTTTTTGTGGTTTTTTACCTTAACAAACAAGAAGAATTAATCAATCTAACACACATGTATTATTAAGAGCTTTCTCTCCTCTGCTAATCAAGCTATTCCTTCTGCAATCCTTCTGTCTGCTAACTTCTTCTGGTAATGTAGCTCCTATTTCACAGTCCTGCAGACTGTTTTTAATTCTAGGTAAAAATATTAGCTGACGTGTTGAAACATTAACTTACTTGAACATTAAGTCAGGTGGGCAAATAACTTTCAGTGAAGTATTGGATGCACTGTCAAGATGCTAAAGACGGTTTGATTTTGGTCTTTGAATCTGAAAGAGATGTACATTTGCATTTGATGACTAAAATGAAACAACTCTTTTGAGTAAGCTTTGTTTAGTTTGTTGTAGTTCTTAATACATAATTCATGATATAATAAATTACTGCATATTCCAATAAAGTTATATTTGTTTTTGCTTCTATCATAAGCTGAATATTATAGCCCTAAGTCCTTAGCATGTTAGTAAAGCTTCTAGTTTCTTTTTACCTTGAGTTATATGTGATGATGCACCATACCATCTGTATCCCCCTTTTCAAAATCCTAGATTCAACTCAAAACTTTATAACGACAGACTAGTTATGTATCCCTAACCCAGTTTCCCCTGAAATGTATGCATAGTCTACTGAAGTTGTAGAATGAGCTATTCACTTTCTCATTAGGATAGAATCAAGAGATATGGTTAGATCCTGCTTTCAAGGTCAGTAGTATAATATATGCTCTGAGTGTGTGTATACACACATCTACATGGATAATATTATATCTACCTAGATAAATAGATATAATACTGTCCATGTAGATATGTATATAGATAGATAGATATACATGCATATATACACAAATATCTATAGATAGATACCCACACACACATGCGTATATATAAAGTTCCCAATACTCAATGGTCTTACATATATATGCTCATAGTATATGCTTATAATATATATTCATATGTACACGCATATATATAGTGGCCTATACTCATATATATGCCCACTAATGTATATATTAAGCATATATAAGAGCATCAGGTATTGGCTGCTACTAGCAGCCCTGGTGCTGGTACAAATCACAAAAGAACTGGATGCAGTTAGACAACAGCGTGCAAGCAGATTATTTCTGATAATTAACACTTCACATTTAAATGCATTTTTAGCAATGTCTTGAGTATTCCTTGAGCTTTGGTGACTTTCATACATACACAGACAAGTGCACGGTGATGCACCTTGGGAGGAAGAACCAGCAGCATACCTACAGGCTGGGGAATTCTCTTCTCGTCAGTGCAGAGGCAGAAAAGTATCTTGGAGTCATCACTGATGCCAAGCTGAACATGGGCCGGCAGTGTGGGGATGCAGTCAGGAAGGCCAACCTCACCTTGTCATGCATCCACAGCTGCATCTCGAGCAGGTCCAGGGAGGTGAAGCTCCCCCTCTATGTGACACTGGTCAGGCCGCAGCTGGAGTACTGTGTCCAGTTCTGGGCGCCGCACTTCAAGAGGGGTGCGGACAGCATGGAGAGGGTCCAGAGGAGGGCCACTCGCATGATCAGGGGGCAGCAGGGCAGCCTCTATCAAGACAGTCTAAGGGACAGTCTATTCAGCCTCCAAAAGAGAAGGCTGAGGGGGGATCTAGTGGCCTGTTACAAACTAGTCAGAGGGGACCAGCAGGTACTGGGGGAGTCCCTGTTCCCCCGAGTGCTACCAGGAGTGACTAGAAATAACAGTCACTAGCTGGCAGAGGGTAGATTCAGACTAGATATCAGGAGGCGCTACTTCAGTGTCAGGGCAGCTAGGATCCGGAACCAACTTCCAAGAGAAGTGGTGCTGTCTCCTACCCTGGAGGTCTTTAAGACAAGGCTAGATGAAAACCTTGCTGGGGTTGTTTGACCCCAGTACTTTTTCCTGTCAAGGCAGGGGGTCGGACTTGATGATCTGCTCAGGTCCCTTCCAACCCTACAAACTATGAAACAGACAGCAGCATACAAGTATGGACAAACTTCATGATAAGTGCCCTAGTTGTGATTCTGTTTTTTATGCACTACATCTGCAAGTGGAGTTGCTAATCTGCCAGGGAAGATTTTATGGCCAGTTCTCTCTGTCACAGTCATCCTTTCTTCCTTCCTGCCTGCTTGCTTGCCTTCCTGACTCCCTGCCTTTTTTGTTGTACTTTAATCTAACAAAAATATTCTAGATTAAACAGCATGTTCCCAAAAGTAGACATCAAATGGTACGAATGCTAGGGTAAGGGCTAACAAAAGTGTTCATTCTTCCATCTCCATGTAAATGTAGTATTATTCCATGTTTTGATTATAAACAATTTCTGAGACCCTAGCGTGTGCAAAACAAGCAGACAAGAAAGGCTCATTCCTTGTTTTTAGTTTTGGTATTAGCTAAGGTGGAACAAGTAGCAGTGAGAAAGGAATACAAGTAGTACAAGCTCGTGCTCCTACTGGCTTCAATGGACATTGAATTGGATGTTTTCTTAGGTATGTCATGTTTATACTGAAATTACAGTGCTGTGTAACATATGCTACATAGCACATATATTAAATACATATGTTATTTTGGGGCAGGTTGGAAGGAGAGAAGGAGAAGATGTAGCTGGAAGCAGGACAAAATAGAGAAGAAAAGAGATAAAACAGCAATGACAAGAAAGGAAATCCATGGGAAAAAACTGAAGGGAAAGTGTGTCTGTGCACAGAGAAAAAACCTTATAAATAATTCCTATGCTTCCAATATCAGTAGCATGAAATGAGACAGCATAATAGACAACCCCTGAACAGTTCTGATCTTCCAGAGTATAAGAAATATCTAACATTTTAACACTAGCACCTTTAAATCTTAATCTTAGAAACTGCACCAGATTCACTATCTACTTAAGCACAACCTAAACCTTTCCCACATTGTTCAAACAAAATATATAATCAACACCTCTATTGATCTTAATTAACAAACCCACCACTATTTATGAAAGCTGAAGATTGAGAAAAAGCTTGTTAAGGACATAACTACTTATTTCTTTTGTAATTTGGTAATGATTACTGGGGCTGGATGAAACTTTTAAAGTAATTTTAAGCTACCAAAATTGGGAAAGTTTAGACTGAGTGGATGTGTGTATTCTCTTTGAGCATGTAGAAAAATCTATTTGCTTAAAGAGACCTTGATCTCAGGCAGTAATAGCTCATTTCAGTTTGCAAATAAATAAAATTAAATTCACATATTCATTCAAAAAACATATTTTGACATATTTCAGCTTTTGCAGGGCTCATTTAGCAGGGAATCATTTAGATAATGAGATAGGAGCTTTATACTCATTTGACCACCTGCTATAATATGTCACAAAAATTGAGGAAGAACAAACAAACAGCATGAGGACACACATTTAGCTAAATAACATCCATTTATCTATTGAAAATTAAGTAGGTGCAGATCAATTCAAATACACTAGCACTAGATTTAAAAAAAGACAGGCTCAATAAGTACTTTTGCTATTAAGCAGCCTTATTCACAATTTCTATTGTCATCTCTGATTTGTAAAGCATGATGCTAAGGGAAATGATTGTTCCTTTAAGTCACAGCCTGACACTTGGAACAATGTAAAAACATACATAATTTTCCCAGCTCTTGCAATATTTTGTGTCTTAACTAAAGCTCCAGCTCCTGGAATAGTGTGAATACATGAGAATTTCAACTTTCATTTTTAAAAAGTATTTTTTAAAATATTAAAATAGTATTTAAATCTTAAAATCCCAGGATTTGCTTGAGAAGCAACTATGGATGCAAACCAGTGTTTTGCTCTCTTTACTAGCTGCAGCTTCACATTGAAGACTCATGTTAATCTCATAGTCCATCATGACCCCAAGTCCCTTTCGCTCATAGTGCTAGCCAGTGTGCCGAGCCTATAAGGATGCTGCAGGTTTTTCCTCCCAAGGTGGAGAACCTTGCATTTTTCAGTGTTAAACACCATCAGGTTCTCGTCTGACAATTTCCTGAACCTGTCAAGGTCAGCCTGGATCACCCTCCTGTCCTCAGGAGTGGATGCTTTACCCCAAAGTTTGGTGTTGTAGAAGATTGACTCTAAATTATTAGGGTACTCACCTGGTATGTATGGAGGACTTAAGTTCAAGTCCCTGGCCCAGTATATATTCAGCTACTTATGCAAAGTGGAACAGTTCCAACAGGAGTGAGATTCTTCCCAGACTACCTGATGGTCTTCTGATTAGGGCAGGGGTGGGCAATTATTTCGGGTGGAGGTCTGCTTACAGAATTTTGGCAAGCCATCAAGGGCCACATGACAGGAAGCCAGGGGCAGATAAACATTAATTTTCTAAATTTTTGGAGGGCCCTGAGGACCAGATAGAATGGCATCTGGCCCACAGGCTGCATTTTGCTCACCTTTGGATTAGGGCATGCAGGATGTAGAAGAATGGCAAGAACCAAGCCCTGAACCTGAATTTCCACTATCCTGTTGGAATGACCTGGTTGTTCCAAGGTCTTTCTTCTTCCTTTCAAACTCCTCCCATCTTCTTTTTGACCCAGGAAAAAGCCAACCTATTAAATGGGTACTTTGTGTTGGTCTTTCATCAGTCCCATGGGACGCCCATGCCTACTACGGGACAGGGCGGTCTGGGTGAGGGAGATCCACTCCATTAATGCTGACATTGTGAAGGAACACCTCAAGAAGCTGGATACCTTCAAGTCAGCCTGCCCTGACAATCTACACCCCAGGTACTCAAGGAGCTGGCAAGCATCATAGCCCAGCCTCTGGCATGGATCTTTGAAAACTCCTGGCACTCCGGTGTAGTGCCCAAAGACTGGAAGAAGGCCAATGTGGTGCCTATCTTCAAGAAAGGGAGGAAAGTGGATGTGGCTAACTATAGGCCCATCAGCCTGACTTCTATCCTGGGGAAGGTATTAGAAAAGTTTATTAAAGAGGCCATCCTTAATGGCCTGGCCAATGCCAACATTCTGAGGGATAGCCAGCACGGGTTTGTTGTGGGTAGGTCTTGCTTGACTAATCTCATTTCCTTCTATGACCAGGTGACCTTTCACCTGGACCAGGGAGAAGAGATTCATGTCATATATCTTGACTTCAAAAAAGCCTTCAATCTCGTATCCCATGATCACGTCTTGGTGAAACCAGCCAATTGTGGCCTTGGATCCACCATGATCCACTGGCTGGGAAATTAGCTCTGTGGCTGGACCCTAAGGGTGGTAATTGACTGAAGTCAATCATCATTGTGCCCTGTGACCAGTGGGGTCCCCCAAGGCTCTGTCCTTGGACCTATATTGTTCAACATCTTCATTAATGATGTGGACACTGGCATCAGAAGTGGACTGGCCAGGTTCGCCGATGACACCAAACTTTGGGGCAAAGCATCCACGCCAGAAAACAGGTGGGTGATCCAGGCTGACCTGGACAGGCTCAGCAAATGGGTGGATGAGAACTTGATGGTGTTTAATGCTAAAAAATACAAGGTTCTCCACCTTGGAGGAACAACCTGCAACATCCTTATAGGCTCAGCAGTGCTACGCTGGCTAGCACTATGGAAGAAAGACACTTGGGGGTCATCATTGACCACAAGATGAACATGAACCTCCAATGCAATGCTGCAGCTAGTAAAAAGAGCAAAACATAGATCCATAGATGCTTGTCAACCATAGATCCATAGATCTATGCTTCTCAACCAAATCCCAGGATGTCATTCTCCCCTTGTACTTGGCCTTGGTGAGGCTGCAGCTGGAGTACTGCATCCAGTTTTGGGCACCACAATTCAAAAAGGATGTGGAGAAGCTTGATATAGTCTAGAGAAGAGCCATGCGCATGATCAGAGGCCAGGAAAACAGACCTTATGACAACAGGCTGAGGCCCATAGGGCTCTTTATCCTGGAAAAGCACAGGCTCAGGGGTGATCTGATGGCCACCTATAAGTTTATCAGGGTTGACCACCAGTATCTGAGGGAATGTTTGTTCATCAGAGCACCCCAAGGGATGATGAAGTCGAATGGTTATAAACTACTGCAAGACCATTTCAGGCTGGACATAATGAAGAATTTCTTTACTGTCTGAGTCCCCAAGGTCTGGAACAGCCTGCCATCGGAGGTGGTTCAAGCACCTACATTGAACACATTCAAGAGGAAATTGGATGCTTATCTTGCTGGGTTCCTATGACCCCAGCTGACTTTCTGCCCTTTGGGTGGGGGCCTGGACTCGATGATCTTCTGAGGTCCCTTCCAGCCCTAATGTCTATAAAATCTATGAAATCCACAAAATTTTAAAGGATAGAATCTTTAAAAAAATATTTTCTTCTTCTTCTTCTTCTTCACATCTAGAAAAATCATTCATGGACCAGGTCCTCCTAGCCAGTGTCTTTTTACCCCAGCATTCTTTCCTGCCTGTGAAAGGGCGTCGGACTTAATGACCTACTTAAGTCCCTTCCGACCCTACCAACTATGAAACTACATAAAGTTCCCTAAAAAATGTTTCCTGTTCCATGAAGCAGCAGCTTTTGTGTGCTCTGTGGTATTTCCTTATATTATTCTCAATCTAAGATTAGAGCTGGATTTACTTTCTTGTTCACTTAGAAGATTAAAGGGAGTAAGAGATGGACAACCTTAACTCTAGACAGAAACAGAGAAAGTAAAAGTCACCAACCAGGTATTCAATTTCCATGAGATGCAAGACAAACTGTGAGTTTGTATTTTAACACCTAGCTAAAAATATAAATTATATGTTCCAATCACCTCCCCCCGCCAAACTATGAGAAGCATTAAAAGAGTACATCATAGAAAGAAATGGACTTCCAGCATTTCCTGAAGACTTACAATATTGCATATTAATTGCTTTTATAGCTATAATATATATGCAATTCCTATTTAGTTCAAAGGTACCCGTCAGGAGCAGGAACACCCCTGCCCACTAAGCCCTGCCCCAAATTTCTGAAATATCAATGGTATTAAAAATGACAGGGCTATCTATAATCTTAGGATACATGCCATATACCATGTTTACGCAAATGTAGGATGACCTTGAATTTAAAACATCCCACCAATAATTAGATTAAATACATGGAAAATATATAAATTTGTTATAATTTTCAAGATATAAAATCTAATTATTGGAGGGTCATCTTTTATTCACCCCCTTCATTGCTGTAGGGGGTCTGGAGAAAGATGGAGTGGGAAGGTCAAGCATCTTGCTTTATGCTTGTGCCTGTCTCCTGCTCCTGCTACCTCTGCTCCCTGCCTACTCCCCCCAGTCTTGGCCTCTCCCTTCCACCTCTGCCTCTTACTCTGCTCCCTCTTTCCCCCAGCATCTGCCCTCCACAGCCTCTGCTTTCCCCTTCTCCCAGCTTCTGTTACTTCCTTTCCCTAGTCCAGCCCAGTCCAGCCCCATAGCAGCCATGTGAACTGTGCACTGCTGCTATGGGGCAGACTGGGGCCATCCTCAGTGCTCCAGGGCTCCAGGCTCCTCAGTACACAGCCTATGCTGGCACAGAGCAAAGGTAAGGTGAGGAGGGTAAAGGGCAGGCACAGGCTATGTGGAGGGGAGGAGATGGGAGGAAGACACTGCAATGGGGTCCTAAGGTAGCTGGGGCCTGTGACACAGAAGCCACCTGAGCCGCCACCACCTTCATATGTGATTCTAAGACAAAGGGCATTTCCCTCTGTGTTAAATGGAAGTGTGGGGGGGACCTTCATCTTACAGCTGAGTAAATATGGTAAAATAAATATTGGTTTATCTTATTTTAGCAGGTTGTATTTAATTTTTTGCTAATGGAAACAATAGCATTGTTCCTAAATAAGGGAAATTAGGAGGTCGCTAGTCAGTTTACACATGCATCTATAGAAGTTCCTAATATAGATTTATCTATTATATTATTTGAATTTTGAATTGAATTTTTTAAAATCACAGGTTGTTTGCTTCATTCATAAATATGCATTTAACTCCCGTGTGTTTTATTGACACTGAAGGCTGTAACATACTTTGAGGTTGCCAGGGTGCATCAGAGTAGTTACTAGAAATAATATTTTGGGGGTTTTCCTTTCAGTCTTACAGTATAGACTGCTTTGCCCAGCACTGTGAATTACAATTTGGGCATGTAGCTTGAATATTCTGTCCTGGGAGAAGCAGCCCTTCGTAGAAGGATCTCTGTAGGGTAGTACTGAAATTCCTATACCACCGAGAAGGCATGAGGCACTCGAGTAGCATAAGATTTGGGAAGTAGAAAGGCAATTATTACACCTCTTCTTTTGCTTAGCTATAGCCAAAGATATAGGCCAAGAGATATAAAAGGTGGAGAAATTAAATATATTTTTTTCTTACTGCACACATGGAAAGCAGAGGTGTAGAGAAATAGAATGAACTATCCAAAATTGCGTATAGTGTCTATAGCAGAGTTTAGGATTGAACTCAGTTTCCTAAATCCCAATCCAATGCTTTTACCAAAAATCACACATAAAAAAATATAATTTGGTATGTTGCCTCACTTTACCAATAAATAATCATGATTTAGATTAATAATTAGTTTAATCCTAAATCCCATGTATGAGTCAGGAATCAAGACCAGAGAGAAATAATTCCAATAGAGGGAACACATGCCATTTGGGGATTGGAAAACAATACTTCCTTATTCTCAGTCTTGTATTCAAGTCCTTTGAATGTCTACCTCTCTCCATCATCTTCCTGTTAGAGTAAAGAAGACATTGCATAAAACATGTTACCTCATTTCAACCATCTGGTGGGAAGAAATAAAAAAAGCTGCAGTTAGGCAATTCCTGGCCCCTAATGAGTGTAAAACAAGGAAGAGAAAGGTATCAGGATCCTTGCAGGCAGTTTACTGTGCCAAGCCACATTGGGTTTTTCTACATTGGCCAATGCAGTGCTGCACACAAAACCCCAAATTACCTGTGGACAAGATAACTTGCACACCCAGAAGCATTATAGTAATGTTAATATGGAATTCCTCCCGGACTAAGTAGCTGAATAGTTTTGCCTTAATATGACTGCATTGCTTCTGGGATCCAAGCCAGCTCATAATGAGCTACCTTGGGTATCTCTGCACAGTACTGCATTGTGCCATGTTGTTCAATATGGGAATTGGCGAGTCTTAGGCCTCTTCAGGGATAGGAAAGCAGACACAATAGCCACATAGCTTACCAGGTGCAAAGGAAGATGTAGTACCCACTCTGGTCCAGATTTTCATAGGTGCTGAAAATATTAATACCATTTAAAATCAATAGAAGCCAGTTACTTGGAACTTTTAATGACAGGTATCCTAGAGGTGAGAACATTTGCTGCTCCAGGCAGCACTTACCAGAAGCAAGCCCATCTGGGGCTCCTGAATGAACAGAGCAACCTCCCTACTGATCAGTTCTGGTACATTTTACCCTTAATTGCAGGATCTTCTTTACAAATAAGCTCATTTTTACATCAGAAATTTAGTTGGCAATTTGTTCTATGACCCCAAGCTGCTAGCTGTAGAAAAATGCAAAGAATAGTTATTTGCTCATTTAAACTCTCATCTCCATAATGGCTCTTGACCAGCTTATAGCTGAGTCTGAGGTAATGAGTATGTTATGCAATAATTAATTAATGAACCAAAGGCAGCAAGTCTTCTAAGGGACTATCTTTGCCTGATTATTTTAGTGACTATTTTAGCTAAGCTGTATCATCACATCCGCCATCATGTTTTTTCATGTTGACTGACCTTTCACTGAGAATTCACGCAGTTATTTATGTTTAAGAAAATGTATCTGTCCATAAATCATGGAAACATGTACAACCTTTATCAATAAAACCACACGAAAAAAATGGGAAAAAAAGATAAAAGTTTTTCAGATTACCCTGTAAAGCTAAAATTCGCTTACCACCATCTTTCTGCCAATTTATCCTTCTTATCCAGAAAAGAACAGAGAAAGAAGATTGGCACAGGGCAATCTGAAGGTCAATTCATATTGTGAATATAAACATTGGTGATGCTCACTGTTATCTCTGGGATTAAATAAAACTGAGAATCAGACTGGATGAGTATCCACTGCATCCACAGCTCTTTCTTAGCCATGGTGCACAGATACCTGGTGTAGTCGTAACTAACAGTTGCCAAACAAACACACAAAGAAATGCATAACACCAATATCTATGGCTACGTACATGGGATATTTTGGCACCATTACCATGATCTGTTCTGAAAGCAACTTTAGCTTGGCAAGACTTATGGCCAGGGACAAAAAAAGAATGAAACTTGAAAATGAATAAAGAAAAGATAAAATGAGGAAAGTCATAAAGTCAAATTGCATATGTTGTGGGAAAACACTGGTATGCAAGAGGAAGGTTATTGGTCCCCACAAAGGGGTTTAGCAATAGGGAATATTCTGCTACACAGTGTTCATGTCTACATGAGACACTGTGCAATAGCTCATTACTACTACGCAGTAGCTCATTAGTACTATTCAGTAGTGTTATACAAGTTACGATTATGCAAGTACTAAATGACTGAGCAGTAACAACTGCTAATTAGCTCCACACTAAAGTGTCAGCATCTACACGTGTTCTGCTATTCATCTGGAGTAAATTAATTAACTTTGCTGTAAAATAGTACTGCCCAAAACAAATACTATCCTACAGCAGAGTTGTTTCCTCTACCACAATCCAAGTGTAGATGCTGACTGGGGCTGGCTGGGGCACAAGGGTGCTAAGCTGCAGGGCTGCCTGCTGACTATCCTTGTGCTCCAGGCAGCACACTGAACTGGGTCAGAGCAGTCCCTGGCTGGCATGCTGACCCCCAGGGCCCTCTGCCAGCTTGGACTGCTCTGCCCTAGATCAATGAGCTGTGGTCCCAGGTGCATTATAAATGATGTGCCTGGGAGCAATAAACTGCCGTGTGAACTGCACTGGAGTTTACTGAATTGAATTAATTTCATGTGTAGATATGCCCAGTGGGTGCATCTACATGTGCAATTAATTTGTAGCAATAAACTCTGGAGCAGTTTGAGCCAGAATATACTCTCGGGCTCCGTGTCTACGTGTGCATCCAGGACATACAGCATTTTCAGTTAGGGTGGAGCAGTTTATGCCAGAGCTGAGGGCATGGGAGGTCAGCCCCAGGCTCTGGGTGGCAGTGGCAGGTGGTGGATAGGCTGGCTGGGGCACAACAGTGCTAAAAGTATGGAGCTGTATGGCTAGATGGCAGGCAGGAGTCTGGCTCCCGGTTGGCTGGGCTGACTGGGCACAATTTATGCCTGCAAAGGATAGAGTGATTTTTAATGCTTACTTTTTCTACTGACATACACTCATGACTGGGCAGATAGACACAACCAAAGGAAATAGAAAGGAATGGTGTCATAAAGCAGTCAGCCTTTCAGAGTTGTATGAATGTCATTTCTTTTTGTACTGTATGCTGCAGATGGCTTTCTTAGAATACAAGATAAGAAACATACGAACTTTCAGTTGCTTACCTGGATGGCTGAGTCTCTGATGTTTGACATTTCCTCCTTGGTAAACTGTTGTGAAAATATTGTCAGATACCTCATCATGGAGGCTCAAAATCCAAAGACTGTAACAGATTCTTCACTACCTTTTACCATATGTAGCCATTTGCATCAGCACAAAGCAGGTATAAATTGCTGCCAAATCAGAGGCACTGTTGTAAACTTCTTTTATGTAGCTGCATAGCTGATTCTGCACAGATGTACAAAATTAAACCTACTATGTCCTTGTGTAAAATGTACATGAACTTTTGTCTGAATATAACTTAAGCATGCAAGTGTATTTTGACCTGTGAATGCAATGAAGCCACTAATAAAAAAAATCCTTAAAAGCATTATTTGGATTATACACACAATAAAAAAAAAACTTGTTATCTGAAGTGGTAATAAAAAAGAGACAAAGCTATACGTTTTTTCTCATCCCTGCTGTTTTATGATTTTTATAGCTTTACCAGTGCATAAAGATTTCAGTGAATTGCTTTAATTGTGTGAATAGTAACCAATGAGCAGTTTCTATTGAAAAAACATCCTCATTGCATTCTTGTCAGTACTTAACAACATCAGAGATTGCAACTAATGGCTGCAGAATCATAAGTCTCTCTGTTTTAAACTGGTTCGCTTTGAATACAAACAACCTTTAATTTTTCCTCTCTACTTAAAATAGAAAATCTCTCTCTTTCTCTTCCCCATCCCCCACAAGTTACATATTTTGCTAGTTTATAATCCTAATGGGTGCACCTACACATGCACTTAGCTCCACAATAGACTAACTTGCGGTGATGTAAAGCATCCCAGTCTTCACGTGTGATGCTATTAGACTGTAGCAAGCTATCTGTTGTTGCTGTAAGGTAGCACTGGTAGGGACAGTACTATAGATTTCATAGATAGATTGCATAGCTTCCTACAGTCGGAAGGGACCTGGTAGATCATCAGGTCCAACCGCCTGCTCCAGGCAGGAAAGAGCTCTGGGGTTAGGTAACCCCAGACATATGCCTGTCTAATCTCCACTTGAACACCTCCAGGGTAGGGGAAGGCACTACCTCCCTTGAAAGCCCTTTCGATATTTTGGCAACCCTTACCATAAACAACTTCTTCATTATGTCCAATCTAAATCTGTTCTCCTTCAGTTTGTGGCCGTTATTCCTGGTAACACCGAGGGACACCCTGGTAAGCAGAGTGTTAGGGTAACTATATTTGGATCTTGAGGAGTACTGCATTTGCAGCTGAAACAAGGCTTTAATCTGTGGCCCAGCAAAAGCTGCTGACAACAAGGCAAAATGATATATTACGAGTAACATTGCGAGATGCTTAGGCAAGTAGGTAAAACACCATATAGTAGTGTTTTAAAATATATAGTAGTTATATAAAAGAAGCAGGATGTAAACCACCGGCTATTGTTAGAAGAAAAAGTAGATTTTGATTATAAATGCTTATGCTAATTAGCCATCTTAATTGTTTCAACCATTTTCTGGAAAAAGCAGCAAGTAAGTCTGTGTGCTGTGAACCAGCTACAGTAAGGAACAAGATATACGTTCCTCAACTATACGAGTAGCCCTCAACTATAAGCGTAGCCCTTCTCTGAACCCTCTCAAGGTTATCCACATCCCTCTTGAAATGCAGCACCCAAAACTGGATGCAGTACTCCATCTACAGCCTCACCAGCACCACATAGAGGGGAATTATCACTTCTCTAGATCTGCTCGTGATACTCCTGCTGAATTATTACTTATTACCTTGTCACATTGGTGACTCATATTCACTTTTGCATGAACCAGGACTCCAAGATCTCTTTCCACTGTTGTGGTACTCAGAATGGTACCCCCCAGTCTATAGGTGTGTTGGAGATTCTTTCTCCCCAGGTGCAACACCTTGCATTTATCCTTATTCAATTGCATCCTATTCTGATCTGCCCACTTCCCCAGTCTGTCCAAATCTGCTTGAATTCACTCCCTGCCCTCCAGTGTGTTTACTATGCCCCACAGTTTAGTGTCATCTGCAGATTTGAACAACGTGTTTTCAACACCTTCATCCAAACCGCTGATGAAGAAATTAAACAGTACTGGTGCAAGGACAGAGCACTGGGGGCACCACTGCCCACATCCCTCCAGGGAGACAGTGACCCATGCACCACCACTCTCTGGGTGCATTCCGTAAGCCAGTTTTTCACCCACCTTACTGTGAAAAAATCCACATCGCAGCTACTCAGTTTGCTCGTAAGAATTGGGTGTGACACTGTCAAAGGCCTTTTTAAAATCCAGGTAAATAATATCTACTTCCTCCCTTGCATCTAAGCACTTTGTGACCTCATCATAAAAAGAGACCAGGTTAGTCAGGCAGGATCTGCCTGCTATAAACCCATGCTGGGACACTTGGAAGGGCTGGTTGAATGGTAACCCTTACCATTGGGTTACCCTCTGGCCCCCTGCAAATGTGATCCTTTATGATTTTTTCTAAGGTTTTGCCAAGAATAGAGGTGAGGCTAACTGGCCTATAATTATCCAAGTTGTCTTTCCTCTCCTTGAAGATAGGGACCATGTTGGCCCTTTTCCAGTCTGCTGGGACCTGTCCCAAGTGCCATGAGCATTCAAACAGCTGTGCCAGTGGTTCTGCTACGTCTTCAGTCAATTCCTTTAGTACCCTTGGGTGAAGATTGTCGGGGCCTGCCAATTTAAATACATCCAACCCTTCCAAGTGTCCCTTCATAAGGTCAGTGCTGACCATTGGTGGATTGATATTACTCTCATTCCAGACTAAAGACTAATTGGGAGGTGCAATTGTATCTGTGTCCAGGAAAACAAGCAAAGACATTATTTAAGAGCTCCGCTTTGTCCCTTCTATCAGTTACGAGTTGCCCTAGTCCATTCTGTAGCGTCCCTATGTTACCCTGTGCCTTCTTCCTGCTCCCTATGTACTTAAAGAAGGACTTTTTGTTATTCTTAATCTTTGTTGCCAACTTGAGTTCTGTATCTGCTTTGGCCTTTCTCACTGCTTCCCCGCAAGCACAAGCCAAGTAGATATACTCCTCCTTGGTGGCTACCCCCTGCTTCCACAGCCTGTAGGCCTTTTTCCTCTGAAGGCTCTCCTGAATTTCCCTGCTCAGCCAAGAAGGTTTCTTGGCTCTTTTGCCTTCTTTTGAGTGTATTGGGATGATGTCCCACTGTGCCTGCAGGATCAGTTCCTTGAGAAACTCCCACCCTCCTTGGACCCCCATCTCACAGATGCAATTACCCCTCAGTCCCACCCTAACCAATCTCCTGAGCTCATTGAAGCTGGCCTTCTGGAAGTCTAGCACTACTGCCCTACTATTTGTCTTTCCCACCTTAGTGAATAGTGAATCCTATCAAATGGTGGTCACTGTCCCCTAGATTACCTTGTACCCATAGCTCCCCCACTAAATTCCTCCCCTGAGGCCAGCACCAAGTCAAGTAAGGCATCTCCCCTAGTGGGATTGCATAGCTCCTGTGTTAGATGCAAGTCCTGTATGCAGGTTAAGAGCCTACATGAGTGGGCAGACTTGGCCGACTGCTCCTCTGAGCAGATGTCTGGGTAATTTAGGTCACCCACGACAACTAGGTTTTTTGAGCATGCTGCCTTTGAGAGCTGTTTTGAGAATTCCAGGTCTAACTCATCCCCCTGGTGTGGGGGTCTGTAGTAGATCCCCAATACCAAGTCCCTTTCCCCTCTACCCCCTTGTAATCTGACCCATAGGACTTCGATTTGCCTGTCCTCTGTCCCCATCTTTATTACAGAGGATGTATAATGTCCCCTAACAAATAGAGCAATGCCCCCACTCCTTTTTCCCCAATCTATCCTGCCTGTATAGCCTGTAGCCTTCAATGCCCACTGCCCAATCATGAGTAGGGTCCCACCAGGTTTCTGTTAGACTAACAATGTCAAAGTCTTTGTCTGCAAGCAGGAGTGCAAGTTCCTCCACTTGCTTCCCATACTTCTAGCATTAGTATAAAGACACTTAAGCCCCCTGATAGGTGCCCTTAGTATTCCCCTATCCTGATTCTTAGTGGGCTCCTTAGTATTTCCTGATCATTTCCAGTGTGCAGGTCATGGCTCGTCCTACCCAATCTTGTCCTGACCTCGGCATCTCCGTCCCTCAATAAAACTAGTTTAAAGCTCTACATAGAAGGTATGCCAACCTGCAAGAGAACAGACACTTACCTTTTGGAGAGAGATGTAGGCTGTCCTGTCCCAGCAAGGTCATATCCTGGAATTAAGGATCATGGTCTAGAAAGCCAAACCCCACACGGTGGCACCAGCTCTGAAGCCATGAGTTGACCTCTTCAATGCAGTTGCCATGGTGCTGGCCATGGCTGCTGACTGGGAGGACTGATGAGAAGACTACTTGTGCTCCTGAGCCTCTAAGCCTGTCTCCCAGAGCCATGTAGTCAGGCATGACCAGTCCCAGACTACTCCAGGATGCATCATTCATTCCAACATGGATGAGGACCATGGGGTAGTAGTCAGTGGGCCTGATTAGGTCTAGAAGCCTTGCTGCAACATCTTGAATCCGAGCTCCGGGCAGGCAGCATAACTCTTGTCCTGTAGGATCTGGGTGGCAGATGGCTCCCTCCGTTCCTCTCAGGAGGGAGTCACCTACCACGATGATGCAACATCTTCTCCTCTGGCTGCCTGGTTGCCTCTCAGCCTATCTGGTGGTAGCTGTGAACATGGCCTCCATTGCTATACTCTCTCCCAGTGATGCTAGGGCCTCATACATGTATTCCTGCTGCACTGGGGAAGTTGTACCAGTAGTGCAATGTCTAGGTCTGTGATGTCCGGATCTGGAGGTGACCATCTTCCATCCTTCTTCATCGACTGTCGACTGTGTCTGGTCCTGCCAAGAATGGAAGTACCCATCAATCTCTTCCTCAACCACCCTCACCACCCCCAGAGCCTGCTGACCTCCACCTGGAGTTCCCTCACCTACCCCTCTAGGGCCTCAAGTTGGGCACACATGGTGAGGGGACTCCTAGTTTGCCCAGGCCCCAGAGCCCCCACCAGGCAGCTGCCATGGACAGAGGACTGGGATGTTGCCAACCCCTCGAAAGGCTCTGTCTGGGTGCTAGCCCCACAGGAGCTCTGAGCCAGAGACAACACCGAGGCTAGGTCCCTGGGTGAGCTTCTTGTCAACACCCCCATCACTGCCCCCCTCCTCATTCACTTACTGAAATCTCTGTCAGGAGTCCTCCTCTGTGGCAGGGGCTTCTGATGTGTGGAGTGTCAGGCCCCCCCTGCTCTCCCCACTGTGTGAACTCCCTCACAAACTCTGACACGCTGCTGAAGAGAGCACCTGTTTGCCCGGCCTGTTTACCTGGCTTGGGAGCATGGCTCCAGGCCAGCGCCACTAAGTAGGGATGGGAAGGGAAAAAAAAACCCTTCCCAATTCCATACATCTGGCCCAGCTCCTCCTTGCCCTTCCCCCGCGCCCCCCCCCCCGCCTGCTTACCCTTCTGCAGTGGCTCTGTTCTTGCTGGCCTGCTGCTCCACTCCTACCTTATGGTGGCACAAATACATGTTCCTAAATGCATGTGTAAACACTAACCCAGGTGTGAAGTGGGCCCCAGGAGGGGGGCCAGACCCCTACCTTCTGCCTAGCCATGTAGATCTGCTCTTTGGGTACTCTTGTACACCAGCCAGCCCCTCTTCTGTCTGATGCCATAACCCAGAGCCTAGGACTTAACCCCCAAAGCTGTTGGCAGCCCAGGACTACTCCACCCTAGCTCAAACTCCTGTGGTCCCAGATGCATGAGTAGACACTGCTTAATAAATATTATTAAGGTGTTTCCATGAGTGCTTTGGGGGAAAGGGTGGCTGTTTACGTTCAATTGCTTCAGGCATCTGTGTTTAGGCTTGAGTCTCCATGGAATCCAGTATAGCTCTGACAGAAATGGCAAGGACAATTCAATTACATAGTTTTATGATCCCATTGAATGGGACATGATCTCTTAAATGCCTAAGACCTGGAGAGGGGGAAGGGGGAAGAACCTGGTGCCTTAGCTGGGCTTCAGACTTCAGCAAGGCTGGGGGTGGTGGGAAAGTGGACAATTTGCCCTCCCTTATGCCCCATCATTACTGCACTGTTCCCTCTGGCCCCAACGCTTTTGCGGGTTTCTCAGTCATAATGGCATGAGAGAGGGCTGTGACCACAGGGGGTGTCTTGGGGCAACCTCTGTTCCCCCAACTGACACTTACTTTCCCCTTTTCATCCCTAAGGGGCTCCACATTTCCCCCAAGACCTAGGTCCCCATCATGGCTGTATGGAGTTGGGGCAAACCTTACCATCACTGCATGGTGGCATGGTGTCCTCACACATGGCTTGACTCATCAGGACAAGTGGCCATAGGTCCTCTAGATTGTGCCAGAAAATTGACCACTACATGGGTACTAGGGAGAGGAGGGGTGGGGAGAAGGCTGTGGTACAGCTTTCTCACCTATGGGAGTGGCACAGAAATGTGTGATATGACTTGGTCCAGAACAACTGTCACCTCTGTGTGGCGAATGGTGTTGTGTGGCTTCCCTCCACAGCCTCCTCCTCTGATGGGGCCCCTGTGGGTAACTCTTCCATATCACCCCTGTTCCCATGGGCATGGGGGGCAATGGGAAAGGTTCTTGTAGAAAGGCATGCTGTGCCTCTGGCCCAAAGACAGCTTTCTAGCATTAAGCATGTAGTAATATTGCCTCCTCATCAATATGATCTTGGTGAGACACAATTCCCAGTCTCTGTTGTGACCTCATGCCTGCATCTGCTGAATGATGCACTTGAAGACATCTTTGATTCAATGCCCTGTCTGGAGCTGGCATTGGATGTCTTCCTTGCCCCAGATAGTGATGAGATCCTTTATTTCCCTGAACTTCCACTTTAGTCACAATATTTGGCTGCTGGGGATGGACAGGCTGTGTTCGTCCATTGTCCAAAGTGGTGCTTATTGTGTTCTCAGTGTCCATAAGTGGGTGGAGGTCTGGCTGAAAGGGGGTGGGTCTAAAGTTGGAAGGGTGGATGGATGGATGGAAACAGCAGTGGACATGCAAGTGTGCAGTTCCTAGTCCATGCTTGTTCCTCTCACTTCATCTGTAAATATAGATATCACAAGTGAGGAGGCACAAGGCACCACACTGGCAAGTCATTGTTTTGCATTATAACACATTTATTTCAATATTTAAAAAGAAATAAATACATCTAGATATGCAGTATGTAAACTGAGCATGGTAGAAAGTTAGGATGACTCATGGCAGCAGATGTGGTATGGAGAGGCATGAGATTTTAAAAGGAAGAAGATTACAGATTACATCTGAGACAGAGATAAGGAAAAATCATCTCCTCTCATTACTTCCCACCATCCTTCAAGGAGAGACATAAGGGGCTCATCTACACATGAAATTAATACAACATAAATAAATTCCAGGGCATATCACAAAGGAGTTTATTGCTCCTGGACACTTTGTTTATACATGCAGCTGAGACCACAGCTCATTAAGCCAGGTCAGAGCTAGGTCAGAGCAGCTCCAGCTGGCAGGGGGCCCCAGGAGATCAGCCTACCAACCCAGGGCTGTTCCAACCTGGCTCAACATGCTGCAGAGAGGCTGGCTGGTACACAAGGGTGCTTCAGTATGGGCCTAGCTGGCAGGCAGCCCGCACACTGAAGCACCCTTATACCACAGCCAGCCCCATCAGCATCTACACATGCCTTGCTGTGTGCTAAATAATGCTAAATAATGCTGCCATAGGACAGTAATTGTGCTTACAAGTACTAAACTACAGTGGGATAAATTACTTACTGTAGCCTACTGGGGCCACCACACACATAGATTCTGAGACTTTACTATAGAGATAATTAGGCAGCTCCATAGTAAATGTCATGTAGATGCACCTAAGCAGAATTATTCCACTGTTGGAACCAAACCCATAAGCCAGGTTCAGATCCAATACTGTAACACAAGCACTCCCCCACAAACCTAAATTGAAATGTCATATTTAAGGCTTTATCCCTTCTGTGTGATTTTCAAGTGAATCACATATGTCCAGAGAGTTTTTGGTACAGAGCTGAGAGCTAACCTAAGTCTCAGGCAAACATAAACTTGATTTGAACATGACACTTTTTGCATCAGGCCATTACAAAATACATCTGGGCATCTTTATACATGCTTGGGGGTGAGGGAGCACTTCAATTAGAGTAGATCTTACAGTCACTCTAATTAAAATACCTGCAGTGTCTCCTGTATTCAGTGTCCTGAACGTCAAAATGGTGGCAGGGGAGCTTTAACTAAAGCTTGTTCACTGAGCTTTAGTTAAAACATCTCTGTCACCACCGTTTTGAAGCACAGAGACACTAAATACACATGATGCTGAGGCTATTTAGCACACTCCAACAGGCTTGATTAGTCAAATCCTGGGTTGATTAGTTGATCCCTGCTTGATTAATCAAGCAGGCATCTGGCATGTGTGTATGTACCTTCTGTGTGTAAGCAGTAGGCCTGTGTGAAGTGGCTAGTATTCGCTTCAGATTCAGCCGATTCAGGGGACAGTGATTCAATTAGGTGATCCAAATCACTGTGCCAAATCGAAGTTGGCTGAATCCGATTTGGAGATTCGTCCACCGCCAAATTGGCCGAATCAGCTGAATCTTCAAATTGGCCCCGTTCCCCCACCCACTCTTAATGGCTGCCCTGTCCACTGTCCCAGTTCCTGGCTCTTAAAAAAAAAGAAGAAAAGAAAAGCCCCCACTCAGTGGCTGCTGCCAGGCAGGGGGAGGGGGATTCCCATTGTCCCCCACTGCCCCATGACACATAGGGGGGCTCTGCCATGAGCCCCCCAAACCCTGCCCACTCTCCCAGTCCCGGTCTCCCCCATGGCTGCCCTGCCACACTCACTGGCTCCTGCCAGGTGGGGGGCAATCAGCCCTAGTAAGCAGCTGCTTACTACATTAAATTAATCTGAAATCATTTTTGAGAATGCAAGATGGCGAGAGTAGATATTATGAATTGTACATATCAAAACCAAAACATAGTTTACTTTTTTTCTTACTGTTTTCCCTACAAAAGCCACCAGCTGGAGTAAGAAAGTGAATATTTATATTTCAGGCAAGATTTTTCTTCCTAATATACACCCCTCACACATAATTGGCTCTTATTTTTATTTTCTTTACAGATGTATAGAGCTCAGCTGCTTCACCTGATAAGCCTTGGTTGGCTTAATTCTCCCCTGAAATGTTCTGTCTTCTGTTTCCCTCTTCCCCCAAACTGTATAATTTTTGAGTATGTGTAACTGCCTTAAAGATTACCCAGCTGGGGATGGGATTTTACTCAGCTCAGACAATTTCTCTACTTCATTTCTAGGAAATAAAACAAGGACAGACTACAGATGTGCCTTATAGAGTAAACAGTACCATACAAAGACCCAATTCTCCTTCACTTGAACTTAAGGGAAAATTACTCCAATTTCAAATTTAAATGCAACTACATTTCAACAAGTTGACTGTGACTGAATTACTGTGTGATAAACTGTAAACCACCACCCCCTGTAAAGTTCACTGCACTATCCATTAGCTCATTGAAAATACACACAATAAGAATGCCATTGCCCTGAGTGCAAAAACACAATTCCTTTGAAAAACTTCCAACAATTTATAAGTAAACAGAGTATTGTCTTGGCCCTGCAGGTCCCAGCTCCTGCAAACACACAATGCTTCCATTTAACCAGTAATGCTAGGGCACCAGCTAATTAGAAGGATGTGAAGTGGTTCCTAAGGGGAATATAATAGAAGGTGGGCACATCTACAGGAGACACTATGCCATCATAGCAATGAGCTACAGCAACATAGCTCATCACTAAGGCAACACAGCATTGACAGGCATGAACCATGATGCCGCCGTTACTGAGTAGTAGAAACAACCAACATGGTGCTGGGACTGCACAGTACTGCTGGTTACTGCGCAGTCATTTAATATTTGATGCGTGTATAGATGTTCCTACTGTGTCCCAAAGGGTTTTTCCCCCACTTTGATTACTGAGTAGCTATAAGAAAGGAAAACTACATTAGGGCTAGCAAGACCATAGGACATTATTATTCATATAGCTGAGAAAAGTGGCTGTACAGTGCTTTCCTCATGTGTACCACATAATAAGTGTAACTTTTGTACCTGACTTAAAGAAGAAGGATAATTACAAAAGTGAAAGGAATAGGTGTCCTGTCTATAGGCTATTGAGGCCCACTGGGGCACTGGAGGCAGGCCTCCACTTTTTCTTTAATTTTGACTTGAGAAGGAGTTGATGTGGTCTTCACTATGCTCTGGATTAATTGACTAAAGTATCAAATATGGAAGTGATCAGAGGTACCTGTTTTCTTGAGTCTCCTGTTGGACCATTCTATGCACATTTAACTATAGAAAACAGAGCTTAAGCTGGTTTAATAAGAATAAAGACCAAGAAAATAAAAAAGGTGTAAAACTTTAGATTAAATTGGGGATGGTACTTTTTAATGCGTTTGGCCTCTTCATTGTACATTTCTAGTAAGCCTTCTGCTCTTTTAGAATTTACCCATGTGGACTTTGTACTTTAGGCCTAGAAAGAGGAAACCAACATTCTGGAAATGGTTAGCTTTTTTCAGGGAAATTAATTATTTGCATCAGTGTTTGCAAGATGAGATCCATCATCTCACTGCGATTACAGGGAGAGACCAAAAATCAAGTCTTAGAACATACTAAAACTCAATAAGAGAATTAGAATGGAAATTCATATACACCATTAAGTAAAGGATTCCTTAAGTAATTTAAATAACTTGATTCTCAAAGCTGTATTATGAGCACTAAAGGAACAAAATTATTATTTTATATTTTTCACAGTCCTTCTGCTTCTTTAGTTCTTATGAACTGGGTTGAGCATTAGAGGCCAGGCTTATAAAAACTCATACCAGATGTATACTATAGAATAAGTAAAGAACATAGAGCTAGCTAGTGCTCCCTGTATGTAGCTAAAAGAGAAGTTAACATGTATCTTCTTTATATGGTTAAATAGTTGAATCCTCAAATAACATAAGCCAGCTTTTTAGACATTGAAAAAATAGGCTATATATAACATTATACTGCAGAAGGCACATTCTAATATTCCAGAACCATGTTCCCCCCACAGTGCAGTTGGAAAACATTTCTTCTGGCAGTATACACTAAAGACTCAGAGTACCATGTGTCAAGCGCCAAGGAACAAAAGTAAAAACAGCAGCTACAACAGCCTAGAGCTGTGATACTGTTCCTGGATGTTCTCCAAAGGCTGTGGTGGGTAGGACATCAGCAATACAACATTCAATACTTTTAAAACCAGACTTGCCTTCAAACTGTGGGGAAAGCTTAACTTTTTTGAAATGTAAAGTCATTCACTTTTCACAAGTTTTAATAACATCCCTGGCCACCTTGTTAATTATCAGAGTTCTGTTCTTCCTCTTACAACCCACATGCTCCTCCTCCATCATTCTGTAATGAAGTCATCATGTTGACATTTTGACAGTACACGTATTTCCAAGCAATAGACTACAATGTCATAAACACAGTGTTATGACATTGTTGCAGAATAAAGGATAAGCTTTCAGTGGTGAAAGTGAAAGCTTGCTCTCATTCAAATGTAAATGTCAACAGTAGTAGTAGGGAGAAAACAGAACACTATGGGTAAAGTAAAATGCTTTCAGTATAAATGTTGGGCCTTTCTTTCCGATTTTTAATTAGTCCTTTCTTATATACAACCCCCCCCCCCCACCAGGAAATAGTACAGCATTTTTTCTATCACATCCAGTTTTTCTGCCTTTTACATATAACCACACAGAAAATGAGTAAAAAACATATAATTTTCAATAGTCTTTTAATTTTACTTAAAGATCACCATTACACTGTTTCACTCTCTTTTATGTACTTGATATTTCTGTGCAAAGTCCACATCCAAGTAGTAAGCCCATTTATTTTTCATTATATTTCCAGCATATAATGTAAGATAAAGTTTCTGTAAAGATAGAGAACCACCTAGTCTCATCCCAATCACTTCGTACACAAAATAGTTTGTAGCTGCTTTTATTTGGGAACAGCCGAATATTCAGTAATTGAATAAAACAAGTAAGCTAAGTCAATTATTTTTTTTAAATTTGGTGCATTATATTCTTTAATACAGTTTTCTTTCAAATCTTCTAGTACCAAATGTGATATATTACCCTCCCTCCTCTTCCACCTGAATGTTTTGAATTTCTTTAATGTCAGTAGGTGCATCTACTGTGCCATAGACTAATTAGCTATACAGTAAATGTATGAGGGTCTGCATGTGTGCCTCTATTAAGCTGGAGTAAACTAATTTACTCCACTAAACTGGAGTAAACTAGTTCTGTTAAGATGGAGTAAGCTAATTTACAAGTAGTATCCTGCAGTGGAGTAAAAAACTATGCAGCAGCTCACATGTCGATGCTGCTCCAGCTGGCTGGGGCACAAGGGTGCTTCAGGCCAGGAACTGTATACCAGCTACCCCCACATTGAAGCACTGGTGTGCCTCAGTCAGACCCTCTGCAGCACGTTGAGCCAGCATAAGCAGCGCCATGCTGGCAGACTGAATCCCTGTGCTCCCTGCCAGGTGGGGCTCCACAACACGGCTCAAAAACCTGCAATTCTGGACGCCCATGTAAACATACACCTAGGAGCAATAAACTGTGGTGCGATAAGCACCTGAGTTTATTGCAGTGTTTTAATATGCACATGTAGATGCACCCACTAGTCTCATGCAAGTAAATTCACTAACGATGTCTCTGGAATTATTTCTATTCACATCAATTGATTTTGGATCACCACCCTCATATCTGCTCAATCTATTATCTTATTTAAAAGATGATCTCTGATTGGGCTTTTCCACCATATTTGAAGTTTAAGTTTCTCTTCACAGCATTTCCAGTTGGTTGGTTCAGCTATTTTAACCAATTTATAATATTACCTATAAAAAATGTTCCCTGTGGCATACAAGAAATGGAAGTTGCTGGCACTTATATTTACATTTTCTGCCATTCTTCACAGAAGATCCCTTTTTGTACTATCCAATATACTTTTATATAAAAGAATGTTTGTACTTAAGGTCTCCTATTTCTAACTCGCACTTATGATTGATATAATCTTATTTGATACATGCTTTCCACCGAATGTGAGCATGCTACTTCCTTTTTAGAATTCTGAATGTGGCAGTGTCTAATGCATAAATACTGATAAAATGGCAGTTGGGGATTATCAGAGTTATTTCTGATCTCTGTAGAACTCATAAAAATATGTTTAAAAGCTATTACTCTGCAAAGACCTATGTCCTCTCATATCTTAAAAGCACTAAAAATGATGTGTTCAAAATGGTTCACTAAAGGGAAGAGTTCCATTTACCAGACTACTTATCCCCTATTTCAGAAGCTCTGCTGTCCAGAAGAGTCTGTTTTTCTTACTCGGCAACATCTAGATGTGTATTTTAGATTTGACCCATTCGGCTTGTTCCATTTAAATCCATTGCTTATCTGGGTTTCTTTGAGAACAATCAATTATAATTTTGGCAAGATAGCATTAGATCTTTATAGGCTGTAGTCTTTTAATCTCAGTAAAAAATCACTACCTCAGGAGTATATGTGATTTGATGTTAGCTATATTTCATAGGATCTCATGAACTTTTCTAGTTTTTTAAAGTCTTTCTTAAAATATCTGATTCATGAAGCAGTTCCAATTAAACCAACCAATAATTCTAGATTATGTAGCATTGGCAATCCACAGATTTCATTGGATATTATAGTTATCCAGAAATTCTTAGGTTCAACTGCTTAGAATTGATTTCTATTCTTATAGTTTAGCAGTTATGTCAATACAAGAATTAAACTCATGCATCAGAGTACTGGCCAAATTCTTTTGAAGTATAAATGCAACACCTTTCCTGAGCATCCAAGAAGATTCTGGGAATGACTGTGATCCTTCATGGTAGGGACAAACTGACATCTTTGAAACATTCCCAACCTACACACCCAAGAGACTTAAACTCTTCTATATAACAGACTAAGATGCTGCAATTGAAAATCAGCATGATCCAGGAACATACACTTTTGTCTGAATGGAGGTTCTAATGAGTAATTATACTTAAGATTATAAGTGAGGCATATGTGTATCATAGTTAAAGTGAATACTTACAATATTTCCTAGAAGTGTTCCTGTCAGTCTTTACCCACTACCCAGTCAACAGTTAGAAATGCATCAACTACATAACAAGATTAACACGGAAAAAAAATGCCCCCACAAAATGTTTAATGTCTTTCCTTTGTTATGGAGAGTAAATCTGAATAAGAATCAAAATGCAATCCATTTCTATCTTCTGCCTTCAAAGCTTCTCTGAATGTATTTTGGATTGAATCCCAGAATGGCTCTCCCCATAGCACTTAAAAATACACTATGACACCCTCTCTCTGCTGAATTTCTATCACACTGGGTGCATCTACACATTAAATAATTTACTTTAGTTAATGCATGTTAAATCTAGTACCTGCAGGAACTTTTATACATGCTGGGGGAAGGGGGGGGGGGAGAGGGAGTATGGCATTTTAATTAGAGAGGCTAATTTAATTAAAATGGCTAATTTAATTACAGCATAATTCCAGCAAGTTGGACCAACCTCTGCAGTTTTGTCTAGGTGTCCTCCATTGTGAGGTACAAGGAAAATGTGCAGTAGCTAACTGCCCATTAACTAAAAACCATGGAGTGCCTGTATATGAGCATGACGGCTGCTCCAATGGGCTGTAACTATAATTAGCATGGCAATTAACGTATTCCAGCAACCTTATGTATCTCATGTATCAGTGTCCCTGTGTTTCAAAATGATGCATGAGATGCTGCGGTGCTTTAATTAGAGTGACTGTCTTAATTAAAGCACCATCCCTCCCTCACCCAAGGACCACATGTAAAAGTGCCCATGGTTTTTAAGTGATTCTCAGGGTTCATTAGCCTATTATAATGTACATTAAAAGAAAAGCACATTTAAAACCAATCTTTAATGTACATTAAAACAGGCTAATGCACATTAAAGTGCACATGTAAATGCACTCAATGGGTGTGTCTACAAGGGAAGCTGCTGCACATTTGTTATTGGCCACTTATTTAGTACTTGAATTAGCAAGTACTAGATATATACTCAGGAAGTGGAATTACTGGTCGGTAACACTGGTGAAAATCTTTTAGGTAATACTACTTCACAGTAGCCTAATAATACTGTGCAGGCACGTATTAGCACTGTCTGTGCTGTGATGCACTATTGTTCAGTATTTTTTGGGTATTGGGCAGTCAACGTTTAGTGTAGCTATACCCACTGTGGGCACGTCTAAACGTGAAGTTAATGCGGCATCAATTTATCTGCAAGTAAATTACTCATGAGTAAATAGTGCAGGCAAGTATCTACAAGTGCAGGAAAGTGGGAGCAGATGTGCTGCCAATCTGCTTCCACTTCCCAGGTCCCTGCAGTGGGCCTATGCTGCCACTGGGGACAGTCCAGGCTCAGATTGACACTACCAGCAGCCAGCATCCTTCTTGCAGCTCTCAGGTTAGACATTTCCCTGGCCAGGAGCAGCATGCCCTGTACAGGGACAGCAAGCATCAGCACTCTTCTCGCTGCCTGTGCTTCTCCATGCTATGATTGCATCAGGTCCTGTTCCTGGCAGTGATGACCAGTCCCTCATGCTTCTGCTGGCTGCTGTGCTGGCCCTACTGCACCAACCAGCTCCTGGCCTATGGCTGTCTTGCCTGTCCTACCTCCCCCACATTCAGTGTTCACCCATCTCCCCACCACCCCAGGGTTCATACTGCACACCTGCTGCCTCCACCCCATCCTCCTGCTCATACCCCACCAGGGATCCTGATGAGAGGCTACAGGATGCCACTGCTGGGGCTGCCATTGCCCTGCTGGATCTTCAGCCTCACTGCCTCTGCGCCCACCAGGCCAGCCAAGACTGGTGGTTGCACATTGTCCAGCACACCTAGGATGATGAGCACTGGCTGAAGGCCTTTCGCGTGATCTAAACCAAGTTCTGGGACCTCCTGGACATACCTGGAGTAGTGGGACACCAACATGCAGAGGCCCCTCCCCTCAGACACTCTGCTGGCCTTCACCCTGCTCAAGATGGCCACGCTCACTAGCTTGTGGTATGTCAGTCACCTATTGGGTGTTGTCAAGGCTACCATTGGGGAAGCCATCCTGGAGGTGTGTGGCATCCTCCAAGACATGGTGGGTGGGGAGTGGAACTTACCTTGGACTCAAGTAAATACGGTAGTATACACAGTTCTTTCTTTTCCATTGTAATTTCTATCTGATGAGATCCCAGTTTATAGAAAAAAATTCTTGTTTGTAGTCTGTATAAGTCTGCCTTTGCAGTTTGTACTATTAAATTTAATCCAGTTTCTAAGTCCTCAAGAGGTGCATCTACATGTGCAAACGCTGCAGGGTGGGTTTTCTCTAAAATAATTTACCCAGCCAAGCATCTACAACTGTGGGGATTCAGGAGCAGATTTGCTGCTCCTGGAAGCAGTTTCCTCCCATCCCCTCCACCACTGCACCGGCCTGTTGCAGCAGTCAGGGGGAACTCTAGGCTGGAAGCAAAGGGCCAGGAGACAGATGTCCCCCTGCCCCAGCAGCAGGGAGCTCCCAGCCCTAGCTCCCTGATCAGAAATAGGGGGCTTGGAAAAATATTCAGAGGAGGGACAGGTACCCAGTCCCCTTCCCTGGTCTTCCAGTGGGGCAGCTAGCACTGAGCCCATGGCTGGACAGTGATTCAAGGGTGGGATTCCCTGCCCACCCAGGGGTTAACTGCTAGCTCCCCTTCCAGTGGATCAAGGCAGAAGGTTAGGACCTGCCCCTCCCTTGCAGCTCTTTTAAAGCCCCATGCCTCTTTCCAAGCTCCTAATTGTGGCATGTTAGTCAGGTATGTGCAAAACTTTGACAGTACTTCAAATAAAGCCTTCATCAAAAGGAAGAAACCTATTGCAGTATTTTAACAAGTACAGAAAGGAGGGAAATATATTATTTTAATCAAAATACATTCAAAAGGGAAGGATTCTCTTAACTGCTCATATTGCAAGTTGTGTTAAAATGACCTGAAAGAAATTTTAATTAAAGCATCTACCAATCTTCATTAATAAAAGAGCGAGCATTACCTTTAGCTGGAATAGAAAGGGCAGCAAGGAAATGGAAAATGACAAGCGATTCCCCTGGCCCCCTCCAGCCTCCCTCCCTGCCCCCACTCCCAATCCCTGCTCAACATTATCAGGTCCTAGGCATGGACAAGATCTCAGCCGTCTTGGGCAACAAAATGAAATAATGGCTCCCACTACAACATATAGGTTACAGTAGAACATTTAAGTCAATAGTGACACTCCCTCTGAGCTAAATTTTATGAAGTAGAAACAAAGAAAGAGCAAGGCACTCTATCCAGTGGATCCCATCTCTTCCTAGCAATCCTTCTTCTAGGAACAACATCCCATGATTAAAGAAGCCAGAATCCTTCTGGAGACACCATCTGTGCAGCCATGAATTGATCTGCAGGACACATCTGCTCCTGCCCAGGCCCTTCCACCTGACCAGAAAGACTGAGAAGAACACCACCTGAGCCCCTAGCCCCTTCACCTTTACACCCAGAGCCCTGTAGCCACTTTTGATCCAGTCACACAACAGCTTGATCCTGTACATTGGAACTGGCTGCAGTGTGACCCTGCACTGTTTCTGATTGGTGATCCATTGCACAGGGCCACCTAATCTGGCACGTGGATCCCAATGGATCTAAAAATTTGACATCAGGGGAGCAGCAATTAATACTGCTACCACTGCCCTATCCCCAAATTCCTGGACCTGTGTGGAGCCATGCAAGCTGGATGACATGGCTCTGTGGATGAAATCTGGGCCACAGATCAAATTCATGTATTATTTGTGAGTTAGTGTATCTCGAGAACCTATAAGAGAATAAAAACAGTACAGTATGATTTATTAAACTGACCAGCAATGTTCACACACTAAGTCTGACTATCAAATATTCACAGCAAAACATTTACTAGATATATTTCTGAATACCTAGATATATTTCTGAATAATGAATACATCAAAATAATCTGAAAAAGAAGTGATCTATTCAGTTTGTGAAAAGACAAATCCAATGAATATTTTATTTACTGAAAATTATTTGCTAAATTCAAAAAGCATTACATGGCAGATGTTGCTTACGTTAATCCACCACTTGGACACTTCTGCCCAGCTCCATCAATGCCCCTGGAAATTCACAATAAATCACAAAAGAAATAAGATAAACAGCAAAACAGATCTGAAGAACAGATCTGAAGAAAATATATGCATTGTTTAAAGAAAAGAGTCTTTATAAAAACAGATCCACTGCTTTGTCAAACCCTCAAGAAACCTAAGATAACTTCATCCCTTTCATTTTTAATTTAAAGATTTTACGTGGGAGTTTTTACAGCTCACAATTAAGCCATTCACACTGAAAGTAAAAGTTGAAAGCATACATAGGTAAAACGTTAATGCTGATCATTGCTTCACTATTAAAAAGGATTCAAAAATTACTCTGTAAATTCCCTGCCATACATGAACTGCTAGCTAGTTATTTACCAGTTTGTATTTGCACATTGGATTCTTCCCAAGTATTGTACTATGTACTTGTCATTATTGATTTCCATTTTATTGATTTCACACAATTCATCTGATTTATCAAGATAATTTTGTGCTTACAATGCCTCCCTATGTGGTTTCATACACAGATTAAATACTTACATTCAATAATACCAGATTCCAGACAAACATCTGAAAGACCTCACTTGTTTTGTCTTTCCAATTTCACAAAAAAACTATTACTAAATTTTACTAAATATCTTTGAATAAAGATTCCCAACCAGTTCTACATGCACAATTTACTGTAATTACATCTATATCATATTTTTCTGGTTCACTTTTGAGACTGTTATATGGGACTATGTGAAAAACCTTACTAAAGCTAAAATACATCACATCTATTGCTTCCCTTCCATCCACTGGGCCAGATAGTTGAAGAAGAAAATTAAATTGGCTTGAAATTATTTGTTCTTTGTGTCCCAAACACTAAGCTATATGTTATACTATATACTTCATATTCACATCGATTTTTTTCAGTGAAAATTCTTTTTTAGTCCAGTTGTTTATTACTCAGCCTTCTATGCAAGGTAATAAGCACCCTACCAGCTAGTAAATATTTAGGCTTTTTAGGTAAGAGCTAAAAACTTTTCATTAAACTTGATTGAAGGTCTGGGCACAAAACCCACTTATACCTATAGAGGTGAAGAAAAACATTGATTTTCTTTATCTATATAAATTACACAGGTTATCCAGGGTAGTCACATAGACAGCTATCTAGGCATAGCTGTTCTCATGGATGCTCTCATGGGTGAATCATCTTCTCTCATGAGTGCCCTCATGGGTGAATCAGCTATCAGATAAAAGCACCAAAAAGCCCTGCTGAAGCATGCAAGCTATATAGACACTAGGGAGCCAAATCAAACTGACATGATTCTACTTCCAGTAAAGCGCTGTTTTTTTTTTCTTTTTCCACATCTGTCAGCACCCATTAACACTATTATAATTCTTCTTCATCAGGTGCAGATGAAGCATAATACCTATACCCATAGCAAACAGCTACCTTGAAATAGTTGCAGGCATACACTTACATCATTGTAACAGGTATTGTCATATTTCTACCTTTGACCTTTTCTGCGGTAATTCTATCCTGGATTTAAGTTGCACTCATGCAAGGGTTCAAGTTGGGTTTTCCACTCCATTCTTTACACCAGTGTAAAGGCTGATTATACCAAGGTAAATTTGTTGTGCATCTGAGCACTGAAAAACACACACAGACTTAGTAGTATGTTGGTTTTATCCCTAAGATTTCTATTGTCTTCTTTTTTCTACTGTCATCTGAAAAAGTAAGTTGTTGCCTATGAAAGCTCACCTCTCTGAACCAGTTAGTCTTTAAGGCAGCAGCAGTATTAAAAAAGAAAAGAAATTATACACTAATGACGATAATTATGAATTATTCATGAAATACATTTTATAACCATCTATTAAATTATTTTTCTTGAGTTTCTTTGGCCAGCTTATAGGCAGTTTGTCTACCAAGTCATCTCAGCTAAAATGACTTCTATCAAAAGGATTCCTTAATTAGGAGGGGAAAAATGTTTTTTAATTCCTGTATTTTTTTCACTTTGTTGCATTAGTCCATTGCAGCTTCTTTTGAGCAAGGATATAAGAATAATTGATGACATCAAAATATGAAAATCTTACTTGGAGAGGGTATATTCTTGAGAAGAATTATAAAAGGGAGGGGCAAATAACAGTTCTTATTTAGATGTCTTTAAAATTTTGGAAATAACTAACAATATAAAAAATATTAGGGGAAATAAAGGGATATTTTTAAATGTCCAGTTTTGAGGATATGCATTTTTAAATTAAGAACATGTACAAGTATGCTCAGAACTTTTTATCTGGGTTTATCTGCTGTTTCTGCAGTCAGTTTAACTGGTATTCACTACAGCACGGTGCTCTGCATGGGACAACCATTCAGTCTTTTACCCAGTTTATCAGCAGATATTAGAACCTTAAATATCTTCTGTTTTTCTATGGGTACATTGCTAGAAGTAAACAAATGACCTAATTTAAAGCTAGTTGAGGTGTGTTTATGGGAAAGGCAATCACAGCTCTCACAGCAGCATAGACAGTCCCAAGATTTGCTCACGGATAATTTGCAAACAAAATATGTTCGGTGTAAGACGTAGTTATTAGTTGCTCACTCAGATCTAATCAATAGTCCCAACAATTTATAGTCTCTCTATGTGTTTACCTTCAGATAAAGACATCATCCATATGATTCTAACTCAAAGAATTTAGACTATTATAATACGGCCATACAGCTGGTTGCTTGAGCACCAGGTAAGAAGGCTCAGTTGTTCCAAAACTGTTTGTTGCCCACCAAACTTGCTGACTGGAATGAATCAATACAAATTATTGCTTCCCCCTCTTTGCAGTTCTGATTAGGTAAGATTCTTCTGATGGAGATCCAGTAATACCAAATCAGTAGAAAGAGGTAATTAATCATGTTAGTTTGAAGTCAGGCAGAAGGCAGGGCAGGGTAGCACCTTAGAGACTAACTAGTTCAGCAAGGCATGGACTTTCACAGGTGACAACTTCCCCTCTACCTCCTCTATCAGCATCATATGCATTGTGACCTGCTTACAGTGTCTCTCTACTATCTATATCAGACACTTAGGGCCAGTCGTACAAGAAGGAATTCATGGACACCCATCTGACAGCAATTTCAGAAATACACAGCCCCCCAGCAAAAGACTATACAGGCAACCCCCACTTAACGCTTTTAATTGAAAACTGAGCATTAAGCAGAACCGCACTAAGCAAAACCCATTTCCCCATAGGGTTTAATGTAAATAGAAATAATTGGTTACTTATTCTTCTTGCTGTAGCTTTCACCATCATTGCTACCTCTCCCCACCCCTCTGCCTGCCTGCTGGCCACTCTGGCTACACGTGCCAGCCCACACCCCGCGCTCCTGCTGGCTCTGGCACTGTGGGGCCCCACACTCATGCGTCTTGCCGCTGCCACTTCTCCCCACCCCTCCCCACCCGCCTGTGAGTTGCTCCAGCACTATGTGCCAGCCCGAGACCCCACTCCTGCTGCTTGGCCCTGGGTCCCTGGTGGCCCAGGCCCTGCAGCACCAGTGGCCCTGAGCGCATGCCCACCCACCCACCCACTCACTGCCACTCACTGCTTCTTGCCACTGCTGCTGCTTTGCTGAGTGCTATCATGAAACTGGCTCAGTGCTAAGTGAAATGAGGTATGAATTTTAAATGAGCACCATAGCGAAATAATGCTAAGTGAAACCACGTTATGCGGGGGTTGCCTGTAACCTCTGTGGACATTCTGTCACTAACCTCAGGGTAGCTGTGCTTAGACAAAAAAACTGTAAAAACCAACTTGAAGGCAAAACAGGAACAAGAAATCATTCATCAGCTGGACTGTATTAAGTTTGATCTCAACAAAGATTACAGATTTCTATATCATTCCTTGGACTAGCTTTTATAACTCCTATGTTTCTCAGTGGGTTAATTGCCTCATTTGTCCCTTTTTACCTGTTCAACTGACCTTTACCTCTTTCAGATACCCCTCTACCTATCTTCTGTATTTAATTTCCCTTTTGTTTAGTACCTTAAAAACCTCCGAGGATGGAGATTCCACAACCTCCCTAGGTAACTCATTCCAGTGCTTCACCACCTTCCTAGTAAGAAAGTTATTCTTAATATCTAACCTAAACTTCCCTTGCTGCAACTTGAGACCACTGCTCCTTGTTCTGTCATCTGCCACCACTGAGAAGAGTCCAGCTCCATTCTCTTTGGAACCACCCTCAATGTAGTTAAAGGCTGCTATCAAATCCCCCCTCAGTCTTTTCTTCTGCAGACTAAATAAGCCCTGTTCCCTCAGCCTCTTCTCATAAGTCATGTGCCCCAGCCCTGTCACCATTTTCATTGCCCTTCCATCACATGTATCTGTTTTCTGGACTAGAAGGGAAGGAGGGAGGCAGGTAGGTCTGGGTACATTTCTTCCATATTCCTTCAGCCAGACATAGCTGTGTCAGGGACATATCTACTGTCCCTGACCTAGGGGTGCTCTCTGCCAAAACTGCTGTTTAACCTTTTGCCTGCTGAGCTCCAGAAATGCTATTGATGCCTTTCCATGAGTCCTCTGGGGGAGGGGGAGCTGTTTACATCCAAGTGCTTGAGTATCTGTGCTTAGGCTACAATCTCCCATGGAGTGCAGCAAGGCATTGACAGAAATGGCAAGGACAAGTCTATTATATATACTTATGATCTCATTGAATGGGACATGCTCTCTTAATCACCCAAGAGCAGGGTTTGGGGGAAACTGGTGCCTTGGCCAGGCTCTAGGCTCCAGCAGAAGAGGTCAGGATGGGGGAAAAGTGGCCTCCTCCAATGCCCCAGCATTCCTGGCCCCCACCCCTTCACCCCCAACCCCTTTGTTGGCTTCCCAGCCATAGTAGCCTCAGAGATGGCTATGACTTCAGCCTTGGCTCCCCCAGTTTTCCCCTCTTTCTACCACCTCTCCAACCTGGTTGGATCAGTGTTTACCCTGGGACATGAGTCCTTTTTAAAGTTGTGTGGAGCTAGGGGGAATCTTACCATAATAAGTTAAACGCTGTCCTTGTGTTTGGCTTGACTCATCAGAGTGGCTTCAGGTCCTGCAGCTCATGCCAACATGGTGGCCACTGTGCTGGTACTGGGGGCCTGGTACATACTCAATACCTCTGAGAGGGATGCAGAGACGTGTTCTAGGACTTGCTCTGGAACAATGGCAGTGCATGGGCTGAGCCCTTCCATGATCCACAGCAGTGCTCGTTAGGTCTTGGTATGCATCGATGGGTGAGGGTCTGGCTGCAAGGGGGTGGGTGGAAGGCTGGAAGAGTGGATGGATGGATGGATGGAAACATCAGCGGACATGCGAGGGTTCAGTTCCCAGCACACGTTTGTCACTCTCACTTCAGAGGCTTAGGGCCCCTACTCCTGCTTCACCTGGGCTTCATTGCTCAGGTCACCTCCAGAATCTGAAATTGCCCAGGGACTTTCAGCTGATACCCTGTGATTCTGGAAACGCCACACGTCCTGCCCAGGCTGTAAAAATCAAGGGTCCATGGCCCATGTAATCCCTAAAGTTCCAGGGCTTTGTGTGTCTTTACCTTAGCTTGAAGGTTCAGTGCCAACCCCAACCACAGCCCCCACACACTGAACTACCTAGTTGATCATCTGCCAGTTATATGATGAGTGAGGAAGAAGAGAGAAGTCAATCTTCTTTGAATGAGAATGAAGAACATGGCCACAGTCTGGAGAATGAAAGATAAAGAGAGTAGATATTGTGGGTTGTAGGTATCAAAAAAAAGAAATACTGTTTAGTGTTTTGTTAATTTTTTCCCCCATGAAAGCTCATAGTAGCTCATTGCTAGTGTGGAGTAGGGTTGGAAATAACCTGTGCAGTGTTGAGACTGTGCAGTAGTTGCTGCACAGACATTTAGTACTTTAGCACGGTTTATGCCAGCTGCTGCTATGTTGCTATAGTGACATGCTACTTCACCATAGCTTGTCTCTGTAGTGACAAAGCATCTTGCGCAGATGCGTCCAGTGTCTTTGATGTTCCCCTTAGGTAGTACCTCACATTCTTCAATGGTGGGAGAGGAAACTCTTTCCCTGCCTTCCAAATCTTCTGCCTGCAAAAGATGTAGTGATTTGATTTTCCCATCTGAAACCAATAGATTCCCTAAAATCTGTATGGAATTTGGGAACTGACCAAACAAACAGGGTCATTCTTCTCAGGTCCAAGTGAGTGGAAGCAGTTAGGTCCCATTTGCAAGTTCATGCCCCAGAAAGGATGGTGTAGGATGATTTAGGATCACCAGGTTTTTGGTACTGTGTCAATAGTCCATCAGTTCTTTTTCTTCTGTATTGAGCACAGGCAGTTTAAGTACTAAAGCAAGTAATAAATGACTGCATAGTAATAGCTATGCAATCAGACATGTGTAGATATGACCATTGTATCCCAAAGAGGTTTTGGGGGTTGTTCATTTGTTTTCTTTTTATTGCTGAGTGGCTATGAGTAAGGAACACTACATTAGGGCTAGCAAGACCATTGGTTATTATTATTCATATAGCCAGGAAAAGTGACAACTGTAAAACAGTAACTAATAAAGCAAACAATGTGGGAGCTTGACAAAAAAAAGAAGCTAGCTGCCCTACGTATGTATCTATAAGATTCCCAGCACCATCCCTCAAACTCTGTAACAGACTGTCTGAACTGTCTATCAAGTGCATATGGTTCCAAAACACTATTTGAGTGACCAGGATTATTAGAAATTAGCTTTAAGACATAAGAAAAGAGAAACATTTTTTATTTCTTTATGGGCTATTGAATGCATCCAAGGTTTCTGGAACTTTGTGTCTGTGAGTACTCTTGGGTTTCTGGTTCAGCATCCTCTACTGAGCACAGTCAATGTAAGTGCTTCTCACAATATATATTTGATTCAGCCAAATTCATATCTGAAAATTCGATGCTGATTCAGAGAATCAGTGGTTTGGCCATGGAGACAGCTTTAAATGTTTTTTCTACATACCTCGAGGTACCGGGTGTGGTTCATGAATGCTGCAATGCTGGGGTGGGTGGAGTGCCCCACAGGAGCATGGGGGAGCTCCCCCCCCCACATGCTTGGCACTGAACCCAGAAGTGGACCAGAAGTACTTCTGGTCCATTTCTGGGTCCACCAGGGAGTATGCTGGGGGGCTCCCCCGCACCCTCCCAGCTCATTGATCAGCTGTGGGGGGACCCTAGGCGCCCCTCAGACCCATGAGGCACCAATTGCTGAGTTGAATGGATGCAGGGTGGGGGGCCAGTGCACTCCCTGGCAGACCCAGAAGTGGACCAGAAATGCTTCTAGTCCACTTCCGGGTCTGCTTGCGAGTATACTGGGGAGCCCCCCACACTCCTGTGGGATGCTGCATCTGGCCCAGCATCGCAGTGTTTATGAGCCACCTGGTACCTTGTGGTAGGTATGTAGAAAAAACATTTAAAGCTGTGTCTATGGCCGAATTGCTAAATCTTTCTGAACCTGTCTGAATCGATTCAAAAGGTTCTGATTCAATTCAGAGAGATTAAATGGTCTTCTGATTTGATTCAGTTTCGGAGATTCAGCTACCAAATTGGTCAGAATCTCTGTGTTCTGGGCACGTTCAAGTACATTCTGGGCATGTTCAAGTTTATTTTTTACTTTCATTAAGGAACTTCCCATTGCCAGAAATCAGTGCAGATTAATCAATTCTTAGCACAGGTTAATTGTGAGTAGAGAGGCAAAATAGGATCTGTCCCACATCTAGCTCCTGCTCATCTGCACCCATGACAATATGCAATAAGGGAAATTCAGCAATAAGCAGTTTTCTGTGTGTGGATGGATCTATGGCACCTGGAGGGAGTACACACGTGGACCTGGGGACAGAGACTTCGCTGACTCTTGTCAGTGACAGCCCAGGTATGTAGCTGGACTATGGATCTCCTATGCAGGCCTGCCAGCCCCGCTTCTCAAGCTCACCAACCTGCAATTTGATCCTGCAAACTCCACTGTGGACCCAATAGCACTCTCATGAACCCACCCACTCCTCCTCCTCTCGACTTACTTACTTCAGTTTCCCTGTAAAGCTCTCCAGTCCAGCAATGGCTTTACATTCCACTCTTGGACCACATTCATATGGCTTCAAGTAAGGCACGTGAGCATGGACTAGGTGTGATGAGGGCCGGTATGCATCCTAAATGTGCTGGCAGCTGTACCACGAAAAGCATACCTTATCTACTCACTCCCACCCCTCACACAACAACAACAACAACAACAAAAAGTAATGGAGCCACTGTTTGGCATAGAGTCACAAGATGCTTAGTACCAACATCCAGTGGTGCTATAACTGCTGCCTGACTACCCTTTTTTTCTTTTTTGTCATTTGACATGTGCCGAGCAGGAATAAATGAACCAGGCAAATTTTCATTGCTGTGCTTCTTAACATGGTTGAAGGCAATGCAGAGCATATATTTCACCTCAAAATATTATAAAAGATCCATAAAATCAAAAAGAATTACTTTCTGCAAGCAGGAGAAAGAGAAAAAGAGTTCTCTTTGCATCTCAAGCAGCTTTGTGTGTGATCAAGCAGAAAAAACAAAGCAAATCTTATCAGATATCTCCAAATACTTGCTGACTACATGGAGCAATCCTCCAAAGCCAACACAACCTTTTCATTACATTGATAACATAGAATTATATTTTCCAGAAATATAGCCTGGATTTACCAGATACTCAACCCAGGGGTTCTTGAGATTTTTGGCAAACCTGGACTGATTTTGATTGTGCAGAGGTGTAGTTAAAATCTAATTAGCGTCCTGACTTTTTTTCTTATCCCTCATGATTTCTATTTTATTTTGCTGACAATAGCTGTATTGTGCTTTTGCTTTTTACTTTCTATTTGACCACCCCTCCTGTGGAGTATTTTAAACCACTTTTGTACAAAAGACATGATACAGTACTTTATTTTATCAGCTGGGGTAGTGGGAATGTAGAAGTAAAAGCATAATTTCACACCACAGATTTTGGATAGAAAAGAGTGCCAACTGCATAGCTATGCCCTGTCAGGATGTGTTTAAAGATTAACTACTTTATGACACAAAAAATCATGCTTTCAACACCTTTATCTTTTAAAATGCTTGCTCCAGTATTGTAGTTGGAAGCTGGGCTGTTTCTGAAAATGACAAGTCACCATGGACCTGGACCAAGGCCAAGCAAAGGAATATTAAAATAAAGAAAGAAAGGGTACTGAGTATTCTGCACCCTGAATTTATGGGTTCTGTTGCTTTTGTAGAAGGCAGGACAAGATAGCACCTTAGGCCAGGTGCAGAGGGTGCTCTACATCCAAACAGACAGGATGCATAGAGCACTGTATAAATGGTGGAGCCCGCTCTAAAATAAGCCTGGATGGATGATGTATCAGACTTCGGTGATGTAGCTTAGAGCACTGTAATGAACATCTGTGCCAGATCTCTTCATAACTCACAGGAGCTCACGTTCTGCTGGCAAGTCATGGAGCTTTCAGGTCTCCTGCTCACCCCTCTGTCAGGGCCCCAGCCAGAGTCTGAATCCTTTGCCCAAGTGCCAGTCCAGCTATGCTCCTGGGCTGTCACTGACAAGTCAGCAAAGTCTCTGTCCCCAGGTCCACCCTTGTCCTCCCTCCAAGTACCATAGATCCAGTCACATACAGACAACTACTTATTGTTGAATTTCCCTTATTGCATATTGTCATGGGTGCAGGTCAGCAGGGGATGGATGTCTGACAGGTCCTATTTTGCCTCTCTACTCACAGTTAACCTGTCCTAAGAACTGATTTATCTGCACTGATTTCTGGCAATGGGAAGTTTCTTAATGGAAGTAAAAAATGAACTTGAACATGCCCAGAATGTACATCAGCCCACCTATGCATACTAATACATAACATCACTACTTTCCAACTTGTCTGGGGAAACTGAATACATGTTTAAAATGTAGATTGTGAGAAGCACTTACACTACCTGTGCTCAGGACAGGATGCAGGACCAGAAACCCATCAGTACTCACAGACATGAAGTACCAGAAACCTTAGATAGCTGATAAACAAGTAGAGAATGATTCTCTGTTCATACATCTTAAAGCTAATTTCTAATAATCCTGGTCACTCAAATAATAGTTTGGAACCATATGCACTTGACAGACAGTTCAGACAGTCTGTTACAGAGTTTGAGGGATGGTGCTGGGAATCTTACAGATACAAAAATAGGGCAGCTAGCTTCTTTTTTTTGTCAAGCTCCCACATTGTTTGCTTTATTAATTACTGTTTTACAGTTGTCACTTTTCCTGGCTATATGAATAATAATAACCAATGGTCTTGCTAGCCCTAATGTAGTGTTCCTTTCTCATAGCCACTCAGCAATCTGAAAAACAAACAAAGAAACCCTAAAACCCCTTTGGCGGTGGGGAGGGAGGGTCATTCTGTCCAGGGAGGGACTGCTCAGGAGGTTAAAAATAAGGTCAGAAGCAGTGAGCGTCAGGGTCGGAAGTAGTGGGGGAAGAGCACAGCCTCAGACCTGGAGCAAACAGCTGGGCTTTCCCTGCACTGGGGCTGCACTTCAGATTTGTACAGGCTTTTGATAAAGTGGGCTAAATGTTCCCAATCTAAGTTAGTTCACCCGCTCAGGTGAATGAACTTAGATTTTGCCCATCATATGTGGCCCAGTGTAACCCCCTTGAGCACCTGCACAGATAGGCATTTAGGTCAACCTAACCCTAGTTTTGATGATCTAAATGTAACACTTGTGGCAGCTGAAAAGTATGTCTGCATGATAAAAGTGCTTGCTGAAGGCTCTATGAAGATTAGACGAAGCATTTTTCTGTATTTGTTTAGATATTAAGCTATAAGTTGTTCCTAAAAACCTAATGATAGTTTAAGATGTAGTGAGGCCTTGTATAAAGTAAGGCCTAGTAAATTTAGCAAAGCCTAGAAGTAGTAAGGCCCTGTGGCGCAGTTAAAATTACCTTATCAAAGGGATGCAAGGCTTGTACTGTGTACAAGCCTCGTTTCGGACATCCGGTCTCGTGCTCTGCGCCCCCGGATGCTCGAAGTTGTCCGCCCGTCTGTCCCTGTGGCCTCAGTGAGTTGATGTCGTCAACCCGAATCCCCTCTCCCAGTCTCGCCCGCCACGACTTGATCTTACCACAGTGGTGGGGATTGACTCTCGGGGTTCCTCGTTCTGGGGACCGTGGGACGTTGGGCTTCTGCAAGGCTCCTCCTCCCCTCCACCTCACCCTTACGCCACACCTTGATGGGTCTTGATAGTTGTAGGCCCTGTCCCTCTAATTATTGGTTTGGGACCCTCTGCCCAGCTGGCTTTATGAATTTAGCTAGTCCGATTGCTAGCTCTGACTCAACTATACACTATCAGTGCTATACACCACAGCTACCCTCCACCAGTGAGTAACCGAACAAAACCCAAATTAAACCACTGGCAGTAATACCAGATCCTAAGAGCTATCCGATGCCCCCTTCTTTAACTGTACTGATCTCCCATGCTCTTGGCCTCAAGAACCGGCTGTTAGGCCGCTCCCTGACTATCCTTGGCCTGGGTCAGCCTACTGAGCTCCTGGTGGATCCCTTCAACAAGTCTCCCCACAGCTCTTCTTCGGGACCGTCCACTTCTTCAGTAAGTCCCCCTGGTCAAGTACCCGGGTACCTGCCACCTCTTTGTATCTTCTGGAGGCTCTCCCTGGTCCTGGTGCTTCCCCACCCTTCTCAGCCTCCGCACCTTGACCTTGCTTCCTCACATGCAGCCTCGCTGCCGGCACTGCTCTTCTCTTGAGGAAACCTGCTCTTTCCACTGGGGCTGCCAGCTGCAAGCCCTCACGCTCCTCCGCTCCGAAGGGACTCGAAGGATACTTCCTTCTCCAGTGCTCCACCCCCTCTCCCCTCAGTGCTACCTTCAACTGTTTTTAAACCCCCCAACTGGGTCCTGCCGCCGAGGCCCTCATCTGGCCATAATTTTATAAAAACGCGGCTAACGAGCCACTCGGGTCCCACAGCCACTTCTGATTTCACTGTGCCTGAAGGTAGGAACTTTTCTATTGGTTTTTCTTTCTTTTCTCTCTCCTTTCTGCCCTGTCCCTGTTCCCCAGGTTCCTCCCGGGCTCTCTGGGATTTTCCCCTTGGCTGTTCCCCGGGACATACTGCTATTGGTCAGTCTAAGGACATTTGAAGAAAAAGGAATCTAAGTGGTCGTACGTTATCAGTGTCCTTCAGAAGCTATAAATTAGCTGAAATATTTGGAAATCATTTAGAAGGAAGATGCAGCTCTGTGAAAAGAATTAGTTAGCTGTTGCCTGGATCAGTGGGAATGTGGATCTCAAGGAGCCCAAGAACTGCATTCCAGGGTCCTTTCTGGCACCCCTCAGACAGCGTTGTTCGGGGACGCCTGACCTCACTGAACTTTGTAGAAAGAGAAGCTTGCTGTGTATCAGGCATCAGAGGGACTGCTGATAAGTTGCTGGTGTGAATTGCTTTTGTCTGTCATCGTTTGTCTTGTTACTACGCATAGTTGTGTTTTTCTTAAGTCAATAAATCTTTCTTACCTTTCTACCCCCGACCACATTCTCAATCCTAAACCCTCCGCAGGCGGCTGGGACAAACACTTATCTATACCTTTAGAAGGACTGTAAATGTGCCTTGAGAGTCTACCAGATAGGAAATATGAACTATCAGAATAACAAACTCTCACACATTTGGATAGTCCTAAAAGTAGTAAACTATTATATAAATGGAAGATAGCACAACTACTTTTAGTTTTTGCATGAAAGTGGCTATGACTGAGCTGATCTGAATTAGATGAACATCTTGCTGGGGTCATTTGACCCCAGTATTCTTTCCTGGCATGGCAGGGGGTCGGACTAGGTGATCTGCTCAGGTCCCTTCCAACCCTAGAAACTATGAAACTATGAATGCTTTAGGAATGTGTTGGTGTGCTTTGAGGCAGGGTTAGGGCCCACGCTTAACAGGTTGGGCCCTTCATAGACTAACACACCACTTCACCTAGTCTATGGATTTCCATTGAAGCTTAGTAGGAACTAGATTTGCTCCTCAAACTGAAGCAGATCTGGTTATGCCCAGAACACAGAATTAAGGAAGCATTCTCATCAAAAAATGGAGAAGCCTATCTATTTTAGGTCCTTCTGACGTTGGACTAAGTTTTGTTTTACGCGCTTAAATCCTGCTTTGGATTTAGCCATTTCAAGCTGAAGATGTTACAGAATTCATTTTAAGAAACCAGGAATGACTACCATTGGAATTTTTTTTCAGAAATATAAGTAAATCTTTCTACTCATGTTTAATACAGAAATTCTTAATGAGTAGTTTTGTATCCTGACTAAATTTGTCCACTTTTAAAGTGAGATAAATTGGCTTTTGTTACAAAGTCAGAATTCCCTTTATTGTTAATACAGTTCTTCCCCTACACCAAATTATCTACACCAGTAAGTTTAAAAGGCCATATATTACAAATGAGTGAAACAAATGAGTGGGTCAGAAGGAAAAATAAGAGTCCATGTGGTAATGAATATAATAGTATGTGGACAATTCTTAGCCACTCATTCAGCCAAGTATACCTCAGTTATAATAGCTTTACAAAACTTGGATAAACATAACATTCATCATACAATAAAACAACAGACATACCTGCAACCTGAATCCCATCCTGTGGTTACCATATCAAAAAGCGTAATTATAGACCAGAGAATGCAGTTCCATATATTGAAACTAAACAAGTCATGACAAGGCCTACAATCACTGAAATATTCAGACAAACTGTACATAAGGAAGTTTAACTCCATGTTGTGGCAACCAAGTTGCCTGGTCACAGTCTGGGCCAACACAATCGAGCAGGTGGGGGCTAGCAGCGAGGAGTGAGGCAGTCAATACTCGTAAGGTTGCAAGAAAGAAAACTTTTATTTTCCTTGTACTTACGCCACCAGGTAACAGTAGTGTACCGCAGGTCAGGCTTGGTTACAATGACAACAGTCAACGATGGCAATCGGGTGTTAGGGTGGAGTACGCCGGGAGACAATGGTGGCAGACGAATGAGTTAGTCAAAACAAAGTCGAGTGTGTGTGAGGATGGGGTATGCCGGGACTCGACAGTGGTGGGGAGACAATCAAAAGTGGCCAGCCTATGAGGTAGCTCTGGGCTCCTGCAAACCAGGTTTCTGAGAGAGCTGGTCTCCTCAGAACCAGGGTCCTGTGAGAACCAGTCTCCGCTCTCTGATTTTCCTGGTCTCTGCTTTGGGCGGAAACTCGCTGGCTTAAATACCCTCCAGGTAGCCAATCACATGGTTCTCTTTTTGGAAAGTTCTAGTCAGATTACACAATGCCTAGTATGTGACTGGGCATGCATGCTTCGCCAATTTAAATTACCTCACTCAAATTACATACTGACCATGTGTGGGGCATGTTTGGACTTGCGTACTGGCTTTCTGGGGTTTTTCCACTTGCATGCTCACACTATTTTCTTTTAACTCTGTGTTATCAGCATCCTTTTCAGTTCTGGTTCAGACACATGTGATAAATAATAGATCATCTACAATCATATTTTTAAGCAACTGCACAAATGAGTCCTACTTTTTCCTCCCAGATCTATTAAAATCACTATAATTACAGTATTAAAACATACCAAATATACACAGGGGGCACTTCCACACATGTGCATTTACTGCACAGTAACCAAAATTACTGTGCAGTATGGGTGTGTGTCTACACATGCATACCCATACTATGCAGTAAATATGATGATTTATGCCAACTTGAGCATAAATTTGACACCTGCAAAGTAACCCATTTAATTACTCTGTAGTAACATACAAGTTGAAACCTTAGTGCGCAGTAACACAGTATGTGTCAACTGACTTGGGACTACTCTAATACCAGGTCAGTCCACATACAGTGTTAATGCACTTTAGCACCTGCACATGTAGATGCTGGCCTGTTCCTGCTACTGCACAGTAACTTACTGCTCAGTGAATTTAAACTGTGGTAGATGCACATGTAGACAGAACCCAGTTTGTATTAACTGTCTGATTCTTGACTGACACTAAAATACAGTAGTATAATGAAAGAAAGATGACCAGGGCACCAACCTCAGGTGTCAACCCTTTGTAAATATTGTCAGCTGCTACTGAAGGTGCTTAAGCACTCACTTACACTATTGTTAAAAAATATTAGGTTTAGCGATTGAGGTCTTTTCATTTGGATTAATTGTTCTATCCCATTGTCCCTTCCATGCTGCTAATATTTCTTATATAGGTATCTTGGTGATCATGGTAAACCTTTTGGCTACACAGTTGCAAACATGTGAATTCAGCAGGCTTACACACATTTAACTAAGCAGGAGTTGGCTGTTAGAATTTTGACATAATTTCCAGTAAAGAGTCCATGAAGTCCTTCAGAAATCTCTGTTGCTCTTAATTTATACTTGGTAGCACCAAAAATATACTAAGTGCTTTTCAAACACAGAGAAATTTCTCCCTTTACATTATGCATCATTCAAGAAAAGAACCACCCATACGATCAGGGACTTGCAAGGCAAGCCATATGAAGAAAGACTGAGGGACCTGGGCCTCTTCAGCCTAAAGAACAGATGGTTGAGAGGGGACTTGATAGCACTGTACTGCTATATCAGAGGAGTGCATCGGGAGCTTGGTGAAAAACTGCTCTCTAGGGCACTGCTGAGAAAGATCAGGACCAATGGATACAAATTACTGGAAGGCCACTTCAGGCTTAATACCAGGAAAAACTCCTTCACAGTCAGGGTGCCCAGACTGTGGAATACACTCCCTCCAGAGGTGGTGCAGTCACCTACCCTGGAGGTTTTCAAGAGGAGACTCAACAATCACCTCGCTGGGCTCACTTGACCCCAGTTGTCTTCCTGTCTAGAGTAGGGCAGGGAGGCTGGACCCGATGATCTATGAGGTCCCTTCTAGCCCCTAACAACAATTTATGAATCTAATAGGTAAAAATAGCAGGTGAAGGCATTACAAAAGAAGGGGCTGTAATACCATGATATTCATGATATTGTATCATATATCATTATACATAGTTTTGTTTCTATGGCTTTTTTTAATGAGACATGAACATATTATCTGGGGGTAACTATACACATGTTCTGGGGTAGGGGAGGGGCTTTAATTAGATTGGCTCCAGAACTGCTTTTGGCTGTACTATAGTTAAAGTGCCTGAAACATCATGCGTTTTCAGCATCTCACACTTAAAAATGACAGTGGGGGTTCTTGAACTACAGCTTGTTTGATGAGCTTCAGTTAAAATTTCCCCACCACCATTTTGAAGTACAGGAACACTGAATAGACATGACACAGCAAGTTAATTAATATGCTCCAGCAGACTCAATTAATCGAATCTGCTGTGATGCATGCTATTTAGTAGGTATCCAAGCAGATGTCTGGCACATGTATAGGTACCCTCGATGTTTACTTCAATGTAATTGTCACCAGAAGCATATATTACTTCCAAGTTCCATTAACTATATATATATTAGAGCTGTGTGAAATTTCAGCAGCTGTTTCTTTTCTGAGGTGTTTCAGGCCATTTTGGCACCTGAAACACTGAATCCAAGTTGAAATGGAATGCTCAGACGCATCTCCAAAATGAATTGAGGCATCCAAAATGTTTTAGAAATGTTTTGGAAAATTTCAGAGTTTCGGAGCTGGGCTTGCAGGGAAATAGGTGTATGCTGCTTCCCTGCCATGTGACCCAGCTCTACAGGGAGCAGATATCTGTGCCAGGGGTCTCCTTGCTGCCACTGCCCACCCCTGAAAACCTGGGGCTGCATGGGGCAGGGAGCTGTGGCAAGGAGACCCCTGGCATGGATCTCTTCTCCCTGTAGCACCAGGTTGTGTGGCAGGGCAGTGCTGGTTCCTGCTGTGCGACCTGGCTCCACAGAAAGCAGAGATCTAGGGCTGCATAGGGTGGGCAGTAGGCCTGTGCGAATTGGCAGTGATCTGATCCAGCTTCAGAGCTGGCTGCTTCAGATGGCCTCAATATGATCTGGAGCTCCGGACCGGATTTCCGCCTCGATCCGGCCAAAGTGGCTCCGAAGCTTCAGAGCTGCCTCGGTGATCTGGCCATAGTGTATAATGGTGAATCAATGAAATATCTATAACTTTGTTGTTTTTTGTTCAATCTGGATTTCACTTGCAGGGGTGGTAGCCTCTGGTAAGAGTATGAAACATGCCAAGTTTCAAGAAGATCAGTGCAGGGGTTTGGGGGAAACTGTACCCCATATTCTTGAAAGCCAAACTCATGGCACAGCTGTGTCACACCACAGGGGGGTGAAAACTGCAGAGGTGGTAGCTCCTACCGAGGCCACAAAGCCTGCCAAATTTCAAGGAGATCAGAGCAGGGGCTTGGGGGGAACTGCCCCTCAAGCTGCGGACAAGCAAATCTGGTGTCATGGGTGACACTGCGTGGGCTAAGGTGCAGCGGCGTGACAGCTCCAGGGATGGTGGCCCCTGCTGTGCCGCCCGCCAGCTGTGGAGGAGATCGGTGAAGGGGGGTTCTGGGGCCCTGTGCCCCTAGCTGCTGACAGACAAAACTCGTGCCAAGACTGTGTCTGTCTTGGGGCAGTTGATTGTCTGTATTGATCCTTCCCTCTCCTTAGCCTGGTTTTGTAGGTGGTAATTGATGCTCGTTAAGTCATTATGTAGTCCTGTGCATTGAGCTGGGCCCTGAGTCCCTGGTCCCTGAGTGAATCATGATTGATTGATTGGTAACTGGGAACACAGCAGCTTAGGAGCCAGGCCTGCAGCAGTGTCTCTCCTCTCTGCCCCAAGACAGACACAGTCAGTCCCACAAGCACCCATGGCACCAGTTCTGCTTGTCTGCAGCTTGAGGTGGAGCCCCCCCAAAACCCCTGCATGAATCTTCTTGAAACTTGACAGGCTTTGTGGCCTCAGTAAGAGTTACCAGCCCTGCGGCGTTCACCCCACTATGTTGTAACACCTAGATGGGACAGGAGTTTTGCTTTCAAGAATTTGGGGTACTGTTCCCCCCAAGTCCCTACACTGATCTTCTTAAAATTTGGAAAACTTCATCCTCTCCTCAGAATCTACTACCCCTGAAAATGTCATCCAAATCAGACAAAAAACAACAAAGTTATAGGTATTTTATTGTTTCTCCATTATACCCTATGGCCGGATCTCCGAGGCGGCTCCGAACCGCTTTGGGAGGCCTAACGAGATCAGCGCTTCAACCCCAATATGCTGCTTTGGACCCCAAAGCTTCTCCAGATCTGAAGCACTGTCCGAAGCCTTGCACAGCCGTAGTGGGCAGCAGCAGGGAGGAGACCCCAGTGTGGATCTCTGCTCCCTGCAGGGAGGGCAGTGCCAGTCCCTGCCATGTGACCTGGCTCCACAGGGAGCAGAGAGCAGCAATGAGGAGACCCCTGGTGCAGATCTCTGCTCCATGTGGAGCTGAGTTGCATGGCAGGGCTGCTTTCCTGCCCCATGACCCAGTGTGACAGGAGTCAGAGATTCGCACAGGGGTCTCCTCGCCTGCATGGCCCTCCTCCTGCCCTGGATGATCTACCCATGGCCCCAAGCCCCCAACCCCAAGCCCCACCTGTCTGGATAGGGCTGTGCAAAGCTTCCCTTGCAGCCCATTCAAAACAGATTCGGAGGAGATTCCAGCAGAACCAAATCTCTGAACTAGATTTGGCCAAAATGAAACAGGAAAGTGATCTGAAACACCGAAATGAATCACTGCCCTCCAAAACAGTCAAATCCAAAACAAAATCAAAACAGCCATTTTGCACAGCCCATAGATAAAGATATAGCTATAGCTAGATATGTAGTCATAATAGCATTACATATATTATAGATTGTACTATACTCTTCATAGTAAAATAATCAGATGTAGATGGAAAGAGATGTATTTATTTATGTGTTTATCTCTATATAAATAACATAGTTATAAACATATTAATATATAGCATAAGTTACATGAAACTTAGGTCAAGACTGGAAAACATATTTATTTTTTCTAAGAGAGTATTGAAATACCTGCTCTAGGCAATAATCATGACTAATTCTTGATATAAACAAAATGTTCTCAATCTTGTTCTGCTGCCCAAAATCAATAATTAATGAACAGTGTTGGAGGTGCCTACTGTTGACATGTTATAGTCTATATTTTTTCTATATTTTGATTTCCTATATTTTTTAAGAGTCATAATTGTCACAGTTCATTTTTCTCCACTGATTTGTCCTTTTCCCCTCTGTATTGGACTAATATGTTATCAACATTGTGTTTCCCCCCTTACTTAGTTAGGCAAATACCAATGAGGTATTAGTACTGTTTTGGAGGTACAATCCCTGATGTGTTACTTAGAAAATGTATTTAATTAAATTAGGGCTTTCATAAGGATTTTTTCTTAGACTTCTTCATATGGGTTTCAAAATTTACATGAACCATTGAGTTATGTGCCCAGTTTTACCTCAGGCAAGTAGGCATACAAACAATGCAGCACAACATCACATCACATTTTCATGGTTTTATGACACATATAGACTTAGAGTTAACATTTTAAATGTAATATTTTTTACCTCTTTCTTTGTTTTTAAACCACATGCTTTTGTCCACTTCTATCTAGAGCCACATATTTCCTTCTTTGTTTTCTCAAGTTCAAATGAATATGTTCTATATATAGTACATTATGCATGTACTTCTTAGCAGTAAATTGCTTAAAATATTGCACAGAACAAAAATATATTCTACCTGCTAACTTAGGTTATTTAGATATTGAGGATGTGGCTTGTGAAATATGGAGCCTTTAAACCATAAGTGGGTCTTTCACAGCATTACTAATTATGATTTCCAGATCAGGACTGTACATTTCCTCTTCAAAAAATACTGAAAAATAATCTATATTTTAATGTGTTTTAATTGAAAGAAAATGGGAATTATTTGCATTGTCTATACCTTTTCCAATAACTTTCTCAGTGTTCATTGACTCCTCCCCCTCCCCTTTTTTTTTGGCTGGAAAGAAATGGATTTGCTGCAGAAGACATTAATTTAACAGATATAGAAATAACTGTTAAATTATATATATTAAATGTCTTCTGCAGCAAATCCACTTCTTTCCAGCAGAAAAAGGCTTCAGTGAACACTGAGAAACATATATATAGATATATTTCCTTTTAATCTTCTTACAGGCCTTGATTTACCTTTTCTGAACTGTATATTTTGTAAAACTGCCAAAAGCTGAGACATCAAGACTGTATATTATATATGGGTTACAAAATGTAATGGAGCAATTTAAAAGAAATTATCTTATTAGAAACTAGAGAACCACAATTATCAGAATTTAGAACTTTCTAAAATATTTTGTGGTTTACAACTATTCCCTTTAGTGTGGAGGCAAAGAAAGAGACAGCTATTTCCATGCCGAAAAATATTCTTAACCTCTTAAATTTGAAGACATGGATGAACCTTTAGCTTCACAGTGCCAAAGTTTTCTAGGGTTCTATTGCAGTTTTAAAATAATTAAGGGAAAATATATTTCCTAATTTTCAGGGCAAATAGCATAATTGGGGGGAGGGATCTATGGAGGTACGTTGGTGTTGACTTGAAGCAGGTGCTGGAATGCCGGACACCCTTTCTCTAGCAGGAGCAGCCCATAATGCCCAGCTATAGGACCTGGATGCAGGCACAGTTTCTGAAATATTTTGTGGTTGACAAGTATTCCCTTTACTTCAGAGGGAAAGAAGGAGCGGGAGCTCCCTACCATGTAGCTTCAGTAGGGAGGTCTTAGAGTCCCTGGTGCAGGTAAAACCGACCACCCTCCTCCCCTCTCCCCCCATTTTTTCTCCTCTCTCCCCAGATCCCCCAGCGTAAGGTAGTTTTACCCAGGGTACCCAGCTTATCAGTTCTGCCTCTGCTCAGGGTCATAATGGTGTGGTGATAAAAAATATTACCTGAGAGAAAATGTGAATCTGGCTTGATTTTAGAAGCAGGCCTGCAGCAGTTCCCAATTGTTTCCACCAATTTTCTGCAAAAGTTGCTGTTCATTTACAGTTTATTGAATTTCAATAAGCGGATCATAAATTGATCAGCACAAGATGTCAACATTGCCAATTACAGTTCAGCAAATCTTGTAAGGGGAGTACTTTCTTGTGTTACTTTATTGTCAGAAGGTTCAAAAATAAAGTGCATTTGAAGAAAACAATTTTACAGGAGAGAAAGAACTAGTCACAAACACAAACTGACAGGCTTGGTTTTGGCACGTTGCCTCCACTATCTGTGACATCTCAACAAAACTAGCTGCTTGTGTCTCCTCTTGACTAACAGCTTTTTTTAGAAACTACCTGTTCATGTGCATTCTGTAGCAATCATTTGAACATAGGTATAGACAGCTTTTCTTCAGCCAGAATTGTTAAAACTACAAGCACTACACTATCTTCTAAAATGTGATTCAGCAAGGAACATAGAGCTAAATAAAGAATTTAAGTAGGCTACATATTGTGTGTTGCTGCCTGCCTCTTAGTATTAGCACACAAGGTTCGATCAATTTAAGTCATGTCTACATGGTAAACTTAGAATGCCTAGCTCTCCAGGACACTGCATTTTTTCCATATAGGTGGCCTGTTAGACAGAAACACTGTAGCTGTATATTATGAAAGTTAAATGACAAGGCCAAGTACTGAAATCAGCCTGACCACAGGACTGCATGGACATAGCTACACTGCTTCCAGTTTCTGAGGCAGGCTTCCCTGAGCAGCCTTGTGGGTTTAAATGAATCATAAAGCGCCATGAGTTAGAAGAAAATTTGTCTGTTGGGTTGGGGAGATGGGAGAACAAGATTCACTTTGGAGTTGATCTAGCAGAAGGGCCTGCCTGCAGCCTCTTCTCCCTAGTCCCGTTCCCCCCCTCTCCCAGTTCCAGTGCTGTCTGCAGGGAGGGAGGGATGACAAAGGAAGGGGAAGGAGCTGCAGGCTGGAGTTTGCCCAATCTGAGCTGGAGGGGGATGGAGCAGAGGGGGGCATGAGGGGGCACCAATCCACCAACTCCCCTTCCAACTCAGGCTGGAGCTCCCTGTCTCTCCTTTCTTCCCACCGCTTCCTGCAGATAGCACTGGGGGCAGGCCTTGGCTGCATCAGCCCAGCCCCAATCCTGTTGACAAACTGATCCTAGAGAAGAGAAGTTCCCTAAAGTGCTCCATTTTGGAGTGCCCTCATCTGATCCTTTATTAGATGAGGATTCATTTGTTATGTGATTGGCCACTTTTAAAGTGCTCTGCAGCCATGCATGTGTACCATGGCATGTCTGTAGATTCCTTTCAGGGGGGCTGATCACGCAACGCGTTACTTCCATCAGCATCCCCACAGTCACATTTAGGCCCCCACAGTCATATTTAGCCAGTGGCTCTGAAGCTGAAACTATGATCCCAAAACACCTTTGTTCCACCGATGTCTAAATTAACTAGGTATATCCTTACTGAATTTAAAGTTTGTCAGTGCCAAGATTTCTACTTTTCTGTATGCCTCTAAATGTCCCTGCTGGATCAGCTGGGTGCTTAGCTACCCTCTAAGCTTCATACAGATGCAGGCAATATGGTCTCTTCTGTCAGTTTGCTGAGAGGCCCAATCTGTTGGTCTTTTCAGAGCATGCCTAAACAGCCCTGATATGCAGGGGCTTCCACCTTCAGTGGTACTGCTGCTGCCACCTACTTAATAGTATTACTCTAAATCACTAGCTAAGATAGTGGGAGATTCAGTTTTAATGTTTGCTTCTGCTGAGATGGCTCAAATCTGTTGCTCATACCTCAGAATATTCTGACCTTCTAGGTGAGAAGACACTGTGCAAAAGATGTTCAGCAGGGAATTCAAGAATCATAGAGCGACATAGAAATGAATCAGTGGGATCATACTTTAACAGCATAGTGTTAGTGCAGTCACCTGGGAAGGAAAAATTCTGGATTCTGCTACCTCCTCTAAGGCATCTTATCCAATGGGAATTGAATGTAAAAGGTCCTGGAGCATAAACCAGGACTAGAACTTCCCTGCCAAGCTGAACACCCTAATCACTAGCCTACAAAATCACTTTCCCTCTTGCTTGCCTTTGTGTGCCTCTGTCTTTGAGTCTTTGATTTTTATGTTTCAATGGGATCTTCAACAGGAGTGGGGAAAGGCACCCCCCTTAATTACGTGTACAGACATCTAGACTAGTACTGGTTAGGGCATTTTTCTGTATGGTGGGAACTGTGGCCTTAAACCCACCTAGCCTGAGCGAGGCATTGAGCTTTGTTCTTATAAGTACTTCCAAATACTAAGTGAATTATTTCAACATAGGCAGAAGTCTCTGTTTTAAAGGAGTATGATCACAATTCTATTTTGTGTGGGAGGTCCATTACTGTTACTGCATAGCAGGTGTGTTTTGAGAATACCTACCTTACTGGTCCCTTCAGAGGATGTAGGAAAAGTGATGTCTAGTTTCCAGCTTGTGATTGAGACAGGACATACATACTGAGTTGCTCAGACTGGGGCAATTTTGGGTATACACAAAAGCTAAATGCTGGGCCCCTAAGGAATTTACAAGTGAAAGATGGTGGTGTCTAGTGAGTTTAGGTCATGTGTGCCAAACTCATCTGGCCCCATGATCTGGATGAGTGGAGCAGGGCTATTTTACAAGCTGGATGGATCAAGCTGATCCACCACTCCCTCAACCTAGCTGCCAACATATCTGATTCAGCCGAGGGAGCACCCCCCAACTCAGCCCAGGACACCAGCTCAAGTAAATGCCATGGGCGGTACAGTCCAAGATTGCTGTTTCAAGCAGGTGCCAGAGGCATTGCACATCTTGAGCACTGCAAGTGGGGATGGTCCAGTGCAGCAAAAGGAGCAGCACCAGGGGCCAGTTTGTGGGGTTTCACAGGCCAGGTCCTATATACGTTTGGCACCCTTGGTTTAGATGTATCCAGGATTGTGCAGCCAGGTCTTTTTTGGAGTATAATTTTGGATTTAAGTCTTGCTTTAGATGCCCAAGTCAGTTTTTGGATCTGGGCCCCTAAGTCCTTTTAAACATATGAATAGCTCTGTTGGCATGCAGAGCCAACTGAGGCCAGAACATGGGAAACAAACTGGAGTGATTGCTAGGGTAGTGAAGCACTGGAACAGGTTGCCCAGAGAAATGCTGGAAACTCCATCCTTGGAGGTTTTTAAGGCCTGGTTTGAAAAGCCCTGGCTGGAATGATCTAGTTGGATTTGGTCCGGCCTTGAGCAGGGGGATGGAGTAGATAACCCCCTAAAATCTCTTCCAACCCTAATTTTCTATGATTATATGATAAAAGATTTTTAATACATGCATATTGGTTTTGAGGCAGATCTATTAACCCTGAAGCAACAGTGTCACTCATACTCATGAGAATGAACAAATTGTCTGTGCAGGGCAGGTTCCCCATTTTGTCAGTTAGCAGGTCTTGTTAATCTGCAAGAAAGAAATTAAGAACAAAGGATGTTTTTACACATGCTCTGAGGCGGGGAGGGGCAGTTTAATTAGAGTGGCCCTGAGAGCTGCTCTAATTAAAGTACCCACAGTATCTCGTGTATCAGCGTCCCCACAATTCAACATGGCTGCAGGGGCATTTTAACTAAAGCTTGTCAAATGAGCTTTATTTAAAATGCGCCCACTGCCATTTTGAAGTGCGTGGATGCGGGACACAAGACCTGGAGGCTGCTGGAGGTGTGCTATTTAGCACGTTTCAGCAGACTCAATTAATCATGTCTGCCCCAATGTTCTGTAATTGTAGCCCATCGGAGCATCCTCCACACATATCTGCAGGCACCCAAAAAAAACCCTGTTCCATGGAAACTGTAATTGCTGATTAAATTATAGACATTTCTGTCGTTTAATTTTTTACACTTACACGTTCTTATATTTTATAGAATTTCAATTAATTCTTACATATGCACAATGCTAGTAACAGATTTGCCAATGAGAAATGGAAATAAAGATAAATTATCCTTACTTCAATGAGCTAGGCAGTTTAGAGGAAATTGCAATCTCATTGTTGGAATCATTACTTTATATGTGTGTTTCTTTAGGGGAATATTGCCTCCTGGAAATTATTCTTTCTTTTGTCTCTTAGTTCTCTGAATTAAACATTGCTGCCTCAGTTTACTAATACAAGAAATGGGAATAATGGGTAGAGAAGATTAATTAATGCTTCTTGAAGAAGGAAATGCTACTTCAAAACATGCCTTCATGTATATTAATTATGCTCAGTTTTCACCATTCTAGTTTAATAACAGTTTCTAAAGGTAGGTCATAGGGACCAACTTTCTTTAAAGTTCATTTTAAATTAGCTTACTCTGTATTTGCCTGGTTTTTAATAGGTTATGCTTGAATCCATGACTGCTTATTAGGAAGCACATGTGACTTCCATTTTCTTAAAATACATCTGTTGGCTTTGAGGAACCAGAGCTGTTCACTGTGATCTAGTGTTGAGAATAAAGATGTATTACCCAGAAGAAAAGCTCATGCACGGAGTTGTAAATTGCAGTTGAAAACTACATTTATTCTCTTGCCAAAAAAGCTAAACTTTGAAACAGTCCCACCACACACAATCTAGGGTTACTTTTGCAGAGTTACATTTTCTGCCTGCATGTAGGATTTAATAATACCTCTCAGTGTATATGGGTTAGACTCTGATACACCCTATGTAACATGGTAATTTGTACTGTTGCTGCTCAAAAGTGTCATTCTGCTTTGACAAAGCTGAATAGTTCATAATGCTCAGAAGTGTGATATCCAAGGCTTTCTATCATTGTTAGAACTGAAATCATGGTAGTAGTCATAACACTTTAAGAAATGTACCATCATATAAAGAGTTGCTTACTCCCAGAATGGGAATGGAGAATTTTCAGAGAAACAGGTACAGCAAACAACCCGTGTACAAGCTATATTTTCCTGAACTACTGTTTCCATGATTTCTCTTTTATGAATAACTGACAAACAGCAAGAGAAAAAAAAATCTGAATTTGTTTAAATATTTTTGGTGTGAATGAATCTTCACAGTTCTACCAGTTATCAGTCAGGCTCAGGCAGTGACACAAGACACACAGGTGCAAGCCCATAGCACCCCTGCACCCCCAAATCCCCCCAGCAACCTCCAATTGCTGTGGAGTGCCCCACCAATCCCCAGCACAGCCAGAGGTAAACAGGGCCCATGGTGGGAGGGGAATAGCCCAGCTCAGTTGTGGGGAGGCAGCTGAGAGGACCTTAGGAGGGTATCGACCCACCCCGGCTCCTACTTTGCCCACCTCCTCAGGGAGCAACATGACCAGAGCCTCATGAACAGGCCATGCAAACAAGCGTGCTTGTCTGCCCAGATGATGAGCTAGTGCAGGAGTTTGCGCAGAAGGACGAGTGGGAGGGCCTGAGGCCCTGCCAGTGAGCCTAGGGAAGCTAGTCCTACCAGTAGCCAAAGTCCCATTGGCACAATGAGGATGGGCACATGCCACACCCTGAGGGTCCCCTTGGAGTCTGTGGCCTCTTCCTCTGGCACCTCAGAGGCCACCACCCAGACAGAACTCATGGTTCCAGACTCCATGCAGACGGAGCCTCTGGCTCTTGGCTACAGGGGCTGCCAGGGATGTTTCCAGGCTCATGGGACCAGGAGCATGGCCACTTCCCCTTGTGAGGTCTGCTCCACGTTGGAGTCTCTGGGGCATCAGATTGAGGAGCTCCAGGCTGCAGTCTAGAGACTGCACACCATCAGAGATGGTAAGCAGGAGATAGACTCCTACTGCCAGGCCCTTCACCCCCTGGAGGTGGAGGGTAGGCCAAGGTCACCTTCCAGGACAAGGGAGGACTCAGGAATCTCCCATACTGTCCAGCCAGGAGGTTGGACCAAGGTGGTTAGGGGCCCCAAGGCCTGGGGCACCAAGGTCCCCTCCGCTCTGGGGCTTTGCAACAAATATGAACCTCTTGCAGCTCCAGTAGGGCCTGCAGAGAAGCCAGCTCCTGTAGGCAAGGAAGGATCACCAGCCCCTACTCTATCTAGGACAAAATGCAGTGCTTATCATGGGAGACTCCCTCCTGAGGGTGTAATCTGCCACCACCACCCCCTAGCCTGGGAGGTCTGCTACTTCCCAGGGCCTCCATCCAGGACACAGCCAGGAGGATCCCAAAGATTTTCTGGCCCTCTGACCACTACCCTATGCTCCTCATCCATGTGGGCACAAATGATATGGCTTAGAGCATTCCCACCTGGGTCATGAGAGACTACAGGGCTCTGGGAGCAGGGTTTAGGGGGCTTGGGGTGCAAGGGGTCATTTCCACACTCTTCCCAGTTGTGGGTCATGGGCTGAGGAGGGAGAGACGGGTTGAGGTAGTCAACCAAAGCCTGTAATGCTGGTGTCATTGTGAAGACTTCAGCTTCCATGATCACAGTCCACTTTTTGGTGAGAGAGGCAGTGGTCTTCTGGGGAGAGATGGCCTCGACCTCACTCCACTGGGGAGGAGGATCTTCTCAGCCAGGCTGGCTGGCCAGCTTGACTGGGATTTAAACTGAGCCTGCTGTGGGTTGGGGGATTGCCGCCACTGCAAACCCACTGGGCAACCCTTGTAAATCCATCAGATTAAGGCACTCAAAGGAACCCACCTCTACCCTAGCCCCAGAACAAATTGTGGGTAAGGCAAAGGCCCTCAATGGGACACTTGCTTGCCTGTACACCAATGCCAGGATCTTGGGGAATAAACAGGAGGAACTGGTCTGCCTGCTAAACAAGAATGACTATGACATCATAGGGATAATGGAGTTCTGGTGGGACTTCACCTATGACTGGGCCACAGATATAGATGGCTATACCCTGTACAAGCGTGAGTGTGCAGATAAAAGGGCTGGGGGTGTAGCTGTCTATGCCAAGGACTGCTACATGTCCCTGCGAATTGACATTGGCACCCAGGAAGGATGAGTGGCATCTCTCTGGGTTAAAATACATGGGGAACATGGCACAGGAAACATCATGGTAGGAGTCACCTACAGATCTCCTAAACAGAAACAAGAGCTGGACCAGGAATTTGCCAAGGAATTCTCAGTGTATGGTTGTCATGGGAGACTTTAACTACCCAGACATCTCATGGGAAGAGGACTCGGCCAAATCCAATTGGTTGCAAAGCTTCCTCACATGCATGGATGAGTTCTAGCTGACCTAAAAAGTCTATGGGCTGATGAGAGGTAAAGCATTGCTGAACCTAGTACTGGCCAGTGGGGCTGATTTAGTCAGTGACATAAGAATCAATGGAAAGCTGGATGACAGTGACCAAGAGCTGATCACCTTTATTATCCATCGCAAAGCTGGCAAGTCAGTCAGCTATATAGAAGTCCTCTACTTCAGGAATGCTGACTTTGACAAGCTCAGGAAGCTCAATGTCGAGGCCCTAAGGGACCATGACTCAACAGGAAGAGGACTCCAACCAAGAGGAGTGTTTCCTCCTCAAGGGAGCGATCCTGACAGCACAAGGGATGGCCATCCCATCTCAGAGGAAGGGTAGGAAAAGGGCATAGCCACTCCCTTGGCTCATCAGGGAACTTTAGGACCCCCTCTGCCTCAAAAGAAAGACTTATAAAGGATGGAAGGATGGAAGTACCCCCCAAGAAGGAGTACTCAGCACTGGTCTGTACCTGCAGGGAGCAGATGAGGAAAGCCAACATTGCAATCAATCCCCATCTGGCCACACATATCAAAGATAACAAAAAGTCCTTTTTCAGGTATGTAGGGAATCAGAAAAGAAGCAAGGGTAACACTGGACCCCTGCTGAACCAAACGGGACAGTTGATAACCAACACTCAAGAAAAGGCCAAACGGCTCAATGGGTACTTCACGTCAGTCTTTCATCAGCCCAGTGGGACTGCCCTGCCTAGCAAGACATGAGACAGCCAGGGTGAGGGCTGTCTCATGTTATACCCAGCATCAGTGATGATCTAGTAAGGGATCACCTCGAGAGGCTGGACACCTTCAAGACAGATTACACCCTAGAGTACTCAAGGAGATGGCAGGTGTCATAGCCCAACCATTGGCAAAAATATTTGAAAATTCATGGCGCTCAGGTGATGTATCTGAAGACTGGAAGAAGGCCAATGTGGTACCCATCTTTAAGAAAGGGCGGAAAGTTGATCCCAGGAATTACAGGTCAATCAGCTTGACCTCAATTCCTGGTAAGATTCTGGAGAAAATTATCAAGGACACCCTTCTGTATAAGCAAACCAAAGGCAACATCCTGAGTTATAGCCAGCATGGTTTGTTGTGGGTATGTCTTGCCTGACCAATCATCTCCTTCTATGACCAGGTGACATATCACCTGGACAAGGGAAAATAGATGGACGTCATATATCTGGACTTTAAAAAAGCTTTTGATCTGGTGTCCCATGACCTCCTCATGGAAAAATTGGCCAACTGTGGCCTCGGCTTCACCACAGTCCAATGGCTGCATAATTGGCTCTCAGGTCGGACACAGAGAGTACTGGTTGATGGTAGCGAATCATTATGGTGCTCCATGACCAGTGGCATCCCCCAAGGCTCTGTCCTTGGACTGGTTCTTTTTAACATCTTTATCAATGATGTGGACATTGGTTTCAGAAGCACACTGGCTAAGTTTGCCGATGACACTAAACTTTGGGGCATAGTGTCCACACCGGAGGAAAAGCTAATGATCCAGGCTGACCTGGATAAACTTAGTAAGTGGATGGTTACAAACCTGATAACATTCAATATAGATAAATGTAAGGTACTCCACCTCAAGGGAAAAAACTCGCAGCATGCTTATAGGCTTGGCAGTGCTATGCTTGCTAGCATCATGGCTGAAAGAAATTTGGGAGTTATGATTGACCACAAGATGAACATAAGCCACTAATGTGATGTCACAGATGGCAAAGCAAACAATACTGTAGCTTGATCCATAGATGCTTCTCAGGTAAATCTCAGGATGTCATCCTCTCACTGTACTCAACCTTGGTGAGGCTGCAGCTGGAGTACTGCATCCAAGTTTGGGCTCCACAATTCAAGAAGGATGTCAAGAAGCTTGAGAAAGTTCAGAGGAGATCCATGCACATGATCAGAGGGCAGGAGAATAGGCCTTATGAAGACAGGCTGAGAGCCATGTGATTCTTCATTCTGGAAAAGTGCAGACTCAGTGAGGACCTGGTGGATGCTTATAAGTATATAAGGGGTGCACATCAGGACCTGGAAGAGCATCTGGTCACCAGAGCGCCACAAGGAAAAACAAGGACCAACAGTCATAAACTCCTCCAAGACCGTTTTAGGCTGGACATAAGGAAAAATTTCTTTCCTGTCCAAGCCCCCAAGACCTGGAATAGACTCCCTCCAGAAATGGTGTAGGCACCTACTCTGGACTCTTTCAAGAAGCATTTGGATGCTTACCTTGCTGGGGCAGGGGGCTGGACTCAATGATGTTTGAGGTCCCTTCAAGCCCTAACGTCTATGAAATCTATGAAATCTATGAAATCATGAAGCACGTGTGAATTCAGGAGTAAGAACACAGCGGCCACAATTGTTCTGGGTTTTCTATTATTCTTAATACTTTCAAATAGAAGGATATTCAGCTTTGGCTAGTGGGATGAATTGGACCTACAGGGAATAGAATAATTGTCATTCAGAGGAAAGATTAGCATTTCTGTTATTATAGTTTCCTCTTCTGTGGCCATCATGAAAGAAGATTGCATTACCACTTATAGCAAATGTATTCTTTTATTCTCTATGATTTGAAGTAATCTTTCAAAACATTAACACAAGCTTACTTATCAAAACCTGTAGGAAGGAACTTTGCACCGCATATTCACAGACATATTCCTCACCACTTGATGCATCTCAAGAGCATCACACACCTGTTTTGTCTTCCGATGACTGATGAAGTTGAATTAATTCACTCTGGAGTTTCTGTGATTATTAACAAATAACATATTTTCTTCATTTCTCTTTGTATCTCTTCTTTTGGTAGTTTTTGGTGAGGGGGCACATTTTTCACTGCTTATAGCTTCTCCATTGACTTCCATTAAGATCTCTGTGCAATTTTTCTCAAGTTTTATTAATAACGATTTTTTCACCAGCTTGCATGCCATATCCTCACTTTTATGCATCTCTCATTTCATGCCAAGCTTTATTTGTGAAGTAAAAAAAAACCTCATGTGCACATTACACAGAACAAATACATAGCACTGCATATGTTATATGTACACAGCTCATCTTTAAAAGAATGTGGCCATTATGACTTGAATAAACATCAACTGATTTACTCTTAAAATGCCCCCTAGGTAAAGAGCATTTTTGTATATTGAGTGTATTGAGATTTCATTGTCAGTGAAATAAAAGTGCACTTTTCATTGCTCAGACAGTTGAAATATCTATTGAGAACCCCAGGTAACCAAAGCTATGCAAGCTGACATTTACATTTGCCACATCTTGGTTAATAAATTTCAGACTTTGACTTTCCTGACATTTTTCTCATATAAAGTTACTTTCATTATTCTTGGAGCTTAGTATATGTGCACTCAAGTCTAAGAAATTGTAGCTGTCTAACTTGGGAAAAAAATCAGAACCTTACAAACCTAAAAAAAAAGGTGAGTAAACATAAAAAATGCATTGTCAGGGAGTTTACTTTTGGGTAAATGTATTTACCTTTTGAGGAAAACTAATAGGGCCAAAAAGATAGAAAACTATTTGGTGCTTTCATTATTTTTCCTAGCAGTGATAAATATTCTTATTCTAACTACTGCATTTTGTTTAGGTTGAAAGCAGCTAATCGAAAGCAGCCTAAGTAAAATGGCATGCAATACAAGCTGAACAATAAATGTTCAAAGACATTTTTGAAGTTATTGTTAGTACAGGGTCTAACTTGGGTTGTCATATTGATTATGACTGTACTATGAAATATACCCACAAGCAATCATACGTGTTTTAGCTGATGATTCACTTTTCCAGCATGTGTTCTGTTGCATAAATATTCACTTTACTTCTTTGATCTCACTTGATTAATTTTTCTTCTTGTTGAAACAGGCAGGCATTTTAAGCTATGGAAAGCCTCTTTCAGGGACCTACAGCAACTAGAAACTGTGTGACCACGTTTGGTTTGCCAATTTGCACTGTAAGCATTATAAGATGCACAAACTGCTGGCAAAAAATGTTCAAGTTCATTTAAATTCCCAGTTAAATTAATATTTCCTGAGGTTTAATTTTAAGTCCCAAATGCTACTTTGAATTTATAGCTAGTAACTTAGTCTAGTCCAGTAATAATTTTATCATTATTTTTCATTAGTGCTTCTAACAAAATTAGATTGATTCTGGTCTGCTTTTCACCAATGTCAGGGCTGCCCAACTTCAGAATGGAAAGGGGCCATATGCTGTGGGGTTGCATATTGTGGGGGTTCCCAAGACCCTTGTCATGTGAACAGCATGAGCCCCTACCCCCACACCATGGGAGCAGTGTAAGCCCACCGTCCAGCTACAGCTACACAGGTGAACCCACACCTGTGCCCAAGCCACTGCCACCACTATATGGGGGACACCCTCCTGCCACTTGTGGGCTGCACTTTAATCTCTTGTAGGCTGGATGTGGCCCACAGTGACAGTGAGGATTGACCTATGTGATGCCATTGACTTAAATAGAGTTAATTCGTTTACATTGATAGTTGTGAAAGTGGAACCAAGCCTAATGCTGTTAGAATTAATTTCTGTTTTTCACTGCTAAATATGTTTACACACACACACACAAATATATATATCTATATATATATATAGAGAGAGAGAGAGCCATAGTTTCTTTTTTAGCCAGTTACTTTCTATGCCTAAAAATATATCCCAACATACAAATCTGTACTCTTCATCATCCTGAGCATCACTTACATGATACATGTCACTATTCTAATGTGACTGTTCATGAGAATGGTACTCACTCAGCGTATGTTTTGCATGTTTTAGCGACAAATCCTCGTGCAAGTTAAATGTTCTCTAAGTGATATTAGAAAGGAAGAATATTGTTCTGAGGAAGAGACAGAACTTTTAAGTACTAAAACCAGACTCTCGCCTCAAAGTTAACTTCTTCTTCTTGAACTGCCTGACATTTCCACTGCAGCTTAAGATCAATATTCAAGGTCATGTGGCATTGTAATGGAATATTAATACTGTGAAAGCAGGCTTGCCAGCAGGAGGTGTGTCAGGGCAATTTGACAAACACTGCTTTGAAGGACCATGACCTTGGTGGCCTCTAGCAGGGCAATCTATGAATTTGAAGAAGCTGTCAGATTGAATTTTAAAGAGGTGTATATTAATATGCATGATTATGATTAAAGATTCTATCCTTCACGTGGTTTTCCTGCTAAATAACTGGATCTCAAGTCGGTTAATAGGATCCTTATCATGTTACTTCAGAATATACGAAAAGAAGGAATGGTATAATAGGGTCTCCTTAAAACCCAGCAAGTGTACCCTGGATTCCTATTCTTTTGTTTCTTAAAAATAAATTAATGCCTTAACTCTTAACTATTCCTGCCCGCATTTAGGAAAATTGAAAAGCTGCCATTGAATTTAACAAAAGCAGAACCAATCCTTAGAAGAAGATGCTTTAAGATACTCAGGGTGTAACCAGATGTGCAGGCACATGCAGTTTGTGGCACTGCAAACAACTTTGCAGCACCCCAAACCACATGCCCAGAATGTGAAAACAAGCCTTGCACTGCAAATTTGCACTGGGATAAAATTTTCTACTGGGATGTAGAAAAAATAAAAACAAAATTAAAACACAAATTCCATGAAAAAAGTATCTGTATTGTGAACTGGAACACATGGAGGCCTGGTCATCCAGAGCAATGCTCTGACTGCTGGCCAGGTTCCGTGCTCCCAGATCTGCACTCCTGCTGCATCAGGATACCAGGTAACAGATGTACTGGCCCCAGGCTTCCCTATCCACACCCAGGATAAATTGCTGCATACCAAAGCTTACATGCAGGGGCATATGATGGGGCACAAAGCAGCAGCACAGATTTATGCCACTGCTATTTGTGCCACTGTAAGTGCACACCTCTGCACACACCCTTAGAAAGTTAAGATAAGGGACTTTAGACCAGTTGTCCTTAGTTAGGATCCTAGATCTGTATTAAGACATCTGCATCTAATACATTTGATCCCATTTTCAGAGGTATTGGGTGTATTTTCACCTGCAATTAATGTGACTGGATAAACTCTGGTGCAATTTGAGCTGGAGTAAACTAATCCGGACATCGCTATCTACACATGCAGTTAAGCACAGGCATTTACTCTGCCATCAGATAGTACTCATTTGTGATGGGACTATATGATGGTACAGTAAATTAGTCTACCATGTAAACGGTGATGCTTTGCCATGCAGCAAATTAATTTATTGAACAGTAAAGTGCAAATATAGATGTGCTCGTTGATCATCTGCAAATTCTAGTGAAGTCAACGGATGCAATAGTAACTTGGAAATCAGTCACTTTTATCTTCATGCCTTGATACAGATTTGAAAACCTGCCTGTAGGCACAGGGGTTTGGAAATGTTAGTCTTTGGCTGCAGGCCAGATAGCCATAGTACTTTCCTTGAATGATCAGACAATTATGCAGTAAAGACAATGTGCAGTGCTTGTTGAATGTGGCACAATTAAAATGAGACAATAAAACACTGAGGGTTTAGCTCAAAAAATGTCGTAAAATTACTGGTAACCACTGAGAAAAATGATGATTGTTTCTTTTTTTAAAAAGAATGCTTCCCCATGAACTGAAACTACAGAAATAAAATATAAATGATAAGTTCACAGGCTAAGTATACATTCATGAGAAACTATTGTCAGTAATTTTGCATTTATGATCATCATTTAAAAGGCAGATTCACACACTAGAGTTTTCTCAATTACCAAAATGCTTCCTTTTTACAAATATGAATGTGCTACTAGTAGACAGAAGTACTTATGTTTTCCATGTTCAACAGTTAAATGTGTCTGTTTTTTAAACATTCAGATTAATATTTGTGAATTCTAATATTATTGTCTGGGTGTGTGGTCAGTGGAGCACAAAATAGATTTGACTAGGCATTTTCACAAAACAGAAAATTAGAAACAATCTAGCACAATATAAAATAGATATTATCTTATTCTCTTTTATTTGATTTCTCATTTCAATACAAAATGGGCTTCCCTGGCCTTGCAGCTATGAAAACTATGTGTGATTTTGGAGTTCCAGCTGCACGTACAAAAGGTAGCAATAGGCAGTCTGATCCTGATCCAAAGCCAGCTAAAGTCAATGGAAAGTACTCCATTGACTTAAATAGGTTTTGGGTCATACCTTTTGTGATATATATACCCTTCATTGTGCCCTTACCATAATCCTCTATCACGCATAGCAACCAGACAGGAAAAGGTACTAAAAGGTCAGTGGATACAAGGTGTGTTTTAAGGTAATGGATGATATGTTCTGATACTACAAGACAGGTTCACCTCACCTACTCTTATAACTTATCAGGTATTTAAGACAATATATATATATATAAAAAGAAATATATATATATATATAAAATACTGTGTGTGTGTGTATATATATACATATATATATATATATATAGAAAGAGAGAGAGAGAGAGAAAACTTATCAGGTATTTAAGACTATATATATAATTCACCTTACTTACTCTTATACCTTATCAGGTATTTAAGACAATATATGTATATTTCTGAATGTCAAGAATGGAACATTCTTTAGCCAATTCATAATTGCAAAGGGGGCTTTAATCCAGTATTTTTTCCATAGTTAACTTTCCTATCTGTAGAATTCTCTGAATATAAAGGCAGAGATAGGAAGTGTTTATATAGGCCAATGAACAAAACCAATGGTCTGCAAAATTGTTCCACCATTCTACAGCTTTGCTGTAGCAACATATACTATTTTCTTTGACAGAACTTTTGCAACTTAATCTCTCTATACACCACTTAAAATTCAGAGGGTATAAACTGAACAGTTATAATTTACAGCAAATTTGTCTTTGAAGTCACTATTCTACATACCAACACAAAAGCTCTACTATTACCCTCAGCTTCTCAGTCCAATAAAGATGAGCTATGTAGACACATCTGAGCTAGTTTTAGAGCACTGTTGCTCATCTACCTTAAAAAGTAGACCCAATATACTTCTTCCTAATATACACATCAATTTGTATTAATATGAAATAAATGTGGCTGAGACTAATCATTATTTTGATATGATTTGGTAGGTGGCATTCTGCCCTGTGAATCAATGAGGAAATGTTGTGCCATTTTTCATGTGAAAGAGAAAACAAAAGCCTGAATAACTGTAGGTTAATCCGGTAGAAAGGGATTGGCTGCCTACTACCCTTTCTCCTAATGTCCAGATCTCAAATTAGGTTTAAACCTAGTGTTGCACTACTGGCCAATCTAAAGGTTAACAAATCAAATTTTCTGGGATACGTTTTTAAAATGGACCCATTAAAAGGCATGATTTTCAGGAGTACGCCTGGTTTTAGGCATATTCATCCTGCCTAATTCTCCTATATTTTCAGTTGGATTAAATGTTTCTTGTGTTTCCCAAAAACATGGCTGGCAACGTAGTCACTTTGGAAAGGTCAGCTTGTTTTGAAAAATTCTAGGGCAAAAAATGTTGGACCATATCCTGGTCCCTTTTAATTTGGTGGCAAAACTTCCAACAAATTAGGAAGATCAATCATTTACTGTTAGTTTCCAAGCAGAGTTAACATACTATTTTTCATTATTTCCTTTTTTCATTCCTAGCTGCTCAGTTTCTTTTATACCTATGTATATTATTCTTTTATACCTATGTATATAATTCACCACATATAAATATACACTTGAATTGAGAGTATGCATATCACACATTTGTTGCCATTGACGAAATGATACTGAAAGTCTAATACAGCATCTATTTTAAAAAATCCTGTGTTTACCTGTATTTTACTGGTAATATAAGCCTACCAAATTAATTATTGTTATTTTCTCAAAAGTGTTAAATTCCCTATGACCTTTGGTTAAAACATTTCTTTTCATTAGATTATAATAGTGATCACCTTCCATTATGCTAGCAAGTTGCTTTTCTGGTTTTTGCTTAAAAGAGATAAGATCTTTATAGTAAACTGGAAATTACCTACTTCTTGAGAGGTGACCGTAAATGTAATTTGTACCTGTCTACACTGAAAACCAGTTTTTATTTAGCACTACTCTAGTTAACAGGATTACTTAAGGTCACATCTTAATAGGTCTAACTTTCTCACAAACACAAATATTTGGAGACCCTGCTGTGGCTCACACACTGTCTAAGTGGCTCTTAAGGGTCTTGCTCAGCTGATTCGAAGAATTTTGAGCTTCAAAATTATGCCAGCGAAGAGTCCCATTCAAATTATTCTGAAGTTTGATCATTTTGTGGGAACATAAAAAAAGTGCTTTCCCTCCTTTAACTCAGTGTAAAAGATCTTCTTCATCTGACATCCTGGTGACATGGCCTGCCCATCTCATCTGTGATTTAATCAACATGGTATGGATGCTTGGAATGCCTGCCTGTGTGAGAACCTCAGTGTCTGGGACTTTGTGTTGCCATCTTATTCTCAACAGTTTCCTCAGACAGCCCATGTGAAAATAGTTCACCTTTATAGCATGGCATTTGTACATCATCCAGCTTTCACATGCATACATCAGGGTTGGCAACACAATGGCTTTGTAGACCTTCAGATTTGTTTGTTGACTGATGCCTCTTCACTCCCACACATTTACACTTAGTTTGCCAAAGGCTGTGCTTACTTTAGCAATTCTGACATTCGTTTCATCATCAATGTGAACTGCATGTGACAACGTACTGCCAAGATAGGTGAACTTGTTCATTGCCTGGAGGGTTTGGCCTTTCACTGTGATGGTAGTCTCTATGTAAGGCTTTCCTGATGGAGGCTGGTGCATGACTTCTGTCTTCTTAGTGTTGATTGTGAGACCAAAATTGTCACAAGCTGAAGAGAAATGGTCCATATTCTGCTGCATGTCATACTCAGATTTGGCATCCAGGGAACAATCATTAGCAAACAGATGATCACCGACAATCACTTCCTGTAGTTTCTTTTTCACCTTCAGTTTCTTCAAATTGAAGAGTTTGCCCTTAGTCCAGTAACTGCTGTCAATCCCAATGTCACAGTCTCAAAAGGCATCTGTAAGCATGGCAGAAAAAATATACTGAACAAGGTTGGGGCCAACACACAGCCCTGCTTGATTCTATCGGTGACTAGGAATGGTTCAGATGACTCGCTGTCATTCACATGAGAGAGCATGCCATCATGGAATTGCCAAACCATTGCAATGAATTTGAACAAATTTTGCCATGATCTTCCAAAGGCCCTCCTGACTGACTATATCAAATGTTTTTGTCAGGTCAGTGAAAGTCATGTACAGGTTGGCATTCTGTTCTTGGCATTTCTCCTGAAGTTGACGAGTTACAAACACCATGTCTATGGCCCTGTGTCTTTTCCTGAAACCACACTGACTCTCAGGCAAGACCCCTTGTTCAATGTGTTGCACAAGGCAATTCAACAGAGTTCTGGTGAGGATTTGAAGGGCTACTGACAGCCAGGAGATGCCCCAATGTTTGTTGCAGGATTGTCTATTGCCTTTCCACTTGTACAAGTGGATGATGGATGCATCCTTTTACTCCTGGGGTATAGTTCCTTGAGTCCACATTGATTGGAAGAGTTCATTCAGTTTCAAAGCCATGTGTGAGCCTCTGGTCTTGTAGACCTTTTCTGGTATAGCATCTGCACCAGGTATTTTACCATCTGACAGCAAGTTAATAGCTTTCACAGTCTCAGTCAGCACTGGAGAATCAGTAAGAGACATTTTAATGTCTACTTGGGGAAGTTGCTCAATTGCTTCCTCACTAAGAGATGATTGAAAGTGACCCTACCCCCTGAGCTGCCTTTGTCCAGGTCTGCAGCTACACCTCCCATTGTATCCAAACCTGCTGCTTTGCTTCTCACCCATCTCCACAGGACTTGAGTGTGTTTACGAAGGTGAAGGATATAGCCATGTCATGACCTTTATGTGAGTTGGATTTAAATGAGGGAAAGTTGTGCAGTTACCCTCAACTCTCCAGTTCAGATATGTCTAAAGCTAGTGGCATGACAGAGTCAAGCTGTCTGGAGACAAGTCTGGATGCAGTGAATGGCAATCAGGTTCTGCAACACCTGAACTGCTGCCCTACACTTTCCACACAGCTCTCGCCATCTGCCTTCACAGCTGGGAAGATGAGCATATCTGCTTGGCCACTTGCTCCACCAGACAGGACTTTCCAGAGGAAGCCAGATGAAGCTGCCCACTCTGGTCAACAGTGCAGCACTGCCCTTACTTTTATTTGGGGGTCAGGTCCCCTAGCTTTTCCCCACCAAGGAGTAATCTACAAGGCAATGGAGGCTGAGGTTTTAGGGTGTCTTAGACTTGCACTTCCCTGGGGTTTGGCTTTGATGGTGCTTTCTAGGGGCTGATCCTCAATGACCAGTCCCACAACAGTGACCCCAAATCCCAGTAGGGTGTAAGAGCCTGAAGTCTACTACATTATGGGCAAATGCCTTAGCCATTAGTCTATTGGGCAAGAAGTGAACATTAATTTGCTGCTATGCATAATTTCAGTGCCATGCAGTCAGTGTGGATGGTCCTTTCCCATTCAGTCAGTTGGAAACTTAGATGGAGTTTTTGCACTTTCCCAGATTTAGTAGGTAGGGAAGAGTGGGTGCATCTACATGGGCAATTAATGCACATTAAGGCTACTGTCCAGTAAAATAAGGTACAGTAAGATATGGCTGGGAATGCATCTACACATGTACCCTATCAGGCACAGATCTGTGCCCAATGGGAGCAGCCTAGTCCAGGGCTGCTCCTGCCATGCTCTGCTTTTCTGCAGCAACCAGGGGAAGTTCCGTGCCCCCTTGGGGGATGGCAGGGCCATGGGGGCCAGTCCTGATGTACAAATGTCTGGGAGAACTGTGCCAGCTGCAAAAACAGCTGTCTCCCAGCCCCATGCATGCTGGGACCCATCCTAATGTGTATGAGGCTGGGAGACAGCTGCTCCTGCAACTCGCACAGCTCCCCCCACATTGGGGCTTAACCAGGCCCCAATTTAGCTAGTTGTCTGATTGCAGTATCAAACAGTTGCTTGGAATGATTTATTTGTCTAAAGAATTTGGAAATTATCTGTACACTGAGTTTACAATCTTCTCAAATAAAACTGGATTGCAACAGAGCTCATGTGGACACAGAGTTCTAGGTGGCCATTCTAAATTGCTTCTGATCATGTGCAGTAGAATAAGTATAGTTTTCTACTGATCTCTCCTGGGTTCTGGACCCTGCTCCCAGCCTATGTTTCCAATGATATGTATGCATTTAATTAGATGCAATTCAATGCAACTTGTAGAAAGAACATTCTCTCTCCTCTTCTATTATTTAGATCGCTTCCCCAGAGTGAGCTGCATTTGTATATGATGTAGCCAAACCAGGATCCCCCCTGAGGAAAAGAAGAGAGCTATGTTCCTTCTTGGGTGGATTAGGATTGTCAAAGACTGTCCATCCTCAGAATAGGAGGGAAATAGATCTCCCTAGGGATGCATCTACACATGCCATTAAGGCAATGTGATAACCTCCAGTGCATTTCACACTAGGGAAAACTTGCAGGCACAGCATTTACATGTGCATCCAGGACCAAACCACTTTGAGCCTGAGCAGAGCAGCTCCGTGTTGACAGGGAGCATGTGGGGATCAGCCCCTGGCTCTGTGTGGCAGCATTGGGTGGCAGAGAGGTTAGCTGGGGCAGGAGGGCGGCTAGGCAGTGGCACCCAGCCCCCACACTTTAGCACCTTTGTACCCCAGCCAGCCCCCTGTCATAGTCTATGTGTTTATTTCAGCAGAGTAAATTACTCCATCATAGGACAGTACTGTCCTACTGTGGAGGTAACTAATTCACTGCATCTTAATACTGGCACATGTGTAGACTGTGACATTTCATTGTGGAACTAACTAGTCAGCTTTACAGTAAAGTGCATGTGTAGATGCACCTAGGTAAATTAAGATTGCTTTTCTGAAAGAAGAGGTGTAACTTTTTCACTAACCATGAAGGAGACTTAGATATGGATAAGGATTTGGGTCTATCATTGATGCAAGTGTAATTGGGCCTGTAATTGACGCCTTTAAATGCCTATTGAAAACAGTCACTGATCCACCAGCCTTGCCTCTTTCCTTTCTTATTGCCTGAATATTTCAATTCTTGACAAAACACATTTTAATATATTAGGGTGCAAGTTATTAAATCTTAACAATCATTATGCAATGATGCTAATAAGTTTCAATCCGTTAAGACCACCAGGGGCTATTGAAGAAGGACAGGACTTGGTATGAGTTGGCCACATACATTATCTGATAAGTTTGGTGGGAAACTGAACAGCAGATCACTACATGAAGGCACGAGCACTGCAGTTATTTACAATAAATATGCTTACAGTTTAACAGTTGAAGTAATTTTCTGCAACAATTTCTAAGTAATGTACAAAGCTGTTGCCTAGTAGTTCTTGAGTACAGTTTGGATGAAGCAGCAAGGTCATTCTGAAAGCCTGCTTTGTCACTTTGGCATAACATGTCTGCCATTAAAAACGCACACGAAGCATTTCTTAAAAACCCCATAAAGTCCCTGAACATTTTTGGTGTCCTGCAGGGGAAAACAAGACTATTTTTTAGTAAGATCAGTAGGTTTGGATAGGAATCAGTGCAGTGATGTATATACGAATGACAGAACTATTTTTTTTGAGTAATAGTAATACATTTTCAAGTAAAGCATAGGAAGTAGGGAGACCTTGACATATACAAAAAAAAAAATTCTGTATCCTTTGTTTTTTTAAGAAGATCCTTGATACATTGTAAACACATTGCAAATACATTGCAATGCATAGTACTGCCAACAAATAACATTGCAGACTAATTGCTGCAACAGAAATAATACGTTTTCTGAGGCCAAAATACATATTTTTTCAACAGCTATAAAGACATATATTAGCAGTAAGATATTTATAAAATAATAGAACATTTAATTTTCAAATACTCATATATTCCAAACACCATCTAATGAAATCTGAATGCATGTTCAAGGTAAACAAATGTTATTGGATCAAATTCACAACTGGTATAATTCTCCTGAACAGAATGAAAATGCATTGAGTATCTATACTAAGACTACAGAAGAAAATTGGTATGAAAGTTAAAATTATAAATCAGTGTGTTTCTCAGTGCTGTTTGGATTCCTTTCTTCCTGTCATTCTCTGGATTTCCAGTGCATAGTGGTGCCCTGCTTGCTTTAGCAAACCTCTAAGCAATGACAAATTAGAAAACAGCTAATTAAGAGCAAGATTCTTTTTTTTTTGGCTTGGAGCAAATCCTCCCATAAAAATGTACATATGGGGAGAAAGGAACTAAAATAGGATGTTTTCTATGCCTATGCAACATTTCACCACCTCTTAAGGGTATACTTTAAAGAAGCCTTACTGAGAGTGCAGGAACAAACCATCCCAATGCAAAGGAAGACTAGCAAGTATGGCAGAAGACCGGTTTACTTTAGCAGGGAACTATTCAGTAACTAAATCACACAAAGGAAGCTTATAAGAATTGGAAACTGGAACAAACAACTTGGGGGATGTATAAGAGTATTGCTCGGGCATACAGGGATGAAATCAGGAAGGGCAAAATGCAATTGGAGTTGCAGCTAGCAAGGGCTGTGAGGGTAACAAGAAGGGTTTCTACAAGTATGTTGGTAGGAAAAGGATGATCAGGGATAGTGTGGACCTCTTACTGAATAGGAGAGGCAGTTTAGTGACAGAGGATGCAGAAAAGGCTGAAGTGCTCTATGCCTTTTTCACTTCAATCTTCACAGGTAAGTTCAGCTCCCAGACTACTGCACTGGGCAGCACAGTTTGGGAAGGAGGTAAGCAGCCAATGGTAGCAGAAGAACAGGTAAGGACTATTTAGAAAAGCTGGATATATACAAGTCCATGGGGCCTGGTGGGATGCACAAGAGTGTTGGCTTGGAAATGGCATTTAAAGGTCTGTTTTTTAGGGAATTGGCTTATAGGTATAGATACATGCATTATAAGGGTTCAAGAGGGACAGCAGGGGTTAATTGATTTGTAAGAGCTTGGTTCTCAAACACAGAGTTCTATATAGCCCTGGAAGCTGATAGGCTGTCTAACACAACAAGGCCAATGGATGGGCACAGCCTGAGAATTGAAGGGGGCATGCCATAACACAAGATCACAGCTTTCAAGGCAGACATGTCTAACACAACAAGGACACACAGCCTGGGAACCAAGAAAGTATATACCGTAGTGTTCCGTAATATGAGATAACTGACACCAGCTACAAGTCCCCAGAGCTGGGGGGTGGGGGAGGAGGAAGGGGCTGAGTCCCAGTTTTGGGAGAATAGACCAAATTAAGGGAAGGCCCAGAAAGCTATGTGGACATGTAACCACAGACAGATAACCAACCTGAGAGAGCCAGGAATGAAGAATCATCAGGAGTCATCAAGAGGGAAAGACAACACAAAAGCAGAGACTTGAGATTAACAAAGGGTCCCCCCGTCCCTTCATGTTCCTTTTTGCCCCTAATCCAGGTTCCTCCTCCTAATCCTCCCTGACATGGGTCCTCGTCCCTGTCCCTTTCCTCTAGGAAGGGTCCCTGAGGGTGCCATGGACAAAGGGCATACCATCAGCCCATCTCATACCCCCACTGGGGAGGTGAGGGGTGTGGGCCTCAACATCCCACCTCCAGACTGCTGACGCCTAAGAGAAACAGCCTCAGAGTGTCCTGACCAGAGGTACTTTGACTCTCATGGCAGCCCTAGGATTCATAGATATAGAATTGATTGATTGTTTGTATTTTTGCTTTTTTGTTTTCACTCTGTATCCATACATTCGCCTATTATTGAATGGAAAGGTTGTGGTCAGTCTGAGAGTTATGCTCACCTGGAACAAAGGTATAAGGGCTGGGTCCTAAATCCATTGCCAACAATGATGGTGCTGAGGAAACTGGCTGATGTGATTGCAGAGCCACTGACCATCATCTTTGAAAACTCATGGTGATCAGGAGAGGTCCCAAATGAAAGGAAAAAGGCAAACACAGTGCCCACATTTAAGACAGGGAAAAAAGAGGATCCAGAGAACTACAAACCAGGCAGCCTTACCTCAGTCCCTGAAAAAAAATCATAGAGAAGATCCATGGAGAAGGCCTTTGAGGAGAAGGTGATTAGGAACAGTGAACATGGATTTACCAAGGGCTAGTCATGTCTGACCACCCTGATTGCCTTCTATGATGAGATGACTGGGTCTATGGATGCAGGGAGACCAGTAGATGTAGTATACCTTGATTTGAGCTAGGCTTATGATACGGTCTCCCACAACATTTTCTCAGGCAAGCTAAGGAGGTCCAGGGTAGATGAATGGACTGTAAGGTGGATAGAAAACTGGATGGATCATTGGGTTCAGAAGGTACCAATCAATGGCTTGATGTCTAGTTGACACATGGTATTGAATGGAGTGCCCCAGGGGTCAGTCCTGAGACCAATTGTGTTCAATGTATTCATCAACAACCTGGAAGATGGTTTAAAGTGCACCCTCAGAAAGTTTTCAGATGACACTGAGCTGGCGGGGAGTAGTAGATATTCTAGAGGGTAGGGCTAGGATTCAGAGTGACTTAGACAAATTGGAGGATTGGGCCAAAAGGAATCTCATGAGGTTTAACATGGACAAGTGCAAAGTCCTGCACTGAGGATGGAACAATTCCATGCACCAGTACAGACTGGAGGCTGATTGGCTGAGCAGCAGCTCTGCAGAAAAGGATCTGGGAGTTACAGTGGACAATAAGCTGAATATGAGCCAGCAGTGTGTCCTTGTTGCAAAGAAGACTAATGGCATACTGGTCTGCACTGGTAGGTGTGTTGCCAGTAGGCCAAGGGAAGTGATTATTCCTCTCTATTCAGTACTGGTGAGGTAACTGGAATACTGGAATACTGTGTTCAGTTTTGGGGCCCCACTACAGAAAGGATGTGCACAAATTGGAGGAAGTTCAGCAGAAGGCAACAAAAATGGTTTGGGGGCTGGGGGACATTACTTCTGAGGAGAGGCTGAGGGAATTGGGCTTATTTATTTTGGAGAAGAGAAGACTGAGAGGGGATTTATTAGCAGCCTTTAGCTACCTGAAGAGGGGTTCAAAAGAGGGTGGAGCTAGACTGTTCTCAGTGGTGGCAGATGACAGAATGAGGAGCAACAGTCTCAAGTTGCAGCCAGGATTGTTTAGGTTAGATATTAGGAAGTATTGTCTCACTAGGAGGGTAGCAAAGCACTGAAACAGGTTACCCAAAGAGGTGATGGAAGCTCCATCCTTGGAGACTTTCATGACCTAGCTAGATAAAGCTTTGACTAGGATGATCTAGTTGGGGATGTTCCTTCACTGAGCAGGGGTTGAACTAGATGACTTCCAGAGGTCCCTTCCAACCCTAATTTTCTTTGATTCCTTCTATGCTCATATACAAATTGCTTTACTAAGGCTGCTGGAAACCAACAGAAGTCAAAACTCTTGACAGAATGACAGAAGTAGGAGGTAGGGTAGATTTTCACCATATTTGATTATATTTGATTAGTCTATAAGGTGCAAATCTACTCTGCCAGAATATGTACATTCAGCTTACATGAGCTGAAGCTCACTTCATCAGATACTGAATGAATGAAGTCCTGACACCATTGTAATCAATGTGAGTTTTGCCATTGATTTAGGTGGCAGTAGGATTATAGCAAGTTAGTGCAAACTGAAATAAATATCAAGCTATGTCCTAGCTCAAATGCTTAATGGACAGTCTTAAATGGGCAGGAGAATAAAGGTTACAGAGCATGTCTACATATGCCTCTATGGTGCCTTTTGGAGGTACTAAATGATGGTGCAGTAACAGCCCATACCGTGCTATGTCGGCAGCGCATGGTTATTTTTAGCTGTTACCTCACCATAGCAACGCGCCATACCAAGGGAGCATGTTGCTATGGAGACATAGCATCACATGTAAATGCGACCATTGATTTTCATTGAAATGCCTTCTTCCTCTGCCCTGTTGTACATGTACAATTGCTTCATACTTTTTGCTTCCTGCGCTTTATTTTAGTTTGGTGATTGAACCTTAATGCTTAAAAAAACCTAGAGAACTTCATTGACAGTAACTGATTGAAACTAATAGGTTTTGGTTAAATTAAATGTTACATTCCATTGAGAGTAGAAACTTTTATTTTGTTGCAATTGTCATGAGATGAAGAACTATATTCACAAAAATGCCAGTACACAACAGGTGTTTTTCCCCGCTTTTATCTAATTGCTTACCATTTAGGACCTTGTTTCACATTACACTTTAATCTGCTCAAATATCGATTGGTGTTAGTGGAACCTAGTCTTAGATTTGCCTCTTCTCCTCCCCGCCACCACCCCGCCTCTGCCCCCACACCAAGGGGCAAATGTATGTCCTGTTCACTACCAATATGAACCATGTCATGTACAGAAAACCATGCAGCTTAGATAGATTCTGCCTCAGGCTTTTTGAATGCGTGTATCTGTGAAGAAAGTAGTGAAATGAAGGAAGTCAGCCACTGAAAGATAAAATGAAAAGAAGTGAGGAAGTAAATTAAAAGTCTCATGTTTTAATATATTGGGATTTGTAACTGGGGTGTGGGAGGTACTGGTCATGCTTTTTGGGGTGACTGGGAGCTAGGAGTGGTGAGGGAAGGTGCTTTTGGGGGATCTATTATCCTTGCCCTGGGAAGGAAATCCCAGTTTATGGGGACCCAATCCAGATCCCTACATTGTTCTCCCTGCATCCCACCCAGACCCCACTTCTGGGCCTGCCCATGCTCTGCCACCTGGCCAGCTGACATGTGCTCTGCCACACCCCTGGAAGGTCACATCCCTGGCAGAAGAAGAAAGAGATGGCAGAATTGCCCATGGGCAGTAGACTTTGGGGCTGGAAAGTTTGTCCACATGGCATAGGAAGGTGGGGGAGGGGACACTGCAACATGGGATGCCACAGGAGTGCAACTTGGGCCACTTATCTGGGGAGTGGCCACACAATAATAGAACATGAGCTGGGAAACAGATCAGAGATAAACCTGCTCTAGATCGGTGTAACTTTAAGCTGCCAAAAGTGTGCTTAAAACTAGTTTCAGGTGTTAATGTGTGGACAACCCAGGGATTAAGAGTTCTAGGAGCTGCCTAAAATTAATGTGCAACAAGGCCCTTAGATCAATTAGTTCTGTCAGAGAGAGGATGAGGTTTGGGCTCCTTTTCGGTTTGAGGAGGGCTGAATGACCACATTCCTTGAAAGTGTTCCGGACACCATGATCCAGGATACTCTGGTGACAGTTCCTCTCAGTTCTTCCTATTGAGATATTTCAGCTTATTGTATCAAGTACTAATATGCTGTTATCTCATTTCACAGTTAACTGCTCTAAACATCAGACTATTGAGTGGCTCTCACAATAACCTAGTAAATGTCTCAAAGTGGAACAATATAAGTCGCTCCTTCTGAAGCTATAAAACCAGCCAGGTTTCACGGAGATAGGTGGAGGCGTTTCTGAGAATCTGCGCCCCAAACTGTTCAAAGAAAAACTAGTATCACTTGCCAGCAGCGGCAGCATGCTGTCATCCCACACGCAGATCCGGGGACTGCTCCCCTTGACAAGAGTCTGGCACAGCCCCACAGTGCTCCTGGTGGGCACGGGCCCACAGATCTGCATGCAGGATAACACCAGGCTGCTGCTGCCAGCTGGGGCCAGCACCGCCACTGGGTTCTTCCTAGTGGTCGGCATGGGCTATACCGGGCAGACTCGGGTGCCGGTGCTGAGGTGGATCCACCTGTCAGCTGGAGCTCCTGGTTCAATTCCTCAGCTCTCTGATGATTCCCCCAGCTTTTCCCAGGGAAGGGGGGGCATGCCATCCAGATCTGCACATGGGGTTTCAGCAGGCTGCTGCTGCCGGCTGGGGAAATAGCTCAGAGCCACCACCGGCAGCAGCAGCCTGATGTCATCCTGCATCATCCAGGGACCCATGTCCCCCAGGAAGAGCTGGGGGAAGTGATCAGAGAGCTGGGAAAAGAACAGGGAGCTGAGGAACCAAACCAGGAACTGGGGGAATGCTCAGCTGCCTGTTTGATTCCCCACCCCCGGTTCAATTCCCCAGCACTGGGATTGGAAGGGACCTCAGGGACTGGCCACCAGCCAGAAATATTAATATCAGAGAAGTCCTTCCCCTGCCCCTCCCCCCACCCTCCTCCCCTGCAAGCCCGCATCCAAAGTGTTTCAGAAACATCCGGATCATTTTGGAAATTTTCTGAAACATTTTGGATTGCCCGTTTCATTTCAGAGCTGTTTCAGAGCCCTGCATTTTGTTTCAGATTCGGTGTTTCAGCTGTCAAAATGTCCAAATCCAAAATGAAACAAAACAGTTGCTGAAATTTCACACAGCCCTACTGCTTTACTCTCAGCCTTCAGCTTTTAATCCCATCTTCCAAGTTACCTGTTTCTTGGCCTTTTTTTTGGGTGAGATTTTTCCTTAAGACTGGCATGAAAAACTTGGGGTAGATTGTTATGTACACAGGCTCACATTACACGTGCTGATCAATTAGAACTCAGACACTGAAAGAAGCAGGCTCTTTTCTGTGTCCTTGGGTCTGAGTTATTGTTGAACACTGAATTACTTACTAGTTCTGTAGAAAATGAAAAGGATAAAATCTAGAGTTTTAATCTTAGGTCTCAGGCTGCCCACTCCTTGCCCTTTGCAAGAACTACACCCTTAGGAAGCTCTATCATGCAATACTGATGAGCTAAAATTTAGATTTGGAAAGAGGCAGACCTCTTCAGACTCCTTGGCTCTGAGTGATATGTGAAATACGCAGCCTTCTTTGTACCTCTCCATTCTCTTGCCTCTGCTTTCTTGAGTCTGGTGCTTTGTCAATCCAGGATATGACTTCCTCTTCTAGTACTCTATGGATTATAGAGCCCTCTGATGGCTTGATTAAAAATTTGCAAGCTGAATCCTATCTCTCTGGCTCTCCAATAACTAGTTGAAATTCAATTTTCTATGCAGTTATTAAAGTTTAAAAACAGTCCTATTTTATCCAACATTTCCTTTAAGAAATTAATAATATGGAGGTAAATGTATAGCAAAAATAGGTCTCTTCATCAGCCAAAACCTGTCCTATTTCTAAAGAAAAGGGGTTGATTCATCTAACTGGTAATTAAATTGAATTAAAAACAAGCATATATTCTTTTTTAGTGTGGAAAAACCAACCTGTTCAAACTGTAAGTAAAGTACAATAGAGCCTGCAAAATCATATCAAAGAAGAACAACTTATTTTATATTTGCCGGGCTTGAAGAGTTCATATTGTCTTTAGATTTTCCCCTGTAGTTCCCCCTGAAGTCACAGGGAGATGTGCATGTATATTTGAGAGCAAACACAAAAGCTGTTAGTTTTAAAGTCTGTCATTTCCTCCTATTCCACCTTCTTTGGGTACATATAATTTTCTGGGCATAGCCAGCAGCTGAAAAAAATAAACAAGTTCTTTCCAATGTAGGGAACTACCAAAAGGTTTTTGATCCCATTTCAGTGGAAATGGAAATTGGAAAAATAAAGGAAAAGATTTTTTTTTGTCTTGTTGAAAGGTAGCATTTTAAAACTACTTTTTTCCCCCAGCAAGTCTGTTGTCATTTTTTCAACACAAAATTAGTAGCCAGAATCTGTACATCAGTATATTTTGCTTATAATTTCCAAAATGTAGAGTCCTATAGAGTTATGAAGGCAAACACTTCTTACAAGATGGCAGTAGCTCCTAGCATATAATACTCAAGTATAAAACACAACTTGCAAGATGCATGATGATGAGGGCTGGATTTTGCTGACCAGTAAATTACATAAACTGAAAACTAGATATTAAAAAAGTTTGTAGGCTGGAACCCCTAGTGAGTTGAGTGGGGCTGTGATATATGGGGCCTTCATGAAAAATTCTTGCCTTCTAATCAGAAGGACTACTCAGGCTGTAGGTGAAGTCTACATATTAGCCCACAAGAGATTTTTCCTACTGAAACATTCCTAGATTAGAAACTAATGGCTGTAAAATAGGGATGTGGCAAACAGAACCATTTTATTTCGACTTCCATTTCACCTTTTCAAAGGAACAATGTTTCATTTCATAATTTTGTTTCATTTCAAGGCACTGTTGTTTTTTAGTTGAAATTGTTTCACTATTTTAATGCATTTTGAAGTTTCGCCCATAGGCCATAATGGGGAATCATGAAAATGCCAATAAGTTTGTCATTTCTTGCCTGATTTGATAAAAAAATGCAGGGATGGTAGCCCCTTCTGTGGGCATGAAGCCTGCCAAGTTTCAAGGAGATAGGTGCAGGGGTTTTTGGGAAACTACACCTCAAAGTGCTGACAAGCAAAATTCATATTACTTGCCAGCAGTGGCAGCTTGTTGTCATGCTGCACACAGACCCAGGGGCCAGCACCCCCTGGGCGGGCTGCAGAGCTGTGCAGCCTCCTTGTGAGGGATGACAACAGGCTGCCACTGCTGGCTAAGGCCAGGGGCAGCATCCGAGTCTGCCCGCCGCAGCCCACACCAAGCGCCGGGAAGAACCCAGTGCTGGCACTGGCTACAGCCAGCAGTGGCAGCCTGCTGTCATCCCACACACAGACCTAGAGGTCTGCACCCCTTGGGAGTGCTGTGGGGCTGTGCCAGACTCCTTGTGGGGGGCACAGGCCCCCGGATCTGCATGTGGGATGATAGCAGGCTGCCACAGCCAGCTGCGGCTGGCACTGGGCACAAGCCATGCCAAGCACCTGGAAGCTTGGTGCTGTCACTGGCAGTGGCAGCCCGCTGTCATCCAGCATGCAGACCCAGAGGCTTGCACCCCACCATGAGGGCTGTGGGGCTGTGCCAGACTCCTCCTGTGGGGTGTGGGCTCCTGGGTCTCTGCGCAGGATGACAGCAGGCTGTCACTGCTAGCTGGGACCAGCACCAGCACTGGGTTCTTCCTGATGTTCAATGCAGGCGATGCTGGGAAGACTTGGGTGCTGCCGCTGGCCCCAGCTGGGGCCCACACCCCCCGGGGGGGCATTGGGGCTGTGCCAGATTCCTCCCAGGGGGTGTAGGCCCCCAGATCTGCACGCAGGATGACAACAGGCTGCGGTTGCCGTCTGGGACCAGCTCTGGGCACAGCCTATGCCAAGCAACAGGAAGCCTGGTGCTGCCACTGGTCCCAGCTGGCAGCAGCAGCATGCAGTCATCCTGCACACAGATCCAGGGGCATGAACAGATCTGAGGGCCCATGCTACAGCAAGCCAGACTTCAAAATTCAAAACATTTTGAAACTTTCAAAATGTTTTGAGTGCCCTTGTTTAATTTCAAAGCTGTTTCGAAGCCTTTTGTTTCATTTTGATTTCACTGTTTCGAGCTTGAAACACATTAAAGCAGCTTTGAATGAAACACCCATCAAAATTTTGCACGGCCCTACTGTAAAATAATTTAAGAACAATAGAGGAAATAGTTTCATGGTGTTGCCCTATATTTTTCTCTCTTTTATGGTATAATATGTTCCATTCAAGCAAAGTAGTTAAAACAAAGTGGGTAATGAGGGTAGTTCTGATAGCTCCCAAATAATAATTGTCTTCCTTGACCTGTTGGGTTCTTTCATTCATTTAAGCATACTTTACAGAAAATACTGAGGAGGTTCAGCCTGGTAAATTCAAGGTGTATTTAGGCTCCTCAGTAGATCTGGTATGAACAGTAGATCTGATCATTGCACTTACAAATTCTCATGTGTTTTGTTGATGTGAATGTAAATAAAATATGATCATGTTATATTTTATACCAATACATGTTAAAATCTAGAATATTTTTATTGCAAAATCTGATTTTCTAGGAGTAAGCTGAAATGGGATAAAATATGATCTTATTTTTGTCAGCCTGAATACTTGTGGAAAACAAAGGCAACAACCATAGAAACTTATAAGGACATTTTCTTATGCCAGCAATAAAAAATAATAGGGATGAAAATCTGAGGACACAAATGGTTTATTTTGTTCTTTGTATTTTAAGTGATTTTTTTTTCTCTAGACTTGGTCTTAAAATATCAGGTTAGTTAGACACAAAGTACTTGGAATGACCATTATATATATCAAACTTAAGGTGATCAGCCTATTATTGTACCTACAGTGAACAGCATGCATCAGTGCAACACTATGCAATATACCTATACTCTGCACATACGTATTTTGCATTTTTTAATAGTCAAAATCCCTTTAATTTCAAAGGTTAGTGTTTCCAGTAAGCTATGCAATAATAATGCATAGGCTCTGAAGGAGGCATTAGGCTGGTACCATCCTGTATTTTAATTACATACCCTATATACATTACTGGGACTGTAATGGCTGTCAGGGAGCTATTATGATGTCAGTGCAATTAAACTGAGATTATATTGGCTCAGCATTATTCTTGCTGGGCAAAACCCTGTCGAGAAGGAAATTGGCTATCTGTTTAATTCTTTTTGAAAGAGAGCAGAGAGTATAACATCTACACATGCAATTATTGCAGTGCAGTAAAGTCCAGCACAGTTTGCGCTGGACTCAGCTTCTCTCAGGCATAGCATTTGCATGTGCATCTCAGACTGCGGCACCTAGAGCCAGGATGGAGCAGCCCTGGGCTGGCAGAAGGCTCAGAGGGTGAGCCCCAGGCTCTAGGTGGCAGTGTTGGGCAGCAGAGGGGCCAGCTGGGGCAAAAGAGTTCCCAGTGAGTGGAGCCATGTGGCTAGGCAGCAGGCAGCCCTCACACTTTAGTACCCTTTTGCCCCAGCCAGCCCCTCTCATAGTCTACATGTAAATTTGGTTGCACATAAGTACTCCACTATAAGATAGTGCTGTTCCTGACAGTACTATCTTATGGTAGAGTTAATTGATCTCCTGCACCCTAATACTGGGGCACGTGTAGACTGTAATGCTTTAGTATTGAGCTAATTAGTTGACTCGGCAGAGTTAGTTTATTGTGGATTAGCTAACTAGTCTACTCTGCAATAAAGAGCATGTATAGATGCACCCACTGCATTGTTTAGAGAAGAAAAAGAGTTTATTGAGAAATTTGGCCAAGGGAACTATGTTGCAGTTTTCTTGGAAACAGACAGGATCACAGTCAAAGGACCAAATGTGTAACTGACAGGCCCATTATTTATCCTTATGGTTTTTTATTTTTGTTTGGTGTTTCTGCCAGAGTTTTGTTTACAATCACATCTACAATGATGTAATAAATGTTAAGGTAGACAGGGACAATTACACTGAAAATAGCAAAGATTAAAAAAAAAATTGTTGATTTATTATCTTTGTGTTTTTCTATATATAATGGATTGAAAGCACAGAGAACATACAGCATAAATTGTATCAGGGATCTGTTTTGTAGCTGTATTAGTCTGAGACAAAGTGGAATACAAAACTCTAAAACTCTTGGTTCAGAGGTGATGCCTTTCATTAGACCAACTAGAGAATAGCACAAAAATTATCCTTCTTTGCAAACTTTTGAGCACTCATGCCCTTCTTCAGGCTGAGGGGAAATCAAAGATTGTAGAAGTCCCCTTAGGTAGAAAATAAACTTCATTTTGCATACAGGAGGCTGAAGGTGGACATATGTTCCTCTGGGTTCATGATAGTCCCTTTGTGTGAGTTGCTCTTTGATGCACAGATAAGGCAGGTAAGTAAGGGGACTTTTACAATCTTTGATTTCCCCTCAGCCTGGAGAAGGGTGCATGTGCCCAAAAGCTTGCAAAGAAAGATATTTTTGCTATTTTCTAGTTGGTCTAATGAAAGGTATCACCTCTGAACTAAGATTTTTAAAGTTTTGTATTGCATAAATTGTATTGCTTTTCATATATACATTCAGTAGCTGCTTTTTTATATGTATTATGGGCTTTGACAGTGTAGAAGATCTTGCCATGCCCAAGAAAAAAATCAAAATTACATCCAGAGACATCTGGACCTGATGTCTCCTTTGGAACTCACCGCCATGCCTTGGATGGAAAAGAAAAAGAACCAAAGAAACATGTAATCTTGGGAAGTAGATCTGATGCTTATTCCTGCAGCTTAGCAGGCTGTCTCCTCATCACAGGGCTCCAGCTTCCCAATACCCTGCCCTTACCACTCTAGATATTTCAGTGCAAATATTGATTTCATATTTTGGGTCCAGTTAGTTCTTCCTTGCGGGGGATACATGCCTCCTCCACCCTGAGACTTCCTATTAAATTCTGCACTCTATAAGTCCCAAATAGTCACACAAACCCCCTTAGGGAAGGAATATCATGGGGCAGAGCCTAGAGTCTCTGAAACTCACTCTCTCAGTCACTGTTTTCTTCTTTTTCCAGATACCCCAAACAAAGACCCCACACTCACTGGCCTCAAGCACCATCAGCTTCTGCTGTGCAGTTCCTCTTTCTCCCTGTTCTCAGGTAAGTCCTTCTAAGCCATGTAGTGCTCTGGTAATCTCCAGTTCATCTACTGCACCTCCAAGTGATTGCACAAGCTTCTGCTGCTCCCCTCTCTGGGAAACTAGCTCTTAGACTTTCCCAGCTTTAACATCCAGGACGATCAGCTGGGTAGCCTGACATGTTTCCCGATTTGCTGACCTGCCGGCTCCTCCAGCTGATTGTTTTAATTATCATCAGGGAATTCCTGCCTGGCTGTACCTGCATCCGGTCTTGCCACCGTGGTAAGCTTATCTTCCCCCACTGCTCTTTTGGCTTCTCATGACAGGGTGTACTTGTTGCCCTGTCATAGAAAGACATAAGGTTGAACTTACCAAAGAGGGAACTTTAGTTTGTTACTCCTTTATACAGGCTATAGTTATGCCTATAGATATTCCTGCATGTTATGTATTTCAGTCCTTAGCTTATCATTCTGAGACCAAAGTGATTGTAACCCAGTATGCCAACAGGGTCTCCATAGCTCAAGCAGTTTCTCTACCTTTCCACTTACAGATTTTGTTTTCCAAGACATTCTGCTTTGGCTGTGAAGAGGTTCCAGTCCTCTCCCTTCTCACTGTTTCTGGATTATGTTCCCAGCATCAATCCCCAGACAGCAGTTTTAACTATACCTTTCAACCTTTTCTGGCCAGGTTTATCCATTCCTACTTGAATGAACAGGCTCAGGCTACACAAAGTAGCTAAGGTAAAAATGATGGTATTCACTTACAATTTACACTTTCCATTAAAGATAATACTTTGTCTACTGTACAGCTGCATAAAATGAGACAGAACTTGGACATAGTTTTATATACACAATGTAATAGCCATATCATTGCCTATTTTTAAAGCAGGATTTCTCATTGAATTCAATGGAAGAGTAAGAAAGAATCTTTAAATTTTGATGGCATGATATGGGCTCATATAATCTTTATCAGTTTCTCCCTGATGAAATTATGATGGGCCATTTCTGCCACTGGTACTCAAACTGAGAAATTACCTATTTCAAGACTAGTTTAAAATGGAACTACTCATGGAGTAAGAATTCAATTTTACTAAAGTTAACTGCATTGGGCCCAATGTCGGGTGGACTTTTTTCTTACTTCTTGAAGAATGGACTATTTAAAATAAGGTGATCAGCAATGTTGAGCCAATTCAATAGTAGGATTGTCTGCATATTCCTTAATGCCTTGAAATGTTAGAGGAGTGATATTATACAGAGACAGGCAACAGGCTGTGATGTTAGTCTTCATTCCTGTTACTAAATTTCAATGCATCTACTTCAGTAGGATTCTCTATATCTTTCTGATGACTATATAAGGAGAAATTACTTTTACAAATTACTGTGTCAACATTATAAATAGCCCCAATATATTACCAGTTTCCCATGGGTATCCAAACTATTGAGGAAATTGACCTTATGCGGCAAATAAGTCATTCATGACTAGAAACCTTAAATTGCAGATAGTGGAATAAATTTTGGAATCACTCAGTCTCTAACTAGCTGTTCTCTTAACTTCCCTATCACCATAAATATACCATATAAAGTATCTATAGCTGAGCTCTTAATTCAATCTGCTGCTCTTGGTTTCTGAATCCTGCCTGTCTCACATATTTTATTAAGATGTGCTTCTGTAAATGCATTTTCTGTATGTAAAATGTAATGGAAAAAGGGATATTCTGCAGGGCAGCATTTGCTACTGCAACTTCAGGTTTTATTTATGAACTTTAGCTAACGAAAAGACCTATCTCTGATGACTATTTGTTTATTAAATAGCTATAGAATAGGTTCAGTACATTTAAAACATTCCCTGTTGGAGCCACCTTAAAGATAAGGAGGCAGTTTGTTCCCAAATTCCTTCAGTCACTACTTTCTTTGGCAAACCAGTCAGCAGAAATACTTTTAGGCTGGTGGTTGTTTTGATGTGCAGTACGCTTGAAACTAATTTAACATAGCCCATGAAATTTCTGTCAGTGGTGACAGCTTTTGGTCACTATCAATCTGTTCTGGGTTTATGCCAGTGACTGAAAGTGTCTATTAAACCATTTCCAGCTCCCACAGTCATCCAATGAACCTCAGCTTCTGGAAAAGTGACTTCATGGTTGTTTAGAATTAGAATTAGAATTAGAACTTCTAAATGAAAAGTAAGACACAGGACATACTTTTTAGTTATTTTTCTTATTGGCACCAATTCTCTAGATCCAAAGAACATAATAAAATTACCAGCAAGTAAGGTCATTGTCTGAAATCTATAAATAATGCATTTCATTCTTTAATCTTTATTAGATAAGATATTTACAAACAATCTATATAGATGGCATTAAAATAGTTCTTAGTTTTAAGATATATCTGAAATTCACTTTCATAGAAGGTAGCTATTAAAGGAGGCCACACAGGATCCAGACAAGCAAGGGGGATGAATTGGAGGTGAAAATAAGATACCAGTACTTAAAGTCACCCCTCTTGGTTGGAGCAATATAATTTATCAACAGTTTACTTCATGCATTGCTAGTGGTAGACATGCGGGCATCAACATTAGTGAAAAGTGCCCATGAAAATAAGGCACCTCTCTCTTCTTCTTTCATTCACTGCAGATAGGACTCAAGATGAGACAGGATGGAAACCCTGGCTTGTATAAAATGCTGCAGTCTGAATTTGTGGCAGAAAAATCGGTGAGAAGACAGACGAGGCTCCTCAATTTACATATGCTCCCAGGCATTGCTTTTAATATCCACTTTTCTCAGTTACATGGGACTTAAATTCATCAAAGACAACCTCTATATTTCAGAAGTCATTAAAACAATTAGATTCTTCTAGAATAACGTATCTAAGAGGGTCATAGTGAAGCAATTGAAGACAGTCAAGAGCATGCAACTCTGGAATGTCATTCAAAAATAAGACTTGATCCCTATTTCCAGTGATTTCCATGAGCTGCATATTTTTGTTTGTTTGTTTGTTTTTGGCAAGAGCAGTTCCAGAATGACCAGATGGAGAGAATAATAATATCTAAAACAGTGGAACAATGACTCTAAATCAAGATTTATTAAAGATATCAAAACTAATAAAATATACTATCATACTACCATTATGTGCACATCTTCAGGTCACACCACACTCAGATACTTTGGTGGTGGTTACCCTAGAAATGACTTAGAAGTAACTAGATATAACTCTAGAAATAACTGATTAAATAAAAATGCCATCATAGGTTAGGCCACAGACTATATATCCTGCATCTCACCATGGCAGAGAGTAGATACTAAGGGAAAGAGTATTTTTGCATGACCCATCCAAACTGACCTCTCACTTGTCCATTTTCCCTTACAAAGTCTAGCATTCAAAGGACAAGGAAGTCCTAATTTGGAGGTTTTACCTCTAGCTATCATGTTTAATTCCCTCTAAGGGACTATCATGGTAGGCAGATCAGAGTAAATAAAGCAGATTCATAGTCACTACAAAATAGGGACAGTATGTTATAAAGTTAGTAAAGATGCATGGCAGTTCTGTTCAATTTTCAGATAGGCAGACTCTGAGGGTTCAGCTGGGGCATAAGTGGCCAGGACTACAGATAGGCCCCTGAAGGGCAACCAGGATGTCATCCGGGTTGGGATGCAGGTATCCATCCAGGTTAGGGTCTGAATCAATGGAGCAGAGATCCAAGAGGTGTAGTCTAGGGTGCAAGCTGAGGTCAGAAGCCAGGAGAATCAGAGAGTTGGGCACTGAGTTTCAGGGAAGATCCAAGAGCAGGGTCAGGAAAGTCAAAACCAAATCAGGAGTCAGGAGAACCAGAAACAGCAGTGTACACAAGACTAGCCCAAGCAGGCTGAGACAGTTGTCAAGATGTCTCGGCAGCCTGAGGCTGCAAGTGTGCTTAAATGGGCTGAGTGGTGCTTTCAGCATCCAATCCAGTCACAGAGAGCTGGGGCAGTCACACTAGCCAAGGATCAAGGTCAGGTGTGGATAGTCAATGGCTCAGCCTGGCTGGGTCTGACTGGCCAAAAGCCCTGACACAGACTGCCCTGGGTGCATTGGATTAGTGATCAGCTATCCAAATCATCAAGCTGCCCAGAGAAGAGAGCAAGTTCTCTGTGCTTTTATTCTTTTCCGTGTTCAGAAGGGTGAAGAAAAGTGGGTGGAACCTTGGTTCTGTTAATATGGTACCCTGGCCAGAGCGGCTGAACAGAGCTAGAATAAAAGAAGTTGCTATGGTTGGTGAATAAGTATCTCTGGAGCACAGGGAGAATGAGGAGGGAATTGTCTTTTAGAATGTACTGGACCTTCAGTGATAAAATTGCAAGGAGTATTAATTTAAGTGTATGTGATACAGAAGTACTTAGTCAGTCTAAATGATGAATCTACACTCACCAGTGTACAAAGAAGTGTACACTAAAGTGGTCACAAACACTAGGCAAGTGAATAGACATTCACTTTTCAATCTGGAATTGCCTGCAGTGGCCCAGGCCAGAAGCTAGGGGGTGCTAGAGTTTGCCTGCTTGCTCAGCTGGAGCAGACAGCTTGGTCCAAAGCTAACCCACCCATGGACTTGACACAGATCAATGCTTGGGATTACAATACTGCGGTATTAGGCAGAAGGCAGTGACACAAAATTGTATACACACACACACACTCCACATACAAGACTATGGGTTCACACAGACATACACAAACTTGCAAACATGCAATTCTGTGGCTGTGTATGTGTTAACACTAGCAGGTGCTTGGGGTTACTTTGTGCTTGGGGTTACTTGGTGCTTACTTGGTGCCCTGGGCGGAAGTGAAGGAAAATCTGGGAAACAGAGGAGGTGAAGGAGCAGAGCCAGGGGATCAAGCCAGGATGGCAGAGAAAACTGAGCTGGTCAAAGAAGCCAAATACAGAAAAGTAGATGTGCAGAGCTGGGAGAGGCTATGAGAAGTGGTGAGGGGCGGTGGAAGCTGGGAGGAGCAGTGGAGCAGAGCTGGCTGAAAAGCTGGGAGGAGCAGGGGAGAGGTGAGGTGAGGGGTGGTAGAAGAGAAAGCCAGGCGGTGGTGGGAGATGGGAGAAGTGGTGGAGCAGAAACTGGGAGAGGAAAGTCAGGTGATGGCCAGAGAGCCAGGCTGGGGTGCTGGGAGTAGTCAGGGGACAGCAGGCAGAGAGGCAAGCTGAAGAGGAGCTAAAGAGCCAGGGCAGGGAGCTGGGCCAGGCTGGAGGGCCGGTGGGAGAGCTGGGATGGTCAGAGCAGAGGTGAGGGGCAGTGAAGCGAGCTGGGCCAGAATCTGGGAGGTGGCCGAGCAGAGAAGGAAGAGCTGAGAGTAGAGAACAGGCTGGGGTTGGAAGGCAGCAGAGTGGCAGAGGTGAAGGATGGTGGACCAAACTAGGGAGAAAGCTGGGCGGAGGTCAGGGAGCAAGGCTGGTAACCTGGGAGGACCAGGGATGAGTGGAGGGCAGGAGCTGGGAGGACAGGGTTGAGGTGGAAGAACTGGAGGTGAGGAGGAGTGGAGAAAGTCGGTGCAGAAGCCAGGAGGTGGTGGAGCAGGAAAAGAAGAGCTAGGAACAGAGGGCAGGCTGGGAGGCAGTGGAGTGGCAGAGAAGAGGAGTGGTGGAGCAGACCAGGGAGAAAGCCAGGTGGCCAGAGGGCTGGAAGATGGCAGGGGCAAAAGCCAGAAGGTGATGTAGGAAGGAGAGAGAGAAAGCTGGGTCCAGGAGAGTGGAGGTAAAGAAGCAGAAGCTGAGGGCAAAAGCCAGGGCTAGGTGCCAGCAGGGAGGCCAGGAGGCAGCAGAGACAAGGGAGAAAACAAGGAGGTGGTGGGGTGATAGCCGGGGCTGGGAGAGCTGAGACACAGCAGGTGGAGACGTGGAGCCAGGGAGAAGGCTGGGAGGTTAAGAGAAGTAGGGAGAGAGCAGCAGAGTGGAGGAGAGACAGTGGTGAAAGCCAGGGCCAGGGGAGAAAGCTGGGGGTTAGCCAGGCAGGAGAGGAGGCAGGAAGCTGAGGTTGAAGAGCTGGGAGGCTGCAGGGGGCAGAGCTAGGAAGTGACAGAGACCTGGGAGGCTGTGGGGGTTGCCAGGAGGCTAAGAGAAGCAAGGAGGCCACAGGAGACAGAGCCAGGAAATGGCAGAGACACCGGGAGTAAGTGGAGAGGGAGCTGGGATGGGGCCAGAGGTGGCAGAAAAACAGAGGTGTTGGAGGTGACAAAGAGGAAGCCAAGATGACAGGGAGAGAGAGAGAAAGAGACGGGAGGAAGGTCAGAGGGGCAGAGATTGGAACAGGGCCAGGAGATCTGTAAGACAAAACCCAACTTGGAGTTCCAAAATATCAGTTTTATTAACCAGGCAACACACTATACAGCCCATGAAGTTATTGGTTCCCCGCCACTCCCCCTCCCCACGCACACATACAAACTCCCACATCCACTCACACAATGGTAGCAGGAGGAAAAAGACTTAGTAGAGGGATTGAGGTCAAGATGCGCAGAGACGGAGCTCAAGTCCCTTGCTTGGAACGAAGGTGGGTGATACCTACCGGGCTGTGAGTTGATCCTCAATGGCGAGTTGGGGTGTTCTCCAGTGAGGTTTTGTCCAGAGGGTGTTGCTAGCAGGGCCTCTGGGTAAATAGACGGCGTGGCGTAGTGCCAGTCCAGACGGAGAGGGCATCCCAAGGAGGTCACACTCTACCACCTCTTTTATAGGGGTGGGTTACTTGTGTCTCCAATGGGAAGGACTTGTCCAGGCAAGGGCCAGTCCTGCTCAGATGAGGTCATGCAGTTCCAGGTGTCCTCATTGTCTGGTGGGATACAATGGTGGAGTTGCTGTTTTTTATTCTGTTTTTTGTTTCCATGTTGCTGCTTTCTTGAAGGATCTCTTTCAAACACTGGGCTTTAACTCTGGTCCTGGGAGCAGGTCTGTGGTTTCAGGGAGAGTCAATGCAAGGTGGTGATCCAGTCATTAAGTTGATGGTCAGGTCATTAATTTGATGGTCTGTTTATTAAGTTGATTGTCCAGTCATTCAGCAGGACCTATTTTTAGGCCTGCTACTATTATGTCCTAAGCACTCTCATTCACTCTCATTCATCCAGGAACCAATTTACATAGGAGAGGTAGGTATGAGTCACAGTTGCAACACAATTACAACAGGGTATGCCTGGGCAGGGGTCACAAAATGATGACTTGACAATACAAGATTGATATTACCAGATGGAGACTTGACTTTACTTTGGTTAACTTAATCATACAATATCATACAATATCAATATAAAGCAGTAAAAACCAATACAAACATAATAGGAATACAATATAAAACAGTAAACAATCAATACAAAAATAACAGAACACTATTTACAACATAAAAAGGGTCTTGTTACAATAATGGAATACAAGAATTTAGCTTATCTATGACTACTTATAACTACTTATAACTACTTATAAGGAATAGAGAGGGCAGAGAAAGAATTAGAAATGATTGGGGAAGGGGAGGGAATGTATTTTAAAAGAAAAAAAGAAAAACTGGGGGTTTTACTACACACCAACCTTGTGAGGGGGCTGGGGGTTTGCCAGGGATGTGCAAAGCATCCAGGGGGACTGTGAGTTAACTTGGATCTGGAGGATATTTGGGAAAGAAGTTCAATAAACTGATATAACCTAAATCAGTTAATTCTGATACTGTATCAGTGGTCACCAACTAGTGGATCTTGATCCACCGGTAGATCTCGGAGCCTCTTGTGGTAGATCCAAGGCTGGGGTGGGGGGGTTGAGTGCCCACATGCATGCAAAAATGTGCCCCAACCCAGGAGGTCAGTCCATGGGGGAAGGAAGGAATGGGGCTACATTGAGGCCCCCATGATGAGGGACAGTATCGCAGGAGCAGCAATAAGTTGAGTGGGGCTCTGGCTGGATGGACCACCAAATAATTTTTTCTTCCACTGCCTTGATCTGTTCCCCCTAGTAGATCTTGGGTTGCTTTGAAATGCCAAAGTTGATCTCCTACTTAAAATTTCGGAGACCACTGTACTGCTGGATAGCCATCCAGGTTAATCTTAAACCAGTTTCAGCCATTATGGAAGTGGTTTATGTGCTTGGAACTTCTGTTGTGTTATAGATTTGAACTGGTTTCTGATCACTTATAATGGTCAATGTGTAATTTCTGTCCTTACCCAAGATCAGTGTGTATCTTATCACATATGAACCTAGATCATCCACAATATTCTCTCCCCCCTGACAAGTCTCGCGACCACTTCTTGCTGTACGTAGATGTTAAAGCAGTCAGGTTCTTGACCTTACTGGATGTGTCTACATGTGCATTAATCCAGGACCAGTTTATTTTTGAGTAAACTACTCATGAGTAAATGCTCCCAGGCAGGCATCCACACATTCAGGGAAGCAGGAACAGATTTGCTGCTAATGGCTAAACCAGGGGCTGGCAGGGAGTACCTGGCCAGAAGACAGCTGCCTCTGGGTGACAATGTCCCCCCACCCCAGCAACTGGAAACTTTTGGGCCTGGCTCCCTGATCTGGGGCAGGGAACTTGGAAAGAGATGCAGGGGAGAGACAAGTCCCAGGTCTCTGTCCCAATCTGCTAGATGCTAGCAGGATAAGGAGCTGGGACCTGCTCCACCCTTGCAACTCTTTCTAAGCCCCTTGCCATAATCACCAGGCTGGGACAGTTCCCAGCCCCCACTCTGTGATTGTGGAGTAGGGGCTGGAGAGTCTGTTCCCTGCTCAGCTCTGTGATCATGGAGTTGGGTGGAGAACAGTCTGAGGAGCTGAGCTTGTTCCTCCCCACCCTGTACTCCATTCAGCTGAATGGAGAACAGCTGCAAGGATGGGGCAGGTCCCATGATCATGGAGCGGGGTGGGAAACAGGCTGAGGAACCTGTTCCCCACCCAGCTCTGTGATCATTTAGCTGAACAGGGAACAACCTTCCCAGCCCCCACTAGCAGGGATCTCCCAGCTCCAACTCTGTGATTGTGCAGCCATCATGGGGAGGTCCTTATCTGCCAGCACCAGCTCCACGGTTGCAATCTTGGAGCTGGAGGCTTGGTGCTCCCTGCTGCCTGAGATTAGGTAGCAGAGCCTGCCCTGGTGGGCAGCTGACTGGGACCAGATTTCCTCCCAGTCAGGTGTCTACACAAGCACTACTGCACAGTAACTGATCACAAGTAAAGTTGCTACTTGCATTAGATTAATAAAATTTACTATACAGTAAGCATGTGCATGTATAGATGTGTACACTTACTGTGCAGTAAACTATGCTACTGCACACTAATGCATCTCATGTAGATACATCCACTGTTTGATTTTTTTAGACCAATATTATATTGATTAATCAGGGTACAGTACAATTTTGACTTCACTAGATAAACTACAAACAAAGTTACTCTGCAAAGTAATTTCAACCAATACAGAATACCTCGAAATGCTTTGGGAAACTTCAACCTCCAACCCACTCTCTACTTTATTGATGAACTACTAAACCAAACTAAGTAGTACATCAATATACAATTTTAATTAGGATTCCAAGGCCTGAGGAAAGTCTGAGAAATACCGAGAGTTGGGGAGGGAAAGACTATCAAGCCTAGCAATGAAAAATAAAGAGCTAGAGGAAAACCTGTCTGGGGAATACCATGAAAGCTAACAAAATCACCAGGGCTTGAACAAAGTGAAGGAAGAGAGTACAGGTGAAAATCATCTGTATCTGGAAGCAAATTGGAGGGGGATAGCACATGGGTGTTACTGCTGGCAGTAAAGCTTTATGGATCTATTCATTTGTTATCTTCCTCTAAGTTTTACAAGAAAAATGCAAATGTACATTTTTTGGGGTGGGGGTGGGGGGAGGGGGAAGGTGCTACAGCTGGAGAGCAGAGTTTCTCTCAACTGCTTGGTGATTTTTTCCTTCACTTTGTCTTACCTTCATTTGTTTCCTGCTTTCATTTTAGAGAGCTTCCTTCTACAGATGAAGGAAGAATATCTCAAAGAGAGCAGCTTAAAGATGTTATGTAGGACACGGCTGAATTTTCTTATCTTTAAGGTTTCATGGTCCATTTATTGATATTAAGAATGATCATAGTTTGCTTGTTTCTGGGCATAAGCATGTCAGAAAAAATTACCACTGCAATTATTTATAATTATTTATAATGGTGATCTAAAAGAACGAAGTACATTATATTTTTTTATGAAATACATAGCAAAGGCATGTTGTAACAAAGCAATATCTAGTGAATGATACTTATACTGTACAGTACTTCAAATAGCCTATTAGTTAACTGTCAGCTTCTTGTTCCTGAAATAAAAGCAGAAAAGCTTTCTCAAATTATTCTTTTATGGGAACATAAAATAGTAATATTTATCAAATAGTAACATTTTAATTAAATAAAATAAAATACAAGTGCTAATGCACCTTTAGTGAATTAGATGTATTTACACCACAGATTAAGTTGATCCCAAATCTATATTTAAATATCATACAAAATATTTCTTTTTGTCAAAGAAGGGAACCAATGAAAAAGAACAGTGAAAATAGAAAGCAAAATTATAAAGTCTATTTTTATCATACTGAAATAACAAAAGAAAGGCTGCAACTCTTCTGATTACAGCATTTTCTGGATTGCTGTAATAACTGCATTGAATTCAGTTCTGTTACTTCTTACTTAACACAAGATACAATGAGACAGGCTCTGTAAAGACAAGGCCAATAGCTATTCAAACATTAAGGTTTATGGAGGAAACCGGCCTTTTGTTTTTGATAACACCCCGTTCCGCCCTTCTCCACCACCCCCCCCCCCGCAAAAAAAAGGGAAATCAATTTCCAATCTAAAGAAACAATGTCTTAAGACTTTCTTAGGATTGGCTTCTATGCCACAGAATCCCACAGATCTGGTGCTCAAGGGTTGGATTGTCATGCTTTCTGAGATAGGCTTTTGCACCACTTTAACTGTGTTGGTGTTTGCACACCTCTGTGGCATATTGTACATTGGTTCCAGCCGCTGTAGGAAATTTGGTGGTGTAATGCGCCTTAAATGACTTGAGGCGCAGCAACCTAGAACTCTTTTGAGGAGCTTTAGTTTGCTGCTCCTACAGCCACAGAGTGAAGCACCGAGCTCCATGCAGCTCTGTGGTTCGGCATGAAGCCCTGCAGGCAGCCAGGCAGCAGCCCAGGAAAGCAGGCTAAACCCAAGAAAAGCAGCGAGCCTGATCTTCCACCCCCCAACCCTGCCCTGCCCCCTGGAGTGTGCCTGCCTGCCTCAGCTGCACAGGGACCCGGCACTTCCTCCTGTGGCTGCACTGCCCCCCGGGACTGCCAAGGCCAGGTCCCTGCAGGTGGGTCCTTGCTGCCACAGAGGGAAGCACCAGTCATGAAGCCCAGGGACCACTCCACCCGCTGGCAGCTCCCCTCCCTGCCAGAGAGGCAGGTAAGTGCAGGGTGTGTGGACAACACAGGGATTTAATCAGCCATAGATTGAAGCAGTGTTTTTTAAAACCCACCACTTCAATTTAGGGCCCCTGTTTCTTCTATACACACCTTTACATTCTAATTACTATATTTACTCAAATCTAAAACTATACAGGCTGGGTAAGAATCCAGAAAAATCAACAACCAAATTACCATGGCTGAGGCTCCTGGAACTCTCGCCCGACCTTGCCAGCCGGCTGGGGCCCCGGCCGGACCTCCAGGTTGACATTTGCATGAGGAGGGCTGCCCGGGCCCCTGCCGTCCTGGACCGGGCCAACCGCCCCTCGCCGGGGTCGCTGGGCTCGCACCCCAGAGACCTTCAAGGGCCCCTCAGCCATGGTAATTTGGATGTTCCCCCAGATCCTGGTGACCTCTGATAAACTTATAGGTGGCCATCAGATCACCCCTGAACCTGAGCTTTTCCAGGCTAAAGAACCCCATTGATCTCAGCCTCTCCTCATAAGGTCTGTTTTCCTGACCTCTGATCATGTGCATGGCTCTCCTCTGCACCCTCTCAAACTTCTCCACTTCCTTTTTGAATTGCAGAGTCCAAAACTGGATGCAGTACTCCAGCTGCGGCCTCACCAAGGCTGAGTACAGTGGGAGAATGACATCCTGGGATATGCTTGAGAAGCATCTATGGATGCAAGCCAGTGTTTTGCTCACTTTACTAGCCTCAGCATCACACTGAAGGCACATGTTCATCTTGTGGTCAACCATGACCCCCAAGTCCCTTTCATCTGTAGTGCTAACCAGCGTAGTACTACCAAGCCTATAAGCATGCTGCAGGTTTTTCCTCCCAACGTGGAGAAGCTTGCATTTTTCGGTGTTGAACACCATCAGGTTTCTTGTCTGTACAGATCTACCTGGATCACCCTCCTATCCTCAGGTGTGGATGCTTTACTCCAGAGTTTGGTGTCATTGCAAATTTGGCCAGTCTGCTTCTGACACCAATGTCCACATCATTGATGAAGATGTTAAACAGTATAGGCCCTAGGACAGAGCCTTGTGGGACCCCACTGGTGACTGCACACTGAGATGATTGGCACCCATCGACCACCACCCTCTGGGTCCTACCGCGGAGCCAGTTCCCCAGCCAGTGGATCATGGTGACATCAAGGCCGCATTTAGCCAGTTTAGCCAAGAGGTGATCATGGGATACCAGATCAAAGGCTTTTTAAAGTCGAGATATACAACACTGATCTCTTTCCCATGGTCCAGGTGATAAGTCACCTGGTCATAAAAGGAAATGAGATTGGTCAAGCAAGACCTACCCACAACAAACCCATGCCAGGTATCTCTCAAGATATTGCCTTCAGCTAGTCTGTTAAGGATGGCCTCCTTGATAATCTTTTCCAAGACCTTCCCTAGGACAGAGATCAGGCTAATGGGCCTGTAGTTTGCTGGATCTACTTTCCTCCCTTTCTTGAAGATAGGCATGACATTGGCCCTCTTCTAATCATTGGGCACTTTACCAGTGTGCCAAGAACTCTCTAAGATCCATGCCAGGGGTTGAGCTATGATGTTTGCCAGCTCCCTGAGTACCCTTGGGTGTAATCCATCAGGGCCGGCTGACTTGAAGGTATCCAGCCAGTCAAGGTGTTCCTTCATGAGGTCAGCTTCGATGGAGGGCAAGGAATCTCCCTCACCCAGGCCTCCCTGACCTATAGTGGGCAGGGCCATCCCATGGGGCTGATGGAAAAGTGATGCAAAGTACCCATTTATCAAGTTCACTTTTTACTGGGCATGAGTTGTCAATTGCCCCATCTGGTTTATCAGGGGTCCAGTGTTGCCCTTGCTTTTCCTCTGGCTCTTCACATATCTAAAAAAGGACTTTTTATTTTCCTTGATATTTATAGCTAGCTGGAGTTCCATAGCAGCCTTGGCTTTCCTCATTTGCTCCCTGCAAGTCCAGACTAAAGCAGAGTATTCCTTCTTGGTGGTGATTCCAGTCCTCCATCTTTTGTAGGTCTTCCTTTTAAGATGCAGGAGGTCCACCAGTTCCCTGGAGAGCCAAGGGGGCTTCTGTGCCCTTTTGCTGCCTTTCCTCTGAGATGGGATGGACTTTGCTTGCACATCCAGGATTGCTCCCTTGAGAAGCAACCACTCATCCTTAACTCCCCTTTCCTTTGGGTCGTGGCCTTTTAGGGCCTCACTGACAAGCCTCCTTAGCTTGTCAAAGTCAGCTTTCCTGAAGTCGAGAACTTCTGTATTATTGACTGACTTGCCAGCTTTACGGCAGATGGTGAAGGTGATCAGATTCTGATCGCTGTCACCCTGCTTCCCTTTGATTGTTAGGTTGCCAATTAGGTTATCCCCAGTTGTGCAGAGCAGCGCTTTACCTCTTGTTGACCTGTAGACTTCCTGCATCAGATAGAGGTCATCTACACATGAGAGAAAGCTTTGCTACCGCTCGGATTTGGCTGAGTGCTCCTCCCATGAGATGTTCAGGTAGTTAAAGTCTCCCATGACAACCATACACCAGGATTGTGCGGACTCAGACAATTCCCTGGTGAACTCCTGGTCAAGATCTTGACTCTGGGTAGGGGGTCTGTAGTAGACCCCCACCATAGTATTCCCTGTGCCGTGTTCCCCACGGGTGATTCAGATCACATAACCACCTAGCAAGGATGCACCTGAAGTGCACAGCTAATGAATAGGAATGCCAGGTTCCAGGATCTGCCTGAACTCTCCCTCCTCCATGGGGCTTAGATATCAGATTTAGGACTGAGAGGGAGGGGGTTCCCTTATGTTTGGATCTGGATTGTACCTACCTGAATCAGAATGCACTGACAGCAACACTGGTTTTAGTAGAAAGAACAGCAGCCCGATTCACTTCTAATGCAGCAATGATGTGATGTTTTTCTTTTCTTTTTGTTTGCTAAGTTACTGGCAAAAAAACTTTCTCAGGTCAACCTCACAGGGGGATTCAAGCCCATATGTCCCAAATCCTGAGAGAGTACTTTTACCACCAGGGTATCCTGTCCTCTGCCATCAACTCTTCAGCTGCAGTTGAAGAACCAGCTGCAATTGTGAGTCTTCTAGGGTCAGAAAGAGAACAAGTAAAAGTGTGTGCAATCATTTACTGCACCCAGTCTATGTCTTTGTGGCTTACTTAAAGGCACCTAAACGTAGACCCAGAGCAGTATGTACAGCTGTTTGCCACTGCTAAGACTCATGTGAGAAATGGGGTTGAAGTAATTCAGAGTAGGAGGAGGGGAAGACAGGATTGGGGTCATGAAAGCTAGTGAGTCATGGGGGGGGGAGAATTGATGGGTCCAGAAGGGGCAGGCAGAATTGAGGGGGGTCAGTTGGTCTTCAGGGGGAATTAGTGAGTTGGTGGGTGGTGGGGATGGGGAGGCCTAAAAATAGCCCTGTCAGATTTGGTGGGTGGGGGAATAACATAACCCTGGAGCTAGGATTATTGGTTGGGTTTTCCCAGGCCTGGGGCTGTGCTATGAATGCATGCAGGCATTCCAGAGGTCAGGTTATATCTTTCCTAGATCAGGTTAACCCTTTCTCAATCTAAAGAGTCCAGAGGAGAGCCACGCACATGATCAGAGGTCAGGAAAACAGATCTTACAATGACAGGCTGAGAGCCACGGGACTCTTTAGCCTGGAAAAGCGCAGGCTCAGGGGTGATCTGATGGCCACCTATAAGTTTATCAAGGGTGACCACCAGGATCTGGGGGAACGTTTGTTCACCAGAGCGCCCCAAGGGATGATGAGGTTGAACGGTCACAAACTCCTGCAAGACCGTTTCAGGCTGGACATAAGGAAGAATTTCTTTACTGTCCGAGCCCCCAAGGTCTGGAACAGTCTGCCAGCGGAGGTGGTTCAAGCGCCTACATTGAACACCTTCAAGAGGAAATTGGATGCTTATCTTGCTGGGATCCTATGACCCCAGCTGACTTCCTGCCCTTTGGGCAGGGGGCTGGACTCGATGATCTTCCGAGGTCCCTTCCAGCCCTAATGTCTATGAAATCTATGAAATTAGTGCACCTTTTGAGGTGAAGTAACTTAAATCAGGCATGCTAATTGTTGGGTGATGCAAACTGTCTGAATGCCTGCACAGTTGGGCATTTAGATCACCCTTCTTAGGGTGATCTAAATGCATTGCCTGCACATTGATAGAACATTACTTTCTGTCCCTTAAGGTGAGAGGTCTCTTCTCTGCTGCCAGAGCTATTTATGCATTTTACAGAAGGCAGTTGTTTCTTGAGAACCTAAATTAGGTTCCTGTGTAACTTTATCAATTGTTCAACCTCCCTTTGCCTCCATTTTTCTTGGGGCATAGATAGAATAGATTTAGAGATTGGTGTGGCATGCTCAGATGCTACTGTTTTAAGGATCTTATAAATACACAAAAGAGAAGATAGCCTTGAAACTGATTGAAGCAAATACTGAAGAACAGTCTTATGCGTTTAGCTTTATTCAATAAAATCAGTTGCAGATATGAGATGCCCCAACAATTAATGGCTCTAACAATTGATTGCAGATACAGCACTAGAGCTGGGTTGAGAGCTCTTGTAAGATTTGGCTCAATAAGGTTTTAAGATTCATGAATACAATCATGTACATTACAAAGCTGTTTTAATTTGCCATTAAAAACACAGCTATTGCAGGGCTTCATTGCAGATAGCCTTTGGTTAATAATTGATAAGAGATGAAAGTAATTCTGGGGGTGGGGAAAAATAACCCTTGCTAGGAAAAAAAAAGAAAAAGTTGCAGTTTGATTTGTTTGCATTAGACTTGTTACTATCTAAATACCTCTTCTGAGTGCCTCATTTTTATGCAGCCATGCTAGTGAGTATTTTCAGTTCAAATATAAGCAAGAATTATGAAAAAAGGAACATTCCATTTCTCTTCTTACTCATTTCTTTTGTGTGTGTTTTTCTTTTTCCATTTTCTGTCTGATGAAAATGTTTGCTTTTCAGATGAAACTGCATTCTATGCTATTCTTAGATTCTAGGCTACAAATAAGGTCGACCATTCTTGCAGGATAGGGATGGAAGGGGTATGTAAGAAATACTAAGGGCAAATTGCATCAAAGTATTTTGTCAAGAAGAATATGGGGATAATCTAGAGGTGCAAAATACCCTGGCAGATTATCTTGTCAGGGAAACAATGACTTAAAAAAACACCAAAAAAAAAGCGGGCCCTAGCTTAAGCAACAGCAGATTGATAACAAAGAAACAGAACCATCTCCTTCAGATTTCCTTCTTTAGATCTAAGCAATGTTTGAACATAAACAAGTAATATTAAAACAAATAAGATTGTGTATATTGAAAAGATTGACATACCTTCAGAACACTGGGGGGGTTTGCCCCTGCTATGAATAGAGACATTTTAGATCCCACATGAACTGAAACCAGTAAGAAAACACCCCTTTTCCCACATGCGCTTCTCACAGCATACCTTATAGAGCCAAACACATACACACACACCTCCCCCCCGCATAGGGCATTCTACATAAGATGGTATGTTGCCATAGCAATAAGCTACAGTGATGTAGCTCATCACTATGGCAAAGTAGCATTGGCAGGCACAGACAATGATACTGACATTACATTACCATAGCAATGAGCTACATCCCCATTGCTAGTCGCTACAGTGCCATAGCATCTAAAAATAACTGTGCACCGCCAGGACTGCACAATGTCCTCAGGTACTATGCAGTCATTTAGTACTTGCTAAATGACTAGTTAAAGCAAGTACTAAATGACTGCGCTGTACTAAATACATGTTCAGGGATATGTGTAGACATGCCCACACTGAAGCAGAGTGGTCTTGTCTATGTATTTCTCAAAGGGTATTGATAGAAAAGTAGAACTTTTGTAACCTTTTGATGGAATTCATCTTTCCTTGGATGTTCAGTCCTTCACCTTATATACTTTTATAACATACTCTTTTAGATCTTTGCTCCTCTGCGTGAACAGAAACCACTGCTAAATGGCTAATGAGTCCAGTAAAAGGGGTATATATCAGTTTGCTGACTCACCAGGTAAAGGAGGAAAATTCCAAGTTTTAGTTACAGGTCACTTTATATTTCTTCTTTATAGTTTCTTTTATTTCTAAGAAACAGATCTCAGAATCAGAGCAAAGCAGCTCAAAGGGTGAGACCCAGCTAGCCTAGCTTTAGCCATCTAGGAAGGACATATCTGTAATGACAGCCTCCTTTGCATCAAACTCTGTTTTGCTTATATAGCTGTGCCATGCAATAGGAAGGAATATGGTAACTAGTCACATGCCACCAGGTCCAGGACTCAAATTATAATTCATATTTAAAGTTTCCATTAGAATATTTTCTAAAGGTACATGCAGTTGTTTGCCACACAGTCTACAATTACATGGCTCCCATTGTAGATTGGGAGAAGTGTGTACAGGCATTTCCCAGTGCTGGGAACCTAGTGTAAATACATTTGGGCTAGGGGAAGGGGTGGTCAGGATTGGGGGGCCTACTAGGTTCAGTGGGGGGTTAATAAGATTGGGGTGGCCTGGCAGGTCTGTGGAAGGCATTGGTGCATCTGCAGGCAGGGTTGTCTGTCCAGGGGTGGGGAAGTTGGGGGTTGGTGTGCTAAAATAGCCTGGTAAGGATCATGGGGATAGGAAGAGAACAGCTCTGAGGCTGGGGTAGTTGGTGGGCTTTCCCAAACCCAAGACTGAACTTCAAATGTGTGCAGATATTGGATAGATCAGGCTAATCAATTCCTGATCAGAATTAATTTACCTACTCAGGAGAACAAATTTAGATCATGCCTGCCAGCTTTATCCTGTTTTAAAACCATCAAACATCTGCACAAGTGGTATTTAGATTGACCTAACCCTAGTTAGGTAGACCTAACTGTAACATCTGCACATATCCTCAATGTGGTAGTCAAACTTTGGCTACAGTTGTTCTAGGTGCTGTATTAACATAGGAAAACTATCCAAACCAAAAAGTTTATAACTCATTTCAATTACATTCCAGCTCTAACATTTAGCTACCTTTCCCAACTATTTACCAGCTCCAAATACAGCCAGATCAATCACTTCACATTAATATTAAAAATAGAAAAAGATAGATGAATACATTTGCATTTTTTTAGTTTCCTAACAGACTATCTTTTTTCTAAAATGCTCTGTCCAAGAAGGGAAACACTTACTGACTCGTAAGAATGAATCACTTTAACTCAGAAATGTAACTAAGTTTTTCAGAAAAGTCTGCCATAATCTACTTTTAACAAGATAGGTGAGACACTTTCATTTAGAATACTGTCATTGCTCTAAATTATTGTAAAAATTCTTAAACCAGTTCTTTGAATAGTATTCCACTACATTCACTCTTTGGAAAAATGGGAACATTTACTTAATTGAAATATTTGTTATTGTTTTTCTTTTTGTTTGCAAAAAATGAAAAGAATCATGAGAAAAATGGACATTCATTAGAATTCATGGTTTAGCAATAAATATAAGTGATCTCCAATCCTGATCCTGATGAGTAGTCATGATCTATCATGTGGAATCTACACATCAGTTTCACACTAAAGGATTTTGTCCTTTCATTGTTTCAGCTGTAAATACCATATGACTTCAATTTAAATGGAAAGTCTTACTTCCTCAAAACCATGCAGAGTTTCATTGAAATGCCATAAACCAATCCCTAACAGATGTTTAAAGTCACTGCACATGGGCTGTATATTGTGTTTTCAGTTCTCTTGCTAGTTAATGGATTTGCATCTAATTAAAAATGAACTACCAGCCCCCAGCTGGAGAAGCCACATAGTATTTCAATTTTCAACATACCCTTTTGAAATATTGTAATAAAAAGCTCATGTACTTAAAATCATATCTTTCTTAAGAAAAAAACAACAAGGACATTTTCACAATTGTGGCTTGGTTGTTTTTCCCTGAAATGCTATAATTTATTATCATTAGCTTTATTACTTCATTAAAACAGAAGATGCCAGTCTGCTGGCACATAAGCATCACAGGACGAATTTTCAGACCTCAAAACTTACAAACTTAAGTTATTACCGCTAACTAAATAAGTAGGTATAAATAGGTATTTAGGGACCAGTTTTCTGAAAAAAACCCCATAGGACTTAGGTACTTGAGGTCAGATTCAGAAAGGGATGTTTGTTCACTAGTCTTGTTTTAGTCAGAATTCATGGTCCCTCTTTAAAATGTCATTTAAATGCTTATGCAGATGTGAAGGCCTATGAGTATTAATGCAGCACTTAGATGCTAGAATACATAGGTAGTACACCTGCTAGAAGCAACAGCCATTTTGTTTGGGATGTGTGTATATAAGCTAAATTTAAGGCAAGTTAGCCTCACATAAGGAGGTATAGGGGTGAGAAACCTGCCTGGCACAGTTTCCTAGGCGTACTGAGAGTATCCTTATATGGCCATGCCACATCAAAATGTGTAGTCTGTTTAAAAGATTAATGGTGTGCTTTCTGATAGCCTATTTGGGCAACAATTCTGCAAAAGGAAAAGGCTGAAAGTCAGATTGGTTTGGTGACCTTTCTCTGCTTTCCCTTCCCCACCCCATTCTAGACATGACTCTCTGACTGTATTTGTAAGGATAACCATTATATCTAAGATAGTGCATGTGTCCTTGTGTTTTCAACATCACATCTGTTTCAAACAGTCTAAGACTGTAGCAATTATTTCAGTAATTAATAGTGTGTGGGAAGCATCTGAAGCTCACATTTTCAAGGTTAAAACTAAAAGGCACTAAACTTTTTATATGCATTTGAAGCTGCTTTTAAATAGAAAAAGGCACAGGAATTCAGTACTCTTCCTAAGTAATGAATAGCTGTTTCTTACACCAAGAGGTGGTTTGCAACCACTGAGGAATATTCATTGTAAGAGATCATTCCCATATGGCCAACTTTTCTCCAGTGAAAAGAGGAATCCATGAAAAGAAATGTAAGCAAAAAATGAAAAAGGCATAAGATTTTTTTTTTAAATAACACTGGATGATACAATAGCAAAATTGAAGCTTACAAAACAAAGAGTACTACTCATGCATTTTGCATTGAGTCTTTAGATAAAATGTATAAACACTATTGAGAGGAAGACCAGAATCAACCATAGCCCATTCCCAGGGGAATGCACTTATCGCTGAGCTACACAACCTAATGAAGTACTTATATCTATGTATTTCTTGGTACGAACTGGTACAGCTTCAGCAGCAATGCTACAAAAAGGCACAAGTTCAAGAGAAGGGGTTGTCAGTGGCCTTTTTCTTGCTTAACTTATAGTTCAGACACTTTTGTAAGAAATGCCATTTTGTGAATCTCAGTCTTCCATAGGGACCTATACCTGGAAGCAAGGTGTGATTTCAAGCACACCATTCTTAACAGTGCTTCTTATTATCTGGTTTACATATCTACATCTCAGCATTGTGAATCCCATCTTCACATGCTGCAGTTACTCAAACATAAGATTAGAGTTTTTTCCCCCAAACACCATAGAGGAAAAAATGTTTCTCATCTTGCAGTTGCATATAAGAAAACCTCATTAAATACATTGTCTATTATTAAACTACTGCCAAAAGCAGCATGTGCTCAGTAATGGAAACCAACTGTAAAGTTGATTAAATGCAGCCAGCACTCAGCACGACTATGAAGCACATGGCCCACATTAGGTAATCATACTAGTGGGACCCTACCCCCAAGAATAAATTAATAACACCCATCTGAATATGATAAAGTGTGCTTAGTCCTCCTCAGTGCTGACTCTTTTTCAAATCATGGTGAGCCACCACATTGAATACATTTTTATTTCCTCTTCACTCCCACAGTTGAACTGTACCTTTCTTTCCCATTCCCAATGATTCCAATTTCCTCACCAATTTAAATGTATGGCAAGCATCACCATATGGGGCCCCAAACATTTCACCCAGAAACCCTCTCCCACCCTGTCTCTCAGCCTGGTGCATATGATTAGTTTGGCCCCACCCTCCATGAGGTAGAGCTGGACAAAACTGCCCTGTGTCTCAAATGCATATATATTTTTGGAGGATCCCTAGACTCATGACAAGAACACCTGATTTGACTCATGAGTGTGGGGCTAATTAAAACATAGATCCTTTGTGGGGAGTATCTGGAGAATGCACACACCCTGACCAGTGGTGTGCTGTGAGGTCAGTGTGGCTGTTTGCTCTGCTATTGCCCATCCCATTGAGCTATATGAAAAAATAATTTCATAGATTTCATAGACATTAGGGCTGGAAGGGACCTCGGGAGATCATCAAGTCCAGCCCCCTGCCCAAAGGGCAGGAAGTCAGCTGGGGTCATAGGATCCCAGCAAGATAAGCATCCAATTTCCTCTTGAAGGTGTTCAATGTAGGCGCTTGAACCACCTCCGCTGGCAGACTGTTCCAGACCTTGGGGGCTCGGACAGTAAAGAAATTCTTCCTTATGTCCAGCCTGAAACGGTCTTGCAGGAGTTTGTGACCGTTCGACCTCATCATCCCTTGGGGCGCTCTGGTGAACAGATGTTCCCCCAGATCCTGGTGGTCACCCCTGATAAACTTATAGGTGGCCATCAGATCACCCCTGAACCTGCGCTTTTCCAGGCTAAAGAGTCCCGTGGCTCTCAGCCTGTCATTGTAAGATCTGTTTTCCTGACGTCTGATCATGCGCGTGGCTCTCCTCTGGACTCTCTCAAGCTTCTCCACATCCTTTTTGAATTGTGGAGCCCAAAACTGGACGCAGTACTCCAGCTGCGGCCTCACCAAGGCCGAGTACAAGGGGAGAATGACGTCCCAGGATTTGCTCGAGAAGCATCTATGGATGCACGCCAGCATTTTGGTCGCTTTACTAGCTGCAGCATCGCATTGCAGGCTCATGTTCATCTTGTGGTCAATGATGACCCCCAAGTCTTTTTCTTCTGTAGTGCTAACCAATGTAGCACTGCCGAGCCTATAAGGGTGCTGCAGGTTTTTCCTCCCAAGGTGGAGAACCTGCATTTTTTGGTGTTAAACACCATCAGGTTCTCGTCTGCCCATTTGCTGAGCTTGTCCAGGTCAGCCTGGATCACCCGCCTATCTTCTGGCGTGGATGCTTTGCCCCAAAGTTTGGTGTCATCGGCGAACTTGGCCAGTCCACTCCTAACTCCAATGTCCACATCATTAATGAAGATGTTGAACAGTATGGGTCCCAGGACAGAGCCTTGAGGGACCCCACTGGTTACAGGGCACCATGATGATTGACTGCCAACAATCACAACCCTCTGGGCCCGACCACGAAGCCAATTTCCCAGCCAGCGGATCGTGGTGGAGCCAAGGCCACAACTGGGCAGTCTGGCCAAGAGGTGATCATGGGATACCAGATCAAAAGCTTTTTTGAAGTCAAGATATATGACATCAATCTCTTCTCCCTTGTCCAGGTGATAGGTCACCTGGTCATAGAAGGAAATGAGATTGGTCAAACAAGACCTACCCGCAACAAACCCGTGCTGGCTGTCCCTTAGAGTGTTGTCCTTGATGCCTGAAGCTAGTTGGAGTTCAGTTGCAGCCTTGGCTTTCCTGGTGCTGTAATATTGTACCTGCCTTGTTTGTTTGTCTCTTCTTGTATGGCTATTACTACCAGTGTCATTATAGGTTTCATATACCTGGCAATAAAATAACTTTATGGTCAAGCTAGATGCCATACTCTCTCTCTCCAAACCTCGGTTACTCTTTCTTGTCCTCGACCTCCCCATTTGCTCTGCAGCAACACTTATTTTACCTAAACCAAAGATCCCTGTAAAATCCCCAAATCCTGTGACGTCTGCTCATCAAGGGAGTTACTACCAGGACAAATGGGACAAGAGATTGGGAAGTGCTGAGTCGGGGGCATATGGGAGTGTCAGCCTGTTAATGCTGATTGACCCAGCCTGGCTCAGACATACCCTGTTCCTGTGCCAAGTTTAGGGAACATGAGAGTGTCAGCCTGGAAATGCTAAGTAACCTGCCTGCTCAGATTTGCTCTGTTAAGTGATGTGTGTGTGCATTGTATCTGACTGCATTGTATTCTTGCCTTGCTGCACTAAGCTCTGTGCTGAGTCCAGGTCATATGAGGGTGTCAGCCTGGAAATGCTGAGTAACCCTGCCTGCTCAGATGTACCCTGTTAGCGTGCGTGCGTGTGTGTGTGTGCGTGCGTGTACAATGGATTCGATGCCTGGAGGAATGCAGTCCCACTGAAACTCAGCCCTGCAAGTTAGCTCCATTGTGGGTGAGGACTTGCAGAAGGTAGAGATAGAGCTCCTTATAGAAACACAAGTGACATAAGCGGTACATTGATAGAATTACAGAGACCCCAGAAATATAACTCTAATAAATGAGTGCACCCCAAAGGGATGGGCAAATCTGGTAACAATACCTGGAAAATTATAACAAATGTACAAATCTTGCATATATAATATCAAATTATTGGGCTATCATCTTACAGTTGGAAGCACATATTTGAGTAAATAGGGTACTTCACTTTCTCCATGTGAACTTAAGTATTTAAATTTGTGAATTTTCCTTCTGAAGCTGGACGTGTACAAAGTTAGACATAATGATGCCTAAGTCCTATAATAGCTTTGACCTACATGACTAAATAATGATGTGTATTTAAAATCTTCAACTTTAGCTGCCTAGAGTTAGGAACTTTCAATAAATTCCTATCTATATCCCTAGTCACAAAAAATAAAGTGGCTTGATTTTCAGAATTACCGAATGTCTACCAATGACCTTAAAAGTCAATAGCACTTGGTGGTACTCAGAAATTCTGGAAATCAGGATATTTTTATTTATGTGTTTAATTATGGATTGGCAATCTTGTGTTTTGGCACCTATATTTGAAAATAGGACAATAGACATATAAATACTGAAATAGGTGCATATGTATATACTTATTGAAATGAGATGTCTTACTTTCATGCAAAAGGCAAATAAAGTTTTACCTACAGTACCATTTTTTAAACATCATGGAGTTACTTATTTCCAGGTAACATGAAATAAGTCATTCCATTCTACAGTTTGTATACAATATAATACTGAATCTTGTTTGACAGATTCTTTAAATTCAGCTGAAGTACAGTTCTTAAAACAATTTATGAGATTAAATTATTTTTTCTCTAACTATACTCCCTACAACTACTGAGCATGTTTGATTTTTAGGTGGAACATGGGAAAATCAATATTGATTTGTTCAGATGTTTTTCCTTCCTTTAACTGCTTTGAGATGCGGTCAGCATACCATTTAGTAACATAATTTTGAATTCACCTTTGAACAATTCTTTGCTAGATTTAGTGATGGCAGGAGTATGCTAGCAGATGCAAGATGAAATTTGGTACTTGAAACCTTCCTGTACCCAAAACACAAACTGGCAAAATAGGTAGTGAGAGAAGATATCAAAGGCATTTTTGCCTTAGCATATGATTTACAGATAAAATAAAACTGGTGATCCCTATACGAAATTCATGCTTCCATAGCTCTCTGGCATTTATTTTCATCTTAGATAACTTCAGCTTGTTTAAAACAAGAGTCTTCATGACCCAGAGAATATAAGGCAAAAAAAGTAATTATTGCGTCAGTAGACTGACTTACAGATGGGATGCATAAATCTTACCCTATATTAACTTCTTCTTTTTTTGATTGGAAGCTATACTTCAGGATTTGTTTTCTTTCCTGCAGTTCTAAAGATCAGTCTGACCAGGAGATTTCTAGTCTATAGTTTCCATAATATGCAGATTGCTTTCTTTCTTTTTACCAGTTTTTTTGGGTTTTTTGTTTTTTGGGGGGGGGGGTTTGTACTCAAGTTGCAGCCTTTTAGGTTCAGCAGGAGAATTTTGGCAAGTAAGGTCTTCTGTTTAAAAATATATTTTTTCCTAGTCAACTAGATGCTTGAGTTTTTTGAGAGCAAGATACAGCAAGAGGATATTGAATGGAGATTTCAACACCCATAGGCTCATAATGGTGAATTCAATATGATCTGTATCCCATATACCAGGAGCATGTGCATTGTTGCTGCAGGGAAGTGCAAGGAAGTTTAAGTGCAGCTGTCAGGTTCCCAAATTCTCTTTGTCACATAGGGTGGACTACAGTGCAGTAGTCTTTGGTTATTAAAAACCTTTCCCAGAGACTAGACATGATATTGCCAGTTATTAAGATGCCAACCAATATAGCCTGCTGGCTTAACCTGATGTTAAATAAGATAACATCATAATAGGGCATGGAAAACTTGCATAACTCCCCAGCTAGGCATATATATTTGATTCAAATCCACCACTAGTTCCCACCTCTTTTACTGCTGCCAAATGAGAAAAATCTCCTTGTAAAATGTATTTATTGTAGTAGAAGGAATGAATTGTACAGGAACTATAGATCAAAACCATGATATTAATGTATATATCCCTTTGTCTACCCACTTTTATATTTCTCCTGGAAAGGTTACACTATTAGCATGTGTCTGCACCAGTATCTAGAGGCAACCAATGCCAAGGGCCAGTGCTGTAGCAAGTGGGAGAAGGGGAGAATGAGCGGGGCGACTGCCTCAGTCACTGAAACAAAGAGGCACCAACAAGTGCTGTACAGCCAAGGTAGGGCACAGGACAGAGCCATAAGCATCTCACTGGAGGGGAAGCAGGGGGATGGGAGGGTGTGTCCCATTGCTGCATGCACTCCTTGGTAAGCATGGGGAGGCATCTGTGTGCAGGGTGAGGGTGAGCTGCTGCTGCAAGATTTGCCATGGGTGCCAAACTTCTTTGCTATGGCACTGCCAAGGGACAATTAGCCAAAAGACACATGAGCTTTATCTTCCTATGTTACTTTCTTGGAAGCAGCCTTATCTCCTTCTGGGTTTGTCTTGAATTACAGGAAGTAGAAACAAGAAGTGAGGTGCAGACACTGGGAAGCCAGGAACAGGAAATGGTGGGATTATTGTTGACAGAGTTTCTATCAAGTGGTGGTGGGGTGACTTCATAATAACAAGTTCAGAAGAATTTACTGTTTGATCGCTATTATGAAAATCACTCCACTTGTGATTATAATTTAAATTAAGAGAAAAAATGTATGTCAAATAATATTATATTCCAGCGATAGTGTCTTATTCTTGTAATGAATTGAAAAAAGCAAGTTTTAACAGCTAAATACTAGGGCTGTGCGAAATTTTGAGGAAGGTTTAATTTCAACACTGTTTCAACTCATTTCAAGGTGAAATGAAAATGAAACTGAAACAAAGGGCTTTGAAACAGTCTTAAAACAAAACAAAGCTACTCAAAACATTTGACCATAGTGCTGGGGTTGGGAAGTTGGTCCAGCTGGGCTGACATCCCATCTGTGGTGCTAGATCGGGATGGGGATGAGGACTCAGCCCACCTGGGCTGACTTCCCATCCCTAGCACTAGATGTGGTTGGGGAAAGGAAGTCAGCCCAGCTGGGCTGGGCTAATTTCCCATCCCTGGCCCAATATAGCACTGGGAATGGGAAGTAAGCTCAGCTGGGGTGACTCCCTGCCCCTGGCCTGATCTAGCGAAATGTTGAAACAGCCTCACTGTTTTAATGAAGCAAAATGGAACAGCTGTTTAGAATCAAAATGGAATTCAAAACAGAATGCGGTTCCATCAAAACCTCAAAACTCAAGGCAAAATGGAACAGTGCTGTTTTGCACAGCCCTACTAAATACAATGAAATTATGGTTTTGTTTTCTGGCTGTGTTTAAGCCAGGTAATATGTACTGCCTTGATATTTTAATTCTTACATTTGTTATGAAACCAGGATATAACCTGTACATTGGAGACTGTTCTTAAATGCATTTAGAAAACAGCCGGAGCTGTTTAAGTTCTTATCCCAAGGGAAGCAAGACACCTCTTTGAATTTCAAAATCCTGACAGTATTAGTGATGTTTAGATAGTTTCAAAGGATCTGACACTCTAAACCAATTCAATTATTCTACTTCTTTTGGGTTATGCATTAAGAATTGCAGTGTAAGTATTATTGGAAGAAAAGCTCTTAGAATTTAATAAGATTTAATTCAGTGATTCATATCCACTGCTGTTTTGTGCTGATGATGAACACAAGAACTTATCTTGGCTGAACTGCATGTCCTGAAAGGAAATTATTTGATCCTACAGCACTTTTCAGTGCAAAAGAAAAGAAAAGAAAGTAAATTTTAGCAGAATTAGCTAGAATTTTTTTAAAACAATGCTGATATTTTCAAGTTTATATCCTTTAAGGAGTTCAATATTTAATTACTACTTTTGTCCACATAATGCATGTGAATACAATAACTAAACTAAGATGCTGAAACTGTAATTTCTGTTTTTGGATACCAAACAGACCGATAGTAGATTGAAAATTATTTTAGATATTTGATCAATGCAGACTCACAGATCTAGATCTTTCCCACAGAAAAAACTCAGCAGACAAGTTTTGAATTTAAAATAAATACATATTTAGATGAGCTTGCATAAAAGATAAAAACTAAAAGTCTCTTCATATCAGATATGCATAACTTGCCAAAAAACAGAAAAAAATAAATAAATAGAAACAACAAAGAAATATAGAATAAAGAAATATCTATGCAGGTTCTTTATAAAGTTGGAACCGGTTCGTCAATAAGGGAGAAGTATAAACAATAATACTGTCCCTGAATCCAGAGACTAGAATACTAAAACAGTGAAAGAAATGGAATAAAAAAAATCCAAACCTTTAAAAAAGCTCTCTGGAGGATTTGAAAGTTGCAAAAGTGTTTGCGTGCTATTTGTTACTCTCTTTACTACTCCATGTGCTATAATGTCATACTCCATGCTGGTAATTCGTTGAATTTGTTCTGTGCCTTTTGTTCAGTGCTGTAAGAACTTTGGTTACTATTCTGTTGCACTAGAATTAGTTCTATCTTTTTTAAATATTTCGGGTTAAATTCTGTACTTGACTTCAACTAGACTTCAATGCAGAATTCCAAAACAAGAATATGTGCAATAGTTTGGAAAGGATAGATTGTCTGATTAGCTTTCTGTGATATTTTTATATTAAAAAATGCACAACAATAAGGAAAATTGGCCAGATATTCAGATATGTAATTGGTATAACATCATTGACTTCAAAGGAACTAAGCTAGTTTATAGGACAATGGATTGGAGAGGACCTGAGTCACCAAGTCCAGACCTTGGCAACTAAATCAAATAATCTCATTCATAAATGTATCTAGCTCCTCTGAAAACATTTTTGGCTATTTGGCTCATAACATTTTTGGTTCATCATTCCTATTGGGAAGTTGTTTCAGAATCTCACTACTCTTGTGTTTAGAAACTTTCTTGTAATTTCCAGCATAAATGTGTTCATGACCAGGTTGTATCTGTGGGTTCTTTTTTCAGCATTAATTGTTAGCTGAAAAATGTTTTTCTCCGTCCTTGTTGTATACTTCTCTCACATATCTATGGAGAGCAATCATATCCCTGTTCAGCTTTCATTCTGTTAAGAAAAATAAGCCAAGCTCCTAGAATCTTCTCTGCTGAGGGTCTGACTAATCGATGTCATTTTGTATCCAGAACATGAATGGCAGATTCTCAGCTTGTCATGGCTCTATTGAAGTCAATGGAGTTATAACAAATTATACCAGGTAAGAATCTGGTCCTGGACTTTTTTCCCTTCCTATCTCCATTGTAAATGTCTGTGGGAGAAATTCATTAATACAATTGTATCTATCATTTGTTGTGAATCTTTTTAAATTTTCACTTTCTTGGGTTATACATTGGGTTTGTTTATTCTGCTACCATCTAGGGAAGAATTTAATATCTATAATATTTAGAGTTTGTAAAAGATTTACAGATGCATCTTCTCATATATTATTAAAGATTAACATAAGATTTTAATAGCTATTCAAACGCTTTAGAGACATACAATTATCATTTGTAATTCCATCTAGCTAGGGAAAAGATGATGTCTTCTTTGACAAACACTAAGGCCTTGGTTTTGATCTCAATTAAGTTAAGTTTATCAGGAGTAACTCTATTTAAAATTTGCAAATAAGATCAGATGTTGTCTTTCAGGGTCCCTAGAAAGACACACATTATAGTGCATAAGGGTTTGGCAAGACTTTGCCTACACATCTGGAGAAATCATTTTTAAAACATAATTAAGATATCTTTAGCTTTATTCATTTATTTAATATGCCACACTCTTGAAAAAAGGCTTAGGGCATCTTTCAATAAAAAACAGGATCAATTATAAATACAGATAAAATATTAACATAAAATAGTAAGTAATAAAACAACTTTCTAAGAATAACCCAAACAACAACCAAAATATAATGCCCGATTGCTAAAAGTCTGGCTAAATAAAAAGATTTTGCAGTGCTTTTGGAAAATATCCAAGCTCAGGCTCTGACAGGTCATTAGGGGAAATTCTACTAGTTCCAAAGGAGAAGAGCAGCTACTGAGAAAGATCGCCCACGTATTTTCACCAAATGAACTGGCCGAAAGTAAAAATTCATTTTATAAAAGATTTCAAAGTTCTTAGTTCTGCACTGAAATCAGAATAGAACCTTTAGAAATTATTTTAAGGTGGAAATAAAAAATAGCATAAGATAGAGAGATTGACCAATCGGAACCACTCCAAAAAAACCAATAAACCCCAGTTAAGGCATGTAACTAGAATATGTATGAGCCAAATGAAAGGTCTTACTTAGCCTGTTTCAAAGCAGGGATTTCAACATGAGTTTTACACACACACACACACACTTTACTGGATGAATCCCATAATGTTAAAACTCTTGGGTATTCTATGCTGAACCTGTATGTAGGCCTCTCCCTCCAACCCTCCCTCTATCTAAAATCCTTCTTGAAATTCAAAACCTTCCCCTGAATGTTTAGACAGAACCAGTATATTGCCACTAAACATTTTGAATTCTTTTAAATTTTTTATGTTAAATTACATTTTTTGGGGGGAGGGGTAAATGCTATATTTAATCTTCAGTTCTATTTCATTATTTTAGTAATAAAGCATGGCTGAGTTAATTTTCTAAGTGAATGGATAATTGTAAATAATACCTTTGCAAGGCTAGCCTAAAACGATGCAATATTTTGATAGATATGTGAGGATCCTTTATAATTTCAACTGTCTGGAATTTGCTGTCACAAGTCACCACCACATGGGAAACTGTATTTTGTCCTTTAAAAAATCCAGGCCTTTAAAAAAATTATTATTTATTTATTTATTTATTATAAATGCAAAATGTGAAATGTGGAGGGGGGAAATTTGTTTTTAAAAGTGATGGTCAAAATATATATTCCTATCACATTAAAGTTCATAGATTTCAGAGACATTAGGGGCTGGAAGGGACCTTGTGAAGTCATTGAGTCCAGCCCCCCTGCCATAGGCAAGAAGTCTGATGTGGTCAAATGATCCCAGCAAGATAAAAATCCAGATGACTTTTGAATGACTCCAGAGTAGGTGCTTGCACCACCTTTGAGGGGAGTCTGTTCCAGACCCTGGACACACAGACTGTAAAGAAGTTTTTTCTTATGTCCAATCTAAATTGGCCTTTCTGGAGTTTGTGGCCATTAGACCCTGTTATCCTTTGGGGAGCCCTGTGCTCCCAGATCCTGATGCACACCCCCTTATATACTTGTAGGCTGCCACCAAGTCCCCCCTGAGCCTTCTCTTCTCCAGGCTGAAGAGTCCCAAGTCCCTCAGCCTCTCCTCATAAGGCTTTCCCTCTTGGTCTTTGATCAAATGGGTGGCTTTCTTTTGGACTTGCTTAAGCTTATCCACATCCTTCCTGGAGTGGAGGGCCCAGAACTGGATGCAGTACTCCAGCTGCAGCCTCACTAAGGCTGAGTAAAGCAGGAGGATGACATCCCTGGTTTTGCTTGAGCTGTATTGGTGGATTCATGTTAGAGTTTGATTTGCTCTGCCAGCCACAGCATCACATTGGTGGCTCATGTTCATCTTGTAGTCAAGTCTCTTTTGGTTCTGGTGCTAGAAAGCCAAGCCTATAAGTATGCTGCTGATTCTTCCTCCTAAGGTGGAGCACCCTGTACTTCTCTACATTGAAGGCCGTCAGGTTTTGGTCCACCCACCTTGTGAGCATGTCCAGGTAGGCCTGTATCCCCAGCCTGTCTTCCAGTGTGACTGCCTTCCCCCATAGTTTAGTTTCATCTGCAGACTTTGCCAATCTGCATCTGACACCTGAGTCCAGATCATTAATGAAGATGTTGAAGAGTACTTGCTTGAGTACTGAGTCCTGTGGGACACCACTGGTCACCTTGTGCCATGTTGATTCACTCCTATCAACTAGTACTATTTAGGTCTGACCCTGGAGCCAGTTTCCCAGCCATCAGACCATGAGATGGTTGAGGATGCAACTCCACAGCTTAACCATGAGGACAACATGGGAGACTAAGTCAAAGACTTTCTTGAAATCTAGATATATGATGTCAACCTCATCTCTTGTCCAGCAATGTGTCACCTGGAGCTACTTGTCCAGGCAATGTGTCACATAGTCATAGAAGGAGATGAGATTGGTCAGGCAAGACCTGCCAGTAACAAAACCACGTTGGCTGACATTCCAAAGGTTCTCCAAGATCTTTCTAGAGATGGACATCATAGTGATTGGCCTTTAATTCCCTGGATGTTCCATCCTTCTTTTGTTGAAGATTGGGACCACGCTGGCTCTTTCCTAGTCTTCCAAAACTTCTCCCAGCACCACAAATTTTCAAATAGCTTTGCCATAGGGTGAGCTATGATGTCCGCCAGGTCCTTCAAGACTTTTGGGTGCATTCCATCCAGGCCTGCAGATTTATGGATGTCTAACTGTTATTTGGGCCAGGCCTGTGGACTTATGAAAGTCTGACTTATGGATGTTCTTGAGATTTTTAATTCCTTCCCCTATACACCACTCCCACCCTTAGAACTGAAATTCAAACTTTAAAATTCTAAAAGGCAAATTAAAAAAATAGGTTCTGTCAATAGAAATGTTTTCATTTGATTATTTACGGACATTTTGTTTATGTTTTTAAACTTATTTTAAATATCCATGAACACATGCACTCAAAATCATGATTTAGTCTGAGATCACTTAAAAGAGCCAAAATGGAATGTTTTGACAATTTCATGTTTTTGCCACAGTTTCGTTGAATCAAGTTGTCTCATTTTAAAGCTTTAAACAAAGATGAACGAGAGACTGAAGTTACCTTGTTTCGATTTTATAAAAATCTAATTTCTCAGAATTTATATTATATTCTGGCCTTTCATTTGGCTCATACAGATAGAAGATAAGAACTAGTCTCAGGTAGCAATATTTTCATCCATTTCTTTTGTTCTACTTCAGGGGGTGGGGAGATTCAGTATATTAGGAAGAAAACTTATTGAATTCACTGCTCATTTTGGGGTAGGATCACTGAATTATTCCAGCAAGATGAGTTCCATAAAATTCCATTCCAAATGGCCCCAAGAAAGCTCCTGCCTCAGAGGAACCACCCTAATTCTAACCTGAAGTTATCAATACAAGGTCCAGCAGTTAGTTACCTTTCTGTTGTCCTCTAGGTATTGATGCTTTGGCATCTACATGCCTCAAACTTTCCTTTTCGCCTCCTGGGCTTTTGAGAGATAACAGTAGCTGATCCCCAAGAATGAATATTGAAGTTGAAGAGAGAGTAAGAACAGGCTTCCAGGTAGTATTAAGTCCCTCACAAATAATAGGTTTGACAAAGTCCAGATAAGAAGTGAACCAGTTAGCTCCCCCCGCTCCAAGAATAGTGAGGCTGATCCTAGAAAGGAAAGTGTTAACAATTTGTTAAGTTATAAAAGTATTTACAAAAACTCAAAGTGCAGCTGTGTAAACAAAGAGTCAGTGCTGAGAAGTTATTTTGAGCAGGAGGAGATAGCCTGACCCACAGGGAAAAAAGGGGTCTTACTGAAGGTGCCTGCTTTTTTGCAGATACATGGCTTTGAAGTTCTTTTTAGGACTGAAGGTTTTCCCAGAAATTGTGTGTGATATAAAGATAGGCTGCAAGGACAGTACATTTACTGTCACAGAAAGTCAGAGCTTTGTTGGATTGGTTTTCAGAAAGTAAGGTCACTGATGAGCACAAATTGTGAAGCCTGCAGCCCGGGAAGAATATCATCAGGCCCATAAGCTCTATCAAGGGAAAGAAATGCTGGGAGTTAAGGGGCACCCATAGAGTAAATATTAAGACCCAGGGGAGACTGTGGGTACTTCAGAGACTGAGAGTGAGAGATCAATGGAAGGGCTTAAGAGAACAAACCCAAAGCATCCAGAGAGGGACTGAGAGTTGGAGCAAAGAGCAGGGCCCATTCAAAGGTTATGAGAGCATGAAAAACCATTACAGACTGGAAGGTGTGTGAGGCAGAGTCAATGACTTGTAGCCCAGGAGGGGCCAGGAAAGCATGGGACCAGATAGGTCCAGAGGCTCAGAGTGGAGCTGAGAAAGAGAAATAGAGAGTGACCTGAAAGTCCAAGAGGTGCCAAGTATCAGAGCTGAGGTATGCATCCCAGGAGAAGGAAGTATTAGCAGGGCCAGGTGCCAAGGTCTCACTGGCCCAAAAGTGGGGCCAGGACCCAAAGAGGTGTCAAAGTCCAGGGGACACAGCTAGGAGACCTAAGGGATCCAGAAGCCTGTAGCCCAAAGGGGTTTGGAGAAGCTCTGAAAGACCAAGGGATCTGGCAACCCAGAGGCAGGGCCCTAGAAAGGTGAAAAAGTTGAAGGAGACCACTGTTAAGACTGCCAGAGCTGGAAGCCTGAGATTCTCAGCTAGCCCGAGGAGGGGCCAGGGAGCCCAGAAATGAGAGACTATGCCCATTTAGGGTGAAGATGACCAAAGCAGGACAGCCTGGAGACTGGTCCTGAATAAGACCTACAGCTCCTTTGACTGGTTAATGTGGTGGAGCTACTGGTGGCAGGGTAGTCTCTACAAAATGCCACATGTTGCCACCCCAGGGAAAGGTGAGTATAGGGCACCTGAAAACCCTATCTCCCACTGCCTTGTGGGTCACCTTTTGATGGGAGACAGCTATGAGGAACATAGCTCGACAGAAAAACCCTTGGAGGAGGCCAAGGAGAGATGTGTGGCAAGGTGCACCTTAGAGTACCTGTCACTCTGAGAAGAAAAGCCTGCTGAAGAAGTAGCCTTTGCAAGGAGAGAGACAAGCATTCTCGGTGAGCTCCAGCATGACAAGGGCCAGGCCTGCCACTGGTGGAGGAGGGGAGATCTACAATACCTGGCTCCCTGTCACTTCACCCACTCACAGGAGGCATGAGGGGTCTCTCAGTGGGTGAGTAGGAGCCCTGTGAGAGAACATCATGCCTCCCATGAATGGGCACAGTGACACAGCAGATTGGGAGATACCTGTCATTTACTTGACAACACTTGGCAATCCCCAGAAGCCCATGGAGGCTGCGGTGCCCTCAACCCACTGGCCTTGGGCAGTGAGACAGTGTCATTACCCTCGTATTGAGGGTGAACTTCTATTTTGCTCATTCCTAACCTAAAGTACAGCACTTACAGAAACCTTTGTAGGTTTGAGTGATTCCGCCTCAGGCTTTTTGAATGTCTGTACCTAGCTGAAATGTTCCACTCTGCTGTCCAAGTAAGCTGAATACAGGAAGTCCTTTAGTTCTTTACATCACACCTCCATCTCGCAGACATCTAGATCTCAAAGAGTGGTTACAGATTGGATAAGTGGAAGGAAAGGGAGATAAATACCACCTGGCCTTCTGCCCTAATAGGCTTACAGGCTTGTTTGAAAAGTAAAACTGTGGCGAGTTATAGAATAGAATATGGAACAGATATAAAGCACAGTTTTCCTAATTGTAGCTTCACATAATAGCTGGGACAAAAATTAAGTCCCCTGTAGTTTTGGTTGTGTATATAACACAAACTTTTTGAGTCCCATCCATGTGGGTCCTAAAATTTGAATCACCATGAAATTCAGAGGAAAAGCATTTGCTTGGAGATTTATATAGCTAGACAAGAGTATTTTGCTTCCAATTTTTCCACCTCCTTATTTTGGATCCACTGATCCCAAGAGTTTTGGTACAAAGCTCTTTGACTTAATTCAAAGAAACTGTGTTACTGTAAGTTATACTTATATCAAGATCAAATTTCCAAGTGGGGCCCAATCCGGTTTCATTTTTGTCTGCAGTCATTTTCTTTTAAATGATGTTTTATGTCAACAAGTAAAATCTTTATTTGTTTTGATTTAACAGCCACATAAAACAAACTACAACCACTAACAGCAAATCAAGCATACTTTATAACATGGACATCATTTGAAGCAAGCCATTTAAAATGAAGTTTAAAGCCAACTTCCATATTATACAACTCAAAACAGCTCCACGCTGGAAAGCTAGTTTTAGTTAAATTTTGACATTTATAGACAGATTATCACATTGATCTATATCTTATCTTGACTTTGTATCTAAGTCTATAAAATTAAATTAAAGAATGGAGAAAAAGGAAGATAAAGAAGACTAAGATGTATCTGTTAACATTTCCTCACCATCAAGATATAATCTGATTTTGAGTGAAGTATAGGGTATTCAAGGAAAAAAAACTGTAGAACAGTCAGGAGTACCTTACACAAACTGAAAAAAAAATGCAAATGTAAAATTAACCATGTCTAATGAAAATCCAGAGTTTGACTAAAACCTCTTTAAAATCAGTAGGAGTTTTTCCATTAGCTTTAATAGACTTTGGACAAAATCTTATGTTGTTTCGATATACTAGTAGTGCTCAAAGGCATAGTCAGGATCAGGGACCCACACTGTGCTAAATGTTTTACAAATTACATAGAAAATATGGTTTCTGCCCTGACAAATGTATACATAAATGGCTAGGAAATTTTAACTATAGTCATTAAACCAGGGAATTATGTTGATTTTAATCACAGGGTCACTTCTTTTTCATTTCATATACACTATTTTATATGAAGAGAGTTACTCCAGATTTATATTAGGATGACTAAAAGCAGAATTTGATCTTTTGTTCATAGTCAACAACTAACAGAAAAATAATACATAGGCAATTTGGAGCTGAATCCAAGTAAAATGGACCTGCAAATGCCACTAATCCCATATGTATTAGAAAATATATTCTCAATCCCTTAACACAATGTAATGGGAAAAAACAAGCAAACAAACAACTGCCCCCAACCACCCTCCTCCCCCTAGCAAAATTCAGAAAGACAAAAATTTTAAGTCTAGTCTCAAAAAGTACAATTGGACACAGTGCTACTGTGAACCAGAAGCATATTGTTGGTGTTGGCATGCATGAGGCATAGCAGGAGTAAAACTTTGCTTTCAGAATTCCCATGAGGCTTTGTTATAGCCAAAAAAAATGTAGCTTTTTATATTGGAGTTGGGCTTTCCCAGGACAAGTTATCAGCTATGGATATGTCTTTCATGCTGATATGTTTCTTCATTATTGTACAGTGGCATAGCTTGCTCTAGGTAAACTGAGGCTCCATCCAACAACAACAATAAAACCCTCAAATTTAAGATCAAACATAATAAAACACAAAACAAAACCCCTAAAAAAAACAGACTATTTAGAGGAAGGAAAAGCAATTATATATAAGCAAATTTTCTTTAGAAGTTATCTTCACTTTTAAAGACTTTCTCAGCTTATCTAAACTTTATGTATAATTTCTTATGTACTGTAGGAATGTAGACTCTTTTACAAGGGCCTTAAGTGCCCTTTTTCTGGCAAGTACTCTTATACTTTTTCCCATACTGCCCTAAAATGAATTTGCTGTAAAATTAACAGGGCCATTATATTATTCTTCTTATTACACAGATGCCTATAAAACATTCTGGGTATGTCTGCAATGAATCTCTGCCACTACCAGTGAAGAAGAATGCTGCTGAACACCCTCTACCCATTGACTCCCCAACATATCTACCATGCCCCAAAATGAGATCTCTTTCTTGGTTCTGCTTAAAAGGAACTATGGGGGATATCCTATGAATAGTCTCACCGCAGGATTTCCAGAAATTCTTCTCAGATTCTTCCACTTTAATACTGAAAATAATACTCAATATTTTTTCTAAAGAATCAAAGTTAACTTTAAGGCCAGTAGACATTATACTTTTATACGTATAAATGAGCAGAAACCAATCTATACCCATAACAGAACAGAAGTGTGGCTTCACACTGACTGATTTTAAAATGTCAGAACTCAGTCTAAGATTTTTTTCCTCCCCCCTGCAAAAGGAGCATGTGTGTTCTCTTCACTGCTGATCTAAACTGCGCCACTTACAGAAAATGGCATAACTTATGTTGATTCCATCCCAGGCTTTTTTAATGTCTGTAGCTAGCCTAAATGTCTACAACTTTTAATAATGGTCAGATATGGACTCTTCTTGGATATTACTAGAAGATTAAAAACATAATGTTGGAAAGACTCATCATTAGTTTTGCAGTAAATCTGATTTACAACCTGAGTCTCAGTATAGCTTGGGACTGTGTGTGTGTGCGTGCGTGCGTGCGTGCGTGCTAGAACCAGTATTGCCATGATCTTATATTTTCAAGTAATAACATTTTGGTAAATGATTTGTGTTCTACACTTTAAAATATCTCCAAAACTTTTTTTTAAATCATATTTTCATAATCGTTCCATTTATAGTTAGGAAAATGCAGTGCCAGAGAAGTACTTATATTTACTACTATGGTTCCAAAATATTAGGCTACTTGAGATATAAGCAAATTATTCATGCTTCCTGTTTATTGGATCACACTGTGCCAAGACAGACAACTTTAGAAAATGCCTTTATCTCAGCATCACCACTGCACTAGGCTTTCTGCATCAGTGTGCCTTTGAAGCACAAAGCCTTAATCTTTCAATGCAGCTTTCAAGAACAAAAAAAAAAAATGCATTGGTCTAGTATTGACTCAGCATTAAAGCAGAGGTCAGGTGAATATAGTAGGATGTGACTATTGAAACAGGAGAAACTTTCACAGAATATAAATATTAGTTGAGTTTCTATTTATAGACAATTTTTTTAAACAACCATGAAAACTGGCTCTATTTTAAGGCCTTTAGTTACAATAAAAGAGATGGTACTTTTAAGATTTGAAATTCTGGGATTGTTTATTTATTGATACTTCACTTAGGTAAATTAGGGCCATCTGCTACCTGGAAAAGAAAATTGTCATGCACATTTTTGAAATTTCATAATTCTGTTTCATGCTGTATCAAAATGAAACTGAGATTGTTCATTTTCTTTCTCAAAAGAAAGAGAGACAGAGAGACTCACTGCATAAGAGTATACCCAAACCCTCATGTAAAGAAGCTCCTGGTTGAACAGATACTTTTTGTAGGAGTTCCTAGGTATATAGCCGTTGCCTATCCTGGAGTAACAGGTTTCTCTCTCATTTTTTGGTTTTAAGCAGAGATGCTATCTATAGCTTGAGAAATATTTCAGTTAAAATATTAATAAAAACTGATATATTTGCACAAGTTTGTTTTGAGAAAGCAGATGTTTTATTGAAGAACAGAGTGCTGAACAATCCTAGACCAGCTCTGGATATTTCTGGGATGACAGTCATCTCAGACAATATGTTTGACAGCTGAAAAAGCATCTAATTTCTCCTTCCAGTCTCTTATCATATTTCTCCTTCCTTCTTCATGTCTTTCTTCAGATTCATGAACCATTCATTATAACAGGAAGGGGACATACCTTTTTAAAATGCATCACAACATCAAATATATAAGGAAGTACTTCATATAACAAAAGAAATAACTCATCAAGCCACCACAGCTACAATGGTGGAGTAAAAAATATAAAAAGGATTAAGGCCATAGTGTGGCAGGGCACTGTTGGTGCCTGCCACTTTAAGGGCTGGGCCAAGCGGCCAGCAGGTGTTTGATTGCAGCAGCCATTTTAGATCCTGGACTGCCTATATAAACAGAACAGTTCACTGCTGGCAGGTCAGGCAGTAATACTGCCTGGTTGCTTGGCTGGCTACAACATCCTGGAGGTAAGGGTAGCAGCTTTAGGGGATGGTTTGGAGGCTCCTGGTCCTGGGCATAACCTAAAACTACACCCTGCTGGGATTGGGTTGATGCTTAAAAGCGGTTCGTTTCTCTGGAGGCCACTAAAATCACAGACACACACTCATTAGATGGCACAAAAGGTGTATTTGCAAATAGGGTCAGAGCAGAGTCAAAAACTCAGATTACTCCGAACCCACCAAGGAATTTTGCAGGCTGTATTTATCTTTTTCCTCCTGGGCACATGTGCAGAAACAGGAACTCTTACAGCTCACTTCTGTTTCATACAAGCATACATGTGGTTACATCACTACATATATCACATGTATATTATAATTAACTACTTAAGTATGCAGGGCGGAGAGGTAAATATGCATCAGCTAATTAAGCATGCTCAGACAGTACTATAGGTCACCAAGAGTTTAACCCTCCCCCCCCTTTCAAGGACACAGTCAGTTGAATTCCAGCTTCTGTAATCTGCATGAGAGAGGCTAGGGAGAAGCTGGGGGAGAGTCTGCGATTTAGTATAAGAAGAGCTGTGGCAAGGCTGGGCAAGGAAAAAAGTCCTTGGCAGTGTTTCTTTCTTATCAGGTGCAAGATGCAAGCTGTGCATTTCTAACAATACTCCATTTCTAACAGGGTGACCTGGTGGGACTCTCAGTGGCATGGGAGCTCCCAGAAAATGCCAGGCCAGCTACCATCGTGGTGAAAGATGAGTAGGGACACCTTAATCTCAGCCATCACCTTTGGGTGGGCCATATTCCATCAGAGCAGAGAGTGGGCCAGGTAAGCTTCAGGAAGTGCCTGAGCCTGCTGGGAGAGTGACCCTGCAGGGCCAGGCACACTTCCAGGAGCACCTGGGAATGGGGGACCCAGATCTCTAAATGTAGGCAGGAGGTGTAAACCCAGCCAAGGGACTTGACTGGTCACTGCTGGGGCCAGGACTGGAAGGGTCAAAAGGGCCAGGGGTAACAGAAGTAACTAATTAATTACAACCACACATGGCAGGAGAGACAGGTGGGTGGCATGCCCAGAGGCACGTGGGAAACTAGCCCTGTGGCTAGTCAGGGACCCTGCTTTGCCACACATAGAAATTCCTTATGGGATTGTCAAAATGGCCTAAGGAAATACAGAACATGAGTTATACAATAAGTTAATTGAACTTGTCTTCCCACTTCTTAAGTCATGAAATGGGATTAAGGGCTAGTGTATGACATCATAGCTCATTCAATGAATGACAGAAAGACTTTAATACAAGTATTCACTGTCAAATGAGCCTAAAACAAAGTCCAGTATTTGGCTGTAAAAGTGATAGTATCTCTTCAATACAGGAAAAAAAAGGTGGTCTCAGTCTTGTCAGCTTCTCAGGGCATGGATATGTTCACCGGAAGATTACCTGGGTGCACTAGCAGTTCTTGCCTGTCTGATTCTGAAGCATACCCTGTTAGCTGTTTTGTTCCTCTCTTATACCCTTTATCTCAGCATCTTCAAAGCATTGTTGTACTTATGTAAATCAAGAGAGAATCACAAGCAGTAATTGGCAGGAAAATCCTGTTAATCAAACTGTTCATTACTCGATATCAGAAAGTCCCAATTTTGACTGAGTTACCTTCCGCAGTAACAAGGGTTATCAACTTCTACTATGTTGGAACATATCAAGAAATTGACTAAGAATCAGGAAAAAGACAAGGTTTTTCAGGAGCTGTCCTTGGAAAATCAAAGGAACCACTGAGGCAAAACTTGAGTAAATTAGGAGGAAACACCTATCAGAGCCCATACAAAGAACATCTCTTCCTACACACAAACATGAGTCAATTTCAAAGAAGTATTTACTATACTAATTAATGAAGGATAGGCATTTCACAGTTATATACTGGACAAATAGAATAACTTCTTTGTGGGTGCATTTACATGAGATGCTATGTTACTGTACCGAAGGGCTGTGGTGACATAGCTCATTGCTACGGTGATGTAATATTGGCAGGAACGAACCACAACACCGATGCTACACTGCTGTAATGACGAGCTAGATGGCCATAGCTTATCGCTATGGTGAGGTAGCATCTAAAAATAAACGTGCGCCTCTGGGACATTGCAGTACCAAATGCAAGTATCAAATGAAAACTAAAGCAAGTATTAAATGACTTGCACAGGATCAAATGAGCAGTCAGGGGCACACATAGATGCACCCTCTTTGGCCCAGTCTGGTATTTAGGCAACTAAGGGTATATACATGCCTTTTTCTGTGGCATTCCTGAGACTTCTGCCAAAAAAATGTATACTCTGATTATGTCACATGCCAAAAAACAAAACAAAATTGTGAGGTTGAAATTAGAACTGTGCCAGGCACATCTAATCCCATTCTCAGGCCCATAACCAAGACTGAGACTCTGAAGAAACTCCTGGGTATGTTCCAACAAATGACCACAATTTTTTTCAGTATGCAATGAACACAGAAGAGCAGGAGCAAATGATTGGGACTTGTTTCTTAGCAGTGGTGTTAAGATCTGTAATTGTTATGAATTTAAAACTACAAATGCATTGGAGGCTGTTCAGGCAGTATGTCTTCAGCATCATCAACATGCTTATGCTGTACCCACAAAATGATGACATTGCTGGAAAGATTACATTTGATTCTTTTGTAACATGACAACTATTGTTTCATTGCTGCGTTAAAGGGAGGACAATGGAAAATTTTATGGAGCATTGTATATAGTGGCTTTAGTATACTGAGGAACAATTATTGATAGCATTGCTAAAATTTGTATTTGAGTTTTGAGGTTTTGCTGAATGTTCATCATTGGATCATAGAATCATAGGAAAATAGGGCTAGAAGGTACCTCATGAGATCATATAACCCAGTCCCTTCTCACAGCAGGATCATCCCTGACTAAACCATCCCTGTAGAAGGCAGTATAGATTTGTACCTTTAGACTAACTAAAGTAGGGGGGCGGTGTGTGTGTGTGTGTGTGTGTGCGCACGCGTGCGTGCGTGACACAAGCTTTCATGGACTAAAGCTCACTTCACTTACTGGTCTGTAGTTCCCTGGATATTTCTCCTTCCTGTTCTTAAAGATAGACACTGTATTTAGCCTACATTTACAATTTTTCAGTCATCCAGGATTTCAACCAACTCCACAAGTTCTCTAAGAATAAAGCTAGTGGTTCAGAAATTGCCTCAGCAAATTCCTTCAGTACCTTAGTGTTCATCCCATCTGGCCATAACAACTTGAAAGCATCTAGCTTCTTTAAGTAATCCCTAACCTGTTTTTCTGTAACTCTTCTTCATGCTTTGGATATTCATGGGGAAATTAATAAAAAAAGAAAGAAAATAATCTTTGCAGGCATTTTGCACAATTGGCTGTGACAAAAGGAATAGAGTTTAATGGATGTTTTCTTAACTACCTCATCAAATAATTTAAGAGGTAATTATATATATTTAAGTAATGGTTATTTTCAGAATGTAGCAATTTCCTCTGAAATTACTTTGCCTTATATTGAATTTTATCTATTTCATATTATGTTATGGAGCAACACTCCTCTTTTAGGTATCATGACTTTGAATTTAATGTACTTATTGGTAATTTGTACTATGTTAAAATTCTGGAATTGATCAGTAGAATTAACAATAACTCTTTATGTTGTTTGTGACTGCTTTAATCAGAATTATTGGAGAAATCATTGATCTAATCATAGATCAGGGGCTCCCCCTGCACTAACAATATGGTGCCATGGTATCTGATGCTCAGTCCCACAATCACTCCTCCTGTCATGCATGTGTGGCATGGCAGGAAGTCCGTTTGTTAGGATCATAAATTCTGATCCTGCCTTTAATGTTATTCACCAGCCTAAAAGACATGGTATTTAAACATATTTATTTAAAATATGACACTTAGGTTATGGACAGGTACATTTGCAGCTGGTTTAAAGGGGAACATTTCAAAAGGATAGGAGCTGTTTTATTCTAATAGTTCCATGTAGAGAAGACAGGAACAATATAAATTTAGTAAAACTGCCCCATCTTTAACCCTGAATGAAGCAGTGTTAAATTTGGAGCGATATTGCTGTCTGTATCATTCTGACTTGTCCCTATGTAATGATTATATATATTCATTTTGTCCAGACTCCTAGAAATGTTTTGGAAACATCTGTAAAACAGATCCAAATTCTGACAGGTTTTGAAAGGAGGCAAGTTATAATCTGAAAGTTTCGGAAACCTCCATTGGGAACTTGTACAGTGTAGCACAAATGATTCAGGATTAGGACATTCACTAGGAGAGTTTACAAAAAACTCTTTCCTAAAGACATTCAAAGCACACACTACTTCTGAAAATGTTAAAATATAATATAGGAAAATGTCTCATTGTAGCCACTTGTAATAGAAACCAAGAAAATGAAGGGTTAGAATTATAAAACTAGTAAAAAATTAGCCCTGTAATCAGAGGACTCAGCCAAACTATGGGAGACCCAGCTTTAATTCTCTCTGGAGGGAATGACCTACCTGACAGAAGGGAACGATAATCACCAGGCTACTGAATATTTTGTTCCTACTTATTTATACTGATTCTGTTTTACTTTGTCTGTCCTAAATATCCATTGAGTGAGACAGTGTCTACAGCCTGATGATTAGAACATGTGACTGAGAAGTGGAAAAACTTAGTTTTACTACTGCTATGATTCTGGGAGAGAAGGTTTTTTGCCAAAAATGTTTGATCACTGGATTCCCAAGCTATTCTCACTCTCAGGATGGCAATTATATCTGTACGGGATAATAGCAATATAAGCTGTTACAATAAACTGTTACATATTCATGCTTCTTTAGTGACACAAGTGTAGCACAACTGTTGCAACATTAACATTCTTTCATTCAGGGTTAAGGTTAATGCAATTTGTTTTTTGCAGGAGCATGCAGACATAGCAGTTACATCTTAATGGCTGATGCACACAACTGAGGGTAGAAACAGATGTTGCTTTTCATCATTTTTGTACCTCTATAAAAAAATGTTAATGGTTGCACAAAGGCAAATCAAACAGACATCTATACCTCTTGTCACAACACAATTTGTGGTCACAACATGGGTGGTATGAATGGAGGCACTGGACAACAGGGATTCATTAGGTCCTGGGTCTCTCAATGCTGGGACTGTACTGGGACCTGCAGGCCTCATTTCTCCTGGCCCTGCCCTGTGCCTCATTTCACTTGGCCCTGTGCCTCCTTCTGAAGCATGGGTCAGCACAGGATCTGGTGTGGGTTGCAGCATGGAGGCATGGGTCCTAGCATGGTGGCACAAGATGACAAAGATTTTTTCACCATCCTGCACTATGCCACACATCTGTACTGCTGTGCACTGAGATGGCAAGAAGGTGCAGTAAAGCAAGGAAATCCCTGGGGAAGGGGAACATGTTCTCCATTGCAAGACAATGGGCAATACATGTTTTGTCCAATAAAACAGATCATCTCTGTTGAGACATGTCCTGCCACAGCTGACCCACTTTGTCTGGCAATGTCTGTTTCTACCCTAAGTTTCAACTCCTCCTTCCGTTTTAAAGTAGTTGAAAGTTACATCTATATATAAACAAAGTGAATAATTCAAAATGCCATATCAAATGGAAAAACACTAATGCAAGAGACTGACAACAATCCAATCTGGGATACAGTTCTAAGAGTATTCTGCAGGAGATAAATTCAAATCCACTTTGGAAAAGGGTGAAAATTCAATGCAAGTCCCAGATCCTAGCTTCAAGCATTAGGCCTCTGAAAATCTAGTTCTCAGTTTTCTCAGACCTTACTGCAAATGCCCCAACATTAAATGGTTTAGGTATGCCAAAACAGTTCATTTTGAGAATGTCAAAACAAGCCCTTTAGCAATGTCTCAAAAGATTTGGTGATTTCATCCCAAATTCACAAATACTTTCTGCTGTCCTGAATTTTGGCAGATAACCAGCTCACCAACAAAATGAACAAATAAAAATTACCAAGCTGTGTTTGAGGTTACTGGGAAAATGGCCAAGCTAGGGCTGTGCTTTCACCTATTAATAATAGCCTCCTCATTTCTGGCCAACTCTTTCACTGTTGTCCAAATTTATGAAGGGTTTATAGAAAAAGCAAGGATCAGTAAAATAGAGAGAAAGTGGAATGGCATATAGAACTGCTCAATACTGACCTTAAGAGGAAGGGATAGGAAAGTTGGAATAGCCTGGCAGCATGAAGCTGTTGTCCTAGTAGGCATTTGACCATGGGACCTATGTAGAAGTTTGGAAAGTGGAAGAGTCTGTTGGAAGAGCAAAAAGAGAGAAACAGAAGAATGTGCTACTACAGGCAGTTTACTACAGGCAGTTGTACTACTGTCTGTACTTTTTCTGACTATACTAAAATCTCAACAAAAAGACAATTCAGTCTTGTATCATATGAATCTTCCATAAAAAAAAAAAAAAAAAAAAAAAAAAAATCAATTCACTTCATTATTTTGGGGCAGTGATATTGCTTTTGAAGACAAGATTTATGTTTTTTTCCTGTGTCTTGTTCAGCACTATGCAAGTGCTTAACAAAAAGCAAGAAATAATCGAGAATGATTTCATATCTATGTCTACCCTCATTGCCTTTAAGATCTGATGATGAGACTAAAGCTTCATAAATAGTTTTAGTTACTTACACTAGAGTTTGGGGTAAGTAGCACTATATAGATGGACAGCCAAAAACATGACAAATATTCCCTTTAAATAAAGACTAGAGAGAGGTTTTAACACAGAGACTTTGGGAAAATGTTGTTTGCCTGAATCATAACACTAAAATTAAAAAGAACTGGCAGATGTTGTAATAAACTCTGTCTGCAGTGAATCCGTGAGATGTATGGAATCTGTTTTAAACTCATTTTGAGAGATTACTTGTTTAGACTTACTTCCTCTATTTCTAAACCATATATTGTTGTGCAGATTACATGAGATGACGTATCACCAAAAGATTTAGGCCTTTTTTAAATTATTGGTGGAGCTGCCTTAATTTTTTATGACTAATCACTTAAATTTAGTCTGAATTATGTCCATTTAATGCAGCTAAAATACTAGAAGGATGAAGAACTCTAGAAAAGATCAAAGTTAATTGGTTCCCTTTGTCCTCCCCTCATCTGACACTGTGCCCCATAGTTCTCCCAAGATCCATCAAGACCCTTCTATCAGACAGGCTCATGCCCTATCCCCACAACAGTCCAGTTCTCTTAAGCTCTGCCTAGATTTTTTGCAGAAAATGCCCCCAGCTCCTCTCCCCCTGCCCTCCCTGCAGATTCTGTGGGTTGGTTGCTGTGTGATTGATTGCTGTATTTGGGGTCTTGGTTGCTGTGTGATTGATTGCTGTATTTGGGGTCAGGAAGGAATTTTACCATATGGTCAGTCTGGTACAGACTTGGAGGTGGGGGATGGAGGGGTTGCTCTCTTCTGTAGTGGGGGCATGGCCCTCTACCTGGGATATCTTGACCATATATTAACAAACTTTTACAGCTGCAGTATGCCACCAGGTCCCCCTGCTTGACCTGTGGTGGTTTGGGTGTTATGTCTTGTATTGTGTAAGGGATGGTGTAGCTTTACTTAGAGGTTAGATTATGGTTTTTAAAAGGGCATTTTGGACAGGGATGATCTTGCCTTAGGCAGAGGCTTGAATGAGATGACGACTGAAGATCCCTTTCCACCCTACTTTTCTGTGATACATTTCCAAGTTGCAGTACCCAGATGGCAGTAACTCCTGGTTGGCAATGGCATGATACTACTTTTTGGATTTCCTTCTTCTTCCCCCTTCTTTTGTATCTTCCTCTAGTACTCTCCCATAAGCAGAATGTTGTGTAAAGTTTCTTTGGAGAAGTAGGACTGGCTGCTTGCCTGACCCAATCACAGCAGACAGTGGCCTGTACATTTTAGCTCTAACTTCCTCAAAATAGAGCATCTGAGTTGTTCCTGTCTTCCCAAATTCCTAAGTGCTATTGAGTCATTAATATAGAGACTTGTGGTAATATATTTATACAAATTTTCATAATTAATTCTTTTTTAAACAATTAAGAAAGAAGGGAAAAGAAATCCAAGAATAAGTATTGCTAGGAAGAGGTGGGATCCACCTGATGAAGAGAGGGAAGAGTACCTTTTCAGGCAGGCTTGCTAACCTAGTGAGGAGACCTTTAAACTAGGTTTGCCAGGGAATGGAGACCAAAGCACTGAGGTAAGCAGAAAAGTGGGTGACCTGGATGAAGCACAAGGAGGAGTGGGCAGCAGGGGAGGCTTCTCATTCTTTCTGAGAAATCAGGGCAATCAGGTAGTTATCTTAAGTGTTTATACACAAATTTATAGAGCCTGAGAAATGAGAAGGAAGAATTGGATGGCACACACAGTCACAGAGATATGACATGATTGGAATAACAGAGACTTGGTGGGATAGCTCACATGACTGGAGCACTGTCATGGATGGGTCCAAAATGTTCAGGAGGGCTGGGCAGGGGAAAAAAGGAATAGGGAGTTGAACTTTATGTAAAAGAGCTATATGATTGCTTATGTAAAAGAGCTCCAGTATGAAACTGGAGATAGATTTGTTGAAAGTCCCTGAGTTAAGATTAGAGGTCTACAGCAACCAGACTGATGTTGCAGTGGGTGCTATAGACTACCATACCAGGACGAAGTGGTGGATGAGGCTTTCTTCAAACAGCTAGCAGAAGTTTCCTCAGTCACAAGCCCTGGTTCTCATGGGAGATTTCAGTCACCCTGACGTCTGCTGGGAGGGCAATACAGCAGTGCACAGGTAATCCAGAAAACTTTTGGAGAAGGCTGTGGAGCTGGAGAGGCCATGCTCTTCTTGATCTGCTACTCACAAACAGAGAAGAATTGGTGGGGAACGTAGAAGTGGAGGGCAGCTTGGGCAACAGTGACCACGAGATGGTAGACTTCAGGATCCTGAGGAAAGGAAGGATGGAGAGTGGCAGAGTAAGGACTCTGGACTTCAGAAAAGCAGACTTTGACTGACTCAGGGAATGGATGGGCAGGATGCCCTGGGAAACCAGTCTGAGGGGGAGAGGAGTCCAGGAGAGCTGGCTGTACTTTAAACAAACCATCTCAATGTGCAGGAAGACTAGAAAGAATGGCAGAAGACCAGTTCTGCTTAACAGGGAACTCTTCATTTAGCTAAATGACAGAGAGGAAATTTATAAGAAGTGGAAACTTGGACAAACAACTTGGGAGGAGTACAAGAATATTGCTCAGGCATACAGGGCTGAACTCAAGAAGGCCAAAGCACAATTGGAGTTGCAGCTAGCAAGGAACATTAAAGGGTAACAAGAAGGGTTTCTACAAGTATGTCAATAACATGAGGAGGATCAGGGAATGTTTGGGTCCCTTACTGAATGGGGAAGGCAATCTAGTGAGAGAGAAAAGCCTGACGTATGCAATGCCTTTTTTACATAAATCCTCACAGGTAAGGTAGCTCCCAAACTACTACAGTAGAATTTGGGGAGGAGGTGAGCAGCAAACAGTGGAAAAATAATAGGTTAGGGACTATTTTAAAAAGCTTGACATAGAAAAGTCCATGGGGTTGGATGAGATGCACCTGAGGGTACTGAGAAAGTTGCTTGATGTGTTTGCAGAGCCACTGATCATCATCTTTGAAAACTCATAGCAATCAGGAGATGCCCCAGGTGATTGGAAAAAGGCAAATATAGTGCCCACATTTAGGAAAGAAAAAAAGGAGAATCCAGAGGACTACAGACCAGTCAGCTTCACCTCAGTTGCTGGAAAAGTCATGGAGCATAGCCTCAAGGAATATATTTCTAAGCACTTGGAAAAGAAGAATGTGGTTAGGAATAGTCAGCATGGATTCACCAAGTGAAAGTCTATGATGAGATGATTGGCTCTGTGAATGTGGGGAAAACAGTGGATGTGGTATGCCATGACTTTAGCAAAGCTTTTGATATGGTCTGCCACAACATTCTTGTAGGCAAGCTAAGGAAGTACAGGTTGGATGAATGGACTGTAAGGTGGATAAAAAAAACTGGCTGGATCATCAGGCTTGATGTTTAGTTGGCAGATAGTATCAAGTGAAGTGCCACAGGGGACAGTTCTGTATCTTCATCAATGTTCAATATCTTCATCAATGACCTGGAAGATGGCCTATAATGCACCCTCAACAAGTTTGCAGTTGACCCCAAGCTGGGGGAATAGTAGACACTCTGGAGGGTAAAGTTATGGTTCAGAGGGACCTAGACAACTTGTAGGATTGGGCTAAAAGAAATGTTATGAAGTTCAATAAGGACAAATGCAAAGTCCTGCACTAAAGACAGAACAAGTCCATGCAAAACAAGTACAGCGTGGAGACTGACTGGGGAGGGAGCAGTTCTACAGAAAAGGACCTGGGGATTACAGTGGACAATAAGCTGAATATGAGCCAGCAGTGTGCTCTTGTTGCCAAGAGGCTAATGCCATACTGGGCTGCATTGGTAGGAGTGTTGCTAGCAGATCAAGTGAATCAATTATTCCCATCTGTTTGGCACTGGAACACATCTAGAATACTGAGTCTAGTTTGGGGGCCCCCAGTACAGAAAGGGATGTGGAAAACTTGAAGAAAGTCCAATGGAAAGCAACAAAAATGGGTAGAGGGCTGGGGCACGTGCTTTCTGAGGAGATGGTGAGGAAACTGGACTTATTTAGGCTAGAGAAGAGAAGGCTGAGATGGGATTTAATAGTAGCCTTCAACTACCTGAAGGGGGCTTTCAAAGTGAATGGAGCTAGACTATTGTCAGTGGTGGCAGATGACAGAACACAGAGTAATAGTCTCAAGTTGCAGCAAGGAAAGTTAAAGTTAGATATTATGAATTTTTTTCTCACTAGGATTGTAAAACCCTGGAACAGGTTATCCAGAGAGGTTCTGGAATCTCTATCCTTGGAGGTTTTTAAGACCTGAATAGACAAACTTTGGCTGGGATGATATAATTAGAACTGGTCCTGCTTTGAGTAGGGGATTGGATTAGATGACCTTCTGAGGTCCCCTCCAACACTAATTTTCCATGATTCTATGAATGATTCTCAGTGCGCTGCTGAAGACTCACAGAGAGAGCGAGCACTTTTGCTGCATCAGAGCCATTTTGTAAAAGTTAATTTAGTTCAAAAGATCAATGCTTCAGAGGAGCGACAGCTATGGAATAGTTCAGTGGCTGTCCCACCACATGGCAAGATGCTCTTTATTCTTTTGGCACTGTAGTATTCCTTGGTACCTGGCTGAGGAAGCCATGCTAGTCTTTAGGGAGATTAACCCCCTGTGTAGATCAACCACTGGGAAATAAATAAATACTTAAATAAGTAAATAACATGTCAAATAAATTATTTGCATTTGTATCCATTAAATGAATTGCATTCATGACTGTGATTATGACTCAGGTAAGTCTGAATGGTGTGATCTCAGTCTAGTCTGTCAGAGCATCATTTAGTTTAAACCATCCTCTATGATGGCTTTTCCTCCTTTCCTATTCACTGTCTGATTTGAGAGGCAAAAGTTGTGGATCTATTTCTACCAACAGTCCCTTTAAGAAAAATACTTTACCATGGGACAAAGAGAGAGAGCGCAATCTCCATGCTGCTTCAATAGTGGGGATTTTAACTGGGATGAACATGAATTACTGGGGAGTGATCAGCATGGTTTTGTGAAAGAGAAGTCATGTCTTGCCAACCTACCAGAGTTCTTTGAGGGCGTCAGTAAGCAGGTAGATCAAGGTAATCCTGTTGACATAGTATGTCTGGATTTCAAAAAAGCTTTTGAAAAGCATTTTTGTTAATGAAGTTAGGTAATCATGGGATTACAAGGAAAGCCCACTCATAAATTAGAAATTGGCTTTAGGATAAAGAACAAACAGTGAGTATAAATGGTTAGTTTCCAGCATGGAAAGAAGTAAACAGTAGCGTCCTTAGGGAGGTATGCTGGGACAGGTTCTGGAAAAGGGCAGTGAATAGTGAGGTGGCAAAATTCATGGATGTCACAAAATTCTTCAACATGATAAAAACCAAGAGAGATTGTGAGAAACTACACAAGGATCTTGCACTATTAAGTGAATGGGCAACCAAATAGCAGATGAAATTCAGTGCAGATACATGTAAACTGATGCACATGGGCAAACTATACCTACACTATGATGTGCTCTTTATTATCTGCTACCACTCAGGAAAGAGATCTAGGATTCATTGTGGCTAAGCCTATTCAGTCTAAAAGAAGCTTATGGTGGGCACATGATACAAAACACTAAATGGTGAAGAGAAAGTAATAGCAATTAATTGTTTTTGGGTGCTTTCTAAACATGAAATTAATGTGATTCAATAAACTCTGGAGCAGTTTGAGCTGGAGTCAACTGCTCCTGGGCATAGCATCTACATGTGATGCTTTACTGCTGAGCTAAATAAACAACTGCACAGTAAAGCATACATATAGATGCACCCAGTGTCTCTCACAACACAAGAACTAGAGGTCATAAAATAAACTAGTAGGTTGTAAGTCTAAAACTAACAAAAGGAAATTCTTTTTCATACAGTATATAATTAATGTGTGGAACTCATTGCCACAAAATATTGTGGAAGCTGACAGTTTAATCAGATTCAAAAAGGGATTGGCATGTGCCCCACCTGACTAAGGTGTCACTAGTTGCCCATGCTTCCCTACTTGGAGCCTCCAGTATTTAAAGTCCAAGCAGTTGATTCACAGGCTGTACCCCATAACTACCATATTCAATATCTGTTTATGCACCTTTCTTCCAAGAATTTCCCAATCTCACTGATAGGATGTGGGGGTCCCCAGGTAGCTGATTGCACTAACTTGGGGGGGGATGTTCCCCCTGTGGCTGATCATGCCGACTGGGAAGTGGCCACAGTACTTTATCTGGCACTCCCACTCTCCAGCTGGTGCTCACAGGGGGGGCACGAGCACTGCTGCCTGCCCCCCTGGCCATAGCCTAAGTGGGGAGAGTGAACGATTATCAAGGGGTGCACCAGTGCTCTCAGGGAGTGCATGTGCACCCCTGTGCACCTCCTACACATTGCCACTGTAGAGGAGGAATAGGGGGGAAAATCATGATCATACCCTGTTCACTCTCCCTTTCAGCATCCACTCCCGGCCACTGGGTGACACAAAAGACTGGGCAAAATAGACCTATGGTCTGGCCCAGTATTTTCTTATGTTCTTCTGACTTGCAGTTGTGAATGGGCACATCTACATGAGATGCTATGTCACCGTAGTGATGAGCTACGACAATGTAACTCATCAGTACTGCATTGTAACATTGGTGGGCACAAACTTTGTTCCTACCACTACTCAGTAAGGTCGGAAATGGCCAGGGCAGTGCTGGGACTGTGCAGTACTGCACAGTTGGGCACACATGTAAACACACCCTGTGGCACTCAAATCAAGAAAAAAATCATGTGTTTCACTGGAAGTTTCACCAAAGAGCTGTCACTACTTGGACCCTGATTCCTATAGCATTATATCAATAGAAGTTATTCTTTTTACTATTCTGCCACTACACATCTATATATAAATACCTACATACGTATAAAATGACATAATTTCCGTGTAAGTCAATGGCAGACATATCTTTAGATATGGATTTCAAGATTTTGAATAGCACACTGAGGATGAAGGGCTGACATGTACCTTCTTCCCTTACACTCTCCATTACAAGTACTTGAGATTTCAGTTTGGATTAATTTCAGACATATATTAACAAGAGTAATTGGTTACATACCTGTCACTGATTCTCCCTTGAAGCCAGTGGTAACACCAGTGCCCTGCAAGGACTTCAGGAGCTTACTGTCAGCGTAGAAAGTAGATGAATTTTGCAAATCACTCATGTCAGAGAAGAAGTCTTTATCACTAACAAAATGAATGAAGATTGTGTTCACTGTCAAACTGAAACACAAGATCACTGTTAATGGATGTTAAACTTTAATTGCAAGGAGTGGGCTTGAGTTGCAGTTCTGACAAATGCTGTAGCCATGACATTGATAACAAGGCAGAAGCACTTGACTACATCATATATCACTTGTTTATTCAAACTGCATATTATTAAACAAGTGAATGTGTTTTCAAAGATTATTTTTGACTACTGTAATTGAAGCCTGCCTGGAAACATTATGGCTTTTCATATTTTCGAAGCAAATTTAATACAGTTAATGATATTATGAGTGCAGAGAAATCACAAGACAGAGAAAGTTAAATGTTCTTTCTGTTTCTATTAGTTCATGATTCTCAAAGTGCTTTTTGGGTGCTTTGTTTGCCTCTTAAAGAGGGCAGTATCAAAATAATCAGAACCTTTCTCATCCTCATGTGAATGTTTAATGTAGTTGTAATGGCAGAACAGTAAAAAGGAGGGTGGGTTGGAGGAGACTGGATACTTTAATGGCAAGACAAAAACAATCTGGCTTCAGGCAGTCTTTTGCTTTACTTATTTATGTGATCAAAATAAGATTTCAAAAATGGAAACAACTAGTGCCTGTTTTGTATTACTATGACAGGTTTAAGATGTAGGGAGTGGAAGACTTTGGCTCAAAACAGACTGGCTGATTAAATTTGATAGCCTTGTAATAGAATTTTATTAGACGTTACAGAGGTGTATAGTATAAAAATGTAACTACATGCTGAATAAGCTCTTATCCCCAGGTTTATGATACCAATACTGTACAAACTAGGCTCTGAAGCTTACTTCTTGACTAAAAGATTTGCTAAATTTAATTTATTCAGAAGGACAAGCAAGTGGGAAATATCAAAGTGTTCAGTTATTTGAATCACATGAACTAGTAAAACACATATTTTACAGACTGGACAGATACTTGTATCTTATCTGTTGAAAAATACATGACCAAACTGCTCCCAACTTCATCCTCTTTATCTGCATTGCCATCTTATTCCAGTGTTACTAAAACATATATCAAACTATCATAAATCAAAATTCATTTAAAGTATGGTTCAGCTCGAAAGATAAAGAAGGAAACCCAGGCTATTCCAATCACTTTTGAAAATAAAAGATACTATATGCAAAATTACTTTCTCTAGATACACACTGACTCTTTCTTATGTTTTCTTTCTTACTAGTGACATTTTTTTCTAGCAGAAGCAGACTCTACTATATAAAGGATCATTCAAATAAAAATAAGCTTAAGTTTTGATAGCATAATGGTTTCTATGGCAACACACTAATGTGACAAATACTTAGTTTTCCACTTCCATGGCTTGTAAACTCTCATTGGTGGGCTGAAATATTGTCCCTCAGAGGTGAGTAACTAAGCTTCCACTGATTTCAGTGAAGGGAGCATTTTAACATGGTGACATGATCATTGACATTCTTCACTGAGGAAAACCATGGATGTCTCCTACTGTAAGGTAAATTTACTCAAGAAGAGTAAGGTAAAATTTAAATTAAAATATTTTAAAATATTGTGCTTGTTTTATGTATCATATAGAATTAAAAAAATGTGTACAAACTCCTTTGTTGCCTGTTCACATATTCATTCCACAGATGCCAGTATACCTTCTTCCATGTCACCTTCACACACCCTGTAAGACTATTTCTTTTTTTCCCCTAAACCATCTCTTTGTCTTTATTGTTAACAAAGGGGATGGTGGGGAGGGGAATCTATATTTGTTGTTTTTTCCTAGTTTTAGAGTGATATTGTAGCTGTAATGGTCCAGGAAGTATGCAAGAAGCATGAGTTTTTTAGAATAAAATCTTTTATTGGTCCAACTGCATAGCTAAGATAGTTAGACAAACTTTTGAATGCAAAACATTCTCCAGGTCTAAGGAGAACACTCGTGATGCTCATCAGCTAAAAATCTTCCTTTAAATAATAAGAGCACACCAGTAGAAAAATAGATGTCATGTTAAAAGAAGAATCCAGATACTGTACCCCTAGACAACCTGCTACAATACAAAAAGAAACCTTTCTGTGACCCTGTCACAAAGCTCTCAGGTGCCCTGCGACGGAGAGCAGAAACAGCTCGGGAGAGACTCCTAGTGGCGGGAAGGGGGAAGCGCAGCTGCCAGTCACCAGGACTGCGCAGGTGCTGGTTGCCCTAGCAACCAGGGAAACCTAGAGCCAGGAAGGGGCGGAGCTTAGCCCTTCTTAAGCCAAGGCAGAAGGCCAGGAGGGCAGTTCCCCTCCGGTGGCCGAGGGAGGAGGAACTCAGCCAGAACAAAGGGGAGAACTCTGATGGTCGGAACATCCCCTGGTTCCTGCTGGGGGTCAATGCACTCTCTCTCTCTCTGGTAGGGAGAGAGTCGTATTTTGACCAGAACAGTCTAGCTTTTATATTGTAGCCCGGGGGGGCTTTGCGTTTTGTGTTTTCTGTTACACCGGAGGACCGGGTGAGGCTATAAGTGGTTGGAGGAGGCCTCGTAGGAGCTCCACAATAGCGTGGGGTCTCCTGGCACCGGAGAGGGCTTAGCTTTGTTTGGGAGCTCATTGGCTCAGCCCGGAGCTAGGGGGGCAGTGAGAAGCCCAACTAAAAGGGGCCAGCAAGGAGCTCTGGAGTTTGGGGGCAGCAAGGAGCCCCAGAGCCAAAGCCAGGGGACAGTGAGGAGCCCCAGAGCCAGAGGGCAGTGAGGAGCCCAGAGCCAAAGGAAGGGGGCCAGGGAGGAGCCCCGGAGTTGGCACAGGTGAGAAGTCCCGAAATGGGCAATGCGGGACAGGCTAGAGAGCACCGGTAGAGGTAGGGACTCTGAGATGAGCTAGAGGGCACCGGCCAGGGTGCAGATGGGGGGATAAGCCAGAGGGCATCCTCATGGCAGGGAGTAGGACAGACCTGAACAACACCAGATACATCTGTGAGGCTTGGGCTGCGGTATAAGGGGAGGACAGGAGCTGCAGATAGTGCTTAAGGCACCGAGACCAAAAATAAGCAGCCTCCTGTTTTGATTAAGATCTTCCAATCAATCGAAATAACAACAAGGCATGGCAGGTGAGAAGGCAGGCAGTTGGCCCTTGATCGGTGTTGCAGGGCCATGAATAGATGGCCCCAGGGAGGCACAACTGTCACAGACCCCATGCTCTTTGTGACTGACCATGGCCCCACACTGCAACAGATCAGAAGAATCATCAAAGAACTGCAGAATCAAAAGAATTTACGAACAACCAACTATATATGACACAGATCAGGCTTTAAGAGAAATATTCTCAGCCCTTGCCCAACTTTGCCCCCTAACCGTGCATTATTCATGGACCATCATCAGCGGTAAACTCTCCTGTGCCCAACAAACATCAAATGGGACACAGCTTTCCCTTAAGAAGACATGCTTAACTTGTCAACACATCTCATGTTCAGTTTTGGGCCCCCCACTACAGAAAGGATGTGGACAAATGCGGAGGGCAACAAAAATAGTGAGGGAACTGAGGCACATGACTTATGAGGATAGGCTGAGGGATACCGTTCACCAGGGAAAAAGGCAGCTTCCCATCTGAACCAATTATCATCAAAGACATGGCGGGCGAGAACCAGAGGGTGCTGAGTATACCTTAGGTGACAGTAGGGCGCGCCAGGGAGTTCATGGCCACTCCTAGGCCCCACCCCCTGACAATTAGGTCATTCTTTTTCTTCACCTGTAAAATCTGCCTAATGGTATTAGGGAATTAGCTTTTCCAGCAGAGAGATACCCACCCACCACATAAAATATACAAGTACTCAATACATGATAGTGTGATATGTATAAAGGAATTACTGACACTGATTCTGGATGATTTGTATCAATTGATCATAGCTTTTCTATTTCTATTTAATAGAACTGTCCCAAATCTGTGTCAATTAGTACACTTCCCTATTATTAGTTAACTGTTTAGAACACCATTAGACCCTGTTCACTTGATCAAGAACTGACAATAAAAGTTTGGAGTCTTATTTAACATCCTCCTCACCCCTATAAATAATCAAAGTCTAAAAGAGTCCTGGCCAATATGGTTTTGGTCTGGTATGGGAAATTTAGTATTTTTACTGTGGTTTTCAGCCTTCACTGAACAGTTCCCATTTGGGGAACTGAGAACTCAAATGTTTTTAGTTAAAAAATCTGTATGATCAGCAAATCCGCCTTTGAGATTCAAAGATAGTACTTATTGACAGATATCCAGGCAGCATAGATTCATAGATTGACACATTCACAGAAGTTCAGGGCTGGAAGGGACCCTGTGAGATTATAGGGTCCAGTTCCCCTACTTTAGGAAGGAAACACTTCCAGGTTCAAATAACCCCAGCAAGGTGTGTGTCCAGTCTCCTTTTGAATGCACTTCCCCGCACTTCTTGCCCTCGTCACAATGTGCCCCTGCGGCACTACTCACTGTGCCCCTGCTGGGCACCAGGAACCCCCAAGCTACTGGGGAGCCCCCGTGAGGCCTCCTCACACCCCTAAAGCCTCACCAGGTCCTCCGGTGTAATCATAAACTGTGAGCCACACGGCTACAACACAAGCAAAAAGCCCACCAGCTTATAACACAAACCACACACAATGCTGGCTCTCACCAATACCTTTCTCAGGGCTCTTCCTCTCCCCTTGCATCATTGCAGTGGTCAAACTGCCACCGTAGGCTCTGCTGCTCAGCTCTCTGCCACAGAGCTCCTACTCATGCAGTGGCCAGAGGGGATCTGCTTTCAGGCTCCAGCCTGAGCTGCTTATATGGGGCCCGGCCCTGCCCCCTTCCGGTCACATGACCTACTTGGTTGCCATAGCAACCAGCACCTGGGGCTGCCCTACTGCTTGACAGCAGCCCACCTTCTTTACTTAAGGCACAGGACACCTCAGTGTCCCTGTGACACTAATATAGATTGTCCATATATAACATTGTAGAGTTAATGTGCAGTATTTGGAGCCTAACAGGATAAAAGAAAGTATTTGGCTCTGGTGGAAAAATATGATTTTCCCCTGTCTGGGATGTTTGTAAAACCTTATGGCTTGTAATATATCACAATTTAAACTTGTCGCTTGTATACTGTTGCTGCTACCCTGGGATTCAGACCTGTGATTTAAGGATGAATATCATATTTAATTTTAGAACAAGTCAGGACATTATTAGTGAAATACATTAAATGCATGTTCACTATAAAGGCCAGTTTTATCGATATTTAAACTATTTCATGGTGACATCTTAATTTTAATGGAGATGTTGTTCTCATGGTTTCTAAGTCCAGAACTATCTTGTCAAATCTGAAAGGAGGGGGAGAGGGGAGAGAAGAGAGAGAGAGAAAAACAAACCTTTTAAATAGAAAATGAGATTGTTATATAATTTTATTTGTGATAAATAAATTGAATTTTTTTGTTTTGTTCCAATGCAGAATTAAAAAATATTTTGAAATCTCTATATGGACTGGTCAACTACATAATTTTATTTTACTTCTAACATTTTAGCTTGATACGTGGGTGATCCAAGGTGCATCATAGACTGCAGTATGGAACATGGTGTCCTGGCATACAACATGGTTCTAGCTGGTTTCAAAGTTTGTCACATTCCTGTCACTCTCAGAAATTAAACATGTATCAGACAACAAGGAGTGCTTTATCTTTGTCAGGGAAGTCGTGGTTCAGATTTTTAGTCCTGAATACACATATCTCCCATATTATCAAGTAACTCCAAGTCACATTACAAATTAAAAACAAAAGAACATGATTCTGTAAGTGCTAGCTTCCCAAATTCATTTTCCCAAATTCATCCTATGAATCATGACCACATATTTTCAGGAAGATAAGGTATATGTGTTGATTATTTTTAATGAATTTTAGTGCTGCTTGCAATAAAAATTACAAGGCAAACTATTAGTTAGTCACTGATGAATCTAATCAAATATTGAAAAAATACATAAAGTTCGTGGGAAATAGCAAAATACAATAGAGTAATGTCTACCTGACGACAGTTCAAATATGAGTCCAACTGTATCCTTCAGATACATTTTGCTCTGTCAGGAAGTGCTATTTTTCTGAATTTTTAATTTTTTACCACAAACCCAAGAGAAATGTTTTCCATCAGTCCCTCTGTTTATAGTAGCTGAGTTTAGGTTAGTGGTTGTTACTGTGTTTGTAATAGGGATTTCCTTGTGAGTGGAAGAACTGGAGAGCTGTATGTTCCCCATTAACCTACTGCCCACACCCCCACTGCTTTAAAATTGCTCCTTTATAAACTATACATTTGTCGCAGAGTTCATATATGAAATTACCATGATAGCCACCATACATTTGATTTTGTTCTCTGAGGATCTGATTTTACTTTTACTTTCATTATCTGGAATAAAGGAGATACTCCTGATTTACACTCCTGTAAGTAAGAAGATACTGAAACTACAGTATACATTCATCTATTAAGAAGGCTCACTGACTGTTGTTCATATAAATAGGAAAGGTGTTAATGGATTATTTTATAATCAGACTGGTATGCATAGTACATGTTTTTATATTAATCGGGTAGCACAGCTAACAGTGAGAAGTAAACCTGTGAATTTCTGCTCTCTGTACTTAAGAGGCAAATTTATTTTCTAGGAACAAGTTATTGTGAATATTATCAGCATGTGAATGATACAGACATTATAGTGCACGAATACAAATAGTGATCATAATGTATTAAGAAAATGTTAAATTGAGGCATCATAACTCCCCCACGAAACAAACAAAACAACAATATTTATGTTTTTAATTTTGTTATGAGCTCCTCCTCTGCACACTAAGGAAAACAACCAACCTATGACCTATGCTACTGATGAATGAGATGTAGCACTGTAGTCCCTTATAATAAATCATTTACCATGGCTTACAACTGGCATTTTCCAATACTGTGCACTGTAGTGGATGTTGTTGCATTGACAGTGATTTCAGACCAGCATTAAAATGTAAATTTCATTTATTATATTGGTATGTTGCCAACATTTTTCCAGAGGAACATCTGGGGGGAAAAAAGGAAAGCTGATTTTTAAGTTTCTAACTCTGAAAAAGTTGAATGGAAAGAAAAGGCCCTTCTACAGCATAAAGAAAATCAATGGACATATGAGATTTTCTTAGAAAAAGAAGTTTTGGAAATCACTTATACTGGAAACTGTTAGACAGGCTAAATAGAAAGATTACTGCCATGCCTAAATAATACTTTAATTAATGTGTTAGGTTTTATTTTTGGACGCAATGGTAATGGATCGAGACCTAAATAAGTAATTATATTAGTAATGCTCCTTCATATGGTACATATGCATCTAATGATTACAAGAGACTTAAAATGAGAACTTGATCCCAGGTTCCAATGGCAGTCATCCCCCATACTCTCACTCCCACCTCCACCCCACTTCCCTAGCTGAGAAAAGTCTAGAGCTTGACTTTTTTACTTCCTAGGAAAGTACTTTGACCAGAAAGCCAGACTTCATAGTTCAGAATCACTAGGTCATACTTTTAATCTGACTAAGAGTAAATTTGGGGACTTCTATAGAATTCCTCTGCTGCCTGGATTAATATTTTCACAGAACAAAAGCAAAAGCAGACATCTCAGGGAAGCACACACATGCAGAGTGGTTCCAAATGGAGATATATAAGGAATATAGATGGCCTAGGGCTTAATGGCTGTTGTACAGGGTGAATTAGGATCATATTTAGTGATTAAGGGAATTCAGAGGTCCTTCTTAGAAGTGTTTCTTAGAATAGCATTGAAATAGCTCTTTTCTATTTAATTCATATGCTTATTTATTTATTTGATATCAATAAAGTAGTTTCCGAGCATGGTTGGGGAAATGAAAATTATGGCATGTGAACTCATCAGTTGTATCCCATTCTTAAGTGGGTTCATGATAGATAGATAGATATCATGAACCCATTTAAGAATGGGATACAACTGATGAGTCCACATCCCATAATTCTTGTTTATATGTAATGTAATTGTATAATATAAATATATATAATACGTTGTATGATGGTGCTTATAGAAGAGAAAAGGAAAGGGCTGGACTTGCAGCTGAAAATAAAGATGGACATTGCTGGTTAGGCTAAAGGCCTGTTTAGGATGACTGGAAAGGGTTAACTGTTAAAGTCCCTGAAAAATTAGAAGACATAGGAAAATCAGGAGTTGCTCAATGGAACTGAGTGAACAAAAATAAAAAGGCTTTGTGCTTCCTATAGAACAAGATATATTGGAATGTCCCGGTTTTGAAATGAAGGAATATGCATAGCTTGGTACCAAGCAAAATGATGTTGGAATGTGCTTACTTGAAATAAAGGTACATATGTAATCAATATTTCATTAGGCATTTGGGGCTTTAATATGGTCAAATCATGTTGTGAATGATAAAAAGGTAAAATGTATAAAAGTCTGGTTGTGCAAGAAGACTTTGGAATAAATGTATCCCTGTATTACCTCTTATGGCCAGGAGTCTGAGGAGCTATCTGGCAGTGATTAAAGGCTACCCCAGTAGCAAATTCATAACCTGTGTTTTGTGTTTTCGACTTGTGTGTTGGCTGCAACAGTTGGTAGGCAAGATTTTGAACAGACTATGGAGGAAAGAAGAGATGAAGCTATACATACTAATGAGAGGCCACAACACCAATCTAAAAAGGTGATCTGGTGGGCAGAATTTCAGATGAAAAAGGGAACCCGAGGAAACCCAGGACCACGAGAATAAGGTAAAGAAAGCAACAGAGTAGAGGGGGAGAAGTAGAACTGAGGACTTGGTTTAGTGAGCTGATAAATGAAGAAGAGAAATTGATAAGATCAGAAGATAGGATGGCCTGGAAGAACAGAAGTTCAACCCCCTTCTCAAAGCAGGACCATCCTCAGCTGTAATGTTGCAGCCAGGGCTTTGTTAAACCAGGCTTTAAAAATGTCCAAGGATGAAGATTCCGCTAAACCACTAAGAAACCCATTGTAGTGCTTCACCACACTCCTAGTAAGAGTGGTTTTCATAATATCCAACCTGGACCTCCCTTGCTGCAACTTTAGACCACTGCTCCTTTTTCTGTAATCTTTAACCACTGAGAACAGTCTAGCTCCATCCTCTTTAGAACCACACTTCTGGTACTTAAAGGCTGCTATTAAATCCCCACTCAGCCTCCTCTTTTGCAGACTAAATAAGCTCAGTTCCATCAGCCTCTCCTCAGAAGTCATTTGCCCCAACTCCATAACAATGTTCATTGCCCTCCACTGTATTTTCTCCAACTTACTTGCATCTTTTCTACAAATTTGTCCATACCAGTGAAATACAGAGTGGTATGGCAACTTCCCTATATCTGCTGGCAATGCTCCTACTCATGCAGCCCAGTATGCTGTTAGCCTTCTTGGTAACAAGGGCATACGGTTGACTCATATCCAACTTATTGTCCACTGTAAAGCCCATGGCCTTTTTTGCAGAGCTGTGCCTAGCCAGTCAGTCCCAAACCTGTAGTGGTGCATGTGATGTTTCTGTCCTAAGCGCAGGACTTTGAACTTGGCCTTATTGAATCTCATCCTTTGATTTGTTCAAGAACTCTGAATCCTAGCCCTACTCCCCAGCTTGGTGTCATCAGCAAACTTGCTCAGTATGCACTTCATCCCATCTTTCTTCCAAGTCATTGATGAAGATATTGAACAAAACTGGCCTAAGGACTGACCCCTGGGGCACTCCACTGGATACTGGCTGCCAACCAGATCTAGAGAGGCTGACCACTATCCATTGAGTCCAACCATCCAGTCTGTTTTCTATCAACCTTACAGTCCATTCATCCAGCCCATACTTCCTCAGCTTGCTTGCAAGAATGCTGTGGGAGATGCTATCAAAAGCCTTGCTAAAATCAAGGTATATCATGTCCACTCCTTTACCCATATGCACAGAGCCAGTTATCTCATCACAGAAGGCAATCAGGCTGGTTAGGTATGACTTGCCTCTGGTAAATCCATGCTGACTGTTTCTAATCACCTTCTTCCCCTTGAAGTTCTTAGAAATGGATTCCTTGAGGATATGAGCCATGATTTTTTGGGGGAATGAGGTGAAGCTGACACATATAGTTTCCCAGATCAGTAGTGACACATAGGGGAATGCACGGGTTACATGTGCACCCCCTGAGAGTGCCGGTGCACCCCCTGCCTGGCTGTGCTCACCACTTAGGTAATAGGCAGGGAGAACAGGCAGAAGCACAAGTGCACTCCCTGCAAGTGTGGCCGATCACTGAAGCCACTCCCAGAAATGGCTGCAGCTACTCCTGGAAGCAACTGCAGTAATCGGCCATGGTGATCTGCCATTGCAGGATTGGCCATGGGGCACCCCTACCCTCAGGCAGTGAGATTAGTCATGGGGGGTGTGACAGCTGAAAATTGTGTCTAAGGTGCTTGCTGAACACTGTGTGAGGATTAGACCAGGGGTTTCTCATTGTTTGTTCATAGAATCATAGAACCAATGAGTTGGAAGGGACCTAGACAGATCATCTAGTCTGACCCCCTGCCATGGGCAGGAAGGAGCACTGGGGGTGGCAGGGGTCATAAGACCCCAGCCAGGTACCTATCCAGTCTCCTCTTGAAGATCTCCAAGGAAGGTGAGAGCAACACCTCTCTGGGAAGCCTATTCCAGGCTCTGGCCACCCTTACCATGAAGTAGTTCTTCCTAATATCTAACCTAAACTTATCCTCCCTCAGCTTGTGGCCATTGTTCCTGGTGACTCCAAGGGGGGCCCCGGTGAACAGACTTTCCCTGAGTCCCTGCTGGTGGCCCCTGATAAAGTTGTAGGCAGCCACAACTGGATGACTATACTACAGTTGCTCAGGGATGTAGGGGGGCAGTCAGGAAGGCCAAGGAAGGGATGGAACTGGGACTAGCTTCCCAGATTAAGGACAATAAGAAGTCCTTCTTTAAATACATAGAGGGTAAAAAGAAGGTTCCAGATAATGTGGGGCCCCTGCAGGACATGTTAAGAAATTTGGTCATCACACCAGATGACAAAGCCAATATATTTAATGATTTCTTTGCCTCCATCTTCCTAAGCAGGAACCGAAACAGCCATGCCCCCACTGGGCCCCCCATTAGGCCCCAGGGGAGGCACACCTAGGTCAAGAGTTAGTGAGGAACAAGTTAGGGAGCTTCTGGAGGGACTGGACATATTCAAGTCAGCCAGTCCAGACGATCTCCACCCTAGAGCACTAAAGGAATTGGCTGACATCATTGCAGGACCCCTGGTATGGCTTTATGAGCACTCATGGTGCTCTGGTGTGGTGCCAGAGGACTGGAAGAGGACCAACATGGTTCCCATCTTCAAAAAGGGGAAGAAAGAGGACCCAGGAAACTATAGGTCAGTTAGTCTTACCTCGATCCTAGGCAAGCTGTTCGAGAAAATTATGCTGGCACACACCCATGAGGGGCCAGCAGGGGATTTCATGCTTAGGGGCAACCAACACGGGTTCATCAGTGGCAGGTCCTGTCAGACCAACCTGGTGGCTTTCTATGACAAGATCACCAAATCATTAGATGCAGGGGTAGCAATGGACATAGTCTTCCTGGACTTTCTTAAGGCCTTTGACACTGTCGGGGGATTGTGGTGTCAACACCCACACAGTCATTTGGGTCACCAACTGGCTGGCGGGCCGCACCCAGAGAGTGGTAGTGGATGGATCATTTTCAGCCTAGAGGGATGTGGGCCGTGGGGTTCAGCAGGGCTGGGTCCTCGGGCCCACACTGTTCAACATCTTCATCAGTGACTTGGACGATGGGGTAAAAAGCACCCTGTTCAAATTTGCTGATGACACTAAGATGTGGGGGGGATGCGGGCATGCTAGAAGGGAGCAATAGGCTACAATTGGACCTAGACAGGTTACAAGGGTGGGCGAATGAGAATAGGATGGGATTCAACACAGACAAGTACAGGGTGATGCACCTGGGGAGGAACAACTGGCACCATACCTACACGTTGGGGAACTCCCTTCTTGTCAGTACACAGGCAGAAAAGGATCTTGGAGTCATCATTGACTCCAAGATGAACATGGGCTGGCAGTGTGGGGATGCAGTCCGGAAGGCCAACCATACCTTGTCATGCATCCACAGATGCATCTCGAGCAAGTCCAAGGACGTGATACTCCCCCTCTATGTGGCACTGGTCAGGCCGCAGCTGGAGTACTGCATCCAGTTCTGAGCATCGCACTTCAAGAGGCATGTGGACAACATGGAGACAGTTCAGAAGAGGGCCACTCATATGATCAGAGGGCTGCAGGGCAGGCCTTATGAGGAGAGGCTACGGGACCTGAACCTGTTCAGCCTCCAGAAGAGAAGGCTGAGGGGGGATCTAGGGCCTGTTACAAACTAGTCAGAGGGGATCAGCAGGCACTGGGGAACTCCCTGTTCCCCTGAGCACTGCCAGGAGTGACCAGGAATAATGGTAACAAGCTGGTAGAGGGTAGATTTAAGCTAGATATCAGGAGGTGCTACTTCACAGTCAGGACGGCTAGGATCTGGAACCAACTTCCAAGAGAAGTGATGCTGGCTTCTGCCCTAGGGGTCTTTAAGAGGAGGTTAGATGAACACCTTGCTGGGGTCGTTTGACCCCAGTACTCTTTCCTGCCATGGCAGGGGGTCAGACTGGATGATCTGCTCAGGTCCCTTCCGAGCCTGGAAACTATGAAACTATGAAACAAGATCTCCCCCGCCTCAGTCTCCTCCTGCGGAGACTGAAGAGATTCAGGTCCCTCAGCCTCTTCTCATAGGGCTGGCTATGGAGGCCCTCAACCATACAAGTGGCCGTCCTCTGGACCCTCTCCAGGTTCTCCACACCCTTCTCGAAGTGCGGCACCCAGAACTGGACACAGTACTCCAGCTGTGGCCTGATCAGCACTGCATAGAGGGGGAGCAAGACCTCTCTGGACCTGTTAGTGATGCCCCTGTTGATGTATGAATGATAGGGTGTGGTTGGCCCTGCCTATTGCTTTGTCGCATTGGTGACTCATATCCATCCTGGAGTCAATGATGACTCCAAGATCCCTCTCTGTCTCTGTGCTGCTGAGAGGGTCAGCCCCTAATCTATAATCATAATGCTGGTTCCCTCTCCCCAGCTGCAGCACCCTGCACTTGTCCTTGTTGAACTGCATCCTGTTCAGATCCATCCACTTCTCTAAGCTATCCAGGTCTGCCTGGATGCCGTCCCTGCCTGCCAGTGTATTCACTTTACCCCACAGTTTAGTGCCATCAGCAAACTTGAACAGGGAGCTCTTCACACCCTCGTCCAGGTCGCTAATGAAGATGTTGAACAGCACTGGCCCAAGGACTGAGCCCTGGGAGACTCCACTGTCTACACCCTCCGAAGTCAACATTGACCCGTCCACCACCACCCTGTGGGTTCGCCCCTGGAGCCGGTTTGCCACCCATGTGACTGTGCATTCATCAATGTCACATTCCCTCAGCTTGCCCACCAGAATTGGGTGGGACACTGTGTCAAAGGCCTTCTGGAAGTCCAAGAAGATGGCATTGACTTAGTTTATGTATGGAGATGCATGTTGCCGCTAAGAGTTTAATTAAAGTAAAAGATTAGTGAGGCCTTTTATGTAGTGAGGCCTTGTAAGATTAGTGAGGCCTTGTATGTAGTGGTGCAGTTAAAATTAACCTTATCAGAAAAACGCAAAGGCTTGTACTACTATTGGTCAGTCATAAGGAAAGTTCGTAGTGAATGGCTATGAGTCAACAGCATAGCTCAGAAGTTATAAATTGGCTTGCACATCTGGAAATTACCAGAAGGAAGATGCAGCATTGTAAGAGAAGCTACTAATTTAGAAATTATCTGCTGACCTGGATTCGGTGGGCCAGTGGATCTCAAGGAGCCTGAGAACTGAATACCAGGGTCCTTTCCGGTACCCCTCAGACTGTGTAGATCGGGGATGCCCAACTTCTATGAGTTTTATAGAAGAGGAACTTGTCATACATCAGGCATCAGAGGGGATTGCTGATAAGTTGCTTATGTGAATTGTTATTGTCTGTCATTGCTGTCTTGTTATATTACATGTAGTTGTGTATTTGTTAAGTCAATAAACCTGTCTTACCTTTTTACCGCTGACCACTGTCTCAATCGTTGACCCTCCCTCTGGTGGCTGGGACTCATGGCCTCATGGACTTGTGCACATCTAGCTTTTCTAAATAGTCCCTAACCTGTTCTTTCACCAATTAGAACTGCTGACTTTCTCCCCAAACTTTGCTGCCCAGTGCAGTAGTTTGGGAGCTGACCTCATCTCTGAAGACCAAAGTAAAAAAGGCCTTGAGTACTTCAGCCTTTTCCTCACCATCCGTCACTGGGTTGCCATCCTCATTCAGTAAGGGACCCACACTTTTCCTCGACCTTCTTCATGTTGCTAACATACTTATAAAAACCCTTTTTGTTACCCTGGCATCCAATTGCACTTTGGCCTTCCTGATTTCATCCCTGCATGCCTAAGTAATATTCTTATACTCCTCCCTAATTATTTGTCCAAGTGCCCACTTCTTGTAAGTTTCCTTTTTGTGTTTAATTTCACTGAAGATTTTTCTTCTAAGCTAAGCTGGTTGTCTGTCATATTTGTTATTCTTCCTGTACATTAGGATGATTTGTTCCTGTACCCCCAGTAAGGTTTCTTTAACATACAATCAGCTCTCCTGGACTCCTTTCCCCCTCAGACTGGCCTCCCAGGGGATCCTGCCCAACAGTTCTCTGAAGGATTCAGAGACTGCTGTACTGAAGTCCAAGGTCCATACTCTTCTGCTCTCCTTCCTTTCTTTTCTCAAGATCATGTATTCAGTAATCTCATGGTCACTGCTTCCCAAATTGCCATCCACTTTTACATCTACCACCAATTCTTTCCTGTTTGTTAGCATCAGATCAAGAACAACACAGCTCCTAGTTGGTCTCTCCAATTCTTGCACTTGGAAACAACTTCCAACACTCTCCAAAAACACTGTGGATTCCCTGTACACTGCTGTATTTCCCTCCCAGCAGATGTCAGGGTGATTGAAGGCACTTATGAGGACCAGGGCCTGTCATCTGGAATCTTCACTAGTTGTCTGAAAAAAGCCTCATCTGTCTCATTCTCTTGGTCTGGTGGTCTATAGCAGACAGCCAACACAACATCTCACTTGTTGCTGTCCCCTCTAACCTTAATCTAGCAACTTTCAACAGGCCTATCATCAGTTTCATACTGGAACTCTGAGCAATCATGCAGGTCTTTTATATAAAGCACAACTTCTCCTCCTCTTCTCCCCTGCCTGTTCTTCCTAAACAGTTTATACTCCGGAGTTAGGCTCCAGAGTGGCGAGAGACGTGTGGGTGAAAGCCCGCTGCACCCCTGCTCCCCTGAAGCCCCCCAAAAATCCCCCAGCAGCTGCAGAGCCCCCTGCCAACCCCCAGCACAGCCAGAGGTAAGTGGGGCCCGTGGTGGGAGGGAGGCTCTTAGTGAGTGGGAGGAGGCTCCACTCAGCCGCTTCAAACTAAGCCCGCTGTGGGACAGGGGGAATATTGCCAGTGCTGGCGTGCTGAGCAACCCTTGCAAAGCCATTAGGCCAAGGCACCTAAGGGATCCCACCCCTGCCCCAGCCCTGATACAATCTGTGGGCAAGGCAAGAGTCCCCAAAGGGACACTTACCTGCCTGTACACAAATGCCAGGAGCTTGGGGAATAAGCATGAGCAGCTTGTCCTCCTGCTCAATGCAAATAATTATGATGTCATAAAGATAATGGAGACCTGGTGGGACTCCACCCATGACTGGACCAAAGGGTAGATGGCTATACCCTGTACAGGAGGGATCGTGTAGATAAAAGAGGCAGGGGTGTAGCTCTCTATGTTAAGGAAAGCTACATGTCCCTGCAAGCTGATATTGGCGACTAGGGTGGATGACTGGAGACCCTCTGGGTTAAAATCCATGGGGAACATGGCACAGGGGACACAATGGTGGAAGACTACTAATGACCTCCCACCCAAAGTCCTGAGCTTGACCAGGAGTTCACCCAGGATCTAGCTGAGGCCACATGCTCCAGGACCATGGTTGTCATGGGTGACTTCAATTACCAAGACATCTTGTGGGAGGATCACTCAGGAAAATTGGAGCAGTTACAAACCTTCCTCTTGTGTGTGGGTGACCTCTACCTGACTCAAGAAGTCTATGGGCCAATGAGAGGTAAAGTGCTGCTCGATCTGGTACTGGCTACTGGGGATGACCTAATCGGTGACCTAGTGATTGATGGGAAGCTGGGTGACATGAACTGATCACTTTCACCATCCGCTGTAAAGCTGACAAGTCAGTCAGCAACATGAAAGTCCTTAATTTCAGGAAAGCCGACTTCGAAAAAACTCAGGAGGCTTGTCATCAAGGCCCTAAGGAATCACAACCCCAGGGAGAGGAGAGTTCAAGAAGAGTGGTTGCTTCCCAAGGGAGCGATCCTCAATGCCCAAGCTAATTCAATTCCATTTCAGAGGAAAGGCAGCAAGAGGGAACAGCAGCCCCCCTGTCTCTCCAGGAATCTAGGAGACCTCCTGAGCCTAAAAAGAAAGACCTACAATGGATGGAGGATGGGATTCACCTCCAAGGAGGAATATTCTGCACTGGTCCAGTCCTGCAGGAAGCAAACCAGGAAAGCCAAGGCTGCAACTGAACTCCAACTAGCTTTGAGCATCAAGGCCAATAAAAAGTCCTTTTTCAGATATGTGGAGAGGCAGAGGAAAAACAAGGGCAACACTGGACCCCTGCTGAACCAGATGGGGCAACTGACAACTGATGCCCAGGAAAAAGCCAACCTATTAAATGGGTACTTTGCGTCAGTCTTTCATCAGTCCCATGGGACGCCCATGCCCACACCAGGACAGGGAGGTCCAGGTGAGGGAGATCCCCTATCCTCCATTAATATTCACCTTATGAAGGAACACCTTGAGAAGCTGGATACCTTCAAGTCATCCGGCCCTGACAATCTACACCCCAGGGTACTCAAGGAGCTGGCGAGCATCATAGCCCAGCCTCTGGCACGGATCTTTGAAAACTCCTGGTGCTCTGGTGTAGTGCCCAAAGACTGGAAGAAAGGCCAATGTAGTGCTGATCTTCAAGAAAGGGAGGAAAGTGTATCTGGCTAACTATAGGCCCATCAGCCTGACTTCTATCCCAGGGAAGATCTTAGAAAAGTTTATTAAAGAGGCCATCCTTATTGGACTGGCCAACGTCAACATCCTAAGGGATAGCCAGCACGGGTTTGTTGCGGGTAGGTCTTGTTTGACCAATCTCATTTCCTTCTATGACCAGGTGACCTATCAAATTGTACCAATTTGTACAACGGAAAAGAAATTAATGTCATATATCTTGACTTCAAAAAAGCTTTCAATCTGGTATCCCATGATCACCTCTTGGTGAAACTGGCCAATTGTGGCCTTGTGTCCACCACGATCCACTGGCTGGAAAATTGGCTCCATGGCCAGACCCAGAGGGTAGTAATTGATGGAAGTCACTCATCATGGTGTCCTGTGACCAGTGGGGTCCCCCAAGACTCTGTCCTTAGACCCATATTGTTCAACATCTTCATTAATGATGTGGACTTTGGAGTCAGAGGCGGACTGGCCAAGTTCACTGATGACACCAACCTTGGGGCAAAGCATCCACACCAGAAGACAGGTGGGTGATCCAGGCTGACGTGGACAGGATCAGCAAATGGATGAATGAGAACCTGATGGTGTTTAACTCTGAATAATGCAAGGTTCTCCACCTTGGGAAGAAAAACCTGCAGGATCCTTATACGTTTGGCAGTGCTATGCTGGCTAGCACTGTGGAAGAAAGAGACATGGGGGTCATCATTGACCACAAGATGAACATGAGCCTGCAATGCAATGCTCTGACTAGTAAAGTGACCAAAATGCTGTCTTGCATCCATAGATGCTTCTCAAGCAAATCCTGGGATATTTCCCCTTGTACTCTGCCTTGGTGAGGCCACAGCTGGAGTACTGCGCGCAGTTTTGGGCTCCACAATTCAAAAAGGATGTGAAGAAGCTTGAAAGAGTCCAGAGAAGAGCCATGCACATGATCAGAGGTCGGGGAAACAGACCTTACGACAACAGGCTGAGAGCCATGGGGCTCTTTAGCCTGGAAAAGCGCAGGCTCAGGGGTGATCCGATGGCCACCTATAAGTTTATCGGGGTGGCCACCAGTATCTGGGGGAATGTTTATTCACCAGAGCACCCCATGGGATGACGAGTTTGAATGGTCATAAACTACTGCAAGATCATTTCAGGCTGGACGTAAGGAAGAATTTCTTTACTGTACAAGCCCCCAAGGTGTGGAACAGCCTGCCATCGGAGGTGGTTCAAGCACCTACATTGAACACCTTCAAGAGCAAATTGGATGCTTATCTTGCTGGGATCCCATGACCCCAGCTAACTTCCTGCCCTTTGGGTGGGGGGCTGGTCTCGATGATCTTCCGAGGTCCCTTCCAGCCCTAATGTCTATGATATCTATGAAATCTATACCCATCCATGACAGTATTCACCAAGTTTCTGTTATTCCAGTCTGTGACTGTGCAAGGACTTCCAATTCTTCCTGCTTGTTTCCCGACTTCATGCAAACTCATACTGACACATGAGGTTACTAGCCGATTGGCCTGTTTTCTCAGGAAGAATGAGGAGGCCTCCCCTGTTCCCCCCTCCTTGTGCTTCCTCCAGGTCACCCTCTTCCCCATTTGCCATATCTTCACCTATCCCATCCACAACAGTTTTTATGTTTTCTTCTTATTGTTTCCTTGACCTACCTTGTGGTCTGACACCCTCTACTTCAGCTTCCAAAATCTCCCTCACATATCTTCTCTCATCAATTCTTGTGATATGCCTTGCGCATTTTATTCTCTGCACTCTTATAATGCTCAAGACATCAAGTCTTTTGTAAGGGTCTACAAACTCTTGCTTATGTCTTCTTCTCCCTACTTTATTTTCTTGTACTATACCAAATATTTCCCATACCACTTTTCTTAGCATTCGCTGCCTTTTTCTATTTGCCTTTTTTAGCATCCAGGATTTCACATCCATATAAAAGGACAGGTTGTACCATTGTACTACAAAGTGGGATTTTCCCACTGTTTTGAGATTTTCTTTGGTGCCATTATTTTATCCAGTGACAACAGGCACATATTCCACTGTAAATTCTTGCCCCAATTACTTCATTGATTTGATTGTCCTCAGTAATTATTGTTCCTAAATATTTACAGTTTTCTACCTTTTCCACGGTGTCATTCCCTATTCTTATCTTCCTGTGACCCTGCATTTTATTTCTGGATGTGATCATGTATTTAGGCTTGCTCACATTGAGAGCAAGCCCTGCTTCTTTGGGGTTTGACTCTATGACCTCTCTGTTCTTTGAAGTGTTTCCATTTCCTCTCCTACTAGGGAAATATCATCTGCATATACAAATAACCGGTGCAGCCTATTCAACTGCAGACCTTTTCCCTCTTCTTCAATGGCTCTTATGACCTTCTTAAGCATCAAGTTGAAAAGCATCGCTTCTGGTTGACAGAAAGTTTCTATCGTATGCAAAGGTCTACTCTTACTTCTAGACTTCCCCATTATGCTTGTTTGGGGTGTCTGATACCCCCACAGTCCTATAAGCTCACCCATTACTCTCAGAAACATCATGGCTGCCTCTTCTCTAGTGAAGAGGGAACAAAAATTTTGATTTTAAGTTCAGGATAACAATTAGAAGTAGAGCCAGTCTTGATCATCAGACATCAGACATATGGCTTCATCTCAATGGAAATGACAAAATGCTTTTTGACCTGAAATGAAAGCAGTATCAGGCCCCAATAGAATTATGCTGCTAAAGTGTACACATTATAAAGTCAGATTGCTAGAATGTCAGACTGTTAGAGTGTAAGACTGTCCTCTAGAGACCGGATGTCTGTTTAGATAAGGTTTAGGCACTTTGTGGGATACAGAAGCTATTAAAGGGATTAGATCTATGAAAGTTACATCATTCTTCCCTCATAAGTCTTAGCAGTAATGTCATTGAAAAACAATTTGAATGTGCTCAGTTACGAAATTCTAACTGGTTTAAGTTTTAAGGTTTAAGTGTCAAACCATTCTTATGTAGACTTACAAAGCTAAAATAAATCTACTAAACAGCTCATTAATCTTTGTTTTAATAGACATTGTTTACTCAAAGATCACATACAAGAAGACACATACTCAAAGATCACATAAAATACACATACAAGAAGACACAAGATGAAGTTTTGTCCTTAAAACAGTGAAACAGTGAAAACAGTGGGAGTTTTGGTGTTGACATTTAATGTGGGAAAGACTTCACTCAAAGCTTTTGAAAAGTTTACAATCAAATTTGACAAACATCTTATTGTTTTTTAGAACACAAGAATGGCTCTCTCTATTAACCAACCACCCTTTTCTTCAGGATAAATGGAAAGAGCAGATAAGTGCCTCATTATGTAGTAAAAACTAGAAAAAGCAAGAGTCTATCATTCATATTATCCAAAGAATTCAGCAACAATGCACGTGAGCAAGAATTAAAGCAAGAGAGAATAAGAAAGGTTTCCCTGTGACTCACTGGTGATGCAGACATTGGATTAATGTTTATATTCTTTAGTTTGTTAACAATAAAGCAGAAAGACAGCAAAAAGCAAGAGAAACAGTCATAAGGATGTGCCTGAGAAATAGCAAAGGGACAAAGATCCTTTGAGCCAGAGGACTGGATGAAAGGTCAGGTTTAGAAATTATGTTCTGGGAAATTATTTTTTGTTGTATATTTTGAGTGGGTTTAGAGAAACAAATTGTATGTACATTATTTGTAAATAAATGGATGGGCCCCATAGAAATACATGACTCACAGAACCAAGTTTTCCTAAAGGAAACAATTCAGCAAGGCCTGGTTTCTGTTGAATATTAAATATTTATTAAATATATTAAATGTGTATCTAATATATATATATGTACTACACACACACACACTTTTAAACCTTCCTTATAAAAATGTTAAAAACAAAAGGTACAAGTGAGTAGCCTTCCCAGGGAGAAGAGCTTGACCAGGAATTCTTGGGTCAGCTCACAGAGGTAATGAAGGTTAAGGTTGTGGTAGTCACGGGGGACCTGAATTTCCTGGACATCTGCTGGGAAGAACAGTCAGCCAGGTCTGAATGCTCACGTAGGTTCTTGGCCAGAGTGCAGGACCTCCATCTAACCCAGGAGGTGCACAGCCCCACCAGAGGAGATGCCTTGTTGGACCTAGTGCTGGCCACGGGTGACGACTTGGTGAGGGGGCTGCGGGTGCTTAACCACCTGGGCGACAGCGATCATCGTCTGCTGGAATTCACCATCCAGCACAAGGTGGCAAAGGCATGCAGTAAAGCAGCGGCCCTAGATTTTAGGAGGGGCAGACTTCAACGAGCTAAGGAGGATAGTTGGAGAAGCGCTGAGGTCCCGGAGGGGAGGGGAGCCAGGTGTCCAAGGAGAGTGGTCACTCCTTAAGGAGACGATTCTCCAAACCCAAAGGAAGGTAATCCCAAAGAGGATCAAAGGGAGCAGGAGAGCACACAAGCCTCCGTGGCTCACCAAAAGCATCCGGGAATGTCTCCTTGCTAAAAAGGAGGCTTACACCCAATGGAAAGAAGGGGTCATCACCAGGGAGGACTATTCTGTAGTTGCTCGGGGATGTAGGGGGGTAGTTAGGAAGGCCAAGGCAGAGATGGAACTGGGACTAGCTTCCCAGATTAAGGACAATAAGAAGTCCTTTTTTAAATATGTAGGGGGTAAAAAGAAGGTCCCGGGTAATGTAGGGCCCTTGCAGGACGCCATGGGAAACTCGGTTGTCACACCACATGGCAAAGCTAACATGTTTAATGATTTCTTTGCCTCCATCTTCCTATGTAGGGACCAGAACAGCCACCTCCCTGCTGGGCCCCCCTCGGGCCCCGGGGGAGGCACACCTGGGCCACAGGTTAGCGAGGATTTAGTTAGGGAGCTTCTGGAGGGGTTGGACGTATTCAAGTCAGCCAGCCCGGATGATCTCCACCCTAGAGTTCTAAAGGAACTGGCCAAGGTCATTGCAAGTCCCCTGGCAAAACTTTACGAGCACTCGTGGTGCTCTGGTGAGGTACCGGAGGACTGGAAGAGGGCCAACGTGGTCCCCATTTTCAAAAAAGGCAGGAAGGAGGACCCGGGAAACTATAGGCCAGTTAGTCTTACCTCGATCCTAGGCAAGCTGTTTGAGAAAATTATGCTGGCACACATCCAGGAGGGGCCAGCAGGGGATTTCATGCTTAGGGGCAACCAACATGGGTTCTCAGTGGCGGGTCCCGTCAGACCAAACTGGTGGCTTTTTATGATCAGATCACCAGATCATTAGATGCAGGGGTAGCAGTGGATATAGTCTTCCTGGACTTCCGGAAGGCTTTTGACACTGTCTCTCACCCCGTTCTCATTAAGAAACTGGGGGGCTGTGGTGTAGACACCCATGCAGTCAAATGGGTCGCCAACTGACTGGAGGGCCGCACCCAGAGGGTGGTAGTGGATGGGTTCTTCTCAACCTGGAAGGACGTGGGCAGTGGCGTTCCGCAGGGCTCAGTCCTCGGGCCCACACTGTTCAACATCTTCATCAGTGATTTGGACGAGGGGGTAAAAAGCACCCTGTTCAAATTTGCTGATGACACTAAGATGTGGGGGGATGTGGGCACACTGGAGGGATGCAAGAGGCTACAATCAGACCTAGACAGGTTACAAGGGTGGGTGGACGAGAATAGGATGGGCTTCAACACAGACAAGTGCAAGGTGATGCACCTCGGGAGGAACAACCAGCACCATACCTACAGGTTAGGGAACTCCCCTCTTGTCAGCACGGAGGCGGAAAGGGATCTGGGGGTCATCACTGACTCCAAGATGAACATGGGCCGGCAGTGTGGAGAGGCAGTTAGTAAGGCCAACCGCACCTTGTTATGCATCCACAGGTGCATCTCACGCAGGTCCAAAGAGGTGATCCTCCCCCTCTATGCGGCACTGGTCAGGCCGCAGTTGGAGTACTGCATCCAGTTCTGGGCGCCACACTTCAAGAGGGATGTCGACAGCATGGAGAGGGTCCAGAGGAGGGCCACTCGTATGATCAGGGGACAACAGGGCAGGCCCTATGAGGAGAGGCTACTGGACCTGAACCAGTTCAGCCTCCACAAGAGAAGGCTGAGGGGGGATCTTGTGGCCTGTTATAAACTAGTCAGGGGGGATCAGCAGGCATTGGGGAAGTCACTGCTCCCCCGAGCACCGCTAGGAGTGACCAGGAATAGCGGTCACAAGCTGACAGAGGGTAGGTTTAGGTTAGATATCAGGAGGCGCTACTTCACAATCAGGGCGGCTAGGGTCTGGAACCAACTTCCAAGAGAAGTGGTGCAGGCTCCTACCCTGGGGGTGTTTAAGAGGAGGTTAGATGGACATCTTGCTGGGGTCATTTGACCCCAGAATTCTTTCCTGCCATGGCAGGGGGTCGGACTAGATGATCTGCTCAGGTCCCTTCCAACCCTAGAAACTATGAAACTATGAGCTGAACATGAAACACTTGCCAGGAACGGCCTGGTCATATGTACACTCATATGACCAGAGACTGAGACCTTTTCTACTGCAGTGCCCTTCATGAAGTTATACTTTTAGGACTAGCTGTCCATCTTCTACTTTGCAGAGTGCCTCCTCAATGGCACAATGAATCACAAAATGATCCATGTTCTGCTGCAAAATGAAGTGTTCAAACTCAAATGAGATACAAGTCCAAACCAAGAAATGGAAAAATTCTAGGGCATCATTGGAGCTAACTCCTGCAAGTTAGTTTCTGTAACTTTTTAGGGTCCCCAACTTTTCTGGCCCAGCAGGAAATTTGTTAGGAAGGTTCCTTGGTATGGAATAAAGAAAATATACAGTCTCAGAGAAATCCAAGTCTCTCATACCAAAGAGGGCACTGAGGGCAGCCCAGGAAAACATGGAAGAGAGTCTCCACTAGGTCCACCCCAAGCTCTCTGTTCCAATGGGATACAGCTATACAAGCAAGTGATGCACCATAATAAATTCCAGCACAGTTTGTGCCAGAGTCAGCTGCTTCTGGGGGCAGCATCTACACATGTTTCCATGGCTACAACACTTTGAGCCCAGGTAGAGCAGCCTTGGGCTGACAGAGGTCTAGGGTGTCACCCTCATGCTCTAGGTGATGGTGTCGGGTGACAGAGGGACTTGGAAAGTACTAAGTGTAGGGCTAGGTGGCAGGCAGCCCCTGTTAGTATCTACATGTGCATTTCAGTGCATATAATTACTTTGCTATAGGACAATACTGTCCCAACAATATTATTCTATGGCAGAATTAATTAATTTACTGAACCCTAATACCAGCACATGTGTAGGCAGTGATTCTTTACTGAAGAGCTTATTAGTCAATTCTGAAGTAAAGCACATGTGTAGATGCACCCTTAGGGTAACAATACAATGAGGAAGAAAAGAAGAGTGTTGCAGTCAAAATACATAATGATTTAACATAACCTGTGCTACATCTTAACACTTAGATACCCAAAGAGTAATTTTCTAGGTTATTAGGTTAAGTTATTAATGTTTTTATTACATAATATGTTTCTGGATTATTATTATTATTATTAGTCAATTGCACCATCTAGCCCCATGTTTTAGTACCCTCCAGCTCCAACCAGCCCCTCTGTCACCTGACACCATCACCTAGAGCATGGGGTTGACACCCTGGACCCCTTGCCAGCCCAGGGCTGCTCAGCCTTGGCTCAAAGTATTGCAGTTACAGGCACATGTGTAGACGCTGCACCCAGGAGCAGCTGACTGGCATGAACTGCACTGGAATTTATTACTGTGCATGACTCGTTCATGTAGATGTATCCTATTGAAACACAGAGCTTAAGACCTTTGTCTACCACTTTAGTAGTGCCTAGAGTTATCAATCGGATATCAAAAACCCATTGTATTTTGTCCCACTGACACCTGTATGCTGTGCACCAGCATAAGAGTCTCTTGTATGTTCTAATTTAAGACAAATATAAGAAAATATTTATGAAGGTTCAGAACTGCAGCACTAATGCTTGGCAGTTGAAACACTTTGGTACATCTCAAGCACACTTCTTTCCTGAAGTTTGAAATGTGTATGCATCTCAACCTGTAAGCTTTTAAATTTACTAAGGTTAGTCCTTGGTCACACATCACAAGGTAGGGGACAAATCTGGTTCAGAGATTCATAGATTGTAAGGCAGGAAGGGACCTTGGAAGATCATTGGGTCCACCCCCCTGCATCAAGCAGGAAAGACAACTGGGGTCAGGTGACTCCAGCAAGGGGACCATCCATTCTCCTCTCGAAGATTTCCAAGGTAAGCAATTGCACCACCTCTGGAGGGAGCTTATTCCACAGTCTGGACACCCTAGTTGTGAAGTAGTTTTTCCTAATGTTGAACCTGAAATGGTCTTCCAGGAGTTTGTGACCATTACTCTTATATTTTCTCAAGGGTGCCCTGGTGAACAGTTGTTTGCTAAGCCCTAGATGTATGCCTCTGATCTAGCAGTAAACTGCTACCAAGCCCGCTCTCAACCTTCTTTTTTTCAGGCTGAAGAGTCCCAGATCCCTCAGCCTTTCCTTACATGGTTTGCCACGCAAGCCTCTGATCATACGGCTGGCCTTTCTCTAGACTCTCTCAGGACTTACTGTGAGGGAGTGGGGCCTAGGAGCAGCCGTGAACTCCCTAGCACCCCCTGCTGTCACTCAAGGCTGGACTCAGCACCCTCAGATTCTCGCCCACCACGACTTTGATGGTAAAACAGATTTAGATGGGAGGCTGCCTTTATCCCCCTGGTGAATGGTACGTATGTTCCTGCCCCTACTCCATATAGGGTACCTCTGTGCACCCCTGCCTTAAGGGCTATGCGTGCCTCCAAACCTCCCCTTTAGCATGCCCCAAGCCTCGCAGCTGTTTCCCAGGATGTTGTGTGGTCCCCTGCCCTCTGGTGCTCTCTCTGGCACCCCAGGCTCGTCATCCACCTGGCGCCCCTGGGCCTGGCTCGTAGCCGCCGCCCTGGTACCGGCGCCCCTGGGCCTGGCACGCTCTTGTGCTACTCCTCAGCCCGGTGCACTACTCTGGGGCCTATCACCCACCTCTGGGCTTCCCCGTCCCTCTCAGGCCTCTGCCACGCCTCTAGCGCCTCTCGCCCCTCTCGGGATCTCTGCCGTGCTCTCCGCGGCCGTTGCCCCCTTTCTGGGCCTATACCACGCTCCTCACGCTTGGGGCTCAGGTGGCCGTAGCCGTGCCTGGCCCCTTGACCCTTCTCTGGGTCCTTTGCCCCACTGGGCAAAACATTGCCCTTATGGGCTGGGGTCCAAACCCCATACACCGTGCCACTCCGGCGCAAACAGGTGTGCCCCACTGGCACTGTGCCCCTGCTGGGCACCGGGAACCCACAAGCTGCTAGGGAGCTCCCGTGAGGCCTCCTCTCACCCCTACAGCCTCACCCGGTCCTCCAGTTAACCATAACTGAAACCTGAGCCAACTGGCTATAACACAAACACCATAGAGCCTCTCTGCTCGTAAGGCAAACTCCAAGCCCCTCTAGGGCTTGCACCATACCTCCTTTCAGGGTTTTCTCATCCCTGGCATCATCACAGCCGGTCAGTGTGGTAAGGCTGCAACTACCAACTCAGGCCGCTCAGCACAGCCACAGAGCTCCTGCTCCTGCGGCTGCCAGAAGGGAACTGCTGGTCAGGCTCTGGCCTGGGCTGTTTATAAAGGCCCGGGCCTGCCCCCTTCTGGCCACCTGACCCACCTGGTCACCCTGCAACCGGCACCTGAGCTGCCCTGGTGATTGGCAGCTCTGTCAATCTCAATCCCAGTCATGGGGCACCTACATGACCCCGTGACACTTACCAAATCTTTGTTAAAGTATGGTGCCCAGCTGCGGTCTCACCAATGTCAAATAGAGTGGGAGAATCACTTCTTTGGTTTCGCTGGAGATGTATCAATTGATGCATGCCAGGGTATTGTTAGCCCTGCTGGCTACAGCCTTATGCTGCTAGCTCATGTTCATATTGTGGTCTGTTTTTACCCCCAGGTCCCTTTCATTTGTAGTGCTGGTCACGTTGGCGTTGCCAAGCCTGTAGGTGTGCATGGGACTGTTTGCCACCAGTTGGAGCACTTTACATTTCTCAGCATTGAACTTCATCTGGTTCTGCTCCACCCAACTTGCAAGACTATCTAGGTCCATCTGTATCTGCAGCCTATCTTAAAGTGTGACCACACTTCTCCATAACCTGGTGTCATCCACAAACTTGGTCAGTGAGCTCTTCACCCCCAAATCACTGATGAAGATGTTGAATAGCACTGGACCAAGCACTGTCCCATGCAGGACACCATTGGCCACTTCCCACCAGGATGACACAGATTTGTTCATTAGAACTCTCTGAGTCTTACCCCACAGCTAGGTTTATGACACTTGCTTCATGTAAACTGATTAATGCTAAATTATTAATATTTTCATGGCATGAATCATGCCATTGTATTCAGTACCATGTTGTTTTGCCTACCATCCTTGTCAGGTATGGAGGTATTATAGCATATTTCAGTGACTTTTTTATAATGTTCCCTAATAGGTTGTGATCAAGTTGAACAGCCCTCTTGTGCTCTGAGGTGGTGCAATGATTCATCAAAAACATCTATTCTGTCTGAGCATATCGAGTATCTGTGTCTACCTTAACTCTAATAGCATACATTATAGGTAGTTAATTTTGTATCAGAGCTGCACAGGCACCTAAACACTCACAGTATGGGTGAATTTGGAGCACAGGAATTAAAAAACTAAGAGTCGGATGCAATGGAGGCTGTAGGCCATATCTACATAGTAAAGTTACTATGCCCATCAGTAATGCCAGGGCCTATACTCTGAATAAGTACACACATTCAGGTAGATCAGGCATAGGTTAGCCTGTTCTACTTAGTGTACCTTCTTTGGTGAACTAAGTTAGATTGGGTCAGCTGTTTTTTCCATCTATGCTCTCCAAACATATGTACTGTTCAGCACTTAGTTACTTAGGTCAATCTAAGTGTAATGCTTATACATACCCTAATAAGTCTAAAATGAAAATGCTGAAAACTGCACTTAGCAGCTACCCAGTCCTGGAACCATCTGAACAACATTAGGTACCTCCTTTTTTTCTCCATAGTTCCCCAAGAACCTAGACTTATGCCTCTGTGCCTGGCTTGATCTCTGTAGTCTTGACATTACTGAGCAGTTCAGCACCTAGGTCATGTTTAGACTCAGAACAGAAATTAAATTTTCTCCCACCTGCATCATCTGAGGAGATTGATCAAGTATGGTATTCTCTGAGTATGTCTAATAGGCAATGAAATATAGTGGCAGTCATCACTTCCTTCTAAACTAAGGGCAGAGGAAGAGAAGGGACAGAACCCAGGATTCCCTACTCCTGGAGAGTGCCCTAAATACAAGATTACAGAATTAGTCTCTCTCTCCCCTCCTCTCCCTAAGCTCCAGTCCAAAGAATGGCAAATTCATCATAGTGCATTAGAAAGCCTCCTCAAGAGAGCTAGGGAATACCCTACACCTCCCCCCCCCACATTTTCCTATCTAATTCTGATTTAGATAGTCTTCATTCATCTAACCTCTTGTGCTGGGAATTATGTATTTGAATACTCTCAGGCTGAAAAGGGAATTAACTCCATGTTTCTTACATTGCCAGGAGATATTTTAACTGATACGTTACTATATAAAGGAGGAAGACAACATTGAATCTTGTCTGGTTCTGCGAAAGCAAAGGCATAAGCAAGGCATAAGCTCAAGGAAGCATTCAGGCCTAAGGATCCCTTCTAGGATGTAGTAGTTGTTTTTGTGTTGCCCACTGACTCCTTCTAGCTGACTTGTGAGTGTGCTAAATGTTTTGGGTCAGGTTCTGGAGCACCTTACTGCCATTGTGCATTGCATATGGATGCTGGAGTCCTAGCATAAGATTCTGAATTTTACCTGAGCAGTCAGGCTACTAACATGTAGATATTTTGATACCTAACTTCTAGGAATCTAAATTGTTTATTGGATCTGCATACCTGTCTTGGTCTAAACTCCTTAAAGAGTTCACATAATATATTTAGTCTCATATAGCTTATTTCAAGAACTCTAGACATCGATGCCTTGAAAATACTGCTGTTAAATTATTATCTGGAGGGCTCCTGTTATTCCAGTCCTGCTAGTCATGCCAGCTTTTGTAGTGGTATTATTACATGACTATGAGAAGAATCAAGTTTTGTGGTCAAAAGGAGATTTTAATTTGTTTCAAATGTGAAAAAGCTATATAGCATTAATTTACTGAAAAGTTATATTTAACTTAGAGATAATAACTACTTCATAGGCCTATAAATAGATAGTGCAAAAGTACAGTGGTTCATGTTTTACTGACATCTAGTAACAAGTCTTCAAATATTTAATCAGACTTCAAAGTGTATTTTAAAGTGTCTCAACTTCACATATCAAGTTGAGTAAAATTTGATGTGATAAAAAACAGAATTCCTTTGTGTAGAGCAAAAGGCTTGAGAAGCCTAATTATATTAATGTATTCCATAGTTGTAATCCCACATGCACCTGGTGATATTCAGTCTATAGGATACAATTCAGAAGACAAGAATAGAACATGCAAAAGGAAATATAGTGTACTTTCAGGAGAAAGAGAAAATGAGGAGTAGGAGTAAAATAAGGGAGAAAAGTGGAGAAGGAGGAGAGGACATGTAGGATACAATAGTATGACTGGGGCTATTTTGGGGGAAAGCAGCAGCTTACAGTGATTGTTGGCTTTTGATTTATACATGATAGAAGAGCATGTAGAGTTAACTAAGGTTATGCAGCATTTGAAACCACAATATATCATACTGTACTCTTGTAAGCATATTTTTCAAACATTAGCAGGCCAGAAATCTAAAACACATTGCTTGTAAACCTGAAACTGCTTTACAGTTTGCAATAGAAAGGACAGTGCATTGTTTCAACTGACATTTGGACTAGCTGTCAACCAGAACATTCCTTATATCAACTGAAGCAGACTTGATCACCCCTTACTGTCTTCAGTCAGAATGATAAAGTGTTATAGGTAACTGCACTTAGGAATATACTACTATATTTCTTGACTAGTTTGACTTCAGACAATGTCCTGGAAGAGATAGCCAAAAGCTACTGGTTTATATCATGGAACTTTGTTTAGAATCGTGTAGCTTTATTTAGCATTTTGGCTATGATGTGAATATAGAGGCATAATAGAGGCATATCAGTTGCTTTAACCTGAATGTTGTATCACATATTCTATTACAATCAATTTAATATCCAAGGCTTTGAAAACACACTAAGACAAATATATATATAAGAAACACAACCTGCAACACGAGTACCAGATCTTTCTAAAAGTCCTGAAATCCACCCATTTACATGTCTCTAAAATGATTTGGGCTCCTTTTATATCCCATAGGATGCCAGTTTTCTATGTGGTATGTGGCTTTTTAAAATATAAATGTTTGGTTGTCACAATCTTAAAACTTCTCTTAGAAATCACAACATAAGATTACATTTTATTAAGCCTTTAGTATACCAATATGTTGACTTTTGTTAACGTTAAGGCTGTAAAACTGAGAGGAAAAAAACACCTATCTGAAAGATATATCAGATTTTTAAAAAGAATATGGCATTGGATTCTTCAGGAAATCCTGCATTCAGATTGGACACCTGCAAATTACATAGTAATTAAAAAAAGAAATGTATATGGCTTAAAACCGTGGTTTAAAAATGCCTTTTCTGATGAAAGGAGAAAAAAAAGTTTCATTTTAAACATTTTTATACATGCTACTTGTATTTGCAGTCATCTCTACGCTTTCTCAAAGATGTGGCAAGAACTCCCTTCCTCAAACTTTAAGTCTTATCATGTACAGATCTTACTGTAAGATACATTTCTTCCATGAAGAGCCATACCCAGGCATTGCGGTGCCCAGTGCAGGTCATCTGCGGGCACCCTGCTACACACTACTATGTAACATTAGTTCTATTCGATTGGACACCCACCATGTGAGGGCACCCAGTGCTGGGACACCCACTTTGCTGCAGAGCTGCCTCCATGATGCCTACTGAGCACTGTGTTTTTCCTGAAGGCAGTACATGAGAACACATTTGTATACGGTCTCTTGTATGCCCCGAATATGGACAGGTGCTACATTTTTAGTGGGAGAAATTCCCTTCCCACCAGAAACTGAGAGGATATAGGTATCTATATGGTTTCTTCCACAGGTAACATGTCAGATCAGGGACAAAGGTCTTCCTTTTTCACTAAGGAAGGTGTGGCTTAAGATAGTTTCTTATGCAGGACATCTCTGTGCTCTGAGGGACTAGGAGGAGTGGAGTGAAGGGGAAATGCTTTCCCATCTTCCTCAGACTGAGTGACTCTGACCTGGGAAAGAACAGGGGGGCAGTGGCTGCTCCACCCCTTGCAGGGACAGGGAAGAGAGGACAGCGGGGAAATTTTCTCCGGTCATTCCTCAGATCTGGCTAGTTAAAATTACATGTAACTTTACTTGGTGTAAAACTTGAATTAAAGTTCCCTATTGCAAGTAATCTGTCATTTTGATTATAATAACTATGCCACTGCCTTCCTGATCCACAGGTAACCACTGAATTTTTAAGACAATAAAAATGCACATATGGATGGTTAAGTGATTGAAGACTTTGTGCAAGAACTAAAGAATTTCCAGACCCAGAGAAGAGCAGAGCAACATGGAAAGGTTTCCCATATTGGTATGAACCTCTTGCTAGGGTTTTTTGCATGGTTTTTCATGGTATGAACCTCTCACTGGGATTTCTAGCTTTGCAAATTTTCCTGAAATTCGCAGCATTAGAAATAACCTCCTGTTCATGGTGCCCCCTCTCTCTGCCTCTCTCCTTGATTCATGGAGATACAATATATCTGTTGTATCATATCATTAGACTGTAAACTCTTTAACCAAACTTTGTCTCATTATCATATACTTGTACAGTTCACAGCAGAATGGATTCTTGCTTCATTATCGGGGTTTCTAGTTATTAGAATAAAAAAAATATTACCAATCCCTAAAACAATACATCCTAAATTCTTTTTTACTTATAAATGGGATACTATATTATATTCTCAATGCAAATATATATTTCATCGTAAGTTATTTGTATATTCTAGCACATTTATTTTCAGGCAATGAAGGGTACTTGAAACTAAATATAAGGGAAAAAATAAAGAAGCCATTAATCAAGAAAAATACTTCTGTTTGATTAATAGTTTTTATCTACAGATACACCACTTACAGATTCTCTAGTTGTGACCTCTGGGGTGTCCTAAATTATTGCTGGTAGTGGTGCATGTCAAGAAGAATAAATGTAATATCTGTGTGCCTGATGATCCATTGCCAGCATCTATACACCAATAACTTTCCATAGGGTAGAAGGGCTTTTATTATTTTCAGTGAAATCAATGAACACATGAAAACTTTTTTTTTCATTTTTCCTTTACTTGTTTGCAAATTCAGTGAAGGCCTGAAAAGGTGGGGGGGGGGGGGGTTGAGAGTTCATTTAATTTATTCAGGTAGCCAACCAACAACTCTGAGGCCTGCTGTTTCCTGAAGTTAGAGTGATGATTTGAAGTTGGGTGATGTAATTTGGATGCTGGAAAAGCTGCACAAATTTTATTAGTGTCATGTTATGTACAGTCAAAAAAGCCTGCTCAACAAGGTTCAGAGGTCCCCTGTAAACTTGGACTCAGTGTAGTTCTCTGATGGACAGATGGACGGAGTCCAGTGGCTCTAGCTAAGAGCATTATAAGGGAAGTGCATATATCAACCTTCAGTGAACTCCCACAGAAATTACTTTTGCCACTGACCCAGCTGATAGTACAGTCAAGTTACCTGGGATATATGCTGATGTCTATGAGTTGGCCCTAATACATGATTCTATAGGGAGCATTTTCAAAGCTTACAAACTGATTCAGTTGCCCATTCTTTTCTGTAATGGCTTTGACAGCCCTATCTTCTGTCAGTAGAGCTTTTAAAATTCCTTTACTGGGGAAGAAACTTAAGTTGAAATTCCCTTTTTCAAGTAATCTTTGTCATTTTCATTATAATACTTATACCCATGCCTTGATGATTGCATGGAACCACCACGTTTTTGAAGACAGTGAAACAATATACAAATGGATGATAAGGTAATGGTAGATTTTATGCAAGAATTAAAGAATTCCCAGGTCCAACTAAATACCCTTCTTGTTGGATTTACTAAGAAAAACATGTGGCTTTAAAATAAAGAATGGATGTATCCTTTGCTTCTGCCTTATTGTTCTATATTGTAGATTACCATCCAGCACTATGTTTGGAGTATTTTCTCTACCCCAATTGCAAGTTCATTGGGGAACCAGAACTTGGTTGTGTATTTATACAGAACTTAGCACAACAGGGCTCTAGACCATGACTATGATGCCTGGGCACTGCTGTTGCACAAATAAATAGAACTATATTTATAAATTGTGATAAGGATTAATTCCAAATCTGGGAGCAGGCTGTTCTAAAGGTTAATTAAAATCCAAATTTAAGTAAGCTAGACCATATTGATTTTACTGCCCTGAGTGATAATGCTTTTTAGATCACAGAACTAAATTCTCCATTATATGAGAGACTGATTAAGTTTACTGATATGTTAAAATAGGCCCATCTCCAGACCCATCATCCATTCAAGGACACTGTGTATATGTAAAGGGACAGTGCTGGATGGGGAAAGAAGTACACAGTCTCATTCCAGCCCCTTCAAGCCTGCAGAAAATATTCAGGGGAGTTTAATATAGTCTGAGCTTAGGCTCAGCCATAGGCAGTGGAAGGCCAGGGCTAAGGGAGTTTATCCCCCAGAAATGCAGATAGCCCAGGCATGGGCAGCTGCAGCAGGGGAGGGAAAGGAGCACACAGAGACAAGCATCTGGAGCCTGCAGGTGGCTAGGAACTCAGTCCGGCCCGGCTGTGTGTGGAGCAGCATCCAGCTGAGCAGGTAAATGTGAGGATGGGAAGGGGCACGGGGAGGGAAGGGGCATGGGGTAGCAAATTAAGGCCACCATGGCAGGGTGGTGAATGGGGCCCTGGAGCAGGTCATAGGATGCTTCCTGTCTGGGCAGCTTGTTTAGGGGCACTGGGGGCTCCCACCTCTGTGTGCACCCCTGGGGCAGGCACAGGGGGTATGTACACCCCCTGATCTGTGCTGTGTGCAGAGCGGAGGAGGCTGACGCTGTGGGCTGCACTCTGCACCCCACTGCTGGTGCCCTGACAGCCCCGCAACACCATGTGCCTCCCACTGCTAAGCAAGTGGTGCAGCCAGCACACAGGAGGCATGTGGCATCACACGGCTGCCAGGGCACCAGCAGCAAGGTGTGGAGTGCAGGTCTCAGTGGGAGCCACCTCCACCCCTCACTCACATTGGGAGGGCTTACATACCCCTGTGCCTGCCATGGGGGTTTGCGCAGTGGTGGGATTCCCTGCCCCCCCCGTCCTGGATGAGCTGCCCAGACAGCAACCATCCCACAATCCACCCTAAACCTGGGGCCTCATTCACCCCAGCCCCTGCCCCTGTCTCTGCCCCACTCTCTCCCTCACTGTAGAGGCCTTGACCACCATGCCCTGTCCCCACAACAGACCTACCTGCTGTGGGGGGAACACATGTGTTCCCACAAATAAGATTTTCTTCCTCCGCCTATGGACTTAGCTGTTTTCACTTGCCTGAATTATACAACACTAGCTAGCCAGAGGCTGAGGATTTTCCAGAAGTACAACTCAAGTGAAGCTCACTTCAGAGAGTTTTATTCTTCCTGCTTCTTGTCTGATCACCCTGGAGTTGGCCAACATGATCTTGCATCAATACACTAACATTTCCCCTTTTCCGGCAGCTTACCTGCAAATTTTAACCCCTTTCTAGTTTTTGATTTCATTTTGATCCTACTTTCATTTCAGCCCTTATCCTCTGTCTTCATATAATTAATTCTTTATCCTCAGAGACTTTTCCCTTGAACTCCCTATCATCACCATCTTCCATTCACCTTTAATATTTTATATATTCCTTCCACCTTGACTTCCCCTTGCCATCTTACTTCTTTGGGTACTGTAATTTGGTTTTGACACTCCACTGGAACTGGCCTCACAAGTCACCAGTGACCTCTTTCTGGCCATATCAAAGAGACTTTTATACCATCCTTATCCTCTTGCTCTCTCCTTTTCATTTTCTCCTCCTGGAAAATGTCTACTCCCTGAACTATGTGCTCTCCTAGTTCTCATCCTTCCTTTCTGACACTTCATATAGCAACTTCCAACAGTATCTTCTTTTTGCCCCTCTGTCTTTCAATGACCATGAGTTCAATGTCCATCTTCTCTTATTCTTCCCTTGCTCCTTAATTTCAGTTAATTGAAGATACTCAGCACTGAGTTCCAGTACTATATTAATGATGATACTTAGGCCTTTCTCTCCAGTCTTTACCTTCTCTACTGTTGGGATTTGCTTCTCCAGCTAAATGTGTCATTAAACTAAATATAGCAAAAACTGAAATCCCTCTTCCTGGTCTTATGTGAAAAAGAGAAGGACAAGGAGATGAAGGGAAAGAAGACTAACGCTTCCTTTTGTGTGAAAGTAAATAGAAGAAATTAAAATATATATGCTAGTTCGAAAGCCCACAAAGTATACTGATCAACTTTCCTACATTCATGACAAGACAAAAACTTTTAGAAGATTTGGAAGTAAAGTGAATAGTGACTGTGAATCCGTGCTTGGAGGTTTATCCACCTACAGTGGGTACAAAGACTGTGGGAGATGTATCTATTTTTTATTTATTTATTTATTTTTATATATGCACCAGAATAGTAGTTATTGTCTTCCCAGCTCAAAGCTAATGAAGATGAAAATCAGTCTGGTTAGCATTGGTTTCTAGAAACCAACTAAAAAGACTAAAAACAGCTTTAGGCGCAGAGCTCAGGCAGACAATATAGGGTTGATTTCTTTGATGTAGAATCAGGAGTCCGGTTTATCTCATACAATGGGGTTCATAGACTGTAATTCTCCTGGCACTTCAGTTTATAAGAGCACAGCAATGTTTCTTATTATAATTAAATTCTCTAGACACCACTGGTGTTCAGGATGGGTACAACACACAGGAATATTGAAAACAAAAATAATAGGTTATACCTTTTTCCCATCTCCTCCACCTCCAAAAAAATGATGCCAGAACTATATAAACTAAGTTATGAATAGTTATATAAGAGCTCAGTTTAGTTTATAATGCATACTTTTAATCTGTTACGATTCTTTCATTTAAACTGGTTAGGCTGAGCGTAGAGCCCCAGATTGGCATCTAGTCTATATCTAGTTCAGACTTTTTGTTATCCACGGCATCTGATTACAGATTTGAAAAAAATGTCTTTCTGCAAATTTCTGTCATATGACATAATACACTGTAATTTAGCATACCCTATCATAATATAGCTCTTTCAGGATATAACAATATATATGAAACTGCCCTGATTATCATAAGTGATATAGATAAGAATCAGCACAGAACTAGCTTGCATTTTGCCACTAATTTGACAGGTAGGTAATGGATAACCTCTCAGCAACTCTTTTGTAACAGTAATTGGGAAGACATACTAGTAACTTAAACACATCTTTAGATTAGCAATAGTAACAGTATTAGAAAGCTGAGAGGCAAGCAGTTTCATGTCAAATCTTTAGAAGAACCAATATAAGAGAGATTTTCTCTTCATTTGAGAGATTTTCATTGTCTCTGTCCTGACTGGCTCAGGAAACACTTGAGCAGTCAGTGTTAACCAACAAGTCACAAAAACATATATGAGCTTGGTTACTCTAATTCAAAAGTAAGTCAGAAACCATCCAACCAATTGACCAAACAAGCAGACAAAACTTTACAGCACATTAGTTAATGTGTGCACAATCCAACTGGGGCAACTACAGCATGAAGATAACTAATATTGATATTTTGGTATTATTTTCTGCAATGACATAAATATGATGCATGGAAGAGACACTTGTGCCTTTGGAGACACAATCCAAATAGCAGTTTTTTATACAGAGACAAAATCTTCAATAAAATAATGGGTTTAATTGCATTTATTTCACTTTATCAGCTCATACTCCCATAATTTGCATTGTTATGAATTAAGCATGTATAAAGAAGAAAGGAACTGAGGCTCTTATTGAAGTTCCAGTCATGTTTATACCTCATGACACCCTCAATCATCCCAGAGATCAGAAAAGAAAATTACCAAGATTTGCACACATGAGGAGGCATTGAGATAGCTGCTGGGTTTTTTTTTTAGAACATCATCCTTATTTCCATTGTCATTAGCTAAGAAAGAGCCATTTGGTAAACGGATCTCATTTGTTTTGGTCTGCTCTGGGCTGTACATTAGAGAGGATTTGCTGTTTCTAAAGCTGGTCACTAAACTTTTGGAGAACACTAAGAGTACAGAGTCTTTCAAAAAGAAGACATAAAGTAAGATGGTACATTGGAGATTAATTTCACTTAGCATGTTAAAAAAATAACAGTTACAGCAGCGGAGCTGAACCAGAGAAAAGCTAGATTTTTTTTCCTAGCAAGGAATAGACCTGATTCTTCTAGAAAGCAGATGTCTCCTCACATGAGAATTGGTGATCTGAGAAAAACTGAGCCAGACTGGACAAGACCAGACCTGCCTAACCACATGTATAATTTGGTTGTGAACAGGTCAGAAAAGACTTGTCTACTGCAAATGCGTAAGTAACCAACTGTATACCTTCTTCAAAAAGTTACTCCACGACACACAAAACCAACATTTTTCAAAGGATTTCTACTAGTAAAATAGGAATATCACAGATCATCATTTTAGTAACTTTGAAAGCCATCAGAAATGCATGTTTTTGAAGAAATCTTTTGTTTTATTATATTAAGGGCATATCTATGTGAGACATTTACTGTGCAGCTGCCTAATTAAACGTCTTACCACCTATGCATGTGTCCCTATTAGGCCACAGTAAACAAATTAACTCTGCTGCAGGTTAGTACTTGTAAACACAAGTAGTGTCCTATGGCAGCATTATTTAGTGATCTGCAATGCCTGTAGAGACATTGACGGGGCTGGCTGGGACATGAGGGTGCTTCAGTGCAGAAGCTGCCTGCCAGTTAGTCCCACACTGGAGCACCTTCATGTCCCAGCTAGAACCTGGGCAGCACATTGAGCTGGGTTGGAGCAGCACTAGCCTGGCAGGCTGACTCCTCCCCACTTGTCTCCCCCCCCCCTCCAGGCTGGTCTGACCTAGCTCAATGTGCTGTAGTCCCGGGTTCATGTTTAAACAGCAGCCCCAGGAACAATAAACTCTGGTATGATATGCACCAGAGTTTATTACTGTGCATTAATGCATGTGTAGATGTGCCCACAGTATCTTAATTTGTTCCCCATGTTGCTTCCAAGTAAAAGCAATTTTCTGTGTTGGGGTGATTAGAGATCACTACACAGTTTTCTCCTAATTTACTCATTTATTGCATTGCTGACTGGTATATTAGATGACTTCTCTAGGTCAGTGATGAATTCTTAATGTTTCAGCATCTAGTTCTAGCTTTCCTGACAATTACAGGATAAAAAGAAACAATTTATGAGAAAAATGTGCATTAATAGGGCTATGTAGGAAGGCTGAAATAGAGTAACAAGACCACAAAATGAAAATTTGTGGGTGAGGAAGGAACCTATTAACACAGAGTATATTAAAATTACTAATACAATAATAGAAGCAAATGTTACTCTTGATCTTTTATTTATATAGTGTCAAGATGTGCTTGGTGCCTCACAGGTAAGTATCATGAAAGAAATGTTATAAGAGATACCACATGACTTCCGTGAATACTGGCCCCTGCCACATACCGCACATTCTCCTTGTAGCGCTGACATATCTAAGCTAATTGGCATTAAATAATAAATACCAGTTTCTGACTAGCGTAAGAATATAAGATTATTGAACTCTATAGAACAGGGCTGTCAAACTAGCAAACGTAAGTCCCCCAGGCTCCCACTGGCTGCTGCTGCCACTATTTCTCCAGCTGCAGCAGCAACCAAGGTCCCAAGGTTTCCCCACCCTCCCCAGCTTCTGCTGCATGCAGACTTACAGGGTACTGGAACAACCTGCTTAAGACAGATCAAAATAACCTTTGCTTGAATTGGCATAACTTTAAAATATTTAAAGAGTACTTAGAATGGGTTAACACCCTTTAACCGATAAAAACTTCCATTTTAAGTACCTTTACGAGGATTTAAAGGTAACCTGTAACACTGAGGAAAGCTTATTTAGTCAAGGCCTATCTACACTGGTCTGTCCTCTGCCTTTCTTCCACCACAGTGTCCAACATTCAGAGGCCTTGGAAGTCCTAAACTGAGGTTTGCACCCTTAACTATCATGTTTAATGCCAACCAACCAATATGACTATCTTGCATTAATTTATCTAATCCAGTTTTAAACTGGATCAAATCAAATTTCTAACTTGCTGTACCTAAGCAAAGGAAGGGCAAAAGATTTTAGAGAATGGTGGTCATAACTCTACTACCAGTGTTTTCCTTCAGTTCCAGTGGAAAGAGGGAATTGGTCAACCAATGGACTGAATAAGGCTTCAATTATTTTCTTGGGTTTAAAGTTGTCACTGTATGCATCTCTAAATAGATTTTTACCTATATTTTTCTGGTCTTTCTGCATTTCTCTTATTGACACATTGACTGGACAGTCCTGGTTTGTTTAATATGTTGTTTAAAATTAGTTTTGGATGCTTAAATTAAATAATTAAGGCTGATACCTGTAGAATTCATACTGTAGAGTACAGCAAACAATTGTCAAGAAAAATCTCCTCTTATCCATGTAATAATTTAACAGTTGCACAACCTTAATTCACAATCATCTTCAGGTTTTTAAATGTGTCAGGCATTACACATCATGTCATTAATAAGCTTAGGCAAATCAATAATGTAACATCAATGCAAGTAAAAGCAGGCATTTAAAAAAATTGACTAAAAAAATTAAACTAGTAGGCAACTACCTGTGAGTAGAATAGCAGACGTTATTAAGGTTTTTCAGTATCATTAGATGCTTGTTATGCATTACCCAGCCTTTATTATCTATTCTGATCACTTTCAAATGTATTTTAGTTCCTTGTTTTCAGCCTAAGCTGTTGTAGAATTGATAAACAACCCTCTGATGAGAAATTTGAGAATCTGCCAAATAAAGACTTGACATAGCCAATGTTATTTGTCATTAAATTATTTACTGTATTATAAATTTAATAAGATTAAGAAATATAGTGCATCTGATTTACATTTCGACATCCATGTTTTGTTTGATCATGGTATCTGAGAAAGAAGGAATAGTTAGAGGGGTAGACAGAAGAGTTTTCAGCTATGACTTGGCATTTGCCATGGGGACTGAAAGGTCCAGGACAAAACTCATAACTGTAGATCTGGATGCATTAAGTCTTATAAGTTAACAGTGTGCCCTTGTTACAAAGAAGGCTGATGGCATTAATTAGTAGCATTGTTCGCCGGCAGATCAAGTGAAGTGATTATTCCCCTCTATTCAGTATGGGGGAGGCCACATCTGAAATACTGTCTATTTTTAGGCCCCCCACTGCAGGAAGCATGTGGACAAATTGGACAGAGTCCAACGGAGGGCAACAGAAAATGGTTAGGAGACCCAGCACATGACTTCTGAGGAGAGGCTGAGAGAAGTGGGCTTAGTTAGTTCACAGAAGAGAAGATAGATGGGCTTTAATAGCAGCCTTTAAATGACTGAAGGGGTACCAAAGAAGATGGAGCTAGTGTTTCTCAGTGGTGGCAGAAGACAGAACAAGAAGCAATGGTCTCAAGTTGCAGCAAGGGAGGTTACATTAGTTATTAGGAAAAAAATTCATATTAGAAGGGTACTAAAGCACTGGAACAGGCTACCCATAGAGATTGTGGAATCTCCATTCTTAGAGATCTTTAAGACCCAGATAGACAAAGCATTGGCTGGGATAATATAGTTGGAGACGGTCCTCCTTTAACCAAGGGATTGGACTAGATGACCTTCTGAGGCCCCTTCCAACCCTAATTTTCTATGATCCTATGTCAGAGCAGAGACATGATTCATTGAAGTGAATTGACAAGAATGATGTCATTAATTGCATGATTTGAATGAAAAAAAATAGTTATCTGTATGTAGAGAAGTCTTAAATTTGATATATTCAAGGATCAATTGGATAAATAAAAGATCATTGTCTTATATTCTTGATTACCGTTCTATTTGTAAGAGAAAAGCTAAACCAAAAAGGAGTGAATATCATACTTATAGCATAGTTATATTATTGATGGGGAAGGCTGCATTTAAATTGAAATGCATCAACAAAGCAATTTAGAAATTTTTGTCAAGACTTTGAGTTACATGGGTCATTGATTTGGAAAGAGTTTCTTTCATATAGCTTAATGCTTATATGTTTGAGGCTCCTGAGACAGAATTTACATTAGTGTAATAATTTAGTGACTGGTTCCTATCGTGCCTTTAACTGATCATGGGGCCAGTGCTCCCATCCTGCAGCTCGTACCAGAGCCCCTCAAGACTCCTTTGTGCTCCAGAGGCTGGGAGCGCCTGTCAGCTGATCAGAGTTCCCAGCCAGGGGACCACATGGAGCCTTTGGAGCTTGTCAGATGAGCCCTGATCAGCTCCCAGCCAGAGCAAGAAGCCAAGCCAATCATATTCACAGGCTCTCCCTGCACTGGCAATATGACATGATGGGATATGATGCTTGATCCCACAATTACACCTCCTGGTGGGATCATGCATCAGATCCTATCGCACCTTTAATTTAACATCTCTCAACGGCTTAAGTGCACATAGTTAGCGCTAAATATTGCTTTCTGGATTGTGAACAACTTTTGAAAGTTTTGAGACTAGTTTTACCTTAGTGGTCAAACTTGATTTTTCTAGGCCATCAATATTAGGATTACACCTTCTTAATTATTTTCACGTATCAAAGAACTTAATGTAAATCTATATATCGGCTGAGAAAAATAGCGGATATATTTCCATTTATACTGTGTATTTTTTGTGGAGAGGAACATGTCTTTCATTTCAATACAGTGTGTTTTATACAGCTGATGTTCTCATGTCTTTCATTTCAATACAGTGTGTTTTATACAGCTGATGTTCTACACAGGAGTCTAAGTAGGTCGTACATTACTTAATCATAATGTAAGAAATGGGAAAAATCATAGTAATATTCTCTAGGGAACAGGTTAAGATAGAATCGAAACAATTTCCTTCTTGCTTACTTTCAAATAAGCATATCCCAGGAATCCCCCCTTTTTCAGTCCTTTGCTACTTCTTTCCAAGTTGTGATCCATTTCCAAAATCCTTCCTCTGTTCATATTAGAGGGTCCAGGAATGGGGCAAGAGAGGGGAGGTGCACCCTGCATTTTGGCTGTGTTGTGCATGTGAAGTAAGCTATGTGCTCGCTGCTTGGTCATTGCGAGGTCCACATGAGCAGTGGGCTCTGAGCTCAACAGCTGCCTAGAGCAGGATCTGGCTGGAGCCCCTGCTTTTGTCCAGCTGCAGAACCCAGGGGGTTAATGCTGACGCTGATCACTTCTTCCTTTCTCCACCTCTGCTGAATTCAGAGCAATGTGACAGCAGGGGCTCCAGCCAGACCCTGTGGTGGGAGCTCGCATGTGACACAGCCGAAGGTGGGGTACAAGCACATCATTGCACTCCCTCTGGATCTGCCTCACTAAAACCTGTCTCTTTTCCTCTACCTGTTTTTTGCTCCTCCATGCCCTCTGCCTTACTATTGTCAAAATTATTCTGTAGTTCATGCTGTCTCTCACTCCAGCTTCAAATTTCAATCTATCTGATTTTTCTCTGCACTCTTCCTCCAGGCAGCTGTCAACCACAGTCTCTTAGGACCCACTTTTTTATTCTTTTTTCTCTGCCTTTGTTGTTTCTCTCTCTGCTTTCCCTAACCTTTGTCCAGGTGACTTCAGTTTCTTGACTTATGAACTCTCTGACTCTTCTGCTACACAAGCTATGTATCATACCTGATAAGGACATATCTAGGTTATGATTTGAGACTAAAAAAATAAGGCATTTAAAGTAAATATCGGAAAGGGCTTTTTACCTGGTGCAAAATTTGCACTTTGAATCTAAACCCAAACTTTCCTAAACATTTGGCATGTTACTTACTGATGTGTGGCACTGTAGAGACATATACAATAAAATAAAACACTAAATGGATAATATAAAATTATTTTCTAGCCCAGTGTATCAGTTGCTTTTCTTTGAGATAGCTAGGTTAGCTGATTCCTAAATGAATATCTATAGCACTGTAATGAGTAAACATTAAGAATTTATATTTTCTAATATCCTTTTGTGATTAAACTAAACAATTAGATGGTTGAGCAGAATTCTTGATTAAAACTAACAGAATAATCCTTTTCATCCAGTAACAATAAAAGCCTCTTTCAGTACACATTCCTTCTGTGCCAGGCCTTATTTTGGGGGTTTCATTTAAACCCCAAATGCCAGGTAATTCCAAAAAGGTCTTACAGACACAGAAAAAAAACATGCCTAGGCCTGACACCAGCTAGCATTCAGTACTACTGCCTCAGAGACTCCTTATCCTTCTGACTAGCACTCATGTAGATTCTTTCACTCTTTCCTTTGGTTACCCAGTCTTGCTTTCATAGATTTCATAGACATTAAAGGCTGGAAGGGACCTTGTAAGATCATCGGGTCCAGCCCCCTGCCCAAGCAGCAGGAAGTCAGCTAGGGTCAGAGGATATCAGCAAGATAAGAATCCAAATGTTTCTTAAAGGTGTCCAGAGTAGGTGCTTGCACCACCTCTGGAGGGAGCCTATTCCAGGCCTTGGGGGCTCGGACGGTAAAGAAGTTTTTCCTTATGTCCTGTCTAAAACAGTCTTGGAGGAGTTTGTGACTGTTGGACCTTGTCATCCCTTGAGGTGCCCTGGTGAACAGGCATTCCCCAAGATCCTGGTGCACCCCTTATGTACTTATAGGCTGCCACCAAGTCACCCCTGAGCCTGTGCTTCTCCAGGCTGAAGAGACCCATAGCTCGCAGCATCTCTTCATAAGGCCTGTTCTCTTGCCCTCTGGTCATGCACATGGCTTGCCTCAACTCTTTCAAGCTCTCCACATCCTTCCTAAATTGTGGAGCCCAGAATTGGATGCAGTACTCCAGCTCTGGCCTCACCAAGGCCAAGTACAGCGGAAGGATGACATCCTGAGTCTTGCTTAAGATGCATCGGTAGATGCAAGCCAGAGTTTTGTTCACTTTGCCAGCTGCAGCATCACATTGGTGGCTCATGTTCATATTGTGGTCAACCATGACCCCCAAGTCTCTTTCGGTCATGGCACCAGCGAGTGTAGCACAGGCCTGCTGAGCCTGGAAGTGTGATGTGGGGTTCCCTCCCACGGAGGTGAAGCACCTTGCATTTCTCTGTATTGAATCACATCAGGTTTTCATCTGCTCACTGTGCAAGCCTATCAAGGTCAGCCTGGATCACCAGCCTATCCTCAAGTGTGGACACCCTTCCCCAAAGTTTGGTGTCATCAGCAAAATTGGCCAGACCACTTCTGACACCAGTGTCCAGATAGTTTATGAAGACATTAAAGAGTACATTTATGACTTCATCCTGATCACCTATGAGACATCTGAGCAGTGCATTAACTCCTTTCTGCCTGTCATAAAGATGAGACCTTTACATGTTGCTTCACAGGAACTATCAAAACCATTTACTGATTCTTGCATATATAAGCTAATATATTGTCAGAATGGAGACTATTTTTTCCATCAATCACTTGAGTTTCATGGGAAACAGAACAACCTATACATGTTTGCAATGCTCTGGATCTCCCTTTGTACTATAACCCACAGTAGCTGCCCCACAATGCCCCATCTCCATTAAGATAATTCACACCAAATGTAGCTACATCAATATATTTAATTTCAAGTTAAAATCTAACTTGCTGTTTAGAAACAACAACATCTTCAATAAGTAATTCGCCTGGTGGAACTGCAGTGATGGCAAATTGTATATTAGAGTGGATGACAATGAGAATGTTCTATTACGAAGAAATGTTCATATCTCAGAGATCCATTGTCCTATATTTCACATATTCAGCTGTGTGAATCAAACTTAAGACATTTTTTTTAGTATTATCTGCTGTCAAATTAGTCTAAATTTTATTTTTCACAACCTAGTCTAATGGATCTTTCAAAATAACCTTTCATATTTAACATTCCTTGATGTCTCCTATAGAGAAAATTAACATTAATAATACTTTGAGGCATGGATGTCAACAACTTAATAATTCAGAGCATCCATGTCAATTACTGTATTATGGGATTGAATTATTATTGTCAATTACTGTAATTATTACCCTCAGTGGAGCTGATGGTGCTCAGAGGAATTTGAAGAATTTGGTTTAACATCAATACTATTTATCATTAGTATAGTTATGGTAAAGGCAAGGATCAGAGCACAATTTAATAACATAGGTGTCTGGGGAAAATATTTAAATATTTAAGCTCTTTTTATAGTATTTATTCAGGAGGTATATGTCTGCTGATGGATTCCTACATTCTTTTAACTATTTTTCAGTGCCCAGGACTTCTTGTTATTAGCAATGATGGGTAAAATTTGAGGGCTGATTTGCATAAACATTGATCACTGTAGAACTTATAATCAAGGACTCACTGAGCAGCTGCTCACTTAGCACTTGGACAATTAGGCCCTTTGGGATTCAAGATGGACGCTTGAATTTGGGTTTTCTCTTGTTCTTCCTCTGTCCTTTACCGTACCAGTATTCCTGACCAATGAGAGCCCATGTTTATAACTCTGTTTATAATTCTGGATATCTGTGAGCAGTCAAGATTTCAGAATGGACCAGGTGGAAAGAAAGGCTTTTAGGATATTCAGAGGAATAGAAATGCAGGGAGAATGGCCAAAGTTAGCAGAGGGGCAAATAGTTACAAATTCTTCAATAATACATTTAGGCTGAACATTAGGGCTAAGTACAGGAGTGCAAAACATCTGAGGCAGAAGCGCTTTAAGTATCATGCTTTACTCAAATAATTCTAGATTGGATTGGGAGCAAACAAAACAGATATTCACTGCTCAGTGTGGGAGTCAAAGTCTGCCTGCACTGGCTGAGGCCAGCAGGCTGGGGGCAACCCCGCATGCCTCCCGGGAGGCTGCTGGACAATGCCCAGATAAGCCCAGCTGAATAGTTGGCCATCCTTGATTGGCCAGAGCTGTCTTTCTCCTCAGCTTTGCCTCTCTGCCAGCTGGCTGCTTTCACTACCAGCAGCTGTGGCATGATGGGGAAGGAACAGATCTCCCCAGCAGTGCAGCCCCCCTGGGTTTGCTGCCTTGGATTCTGGGGTGGGGGGCGGGCCAGGTAAGTGTGATGGGGGACTTCATTACCACCCCCCAGCCTCCTGACAGATGAAGTTCAGAACTGCCCAGCCAGCTTTTCACTGCACAGGGAACTGGGGAGGGGGGAGGGAATGGAGCCCCCTGCCATACAGGCCCACTCCTGCTTGATGGCTTGGGTCTTGGGAGGGGGAGGGCAGAGCTGGGCCAGGTCTGCATGGTAGGAGGGGATCAATTTCCCCACCCAGCATTCCCCAGGTCCTGGTGCAGTGAAAAACCACGGATGCCTACAAACTGCAGCCATCAGGAGGCTGGGGTGGGTGGAGAGAGAACAGAACCCCCTTCCACATGGACCTGGCCTGGTTCCCCAAAGACCTAAGCCAGAAAGTTGCAGGAGACACGTTGAAAGGAGTTTCTGTTCTCCTCTCCCCACCCAGTCTTTCCTATCTCCCATGTGTGACAGCCAGAAGGTGGGCTCAGCAGCTGGTCACCCAGATCAGATAAAAGCCAGCCAAGGCTACCAGGACACCCAGTGAAGGGGCCCCTGGGATGCTGGAGGAATGTGAACTACCTTGACTCACAATGCGATCTGGTAGAGATGTTCCATAAAGCACTCTAACCAAAATAGACTTCCCCCAGAAGTGGTGCAAGCACCTACTCTGGACACGTTCAAGAAACATTTGGATGGTGATCTTTCTGGGGTCATCAGACCCCACTGACTTCCTGCCCTTTGGGCAGGGGCTGGACTCAATGATCTCACAAGGTCCCTTCCAGGTCTATGACATCTATGAAATCCATGAAATCTAAAGTGCTTTAGTCTGATACCATATCCATCCAGGGTTAACTTAGAGCAGATCCATCATTTTTAAGGTGAACTATTTGCTATGAATGTTTATTTGTTTATTGTTGTATAGCACTTTCTGCATGCTTATCACACAATATGTATTATGTCTGTACCTAGAAGATTTCTCATCATCAAATCCATGATGCTCTGGAACAGCTTTATAACCTGAATAGAAGAGACCTAACTAGTTTTAAGATGGAGATTGGTATGTTTTTTAGAATGATTATAACACAGTGCTTGCTACCAGAAGAGTCCAGAGTTGATGACTGAATACTCATACAAAGTTTCTAATCTCTATGAAGTTTCTAGCATTACTATATCTGGGTCTGATTCATTTTGCATTGACATCTTTACTTACACTGAGGTATTTCATAGTTTCATAGTTTCATAATTCCTAAGGTCAGAAGGCACCTGAGCAGATCATGGAGTCCAACCCCCTGCCATGGCAGGAAAGAGTACTGGGGTCAAACGACCCCAGTAGGGTGTACATCTAACCTCCTCTTAAAGATCCCCAGGGTAGAAGCCATTTCTTTTGGAAGTTGGTTCCAGATCCTAGCCACTCTGACCATGACTTCATTGGATTTACTGTTAATCTACAATGGTTGTGGAGGGTGGACAAATTCTTTGTCCTATTTATGTGCTTATACATGTGCATCGAGGCTGCCCCAATACGCTGTAATTACAGTGCATCAGAGCAGACTTGATTAATCAAGATGGATACCCAGCATGGGTTTGTTGTGGGTAGGTCTTGCTTGACCAACCTCATTTCCTTTTATGACCAGGTGACTTATCACCTGGACAAGGGGGAAGAGATTGATGTTGTATACCTTGACTTTAAAAAAGCCTTCAATCTGGTATCCCATGATCACCTCTTGGCTAAACTGGCTAACTGTGGCCTTGATGTCACCATGATCTGCTGGCTGGGGAACTGGCTTCACGGTAGGACCCAGAGGGTTGTGGTCGATGGGAGCCAATCGTCTTGGTGTGCTGTGACCAGTGGGGTCCCACAAGGCTCTGTCCTAGGGCCTATACTGTTTAACATCTTCATCAATGATGTGGACATTGGTGTCAGAAGCAGACTGGCCAAGTTTGCTGATGACACCAAACTCTGGGGTAAAGCATCCACACCTGAGGACAGGAGGGTGATCCAGGTGGATCTGGACAGACTCATGAAATGGGCGGACGAGAACCTGATGGTGTTCAACAGTGAAAAATGCAAGGTTCTCCACGTTGGGAGGAAAAACCTGCAGCATCCTTATAGGTTCATTAGTGCTACATTGATGAAAGGGACTTGGGGGTCATGGTTGACCACAAGATGAACATGAGCCTTCAGTTTGATGCTGTGGCTAGTAAAGCGAGCAAAACGCTGGCTTGTATCCATAGATGCTTCTCAAGCAGATCCCGGGACATCATTCTCCTGCTGTACTCAGCCTTTGTGAGGCAGCAGCTGGAGTACTGTGTCCAGTATTGGGCTCCGCAATTCAAAAAGCATGTGGAGAAGCTTGAGAGAATGCAGAGGAGAGCCTCGTGCATGATCAGAGATCAGGAGAACAGATCTTACAATGAGAGGCTGAGAGCCATGGATCCTCCAGGGTCCCTTTCAGCCCAAATGTCTATGAAATCTATGAGTCTGCTGGAGTGTGGTAATTACTGGAGTGTGCTCCAGTGTCATGTGTACCAGCATTCCCACGCTGAAAAATGGTGTTTAGGGTGTGCTTTAACTAAAGCTTGTATGCTGACATATGTGACACTCCGGGAGCTTTAATTAGAGCAGCTCTCAGAGCCACTTTAATTAGTGTGCCCCTTCCCCCTACCTCCTAGAGTACGTGTATAAACAGTCTATGCTTTGTGGGGTGTAAAGACCAAGATGGTGACTGATTCCTATGCAGGGACACAAGAGAGGTGGGTTCCTTGCCCTTTTCCATGATCTTCTACCTTTGTCAGTCTCTCATTTGGGGCTGAAAATGATCCAAACCTCAGTGTTATGCTGAGCAACTAAATGGAATATTGTGGTTGAAAGAAAAACAATGAAGTTTAAATTGTTGCATTATTCACCAGAGAGGCAAAGTAGATGAGAAATCTGAAGTCATAAATCACACTCCCTCTATGCTAACATATACATTAAACCAAATACTATAAATAGAGAAAACACAAAAATGAATCTTTTCCTTACTTTGTTCTCCCACAAAAGAGAACTTTCTGCTCAACCTTTTACCTCTAGCATTTCTACCATCTTGGAGTCATGCATTATACTTTCTTTGTAATGGAAGAATTATCAAAGGTAAGGATAACAACAGCTACTCGTGCTAGTCCTTTGGTTGATGTTTCTTTGTCCTTTGCTAGTGATGTTCCTAATCAAAATATTTCTTTAAGCATCAAGATGTAAATGTGAATTGACAAGCACCATGAAATATTTTTGGAGGAGAAAGCCAAAAGCCTGCCTTTCCTGTATTTAATGGAAATAGAGTACTGTTAGACAAGCTATTGTTAATACAATACTTAAAAAATACTATAAATGTACACTATAAATACGGATAAGAAAAAAGGCTGCTACTTCATGTAAAAATAGCTAGAGACAAAAAAAGATAGCTGAAACCTCCAAGTTTTGCTTCTCAGAAATCATTATAAGAAAAAAACAGTAAACAAAATGTATTAAAAAAGTGTAAAGGAAATAAAAAATGAAGGTAGGGCATACATTTTGCAAAATGAACATTATACAAAGTGGAATATGCAGTCCACGTTCAGTCTGTCTCCAATTATAACTGAGTCCATGTCCCAACATATACCTACATTTATCACAATACATGAACATACTTTGTTGCCTCCTATTGCTTACAGCTGATTTTCCCCTCATCCAGTCTATAGCAACTGAAGCTGTCTATACATTGACTGCTAGGTAACCCAGGAAACCAGATAGCAGGTCTGAAGTTGTATTTTCCAAGGTGAACAGGACAATGAAAGTAAATGCCTCCCATGAACTGCAGTTACGAAAGCCAGATAGGATACAGAGGGGATGGTTCCCTGGCTAGTATGTCAAACACATGTGAGACCTCAAAACAAGGAACACAATTTGTATTCCAATAGTAGATTGCTTAAACCTTAAACTAAAGAAGGTCTGTTGGTTTGGGCTGACACTTTGCTATCATTTCAGCAATTTTATCAGCAGTAGCCTAAGTGGAAAAAGAGATATGAAAGCAGTGAAATTAATGGAGTACCATATTTGAAAGGTAGTTTTTCTGCTACTGGGTGACTCCTAGTCCTAAACATTTATCAGTTTGGAAGAGAAGACAGATACCAAACAAGCTAACATTTGCAACTTTTGGGGAACATACTACGCCATTAAGTAAGACAAATCATATTTTGATGGATAAGATTCAGTAATTCACTGGATGGATTTGGCTCAGATAAATACTGGAAACCACTAGATTCTAATTCAAAGCCAAGTAAACCCAACCAGGAAAAAAAAAATCAGACCCACAATTCATCTCACCAACCAAAATCCTCTTGACAGGCTGAACTTACATTACTAAAATGGCAAAACTTCACAGTCTACTTGCATTGGTAGGTCTTTTTGCAGGGTGGCTGGGGTGTATTGTTCACTCCCCAGCTACCTTGTAGCAAAACCCTTAGAAAGGTTAGGTAACTCACTTTTCCAAACCTGATGGAAACAGTTCATGGATGGTCAGTCTAGAGTGCCCTATACCTCCATTCTGCCCAGGTCATATCTTATAGTCTCTGTAGCTTCCGAATTGTAAAATGCTTTGGCACTTAAGCATTAGGGAAGTCTCAATATGTAGTTAAGATTGAAAAGAGCTGGATTGCACTAGAGAATATTCAGGTACAATATATCCAGGAGGAAAGGGGACTATCTTCTGCTTGGCTTGGTGGAGAGTATTTTTCTGAATATAAAACTATTTGTTTCATATTCATCTTGGAATGTTTTACTTTATTTTACACAGTCTTAGTGCCAACTTTCTTATCCTTATTCCTTCCTATAAAATGGAAATAGAAAGCAGCTATAAAGATCCTACCACCAGACCATATCAAATTCTAATTAAATACAATAGACTTAAATAATCTTATTATGCATTGCTTCATCAGAGAACTTAAGGTTCTTGGATCTGTCTGATAGTTTTCTTTTCCTTGGAATAATTTTTTAAATGAAGACCAAAATGATATAAAAAACAAAACAAAGAAAAAGAAAAAGCCCCTAGAAAAGCCTAGACATGAGTAACATCAACCAAATACCCTTCACAGTTAACAAAACTGGAGCGTAGATTTAAGGAATTGTTCAGCTATCACATCATAGCTGTTCATACAATCCAATAATTTTTTAGTATTTTATTATAACTACTGCAATTCGGGCAATCATGTTAGCCATTGGAAATGAAATTATATAAACAGCTAAATTTGTAATTAAAAAAGCCAAAATATGAAGCAAAATCTATGCTTGTTATTGTTCTCATTGACTAAGGGGAGATCAGAAACCTACAACTAGTGGAAAATCTTGGCAATATGTTATTGGATCCGCTATAGGCAATAATGATTAGGGTATGACTTAATTTTTTTACCATAATTCAATGAAACCCAAGTGGTACTCAGACAAGGCACCCCTCTCCAACTGAAGAGATTTCGTGAGTGCTAGTGTGCTGTGGGAGGGGTAGCCGCTCCACTCCTACCCCCTGTAGAGTTGAGACCAGTTGGAACTTAACCATATATGGGCTTAATAGGAAAAGAATAGGGTTAGGGTATGACACATATGTGGGGAGGGCAATGGGTGCAGGAGAGCAAGAGGGGATTCAGAAAAGGTTAAGTGCACATATACATCTAGCAGAGACAATTCAACAACAAAGCTTGAGGCACAGGGTTTCACAAAATATGAGGTGTGAGTTCATAAAATGTGAGACACAGGCACCTTGGAGGGGTGGGGGGCAGAAAAGAAGTGGAGAGAACCCCTCTACCCAGTGGAGGTTCCCTCTTCCCAGCAACTCACCCCTCCAGTGCGAGGGCTAGAGATCAAATCCAGGCCTTCCATGGAGCAGACAGGAACTCTGCCACTGAGCTATCAATGCCTGGATTGCTGCTGCAGCTCCAGGCTCTAGTCCCGCTGGGATCCTCTGTATGCTGTCTGCATGCCAAGCCAGCTGCCCAGCCTCACACCAGGAAAAGGAAAGCCCAAGCCCAAGCTGCCACCTACAGCTTGGGGCAGGTCTCTCCCACTCCAGAGAGCCTCTGCCTTCTGCCCAGGACTTTATCCCCCTCCAGGCGCAATCAGGTGACACGAGAGGTAAGTCTACTTTCAGGTATGGTTTCCTTCCCTGGCCCCTGTATGAGGTGGGATCAGGCCTTCTCCTTCCAGGGCCTGATTGGTAGGGAAAAGGAAATCCCCCCATCAATCGTTTTTTAACTTCTCAAAATCTCCGGGCCAAGCCGTCATCGGCTAACCCATTACATAAATATAAGGCAGAAAGTCTCTTCCTTAGGACTATGAACACACAGAACAAAACGTTAGGTACCATATTTGGTCTCTGGGTCCAAAGGGCTAAGGTCAGCTCTGGGACTTACTGTCTGTAAAGGTGTGTACAGTTGTTCACTGCACCCCATCTACATTTGTGCAGCTTACTTTAAGCCTTATGAACAGAGACTGGGAACAACACACACAGTCATTTGCTGCTCCTGAGAGAGACACAAGGAAACCTTTGTAAGTAAATCAAGGAGAGGAAAGAGTGGGCATGATTGGTGGGGGTAGGTGTAGTGGGTCCATGATGGGTTTTGTTGGGTTCAAGGGGATGGAGGACCTGGGGGAAACTGGTAGGTCCACAGAGGGATGGTAGGTCTGTGGGGGGCAAGGGTGATTGCCTGGTTGTGGAAGCAGTCATTGGGCTAAAAATAGCCCAGTCATGTTCAGGGAAATAGTACAGACCCCATGCTAGGGTGAGCAGTTTGGCTTTCCCAGTCCTAGCACTGCATTCAGGCATTTGTGAGATTGGGCTGTTTCCTAGACTGCGTTAACCCAATCTTGATCTAAATTAGTCCACCTACTCAGGTCGGCTAAGATAAATCAGGTGCATCATTTTCTGGGTAATTTAAGCCCTCTGAATATGTACATAATTGAACATTTAGATTGACCTAACCCTGGTTAGTTAAATCTAAACATAATGGCCGTACGTATCCGAAGAGTGTTAGATGAGGTTGGGAGGGGAGGAACAACCTAAGAATACTGTTTTATAAAGGCCACCCTGAGAAGTAGCAATAATCCCAATGGTAAAGATGATGTAACTAGTTATTGTTAAGCATTCATTTACATATCCGTATTCTAGGTTTTTAACATGTTGCATTCATATTTATGGGCTACTAAATACAAATCCCAGATCTGACCATTTTATTAAAGGCACAAAACGATAATCAATAGTACAAGTCAGAAAGCACATAAAATGTGAAATGTATTTCTATTTTTCTGTCTTGTTATTTTCTTGACATCTTTTAATCAACTGTACTCACCAGAAGTGATCCAATTTCAACAAATATGTATGTTTTTACACGTACAGTAAGAATAATAATCTACCTAAATTATATTAACTTCTTCCCTAGACTAACTAGCTACAGCTTTGAAAAATAAAGGTCATCTGTGTGAAGGTTATGAATTCAATTTACTGGAACTTAATCAAGAAACTTGCAATATATATAAATATATGTGGTCATGAAAACAGCACCAGTTTCAGTGTTACATGCTTTCAATTAAAAGCAGTATGCTTAGATTAAATGGGTTAGATAACCTGAGGGTATATTTGATCATAGGCTGATACTGGTTAGTTTTAGTGACAAAATATATTCAAAGAAATTGGCATCATTCAACGTATAACCAATTTACTTAAATGAGTGCAGAAAATAATATGTTTCTTGTGATATCAATTTAATCTCTAGCAGTGTCACCGTATTTTCCACTACAATGAAATAATTTCATTCATGGAGAAAAAAAAAAGTTCTAATCCTTTAAAAGATTTGAGCTTTCTTGTAATCATAGACCCACAATAATCCTACTGAGTGCATGAGGCAACTCATAGGTATAAAATAGGGTTAGTAGATGTTTTTGTTATGAAACATTTGCCAGTCTGACAGTGCTATTTTATCAAAAAAACCCTAAACAAAATAAGCTTGTGTACAAAAGTTCAATGATGACAATATTTTACTGGAAACATTGAAATAATTACTTCTATTTTTACATTTCATTTTAATATCAAAACCTTTTTGTTTCGATAATGTCAAAACCTTATTGCACTTTTATTACTTTCTCATTTGATTTTATTATATTTCATCACCAGAACTTCATGTTAATGTAAACAAATAAAAAAATTAGAATTTCAGAAAAAAAGCTTCTATAATTTTGAAATATTACATCATATTAAAACAAAACTGTATTTAAAACTGTTTAAATTTACTATGAAGTAAAAGTTATGTTTCCAACAAGTTCCAATTTAAAGTGGTGTCCACACTGGGACAAGGATTTCTGCTCATAATATCTCTTATTGGACCAACTGACTGGTTAGGATAGACTTAAATATGTTTTGAATGTAAAGCATTCTTTTTCCAGTCTGTGGGAAGAACAGGGATAGTGAAAGATTAAAAACAGTTGGTGGGGCTGTGAAATTGAACTACTTTTATCAGCAGTTCACTTTAAGTAATCCTGGGGTAGGCAGGTAAGAAAGGTTAATCATATTCTGAGTATATTATGGGATTTGGCCTTGCAGGCAAAATAGTCATTCTCCTGTATAGTTTGAGAATTTGTATGGAGTCTCTGGAGTTTGGGTATCCAAACAGCTTGTTAGCTATGGGGAAGCATCAGGACTTGAGCGCCTTCATTAATTCATTCAAGGTGCATCTACATAAGACACTTAACTGTGCAGTAGTATAGTTTACTGCACAGTAAGCCTGTGCGTCTACACATGCACATGCTTACTATGCAGTAAACTTCACTAATCACTAGTAAATTTGCTACCTGCAAATGCAAGTAGTAAATTTACTTTCAATTTGTAACAGTGCAGTAGTGCTCATGTAGATGCTTAACCAGTAGTAAATATGCTTCTGGTGAGCCTTCAACCAGAGGGCGGGAAATAGCTCTCTGCAGCTGCCTGCTGCTGGGATGGGTTCCACCACTTTAGCCTGGGCAAGGTCTATGTCCCCCTGCCCTGGCAGTAGGAATCTCCAAGCCTCCTGCTCTGGGATTGTGGTAGAGGAGTGAGGGCTGAAAGATCCTTACCTCCCAGCCTCCACTCCACTATCACAATCAGGGAGCATGGGGCTGGGAGAACCTTATCTCCCAGCACCAGCTCCATGAATGTAGGGCCAGTGCTGGGAGACCTTCATCTCCCAGTGCCAGCTCCACAACCATGGGGCTGCACTGGGAGATCCTTATCTCTCAGCATTGGTCTCACAACTGTGGAGCTAGTAGTGGGAGGAAAGGATCTCCCAGCACCGGCCATGCAGTGCGGAGCTGGTGCTGGGAATTCCCTGCTGGGAGGCGCTGGGGAGATTGTTCCTTACTTCAGCTCTGTGCTTATGGAGCTGAGTGAGGAACAAGTTTCCCAGCCTTTTCCCCACTGTGCTCCATGTGCAGGGTGAGGGCTAGGAACTATTCTGGTCATTGGCAAATCCCAGCCCCATGCCCCAGTTGGATGATTGAAGCATAGGGCTTGGAAAGAGCTACTGTGGTGGGATAGGTCCCAGGCCCCTGCCCTGATCTGCCAGTGGGGCAGCTGTATGTCCACTAGCAGATTGGGGCAAGCAACTGGGACCTGCCCCTCCCCTTCAGCTCTTTCCATGTCCCCTGTCCCTGATTGGGGAGCCAGGACCAGGAGCTCCCTGCTGCCAGGGCAGAGGGACATTGTCCCTGCTTTGCAGCAAGCAACACCTGGGGACATGGTATAATGTTCAACCAGAGCCAGAAAACAGCTGTCTCTTGACCCAGTGCTTCCTGTCAGCCACTAAGCTAGCACCCAAAGTGTTTCAGGTGGCATGTCTAGGTGCAGCATGAAACTCAATTCCTTCCAAAGTTCCCTAGCAATTCACAATATTCCTTAGTAGGTAATTTGAATGCTGAAGTCCCTGCAAGGAGAGGCTTCTGTTGATTTGAGGGAAAATATACACCTAATTCCCACTGGTAGCATTTCATTCAGCACAGTGTTGATGTCCATCTTTTTCCCACTTGCCTAATGTCTTGAAGATTTGTCTAGGTAGTGGGAGGCTAGGGATCTCAGGCCCTCTTTATCTTGAGGGAATTCAAACCCACATCTCTTACCTTTTTACCCAAAAAACTATCAAATAGGCAAATTCCCCTCTACTGAAGCTGGGCCACCAACACTGCAAGGCTAATGGGACCAGAAAAGGAGTAAATGAAAGTCATGCTCCTGTTATATTGTAGTTACAATATGCCTCTTTATTCAACGCCATGCAGCTAGGGTTATTTCTGTTTTCTAACCAATGCAAAGCACATAAACAATGCTGACAACAAAGGGAATTTCATAAGCACTATGAATTTCATAAGCACTATGAGCTCTAGGAGTTCAAAATGAGCGTAAATTATACAAGGTCATGCAGGTCATGCATGCAAGCCCTAAACTCTGCACTGCAGGGCCATAGGAAGCAGAAGCATTTTGCTGCCATTACCAGCAAATCTGACCGCGCTTCCCTGCATGTGTAGATGCCTGCCCTACAGCATTTACTCATGAATAATTTACTCACGAGCAAACTGATTCTGGATCAAATGCATGTGTAGATATGCCCTTATTCATTCAATTTCTATACCACCCCTCCCCAATAAGGCTCAGAGCTGATTCCAGTGGGTGCATCTACACATGTAATTTGTGTGCCTGAATAAACTCCAGTGCACACAGCACCAGAGTTTACTGCTCCCAGGCATGGTGTTTACATGTGCTCCTGAAACTTCAGCATGTTGAGCTGGGGCAGCACAGCCCCAGGTGGCAGGGGGCCCTGGGATTCAGTTTGCCAGTTCAGAGCTGTTCTCCCTTTGCTCAGTATGCTGAAGAGGGGCTGGCTAGGGCACAAGGGTGCTACCGTATGGAGTTAGCCAGCAGGTAGCCCCGCATTGTAGCATTCTTGTGCCTCAGCCAGCCTGGTCACTGTCTACATGTGAATTGTAGCAAAGGAAATAACTCTGCTGTAGGATAGTACTTGTATTGGGCAGTACTATCCTATGGCAGAGTTATGGCCTAATGACACTAATGCTATGGACTAATAACACCACACATGTAGATAGTGATGTTTTAATGCAGAACTAATTAGATACCTTCACAGTAAAGCATCACATGTAGATGCCCTCTATAAAAACCCCAGCACTCTTTCCTGCCTAGGCAGGGGGGGTCAGACTCGATGATCTGTTGAGGTGCCTTCTCACCCCAGCACCTATGGATCTATGAACAAATCAGCACATAAAATACAAAACAACAGCAGATTCTCCAGAAGACAGCCCAGAACTTTAAAACTCCAATTCACACCACCCATTTTAACTTCCCTGCTATCACCCACGAGAGCACACCCTCCATCCCATCCGTGTTTCCCAAATCCCATTCACTTGATATAGGAAACTTCTCACCATTCCACCACACTTACTCCCCTGCCTTTTACCAGAGGGAACTCCTTCCCCCTGCCCCAGTCCATCCCAAACCTTTACACTGCTGTTCTACACAGGGGCTGTGTCTGTCCGCAGATGATCACAAGTACTGCCCCACCCTCCAATGAATACAATATTCAATAAAAAAGTACTACAACAGAAAACTAAAGGAAGTCCCACCTTTATCACCTCTGTTGGTATTGCCCTGGAGCCTTTATGAATGCCAGCTGGCAGAAAGTTGGGGAGAATGCCTGAGGGAGTCCATATGGTTTGGTAAATAGCAGACTCAGTTGCCAAAGGACCAGGTAAGTGCCCAAATATTTTTGACTATCTGGTCCTATAAGACTTGTGAAGTGATGCACTGTAAGTCTGTTCCATTTGTTAGGAGCAGAACCCAAAGAGTCTGATTGTCACTATGATGCCGTAATGACTTTAAAAAGTTCACAAAACAGTTAAAAGGAAAAGAGTAGAGCAACAGTTGATAGAGGGAAAGTGATTTCCCTCCTTCCCATTTTTTTTTCTTTTTTTATATGTAAAAAAAGGAGAGATTAAGAAATTGTAGGTCATTTTGTCTACCACACTTTTATAAGAAAAGAATTAAAACCTCTGCAAATTTCCATTAACCCTTATGCTTCACTAGTTCCCTGTACGATGATTACATCAATGGAAAATTGTACAGAGCACAAAGTGCGGGAACAGTTTAGCTATTCAATTCAGGCCTGAAAGAATCCTGACTAAATTACAGATGGGAATATCTACTGCAGACAGAAACACCAATCATCTAATTGAATCACAATTTATTATATGCTAAAACTGCAGAAACCACAGAAGGCTAACAAATAGGAGACAGCCCAGACAGGTTATCGTGACCTCTGCTCCTTAGACTTTGAGAGCCAAGTTGATTGCTCATGTGGGGATTCATTTCTAATAATACATCTTCAAGTCAAGTGATTGAGCTTTTTCAATTCTCTCAACATCACTTAATAATATAAATATGAAACAGAGATGTGACAGTTTTGAACTGCCCTAGTTCATTTAAACCTGAAAATAAATACAAAAAATAAGAGCTGGACACATGCATTACACATACAGAAATAGATAATGGTCTGTTAGGAGCCAATTACAATTAAAGAGGACAACTGGACTTGTGGAATGCTTTGAGGGGAGCTCACTGTTCCAGTGCATTTCATTAGAAATGGGAAGGAGATGTGGTTACAACTCTCTGCTTTTACTTACAATTTACTGTACTTAACTGCTTGATGAAAATATACCTGCTCAAAAAATAGCACAGAATACACAGATAAAGACTTGTCCCTTAGTTTTTGCAGGGTTTTTAGGTTTGTAATCAGGCTGAAATTTATCACTGTGTGAGATTCAACGTCATAAACTGAGGGTTTACAATTGGACTGTATTGGTCCGTCAGCCTTGTACTAGCTCTCTGTATGGAGATGGGTGGTTTAGAGCTTGGTGTTATTTAAACAGCTGTGTGTACTGCACTCAATATACATACAATGACAAAAGCAATCACCAACCTCAGGTTATGGTTGGTTGGGGATATCTTGAGCCTTTCCGAAAAGCTGAGTTCAGCAAAACTAGAAGTTCAACTGATGAGAAAATGAAAATGTAAGTTATTTGAAGCTTCAGATTTTGAAAATCAGGAAATACAGACTGGAGGAATATACCCATACCCTAATTCTGCCTCCATGGAGTTGGCAATAGCTAATGATAATTATTTGCTGTCATTCCAACTTCTTTCACACAGGTGCGGATATATTGAATAATGGAGAGATTTGCTACAGAACTTTGGCAGAACTGTGTTTATTATATGAGATGTGTCTTTAGGTGTGTTTTGCCCGTCTAGGCAAGGTTGAAGGAGTCAATCCCTCTTCCTTGCTCCCATATGTGTGTTCAGAAGAAACAGATTATGTAATCCATTATTTCTCAGTTCAGCCTGTGTTGGGTAGGTTGTATCACTAGCAAGCTATAGAGTTGTTTTGGTTGGGTTTTTTTCTACGGGGGTCAGCAGTTAGCTGAGATATGACTGTCACCTGTAGGTTTCATGCCGAGTAAGTTGAATGGTCTCATATGCTTAGCAGTAAAGGGTTGTAAAAAGGAGTGACAAGTTTATAAAATTTAACAGATACAAGACAATTCTTTTATTGTTTCTGCACCTAAATGGCACTTACCCAGCTGTGTACATGGCATTTTGGCAGTTCTGCACAGTTTGTGACTCTATTATCTGTGCCAAAGGAGGAGAGGGTTCCCATGTTCTAGCACCAGTAACTCAAGTGATTAGGGCCCTTCTTCAGGAAGCAAGGGATCCAGAGCTTAGGCACCCACCCCTAGAAAGGGCTTGGACCTGCATCCCTATGATTTCTCACCACAGTAATGTAAATACCATGCTATGGGTTAGACATTAAATAAACTTCACTGAAGCCAGGCCACAGCCCCTTGCATTTAATAGCCATTGTATAAAATGGATGAAGAGCAGTACAGAAGTTTCTGCCTTGCTGGCTAAGGCCCAAGCTGAAGCCCAAAGCCTCCTCCCTTCTAGACCAGCAGCCATTTCATTGATCCACACACCCTCTAGTTTTTCTCTTCCTCCTGGCACTAGGCATCTCCCTATCTGAGCTAGCCATGGGCTCAGGATCAAAAGGAGCACTGTACTAGGCAATGCCTAATTTGTTGCCTGGTGTGTACATCATCGTGCTAGAAAGCTGGAGAGACGAATGTTTAAGCCTTCTCTCAGTGGTGATGTGGAGGATATAACCCAGGCCTCCTGCTTCCTGGGTGAGAATCTTCCCTAGTTGATTACTGGAGATAAAACATAACAGAGTCCTTCTCCCCTGGTATCTAACAGCCACTAGTCAGGGTGTTCATCCAGCCACAACTTCAAGATTTACATGTGTACGCTGGTTGTTCAGACACAGGCATGTGTCTGCCTGACTGTGTAACATGCTTAGTGTATGTGCACCCCAAAACCAAACAAGTACATAAACCAAGAGAACTGGTATGGACCTATGATAGAAAAGACAAAGGAAGGAGAGAATGGGCAACATCAAAGATATAGTTGCAGAGAGACTGGGGAAGTTGCAACAAGGATGGTAAGTTTCCTGCAACATGAATAAGAGCAGATTAAAAAAGGACTATAGCCTAAGGGCCAGGTGCCTAAACATTCAGACAAGCATTTTTTCAAAACCCACTAAGTGATAACCGAAAGGAAAAATCTAGCCTTGTATGCCCCCTAGAAAACAATAAATACAATATTCATCCTTTCTATAGCATCCCATCAGATAGCTGCAATTATACTATAACATAAAAATGAGTGTGGACCAAATCCTCAGTCGGTATAAACAGGTCTACTTTCATGGATTGATAGCTATTACAGATGTAATGCAACAGCTCATCTGAGAATATTAAAAGATGATGAAAAGGTTTTAAGTTGTTTGGGGTAAAGGAAGAAAAGGAAAAGTGTGCCTCTATCAGGTTGTATCATGTTTAATATGGGAATTGCATTTGTGGAAAAGTGATGTTGTATCCAAAAGAAAATCCATACTATCAAGATTATTTTTTTTCTCTCTCTATTTTTTTTTCTGTAAAGAATATTGTAAAGCCCACAGACCCTTGTTAGGTTTGGGAACCCATTATACCAGACAATGTAAAATACATATGGACTGATCACTACTCAGATATCAAATTTCCATTCTTAAAAATGTACATTTTATTTCAGGATAATGAATATAAATACGTTTTTGAGAAGACCAAGAATACTGTGATACCTTCAAGGTGTTGCAAGTTAGACTTGTCATAAGCATTGGGGCACAGAACCTCTAGGAATCCCACTGATGTTATTATATTATCTACTTATTGTGCTACCACTTCACAAAACAGTGCCAGAAAGCCTGGCTAAATTGCTTTTGAAACATCTCGGAACCAGATTTTCACCCTTAACACCCCAGTGGCAAAAGCAGCTGCAGGGAAAATAAAACAATCACAGAGAAGAATGTGAAAGAAAATGGAAAAAAAACTGAGCAAGCAGGACACCCTAAACAACAGGAAATAGTCAAAGGTTTCAGGGAAGAGAGAAAAGAAACTGAAATAAAGGTGTAATGAAAAGAAGCTGGGTCCAGTGACATGCATTATGATTGCAGATGACAAAAGAGTGGGTAACAACTTGGGCAGTACTTGGGAAGGACCACATTTGAAATTTACCAGAAAGGTAATAGCTGCACTAATTTTTAAAAATTAAAAACATATTTTGTTAATTCACATCCACACTTTCTGTAAATGAAGCCTATGCATTCAACCAATCAGTAGGATTTTTAGAAGTGAGTAGGTAACTCAGCAGAACTAGTCCCAAGTTACATCAAGAGACCTTGGGTTCCAAATTCACTTAGGCAATTTTGAAAATCTGGCCCACTATATTGCATTATTCTAATATTTTGTCTCCTCCTCCTTAATCTCATGCTTATTCCAAGTATTAATTTCCATTTGGTTCTTCCCAGATCACATGTTATTTCCTCTTTTTTGTGCTTAGGCTCTTCCATCCACCATCACTACCTCCTTTTGGTTTTGCTGTTTTTCTTCTTCCTAAATTGCCTTGTTATATGCCTTTCTCTCCATTATTAAGCTCTTTCCTCTGAATATTAACGTATACCCAAAGGAAAATAATAGAATTATCTTGAAGTTTAGGTGTGCATTTCACAGTATTTGTATATTATTTTTAGTGGTAGTATTAATATTATTAATATGAATACTAATGTTATTATTAATATTAATAATGTTTATATTATTATTGAAGCCCACAATAATGTATGAATATTCCCTACAATACTATTGGCAAGGGCTCTGAAACAATGGGAAGAGACCCTTGTGAACAGCCAGGATTTACATGCAATTTGTTGGCATATTATTAGCATCAGCATCACCCTAGGGTAGGCCTTGATGGAGTATGGATTAATATAACAATTGATTTTTGCATATACAAATCACGCAGAAGCCCTGGAAACATCAAAAACTAAAACAGGCCCCAATAAATACAAAAGTAAGCATACCACATACAACTTGCATAGAAGTGCTGGAAAAATAACTTGTTAGATTTAGAGGTGCCTCCAAGGCCAACAGATAGAGAATTAATTGATAAGACTAGTACAGAGCCTCAAAACAAAATGATGGTACTCCGTTGTATGGGGCTCCCTCCTGCTCCTGGCTGAGTCCCAGGAGCTGCCCAGGAGCTGCTCCTGGCTGAGTCCCAGGGAGCAGGGCCTGGCTACTGGCTCTTTTGTATGGGGATTGCTCCAGCAGTGCACAGCTCCAGCCGAGTCCTGGGAGCTGCATGTGAACCATGGTGAGACCCATGCGATGGAGCTGGGCTGGTCCAGTCTCCATACTCCCCCTGTCCCAGCCTCTGTGCTCCTGCCAGCTGCACCCCCGACATGGGCCCTGTTGTCCTACCCAGCTGCAGCTTCATCCCCGCCACCTGCTGCCACTTCCCTACCTAATGCCTAGAGCACTGCAGCTGGGACAGGAAGAGGAGTCTCTGAAGACTAGGGGACCCAAGCAGTTCCCTGGGCAGCTGCAACAGCAGTAGAGTAGCCCTGCTTGGAAGCTGTGCATGTTGGCTGAGGCTCTCCCATGGGTGAGGGTGGGATTGCAGTGCACTGCCTCAGTGGGAGTGGGTAGAGCTTGGCCCCATGCAGAGTGCAGAAGGGGCAGTTGCAAGCTGGGTTAGATACAGTTGAGCGGTGGGGACCTGTCTCCAGGCTGAATGAAATTGCCTGGTGAGCTGTATCCATCCTGTGGGCTTTTTTTGCCCACCTCTGCCCTATCTGGGAGGAAGGATGCAGTAGTTTGTAAGCACAATGTCAAGTTGTCACCTAAAGATGCTTTAGTAATTGGTGAGAACTGGGACTGGTGTATAAAAATGGGCCTAGGAACACTTAATACTTTGTACGGGATGTAGAGGCTTACCTTCATGCCTGTACCGTTCTAGCAAATGACATAGCTAGCACCATGGATCTAGGGTCATGGATGTTAGCATGTGGGCTTGTTTGAAGACTAAACCTGGCCAAGCTTTTTGTCACTAAGAACCAATGTGTGTGGTCTCTTTCTTGTAACAATAAGGTCATTAGAGGCACAGAATCACAGATGGTTTCTTGCCAGTGCATGCACAGGCTGTCCAAACTAAGAGCCTGATGTGACCAGTAACACCTAAGCCCCAAACAAAACCAGCGGAGCCAGATGACATCAGTGACAGTGTCCCTGATGACAATGGTGATTCCCTGGAGATCTACATCTGGTTTTCTTATGAACTGTACTTTTAGCTATTCCTTCACTGCTGTCATAAGTACATTAAAGACTTTATTCAATTTCGATTAAAATCATTGGAGAGTCTCGATGATCAGAACCTGAACAAAAAGGAAAAAAAAAAAGCAAACAACAAAGAAAAAAGCACGTCTCAAAATCAAAGACTGTACTGACATTGTGCAAGAGCAAAACCTCTTGCAGATGGATGAATGGTTTTAATGATGACTTAAATTAAATAATGAGAAAATAGTAGTTATCCCAATAGAATATAGGAAAATGAAACAATCATATGTTAGAAATTAACAGCTGCTCCTATTAAAATAAGAGAAAATAGGACATTTAAACCTATGTTACCTATATTAAAGAATTCTGAATCAAATTAATGAGTATTTTGATATGCAGAGGAAGTGATTAGTCGATAAATTTCTGGATGTCAGTCACAGCCAGATTGCTATAGCATAGTTTGGAATGCCAGCTAATAAACACCTAACATATAAAAGTTAGGTTTTCTTTCTATAACCATTATTTTTATCCTACAGGCCAGTTCTATTTTATTGGGCTGGCACAACTCCTCTGCAGTAATACTGTTATCTTCTTGAAAAAGCAAAATTATAAAGAGTTGAGGGCAATACATTTAAGAGCAGTAGCATGAAAATTTGACATTGCTTATTTCAGCCTTCTGGTTTTCTGCTTTAACAACTGCAAATATGTAGTTATAGACATCTGTGCTAAAAGCAATTGAGGAAGAGAGGGCAGGCTGTGAAGCTGAGAATATGATAGATAAACAGTTGTTGAGCTCTGGAGAATAATGTGACAGATGAAAAGTTTGTAGAAAAATAACTTCACCAGGCATTGTGATCATGAGTCCTACACAGGGAAGCTTGAAAGTTACATTGCTAACTAGGCAAGAAATTGTACTGACCTTTTCACTGTATTACAAGCAGAGCACTATAATGTAAGTGATTGCTATTGAAATTGATTTTGGTCACAATACAGAAGGACTTGTTTTTGTTGTTCGTTCCATGTTTGCCATTGTACTGGTTTGAGTGCATCTTAGCAATACTGCTTCTCAGTAAACCTCTACTAAAATTGATTCAACTGTACTGAATAATAGTGATCTTAAATCAATGTTAAGAACAAGACAAAACATGATAAAGAAAAGCGTATTCACTGACTTTTATACTTGTTCTTCTATTTCATTCTTCTTTCCTGCCCCAGTCTACTGTGCAGCATTGACTGATTAACAGACATGATTTGTTCATTGCATTGTGAAATGGTGTCTCATTGTATTGTAAAAGTCATAAAATTCTTTTTTTACTTGACCATGCTTGAGAAAAAAATGAGACAGACCTTTCATTACAATACAGACTTTTTTTTTGTCAAGTTCTACAAATAGGCTTAACCATGTACCTAGACAAGGATATAAAAAAACTAGCAAAGTGTCCAGCAAGAATGACAGGTGGGTGGCAGGGACAGAGCACCACCACCCCACTCTGCCACCACTTTTCATCGGCCACGCACAATCCCGCCCCCCCACTCCCCTCTGTGTCCAGTCCCATGCACACCCCCAACACCTCAGCCACACCTACTCACACACACACCCAGCTACACACACACACACACACACACACACACACAGAGCCATATGCCACATAACCAGCTACATGCCACATCCACCCATGCAGGGTGGAGTGGGGCATGCCCCCCATGCCTGCTCCTTGTGTTGCATCCTGCAGGCCGCAGAAGTGGTGTGGCATGGGGGGTAGGTACTCAGCTACAGGCAACCCCAAGAGGAGTGGGGTGGGAAACATGGGCAGCACCTGCTGGCTGCAGCACATGGACACATCCCCACTGCCCACATGGCACTCTGCAGCCACACACCACACCACTTGTGTTTTGGTGCTCCCAGCATGGGTGGATATAGCACATGGCTACTGGGTGCTGCACAGGGACTGTATGTGGGAGACGTGCCCCACCCCATGGCTGTGTGCTGTATTTGGCAGGCACTGCCCACACCCCCCTGCCTGCTCCTCTCGTGGCACCCTGCAGCAGTGCATCACACCCCACCGCACTGCCATAAATCACACCCCCCTGGTGGCCAGCCACACCCCCAATGGTGGCCGATCCCTGCAGCAGGGAGCACAGTCTGGCCCCACCGTCTTGGCCCCCACATCCACCTCCAGGTAACCATCTGTCTGTCCTAAGGCCGCGCATACACATTTGCCCCGGAGCATTAAGGACAGACAGATGGAAGTGGTAAGGCTTTTATTATATTAGAATAAAATAAATAAAAAACTCCCTAGATCCTAGGACAGGGAGAGTAAGGGGACTTTGAAGGGCATTTAATCAAATCATTGTGTATAATTCTTCAATGATAAGTAGAGTGATAACCCAGTTTCAAAAGTAGCATACAATATATTTATTTAAATCATGGATAATACTATATAGAGGCATTGAGCAGAATTACCTTAGTTGTTTGCCAACCTAATATGGAAAGTATGCACATACGGTCAGAAAAGTCAGTTGGCCAACTGACTTTTATCCATGCACTGATATTTTGTAACATACCAAAAAGAAGAATACTTCAGTACAGTTCCAATAGAAACTGCACATAAGAGAGGCTTATAATCAGTGTTGCAATCTCACAGTTCAGTAAAAATGTAAAAGCTGTTTCCTTACTACCCATATCCTCCACCACAAGCACCACAGATCACCATGTTTCAGGGACCCCTGAATCTCTTGAAAATATACAAAAACTTGTAGAGGAGCAGAAAAAAGGAACAGAAAAAATAAAACTTTGCATTAAAAGATGAGCTAAACCCTGCTACCCTGAATGATCACTGCTGAATTCCTGAGCCTCTGCTGTTGCTCATCTTAAATTGTTTGGAGTCACTGCACCAGATTATGATGTACTCACTGTGGAGCCATTTATCATCATATATTTAATTCAGGGTGATAAAAACCTGGAAGCAAAATAATTCAGCTTGCAAAATTGAACTATGCGACACAGCAGCAGCTGAGAGTATAGCCTACACATGGACTTTTCCATTAGTAGAGACTCATTCTTATGCTATGAGACTAATGTTCTTAGTGCTATTAGTTTACTGTGTAAAGAGCATCATACAAAGGCTAATAATTTTTACAGAGCGTTAAAAAACTATAAGAAGGTGAGGCAGCCTCTTACCAAGAGTTATCTGGGCTTGTTTCACAAAGCAAATGCTGGAAACAGCAAGAAATACTACGGCCCACACAAAGAAATCTGGGTATAGAGAAACAAAAGGGTTTGGGGAGGGGTGGAGGAAGGAAGCTTTTTATGAGCCTTTTGTGAGGAGAAAAAAACCCAGTAGCACTAACTTTTATTGTTGGTTCCCACTCAGGCCCTGACTGCTGGTGTCCCTATAACTATTAGATTTGACAAGGAAAGTCATCATTGTTCTCAGTTACAATAAAGGAATAGGCAGGTTGGACATTAGTGACAGAATAATTTATGAATTTGCTGCAGTAAGAGCTTAAAAGCAACTACTGCCAACACCAGTTAATTTGCTGTGATGGAGACTAAGAGACGATGACAGCTGCTGCCTGAGCTATGGGGTGAAATTCCTTGCAGCATTCATTTCTGGATGCAATGTAAAACCGGCTCCCAGGCGCATGTTTGCTTTTGAAGCTGTAGTAGGCATTTGATTTCAGAAAGGGGAAAAACTAACCTATAGCAAACTAAAAGCCCTATCCAACTCCCATTTGAAAGATAATAGCAAAATTCTCAAAGGCTTCAGTGCCAGCCCTATGCGAGTTTTCTAGTTTGATATTATTCATTTTCTAGCATACAGTTAACGTGTGAAACAGAAAGGTGCAAGGTCCCAAGGCCAAGAAAGTGAGCAAACCCTAGCTCCAATGACACCAATAGTAAACCTTCCCATGTTTTCTGTGGAGCCAGCTTTTCACTGTGGATCTTTTCTGTTTATGCTAAGCTAATAATACAGTAACAATGAGGATATGACTCTCTGGCAGAGAGATGCTGAGGGACAGTGGCTGTATCTCCATGAGATGCTGGCTGCACAGTAGCTCATTACTACTGCGCAGTAGTGTCACATGGCATGAAGTGTGATGCAATGTAACTGCACAGTACTAATGAGCTACCATGCAGTCAGTGTTACCTAAAAGCTATTTGGTGATGCTACTGAGCAGTAACTCCCATTACTGCACAGTCATTTAGTCTACAAGTATACAAGTACTAAATGACTGTGCATTAACAACTGTGCAATCAGTGTCTGTGTAGATGTGGCCAGTAAGTAGATGTTGTTAGTAAAATACTTCTCAATGGGGATGTCTACATGTGCAGTTAATGTACACAAATACAATCCAGAGCTTATTGCTCCACCGTTTTTTGCTCCCAGGTACATTGTTTCAACATGTGCCTAAGAGTAAAAAAACTTTGGAGCAATAACCTTCATAGTTTGTTTTGGTATAACACATTGAGCCTGGTCAAAGCAGCCCAGGGCTACTCCAGCTGGGATAAATATGCTGTGGAGGGGCTGGCTGGGGTACAATGGTGCTTCAATGAGAGGCTAGCTGTAGGCAGGCCCTTCACTGAAGTGCCCTTGTGTCACAGCCAGGTCAGCAGTGTCCACATGTGCACTGCTGTGCATGAAAAAATCCTCTGCAGCAGGCTAGTACTAGTATTTACAAGTACTAGCCTGTTCTGTAGATTTTTAGTTTCCTGTGCCTTAATAGGGGTGCATATGCAAACACAGAGACATTTTACTGTGAAGTTAATTAGGCAGTTCCACAGTAAGCATCCCATTCTTACTGGGTGCACCCAGTAAGCCTTTTTTTTTTTTCATTCCAAGCACAAATTATAACACAATGACTAGAAATCAGTTGTGGCTACAATACAGAGAATGATGTTATTCATCTTGCCACAGTAGTAAAGGAATGAGACATGATCAGATAATATCAAATATACTCTAGTAAAGTAACTGTCTGGCTAAAAGTATGTGGAGATGAATTATACATTTGTATAGATGAGAAATCTCAAACTGTTGCCAAGAAAATAGAGATAGTACATTCTACTCCAAGAGTGACATTTTATGAGAGTTGAATGCAGCATTTATGTCGCTCTGGCCAGAGAATTCAGGGACAGCTTTTTCAGCAGTGGCCTAAGGTACTATACATGGAAAATAATACTTGCTGGTATTTCCCCAAAACTGCAATTTTATAGGATCTAGAATATACTGTGAGTACAAATAGTCTAACATGTAATGATCAATCCGTACCGACAAATCAAGTAGCTAGATTTCTAGCTACTACTTATTGCCAGCGCATAGATGGGTTTGTAATTTATTTCTGGCCAGAAAATTGCACTTGCAAATATGAAAATTGGGAAAGGTCTAGATGAAAATCAGGCTTCCTAAAGGGAGCTGTGGAAGTTGTAAAACTTGAGGTTCTTTCAAACTGGACTAGTAAATCATACAGTACTGTGCTACAATCTTTCTATTAAGAGAGACTGTATGATGTCCTATTCATGTGCCTTTTTTATAATCCATAATTACTCTTTGCAGTCCTTACTGTAACTATAATCAGAGAGAGTTTTGTCTGTATAAGAACTGCAGGTTACAGTAGTCTGAAAGTATGACAGTAGTGGGAAAAGATGATGTAAGAGATAATTATAGTGATAAAAGTTATAATTTAGAGATGCTCCCTAACACAAGAGTCTGAAGAGACTGAGTATTGGGAGATGGTGCCTGAGTTAAGAAGTAGCTAGTTAGTTAGTGGGAGACACAGGGTCTGCAGAGGCTTGACTACTACTGCACAATAAAAGCTGATGTGTAGTTCTTCTCATTCATTACTGTCTTTACTGAATCCAGTGATCACTAACTACAGTGATAATGGGAGAAGTCTGTGTATTTAGCCACTAACCGTGACATAACTAGCAGAGAGTGCTTGAGCGCTAACTTAAGGGGGAGGAGATCAGAAAAAGCAACATCTGCCATAGCCACACAATTTAGCAGTGGTGTGGAGGTAGTGCAACTAGAAGTCACCACTGTCCCTGCCTGTGGCAGCTGTCCTGGGCACCTGGCTGTACTATTACATTGCTGATCACTAGTATCCCAAACTGGAAGAAAAGAATGGGAAATCCATATTATAAAACTGCTTTGAGCTGGAGAGAGAAGCCACAATACAGTGTAAAGAGCATATAGAAAAACTGCATTAAACTACTATTCATAGCACCAATTTACCCTCTTCTCTGTGCTACATTTGACCTTGTTTGGCATTTTTGTGCCTTGTGTTGGTTCCTTTATATTCAAGTAAAAATATGGTGCATGAGTTTTTTAGGAGATATGCTGGTGCCCTGTTTCAGTTAAGAAAGAAAGCACAGCAAATTAGTTTTAGTGATCATTTGCTTAGACAAGGACCTACGGGTAAATAACAGAAAAAATGGTGGATTATTCTGAGGCATAAGAATGCCTGAATTGTGTAGCACAGAAGAGTTCTGCTTCTCTTAAGATCTGTAGTAGTGATTGGGTGGGGGGGATCAGTAAGCCTTGAATTGTTGTTCTGTATTTATTCACCACTTGGTTTTCTTCAAAACTCCTTTAAGGGGAACCTTTATTTTTGTAATTTAGGAAGAAAAGAGAGGGTGTAGGGAAGCTTCATTCTGCACCTATTTGCACAAAGTTATATTTGACTGTACTATGAGCAGTACTGGCATTCTCAAAAGTGTGTAAGAAAATCATTTGGGAAGGTCTGTGCTAGACCTCTTTGCTAAATTAAAATTTATCATAGTTTTCAAATGCTACAGTTAGTTTCCAAATTCATATTTAGCAGCCTTCAATATACAATACATATTTTTCAAAACATGCTATGCACCCAGCAAATCCCACTGAAGTTAAGGAGAGCTTCCAGGTATTCAGTGGATTTGAAAATTCAGGCCAAAATATGGATCTGGCAGTCTAACTCTAGATATCTCTTTATATTTGAAAAGGCATTTTTCAACCTCAAAGCAAACCTACTCTTTAAGGCAGTTTTCCAGGAAGCAAAATTTCACTCACATTTTTTTCTCCATATCTGATTTTCTGTAATTTCTGGGGAAAAAACATTACCTATGGATTTCAAGAGTTTATTCTCAAGGTGCAACAAAAGACAAGTGTTTAGTCCCAATATGACTTTGATTTCAGTCACCAGAAAGGCACTCAGTGACTTCATTGGAAGTGAAATCAAGTTTTTAACTATGTGGAGACACATAAATCAGACATTATTGTGTAATAAATCAAGAAGACATCATGTACATTTAGTCTAACTATAACTAACTATAACTGGACTGACCAGATTACTGGGCTTCATTCTCCATTCTGTAACTCTTCAAACAAACATAAAGTACTTACATTTCCTGCTTGTGTTTCATCACATTAAGTGTGACCTTCACATCTCGTTTGATAATGAACTGGAGCTTCTTTTCCATATGCTGCCTTACATCCAAGATTTGTTTCCTCTTTAATTAATCAGTTTTCCAATTTGATTTTAGATTCCTCATGCTGTCTTTCTGAGTTTTAAGATGTTCTGAATTTTGATAATTTGCTCCTCAGCTTGCAATTTTCATTCATTCTTCATTCTCTGCAAGTGATAACATTTTTCCTACTTTCACATGAGATGGAACCAGTATTCAAATCCCTGTTATTCAGTGCCACAGAAAACAGACCCAATTTCTGACATCTCAGCTTCAGTGCAGTAAAAATAACTATACCCTACTCATGGTAATGGCTAGCATTTCGAATGCTCAAGTAACTGAAGAAACTTGAAAATTGCTTCAGAATTAAAAACAAACAAAAACCCCCCCCAAAACAGTCCCCCTTGCTTCAATTCTAATCCAGAAATTAGGCAGAAGCACCAGAGACACTTCTACTGCACTGAATGATTTATTTACTTCTTTTTTGGTACATATACAAGACGGAGTAGAACTCCATAATTTGGTTCACAGTATATAGATCTAGCACTAGAAGAGACTGTATGTATATAATTCAGGGAAACATTCTAAGAAGAAACAAAGATGGGAAATTGCTAAAATATTGACTAAAATTCTGAAATTCTTTCTGGGTATGGTTTAGCCATTCACCCTAATAATTAACATATCAGGAAAGGAGAAAGAAAAGAGAGATAATGGGAAATAATTAAACAACTGGAAGAGCATACACTTAGAGTACATGGAACAAAAAATAGAAATAAATCTGCTCATGGTGGGAAAACTCCTATTTACTCAATAGTAGCACAATTAGTATTGTATATATTAATCCACAACATTTTCAGATGCTTCCTTCCAGCACAGAAAAACCAAAAGGGAAGGAAGAATAATATACTTTATTGTAGGTGAATACATTCTACATTTGTCGCTTAGTAAAAGACTTTACTTAGGAAGCTCTTAATTCATTACCATCACCAAGTTGGTCAATATCCTTAATTCTACTGATTGCTTTGTACTCTTTTAAGTAGGACAGAGAGTTATTAAGCTGTATTTTGTATAGTTATATAGTCACCCTGCAGCGTAGAGAATTGACATTTGTACTTTTTCTTGTTTTCCTCAAACTGTACTTCAGAAAAATTAATAATTTTCTTCTCTACTGTGCTGATCAGCTCAAGCCAGACATTTTTTTACCTTGAAGTTGAACTTTTTATTCTTCTTTAGTCTCCTACCCATATCTTTTTCACAGTAATTACAAGAAAAATCACAATTAGTTAAGTGCAAGATTAGATTTGTAATAGTTGACTGAGAAGTACCAGTTAATTTCCTATATAAATAAATTTCTGGTTTAAGTATTAGCTAATCCTATAATTTATTAGGTGTGCAATATTTTCTCTCTCTAAACTAAACCCTATCATATCAGGCAGTACATTTTGTTTCTGTTCTCTATTATCTTCTTTAATTAAAATCCATTCATTTATTCCTTCAGTATTCATATGTTCTGCTTTTCACTATAGGCATTTATACATGTGCTCTGGGAGTGGGTGAAGGGCACTTTAATTCAAGTGGCTCCAAGAGCCACTCTAATTAAAGCACCTGGACCATATGGTGTATCTGTGTCCCTGCACTTAAAATGGTGGCGAGGACACTTTAACTAAAGCTTGTCGAAGGAGCTTTAGTTAAAGCACCCCTGCTGCCATTTCTAAGTGCAGGGACAATGATACATGAGATGCCAGAGTACGGTAATTACCACACTCCACAACGCTCAATTATTTGAGCCTGCTTTGACACAGCACATCAGAGCAGCCTCGCTGCTCATGTATAGATCTCCAATATTTCTTGATTTTTTTAGATGAGAAATTCTGCATTTTTTTTTTTTAGGAAATAGTTTTTCAATTTTAAGGAAACTTTTACTTTTACATTAAAATTTTAATTCGTTTTTTCCTATTTTGAGGAGATCTATCTATCTATCTAGGGCTTACTCCATCTGTCTGTGTGTTTTTCTGTCCATTCATAACAGTCTTGGGGGGGCGTGGCTCCAGTAAGTGCTGCATCAAAAATGCCCATCAACAATGCTGGGGGGGGGGGGGGGGAGGATGGAATGCCGCCACCCACCACCCTGCACCACCATTTCCCAGGGGTGGGGGGGGGGGCGTAGGGCTGGATGCGTGGTGGAGGGGGGTGCAGCTAGATGTGGGGGGGGCAGTAGCCATGACATGCAAGCTCCACCCCATCCCACAACTGTATACTACCATCTCCCAGAAGCAGGGGGGGGGAGTGGCACAGGGCCAGATGTGGAACTGGAGCAGGCTGTGGTCCTCGGCCAGATGTAGAGCAGTGTCAGCATGGGGTGGTGGGTGATGGTGGCAGCCACCATGTGCAAGCTCTCCCCCTCCCCTGCTCCTGTGAGGTTGTGCTCCATCTCTGCCCCCCTCCTTCATTCTTGGCGGGCAATTTGCTAGTGTTTGAATAAGAGTTTACTGTTCATCAGAATAGAAAAAAAAAATCCTGACTACTTCTAGTTTTAGTTACTCAGGAGTTTACCAGTACCAGAAGTTTGTTTTCATATTAGAACAACCACCCGTATTGTGCCATTCATTGATGAGAATTCCAAACTGGTTTACAATCCAATTTCCAAATTACCACTATTAATATAATTATAACTATTCTGTTAATGCTTAGAAGTCTCAATGCCAAAGAATCTGTACATAAAGCTCTGGACATTATATTCCAAAAACCCAATACAGAAAAACGGTGTGGAAAAAGTAAGTATTAATATCTCCATCCTTTTTGAAGTCATAAGAAAAGTGATAGGAGCTGAGAATTATTCTCTTGTTCAAGGTCATATAGGTAATGTATCAGAGCCATGAACGTGACCCAGATTTTATTCAGTCCTAACTCAGTACCTTTACTGCAAGATCATCATTTTGCTATAGTGGTCATCATTAAAATGTCAACATTTCTTGAGAGCTGCAACATATTAGAATTCATATAACAAACTGTGCTAACTGGATGCATCTATACCTGCACTTTACTCTACAGATGACTATTTAGCTCCACATCAAAACATCATCATCTACATGTGTGCCCATATTAGGGTGCAGTGAATTAATTAACTTTGCTGTAAGATAGTACTGTCTGGGACAAGTACTATCCTACAGTGGAGTAGTTACATATGCTGAAACATGTGTAGATGGTGACCAGGGATGGCATCCTTCCCATTAGCCCTGAACTGTAGCATCCTCATGCCCCACCAGCCTGTCCACAGCATGTTGAGCCAAAGTGGAGCAGGCCAGGGCTGGCAGGCTGACTCCCCAGCACCACCTGCTAGTGGAGGGCTGCTCCAACCCAGCTCTACATGTTGTGGTCCTGGGCATGCGTGTAAATGCTGCACCCAGGAACAATAAACTCTAGTACGAGCTGTGCCAGTGTTTATTACAATGTGCTAATTGCACCTGTAGATGCAGCTGCTGTGTGGCAGAAGTCTACTGGCAAATGTTAGCTTTTAATGGCAGCAACTATATATTCAAAATAATTGTTTGTCCAACTCTTAATATATTCCTTTGCTGAAATGTAATATATTTAACAGTGTCACAGTTTGAAACCATCTTGAGCAACAGTTTGGGGCAGGAAGTAAAGATGGAAATGAAAGGGAACACTTAGAAGATAATTATCTAAATCGGAATTTGGTGGTGATATGATAAAGATTAGAGACTTGCAAAGTTTAATCTGTGTTATTAAGTTTCTGTCATGTAGTTCCACCTGATTTCCTAACCTTCAAAACCCTGTGGGGACAAGAATCAGTTTTCATTTCCAAATATTTAATAGTACATCAAAGAAGTGAAAGTTATTTCTCTGGTGTTTTTAATGAAGGTTGTAAATTATTTTGTTGTTTGCCCATTCGGGATTCATTCAGTTTCATTCATTCAGTTTCATTCATTCAGTAAAAAAAAATCTCAAACATAGAATTCTATACTTCTGAGTTTTGAAGTTCTTCATTTTCCAGATATATGTTTTGTTTGAAATAATCTTGGTCTCTTCTTGCTTTCTTTTCTATCATAACATGATTGTTAACTATTGCCAGTTTCTGAATAGATTAATAGAATGGCAACTTCTAATAGCTAAGAAAAAAAATCTCTAGTTTCAAGTAGACATTCACAGTACATAACTGGCTACTTATGGGGATTTTTGTTTGTCTGTTTGATTATTTCTCTTGGTGAATATTTTTTCCGTCAGAAATTAGATTTTTGTAATCCCCAAACAATGGACAACTTCAGGTTGATATTGCCAATAGTTTTAGATGGAAAGAAAATTGAAATTATTTGTGATGTATCATGTTCACCTTTTCCTGGAGGCCTGGTGGTGGTTAGGGTTTCTGAGTCTGATATGGGAGACCCAACTGCAATTCTCCCTAGTGCTTGAGGGGATTTAGGATCTCCAGAGAAAGTGTCCTAATAATCATCCTATAGATGCTGAAGGTGGGATGCCATTCATTTTTGTTGAAATGGTTCTATTCAGATGGGCTGCACTAACCACCCTTTGTGGTAGATACCCAACAGCATTTTTGGTACTAGGGGATGGTGTCAGAACTTGCTCTGGCCTCTCTGAGTGCTGGTCTGGTATTGCACTATGTCTAGGCTTCGTGCTTATCCTTTCTAGGGAAGCAACTGCCCTTTTTTTTAAGGGCCACACACACACACAGGTTCCCATCAGTATATTTACCCAATATAGGCCATGTGTTTTATAGTCATGCTCAGTGTTGGCTGCATTTACATCAACTTCATAGTTGGTTTCCATTACTGAGTATATGCTGCTTTTGGCAGCAGTTTAATGATATACAATGTATTTAATGAGATTTCCTTGTATGTGAATATAAGACAAGGAACTCTCCCCTCTCCCCACTGATTGGGGAAAAAAAATTGTCTTATATTTGAGTAAATATTGTACTTCAGTTTTATGCTGGAATCGTTGTGCTGTGTTAAGGAAATTGTACCACCATTAAAATCATCTGATGCAGCAATAAAGCAGGTCCTTTTAGTGAACTTTCTTTGGAAAAAATGTCTATTTGGAATATTTATCTCCCGTCATTGATATAAATGAGATGAATAACCCCATGTAGAAATATTCAGTATCAGTACAATGTTGATTGTGAACATTAACCATTTTTTTAGCTCACATTCATCATTTTCAGACTAGCACTGGCTTCTTTCCTATATTCCATCCTGGACAGAAATACTTCATTAAGTTAGAGTTCATATTGTAAACATACATCTATTAAAATAAAATCTAATTAGAAGAACAGAGTTACAAATGGGCTGATTCCAAAAGGAAAGACTTTTAGAATCCATTTTCTACAAGGAGCCTCAAGAGCTGACTAGTGATGGGCACTGCTGCATCATAAGACTTACAACAAAATGGGAGATTTCTGAGTTGCTAGATAAATGTGCAGTTAATACTGTTCATACATCTTAGTGTACTTTAGATAGCTATAACATCAACTGCCCTCGTAATAGATTTTGATGTTCATGATAATAAAATTAAGAGACAAATGGCAAAATCCAGACAAGCCAATTAGGGACCTCAATGCATCTTCAGCTGAATTTAGGTGCCAAAATTACAAGAAGAAACTCAAAGTATTCTTGTACCAGAAGTGACCACCTGTATTTTGGAATGAAAGGGACCCTACATGCCTAAATATGGGTTTATGCATATGTAGTCTACTATTCTGCTGAGCAGCTAAGCCAGGGGCTGGCAATTATTTTGGGCAGAGGGCTGCTTTCTGAGTTTTGACAACCTGTCAAGGGCCACATGGTTAGCCCCACCCCTTGACAGGTGTCCACCCCCCAGTCACCATCTTGTGACCGGAAGTCTCATCCTCTAACTCCTGATCTTTGCCACCGGAAGTCACTCCCCTTGCCCTGGAAATACTCCTTTCAGCAAGGGGTTTTGCCATCATGGAACCAGAAAAATACCAAACTATATTCTAAAAAGCAAATACCTACAATATTTATTAACTGATTTCAAAACATAGTTTTCTCCTGGTTTACATGTGATTGTGTAGTTTACATAGAGGTGATTGTATAATAGCTTAAAACGAAGTCTCACTCTTGTATGTTGTGGAGGGTGGGGGGCTAAGGGTGTGAGTGTGGGGGGGTGGGCCTGTATGTATAGCAGTGCAAGACGGGGCGTGTGTGCATTTGTATGGTGGGGTCTGCATGTGGGACTAACTGTACAAACACACACACACACTGCCCCTCTCAACATCCCTCCCCCCACTTGTGGTACCAGTGCAGGCCCAGTGTTCCTACATTCCAGCAACACACCCAGGAACCACGTGCTGCTGGAGCAATGTGGGGGCAGAAAGGTAGGGAAATGGCAGTGGGTGGGGTGGGACTGGGCTGCTCAGTCCTGCTGGTTCCCCCTGGGTCCTACTGCCCCTGTTTCCTGTCATCTTTGACAGGCAGCCAGGAGTAAATAAATATTAATATACTGTATTTTTGGGGCCCTCATGGACCGGATAGAATGACCATATTTTGCCTCACCCTGAGCTAAGCAGTCCTATCTAAATTCCATTGTGATTCAGCTATGAAGTAGATCAGGACCCAAGTCCCCAGAGGGGTCTTATCCAAGGATCAGTGCTCTATTTTAACAAAAGATTGCATAAATAGTTCATACAGCAGAGGCCAAAACTCCGGAATCCCTTCTACTGGGGGAGTATCCTAACCATGGGGCCACAGAGTAAAGATCCTTTGTATTTGCTTTCCTTTGAACCCATGACTTTTGCATACCTGGCCACACAGTGCTCCAGCTTCAATAGGCAGAGCATAGAGTACTTTCACCTAACTTATTCTATAGGGAAGCAAAAGATATGGAATTATTTCTCTTTGAGGAAGAAGCAAGGATTCCTAAACTAGGTCTCCCAATCCTAAATTAGTACTCTAACTACCAGATTAGAGCATCATACAGACAGTGAGGACTCCCGCACTATGAGAAGCACCTACTTCCAGAAAGTTACTTTGGATTGTGAGTGGATGGAGTAATAAACATGGAGCTGAGACTCAAGAACCTGATCCAAAATGAGGCAGAAATCCAGACACATCCCAGTACTTAGTACTTCTAATTGATTAGCTCTAGGAAGCTCCTTGCTTGCTGGCTGTCCAAATAACCTTTCAGAGGTACCTGACTCTCTCCACTGACTGAATAGGGAGCCTCTCCACTCACAGCATAGGGTGCCTAACCTCATTTCTTTGTGCCCTGCATCTCAGAGGAACTAGGCATTGTGACATCTAAATTAAAGGTGCCTCAGGCATCTGAGCTGTGCACAGATTTTAAAGGCCAGGGTTAGCCAATCTGACTTGCATCAAACATTACAGATTTTCACTCGCTAATTCCTACACTGAACTTAATGTCTTTAGATTTCCATTTAATTCCTCAATTGGTTCCCTTGCAGAAGGAAATGTGGGAGGAATTAATATACTTAAACTGATATCCTCCAGTCAACTACCTGTTGTAGAAGCACTGTCTCAGTTGCTGAAGGAAAAGTGCAACATCATCCATACTGTCCCTTTGATGAAGGTTGAGAGACATGGAAGAGGGTCATGGAGTGGTTGGAACCCTGATAGTTCTCCTGCCATCTTCAACAGGTAAAACTGATACATTGGAGTAGGGGCCAATCCTCAATTAGTTTAAAATCAACATAGCTCCACTGATGTTAATGAAGATATGTATTTTATAACAGCTGAGAAGCTAGTCATAGATATTCTAAGACTAGAAATTGTAAGGCTATATGTCTCTCCTATACTTCTTTGGGTTTAAAGGAGCAGAGATGCAACAGAGAATTGTTTGTCAGGATAGGGAATAAATAGTTAAGGAATACAAAAGATGGTCATGTTCTTGGATTATTTTTTCACCTTTTGCATTTTAGAGTTGAACAAAAAACTTCAATTACCATGTCTCAGCCCCACTGTTGCCTTTGCATTGTGCTAAAAGGGAAAACAGGAAGTAAAAAATACTTTTACAAACAAGCAATCAATATAATTCTCATCTGGCTGGACACATTATAGGAAAAAGGTTCTATGGATGTTCTTGGGAAGGCTACATGTTGGGTTAGTTAAAACCTCATCCTACATCTGCTGACTTTAAGCACTTTTATATTCCCTCTAAACACAATTAGGCAACTCGTGCTAATGTTTAGAAGGTGGATAAGTTCTTCGCTGGATTGGGGTTATTTGATTTTATCTGGTAGCATATGGAACTTCATGATAGACTGAAATAAGAACTGAATTTTACTGTAATTAAACTTCCATTTATGTATTGTCTCCCCCTCTCATTAAAGCTACCTTTGTTCTTTACAGATCCCTGGGACTGCCCATAGCATCTGTCCCACAATCTGTATCTTTTGCAAAAATCTTAAACATGCCTTATATTAACTTGCAACAAGTACTAAATAATTGGCACACTGAATCCTTTCAAATGGGTCACTAAATAAGTGTTCTTCTCTTGACTTACATTGATAGTGTACCTTAGGTTACCTACATCATTTACTTACATTACTTTTAATCTACTAAAACTTTTCAATCCAGCTGCTGGTTTGATTTTTCCTCAAGGGGAAAGAAAGCAGCAAAAGAAGGTCACTCACAATAAAGCACAGCTATTTTACTGAGGGCTCCAATATTAAAATTAGACTTCACTTTGAACAATGTACCCAAAGAATTGATATGGTGCGTTTTTTTAAACAAACTTTTTATTTTATTTTATTTTTACAATAAGGTACTGATCTCACATCCTTTGCAGGGTTGTGTAGTGAAAAGATAGGCACAAACAAATTCCTTTCATACCAGTCATATGCAACTAGGGTAAACTTCTTGATCCACTGCTCACAAACAGAGAAGAATTGGTGGCGAATGTAGTAGTGGAGGGCAACTTCGGCAGCCGTGACCATGGGATGATAGACTTCAGGATCCTGAGGAAAGGAAGGATGGAGAGTAGAGTAAGGACTCTGGACTTCAGAAAAGCAAACTTTGACTCACTCAGGGAATGGATGCCAAGATGCCCCAGGAAGCCAGTCTGAGGGGGAGAGGAGTCCAGGAGAGCTGGCTGGCTGTACTTCAAAGAAATCTTACTGAGAGTGCAGAAAAACCATCCCAAATGCACAGGAAGACTAGCAAGTATGGCAGAAGACCAACCTGACTTAGAAGGAAACTCTTCAGTAAACTAAAATCACAAAAAGGAAGTGTATAAGAAGTGGAAACTTGGACAAATAACTAGGGAAGAGTATAAAAGCATTGTTCAGGCATGCAGTTATGAAGTCAAGAAGGCCGAAGTGCAATTGGAGTTGTAACTAGCAAAGGATGTGAAGAGTAACAAGGAAGGTTTTAAGAAGTATATTGGCAGCAACACGAGGATCAGGTCCCAGCCAGCAGCAGCAGCCTCCTGCCATCCAGCAGGCAGATCAGGGGCCTGCCCGCACCCTTGGGAAGGCTGCAGGGCTCTCCTGGACTCCTGCCATGGGTGTGGGTCCCCAGTCTGCCTGCCAGATGACAGGAGGATGCTGCTGCCACCTGGGATCAGTGCTGGGCACAGCCTGCACCCAGTGCCAGCAAGTTTGGTGCTGCCACTGGCCCCAGGCCTCCTATCATCTGGCAGGCAGATCAGGGGGCCTGCACCTCCAGGAGAAGTCCAGCATAGCCCCCGTAGCCCTCCTGAGGGTGCTGGCAGGCTCCCAATCTGCCTTACTGGTTGATAGGAGGTTTCTGCTGCAGACAAGTGACAAGAGTTTTGCTTGTCAACACCCTGATGTGTAGTTTCCCAGAAACCTCTGCACCTATCTCCTTGAAACTCGGCAGGCTTCATGCCCTCAGAAAGGGTACCATCCCTACAAGTCTCATTCGAATCAGGCAAGAAAAGACAAAATTATAGGCAGTTTCATGCTTCTACATTATAGCCTATGGGTGAAACATCAAAACAGCAAAACAGTTTTGACAAAACAAAATGGAACATTGCTTTCAAAATGAAATGAAATGTGAAATGAAACACTGTTCTGTCAACACATCAAAACTGAAGTCAAAGCAGAACAGTGCTGTTTTGCACAGCCCTAGCAGATAAGCTGGAGGGTAGGGCTAGAATTCAGTGACCTGGATAAACTGGAGGGTTGGGACAAAAGAAATCTCGTGAGGTTCCACAAGAAGAAGTGCGAAGTCCTATGCTTAAGTTGGAAAAACGCCATTCACCAGTACAGGCTGGGGGCTAACTGGTTGGGAAGCAGCTAAGCAGAAAAGGACCTGGGGGTTACTGTAGACAATGAGCTGAATGATCCAGTAGTATGCCCTTGTTGCCAAGAAGATTAGCATCATACTGGGATGCACTGGTAAATGTGTTGCCAGTAGGTCAAGGGAAGTGATTATTTCCCTCTGTTTAGCAGTGATGAGGCCGTATCTGGAGTACTGTGTTTAGTTTTGGACCCTCCACTACAGAAGGGATGAGGACAACTTCAAGAGTCCAGTGGAGGGCAACAGAAATGGTGAGAGGTCTGGGGAATATGACTTGTGTTAAAGGACTGAGGAAACTTGTCTTATTTGGTCTAGAGAAAGAGACTGAGAGGGGACTTAATAGCAGCCTTCAATAGGTGTTTGAAAGAGGATGAAGCTGGGCTGTTCTCAGTGGTGGCAGATGACAGCACAAGGAGTAACAGGTTCAAGTTGCAGCAAGGGAAGTTTAGGTTAGATATTAGGAAGAATTCTCTCACTAGAAGGGTACCCAGAGCAGTAGTGGAAGCTCCATCCTTGGAGGTCTTCAAAACCTGGCTAGACTAAGCTTTAGCTGGGATGATCTAGTTATGGATGGTCGTGTTTTGAGCAGGGGGTTGGACTACATGACCTGAGGTCCCTCCCAACTCAAATTTTCTATGATACTCTATGATACTCTGTCACTGTCAGTTTTAAAATCAAACTTAGATACACATTTCTAGTTTAAACAAGGACTAATCTGGGAAATTCTTATAGCCTGAGCTATACAGATCATCATAATGGTTTCTTCTAGCATTAGAGTCTATGAATCTATGGCCATGTACACATATTACCTTTTTACTGGGAGAATCACAGTTCTTTCATGAGAAACCTTACAGCAGCGCATCTCTGCTGGTAGTAATAGCATGCTATAATTTCACAATCCACCTCTTGATATAATGCAGTTTGTAAATTTTTTTACAAATTTTGGTGTGGTCCCCCAGGCCCCACAGATTTAGAACTTTCACTTTCGTGGGGCCATCATTTCTTCTCGTTACAACCCTTGTGTCAACAGAATTTTAATTTTTAGCACAGTTGGTGAAAGACTGAAGCCATTACTAGATTTCAAGGAGAGGTTTTAGTGTGTTTAAGTGAGCAAACAATTGTTCAGGCTTCTATCAATCATATTATGAATTCAAGCAGTCAAAATCAACTCTGTCCCTGAAGTTTTAAATATTTTGTTTGGCTGGCTAGTGGCCATAACATTTTTCAGTTACCAGTTCCTGATGACCTGAACAAGGGAGACTGAGAAAGGCTTTGAAATTAACTGTCAGAATATTAAAAAGGTCATACTAACACAATTTATAACCATCATTCGCAGATTGTATGAAGCGTTAAAATCGAACTCTATTCATATCACAATGGTTATATCAAGGAATAGTACAACCTAAATACTGACCAGTAATATTAAGGTAAAAAATTAAATCTGTGTTAAATTTTCTACACAGTTCCTAAATAGACAATACAAATAACATATTTTTCCAGGTTTGTGTAACTTTTAGCTTTTCACCAATATCTTTACCTGTTCTTTCATTCAAATGACAAAAACTACTGTTTTCCTTTATCATTTTTTATTGTGTGCACCTCTGGGAAAGTGGGAGGACTCACTTAGTTGAATGAGGTATGTGTGCGCTTGGATTTCACAAGGGTTTTCACAGTGATTAAAACATCTATATAATGCATGTTAGGGCAATAAACACTAGTATAATTAACCTGAAATGATTCTAAGTAAAGAAAAGTCTCCAAGTGAATTAATCCAAAGAATAAACAGATTGAGGAATTCTCTTAAAGTCCTCCCTTCAAATTTTCATAAGACATACTATTTACTATAAGAATTTTTAAGACTAGAAACACAACCTGTAAAATATGTTGATAGTATAAAACCAGTGTAGAAGTTTTATTACACATCATATTGAGCATGAGAGAAAAAGATGTGCTGAGGTATATCTTTTTGCAGTGCATGGTTAATTGAAATCTCCTATGGGACTCTCTTCTAAATTGCACTTGATGATTGGACTATGAACCCAGGATTAGAGAACCAAACAAGTAAAGCCACTATTATATCCATATGTTCACAATGGCTCAAAGGGTCAATCCTGATGCTGGCCAAAAAACTGAAAAAATAGTAAGAATGTGATCTTTCTTATCAACAGGGTACAGAACAAAACCTTTCCAGTAGGTAACTTTTGACTTTCACTGGGTACATCTACACATGAAATAAACATGGTTGAATAAACTCCAGTACAGTTCACACTAGAGCTTATTGCTCCCGGGTGCAGCATTTACACATGCACCCAGAACCACTGCATATTGAGGCAGGTCAGAGCAGCCTTGACTGGCAGGGGTTCCCGGGTCAGCCTGCCAGCTCAGACCTGCTCTGACCCAGTTCAACATGCTGCAGAGGGGCTGGTTGGGCCACGAGGGTACTACATGCCCCAACCAGCTGGTGAGCAGCCCTCACTCTCCAACCAGCCCCAGTCACATGTGCATTGCGGTGGAATAAATAACTCTGCCATACGATGGTACTTGTATTGAGCAGTACTGTACTAACCTATGGTGGAGTTAATTAGTTTAGTCTAGCCTAATAGCTCCACATGTATATGTGGAGCTGAATTCAGGATGCTTATAGCAGTGAACATTTCTATTCTCCAGCTTTTGCAGAGTTGGTAGCAAAATGGAATTAGATCTTGACCCTCAGCTATAGTCACAGTGCAGAAATATAACATTTCCATATATGGCAGTCTATCTTGTTCAGTAACTGATGAATATCACTGATGATTTTCTTTCCTCCCTTGCCATTTTATCTGTCAGACAGGCGACCTGCAAAGATGATTCAGAGAAAAGGTTCCCAGGTGTCAACATGCCAGTTATGGACAATGGAGGAATACCATTCCCCACTAGTTCAGTGACTGATAGTGTGGTTCAATGGCTAGGCAGTAAAAAACAAAACAAAACAAAAGAGTCTTTTAGTCTACTGAGTCCATAATCTCCAAGCATGGAACAACATCAATAAGAAAAGCTTGCTGAAGCATGGTGAATGCTTGGAAAAATGCTTGCTACATTAATGACTACTTGTCTTGCAGGAATGCCATATCCTAGTACAGCCATAATCATCAAACCCTACTGCAGCTGGTAGACAGAATTAAGTGCCACTTTTAACTGTGATGCTTAGCTTTTCAGAGATTTTCTCAATAACTTCACCATGTACTCCATAGGCCTCATAGACATATAATATTGCACAAATATGCCAGTAAAGCTTTTGTTCCTCACTCAAAGTGGGTATCAAATAAAAGAAAATTCTTAGCTTGGGATACAATTTTAGAACGAAAAACATTGTATGTATGTGTATGTTTGTGTGCGTGTATATGTGTGTGTGTGTAGTCACACACACACACACACACACACACAATATGATATGTTTCATATATATAGTAAATATTTATATGCTTATATATTTATATTCTAATATAACAAAAGCCTTGCCTCTTTTGTCTGTCTGTCTGTAGCTCCAGGCTAACTACACGTGTACAGCCTGGAGCCTTAGGACAGACAGACAGACAGGCAGACAGGAGGAGGTGGGGGTGGGGGCTGAGGGAACAGGGCTAGGCTGTGCTCCTTGCTGTGGGGACCAGCATGTGCAGGGGGTGGCTTGTGACTGGGTGGGGGAGGCAGAGTGCGTAGCAGCAGGATTCCGCACGAGGAGTGCCAGGGGGCCATGGGGAGTGCCCGCTGAATGTAGCATGTGGCTGCAGGGTGGGGTTCACCTCCCTGCTCATTCCCTGTGCAGCAACCTGCAGCCATAGGCCATGCCTCCCCTCGCACCAGAAGCACCAAAACACAGAGGGGTGTGGCACATAGCTGCAGGGTACCCCATGGGGAGCGGGCATGAGAAATGTGCCCTGCCCCATGGCCATGTGCTGCAACCGGTGGGCACTACCCACGTTCCCCTGCCCGATCCCCTCAGGGCTGCTACCAGCCGTGCACCAACCTCCCCCCATGCCATGCCCTCGCTACTGCCCACAGCTGGTGGGTGCTTCCCATGCGGGGGGGGTGTGGCCTCAGGTGCCGTGAGAGGAGCGGGCAAGGGGATGTTCCCCACTGTGCCACACATGCTACAAGGCAGGGTGCGCAGCCACAGGGGAGTGGGCGGGGGGCTTGGGCAGTGCCCACAGGCTGAAGCATATGGCCATGGGGTGGACATGCTCCTCTTCCTGTTCCTTGTGCAGCACCCTGCAGTCACATGCCATGCCCCACCCTGTGCCGGGAGTGTCTGCTGGCTGTGGGCAATGGGGTGCGCGGGGGGATGTGCAGGTGGGTGGGTGTATGTGTGGTGCATGGTTGGCTGTGTTTGGGTGGCATGTGGCTGTGGCATGTGGCTGGGTGTGGGTGTGTGTGGCGTGTGGCATGTGGGCGAATGGGTGTGTGGATATCTGTGTGTGTGTGTGTGTGTGTGTGTAGCTGGGTGGGTGTGGTATGTGGCTATGTGTATGCGGCATGTGGCTGTAAAATATAGTTGGGTGTGTGTGTGGCATGTGGCTGGGTGTATATGTGTGGCTGGGTGGGTGTCCGTGTGGGGCATGTGGCTGGGTCGGTGTATGCAGTATGTGGCTGGGTGGGTATATGTGGTGTCTGGCTGAGTGAGTGGGCATATGTGTGGCTGGGTGGATATGTCATGTGGCTGTGGGTGTGTGGGTGTGTGTAGCATCTGGCTGGGTGGGTGTGGCTGGGTGGGTGTCTGAGGTGGGGGTGGTGCATGGGTCTGGACACAGAGCTGGGGGTGGAGAATGGTTGTGTGCAGCCAAATGTGGAGCAGTGCAGTGTGGGGCAATGGGTAGTGGTGCTCTGTCTCTGCCCCCTGCTCATCATTCTTGACAAGCACTTTGCTAGTACGTATATGTATATGTATATGTATATGTATATGTATATGCATATGTATATTCTTTTTTGTGTTGTTCCAAAGGGAAAAGCCTTGTTCATTTATATTAATGTATGGAACCTAGCTGGGAAACCATATTTTCCTTTTTAATATGAAAATGTTGGAATAATTCCAATGGAAAGAAAGAGGAGAAGAATAACAAAAGAAAGGAAAATATGCAAAAGGAACAAAAAAAAACTTAAGGGACATTATTTTGCAGTTGTGGCTATTTTTTGTTGGCTAGTGCTTTGTCCGCATAGTCTAATTAATCTCGTAGTATTAAACATTTAACAAGGTACCTGTAATGTGACAAAATGCATTTTAAAATTACCATAAACCAGGGATAGGAATAATGATATTTGTAGTGGTAATGAATGTTAATACAGTGCAAATGGATTATCAAATTTGCAACTTTTTGGAATTTGTCAAGCTGTTCCTTATATAATGTAATCAAGTTATATACTGCAGTAATGAATATAAAGAGTCCAGGCCTGACAGCTCCATGCATTACACCAACTTTGTGTCACTCCACTGATTTTAACAAACAAAAAAATAGGACAAATACCTCATTATTAACAGTAACCTTGGAAAAACCAATTCTGCATCCTGAAACATTGGATTCAGGTCTGTGTAACTGTTTGATTTTCAGGGAGTCAGCCTCTCATAAACGTGATGGCTGAGGGTGGAGAAATGAACCATTTATTAATGGTATGAATAATATGATATGGCATCACATCCTTGTGAAGGGTGTGAACTCATGCTCCATCATTATTATACATATTATTAGATGTGGTAGATCTTATTGGGAGGTAAGGATACTTTCATATATAGTATGGCTATTCTAATACTTCCATGTCCCCCATCACCAAAAGTGCCTCAGACATGCAAATTTTTCACCCCCAAAATACCATGAAGTACAGAACTCTCGCTGTTTTCACTTTAGAGATGGAGAACGGGAGATCACACTTACCCATCATCATCACACAAAAAATCTCTCTGGAATAAAAAAAAGAGTACTAAAACCTAGATCTCCTGCAGCCTGTCAAAATGCTACAACTGCAAGCCTGACAGACTGCAGGCTAACAGACTGTCCAGCTTAATTTTCTACAGGAAACAGTTAAATTTTGTGGAGCTTCCTTAACCTTGACTTACCTTTAGTCTACAAAAAACAATTCCTTACCACAAAGGAGAAACAGCATTAGTTCATTTAGCCCCAACATCAATTAGCTTGTTTTAGTTATTCCCACAAGAAACATACTATGGAGCCAAAGTGTCTCTAATGTGGGAAGGAGCTTGTGGCCTGAAATAAATAGGGGCCAATTTAATCATTTTCTTGCATTTTGAACAGCAACTTATGTCAATGCAAAATGACTGCATTGTCCTATGGAAGCAAAATACCAGACTATGCCTGGGTGTAAATGGAGTCATAAGGGGCAGGGCAGTGAAAAATTAGATTTGAAGATTTACAACAGCAGTGAACAAGAGGACTGCCCACATTGTCCAGGGACCATAATATGGTGGAGAACATGTTACCAGACATGACTTTCAAGCCATAAAAGCAGACAGAGAATGAATAGACAGAAATAAGAATCAGGTGAAGCTTTCTTTTTTTTTTCCCCCACTCTGAAACACTGGCCAGAGAAGCTAGGTTTGTATGAGAAGTGCTACAGGAAAAAGCTTTCTATATGGATCAATTGGTTAAGAGGGATTTAATTATGAGTTCCATCACAATTTAATATGTGTTATGGACCTTAGACAGACAGTTTTGTTCTGCCTCTGATTTAAAGCACATTGTAAGGTGCCAGTCTAGGCTTAAGGGAATTATGTTATGTATTAAGAAAGCTAAAGACATTTTGTTGTATGAATAACAGGTTAAATTTTTGCCATTTCTCTTTCTCATTAGAATTTTCATCACCAAAACAGACCTATATTGTGCTATTTTCCTGTTCTCATTACATCTTTGTCACTGGAATGAGACATCAGAGAGTTTTAATTCCCAGTACAATCTGTGAAAGACAGTAATATACCGTGAAACTTTAACCTTTTCAGTGTTCTATAATTTGATTGGCAGTTGGCCATTCTAATACAGTACTAGCAGTCTAAATCTCAAAAGAGAAATGGAATGGCAGCCAATCAAAATGCAAACTATTTCAATTTTAAAGGGTAAGGTATATTAATATAATTTAAAACTTTTTCTATACACCAATCAGATTTGAATTTCTTTTGACAAGTGAGTTGCCAAATAAGCATAGATGTGGTACAAATGGAGGAAAAAGAATTTTCTAACGTAAATCACATGTCAAAAATATACCCATTCTTTCTTTCAGATCCTGAAAGGGATGGTAGTCCCTGGAATACCAAGGAGAATATGATAATGCCCATGCAGCAGGAAGAAAACAGACCCAGAAAATGTGGGCCTTATCCCTTAACAACTGTACTTTCCTAGACCTTTTGGTGCATCTGCACTTTTAATCACCTGCTTTTGCGGAAAGTAAAAGAAACTGAGCAACAGAAATAAAAAGGCTTCTTTCCTGCTGAAGATTTTTACAAAGGAATAAACTAAAGTAAGGGGGTGATTACACAATACAGTTAGCACCTGCTAACTTCGAGGAATGTTGGTCTTTTTAGAGTTAGCATGTGCTGGGAACAATGGCATGGTTAAGATGAATACCCTCAGTAATGTGCACAGTATTGAACCACTGCAAGATGGTTGGCAAGTGGGGGCATAGCTAGGAGTTGACAAGTCTGCCCTGTACCTACCCCACAGCAATACACACCTCCCCATTACACACACAGCACAGGCCTCAACATGTACACACCACTCCCCAGACTTGCCTTTGGTTTCCGCTGAGCAGCACAGCTAGGCCATGGGGGCAACAAGCCATGGGGAGGCATCCCTGACTGCATGGGATTGCACAGAGCTTGTGAATACATAGGGAGTCCTGCCTCTTATTTCTGCTGGGAAGAAGGCAGAGGTGCACTGTGTGATCACACAGCCCTCTGCCACCACTCAGGTGTGTTGTGTGTGTGTTATGCTGTATGTGCACACCACATGGCCTCCCTTCCCAGCTTGGCCTCTTCAGCCCTGCCTCTTCACCTTTTAATTGGGGAACTTTCCTCTGCACTCACTAGCTGCTTCCTGGGATACTGAAGATCTCCCATGAGTAAATGGAAATTAGGCTAAGTTGAGCTGGTTGACACAGCTCAGAAAAAAAACTCACTTCAAATGGCATAACTTTGCCTAGATGACACTTAACACTTGTTTACAAGTGTGAATCTGTGATCCTTCATGTTTTAAGTGCTCTTAACAAGGTTTAATTATAACTTCTAATCTCACCTTCACAAGATAGTTTTGAGATAAAATGCTCAGCTTCTCATGATCTTCTCCATCACACCAATATATGTGTTCAGTTTTTAATGTAACAAAGCCAAGTCAGGTCTCTTAACAACAAACGGTAGAATATTAACCATATTTCTGAAAATAAACAGCCCTGAAAAAAAATGTCCAGCACAAATGTTACTTTTTGTCCTGATTTTTTTAAAGATGTATATTTTACATACAATATTCAGCTATAGGGTCACCTCAGGTTATGGATAGGCTGCAATGCATTACATATATATTTTTTAAAAGCAGCTTTTTTCAGGAAAAGTTTTTCTCCAGTATAGTCACTTTAATGACATTACTTAACAACAACAACAGCTGTATTTATAAATTTTGAGAGAAAAACATCAGTAATGTAAGAGTTTGATTCTACCACAATGAATCAACAATTTACTATCATAATAGCTGCCCAGGAGCAGATTTCCTTTACTTGTGTGAAAAAGGTGGGGCACAGAATCTCTGTCCTTTTGTGTCCCTTTTTCCACAGTTACAAAAACCATATTACAGTCTTCCCAGTGTAATACCAAGGATGGTTCCAAACAAGTACTACTGAAAAGCACAACTTGGGAAGGAATGGAGAGTGACAAGAAAGGTCCATGACTCCCCCCTCATCTACTTGACAACAGAAGGAATGTATGCGGTCTCTCTTTATGTAGTGCAGACTTTATTTTCTGTGCTGGATGCATCCTGCTAGAGAATGCTGGTGGATGCTTGCAAGCATGTCTTTGATCAGAACCCGCACTGACCTCAATGGACTGGCTAGACACCCTTGTGTCTGGCTAAATGGAAGAAGCAGATAACCTCCTTGATGACATAAGAAAGTTGAAAATAAATAGAGATCACAATGCAAACACTAGTTATATGGGTGACCAGTAAATCTCCCCCCCAAAAACCCCCAAAAAAACTCAGAATAAGAGGGATTACCTTGGGACTGACTGAAAAATGCTAAGGCTATGACACTGATAGGTTTTCACTTCTGTATGTATCTTTGTGGTAAAAGCCATCAGAGTGCCAAGAACACTCAGGAGGAAAATAAAATAAGTACTGATTGTGTATACCTGAGAAGCTGCTGCTTTTGGGGAGATGTGTGTGTTCTGATTGTGTTCTGAGAAACAGCATCTTGCCTCACTATAATTAGTTTCTCTTCCTAAAGAGAACAACTTGCAGACCCTGAACAGTGGCTTACTTGATTAACTGAAGTGGGAAACAGATTCCTCAAGGCTGCCATCTTGGTTCAGTTTCAAATTAATGGCATTCTTGGCCTTTCTTAATTTTTTTTCTTTAGTATCCACTGCTGAGATTAGAAATCTCATATACTCCTCAAAATATTGCTCTCCCAGTCACAAAAACTGCATGGCCACTCCTGAATGGAGGACAGATATCTAACCAGAAAGATACATCGGGGTTGTAGGCAAAAAAAAAAAGAACATGTTAATCACATCCCTTTGCCCAGCCCTGTTTGCCCTCACCAACGGACCCTGTGCCCCCTCTACCAGTCTCTACTTGCTTGGACCAGGGAACCAGTGGCCTGCACAGCCTCCAACTGGGCCCACATATGGGGATCAGGGCTTGGGCCCCATGCCACATCCTTCTGACCACACACCACTTCCACCTGGCCCCGCATGCAGGGAATCAGGTTCCAAGGTCTGCATCACCTCTACTGGGCTCCACGTGCGGTGAACAGGGCCTCAGGGCCCCACAATACCTTTATATGATCCTTTCTGCAGAGATCAGGCTTTGGGGCCCTGTGCTGTCCCTGCCCCCTCCCACATGCTTGGACCAGGCCTTGTGCTGCCCGGGACACTGGATCTATCATAGTGAGCCATGGCCTTTTGGGCTCCCTATGGGCCCATGGGGGGCTGTAAGGGATGGACAATAAGGCACTGGGGGCAGGATCTGGCTCCACTATAGCCAGGATCTGGCTCCCTAAAGCTTTTCTGACCTGCGGTAGTTCCCGTCTGCTTTTCCACTATAATATACAGGAAGTTTTATATCTGCTTTCCTCAATGTCACACATTTTTAGTCACGGTCCCTGTAATTCCTGTGTTAAAGTAGCGAAAGACTGACAGGAACACCATAATTTACTGAGATATATATCAGTATTTACTACTGCAATAACAATCCCATGAGTTAGCCTTCCAGACAATACCGTAAGTTTCACTTATCCCTTTTTCAGTCACTAAAGTAGATTGTACCACATTTAGTCTTTAATCCTTGGGACTTTTCCCAGTTGCACAGGAGATGGTTAGGCTGCCAATAAAAAATGGTAATTGATGGCTTTTACCTATATGTGAGTTAGTTACCTTTACTCTAAACTAATTGAATCTTTTCTATACAGTTGGATCACTTCAGTCCAGGCACTGGACTATCTTCTAGCAACATGACAGTTTCCAGATGGAAAAAACTCCCAAACCCTGAAAGAACTTTCTGCCAGAGAATGCAATAATACATACTGAGAGGGCTGTTTTCAGTGAAGGTGTAGCATCACCAATAGAGTATTCAAGCATCTCTAGCATTGAAGCACCTCTCCTAATATTTGTTGCCAAGACCAAACTATTATTAAGGGTACTTTACCCACTGATCATGTATCAAGTGACTGATTCCTAGACTTAAACCATCTGCATCTGTTCTTAGATACTTCAAAAATCAAAGAGTGTAATGTGTTCCTGTCTTCCTGGCCCTAAAGCAGATAACAAACAAGACCTTTTGTTGGGCAAAGGGATATGGTACTGTTCTAGGGGCAAGGACAAAATGACTTATTTCTGTGATTCTAAAGGGGTAGGATTAGACAATGCATCAAATTTTGGAGAGAAAAAACAGTTAGTGCAAGATACAAAAGAAGTGTGGAGAGATAATGGAATATCACTCTAGGCTCCTTGAGATAGGAAGTAAAAGGTAATTTTGAGGAGAATGTTTCAGGCACACAAATACATTGTAGGAGGAAAAAAGGATATTTCCAAGACAAATGGAGACATTCTTGAAGATTTGATTTGAAAAGGACAAAATACCAATACAGGTTCAGGATCTACTTTGGTAAAGTGCCCAACTGCTGTACTTATATACTTTTGGGGGATTAAAGTTAGGCAGTCACCCTCTGAGTATTTGATATTTCTTGTCTCATTCAGGAACCAGAAAAGCCTATAAAAGCTAGCTGTGTGATCAAGGGTGCTACCGCGTATAGTATTTCTTCTGAAATATGAAGGTCAGTCTGAAGGGTGGTCAAGAAAATTAAGTCCTGGGAGTAAATGCTGCCAAAAAGAGAAGGGATTTGCTACATTGTAATTTTAAGCAACTTCTGGAGCTCTTAACCCTTGGAGTGGTTGCTTGTTATCATTCTTAAGTGGCTTGAAGCACTTGTTACTTGGCTTAAAATTATGCCGTTCCTTGGCAGGATTATAGAATCATATAATCATAAGAAATTAGGGTTGGAAGGGACTTCAGGAGGTCATCTAATCCAACCCCCTGCTCAAAGCAGGGCCATCCTCAACTACATCATCTCAGCAAATACTTTGTAGCTGGGCCTTAAAAACCTCCGAGGATAGAGATTCCACAACCACTCTGGGTAGCTTGTACTACCCTACATGTGAGCAAGTTTTTCTTAATATCTAATCTAAACCTCCCTTGCTGCAACTTGAGACCATTGCTCCTTGTTCTGTCATCTGCCACCACTCAAAATAGTCTAGCTCTATCCTCTTTGGAACCAGCCCTCTGGTAGTTGAAAGCCACTATTAAATCCCCTTTCAGTCTCCACTTATGCAAACTAAGTCCACTTCCTTCAGCTTCTCCTCAGCAGTCATTGTTGGCTATCAGCTGGAGGATCCCCTGGCCTAGCTAGCACTTGCACATGCTCAATGGGTCAGAAGGGCAGAAGGGTGCAAGGATTGTGAATTTTTGAGCTGTCCTGATGTAATGAGCTAGTTTTTATACCTGAGCTTACCCAGTTGGTCCAAGTTAGGTAACCTGGTTTGACCAGAAAGCCTGTGAGATAAATGATACATTTACCTGAGTGAGTGACAGCTGAGTGCCATGTGCATGCGAGACTATTGTGTGAAAAGGCATGAGTGTTGTGTGCATGGACCTCTGATTGGTTGTCTGGATGGCTGACAGATGTCAGTGGAGTATGAGTATAAAAGGGTCTGTGTTTCCTGCGTGAATGAGTATGAGGCTTTGTAAGTCTGAGGCAATTGGTGAGAGTATGCCTGGGGTGCATGAGACTAGAGGGCCCAGAGTAGCCAATAGCCGCATGGTCTAGTCATAGGGAATCATGGGTATGAAGAATGAGGGTCCGGGAGGATCAAAACGTGTGCGTGCATGCGTGTGCATGCCTGCAGGGTGAGAGTCTGGGAAACTGAGATCTTTGTGGCATGACAGTAGGTGTATCTCTGTGTGAGTGGTGCTGCTGCACCGATTGCTGGCTGCATATGAGGGTCTGCTTACGCTCCCTACTGCCCTCGCTTGGATAACTATTGACTTGTTGCATTGTTGTGTATTTTGGATTGAGATTGGACTGTTGTTGTTGTTTAATATAATTGTTGTTACCCCTTTGTCACGTGTCTGTCAGTCATTTACTAATTAATTATATTGTTTTAGGTTACAGCTGGACTGTAAACTAACAACCTAATGAGAGTTGAGGCACCCATTATCCTTTTAATGGGCAGTTGCATTAATGTACTTATTAAATTAGTGTGCTGCCAACATCATGTGTCCCAACCCCCTAACCATTTTTGTTGCCCTCTGCTACACTAGACCTACGCTCCAATGTATCTACTACTCCCCCCAGCATGGTGTCATCTGCAAAATTGAGGGTTCACTCTTTGCCATCTTCCAGGTTATTGACGATTCCTCTAATCTTCCTAATTTTGCTCCCATTCTATTAGGCGCATCCACTCTCCACAGCCATTCTGTCCAAATTGAAGTACTCCAGCATCCTAGGATGCAATGGCCCCTTCTGAGTCAGGGAGAGTGAGAATTCTGGGGCATAGTGGGGCTGAGCAAGGCACCCTGTCCCCCCAAGCATGTCAGGTAGAGCAAGCACCATAGCCCTGGTGCTGCCAGTAGCTGTGTTGCCTCCTGCCACCACTTGCACTGGCTCTGTGTCTGCCAGACACGGCAAGCTGATCTGAGTGGTGGTGTGAGGGTTAGTGCCTCCCACTGCCACTCAGACTAGCTTGCTCTGCCTGGTGAGAGCAAAGGTGGTCCAAGCAGTGGCAGAAGGCACTGCAGCTGCCGGGTTCTCTGAGGCTGCAGCATTCGTTCTGCCCAGTGGAAGCAGCAAGCTGGTCCTGCCCCTAGCTCTTATTCCTGCCCTGGTCATGAAGCCTCTAGTGGCAAGTCACAGTTTTGCAGGTGAAGGACAGTCAGAGATGTTTTTTTCACCTTAAGGTATCACTGCTTCACTAAGCCAACCAACACTAAGCTGAATGATGTTTGTGTGGCTTACAGCATGAGGTGTAGCAAGGCCTGGGGACACTAATACACCAGATGCTGTGGCACTTTAACTAGAGAGGCTCTCATTAAAATTCTCCACCCCCACCCCCAGAGCACATGTAAAAGTGACCTCCATAACTAACTCCAACTCAGAGTCAGTCTGAGCCTTTTCACCTCCTTTAAAGTAATACTGCTCCTTAACCTCCAGTCTGTTCCCTAGCACTGGGTTTGTTACGCTGTGATAGCAGTTACAGTAGGCAATAAGCAAACAACTGAGAAATCGGTTGCCTGAATGACAGATATGCAAAGCACCACAGAGCATAAACCATGAAAAACACTGGATGGGCTACATAATTGTGTACTACATGAAAATTGTGTCAGTATATAGGAATTGGTTATCCTGTCAAATACCAAAGCCAATGGAAAAATATAGTCACAGACACATTTATGTTTTGGCACTTTTCAGTTACTTAGCTGACTCATCTACACCTACAGCTATAAAATGCATCAGTTGTCTCCTACAATTTCACTATTGTATTGTTTCATACTATTAAACCACTTCTTAATTCCCTAACTAGTGGTAGAGTAGAAAGGAAGAGTGAAAGTGAAGGAGAAATGGGAACAGAAACTGAGAAACATGGGGAGAGAAATTCAAGAAGGAAAAAAAATCTAAACAACCTTTGACATTTTAGGGGCCTGATTCAGCTCCCATTGAATTAACTGGAAGTGGGGTCAGATCCCTAAACCATGATGAAACCAGTGTGTGATGTTTTTAGCCATCTTCAAGCAGTAAAGCTGCCTGAAGAGCTATGGAGTTTCTCAGCAGGTGTTAATCAGCTCTATCTACTTCAAAGAAGCAATCCCAGTTTATGCATTGTAAGGGTCCAGCCCATTATTTCTAAAATTCCATATGACCATAATCCACTGGCACAGAATTAGAAATGGTGGTAAAGTTAACAAAAACAAAAGAAATACTTCCCAAAAGAGAAAAGAACCCATAAATAACTTTTAAGTTTCAACTGCATCATAATATTATCTCTTTGAGAGTTCCAGGCAAAGCAAGACAGATGTGCTGAGCAATAGATCCCTGTGGAATGCTCTCCCTAGCAACAATAACTATGTAGAAAGAGCCTCTGCTTCCTTTCCTTACTTGTGTGATATTTCTTGGGTTTGAATTATATGAGCTTTAATATCAGAAATAATTGTTTAAGGCAGGCAACCAAGAGTTTGAGAGAGAAAAATGCAAAAAAATGTTCTGACACTATGTTGTGTGGTGCAGCAATCTGAGCATGTGCCCCCATTATGCTTTTATGCATAAGAAAAAAAACCTTCCTAGTCTTCCTTTGGGTGGTTGATGTAGCCCTCTTCCCTATATCTCTAGAGCATATTTTAACAACCATAGCGGCAGCACAGCATTGGCCCTCCTGATTCTCCTGATTTACCTTCATCAATTTAGGTCTTGTGGTTGTGTCAGGGTTGATGGTGTAGTTTTACTAATAGATTAAACAGTGGATTTGCACAGGATAGTTTGGGGAGGGTATTAGACAGGGGGTTGAACTAGATGACCTCTGGCTATCCCTTCCAGCCCTACTTTTCTATGATCCTATGGTAGTAGTTTGTTTTGCTAACTCAAGACAACTTGCAATCCCCAAAGCATTACTTGCTTATGCACTTTATAAATTACAATCCTACATTCACACAAATGAAAGCAACAACAACACCTTTGAACACTTACTTTCTTCTCAATTGAAAACCAAATATACTTTTATGTGTTGGTGATTGTGCCCACCTAGCCTCAAACATCCGGTCATGTGCAGCTCTGGCCCGGATGTTAGGCGGTGTTTGCTGTACCGTCCCCGGTGGTCTGCTGAGTTGGTGGTTGCTTCCGGTGTGGTCTTCCCCAGTCTCACCTGCCATGACTTTGAATATTATTTCAGTGGAGGGTCCAACCACTCGGAGTCTCTTGACGGTGAAACATTTGTCTGGTGGTCTTCTGCAAGGCTCCCACCTCTCCTCTAACTCACCCTTACAACCAGCCTTGATGGGTCACTGCTGTCCTCCTGGCCAGGTTCCTGACCGTTGAGCTCCTGATTCCTTTCATGGCAGGGGTGGTCCTCCCTGCTTAAAGCATGAGCAGCCTGCAGTAACCTACCTGGCCTATGAGGCCACCACTTTTCACAAAAGCTAGCAACCCACCCAGAGGCTTCAATAACAATCAGGCTCCCCAAGCTCTCACCCGCAACCCCTCCAAGAGTGGGAAACACAAAATCCAAAAAAAGAAAAGCTACAGACCCAATCTGAGGGACCCAAGTGTCCCTTTTTTCAGGCTCCCTTGGCCTGGCTGCTAACAACCTACCATTGACACTATGGGTCTATGTCAGGCCCTGTATGTGGTCGGCGTATCCTGTGGACTCCACCACCATTCCTCTCCCTCGTCACCCTGCCTTTGGATTCTTCAGGCCACCTGCAGTCCTCCAGTGGATGTCTGTCCTCCCGTCACCCGCAGTAATGATGCCACATCACCAAGGGCTGTGCTTCGCAGCCTCTCATGCTGCCCTTGCCTCCCGTCTGCCACCTGGTGTGCCTCTTCAGCTTCCCTGGTGTCCTCAGTGGTCCCACCTGGTCTGATGCTGTAGACTACATCGGCCTCTCCAGCCCCTCTGCTGCAACAACTGGCATTGGGGTCTCTCCATGCCCCCCTGTACTTTTCCCTGGGTTCCTGGTCCTGAGAAGCTGCCTCTGGCTCTTGGCTCTTCTTGCTGCAGCCAGCAGTCTCTGGCTTGCAGCTTGCTCCGAAGAATTCTTCCCTGCTGGGGGCAGCAGCTTCTGGCTCCTTTCGCTTCCACAGGAGCTGTGGAGTGACACCTCAGGTTGCTGTTCTTTCCGGCATCGATCTGCCCCCTCCCTCATTGCCAGTGGCCCATTTTATTTCCGCTGGCTGGCGATTGCGGCTGATGTCACCGGCCGGCCACAGCAGCATAAAGACGCAGCTGACAGGCCGCGCAGGTTCCTCTGCATTTTCTGGCTTTACTGCAAGTCCTGCTGCAGGTAAGTATCTTTTTTTTACTTTTTTCTTTCCCCTCTGGGGGTTCCTGACCCTGGGGCTCCCCCTTGGTATTTTGGGGTCCTCCCCCATGACAGTGAGTTAGACTTCTTAGGGTACATGTGTAGACATGCAATTAATGCTATTTGGTTTTACTACACAGTAGACTAATTTACTGTGTAGTGAGTGCCTGAATGTATAGATGGTAATGCAGTAAAGGATCTCGTGTAGACATAGCCAATGAATGCATCTGTGTTACACTTTAATGCACATTACCCTATTTTGATTCACATTAAAGCACACTTAAAAAGTACTATTTAGCTAATACACATTAAAATAAGCTAATGTGCATTAAACGTCATTTAAAAACTGCGCTTTTTAGTTAATGCGCATAAAGGTAGGCTAATGAGCATTTTCCTAGAACCTCACAAAAGAGGTGTTAGATTTAATGTGCATTAACTAAAGGATGTTAATACAAGTGTAGATGCACCCAGTGTCATCTAAGGCTAGAGACAGATATTCCAAAATTCTGATCCTGAATTGATTCCATCTTTGCAGGTTAATCTAACCTGCCTACACTGGTTCAGTTTGCAGCTGCTAAGACATTCCCTCTAGGCTGAAGAAATGCAGGCACATGCCTGAAGTGGCTCAGGCTAGAAGCTGGGGTTGGGGAAGGGGGCAGTGCTACAGCATCCCTCTTTTCCCTTCCATAGTGCTTAGCTGAGGGGGGCATGGCCAGGCCCCAACAGTACATTCTGATTAAGAAGAGGCATAAACCTCAACCCTGCCTTCAGTCCCATGCTTTTCCCCACTTGCTGCTCAAGGGGCAAGGGTGTTGCCAGACCCCATCTCAAGGCTAGCACTTCTGTTGATGATACTGAGCTTTCCAATCTCTCTTTCCCTGTTTCTTCATACTGCCTGAAAACCTGATTGGAGAGGAAGCCAGCATGGGGGAGATAACATCGCATTTATCAGGTCATTAACAAAACAAAAGACTCTCCTTAGTTCAAGCTCTTCTTAAACAGTTTTTTCCCAGGAAAGAATGGAGGGACATTAGCAGCTGACCTGTTGATTAGCTTCAAAAAGCCCTACCCTGTTCTGTCTGCCTGTCCCAGTGAAACTGGAGACACACACAAAAGACACCTCTCAGGATTAGCTAGCATACCACAAGTCTAGGGTCTGTGGGGCTGGGGTCTGTGCTGTGGGAGATGGGAGAAAGAGAGGGGAGGATCCCTGCTTGAGCAGAGGGGGTGGGGGCAGGGGGAAGCCAGGCAGACCCTGCTGTGCCTACAGTCTCTGTCGGAGCTCTGGTTAGGAAGCAGGGAGGCAGGGCCAGCACTGTTCTCTGGAGCAGACAGCATAGTCCAGTGCTGCAAAACATCTGGGATGCTGGGGGATTCTGGTTTAACATAAACCAGGAAGAGTCTAGGACAGACACTGCAGAAACCAGTTTGAGCCAAATCAGTTATGTCTGATACTACATTCAATCAGGTTTATCTCAAACCAGTTTCAGCCATTTTGAAACTAGTGTATGTACACCGAACTTATGTTCTGTTATAGGTTTGAACCAGTTTCTGATCACTTAAACCAATTTATGTGTAATGTCTGTCCCTAGCGTAAAAGGTTTTGGATCAAATGACTGAAGGTTTTCTCAAAGCTATGAGGCTTTTGATCTCAGAATGGTTTTTTAGGAAATCACCAGCACTTAGTTCCATTTTCCCAGTCTGATGTTAATATGTACTAGTGTTATTTGGATTATAATGTAGCTGGCTGCATAATCCAGCTGGCTTCATAAACAAGCCATTACAATGCAGCTGGTTATTGGCTAAATAGCATAGTTATAAATATGGCAGTTATATGCCTGGCAGCTTTTTACTGTAGTGTACAAACACTAAAAACCTTTAACCTGTTAAAAATCATACTGAAAGTATCTTCATTGTCATTGAAAACTTTTTACTTCTTCAAACAGCACTATTATTGCTATAGCAAAATAGCTTCAACATTAGGACTTGAATTGGTTATTTTCTTCTCACACCCATGTAATGTTGTCCAGAGTCTCGGCTTCCACCCCTCTAATTTTGGGGTTGCTTTCTACAGTATACATAGTGTACCACAATACCTAAATATTCTGTCCCACTCCCCTTCACTCGAGCCTATGTTGATATTATATAGTAATGGTTGTTATTTTGTTCCTTTCTATGGACAAGTCTTTAATATTGAGCGTATCGGGAGGCCTTTCTCTAGGATTGGATCTGTTTCTCTAAACAATCTCTTCCATAAGATGGAATCAAGTTTCTCTTCTGCAATCTGTTTTCTTTCCTCCAAATTTTGATGCATATTACTATAGGACTGCCTTGCTGAAAAGCAAATAATTGTCCTCCCATGGCACGAGTGACAGCAGAACTACTTCAGGAAGGAAACTCCAGGCTAATGGTTGAAGTAGCTTTGTGTCATAAGGATCCTCCTCCATGAAAATAAAACGAAAATGATCTTTTGACCTTGCCCCTCCAATCTTTATCTCTTCTATCTCAAACAGTCCCCCTATAGTTTATTCTTCTCTGCACTGATCTCCTATGCCACTAATGCCCAGGCCTTGTAGGAATCAAGCAAACCCCACATGGTTATTCTGTCCATTCTTATAGTCTAAGTACAAAAATTACACATAAATCAGTATAAGTGGTTCAAATCTCTAACATAACAGAAGCTCAGTGCACATAAACTGCTTTCAAAATGGCTGGAACTGGTTTAAGATAAACCTGGATGGATGTAGTATCAGACTTAACTGATTTAGACTAACATTTTTTTTATTGAATTTCTATCCCAGATCCCCTGCAGATTCAAGTTAATTCACAGCCTGTGGCAGGTCAGTAGGGGGATTCTCCTTCATTAAGCCACCCCCCTCACTGTGCCCGTCCACCTACCAGCCTCTGAGTACCTCATGGCTGGCTCACCCCTTTCTGGAACACACCCACAAGCCTGGGGACAGTGCTACCACCACCCAGGATCTGGACGGTTGTTGGCTCTGTGCCCCCTGGGAAGCAGAGGCTTTGAAGTCATAAAGGGTTTTTTACCCTCTGCAAAGGTATGGGGTACTTCCTTTAGCCTGAAATACAAAAAGGTGCCTCCCTTAGACAGTCGAACCAATGGGGCACAAAGGCATGCCTCTCCCAGCAAGTCCACCACTCTTGGTACAGTGAAGAGCTTTATTAGTTACAAAGGGAAGGATACAGGATAGAGAAGAATTACAGAATAAACCTTAGAGCAACTGGTCACATGGTAGGCTTTTATAACGCATCTATGCTACAGTAAATTATATATATAGTTAGGTCTCAAGGAGCTTAATCACAAACATCTTCCAGAGGCTGATGGTGCTTCCCTCTGAAGGCAGGAAGTTTGTAGAGTGTCCATGTGTTTCAAGAGTGAGGTATAGAGAGCTGCCGAGGTTCAGTCCCCCTCAGTGTCTCTAGCATGGCTGCTACCCCTCCTTCTGGGCAGTCTTGGCTTATATAGACCTTCTGACTTCACCTGCCTGACCCAATGGTGGCTCGCCGAGCCAACAAGTTTGAAATGCATCACAAGTTGACCAGAGGGACTGCGGCTTTTCCTCCCCTCCCAGTCATGAGGTCATTGCTTAGAACAATACCAGGCTGAAGCCCCCACCCTGATAAATGTGGTCAAACCTGTTAGGTAAACTCATCCATCATGTAGGCAGAGTTGGTTCCTTAGCATCCAGATAGGTGTGGGGACAATGGCAAAGAAAGAAAGAGAGAAAAACTGCTTAAGAGGCTTGGATGGAGGAGTCAGGCATGGCAACATCTGCACAGCTCCCCAGAATCCCAGGATGCTTTGCACCTTCCCAGAACACACCCCTCTCCCCCCCTTGCTGGGTAGGTAGGCTTACCTTGACCCAGGCTGTCTGCTCCACCTGAACAGGGAGGCGTACTCTAGCACCCCCTGATTTCTGGCCTGGGCTACTGCAGGCATGTGGCTGCATTTCTCAAATCAAAAGTGTTCACTTGCTTATTAGTTCAAGCTACACTGCTTAGACCAACCTACAAAGAACAAATTGATTCAGCCTTGGGTTTTCTGACTGTCTGTACTTAGCCATACTGTGAAAGTGACAAGTTTATTATCAGAGCTCTCTCTCAGGCAAGTACAGACAGACCTTACCTTCATGTGAAACTAGTCTAATAGAATCAAATCATTCTGTTGCATTTTCCTGCAATATATTAAAATATTATATTGGGGGGGGAACATCTTAATAAAGGACCTCCTAAGTGCATTCTAGTTGTAAAAAGAAAGGAGTAAAATGCAGTCTTCCACTGAGCATTGTGAAACTATCATCATTTCATTCTGGACAATGTTATGACAAGAAAAATCCAAGTCATAATTTTTGTAAAATGTCTGGCTTCACACTAACATGTTTTAAAAATATCAGCATTTTTCTATTAAAATAATGGTCTTTGTTATAATCCTATTTGTATTTAAAATAACTTGGAAACCTGTTTTTAAAAGTATATATTCCCCTCAGAATAGATCTGTGTTCAAGAGGGAAAGGACTGACAAATGCAATGGGTCTCTCTGCTACAAATGTTAATTAACGTTACAATTTTGGTGAAATACAGAACCTGGAATTTTGTGATTTTCTTCTGAAACAGAATTACTACATGGTGTCCTTTATCTCTGCTTCTATCACACCAAAGTTTTCATCTGTACCACTATACTTGTGATTCTCCTACTTATAAAGGGGGAAATCATGACCCATACACTCCTTTAGTTAGCAGAGGATTTAAGCAACCAGATTGTCATGGAACCAACTGTACAGAGGTCTCCAGATGTATTTGGTTTCAGGTAAAATATTTCAAAATCAGGTAACTAAAAGCACATGAATAAGTGGATAGGGGGTATATCTACACAAGACGCTAACTATGCAGTAGCCTCATATGCACAATAGCATCACTAAAAAGTGTTTGTGGGAACTACTGTGTAGTAACTCTGGTTACTGCACATTTATTTAGTAATTGATTATACAAGTACTAAATTAGATGTGCAGTAACAACTACATATTAATGAATGTGTAGACTTGCCCAGAGCGTAGTTATGCTGATCCAGGAGCAGATCAGTATTGACTTTACTTTAGACAGTAAGCAGTTTGTGCTTTTGCTTTGCCTGGTACAGCTTATTTCCCCTTCCATGCTGGACCAGCTGGTCTGGACTAAATGATGGAAGGTAAAAGGGCAAACAGAAGGTCCATAAATAGTACGGAATAATAACTGCTCTCTTCTACATTGTCACGTGGAATATCTCATGTCAGATAATGGGGCTGTTTTATACTGCCTTGGTCTTCAGAGCAGCCACCTCTGAGGGATCATAACTTGGTACCAGCTATACTTGATGCTCTTGCCTTTATCTTTGATAGCCCCAAGTTCTGTACTCTTTTTTTTTTTTTGTCACTGCAGTGTGTGCTACAAGTCAGGTTTGGGACTCTGGCACCTCAATAATATGTTTGTTTTCAAAGTCATTGTTGGGGTAACTAAAGCTGAGTCTCATTCCCATCCTTTACTTCAAACCCCTGCCCAGCACTAACTGTAATTGTGAATAGTCTATCAGAGAGTTATTAATCTTATACTTAAGACATCAGAGGACAGTGCCCTGCCATGAAGAATCATGCCAAGGATTGTTGATTTAAACACTTTGAGGCTGCATTTTAAAACAACTGGCACATGGCTTAAGCCCCATTGTTATCTGATCTTTATTTATGTCTTTATAACTGGCAAGCATTGAGGTATAAAAAAGAACACTGCACCATGCAGATGCAGCTGAAAATATAACATAACACAAGAATTGTGGCTTTATAATGACCTGATACATACTCTATTAATGCTACACAAGGGATAGAGTGATTACAGAACCCTTTATATTGTAAGAATTCGTAATTATGATTCCTCCTTAAGAAGAGAGTCACATATTTATAAAATGCTGACTGCTTTCCAATATGTTGGAGTGTGTAAAACTGATAATGAGTAGAAAGTTAAGACTGTAAGCAGTACATCTTAGAAACAGACACAAGCCAGTGGAATCCAAAAACAAGAATGAGCTAGCTTCTAGGGAGGGGGGGGTGTTTTATTTTGATTTTTTTAAAGTTCTGTGTTTGAAGGATTTTTTGGGGGGGGAGAGTACAGTTTGTTAAATATGAAGAAAATACCCCAAAACCTGGTACAATAGAATTAAAACATATGTCTTTCCATGTCTTACAAATTAAAAAGTACAATGAATAATAAATTAAATATATAATGGACAAAGGCCTTACTCAGGAAAAAATTCCCACTCAACTTACTGGGAGATTTGCTTTTGTAAGAACATACTGATATTCAGACTTGGGTACAAGGACAACAGAAAGACAATGTAAACTAACAGCCCTTCTTAGACCCCTTTTTGAAGGAGCAAATGGGGGCTAAATAAGTACTGCACGGTCTTTGTGAATTTCACCTTGAGTGAAGAGTGCAGAATTGGCCTGGACATTATACTTAGCCCTCACAGTGCAGTAACCAACAACACTTGTTCATACTTGCTTTCATTCTTTCATACTCAAAGAACTTTGCAAACATGACTGGCTATGTCTTATTTTATTGATATTGCCAGTCCTGTTAGATGTGACCCCAATGTCACTAATTCAGTCCTAAGCCAAATAAAATGTTTTGAACTATATTAAAGTTGAAGCAGATAGGAGCACACTGATTGTAATGGGGTATTCACATGAACTAACTGAGGAAAATTCAGCTTATATATATATTAATAACAATGAAATTTAAATTTGTTTAACAAAGATTACCATACAAAATAAATATTCTGTCCATTAGGCATCAAATTTCATTATGAGTTGAATATTTTCCCCTGAACAATTAATACTTTTTAATCAATAATTTCCATTGAATTCATTTTTGTGGCCTGTCAAATAATATATATTGATTGATACAATATTCCATGAAGGCCATACTCCATCACTTTCACTGACTGGAATCTTACTCTGTAAGCAACTCCACTGAAATTCAATGGGCTACTTGAGGAGTAAGGTGAAGCCGCTGGCAAAGTGGTTGAATATGTCCATGAAACCAATATACCATTAACCTTTGTGATTGCACTTAATTCTGGCATCAAGTCAGATGCTAGAAGACACCATTCTGTTTGAAAGACAGTCAGAACCAGAATGGAGCTGTACATTTTACAGGGCACATATCTGTCTCAGATGCAATGTATTATTCAAAGAGCAAATGGAGGATTAGAAGCAGATGAGAACAAATAGTTGGGATAATAAAAAATGCTTCATCCACTTTCAAAACTTAACATATTGAGGCAGTCTGGATTCACAAGCAAACAGTATCTGCCAACTGATTTCACCTGTAAATTATTAATGGTATTTAGAGGATATCTAGAAGCAGTATGGTAACCCACATGCTTATTAACAAGAGATGTTAATCCCCTGAATTGGACAGGCAGGTAGAGGGGTAGAGAGTTAATATTATTGAGTAAAGATTTGTATGTAGATTTCCAGAGATACAAAAGGGCTTCCAGCATTCCCAGTAATTTTCAAGAACAATATATTTGTGTCCTTCATAATCCCCTTTTGCACCTGATCCTAATCTTACTTAAAGAAGCATTATGTTAGAGGTAATTCCAATTAAGCCAGCCCCTGAGGTTATGATGGTGTAAAACTAGTATAGGCAATTAAAATCAGGCATATATTTTTCATGGGCACAATAAATGGTGGAGCAAATATAGCATTGCTCATTCTACACACAATTTAATTACAACTCTCAATATTATACTCAGAACAATTTGGGGTATTTTGTTTTGGTTTGTTCACCCCATGCACACCCAGCTCCCATGAGATTTACCTTTTTTACAAATAACTATAATTTCACAACCGGTCTAAAGAGGAAGGAATCCAGGAATCCCTCAGAGGAAGAAGCATCAAGTGCTGGGGTGCATGGCTAGAAAATTGAAGGTATTTGGGTATGTGAGCGAAACCTGATGAGTTTGCAATAAGGTAGACAGAATAAGATAACAACAGAAGTGTATTAGGACATAAGAGGAAAGGTCATGTGTGTGTTAAGGTGCAGCAGGGTGAAAATTGAAGGCATGTTAGCCCCTACAGAGGCCACAAAGCCTGCCAAGTTTCAAGGAGATAGGTACAGGGTTTTTTGGAAAACTGTACCTCAAGCTGCTGACAAGCAAAAATTGTGACGTGTGCTTGTGTGTGTTAAGGCACAGCTGTTTTTCCATCCCCCGCTAGAGCACTGGGACTGGAAGAAACCTCAGGGAAAGATCACACTCACTGGCCAGATACAAATGTTAATATCAGAGCAATCCTTTCCCTGTCTTCCCCCTCCCTCTCTTTACTTTGTTTCTCTGCAAGCAAGCAAGCCCAGCTTCGAACCTTGAAACTTTCAAAACATTTTGAGTGACTTTGTTTCATTTTGAGGCTGTTTTGAAGCCTTTTGTCTAATTTCGATTTCACTGTTTTGAGCTTGAAATGAGTCGAAACAGTGTCAAAATGAAACACTTGGTGAAATTTCACACAGCCCTAGCATGGGGTAGTATTGAAAGTGTATATGGAAATAAAATGTAGTAAAGTATGCTGGTAGGGGAAGGACGAAGAATGTAAGTGAGATAGGAGACTGGTAACGGCACTGGAGGAGAGGAGTCAGAAAGATAAAGAAGGTACAATATAGGGAGGAAGGAAAAAGTTAATAGTATATATGGGATGAAGAGGTAAAATAAAGTTCCCTTATATAAGGAAGCACATGCAGTTTTACATGAGACTTGCAGCTTGAATTCTGAACCTCATGCGAACGTCATGAGTAGGGAATAAGAAGCTTCTCCCTAAAACTAATTTAAAGTGCAGAAGGAAAAAGTAATTCAAGTTACTATATTATTAAGTTGCTTTGATCTAATTTAAAAAGTTATGCCATGATTTGGGGGATTTAATTCTCAGTTCTTGAATACTTAACATTCCCAGTTGTGCTTTGACTTCTAATCAGACTGCATAGAATCATAGAAAATGAGGGTTGGAAGGGACCTTAGGAGATCATCTAGTCCAAACCCCTGCTCAAAGCAAGACCACTCCCAACTAGATCATTTCAGCTAGGGCTTTGTCAAGCCACGTCTTAAAAACCTCCAAGGATAGAGATTTCACTTCTCTAAGTAACCTGTTCCAGTGCTTTACCATCTTCCTCTTAAGAAAGGGCATTTACACATGTACCTTTGTGTGCTCTGATGCACCAGAAATTCACTGCTTTGGAGCAGACTCAGTTTACTGAGTCTGCAGATCACATGAGCTAACGCATGTGGCGCTGTGGCACATATATTTGTATAAATGGTGAAATGCGCATCACCATGCAGAAAATGGTGGCAGTACATTTTTAAACTAAAACACCTTTAAAGTATTTTAATTCAAAAGTATGCCAGTGTCATTTTCTCAGCACTGATGCACATTTTGCCGTTTATAAAAATGCATGTGCCACAGTGCATGCATGTGTACAGTTGGCAAAAGATTTTCCTACTAGCCAACCTAAACCTCCCTTTCTGCAACTTGATACCATTGCTTCTTGTTCTGTCATCGGCCATCATTGAAAACAGCACCATGTTCTTTGGAACCACCCTTCAGGTATGTACAGGCTGCTTTCAAATCCCCCATCAGTCTTCCCTTCTGTAGACTAAATAAACCCAGTTCCCTCAGCCTCTCCTCATAAGCCATACGTCCCAGGTCCTGAACCATTTTTGTTGCCCTCCGCTGGACTCTCATCAACTTGTCCACATCCTTTCTATAGTGGGGGCCAGGGAACTGGCTGTGGCTGCATGCTTCTGGTGCATGGTTGTCATGGGAGATTTTAACTACCCAGACAACTCATGGGAAGAGTACTCAGCCAAATTCAAATGGTCGCAAAGCTTCCTCTTGTGCATGGATGAGCTCTATCTGACTCAAGAAGTCTATGGACTGATGAGAGACAAAGCGCTGCTTGTCCTGATACTGGCAACAGGAGATGATTTAATCTTTGACCTAACAATCGAAGGGAAGCTGGGAGACAGTGCCCATGAGCTGATCACCTTCACCATCCACCATGAAGCAGGCAAGTCAGTCAGCAAAGCAGAAGTCCTTGACTTCAGGAAAAATGACTTTGACAAGTTCAGGAGGCTTGTTGGCAAGGCCCTAAGGCACCACACAACCTGAAGGGGTAGGGACTTCAGGAAGAGTGGTCGCTCCTTAAGGGAGCAATCCTGGAAGCTCAAGCAATATCTCTCTCATCTCAGAGGAAAGGCAGTAAAAGAGCACAGCAGCCCCCTTGGCTCTGCAGGGAACTAGTGGACCTCCTGCATCTAAAAAGAAAGACCGATAAAGGATGGAAGGCTGGATCAACCTCAAGGAGAAGTATTCTGCACTGGGTCAGACATGTAGGGAGCAAAGCAGGAAAGACAAGTCTGCAACTGAACTCCAACTGGCTACACATATCAAGAACAATAAAAAATCCTTCTTTAGATATGTGGGGAGCTGGAGGAAAAGCAAGGGTAACATTGGACCCCTGCTAAACCATATAGGACAACTGACAACTGACACCCAGGAAAAAGCCAACCTGCTTCATGAGTATTTTGTGTCATTTTTTCACCACCCTCAAGGGATGTCCCTTATCAGTACAGCACAGGACGGGCCAGGGCAAGGGACAATTGTTACCCTTCATCAATGCAGACCATGTGAAGGAACAACTTGAGAGGCTGGACACCTTCAAGTCAGCTGGCCCAGACAGTTTACATCCCAGGGTACTTAAGGAGCTGGAAAGCATCATAGATCAGCCACTGGCATGGATCTTTGAGAACTCATGGCACTCAGGTGAAGAGCTCAAAGATTGGAAGAAGGTGAATGTGGTGCCTATCTTCAAGTCAGGGAGGAAAGTAGATCTGGGAAACTACAGGCCCATCAGCCTGACCTCTATTCTGGGGAAGATTTTGGAAAAAGTTATCAAAGAGACCATTCTTGACAAACTGGCTGATGGCAATATCCTGAGGGTTAGCCAGCATGGGTTTCTTGTGGGTAGGTCTTCATAGTTTCATAGTTTTATAGTTGGTGGTGTCGGAAGGGACCTGAGCAGATCATCAGGTCCGACCCCCTGCCATGGCAGGAAAAAGTACTGGGGTCAAATGACCCCGGCAAGGTGTTCATCCAGCCTCCTTTTAAGTACCCCCAGGATAGAAGCCAGCACCACTTCTCTTGGAGGTTGGCTCCAGATTCTAGCCACCCTGACAGTGAAGTAGCGCCTCCTGATGTCTAGCTTGAATCTACCCTCTGCCAGCTTGTGACTCATATTTCTTGTCACTCCTGGTAGTGCTTGGGGGAACAGGGACTCTCCCAATACCTGCTGCCCCCCCCCCCCCGACTAGTTTGTAAATGGCCACTAGATCTCCCCTCAGCCTTCTCTTGTGGAGGCAGAACAGGTCCAGGTCCCTTAGCCTCTCCTCATAGGGCCTACCCTGCTGCCCCCTGATCATGCGGGTGGCCCTCCTCTGGACCCTCTCCATGTTATCCACATTGCTTCTGAAGTGTGGCACCCAGAATTGGCCTGACCAATCTCATCTCCTTCTACAACCAGGTGACATATCACCTGGATAAGGGAGAAGAGATTGAAGTCATATATCCTGATTTTAAAAAAGCCTTCGATCTGGTATCTCATGTTCATCTCATAGAAAAAACTGGCCAACTGTGGCCTCAGCTACATCACAGTCAGCTGGCTGGGGAATTGGCTTCAAGGTTTGTCCCAGAGAGTGGTAATTGAGGGATGTCAAACATCATGGTGCATGTGGACATGGTATCAGAAGTGAAGTGGCCAAGTTCACTGATGACACCAAACTTTGGGGTAAAGCGTCCACACCCAAGGACAGGATGGTGATCCAGGCCAACTTTGATAGGCTCAGAAGATGGGCAGATGAAAACCTGATGGTGTTCAACACCAAAAAATGCAAGGCACTCCACCTTGGGAAGAAAAACCCTCAGCATGCTTACAGGCTTGGCAGTGCTATGCTTGCTAGCACACGGCCTAAAGGGACTTGGGGATCATGATTGACCACAAGATGAATATGAGCCACCAATGTGATGTTGCAACTGGTAAAGTAAGCAAAACTCTGGCTTGCATCCATAGCTGCTTCTCAAGCAAATCCTAGGATGTCATACTCCCATTGTACTCAGCCTTGGTGAGGCTGCCACTGTAGTACTGCATCCAGTTCTGGCCTCCACAATTTAAAAAGGATGTGGAGAAGCTTAAGAGAGTCCAGAGGAGAGCCACGCACATGATCAGAGGGCAGGAAAACCGGCCTTATGATGATAGGCTGAGAGCTATGAGACTCTTCAGCCTGGAAAAGTGAAGGCTCAGGGGACACCTGGTATATAAGCGGTGTGCATAAGGATCCGGGGGAATGCCTGTTCACCAGAGCGCCCCAAGGGATGACAAGGTCAAATGGTCACAAAGTCCTCCAAGACTGTTTCAGGCTGGACATAAGGAAGAACTTCTTTATTATCTGGGCCCTCAAGGTCAGGAACAGATTGCTGCCAGAGGTGGTGCAAGCACCTACTCTGGACTCCTTTAAGAGTCAACTGGATGTTTATCTTGCTGGGATCCTTTGACCCCAGCTGACTTCCTGCCCCTGGGGCAGTGGGCTTGACTTGATGATCTTCCGAGGTCCCTTCCATCCCTGATGTCTACGAAATCTATGAAATTGTCTCCAACACTCTCCCAAGTGTTCCTTGATTGCTTGTGCACTGCTGTATTGCTCTCCCAGCAGATGTCAGGGTGATTGAAGTCCCCCATGAGAACCAGGGCCTGTGATCTGGAAACTTCTGCTAGATATCTGAAGAAAGCCCCATCTACCTTATCCTCTGGGTCTGGTGGCCTATAATAGCCATCCACCACAACATCACACTTAATCATAGAATCATAGAAGTAGGGTCAGAAGGGACCTTGTAGATCTTCAAGTCCAACCCCCCTCCTGGGCGGGAGAAAAACTGGACTCAAATGAGTCCAGCCAGGTAGGCATCAAGCCTCTCCTTAAAGACCCCCAGGGTAGGAGCCAGCACCACTTCCCTTGGAAGTTGGTTCCAGCTCCTAGCCGCCCTAACTGTGAAGTAGTTCTTGCAGATGTCTAATCTAAGAACTTGTTCTCCCCTCTTAACTTTAACCCAGAGATTTTTGACAGATTATCTCCAGTTTCATACTGGAGTTTTGAGCAATCTCACAGCTCTTTTACATAAAGTGCAACTCGTCCTCCTCTTCTCCCTTGCCTGTTCTTCTTGGACAGTTTATACCCATCCATACTCCAGTCATGCAATCCCCACCAAGTCTCTGTTATTCTGATTACATCATAGTTTCATGACTTTGCAAGGACTTCCAATTCTTCCTGCTTGTTTTCCAGTCTCTGTGCATTTGTGTGCAGACACCCGAGGTGACTAGCTGATTGTCCTTCTTGCTCAGGAAGAATAAAGCTTCTCTTGCTGCCCCTTCCTGCTTCTGCTTCCTCCCGACTTGCACTAGAACAAAAAAGATCATCCTGAATCAAAGCAAAATGACAGCTCTTCAACACTGTAAATGCTTATGTCCAGTGTTTGAATTATATAATATATTAGTTATTGAATATTCTCTGCAAACAGTTTTGGACAATCTTTAGATTAAAATTTGTTATGTACCAAAACAAAAGTTCAGATAGTTTTGGAAAGCAAACAGATTCATGAATAGCCTAGCTTATTTTCAGATCATTCATGAAGAAGTAACAGTACTAAATCAAAGGAAGTAATTGCTGAGGTTCCTGGCTAAAGACTTTTGCTTGATCAAGATGAAATTTAAGTCAAGGGTAATGGCAAAGGCTATGGCATATTTGCCTTCTGTAACGTGGAACACTTCATATATTCTAAATATATAATAAGCAACTACTTTCCAGCTGTTGCAGTAGCAGGTCATTGGCAAGTGTCTTATTATCTGCTGTTTTTACCTGTGGCATGCTACATAAGTTTTTTTTTGATGTTTTGGATAGACTGATTTGGGAAAAGGTTCCAAGTGATAATTTTGGTAAATCATTAGGTTAATTATTGTCTGCAGAGGTAATGGACTGGACTTGATGGCCTGTGAGATCCCTCTATTCCTATGTTTCTATTCATTACTTGGTATTTTAAAAATAAGTGATAGAAACATGTCTAGCTGGAGCACAGAACAGCTATAGGGATTCATCTGGGGATCAGTACATTACATTCAAAGCACATCACCGCACATTTTACAATAACACTTTTTAAATCTGCTTTTATTTTGTGCTTTGGCTGATGTTGAATATTTAGCAATCATAGTGAAGAAGACACCTGAGGGTAATGATTAATATTAAGTAAATTTGTAAAATGTGTTTTTTCCCTCTTTTGGATAAATGTGCTCCATTGCAGAAATGAAACATCAAAGAATGACAATAGAAATGATGAAGAAATGAGTAAGAGGGAAAGAAAAACAATGAGTAGGCCCTAAGAGAGGTCTTACATATTCAAGAACTAAAATGGATGCAAATGGATGCATGTACATGTCATTAAGGTGACATAATACATTCCAGTTTGCACCAAAATTTATCACAGTGCCTTAATAGCCTGTGTGGATGCTCAAACTGCTGTGGTTGAGGGTGTTGGCTCTGGATTTAGGACCAAAAGACCTTGTTCCATTCTCAGACCAACCACAACCTTTCCATTTGATAATAAGCAAATTTATTAATACACAGTGATAACAGAAAAAAAAATACAAACAATCAAGCAGTTATATATATCTACCAAATCCTAGGACTGTCATCAGAATCATCGTAAATGGCCAGGATGCAGTTTCATAGTATCTAGGGTCAGGAGGGACCTGAACAGATCATCTAGCCTGACCCCCTGCCACAGGCAGGAATGAATGTTGGGTTCACAAGACCCCAGACAGGTGATCATCCAACCTCCTCTTGAATTTGCCTAAGGTAGGGGCGAGGACCACTTCCCTGGGAAGTTGCTTCCAGATTTTGGCCGCCCTAACTGTAAAACATTGCCTTCTGATCTCTAAACTCAACCTATTCTCCATCAGTTTATTACCATTATTCCTCATCACCCTAGGTGGTGCTGGGGAGAAGAGGACTCTACCTATTTGCTGTTGACCTCCTCTGATGAGTTTGTAGGCAGCCACCAGGTCCCTCCTCAGCCTTCTTTTGCTGAAGCTGAACAGGTTCAGGTCCCTCAGTCTCTCCGCATAGATCCTGTCCTGCTGTCCTCTCACCAAGGGGGTGGCCCTCCCCTGAACCCTCTCTAGGCTGGCCACATCCTTTTTAAAATGTGGTGTCCAGTACTGGATGCAGTACTCCAACTGCGGCCTGGCCAAAGTCACATAGAGGGAGAGTATCACCTGATCATTCTGAGGCTGTTTCTTAGGTGTCAGAGGTCAGTATTCTCGAGGTGGGATGCCAAGGCCCACATCCCCTGGCTCCCTCCAGTGCGATAGATTAGATGACCTGCTGGTGTGTGCCCTCTGTCCATGGTGGCCTCAAGGACCCTTTCCAGGGAATGGGGATGGGGACCTCTCTCAGGGAGAATGATGGGGATGGACAGGGAGGGACCCTTTGCTATTCTCAAATCTGCTTTTGTACTGTCCTTCCCTCCTGATGACTCTTCATCCATGGCTATCTCTGTTTGGTTGTCCCTCTGTGGTCACATGTCCACATAGCCTGCCAGGCCTTCTAATTTAGTCTGTTACCCCAAAACTTGGACTCAGCCCCCTTCCCTCCCCCCCCTCCCTGCTGCTCTGGGGCCTTGTAGCTGGTGTCACTTATCTTGTGTTATGGGCAGTATGGTAAATACTTCCTCAGTTCTCAGACTAAGTGTCCTTGTTGGCCTTGTTGTGCTAGACAGCCTGTTTGCTTTCAGAGCTGTGAGAAACTGTGAGAGGGACCCAAGCTCTTTAGAAATCAATTAACCCCTGCTGCTCATCCTGAACCATTATCTATACCTATAAGCCAGTTCCCAAAAAACAAACCTTTATATACCATTTCTAAGCCAACAGAGGCCACATGTGCAGATGCTGCACCTGAGACTGCAGCAGTCTGAGAGAGGGCAGAATAGCTCCAGGCTTTCAGGGGGATCCAAGAGGCAGCAGCGGTGAGGAGTGGAGGGGCTGGCTAGGACACAAGAGTGCCCCAGTGTGTGGAGCCTTGTGGCTAGGCACCATACAGGGGTCTGGCCCCCTGCTGCCTAGGCTGACTGGGCACAACATACACCTGGATCAACCTTTATATGTGCATTTAGATGCAGTTATTTTCCCCACAGTAAGATAGCACTGTCCCTGACAGTATTATCTTAAAGTGGCAAAAATGAGTTTGCTGCAGTCTAATAGTATTGCACGTGTAGATTGTGGTGCTTTACTCCACAGCAAATTAGTCAACTGTGCAGTTAAGCACACATGTAGATGCCTCCAGTGAGAGCTAGAGGTTGACATCTTGAAAAGTTTTTATTAGCACAGAAAAAAAAAAAGTTTCTTTGAAAGCTTCCATGGACAGCTTGATAACTAGAGAACACTTGAGTTTTCTCCAACGTAAGAGCTATAATATGACCTGAGCTAAAAAACATTAAGCTGTTTCACTAGATAAATACATAGAACCAACAGTGTATTTGGTGTAATTCCATTAGTCTCATGTCATATTGGGTAAATTATACAAAGGATTAATATGTCTCTCAGCATTCAATAACCCATATAAATTTCTGGTGGCGCAGGCTTTTAATTGTACAATCAGTGAGAGCTAGAAATTCACAATGCTCTTATTGAACATTGTCTTAAAATTATATTGCTAAGGTGCACAGAATGAGGTAAAATTGGACAAAAACAAATGAAGCTGAGTAAACAATCCATCTAACAACTCTACTTTCAGGATTCAGAAAACAAAACTTGGTTCTGAAGTCAATGGAGCCCACAAGTCTAAGTACTTCTACTTAAAATGGATTGATTCTTCAGCAGTAAGTAAGACTTTGGGGATCTGGCACAGTACTGGTTCTGATTCCAATATCTATGGGTACACTTAAGATTTGTTTTTAGCAGTTCTGCTCCTGCCATTTTCATACCAATCCTTTAAGTACAATCAGTAACCAAATGTATACATTTTAACAATTCAGGCTTTAAAACAGCTGTAGAAAACAAATAAAAGTCGTTGAACACATAAATGTATAGAAGTAAGTATAGGAGCTATTTGAATTCCCTAAACACATCAGGTGCATCCACACAAGCAGGCATGTGCGCTCGCAGCATCTCAAATAAGAGAGGCACAAATTTGAACTGGGGATTTTTGCCTCAGCACATGTGCCCAGACATGCACATTGCTGTGGCGCAAGTTGTTCAAAATAACCCTGCCCAGCTTCTCTTGCATCTGCAGACAGGAGGAACTAGAGCCTGGGGCTGGCCACAGCAGTATAAAAACCTGCTCTGGTGTGCAGGTCAGGGATAGTTGCTCTTATGAGCTTCGGGGGGGAAGTTTACCATACCCCATCTTGCCCCAGGTGGTTGCTCCTGCTACTGTTGCTGTTGTAACCCTGCCAACAGGGGGAGAGTCCTCTGTGACATGCCATGCAGGGCAGGGGGCGTGCACCACATCATCATCGCAGTGCACCACACCCCAGCTTCCTCACTCCCATTCCAGCCTTCTGCCTAGCCCACTGCCAAAGTATGGCTGGAGGACAGCCCAGAGAAGAGGCCTGTGCTCCCTGTGGGCCCCTCCCCCACCACCAGTATTGGTGTCTAAAACCTCCTCACCTGGCCCAGCTGCCTCAGCAGGACACCCCCTGTCTTCACCTTTACCTTCACCTACACCTGAAACACGCCTTGGGTGGCTGCCCTGGATGGCTGCTACTGCTACTGCTACTGCCACTGCTGCTGCCTGTGCTGCCACTGCCCCATGTCAGGAGAGGGGCAGGGAGTCCCCACTGCACTGCCCTGCACCACACCTGCACTGGATTACTTCCCTAATTGACTGTTTGCTCACGCAGTCCCTCACAGCTTCCTCACCGTGTCTGATCCCTCATTTTCTGCCTGCTGCTCTGCTGTTAGGTGCCTGGTGAGAGGCTTCTGGATTGAGCGTCAACAAATGGAGCCCCTGCACTGCTCCAGCCATCTTTTACACCTGCCTCAGAAGCTTCCCCAGTGTGTTTTGCCCTTGTGTGATAAGTCCTGTGTTCTGCTCCACCTGCCCAGTGTGTTTGTTGTGTGGCTAAGTAAGCCAGCTTGAGTCTCCCCAGCCCTTGTGTGTGTCCCCCTCCCATACCTTCCCCAGGTAGAGCCTGCCTGGCTTGCTTTGGAGCTGTAGCTTAGTGAGCTTCAGCCTCCCAAAGGATCCCAGCTTGCCCCTATTGGATTCACTGGCCCTTTTGTGGGTTTTTAAAATTGTTTTTGGTTTCCCTCTCCCTTACATTAAGTGATGGTAGGACAGGAGCCTTCAGTGGGGGGGAGGGGAGGAGGAGGGACAGACACCACCACATAACTTCCTGCAGCCCCTGCTGTGGAAGCAGATTCCAGCTAGGTCCCCAAGGGGGAGCATACCCTTCAGCCCCCACCCACACTGGTGGTCTGGGGGGCAAGACAAGCCTGTGACCCCCTCTGCAGGGCCAAGTGGGACTATAATGGGGAGCAAGTGGGGTCAGGGGGTCTCCCCTGGCCTTCCCCCAACCCCACAAAGGGGCTCCCAACCCCTCCACTACCATCAGGGACCCAGGGTTAGGGCAATGGGAAGGGCTCTTCTTCGGCCTTCTCCATACCTGGCAGTGGAAAGGGCAAGGGTCCCATGCCCTAGCCCAGACCACCAGCACCTGAAGGGACCAGGTGCACTACACCAGCCAGCACATCCACTCAGCCTGTCCCTGGCCCTAGCCCTGGCCCCATCAAGATGGCCCTCCAGTGAGGGAGCCATAGCTATGTCCAGGTGGTTGCAGGGTGACCCACAGCCACAGGGCCTTGACCCTCCACCACCAGCCCTTCCAACTCAGGCAGCAGGACCTCTTTTCTGGTATGGGGTGAAGTGCCAACTACCCAAGCAGGAGAACTGGATACAGGCCCTGGCTTGGGTTTTGGGGGCCCCCAAGATTGTGGCAGTCTCCAGCTTTCATGGCAGGGGTTGTTTTTTTTCCTTTGCCTTAGAGGCCACTGAGCAAAAGGCAGTGGAGAGGAAGCTCATGGTGGAGGGTGAATACACCACCATGAGCCCCTAGAACAGCTGAGGACCCAGGTAGTCTTCAGCTCTGTCCCACCCTATATCCTCAACTCTACCCTGATCCCCCAGCTCCAAAACCTGGGGAAGGTTATCTCCCTGATGGTGGCCCTGCTGCTGCAGTGCTGAGACCCTATCTACTCTTTCCACAGCCAGCTGCTGGTGGGAACATGACTGAAGACCAAGAGGTGCCTCATGATTTCCTTTCAGGTGGCCCTGGTGAGGGTGTTTTATATGCTGGGGGACCCGTGGTGCTTCTTGTGCCACAGCCAGGGCACTTGCATCACAAGTGCCCCACGGGTTGGGCACGGGAGACATATATGGGTCTCACTGCCTAGAGGGGTGCCCCTGCTACTGGTGCCCCTCCCCCCTCAACCACCTGTTACCTCTCAGCTCCCTGTTCTTGGGGAATCCTGGCACAAGACATAGCCTGTCTGAATCACAAAGAATTCCCCCTCCCACACACACACACCTCTACCTGAACTAGAAATGATTATGAAAGTGAATGAAGATGCAGTGGGAGATGCACCTAAAGCCCTCCAGATAAGGGTGACAAGAATGAAGAACTCCCCTAGGTCTCATTTGCATCTGAGATGGAACCAGATGACAATTCATTTACATGGGAGATGGAGAACAGAGAGCATGAAACAAAGACTGCAGTGAATTCTTGGATCAGGGAGCGCTGCATGAAGGGGAATCTGTGCTCCAAATGCTAATCAACCCACATTTACACATACCCAGCTCAGCATTTATCAGCTCAATTCTAATCTGGATTTACAAATGACTTTTTCTTCACACACATGCACCTAATCTAACCAGAACTAAGCAGAAATAAAGTAATAGACATCTTTGGCCATACATTCCCCAGTCTCACTGTGGGAGGCCTATTTAGCTTGATTGACTAATACTCAGTTGCCAGGTGAGGGAATGCTGAGTCAAGACACCACGTCAGAGTGGGTATGGGCAACATTTGAACAATGGTAAAGGTTTCATCACAGGGTCCAGCCCACTGGAGCCCTGACCACAAATGCTGTCATACTTCTCCCAGGATGACTGGTGGAAGTCCTCCCGCCAAAATTTATGAACACTCCAAGTAATCCCCTTAAGTCTGTTTAAAAGACTACAGTAAGATCTGAAAAAGTCATGCTAAACTGAGGCCTCTTCACAACAGGTAAAAATACAAAACCCTGACACTGCAAGCTATCTATTGTTTCTAAAGAAACAATGAGGTATCCCATCCAGTATACTTTCTATCCATAAGAATTTCAAGCTTGCTCCTAAATGTCTGGTTACTCCTTAACCTTATGTTTTTCCAGTTGTTGATCAGTTTCTTGATATGTTCCAAACCAGATGACCCCTTGTCAATAGAACAGACAATTATTTACACTATTAAAATAATTCTTTGAAGAAGCTGTACTGAGGGTATAAAAATCTGTAAAAAAGCAGCAAAGTTGTGCTTCAAGAAAAGAAATCTCTCCGACACCATCCATTGTTGTTCCTGAGAAGCTAGAAGAAACAGATCATCTCCCTTCAAGGATTGTGCTAAAAACTTTATCTGTCAGCATTGGAACCCGAGTGCCTTGGACTGCTGAGATCCCAGCTCTCACTTTCTCTCTTTTTTCTCTCTAGGCATAGATTTATGAACCTGAACTGTATTAGTTAAGCTTGAGCTAAGTTTCTCCAAATACTTAGTGAAACCAGAGTAGTATTGTAATTGTTTCTGTTTGTTTTCCTTTGCATGTCTGTTACTACTAGTACCATTATATGTTTCATATACTTAGCAATAAATAACTTTTATAGTCAAACTGGTAGTAACTGTGTGTATGTTTCCTTCTCTAGTTTCCTTCCCCAGTTGCACTGCAGCAATGCTTCTTTTACCGAAGCTAAAGATCCCTGTGAAGCCCAGAAATACTGTGAGGTCTGCTCATCAAGAAGCTACCACTACTAGGACAGTTAGGGCAAAAGATTGGGACGTGTTGAGTTTGAAACATATAAAGGGATCTGCTTGTATGGGTTGATTGACCAAGTTTGGCTCAGCTGTACCCTTATGAACTGAATGCTGGCCCATGAAGGTGTCAGCTGGACACCCAGCTGGATTCACAGGTATTCTGTTTATCTGTGTGCTTGTCTGACTGCATTTTATTGTTATCTTAATGAACTGATTCCTGGCATATGAGGTTGTCAGCCTGTCCATGCTAATCAACCCAGCCAGGTCAGGCATGTCATGTTAATCTGTGAGTTATTGTGTACACAACTGATTTGGTGATTGGAGGAACCCAGCCCCATTGAAACTGAGTCCTGCAAGATAGCTCCATTGAGGGTGAGGATTTGCAGACAGGAGATATACAGCTCTGTATAGAAACACAAGTACACAAGCAGCACATTGATACAATTACAAGCACCCTAGAAATGTATCCCTAATAAATGAGCACACCCCAAAGTGATAGTCAAATCTGGTAACACACCCCAGGCACTCTATCCACAACACCCAGCCTCCCTTTGAGCTCAGGGGACCCTGCCCCTCAACTATGCTTGGCAGGGTCCCAGGTAGGGAGGCACCAGCTGAGGGAACAGGGACCCCCCTACTCCTACCCATACCTCTGCTGCAACTACCTCACCCCTGCAACATCCACCTTCCCCAGGCAGAGCCTTTCCACCTGAGAACCACCCCATGGCTGAGTCATGGCTGACCACCCCATGGCAGGCGGTCAAAAGCCAAGGCCCAAAGCCAAACAGAAGGCCCAGGCACAGCTGGAGCCCTTTGAGGTGGAGGACAACTGCCCCTCTCCCACGACCACCACACAGGGAGAGACAGCAACTCAGCATCCAGAGGTCTCCCCAGATGTGCCCAACACCCCGCCCCTGGGAAAGATGAAAAAGGTAATCCTGGTGAAGGAAACTTTAGGGCTGCTGGCTGGTCCCAAGCAGGAGCCCATATCTGAGGCCCTCCACTCCACTAGCCACAAATCTGCCCCCCAAGACCATAGGTGCCAAGGTTGAGGCCAACCTAATTTTGGGTCCAGTAGTTCAGCCCTCCCACTCCAATGACCTGGGGGAGATGGGGGCCCTGGACCTCACCCCATTGAGTCCTGAGTGTGGGGGAGGTACTCCCAGTTAGGCACTGACTCGACCCTGGTGCCTGACTTTTCTTCCCCCCCCCCTCAGAATAGCCGCGCTACCAGCCTACCCTGTGGTCCCACCCAAGAGGGGGTTGAGGTGGGGTCCCCTGACTGACATCCTGATCTTTTCAAGGACCCCACACAGACCCCCTGGGTTTCCAGCTCTGCCCTGCCATCTTGTGAGGGAGTCCCACTCCCACCTTTATCCCTGCCCCTGTCCCAAGGGACTGCTGAGCTCTCCCAATCCCAACCCAAGTTTGGGGCCCTAGTGGACTGGGGAAATCAGATGCTGCCCAAGGACCCCACTGAGCCCCAGGACCAGGAGGAGGATACCCAAGAACTGGCAGGCTCTGTGAAGCCTGCAGACCTCTCAGTCCCAGTGGTCACCAGTGGTGAGCTACTTGCATTCCTTGACTGTGAGTTTACCTGGCAGTCTGCCAGCAAGGTGCAGCTGTCATTGGACCACTGGGGAGATTCTGACAGTGGCCTTGACACTGTGAGGGTGCTGGTGGGGGAAGGCAAGGGGCACGAGTGCTGCAATGCTTAGATCTATAGGTGGGCCTGCAATTTCTTAGCCCATCCATGAGGTCACTTAAGATCACAACCCTCAACATCCATGGCTGCAGGAAGGGTCTCTGGAGATGCCAGGTGCATGCTCCATCCTTTGTGGGCGTGGGTACCTCATAGTATTCTTGCAGGAGACCCTGATGACTCCAGCTGATGAGCCTAGCTGGAAGCTGAAGTGGGGAGGAAGGGTCTTTTTTAGTCATCTCTTAGCCACCTCTTTCAGGGTAGCCACCCTATTTTCCCCAGGCCTGCAGCTAGAAGTTCTCCAGGATTTTAAGGTGTTCCTCAGCTGCTGGCTGCACTTCCAGGTCCAAGGGCAGGGGCTGGTCCTGAACCTTATGAACATGTACATCCCTGCAAAGCACCCAAAGATGGTGGACTTCTTCCACCAGACTGCCACTTACATTTCACCTTCAATCCTTGTGAGTGCCTGGTCCTTAGTGGGGACTTTAACATCACCCTGGACACATGGGACTGGTCAGGCAGGGAGTGGTACCAGGCCACTGTAGGCATCCTTGGGGAAATCCTGACAGAGTACTCCCTGGAGGACAGCCAGTGTGCCTGTCACCCTGACAGCCCCACACCTTCACGTACATGAGGGTGGGGGAGGAGCAGGTGCACCACTCCCCGTTGGACAGAATTTATAGCTCATTGCCCAGGCCCACTCCTCTGGCATCCAGCCAACCTTCTTCAGCAATCTCTGCTGGAGGATGTGGGCTTCTGGAAGGCCTTCTGGGAGTTATGGCTGGCATGGTGGGAGCAACAGGCAGCTTACCCCTCAGCTTGGAGATGGTGGGACATGGGGAAGGTGCTCACCTGGCTCTTTTGCTGCAGCTGCATTCAGGGGTACACTCAACAGAGGGAAATGGTCTGGCAGTAGCTCGAGCAGGAAGTGCTAAAGCTGGAGAGGCACCTGGCTTCTGACCCAGCCAACCCATCCCTCTGGCTATAAACCAGAGCATCTCTCTGGAGGTTATCTCAGGGCATGGCCTGGGACTGTGCCCTGCCCTGCATTTTTCGGTTTTGTTTTTTTTTTATACCTGGATATCCAGGCATCACATTTTGAGCCCACATTGCAAAAATGCAGTTCAGGGAATGTTTTTTCATTTGCATTGTGCCTCTTGCAGCATCTCAAATTGGTTTGGGATGCTCCAAGAGGGACGTGCATGTTCTTCTGGATGCACCCTATAAATTCAGGGAATTTTGTGTTAGATATTAGGAAAAAAACTTTCCCACAAGGAGGATAGCAAAGTATTGGAACATGTTACACAGAGAGATTGTGGAATCTCCACCCTTGGAGGTTTTTAAGACCTAACTATAAAAAACTTGGTTGGGATAATCTAATTTTGGATGGTCCTGCTCTGAGCAAGGAGTTAGACTAGATTACCTCCTGCAGTCCCTTCCAAATTTAATTTTCTATAATTCTGTGATTCTATAAGTATCAGCCTCAGAGTTGATATGGGACTATCCAAAACAGTACAGTCCCCAGCCAGATACAGGCTACACATTCCTCCTTGTGAAGCCCGGGGATGGCTGAGAACTGTCCCAGTCATGGGCAGGTTCCAGCCAGCTCCAGGTTGGATGGGGAAGTGTCCCTATGCAGGGAGCTGCCAGCCCCTGCTCCATGATTGCAATATTGAATCAGTAGGATTAGCTGCTGGGGGACTCCCTCTTACCCAGCCAGTGGGATCAGCTGTTGGGGGACCACCCCCCCCACTGACTCAAGAGGCACTAGACACTCTGTGCTTCTGGAGCTGGGCAGGGATCAAGATCCCCAGCCCCCTCCAGCAGGGAGCTCCCAGCACTGGCTCCATGACCATGAGACCAGTGCTGGGAAATCCTTATTTCCCAGCTTGATCTCCATAGCCATGGGGCTTGGCCTGGGAGACCCTTATCTCCCAGTGATGGCTCCATGGCCACAGAGCTCAGGCTGAGAGAAAAGAGGCTCCTAGCCAAAATCCTGTGACTGTAGAGCTCAGTATTGGAGATAAGGATCTACCAGCCCTGTGTTCACAGAGCTAGCATTGGGTGATAAGCTTATCCCAGCTTGAGGCCCAATTACCGCAGAGCTCAGGCTGAGAGATAAGGGTCTCCCAGTCCCCTATTCCCTGATCACAGTTTTTTAGCAGGGGGATTGGAGCTCCCTGCTGACAGGGAAGCAAAATATAGATCCTACCCAGGCTCCTGTGGCAAAGCCTGCACTGGCAACAGGTAGCTCCCCGTGACAGGGAGCCATCTCCCATCCCCTAGTGGATAGCTGACTTGGAATAGATTTTGCTCCTGGTCAGGCCTCCACACAACAACTATTGCATTGCTATGAATCCTGAGTAAATTGTTACTTGCATTTGCAGGTAGTAAATTTACTTGGGGTTAGGGAATTTTACTGCAAAGTAAGCACGGGTACGGATAAACGCACATGCTTACTTTACAGTAAACTATGATAATGCAAAGTTAAGCATCTTGTGTAGATGCGCCCAGTGCCACTTAAATGAAATTTTGCTATCACTATTACTGCTTTTTTCAGTGTTTATAGACTGTTTGTAGTGTAAGATATAGGTATGGTCAGATGAACTATTCACCATGAGATTAGAGGGGGCAGGGAATTGCCACAGATTAACTGTCATCACTTGCTGAGGCTTTTATCTCATAAGTGGAAGCCAACCTGTGGTAACCTAGCCAACAATGAAAAAGCAACTGTGCATGCAGTAAAGTCCTGCTTCCTTTTACCTTGTGATTAATCATTTGTCTGCCCATATCCTCTGTAGATGTTGAAGTAGGTTTATCAAGAAATCTCCCCTAGAAAGCTGTTTCAAACAAGAGAGAAATTAAATATCCAATATCAGTTCAAGGAAAACAACGTTCAATTGTTGGAATAAAAAAACCTTGAATTGACTTTTGCTTGAGATCCTATCACATTTAGGCTTAGTGATGAAACATCTTCCTGAAATCCTGCATAACTAAAATACCCTTTCAAAGAATATTCTAGTACAATTATCTTGCTAAGATATTATTTACTGTTAATTCATTGTACAGACAATTGTTTTATAGAGCATGATTAGCTTTTAGAAATCAATAAGAATATGTGAAAACTAATAAGAACAAGAATCTGAGATGACACATCATTGCTGAATAACCTTAAAATAAAATTAGGTCTCAATGTTCCCTCTAAGGAGTACTGGTCCGTAAGCACACTGCCTCAGTCCATGAGTGTGTCGCCTTGGTCTGGCTTGGGACACTTATTGAAGGGGGCTTCAGGCTAGAAGCTGGGGCCTGTGGCCAGGAGGCCAAGGGCTGGAGGCTGGAGCCAAAAGGCTGGGGCTGGAGGTCAGGGGTTGGAGGCTGGAGCTGGGGGCTGGAGCCTGGAGGCTGGGGCCTGTGGCTGGAGCCAGGGCCTGAAAGCTGGAGCTGGGGTCCAGAGCCAGGAGCCGAGGGGCTGGCACGGGCTTCGCCAGCTCTGGGGAAGTACTCTGCTCCCCTGCATCAGGGCCAGGGAGTGGAGCACTTCTCTAGAGCCATCGGAGCCCACACCAGCCCCCTGCCCCAGCCTCCATCCTTGCCTTGTCTCACCTCAGGGAGGAGCCTCTGCCTGCCCTGAGTGAGGCTCTGCTGGCTCCCGGACACTGCTCCATTCCCCCAAATGTCCTCGGGCTGTGTCCCACAGTATCCTGGAGCTGGTGGAGCCTCACTCGGGGCAGGCAGCAGCTCCTCCCTGAAGTGAGGCAAGGCAAGGATGGAGGCTGGGGCAGGGAGCTGTCATGGGGTCTGCTGGCTCTGGAGAAGTGCTCCACTTCCCAGCTCTGATGCAGGGGAGTGGAACACTTCCCCAAAGCTGTTGGAGCCCATGCCAGGCTCTCGCCCCAGCCTCACCTGGTGCATGGCCTTGAAAAGGCTGTTTGCGGCCACACTTTTAGTTGTGCATGGCTGCGCACATGCTCACCTTAGAGGGAACCTTGCTCTCAAACCCATGCAATTCCAATGAAATGAATAGAGTTTCAAGGTATAACTGAGATACTATATGGCCTCTTTTTTCCTGGGTCCTAATTTTGGACATGCAATATAGGAATTTTAAAATTCTTCTTTTTTGGAAGTAGATATTGAGGTTTGAAGAACAAATGTCATGGTCAAGCACAGAGTTCCTAGAAAAAGATATTCCACTGATGCAGAAACATTATTATTGAGGATTTGATACAGTATTTTCTAGAACCAAACTTCCAGTTGTCTGTATCTTTTTTCTAGGTTTCCTGATGCTATTTGAAGTGTTCTTTCCATGTTTAGAATATGATACCATGCATACTAATAAAAATGATTGGTTTGATGGTGGTTGAGATCTCTAAATCTTCAACCAGATATTTAACTTCTATGCATTAACCATACTGAACTGCTGATGAAAAAGTATAGCCTCAATTACATTTTAATTTCAAAATTATTTCTATAAAATACATTAGACTAAGTATGTGACTATGTACTAGTTATAAGGGTTACTAAGTAAGCCCAAATGAAATTGTGAGCTAATTAAATATTCTATTTAACTTTCATATGTTCCCATGGGATAATTTCCTACCCCAACGCATATTTTGTGCAACATCTTTAAGTTAATTAATTCTATTTTTTTTCTTTTTAGGACATTGTCACTGGCACCAAAGTGCACAATACCGCCAAAGAACAGCCATCTTACATGAATGGTTTGCTCTCTGTGGATGAAAAACTGCCCAGGGTAACATGTTACCCTAGGCGAGAATGTAGTTTTCCATATGGGGTAACAACTTACCCCAAACCCATGTTAATGCATTGGACTATCTTGTTGCCCCGACACAATTTCTGTATAAATGACAGGCCCAGACCTGTTTGGCCACTTTGGATAGATGCATCTGAAGGTTGCTTAAATACTAATAATTGATCCAAGAAAAAGGATGGCAAAATGAATAAATGAATGAATGAGTGAATTACTCCAGGACTTCTGATTTCCATATCTATGAATTATATATGTATGTGTGCAGCCTATATCCCAGGCCTTGCCTCTGTTAGGCCTGCTGGTCCATTCATAAAGATCCAACTGAAGAATCAGAGCATTTGAACCAGGTGGAGGTTGCTACTATCAAAAGATTAGAAAGCTAAAATAACCACCTTCTTCATTCATACCTCATTCATGTCCACTTCAGGTATCCATGACAACTAATGGACAGCCATCCTCCACTCTGCTTTTGCAGAAGATGTGGTAATCCCTTTTACTAACCACTTTGTTTGCCTGCCACAAGGTCATCAAAACACCTTGCCCTTTGCCAAAAAAAGAAAATCCAGCCCTTTGTCACACCCAAATCCACCTCTGCTCTCTTTTCTAATGGGAAAACTCCATCTCACCTGCCTCTTTCATAACATACAAGCTAGTTTGCCCTGCCTTTGTTGGAAGTGAGGACAAGGAGCAAATGGAAAGCACAGAAGAAACAGAACAACATTGTACTGCAATGCAGTGTGCACTATGGAGTCCCCTTCAAAGGTAAGATCTTGATAACCCTCATTCCCCTTTTACCTCCTCTCAATAAGCACCTGCGTGTGGTTTCCAAACAGCATCCACCCACATGTGGCTTGTCTGCAAAGGGTAGGTGCTGGTCTCTGGCTTCTGTGCCCAGGAGGAGAGGGTGCTACCTGTGCTGCCATAGGGCAGGGTGGAATTTCTTCTGTGACAGCATAGGTGGACAGGCTTGTCTTTGATTGTTATTTATATGCATTCAGCAGTAATATTTTTTTTCTTTTTTTCTGCAGTCTAGGATGAGAAGGCAGTGCATATCCAGTGCTGAAGCCTGTCTTGCACAGGTAACCAGAGATGACAGCAACACTTCCACTGATGAATTCTTATCCCAAGGCAATGAGGATGCTGACTTTATTCCAGACATGGGAGATTGTTCAGAGAAAGAAAACTATGTGCCTGTGGAAGCTTTATCTAGGTCAGATGAGGAGGAGTTGGTGCCACAAGCAGAAGTGATGCCAACACTTCCAGTGGGAAAGGGAAGAGGACTAGCCTGGGGCTGCTACGGAAGACTGAGGACAGCTACATCCAGATGCAGAGCAGAACCACTGCCACCACCCCTAGAAAACATTGCATATGATGACACCTTTAGAGAAGGGAATGGCAGAATGTGAAGAAAAAAGTCCACAGCTAATACATCATTGGAGAACAGCCAAGGATATAATCCATTAAAGTGCTGGGCCAACAAAAGAAAGTAATAAAGACACAGTGGTGGAAACATTCCACCTGTTTCTCTCACAAGATATCCTGACTCTTATCATAAGAGAAACAAACAGAGGCAGAAAGAAGATTCAGGGAGAGGAATGATAGCCATCCTGAAAATAGAAAGGAGTGGAAAAAGCTGGACAAAACAGACCTGAAAGTCTACATTGGCCTCCTACTGCTGAGTGGTCTCTACAATGGTGGTCACGAGGGACTGGAGGAGTTGTGGAAGCAACATACCAGATGTCCTTGCTTCCATACCACAGTGAGTTTAAAAAGATTCTGTCAAATCACCAACTACCTGAGATTTGACAACAAACTTACACATGAGGAAAGCAGAGCTATGGACAAGCTTACTGCCTTCAGGGATATTTGGACACAATTTGTGGAGCAGCTCAGGAAATGGTATATTGCAGGAATACACCTGATGGTTGGTAAGAAGTTTGTTGTGTTCAGGGGTCGCTGTCCCGTCAAACAGTATATGCCCAGCAAACTTGCCAAATATGGCTTGAAAATTTGGTGGTGCTGTGATGCAGCAACATCATTCCCCCAGTCTGGAGACATCTACCTGGGCAAACAACCAGAAACTGCATACCGAGGTAATCTTGGTAGCCAGGTCATTGAACAACTGGTTTGTCCCTTGTACAAGATGGGAAGGAATATTGCGGGTGACAATTTCTTCACAAGTACTGACCTAGCAGAATGACTGCTACAGCAGGACTTGACCTATGTGAGTACAATTTGGGAAAACAAGGCCAATATCCCAAACAAAATGCAAGCAAGTCAAAGAAGGAAAACTTTTTCATTCATTTTTGCTTTTAGTGGAGAACTCACCCTAGTGTCCTATGTTCCAAAGAAGTCCAAAGTTTTGCTGTTGCTGTCAAGCATGTACCACGGCCTGTCTGTGGGTGGAGAGCAAAGAAAGCTGGACATCATCCATGACAACAATAAAAACAAAGGTGGGGTGGACAACCTTCACCACTTAGTCCATATGACCACCTGCAGACAGAAAATGAACAGGTAGCCAATGAGACTATTTTTCAATATGCTGGATGTGGCTGCCATTGCCAGTCTCATCATTTGGCTAGGCACTACACAAACTGGAAGCAAAGATCACATTTCAGAAGAGAGTGCTTTTTTTTGGTTTTTTTTGCAGGCGCTTAGAAAATAGTTGAGCGACGGACAAAAAAAATGAAGAATGATGGGTACATACAATCTGTTTAAGTCCACCAAGTCTGATACAAGTGATCTAAATTATGAATTGCCACAATGTGCCCCAGTAGAACCTTCTGCAAGTATGAGTGGATTTCATGCTTTTTGTCCAAGGACAGATGACCGCAAAAAACAGAAACAATGCGAAGATTGTAAGCGTTTTGCTTGTGTGCACCATAGCACATCACTGCTGCTTTGTGAGGAATGCAATATTTAGTTAAAACAGTTAGGAAATGTTTATGGAAGTATTGTTAGTTTGAAAAGTGTGAACTGCAGACTTAGCAAATTGTTCATTCATGTTTTGAAACTCTAAAAAAAGTTTAAATTTTGTTCATGGTTCTAGTTAAATAATATGTTGCATTCAAATCATCATAAATACTCTTTCAAACAATCTGTATGTTTAATAAATAGTTTCTGGTACATTTATATTGTTGTCACTGGTTCCATGTTGTGCATTGTGGGTGATGTAACAAGTTACCACATGAGAACAACAGCGGTTACGGTTTCATGAAAACAGATCAGGGTTAGGTTAAAATAATACTAATAATCCCTCCCTACTCTATACAAAGTACCTTTGAATGGCCTGCTGGTCTGGCCAAAGTGGCCCATTGTCATCATTTCTGAATTTCTTTGTGTCCCACTCGTAGGACACTGTGTGAACCCCATTTTTCATGTTACAGCCTGGTATAACATTGAATTACACCACTCAGTGGTTGAGTAATCATTGTTCTATCTTTCCTACACATCTACTACACCACTGAATTGATTCATGTTACTGCATACTAGAAAAAATTTGACTTAGTTGCTTCTGAATTACAGCATGTTTTTTATACTGGTTTGTCATCTTCTGTCTTTCAGGTCAGTCAGTCATCTTCTTTGTTTTGTTTGGTACTGTTTAATTGTTATTAACCACCACATGGCTGTCAACTTTTTTGAGTTCAGCTGTTCTTGTGGAATCCTCCCTCTCTCCAGGGTCTTTGCTTTGTCTTCTATTGTCTAAACTACACAAGTTAATCTTTCTTTGTAATTCAGACTTGCAGAACCCTGAATCATTTTGTTTGCCCTCTGCTGCACCTTTTCAATCTCAACAATGTACTTCTTATATTGAGAGGAATAAAATTGGATGCAATAAAAAAAAATCAATTCCATTTTTAAACCATCATCTAGGGACCTATATATAGTGCATTATTAACAGTGTATTTTTTTTCTTTGAAGCCTGAATCAGTTGTGAGCTGTGTTCAGCTCTCCCTGACGGCACTAAAAGCAAATGAAGTATAATGGGCTAAGGTGCTATATTGTACTGGGCTTTTCAAACTAAATTTTCATCTCATAGTCAAGTGAGCTGCCATGCTATTTGACCATGCTGTCATGAGGAATGTTAGTATATTTAAGATTTATATGTCAATGCAAACCTAACAAGTTAATATAGGTCAAATCAAAAGAATGTATCCAAGTTGCAGCAATTTGCTGGATATGTGGTTACAGATTACAACTGGTCTCAGCTATAACTATTATTTATAGCCATATGTAGATATACATGATGTTTTATGGGACAAATAATGACAGACTCCCTACACAAAAGAGGCCAAAGCTCCTGATCCTTCAGTTTTGATATACATGGTCAGATCCTGATACAAGCATGGAGTGAACTTAAGCATGAATTTCAAGTTCATTGTTTTCCTGGAGTCTAAGATAAAAACCAGAATTACAGGAAAAGACAGCAAGCCACAGAAAGGAAAGAGAAAGGTAGCATAAGGGAAATGTTAACATGATTATACCAACACCGTTGCAATTTCATCCTCAATCATTCCCAAATATTGAGGTCTTACTGGTTAATTAGCATAGGGGCCTTTATGTGGTTAATGAATAAACCCTAGACAAACACAATATGAAACACATCTCATTGCAGATCCAGCCTACTCTACTCACTGAATAAATCGATAGCAAAATTCCATAATACAGTGGTTTGTCTCATTTGTATCTTAAAATGATTTTTTTTTGTGTGTAATACACTCTGATTTGTTTCATTTGAGACAACAGGACCATTAGATGGCACTCTGGGTAAAGTTGAAAAAATTACTTCATAAGGCTACTGCAACCCAAGTATTTAAACAAAGCTGAGTAAAATAAAACCTAGCAAATATGTCACTAAATGAAAGAAGCCTCCTATTTTGCACTCTTAGCAGCTTTTGAGTTTAAAGGATAATTTAGATAGCGCATTTAAAAGTAATATTTGCTTCATTTAAAAAAAATGCAATAAAAAAATCGAAGAGTAGTAATAAAAATGCTCCCTATAAGGAGAATGTATTTATTCGTTCCATTCCATTATGTTAGCTTTATCTTATGATCAGCTTTTTAAAAGAAATACAAGGAAAAGGAAAACATGCAATAAAATAGCATTGAATATCAAAACCTAACAAGCTAATCTTCCAGTGCTGACTTTTGACATTACTTTACACTGGTTGACAGAGAGTAATACTTATCAGAGTTTTAAAAGGGTAGGATTATTTAATATATATTTTATGTGAAGAGAAAAGACTGAAGCTACAATGACTAATATCAGGCTTGGAGCTCCTGTATTTTAACGGTGTAGGTATCTGAGCAGAAAGAAGACTAGTTTTTCTAATGCATAGTTCTGAACAGATGTTCTAAAATGCTTCTTTTATGTGCCTGACGGATAGAGGCAGTGTGTAAAAACAAACAAGCAGAAATAGTGCAATACAAAGCAGTTTACTTCCATACAGCAAAATTCTGCTCTTGGAACTTTAAGGGCAACCTCTGCTCCAACAGCCTTCTGAACACCATAGATGGCTCTACCACTGTTGTCAGGATGTATCCCACGCACGTTGGTACAGTAAGATACCAAAGTCAACATGCACCATTAACATCTGGGAAGAGGATTTTACCCTGAGACTCCAACCCTGCACTGAGAAACACACAAGAGATCCCTGCAGTCAGTAGTGTCCCACAATTTCAGAGGTCTGCTCAAATACAGTTGACTGAAGGCCTTAATCACTGAATATTAAATTACCCTGTTAAGTAAGAGAAACTGACTGCACTGAGGAGGCCTTATATTTGTTGGGCTTAATTCTGCTTTTAATTTTCACTAAATAACTTTTCTTGACCCAGTGTCCCAAAATGCTCTATGTAGCAGCTGTATGTTTAATCTCTAGACACCTCTACACTAAGTTAAGCATCAAACATATTGTAAACTAATGTTATGGATTCCCAATTAGACTTCTTATCATAAACACCAGATAATATGCTTCCCTCTGCTCCATGGTGTGGAAAGGAGCAAATGAAAATTAAAGTGCTGGAAATGTCCCTGAGTATGCAAATAGGGGAGCAAAGTATCCACAATGTTCTTCCATTATTCCAATCGCATAAAGCTCAGTTAATTAGCGTCTTGCTTATGGGGCTCTACAGATTTGTAGGAGTAAGTAGACAGCAGCTTATAAACTTCTTGTGGTCCTCACACACTTGGGAAATCCTAAACAAAGCTTTGTATGATAGCAGCATAAATTTCCTGTCAGCATGCCCTGTGGAGGGAATTATGCTGTGAGCAAAGGCTGAATAGCTGCTTTTAATATGCTGTGTGCCATTCTGAATCAGTAGAAGTGTAAGGTCAGTGGAAATTGTGGGTTATTGAAACCCTTTGGAATCAGGCCTCCTGTTATATTCCTATTTGGGGCATCCTTACTTAAAACGAAAAGGTGTGTTTTCCTGAATAACGGGTTACAAATACAGAATGTTGCCTTTAAAAAGAAAAAAACCCTTTTCATCTGTACTCAAAAGCTGTCACATCTATTTTACATATCTCTTTTAATGTACCCCTTAGGTGTCTGGCCTTACATCTTCAGGTAACCTGGGGTAGAATTCACCAATCCACTCATTATTTGACAGCAGGGCCATGAGACAACTTATCTAGGTGTCAACAGCTCTTATCTAGGAAGTCTAACCGAGTTCTGACACCTGCAGTTCTTCTTGGGAGCTTCAGAACAATGGTATCCAGTATGCAAGTATTGTTTAGTTTAATGGTAGATGTGTCTACACATGCACTTTAATGTACCCTAGCCTATTTTATTGTGCATTAGAGTGTCACAGCAAAAACCATGCTAGTGTAATAAGGCACAGTAAAATTAGGCTACTGTGCATTTTTTGCTACTGAGCATTAGGGCAGCCTATAGTGCATTTAGTTAGCACCTCATATTGGATGCTGCCTGTACATGAGTGCAAAACCTGCTCTGATGTGCTGGAATTATGTGTGGTATGCTGTGATGTGTGCTAATTACTATGCTCTAGACAGCCTCCATGTCTCATTTATCAGCATTCCCATGCTTCAGAATGGTGGCAGGGGTGCTTGAACTAACACTCATCAAATGAGCTTTAGTTCAAGTGTGCCTGCTGCAATTTCTAAAGTGTGGGAATGCTGATACACAAGAGCCTGTGACATTTTAATTAGAGGAGCTCTCCGAGTCACTCTAATTCAAGTTTTGCCCCTCCCCCCCCCACACACTTCCAGAGCACATGTAAACGTATCCAGAAGTACTGAATTTAATGAGCAGTAGCAAAAGCACATCAATGAATGTGTGAATGCACCAAGTAGGAGTAACACATTTGAAGAAGGATTTTAACACAAGTAACCTCATGTATCTCTCTTACCTAACTGCTTACTATCCCCCCTCCCTCCCAATTACAGTTTAGTCAAAGGTAGCATCCTCAGGCACTCTAGTAGGCACCTTCATATTACTCCAGTTTCCATGGATTAACTGATTGCCTTTATATATAGTCTGGCTGATATCTTGTGTGCAGGCATCTGCCCATATTAGCATTATTTCATATAAATCCTCCAGTATTTGCTAAATTATGGCTTATCTTCAGCAATTATTTTTCTTTCTCTGCTTTCTTTTCCATATAGCTCCTACTGAACAAAACCAATACATTTGTACAGTCACCATCCCACTACCCAAATAAACATGGTGCCCTAATTTCAGGGTTTTTTTCTAAAGGAAATTTAAAATTTTTCATTTTGAAGGAAATTTTGAAATATCAAGGTGTTGCTAACTTGTTTGGCACTTCAGCACCAATGGGTTAATGAACTGAATAGACTCTTGGTCTAAAAACTTGTCCATAACTTATGCTGATTGTTTGAAACAGATCAATTAACTGTATGAAATAGCAGGATTTGTCAGGTTAAAATGAATATAAAACAATCCTTAAAACTGTATTTGTGCATATGGGAATACATTTTTTTTAAATTGCATACTTTAATGCAGTAGAAATGTGCCACATTTACATACAGAAAAGACAGCCCCCATCTCTCTCCCTGAAAATGACACATTTTACTTACCATTAAATAGAAAAGTTGCTTTTGATTTCCACTGCATCTAATCCACCTGAGATAACATGGGAAACCAACGTGCTATGAACCAAATGTTCACTATAGGGGAACCCATTCCTGCTGATCGTGGAAAGAATATGAACAGCAGGAGGTCACCTGAGCTCTAGTCTCCATGAAAGAATGATAAAAAAGTGGCATTGATATTAATGGAATACATTGACTACAGAGGAAAAAGGGTATCTTCATACTTCTAAGGCTATGCTGAGGGCTTTTTATGGCCCTGGAGTTAAGCCCCTTACTTCGGATTGGGAAAGGGGCATATAGGGAAAGGGAAACTTTCAAGAAGACTTCCCATTCCTGTCATTTCATGGGTCTGAAAGAACTGAAATCACTTTTATCTTCACAAGTCATCTACTTCCAAACAGAATATGGGAAGAAATAGGGCTACATCCCTGCCATATACCTGACCTTTGCTGCCACTTTTTGATTTCTGAACAGTACAGGGGCAAAGTTTTTGTTGTTTTTTTTCTGTCTTTTTGTCCCTGCTTCAGCTCTCCATTTTCAGTTCTTCCTCGAACACTTGCTTTCCATTCATTTCTTTATTCCTTCCAAGCTGCTGGCCATTTTAGAGGATCATTAAAATGCTAAACAAATTCCCCTTAGAATCTTCAGGGAAAGGGTGACATTTTACTACATCTAATTCTATGAAGCAAACTGCAAACTGACAAACTGTCTGGGGATGTCATAAATCTTTACACCTACACTACATAGGAATTCAAATACTGTAACTTTTCCCTGTCTATTCCAGAAACAACGAAAGTAGCTATGAGTCACCAGCCCTTGTTAAAGTAAATACTTTTCAGTGTGTCTCTCATAATACTCAATGGAAACATTACAGAGTTGTCAACATTTTATATGCATTTACTGCCTAACATCCCTCTTTTTAGTCAGTTGTTAAATTATTATTGTTATTATTTATTTACATTACTGTAACACCTACAAACAAAGCCAGCTGGAAGGCCAAAAATATATTAGATTTTAGAATCTTTTCACTTTATTCTGGCAGAAGAAACCTGAGACCTCTTGATTTTTCTCTCCTCTCTCTTTGAAACACTTCCAAGAGGCACAAAAAACCCCAACCCAAAATAACCAATAACTATGGGTGCATCTACCTATGCCAATTTAAGACATTTTAGCCCAATTTAAGGCACATTAAGGGCATGCGTCTACACATACACACCCTTACTGCACCTTAAAAATGGTGATTTTAGGCTATTCATGCCTAAATTTCATACCTGCAAAAGCAGGTATAAAACCAGGTGCAAATAGTTAAAGTGCATTAATGCACATGTAGATGCATTAGGACACATTAACACTGTGTATGGGCTGACTTGGGACTAACTTTAGTGTCACATCAGTCTGTGCACACAGCGTTAATGCACTTTAATATGTGTGTGTGTGTGTGTGTGTGTGTGTGTGTGTGTATAGACAGAAGCTTAAATCCGCTTAATGTACATTAAGCTTATGAACATTAAATGTAGGCCCACCTAAATACATGTGTAGATACATGTATTGTAGAATAACCTGGAATTTAGGGGATTAGTACCATTTTAGTGTTTCTGTCTCTATTTACTGAAGCAGGAATTGAAACGTGGGTACCCCTAGTGGACATGCAGGGCCAATACCGAGGTATAAAAACCAATATAATATAGTATAATAGGATAATACCCAATACCCAGGAATAAAATCAGTTTTTGTTTGGCTGAATGATTCTGCAAAGTAGAAGAGCTCCAAAATGACAGATGAAGAGAAATCCCTTGCCCCAGAACAGCTTCTAAATCAATGGTTACACTGGAACACCCATGATCAAATTCCTTCTTTGACTGAAGCTGAAAGGGTTTTTGAATAGCAGTTTTGTAAATAGCATTTACCAGATAAATGCTTTATCCAGTGTCTAGAGTGTAAAGAGGGCCCAAGTACCTCCTTATGCTTTTTCTTAGTTTGTTGAATAAGTAAAATATTTTCCTTCTTTCCTTTTATTGTGTTCAGTCACTGAATGAAAATAAAATGTATATATTTGTTAAACTCTGAGTCACATTGAACTAACTCTTGCTGCAGACAGCTGAAGAGTTTGAGAAGCCTAGCTATTATTGCAAGTCTGGGTGGCTTATAGAAAAGTTTGTGGATTTTTAAAATTACAACCATAATCTCGTGGTGTTCAGTGGTGAGAGAATGGAATAACTGGTAAGTAAGATGTTGAAGATATTATGTGTCATTATGGATGGGATATAATCTAAAGCACCTGAATTGTCTATAGGGCTTTTCCAGGGCTTCATGCCCATGTACCGTGCTATTCAGTTTTGGTGCTCACAAAAACATGGCTTGCTATGGCTTTGTGAACTTAGAAGCTCTCAAATGAGAGCAGGTTGATGTAGGAAGAAATATTGTAGCTGTTCTGTGTGAAGTAGATGAATATGGCATGTACTGGAGGCAGAACATGTTTTATCGCTGCAGAAGCACAATTTTTATTTTATTTAAAAAAAAACAACAAATTTATGTCAGTGTGTTAGAAGCTTCCTCTGAATCACCTCTGGCGTGAGTGCCACAAGCCAGCTCCTAGCTGTGTGACTATATTTCCTTACTATATTTTGCAAGAGAGATAATAAAAAGCTTTAAGAGGGTTTCCTTGGGCACAGGAACAGGATCCATAAACAACCCCAAGAGATTTAAGAGAAAACCAGCAAGTACTTCATAAAAAATCTGCAGCAAAAGAAATTTTTGCCTGGGGCTCATCTCGCTGCCCCCCCCCCTTGCCTGGGGCTCATTTTACTGCTCCCCCTTGCCTGGGGCTGGGGTTCCCATGCCACCGTGGGTCCCCTATGAGGCCTCCTCCAACCCCTAATAGCCTCACCCAAACCACCAGTGTAAACAACAAACACAAAACATTAGCCCCTAGGGTATAACATAAATTCTAGCTGCATAGCTGTAACATCCTTCGAGCCACCCCATGGGTACTCTATCTCTTACTCAGTATCAACCTGCTCATGCAGTCCAGCTTCTCCTCTTTACTCACTTAAGCAGAGCTCCTTCTCCCTTGGCAGCCAGCAGCCAACTCCTCCCTGGCCTCAGGCTTGTAATTTATATAGGCACTGGGCCCTGCCCCTTCCTGCCAGCTGGCCAGGCAGGTGTGAGTCACTACCCTCATTAACTGGTTGTCCCAGCAACCTGTGCTTGGGGCCTTGTCTCTGCTCTCAAAGTAGCAGGCACCTTAGTGCCCTGCTACAGTAGTCAACAGCCCAGATCTCTTTTAGTATCAATGGGAGCAGAATGGAGTCCATTTCCTACGTAATATCTGTGATATCAATCTGAAATGTTAGTGCAGTATAAATAAGAGTTTTTAACAAGTAGGGAAACTTAGAAGAAGGTTTACTAATTTGGCCACAGACACAGAAGGAAATAGAAGTATGTTAAAATCAAGACAAGTTCTTTTCTTTTCCTTGGCTCGGTTTGCTCAATCTCTTTAAACAAAATATTAAAATATATTGAACGCTAACTCAGGGGGGATGAGCAGACATTGGGGGAGTCACTGTTCCCCCGAGCACCACCAGGAGTGACCAGGAATAATGGTCACAAGCTGGAAGAGGGTAGGTTTAGGTTAGATATCAGGAGGCGCTACTTCACGGTCAGGGCAGCTAGGGTCTGGAACCAACTTCCAAGAGAAGTGGTGCTGGTTCCTACCCTGGGGGTGTTTAAAAGGAGGTTAGATGAACACCTTGCTGGGGTCATTTGACCCCAGTATTCTTTCCTGGCATGGCAGGGGATCGGACTAGATGATCTGCTCAGGTCCCTTCTGACCCTAGAAACTATGAAATTATGAAACTATAAAATCATGGAAACATGATGAGGGGAATATGTACAGCACTTTCCATCGGATCCTGCACTTGTCACAGTATCTAGATCCATATAATTACAGCAGGTTGAAAATCTTGCAATGATATTTTTTGTTGTTATCAAAAATTATCAAAACTAGGACTGAACTTTGAAAGGGTCGGTTTTAATCAATTTCCTGCCTTAGAATTATCCAGCAGTTCTATTCCAATAATTCTTAAATGCCAAGTTATGGGTTTAAAAAAAAGATTTCTTGTTCAGAAATTTAAGATATAAACTGTAGAAATATAGAAAAAAGTAAGAGCATTTTAAAAAAAACAAAAACAAAAATTAAAAACCTGAAATCTAAAACAAGCATTCCAATTGATCTAATCTATTTCAGATATCAGACCTCTTATGATTTAGGACAGGAAGAGATTTTTGAACTTTTGAAACTCTGTGTGATACAGGAAATCCATTTTTTCTCTCAGCTATAAGAACTTCAGTAACAGCTGTAGAAGCTGAGAATCTCTCAAAATCCATGGCTCCATTAGTTTACTTGGCTAATCTCTCTGTCCATTTATAATACATTTATAACTGTGTAATATTTAAGTGCCATGCATATTTTAAAAGTAAATACAATAAAGCCCGGATGTCAAAAATTGGCTATGTATAGACATTCAAAAAGCCCAAGGAGGAATTGATATGTTACTCAGTTTTCTGTAAGAAGTGTAGTTCAGACAGGTAGTAGACAAAACACACATTTTATCTCTGCTGGGGAATGAGGTATATGTTATATAGACTGGTTTTATGTGGCAAACTTCTGTTCTGTTACAAATATAGACTAGGCCCCACTCAGACCCCAGGGGAGGCGCACCTAGGTCAAGGGTCAGGGAGGATCTAGTCAGGGAACTTCTGGAGGGACTGGATGTATTTAAATCATCTGGTCCAGATGATCTCCACCCCAGAGTGCTGAGAGAATTAGCTGAGGTCATTGCCAGACTCCTGGCATGGCTTTACGAGCACTCGTGGTGCTCTGGTGTGGTGCCAAAGGACTGGAAGAGGGCTAATGTGGTTCTCATCTTCAAAAAAGGGAGGAAGGAGGACCCAGGGAACTATAGGCCAGTTAGTCTTACCTCGATCCTGGGGAAGCTTTTTGAGACAATTATTCTGGCACATGTCCATGAGGGGCCAGCAGGGGAGATTATGCTTAGGGGCAATCAACACGGGTTCATTAGAGGCAGGTCCTGTCAGACCAACATGGTGGCCTTCTGTGACCAGGTCCTTAGATGCAGGGGTACCAGTGGACATAGTCTTTCTGGGCTTTCAGAAGGCCTTCAACACTGTCTTTCACCCCATTCTCATTAAGCAACTGGGGGACTGTGGTGTTGACACCTACACAGTCAAATGGGTTGCCAACTGGCTGGAGGGCTGCACCCAGAGAGTGGTGGTGGATGGGTCATTTTTGGCCTGGAGGTATTTGGGGAAGTGGGGTTCTGCAGGGCTCAGTCCTTGGGCCCGCACTGTTCAACATCTTCATCAATGACTTGGATGAGGGGGTAAATAGCACGCTGTTCAAATTTGCTGATGACACTAAGATGTGGGGGGATGTGGGCATGCTAGAAGGAAGGACTAGGCTACAATTGGACCTAGACAGGTTACAGGGGTGGGGGATGAAAATAGGATGGGCTTCAACACTGACAAGTGCAAGGTGATGCACCTGGAGAGGAAGAACCAGCAGCATACCTACAGGCTGGGGAACTCATCAGTGCAGAGCCAGAAAAGGATCTTGGAGTCATCATTGATGCCAAGATGAATATGGGCCAGCAGTGTGGGGAGGCAGTTAGGAAGGCCAACCATACCTTGTCATGCATCCACAGATGCATCTCAAGCAGGTCCAAGGAGGTGATCCTCCCCCTCTATGCGGCACTGGTCAGGCCGCAGCTGGAGTACTGCATCTAGTTCTGGGCTCTGCATTTCAAGAGGGATGTGGAAAACATGGAGAGGGTCCAGAGGATAGCCACTCACATGGTCAGGGGGCAGCAGTGCAGGCCCTACGAGGAGAGGTTACAGGACCTGAACCTGTTCAGCCTCCATAAGAAAAGGCTGAGGAGGGATCTGTGGCCTGTTACAAACTAGTCAGAGGGGACCAGCAGGCATTGGGGGAGTCCCTGTTTCCCTGAGCACTACCAGTAGTGACTAGAAATAATGGTCACAAGCTGGCAGAGGGTAAATTCAGATTCCACATCAGCAGGTGCTACTTCAGTGTCAGGGTGGCTAGGATCTGGAACCAACTTCCAAGAGAAGTGGTGCTGGCTCCTACCCTGGGGGTCTTTAAGACAAGGCTTGACAACCACCTTGCTGGGGTCATTTGACCCCAGTACTCTTTCCTGCCATGGCAGGGGGTCAGACTTGATGATCTGCTCAGGTCCCTTCTGACCCTACTAACTATGAAACTAGTTTCTTATCACTTATACCGGTAAAAGTGTAATGTCTAAACTTGGCCTTAAAGTGCCAAAACCTTCAAAGGAGAGCTAGGGCAGAGTGTTGAACACTGTGGTAATACACTCTCAGCAGCCTGCCTGGCTGAGTAAACATGCTGCTCTGTTTTTAACAAATAGGTGCATTTTTAATGTTGAACACAATAGTGTTATTGTAGGTACTAGAGCCACTAAGATCAAAAAAGCTATGTGCACGTGTAAGGACTACATATATAAATAAATACTTGTAACTCTCGTTCATTTAATGCATTTAAAGAATAACTGAGTGAATTAGTGTATGCAACTGGTTATCAAAAACTAGGGGTGGGAGGGAAGCCTCAAACATGGATTACATTTCATAGATTTCATAGACATTAGGTTTGGAAGGGACCTCAGAAGATCATCGAGTCCAGCCCCCTGACCAAGTCAACTGGGGTCATAGGTTCCCAGCAAGATAAGAATACAAATTTCTCTTGAAGGCATTCAATGTAGGTGCATGAACAACCTCCAGATGCAGGCTATTCCAGACTTTGGGGTCTCAGACAGTGAAGAAATTATTCCTTATGTCCAGCCTGAAACAGTCTTGCTGGAGTTTATAACCATTTGATGTTGTCATCCCATGGGGCGCTCTGGTGAACAGTCGTTCCCCCAGATCCTGATGAGCACCCCGATAAACTTAAAGGTGGCCATCAGATCACCCCTGAGCCTGTGCTTTTCCAGGCTGAATAGCCCCATGGCTCTCAGTACCTCATCATAAGGTCTGATTTTCTGACCTCTGATCATGCGTGTGGCTCTTCTCTGCACCCTCTCAAGCTTCTTCACATTCTTTTTGAATTGCGAAGCCCAGAACTGGACGCAGTACTCCAGCTGCAGCTTCAACAAGGCTGAGTACAAGGGGAGAATGATGTCCTGGGATTTGCTTGAGAAGCATCTATGGATGCAAGCCAATGTTTTGCTCGCTTTACTAACTGCAGCATGACACTGAAGGCTTATGTTCATCTTGTGGTCAACCATAACCCCCAAGTCCCTTTCATCTGTAGTGCTAACCAGTGTAGCACTACCGAGCTTATAAGCATGCTGCAGGTTTTTCCTCTCAAGGTGGAGAACCCTTCCATTTTTCTGTGTAGAACACCATCAGGTTCTTGTCCACCTATTTCATGAGTCTGTCCAGATATGCTGGATCACCCTCCTGTCCTCAGGTGTGGATGCTTTACCCCAGAGTTTGGTGTCATTGGTGAACTTGGCCAGTCCACTTTTGACACCAACGTCCACATCATTGATGAAGATGTTAAACAGTATAGGCCCTGGGACAGAGCCTTGTGGGACCCCACTGGTCACAGCACACCAAGATGATTGACTCCCATTGACCATCACCCTCTGGGTCCTACCGTGGAGGCAGTTCCCCAGCCAGTGGATCATGGTGATGTCAAGGCCCCAGTTAGCCAGTTTAGCCAAGAGGTGATTGTGGGATACCAGATTGAAGGCTTTTTTAAAGTTGAGGTACACGATGTCAATCTCTTCCCACTTGTCCAGGCGATAAATCACCTGGTCATAAAAGGAAATGAGATTGGTCAAGTAAGACCTACCCACAACAAACCCATGCTGGGTATCCCTCAGGATATTGCCTTCAGCTGGTCTGTTAAGGATGGCCTCCTTGATAATCTTTTCCAAGACCTTACCCAGGATAGAGGTCAGGCTTATGGGCCTGTAGTTTTCTAGATCTACTTTTCTCCCTTTCTTGAAGATAAGCATGACATTGGCCCTCTTCCAATCATTGGGCACTTCACCAGAGCACCAAGAACTCTCAAAGATCCGTGCCAGCTCCCAGAGTACCCTTGGGCGTAACTCATCAGGGTCAGCTGACTTGAAGGTATCCAGCCTGTCAAGGTGTTCCTTCACAAGGTCAGCTTCAATGGAGGGCAAGGAATCTCTCTCACCTGGGCCTCCCTGACCCATAGGGAGCAGGGCTGTCTCATGGAACTGGTGAAAAACTGATGCAAAGAACCCATTTAGCAAGTCTGCTTTTTCCTGGATGTCAGTTGTCAGTTGCCCCATCTGGTTTAGCAGGGGTCCAATGTTACCCTTGCTTTCCTTCCGGCTCCCTACGTATCTAAAAAAGGACTTTTTATTTTCCTTGGTATTTGTAGCTAACTGGAGTTCCATCGCAGCCTTGGCTTTCCTGATTTGCTCTCTGCAAGTCCAGACTAAAGCAGAATATTTCTCTTTGGTGGTGGTTCCAGTCCTCCATCCTTTATAGGTCTTCCTTTTAAGATGCAGGAGGTCTACCAGTTCCCTGGAGAGCCAAGGGGGCTGCTGTGCCCTTTTGCTGCCTTTCCTCTGAGATGGGATGGACTTTGCTTGCACATCCAGGATTGCTCCCTTGAGGAGCAACCACTCGTCCTAAACTCCCCTCTCCATTGGGCTGTGGCCTTTTAGTGCCTCTCTGACAAGCCTCCTTAGCTTGTCAAAGTCAGCTTTCCCGAACTCAAGGACTTCAGTACAACTGACTGACTTGCCAGCTTTACAGCAGATGGTGAAGGTGATCAGTTCATGATCACTGTCACCCAGCTTCCCTTCGATTGTTAGGTTGTCAATTAGGTCATCCCCAATAGCTAGTACAAGGTTGAGCTTTATCTCTTGTAGGCCCGTAGATTCCCTGCATCAGATAGAGGTTGTCCACACATGAGAGAAAGGTTTGCGATCACTCAGATTTGGCCGAGCGCTCCTCCCACAAGATGTCTGGGTAGTTAAAATCTCCCATGACAACCATACACCAGGATTGTGCGGCCTCAGCCAATTCCCTGGTGAACTCTTGGTTGAGGTCCTGACTCTGGGTAGGGGGTCTGTAGTAGACTCCCACCATAGTATCCCCTGCATCATGTTCCCCATGGATTTTAACCCAGAGGGTCTCAAGTCACTCACTGTGGTTGCCAATGTCGGCTTGGAGGGACACAAACTTCCCTTGACATAGAAAGCTATGCCCCCACCCCTTTTGTCCACTCGATCCCTCCTGTGCAGGTTATAGCCGTCTATACCCACGGTCCAGTCATGGGTGGAGTCCCACCAGCTCTCCATTATCCCAATGACATCATAGTTATTTGCATTTAGGAGGAGAACAAGTTCCTCCTGTTTATTCCCCAGGCTCCTGGCATTTGTGTGTAGACACGCAAGTGTCCCCTTAAGGGCTCTTGCCTTGCTTACATTTTGTTCCAGGGCTGAGGCTGGGGTGGGATCTCTTATGTGCCTTGGCCTGCTGGCTTTGCAAGGGCCACTCGGAGGGCCAGCAGTGGCAGTGGTCCTCCCATCCCCTGATGGGCTTAGTTTAAAGCCTGGTAGAGCAGGTCAGCCAGTCTAGCTGAGAAGAGCTCCTCCCCAATGGAGAGAGGTGGAGGCCATCCCTTCCCAAGAGCTCACTGCCTGTATCTCCAAAGAGAGGACTGTGGTCCTGGAAGCCAAAGCCTTCCCAAGGTTGGATCCTTCTAACGGGAGCCAGACTCCTTTTTTCTTGTTCCTGCAGATTGGGTCCATCCGTGGGCACAGCCATTGTGGCCCCAAGGGTGCCTGGAATCATCACCCTTCTCCAGAGTGATGCCACCACCCTCACCTAACAACCAAGGGGTGGAATGGCATTTTGACGGGACTGCTGGTCATTTGCTACTGTTTTATTACTGTGGGGCATTCAGGTGCTCCCAAGCCCCAGATCGCACCCACTGCCAAAGCCTCAGACACGCTGTGATACTGGGAACACCTAGCCACAATTGAAGAAGTGCGAAACTTTCAGTCGCCAATGGTGGATTGTGGACTGGCAAGGAGGAATCTGTCAATGTTACTGTGGGACAGGGTGGTTGCTCGATTTCCTCCCATATGCCAGGATCAGGAAAAATGAGTGTGGAATGGGGGAGATTGTTGTGGTTTCTTCCAATGACCTGGTGCTGTTATATTCTGCCTGCAGATGTGCTGCCCACCCCAGGTCCTGGCATGACCAGTGCTGCAACCCCACCTGCAGCTCAAAATTCTACAACCACCCAGGGCCAAAGAAGGTGACCGAAACCTCTAACTCCACCTCCAAGGGAGATGATAGTTCCAGCAGTTCACTTGCCCGATGACACTTTTGGCACAACGGTGTATAGCTCACCAAATGCACCAGTCTTCCAGGTACATCAAGGTACTGTGGTGGTTTAAAAATGGCTCTTATGCTGTCAAGTGGTCGTCCACGGAATGGGAAGCCAACACATCCCATGTTCCGGGTATTTTGTGGTTTCACCATGTGGATGAAAGGGGGCTCGCTCACGGAACTGAATACACAATAGCTGCATATCAGCAATCAGTCTGGGAAAATCCACAGGGCACAGCCCTGGTCAATCCAGAAAAACTGGCTGAGCCCATGGGGGGCACCACGCCAGAATCATTTCTGCAAGATAACAAAGCCATAGTCATACCTGGGCAGTGTGCATTTAAGTATACAGATGTTGCATACCTGAGCAAATGTGCTTCTTTGACCAACTCGATTGGGAGATTTACCAATCCCAAGGGGAAGAAGGAAGATGGTTAAACACCTGAACAGGAGAACCCCTAGGCATTTTTTGCATTAAGCAGGGATGTACCTTGTTAATCCAAAAGACCCACCACAGGTGTATCTGCTACCTTGCTTATCTAATGTCACTCCCTGGTGGATGTCCCAAACCAGGGCTCTGGTCCTCCTTAATGCCTCCTTGTTCAATGCCTGTATCACATTTAACCCCAAGCAATGGTTTATCAGAACAGCATTTCCTAACTCTTCTGCTGGCATTCAGTTGGCAGAAAATATGCTGCGCTGGGCTTGGCCAACTATGTGGTACTGATGAGGGCTTGAATGATGTTGTAGCCAACTGGCAAAGATTTATGTTATAGCCTAGGGGCTCCAGTTTTCTGTTATTGTTTATGACCAGTGGTTTAGGTGAAGCTATTAGGAGTTGGAGGAGGCCTCATAGGGGACCCCCCCCAGTAGCATGGGGACCCTGGCTCCTGCGAGGGCACAGCATTTGAGGTGCACTGGCCTCAGCGCATGTGAGGGCACAGCACTTTGGGGTATACGGACCCCAGCCCCAGAGAAGGTGTGTAGAGTCGGAGGCCAGGTAAAGCCAAGGCTGCCTGAGCCAGGTGGGGGTTCAAGACCCCAAGGAGCAGGGTTAGGGCCAGACACGGCTATGGCCACCTGATCCCAACTGAGTGAGAGAAACTCCAGAGCCAAGGGGGCCATGGGAAAAGCCTCAGAGCCAAGGGGGCCACGGGAGAAGCCCCAGAGCCAAGAGGGTAGTGAAAAGCCCTGGAAAGAGGGCAGTGAGAAGCCCCAGAGAGGGGGCAGCATTGACAGTGAGAAGCCCCAGAGAGCGGGGCTAGCATTGACGAATGCCCAGTGAGGCACCCAGTGGAGTAAGACCACAGAGAGCTCAGGGAGGACAAGGGAACCAGAATATATTAAGGCCCAGACTAACTGATGGGACTACAATCTGCAAGGCTTGGGCTGCGGTGTAGGGGGAGGAGAGGAGCCACAGATAGTGCCCCCTTGCATCGGAGCAGTAAAATGGGCAGCCTCCCACTTAATTAACATCTTCTAATTAAGCAATTAACAACAAGGCTTGGCAGGCGAGAAGGCAGGCGGTTGGCCCATAACAGGTGGGAGGGGTCACTAGTGGACAGACCTCGAAGAGGCACACCTGTCACAAATGCCTATGCCAAAGTAAATGTTGTTCCTTCTGCCAACCATGTACACACCACCTGGCAGAAATCAAATCTGTAGGCCTTACCAAATGCTCCAAAGAAGCAAGGAGTGGATTGTGACGGCCAGAAACAGAGGGACCCAATGGAGGGATGGGGTCATCACCAAGAAGGACTATGTTACAGTCGCCCGAGGATGTAGGGGGGCAGTCAGGAAGGCCAAGGCAGAGATGGAGATAGGACTAGCTTCCCGGATTAAGGACAATAAGAAGTCCTTCTTCAAATACATAGGGGGTAAAAAGAGGGTCCCGGGTAATGTGGGGCCCCTGCAGGACACGATGGGCAACTTAGTCGTCATGCCAGATGACAAAGCTAACATATTTAAAGATTTCTTTGCCTCTGTCTTCCTAAGTAGGGACCAGTTCAGCCACCTCCCTGCTGGGCCCCCCTTGGGCCCCGGGAGAGACACGCCTGGGCCAGGGGTTAGCGAGGAGTTAGTTAGGATACTTCTGGAGAGGCTGGACATGTTCAAGTCCGCTGGTCCGGACAATCTTCACCCTAGGGTTCTACAGGAACTGGCCGAGGTCATTGCGGGACCCCTGGCGCGGCTCTATGAGCACTCGTGGTGCTCTGGTGAGGTGCCGGAGGACTGGAAGAGGGCCAATGTGGTCCCTATCTTCAAAAAGGGAAAAAAAGAGGACCCGGGAAATTACAGGCCAGTTAGTCTTACCTCAATCCCGGGTAAGCTCTTTGAAAAAATCATTCTGGCACACATCCAGGAGGGCCCTGTGGGGGAATGCATGCTCAGGGGCAACCAACATGGGTTCATCAGTGGCAGGTCTTGTCAGACCAACCTGGTGGCCTTTTACAATCAGGTCACCAAATCATTAGACGCAGGGGTTGCTGTGGATGTAGTCTTTCTGGACTTCCGGAAGGCTTTCGACACTGTCTCTCACCCTGTCCTCATCAAAAAGCTGGGAGACTGTGGTGTCGATGCCCACACGGTCAAATGGGTCGCCAACTGGTTAGAGGGCCGCACCCAGAGGGTGGTAGTGGATGGGTTCTTCTCGACCTGGAAGGACGTGGGCAGTGGGGTTCCGCAGGGCTCGGTCCTCGGGCCCGCACTGTTCAACATCTTCATCAGTGACTTGGATGAGGGGGTAGAAAGCACCCTGTTCAAGTTTGCTGATGACACTAAGATGTGGGGGGATGTGGGTGCACTAGAAGGGTGCAATAGGCTACAAGCTGACCTTGACAGGTTGCAACGGTGGGCGGATGAGAATAGGATGGGGTTTAACACTGATAAGTGCAAGGTGTTGCACATGGGGAGGAAGAACCGGCACCACACTTACAGGTTGGGGAACTCCCCTCTTGCCAGCATGGAGACGGAAAAGGATCTTGGAGTCGTCATTGACTCCACGATGAACATGGGCCGGCAGTGTGGGGAGGCAGTCAAGAAGGCCAACCGTACCCTGTCATGCATCCACAGATGCATCTCGAGCAGGTCCAGGGAGGTGATCCTCCCCCTCTATGCGGCACTGGTCAGGCCGCAGCTGGAGTACTGCGTCCAGTGCTGGGCGCCACACTTCAAGAGGGACGTGGACGATATGGAAAGAGTCCAGAGGAGGGCCACTCGTATGATCAGGGGTCAGCAGGGCAAGCCTTATGAGGAGAGGCTACGGGACCTGAACCTGTTTAGCCTCCACAAGAGAAGGTTAAGGGGGGACCTTGCGGCCTGCTACAAACTGGTCAGGGGGGATCAGCAGGTATTGGGGGAGTCCCTGTTCCCCCGTGCGCTGCCAGGAGTGACCAGGAATAATGGTCACAAGCTGGCGGAGGGTAGGTTTAGATTAGATATTAGGAGGCGCTACTTCACAGTCAGGGCGGCTAGGGCCTGGAACCGGCTTCCAGGGAAAGTGGTGCAGGCTCCTAGCCTAGGGATTTTTAAAAGGAAGTTAGATGAGCACCTTGCCGGGGTCATCTGACCCCGGTGCTCTTTCCTGCCAAGGCAGGGGGTCGGACTAGATGATCTTTCTAGGTCCCTTCCGACTCTAGCTACTATGAAACTATGAAACTATGACTAATAAGCAATAAATTAATAAGCAATAAATATGTGCTTCTTGGAGGCATTTGGCATTTTACCTAAACAGGTAATATTAGTTAATATAAAGCTTGTAAGTTTGTAAACTGCAAATATAACTTGTCTCGTAAGTTTAACCAAAATGATAAATTAACTGTTCCCAGTTAATGAATTGACTGGCCCCATAGGCAAAGCTGTAGCTCTGAGCTTAGGGGACTTAATTGTAGAATCACAGAATCATAGAATCAATAAGTCGGAAGGGACGTAGACATGTCATCTAGTCCGACCCCCTGCCATGGGCAGGAAGGAGCACTGGGCGTGGCAGGGGTCATAAGACCCAAGCCAGGTGCCTATCCAGTCTCCTCTTGAAGATTTCCAGGGAAGGTGAGAGCACCACCTCTCTGGGAAGCTTATTCCAGGCTCTGGCCACCCTTACCATGAAGTAGTTCTTCCTAATATCTAACCTAAACCTGTCCTCCCTCAGCTTGTGGCCATCGTTCCTGGTAACTCCGAGGGGGGCCCTGGTGAACAGACTTTCCCCGAGTCCCTGCTGGTGGCCCCTGATAAGGTTTTAGGCAGCCACAAGATGTCTCCTCTTGTGGAGACTGAAGAAATTTAGATCCCTTAGCCTCTCCTCATAGGGCTGGCAATGGAGGCCCTCAACCATAATGGTTTTTTGCTCAGAGTTCAGCCTTGGTGATAAAACTGGATCCAACTGCCTGGCACACCCAACACATTCCAGGAAAGGACATCCAAAGAAAGCATATTCAAATGAAACCTAAAAGGGGTTGGGACTTAGGCGAAGCAATGTCAATTTCAAACCTAAAGGTTCTGCATCACATCATAATTTGCTTATTGGATAAACCCGAGTCTGGGTAGTCACCTTTTATGATAATTTTTAACACCTTTCAACCCCATAGGGTAACAGCTATAGGGTAACATTATGAGTGGCATTAAAGCCAACATATTAGCAAAGAACTAGGTGTAAAAAGCATGTGCATGAGGTGATCAGCATGAAAGAGGGAACAGAACGGTCATTTCTCTTCCACGCCCAGACTCCTGGTGTGAGTGAGGATCAGATCCTGATCAAGGGACCTTCCCTGGCAATCCCTCTGACAGCATCAATTGGGGATGCTGTCAAGGAGGCACTGGAGTGCTCCGTGCCTGAGATGAAGAAGAGGTGAGCTGCCAATCACCAGGACAGCTCAGGTGAGGGTTGTCAGAGCTGCCCATCATCAGGGCAGGGCAGCTGTGGGTTGCCAGGGCACCCAGCCTGTCAGGTGACTGGAAGGGGGCAGGGCCTGGCCCTTTATAACTGAGGCCTGGGCCCAGTAGCAGTTCCCTTCTGTCTGCCGCAGGAGTGGGAGGTCTGTGGCAGAGCTGAGCAGCCTGAGCTGGTGGATGCTGCCAGTGTTGCGCTGGCTGGCTGCGATGATGCTGGGAACAAGAACACCCTAAAAGGAGGTAGGATTGAGAGCCCTGGTGGGGGCTTGGAGTTTATGGTTTGGAGTACGGAGACTCTGTGTTTATGTTACAGCCAGATGGCTTGAGTCTTAGTTATAGTTTACACCGGAGGACCGGGTGAGGCTGTAGGGGAGTACGGAGGCCTCAGGGGAGCTCCCCAGCAGCTTGGGGGTCCCCAGTGCCCAGTAAGGGCACAGTACCAGCAAGGCACTACAGTTGCACCGGAGAGGCATGGGTTGTGCCAGAGAGAGGTGCAGTGTTTGCCCAGAAGGCAAAAGACACAGAGAAGGGTCAAGGGGGCCAGGCACGGCAGCGGCCACCTGAGCCCCAAGAGCGTAGGTGAGCACGGTATAGGCCCGGGAGGAGGGCAACCGCCGCGGAGAGCGCAGTGTGGGCCCTAGAGAGGGCAAGGCCCCAGAGGGGGCAGAGAGAGCATGCACAGAGAGCGTGGCGCAGGCCCAGAGGCTGGGCAACGGCCGCAGGAAGCGCGGCGTGGGCCCAAGAGAGGGCAAAGCCCCAAGAGCGGGGCTGTGGGCGCGAGAGGCGCAGCACAGGCCCTGGAGCGGGGTAGCAGGCACAAGAGGCGCGGCACAGGCCCCGGAGTGGAGCAGTGGGTGCGAGAGGCGTGGCACAGGCCCCGGAGCGGGGCAGCAGCCGCGAGAGGCACAGCACAGGCCCTGGAGTGGGGCAGCAGCGGAGAGCCAGGCCTGAGGGGCGCCGGTGACAGGGCAGCGGCAGAGAGCCAGGCCCGAGGGGCGCCGGTGACAGGGCGGTGGCGGAGGGTCAGGCCCTCAGGCGGGTAAGGAGCCCGGGGTGATAGAGAGGGCACGCATAGCTCTAAGGCGGGGACATATAGCGGCACCCCATACAGAGTAGGGGCAGGACACACTTACCAGTCACCAGGCAGATAAAGGCAGCCTCCCATAAACATATATTAAACAGCAAAGTCATGGCGGGCGAGATTCGAGGGTGCTTGGACCACCTGAAGTGACAGTAGAGGGGCACTAGGGAGTACACGGCCACTCCTAGGCCCCACCCGCTCACAGATGCCTACTTCACTGGAATCACTTGACATGTACCTGGCATTAAGGGACTATCGATAAGTTGCCAACCCATGTCTGTCTATCCATTGTTTTGAACAGCCCAGTGGCTAATACCCTTGCAGTGCCCAGTTGGCCTGTGACAGAATTGATCTATCTGTTGCTACTATCTGTTATTTACTATTAGCTCTTTAATACTGCATTGTCTGCTTATTGCATTTATCTTTCTGCTAACTGTTGTGTGTATGTGTGTGTGTGTAAGCTATAACAAATTTGCCTTCATTCCCAACTTTGCCTCCTCGATCCAGAACTGAATCAAACAGCCCAGTTGGTCTGTGATAAAATTGATACACTCACAGTGCCCAGCTGGCCTGTGACAATACTTCAAGAGAACTCTCTCACACCTCCCTCTGTTGTTCTCAGGATGCTGGAAGAAACAGATAGTCTCCCTTCAAGGATTGTCCTAAGGACTTTAACTGTCAGAAAACAACCCAATTGCCATGGACTGGTTAGATCTCAGCGCGCACGCGCTTACTCTCTCTCTCTCTCTCTCTCTCTTTAGGCATAAATTTCTGAACTTGAACTGTATTAGTTAAGCTTGATCTAATTTCCCCAAATACTTAGTGAAACCGGGATAATACTGTAATTGCTTGTGTTTGTTTTTCCTTTGTGTGTCTTTTACTACTAGTGCCATTATATATTTCATATACTTAGAAATAAATAACTTTTATAGTCAAACTCGTGGTAACTGGGTATATTTTTCCTTCTCTACTTCTCCTCCCCACTTGCTGTGCAGCAACACTTCTTTTACCTAAGCTAAAGATCCCTGTGAAGCCCAAAAATACTGTGGGGCCTGCTCATCAAGAAGCTAAAGATTGGGATGGGCTGAGTTTAAAACACAAAAGGAGATCAGCTTGTACAGACTGATTCACCCAGTTTGGCTCAGACGTGCCCTAAGGAACTGAATGCTGGGTCATGAGGGTGTCAGCCGGACACCCAGCCGGATTCAGAGGTATTCTGTTTACCTGTGTGCTTGTGTCTGACTGCAGTTTATTGTTGCTCTGATGAACTGATTCTTTGCATATGAGGGTGTCAGCCTGTTCATGCTGATCAACCCAGCCAGGTCAGGCGTGTCACATTAATCTGTGTGTGTTTGTGTGTATGACTGACTTGGTGACTGGAGGAACCCAGCCCCATTGAAACTGAGTCCTGCAAGATAGCTCCACTGGGGGTGAGGACTTGCAGAATGGAGATATACAGCTCTGTATAGAAACACAAGTAACACAAGCAGCACATTGATTTGAATTACAAAGACCATAGAAATGTATCCCTAATAAATGAGCACACCCCAAACTAATGGGCAAATCTGGTAACAGCACCAGCCCCATGACAAACTCCAGTGGTCTAGAGGACATGGGGGGTGGGGGCAGGGACTGCCGTCACACAGGACCTGGTCAACAAAGCCAAGTGCATCAGGAGGTAAGGCAAATTTCACCTCCTGGATTAGGCAGCAAATCACACCAGTTGTGGGTAAACCCACAGTTGTTTAGTTGTGGGTAAACCCATGCACCAGCACAGCTCAGTGGGGTCCACCCACATCCACATATTGTAGTCCAGGTGGTCTCTGATACAGGTGACACCACCCAGGGCCTGCGTCAGTCACAATTGGGGTGCCTCTGCTGTCTGCACCTCCAGCTGGGGGTTCCAGAGGAGGGTCTTGATGAGCAGGTCAGCACCATGGGTGAGTGTTGCAGGGGACCTGGAGATGGACACCAGCTTCCAGGCTCAGAGGAGGTTGTAGTAGAACTCTGCAACCCTTGTAGGACTTGCAGGGAGAAGCCCCACAGGCCAAGGAGCTGCCAGTCATATTGAAACCCCCGGAAGCAATGGAGGAAGATATAGTAGTTGCTGCAGGGCCTGAATGCAAAACATCAGGACCTGGCTGTGCAGGCAAACCAGGCACTGGCTGCCCACCTGCAAGGGAGGCTCTGGATCATCCTGGCCAGAAAAACTACAGTGCCCATGTCTGGAGCCTGGCCAGGACCTTGGAGGGGGCACTGGCAGGGTGTGGAAGCAGTGCCAGAGCATGGACTGAAACAGCTGACTCAAGTCCATTGCTCTCTCATGCAGGGAGAGACACCACAGCAGTCCCGCCCATGTCGAAGCCATTCCACCACCCCTGTCTTCACCTGGTGCCAGTTATTCAGTGGGAAGGGGTCTGTGGGGGGTAGGTAGACCACCAGGTACAGCAGCAAGCCCACACTCCAGTCGATCCATCTGAGCATGGCGGGGGGGAGTGAGCCCACCTACCGCCCAACACCCACCATCAGACCAAAGCTCTTAATACAGTTGACCTGGGCAGAGGAGGCTGCCAAGTGCAATGACTGGCAGGCCTTCATCTGCGCCATGTTGCCTGGGTCGTGCACCATGGGGGGCACATTGTTGACATGCCAACAGGACCAGGCACACTGAGTCCAACCCTGCCACCCATCTTGGCAGGAGAATGAGGAAGGGTTCCAGAACCAAGAGGTACAGCTGACTTGACAGCAGGCAGCCTTGACATACCCCTCACCTGTATAGAATGGGATCCAGGGTCCAGCTGAACTTGACCAAACACTCCTCAGAGGTGTACAGCACCTGGAGAGCCCACATGAAGTGAGGCTCAAAGCCAAAGGCCTGCAGCATGCCTGTGAGGTACCCATGATCCACCCTGTCAAATGCCTTCTACTAGTCCAAGGACAGGAGGGCAAAAGACCCAGCCTTCTTGGTGCACCAGCTCCAGGAGGTCCCAAACCAGGTATAGGTTGTTGAAGATGAACTGCCCAGACACTGTGTACATCTGGTTGTGATGGCTCACATCCACCAACGTGGACTGCAGGTGCAGAGAGATAGCCTTCACTGCCACCTTGTAGTCCGTGCAGAGGATGGATATGAGATGCCACATCCTCAGGTGATGGGGATCCTCCTTCTTCAGCAAGAGGGTCAACATGGTCCTCTGGCACTACAAAGAGAGCTCCCCACTTCCTTCAGATATGGACCAGAACAAGGCAAAGTCTGGGCCAAGGACATCTGTAACCTCCCGTGCTGCTCGCTAATGTGTTTTGCTCTTACTGGTTTTTCAGGTGCCACTATCTCTTTTATGGTTGACAGCTTGTTGTCTGGTCAGATGTCTTGGATAGTCCCTAGGAGTTATCTCCTGCCATGTCGAGTTGGCAGGACCCCTCTGGGGGCTCCCACCACATGCCCTTGGTGGGGCTACAGATAGCTCCAGGCCACTCTGGGCCTTCTGGAGTATTCACTTCCGATCCTCCCCAGTCTCTGTCCAATGGGTATTTATTCCCCTTCCAGGGGGATAGCCAGTGAATCGGCATTGGCAGGCTGCCATAAAGTGGGTCCTTGCTGGTGCTAATGCCTGCCCCAGCTCTCCCATGGCCCACTGAAGCTTTTCCTCTTTTATCTGCAGTGCGGCATTTCTTTTTTTTGCTTTCTCACTGTGCTTTCAGTCTCCAATGTCATCCACGACCTCTGTGCCTCTCCTGACTCTCCTCCCTCAAGTAAGTTTCTATCTGTGGTGATATCTCCATCACAACATCCCAGAAGGCCCACTAGGACTCTGCAGTCAGCCCTTTGATGCCTGGTGCCTTGTTGCCAGGCATCACGCAGAGGGTATCCAAGAACTGGGGTGGTCCTTAGCTCCTTCCCACCCTATATCCCTAACTTGGCTCTGCTCCCTGAGCTCCAAACCCTTGGGAGGGTTATCTCCTTGGTGGTGGCCCTCCCGCTGGAGTGCTGAGGCCCCAACCTCTGCCACATGCGCTATTTCTGCCTCTAGGTCATGATCCAGCTGGTGGTGGCTGGAGGTCAAGGGGTGCCTTATGATTCCCTTTCAGGGGACCCTGGTGATGGTGTTTTATAGGCTGGGGGACCTGCAGTGCTTCTCATACCATGACCTGAAGCACTTGCATCACAAGTACCCCATGGGTCAGGTGGGGCAGACATCTGTGGGTCCCACTGGTGAGGGGGTGCCCCTGCTACCACTGCCCTTCCCCCCTAAAGGACCCCTGGCACCTCAGCCACAACACCCAGCCTCTGAAATAGCTCAGGGGACCCTGCCCCCAACCAAGTTTGGTGGAGACCTAGGGAGGGAAGTGGCAGCTGAGGGGAGTGAAGGAGGAGCCCCCCACCCAGCCATGCCCTTGCTGCAACTGCCCCATGCCCCCAACCTTGACCTTCTCCTACCAGAGTTTGTCCACCTGAGGATCACCCTATGGCTGAGTGGGTGCAGGTCCCCTGAGGGTGGAAAGCCAAGCAGAATGCCTGGGTGCAGCTGGAGCCCTCTGAAATGGAGGACTGCCCCCACACCCCTTCCAGAACTACCACACAGGGGAAAGAGCAGCCCAGTTTCCAGGGGCCTCCCCAGCTACACCCAACACCCCACCCCCAGGAAAGATAAAATGGGTACTATTCATGTTAATTATTTTAATAACCCATTTCTAGCCAATTCTTGTTGGCCACAAAGTATTATCTAAAGTTACTACTTTAAAAAAAATAATATATACATGCAAAAACATACTGACATAAATACTTGTGCCACCTTAGCTTTTCATGATTAATGTTATGAATCAAACACCACTTAAATGTTTGCTTTTCTATGAATGAGTATTAGGAATTGTGTTCAGGATAGGGAAGGTTGTTTAGTTTTAATTATTAGAATTGTACATTGAGGTCATGATTTAGTTTCCACTGATATTGATCATAAAGCCCCTATTGACTTCAATGACGCAGGACATTGGGCATAGAGCAAGATTCCCATTATCAGTCTGTATTGTGTGTTTCCCAATTATACTTGTTATGCAGCAGCATCTTAAAATGGTGTACTATGTCTGGTTCATTTCAAAATATAGCTACTTAAAATAAACCACAACATGAAAAGGAAGGTTTAATTAAATTATTTATATTAATTTGTTTACTGTTTCACAGTTTATTTTGTCTTTAACAGCTACACAACTGCCCTGTTTGGCAAACAGATTTACTTGTAGAAAACCAACATATGCATGATTCTTATTAGTTCTATAGTACCCCCTCTGGTAAGTACTGAAGCATGGTGCAGTAACTGTCCATACTGTGCCATGTGCATGGTACGTGGTTAGTTTTAGCTGCTACTTTGCCATAGTGGTATGCTAAAACAGGGGAGTGAGCCTCTATGCAAAGTAGCTGCCAGACATGTGTAGACTCATGTGATCACTAAGTCACCATAGCGTGTTGTATGGAGATGCAGCATGTCACTACGGTGAAGTAGGGTGATGTGTAAATGCATCCATAGAATATAATTATTTGGTATAGCCATGCTGGCTTTTATTCTGTCTCACTTCCGTTCAACATATGTATATCAGGTTAAAACAAAAGAGTTGGTGTTTCCTTGAGCTAGCATGGATGGCATGGATTCTCTTTGTCTCCTGAAAACCATTTCTACCATTTCACTGCTGTTTATATTTTTATTAGTTAACATCAATAGTCATCCCAAAGGTTGCAGGCACGAACAATAACGAATTTGATTCAACTGCCATTAGTCTTTCACAAACACAGAATTACTAATTGAAAAGCTAATTACCATGATGAAGAGATGAGCTACCGATTGGGCAAAATGACATAAAACCCATGAAACACCTATTATGAACCAGCTGGTATCCTTTGAAGCTGGAAGAATTATAGATTACTTTGCTACATAAAAACAGGGCTATTAATATTGTCTCTCAGACTTCGTGGCCATTTGTTTTACAGCAAGAAACTTCACCATCAATGGAATAGATATAAGCATACATCAGAGTAGCATGGAATAATAATAAATAATAATTAGGAACTAAATCCTGCAGCCCTTACTTGGTTCTTATGAGTGAATCTTGCTTTACCAGTGCTGATTTTGATGGAAATTTCAATAGTAATAAAAGTAGGATTGGAAATTATGGGACAGGAATTCTGTTTTTACTTTTCACTCATTATGAAAGCATTTGCATGTTGCTTGTACTTTTTTTTTGCCTTTGTTTCACCATCTGTAAAATAAGGATAACAATATGTACTTCCTGTGGATGTTCTGAATCTTAATATAGTAATGTTTGCAAAACATGTTAAAAGCTGCTATGTAACTAAATCTTGTTAATAAAACTTATGAGTTTGGCTAACTACATTTGCAATATACAGTGCTTATTGGGCAAATTTGTTATGTTTTCTAGGAGTCCAGGCAGAGCACTTTTACCCAATTGTATCCAGCATTACGCTACAAAAAAATGGATCAGACAGTTAACAGCCCAGTAAAGCAGGGTAGGTTTCTCCAGACCAGTGGAGAATTACCTCTGACAATCTGAGGTAAACTCTGTGGATGTAAATTACACTGGTGCACTTGTTACCTTAGGAGAGGCTTTTCCTCAAGTCAAGGTTATAATCTGCTCCCCTGCCACCTAATGGCAAGATATATTATAACAGCAAGCATACTAATCTGTGCTACCTTAGAAAAACGGCATGCCTGTCTGTCTCTTACATACCCTGATGTAATTTGCAAAACTGATGTAAATTACAATGAGCATGTGATCATCTTTCCATGCCCAAAGGTTTCTATCTTAGCTATGCTATTTGTCATATTATCAGTGAACCTCATCGATTTTAGTATACATACCTTTCCAACAGCCTAGCACATTAGAATAAAAGTTTGGGTTTAGTTGTGGGATCCCTCAATCTCTCCAGGCTTTGCTGTTACATTTTCCACAGACCAGCTAATATTGGGCTAGAAAATGAGCTAGTGCTAAAAAACAACTATAGCCTACCAGTTTCAATACTTATCTGAAAAAGATCTCTTGTTAGTTTTCCAAACAATACAGAAGAGGTGAAACCGGAGACAGTATAGTAGCCACCGAGTGTGTCCACATGAGATGATTTACTGTGCAGTAGTATAGTTTACTATGCAGTGAGCATGAGTATCTACAAGTGCACATGCTTACTGCATAGTAAACATCACTAATTTTGAGCAAATTTACTATCTGATAATGAAAGTAGCAAATTTACTTTCAAGTAGCAATGGAACAGTAGCACTTGTGTAAATGCCTGATCAGGAGCAAATCTGCTACCAGTCCGCCAGCCACCAGGGGTGGGAGATTGCTCCCTGCCTCCAGGAACTGCTTGCTGCTGTGGTGGGATCCACCACCAGATCCTGGGCAGAGACTGTATACCCCTGTCCCATAGCAGCCCCTTGTTCCAAGATCACAATCAGGGAGGGGAGGCTGAAAGACCTTTATCTCCCAGCCCCTGCTTCATCATCATGATCACGGAGTAGGGGGTTAGGAGACCCTTATTTCCCGGTGCTGGTCCAGTGACTGTGGATCACTGGTCCAGTGATAAGGAACTCCCAGATCAGATCCAACCCTGTGGTTGTGGAGCTGGTACTCAGAGCTCCCTCCTGGTGGGGGCTGGGGAGCCTGTTCCCCACACTCTTCCATAGTCACAGATCTGGATGGTGAAGAGGTTGGAAAGCCTGTTCCCAGATCAGCTCTGTGAGTGAGGAACTGGATGGCGAACAGGCTGATGAGCTAGTTCTCCACTCAGCTCTGTAAACACAAAGCTGAGCAGGGAGCAAACTCCATAGCCTGTTCCCCACCCAACTCTGCACTCAGATTGCTGAGCAGAGAACAAGCTCCCCAGCCTCACCCCACAATTGCAGTCAGGGCTGGGAAATTTCCTGGTCGGGGCAGGTCCGAGCCCTGTGCCTCAATTGGGTGATTGGGTCATGGAGCTTAAAAAGAGCTACAGGGCTGGAGAAGGTCCCAACCCCCTACCCAAATCTGACCCACCGGCAGATAGGGCAGGGGGCTGGGATGTGTCCCTCCCCTGCAGCTCCTTCCAAGTCTCATGCCCCTGATCAGAAAGCCAGGGCCTTCCCTGTCTCCTGGCCTGGTGATCCCTGCCAGCCTCTGGGCAAGCATCCAAGGGAGACTAGATCTCTTTCTGGTTGATGGTAGAGGCTCATTGTAGGGTGCCAGGAAGTGGGAGCAGTTTGCTGCCATTAGCAGCAAATCTACTCCTGCTTCTCTGCATGTGTAAATGCCTGATTGTGCATTTGCTTGTGAGTAGTTTACTCACAAGTAAATTTGCATTTGCAAAAATCAGTTTACTCACAAGTAAACTGATCCCAGATCAAATGCAAGGGTAGACATGCCCCAGATGTTTTTGTCCCAATCATAATGTATATTTAATTATTCTATATACAAAGCCCAGTCTGACTGGTGTTTTCTGAGAATGCCTTCCAGGTTAAAACTTGTAGGCAACATAGGTGGGGAAAGCTTAATGCCTATTTTGTTGATCCAAGTGAGGCTTAAGAATAACCTTGGTGCCTATTTTCTAAGCACTGTCAAGATTTGGGTTATTTTCTCCATACTCAGAATCAGACTGGTAGACATTTAAGAAACTTCACTGGTGAAGAAGTAAGCAACTCAATGGTTAGGTGTCAGCTGAATGTAGATTCTGAGAATCTTACTTTCTAAATTTAGCTGCATAAGGGTTTTTGCCAATTTAGCCCTAAGTGACTTGTCAAAGATCATGTAGGTAGTCTGGGGCTGAACAAGCACCTGAATCCATATGTTTCAAGGTTGAAAATGGTGTTCTAACTCCTGAGCAGTCCTTACTCTATAGCACTGACATAATTACATAAACAATAGGCTAATAGTGTCATTTACAATACCCAGACATGCCCTGCCACAAGAAGAATGAGACAAACAGAATGGATAGCCTTGCAAGGCCACAAAGACCTTTTATCCTAAATATGTATATGTATACACAAACACACATATATGTATATACACACATATATACAGCTATTAATATTCTAAATATCTTAATATCTCCTGTGGAAGTCAAGTTATCCCAGATAATGTTCACATGGGAATATTTTTCAAAATATTTTATCTAGGTAGTGATGCCATGTTAAAAAAAAAAAGAAAGAATAATTGATTTCTATAGTCAATTTGCAATTGCTGTAATCACATGAATCACAACTGGAATATGCAATGAAATCTATACTGGATTTATGTCCCAAATGACACCTCATTTTGATATGTCACCCAGAACTTGAAGCCAAAGTATCCAATTCTGATCTCATGTCTAAATTGTAAATGACACTTTTGTGTATTGCAGGGGTCCTTCTGTCCCAGTGAAATGAGACACAGAGTAATTGGGTAACCATCTTAATTGTACCAACAAAAGGTTTAACTGAATGCCATTCAAGTATAACAGGAGGCAGCAACAGAACACAAAACACAACAGAGGGCACATCCAGACATGTGTGCACATGCAATATGCTATGCCGCACATCACACATGCCGCACATGCATACACTGCTCATTTGCAGCACGGGGGGGGGGGCAAAAAACCCGCTCTAGAAAAAAGTGGGGTGGCCCATGTGGCAGCAGCATGTGCCACCCAAAACTGGAGCCTGGCCAGCTGGAGCCACGCTCCAGCTGCCGGTCAGGTTCCCTGCTGCCGGATCACCATCACTTGAGCCTCGGGAGCCCCAGGACCCCAGGTAAGACTGCTGCAGCCATCCCAGGTACTCACCCCACCCCCGCTACCCTACTTGAAGCAACTTGCCATGCACCAGAGTGCATCTGCATGGGTGTTCCCCAGGGACAAGTATCAGTGGCACAATTATGTGCCATTGCTTTTTTTCCTTGGGGAAATGTACGTGTGCATTCATCTGGATGTGCCCAGAAAAGCCCCACTTACTGCACATTCGACATGTCACATTCACCTTGTGAAAATTTCTGAATATCCATAAAAGTGCTGCTCTCTACATATATTCAGTAATGTTTATATTTAGTTTCTCCCCACAAACTATTATGACTGTAGTAAAGCCAGACTTGAAGACTTGAATCATTTAACCCTGTTATGACTTCTTTGCTGTATAATCCTGGCCCAGAAGAGATGTAAACCCAATCATTCAAGCTTACTGAGTTCCCCCCCTGCCTCCCCCAGGCATTCCTCCCAAAATCGTCCAGAGAGGAAGATTACTATTCCACTTCCTACAATTATTCTGCTCCCATTCCTTGGTTCAAAGTGAACGGGGGACATGACTGGGAGACACTTTATCGAATTGAAACTTGGCTGCTGGATTGTCAGATCGACTCAAGCTTAGTATCAAGCTTTCAAGTCTTTGTGAGAGCTTTTGTATGTTTAGCCCTTCTGAAAATCAATCTGCTTAATTTAGGTATTGCAGAGCATAGCTTTAGGTACCAGTTTTGTAATACTTGGCTACCACACAAATCTTTATTTTGTCCCCGGAAATTCTCCTGCAGTTGCCAAATAACACAGCTAGGAAAACATATCAAGGAGTAAATGCTAGGGAAGGGAAACAATAATTTAGGCTAAAGGGCAATGTTGGCATAAGAAGAAATATAAATGGCCATAAGAAATTGAGTCTGGAAATTAGAAGAAGGTTTCTAAACCTCAGAGCTCTGAGAATCTGGAACTGCTTCCAACTGGAGCAGTGCCCTCCTCCACCCAACCCCCCGCCCCCCAACATAGCTGCTTTTCAGATAAGAATTGATCAGCTCATAAAAAGTGTCTAGATCAGTCCTGAAATAGAAAGGGCCTGAACTTGGTAGTTCAGGAGATGGTTTTCTGTCTTATATTCTTAAATCAACAGATCTATTTTTTGTTTAAAAACCTTGAGAATAGCATACCCTCAACCATTTATGGAGAAAAAAGTTGACTTTTTTGTAAAGGGTTAATGATAAACTGAATGAAGTACTGTTTGTATACCAGTGGAACTTTTCGGTGTTTTTATTGTTCCCCAAAATTGCAAAAAACAAGACAAGATTGTCTGAGCACCATTATCATAATCACACACATCTCAGACTATACATCAAGCTCAGAAGTGTCACTGTTTTTCAGTATTGCCATGATTTTGCAGATATTTGTATGCCAAAGCAATCTGTCATGGTTATCCTGCCTGTGCTTTTACCCTAAAATGATATTTCATCAATATGTAGATTTATGTATGTAGCCAATTAATGCTAGCCAGAGTAGTAATTATACACCATACCTCTAAGTTGTAAGTTGAATTTATTTTCTTGAGGATATTGTATCAACTATTTTCAGTTTTGCCAACTATTCTTACATTTCTACAAGGATTGTATGTCAATTAATGGGAGTTGCTCTGAATCTTGTAGAAGACCTTCACTGTGGGGATCATTTTGTTGTTGTTTAGCAATATACCTTCATTTAAACTGGTTTTCAACTCGTATCGCTGCTTTTGAGGGTGTTCATTTTCAGCCATTACCATCACCTCAGAGTAAAACAGCCACTTAGTTTTTTACAGGTCAGTAAGATATTGCTGGTGTGAGAAGATATTCTATATATTTTTAATCAGAAATACCATTTGAACAGTTCATATTTCACCCGGGGCAGAAAAAGTTAAATTTCATCTGCAAACACCTCTCCTTCTTTCTGCCTTTCCAACCAAATGAACGTATATGACCCTTATAACTCTCAGCTAATGAAGGAAGGGCAGGAAATAATGCAGAATACAGTTTATTAGTTCTTCATTGTCCTCAAAGGTGAAAATATGCATTTTCTGTGAATTTATATTGAAGAAATATGTATCAGTAGTTGACTGAAAAATGTCCTCAGTTGTAAACAAGATCCTGAAATGCCTTTTGATATTTCTGTGCTCTGGTGTCCAGTGTTTAAAGGGAATAAATTTGATCATTCATTTTCCTTGTGGTTTTTGAGTGCTTCATGGAGCTTTTTAAGGCTTATAAAATGTGGTGAAACAGCAAAAGCATTATATATTAGTGCATTTGCTAAGAATGACAGATTTGGAGAGAGAAAGAAGCTATTATACTGGAGCCTAGTGAGCAGCAGGCTATTGTTCAGAATGGACTTGACAATTACAGTATTTAAGAGCTGAGAGAGAGTACGAGTCAGTGCATAAATTCAAGGATTTGATTATATAGTCTTCTCTGTGGAGACGAGTGCTTCCTCAAGCAAGGTTTCCCACTAATGCCAGTAAGACTACTGTGAGCAAAGATAACTGGAACCAGTAGGGATTGCACAGCTGGACCCTTGCAAGCCTACTGTACCCCCTACTTTTTCCCTTGCACCCTGTTATAGTAGCATATCAGGACCATTTATGCATGAGGCTCTCTGGGTTATGTTTTCCAAAAACAGCTCTGTACTGCAGCCCTTGAAGACTGGTGTAGGAAATATGCAGGAAGTAAAGCACTGGAAGGGAGGTGGTAGATGGCAGAGAAGGAGCAAGTGAATGCTTGGCACACAGCACTCTGAGGATAAAAAAAAAAGATTGACAACTAACAAGCATCCCCAGATAGATACACTGTGATGCAGATACGGAGTACAGGGTGATCTAAATGATGAAGAAAATGGTTTGGATCAGCCTGGAATGATTAGGACACAAAGGTGAAGTGAAAAACAGCCTTGGCCCTTTAGTTCTGTAGGATTGTTTTAAAATTCTAGTTTTTAATTATACCACATTTTAATACAAATGCACTGATCCTCTAGTAACAACTTGCCACTGCAGGTTTTTATTCTTTCCTTGCACTTTCTATTTTAGTATAATAAAAGACTTTTAATACGTCAATCTTTGCACACTATACTTGGAGTGCATAAACTTTCAAGCTCTCCCTGTTTCCTTAACAACTGAGAAAGCTCTGTACGAGGAGATTTCTAGTCAATTGCTGCCACATGATGTGTTAATGGAAAAAAGGCCGATGAGGAATACAAGTAATGCTGGTAAAACACAGAATAAAAAGATACGGCAGTTTAATGCCCCACTGTTAACGTAAAAAAAGAACAGATCAAAATACTCAGGTAAGGGACACTTAATACAAGTTAGGTTGGGTTGAAGTGCCACCCCTGGGACACACTAGTCCACCAGAATGTGCTGGAGCATTTTCAAGGCTATTTCATTCTTTTTCCAATAGTCTTTAAAGGTAACATGGCAACTGGCAGTAACATATGTGAGTTTTCCCTATTTTAGGTGTCTGCATCAGGGATACCAGGGAGGGTGCCTTAGTCAAACTGGGATCCAGAAACACGAACTCTCTCCTGAGGACTGGTACTTACACGCAGCCTTTCAAAGAATTGAGCAGGGTTCACTCTTTTAAAAAACTCATGAATCTTGGCTCCTTCTTAGTAGCATCATGAACCTATTTCAACATATACTGAAGACACTTGGGTACTTATGTTTGAATTGTTCCATGCACATTTTATTTTTTAAACAAATCCTCTTTGTCTCAGCTATTGTTTATTAATTTATATTGCAGTAGTGCTTAGAGGCCACAACTAAAACTAGGGCCTTAGCCTAGGAACAAACACGTAATAAAACGTTTTCTCCACCTTGAAGAGCTTATAGTTGAAATAGAGAAGACAAAAAAGGAGATACATCACATGTACAGATGTAAATTGACTCACCTAATCTTATACACAAGGTCAGTGACAGAGTCATAATTATAACTGTACCTGCTGGCTCACACCTTCTTTCATGTTCTATACTTGGTTTCAGGCCAAATGTTAGTAATACTAAGTCCACTACTGTACATTTCTGGTGCTACTACAGCTGCTGATAATAATAGTATATTTTGTTTTGTAAAGAGTCAGAAAAATTGGTAAACATTTCTGAATTACTCAGATATGAAAAAATGTTTCCCCCCTACACAGCAGAAATTTGCATTTAGACAAGTCAAGAATTACTGCGGTAAGGAACTCTTTAAACTTGGCTTGTTTTATAAGTTTTTTTAAGATGCAAGGCTCAAGATAAGTTTTGAAAAAGATTAGTTCAATCATTTTAAAGCCATTACAATGAGCATTTAATGTTGCCAGTTTCTTGAATGTGCGCTAGGATATTTATGAATGTTTTCTGGTTTGGTACTGTTTCTTACTTTAAATATCTAGAGTATCAGAACTTCATACCCAATCAATTGTCTGCTTGTTCATGGTGAGATTTGCAAAAGAAGTTAGGAACCATCAGGTCCCACTGAAAACAGTAGAAGTTGATAGATATAAAGACTTTTTGAAATCTAACCATAGGGCCTTGCTCAAAGTCTGTTGACTCCAAATATCTTTGAATCACACTTAGGGAGTAAGATTTCCAGAATAGCACAGCACCTATAACTAACCCCATTGCAAGATGTCTTCACAGAGTTCAGTTCCATTTATATACACTGTAGCTGCATCCAGACATTCAGGGGCATGCGCTTGCAGCAGCACAAATACTAGCAGCATAAATTTGTGCCACCACATGGTCCCCATCTTTAAAAAAGGGAGGAGGGAGGAGGGAGGACCCAGGCAACTATAGGCCCGTCAATCTTACCTCAATCCTAGGGATACTCTTTGAGAAGATCATCATGGAGCACATCTGCGATGGGCCGGCCTCAGAGATGATGCTCAAGGGCAACCAGCACAGTTTCATTAGGGGCAGGTCATGTCAGACCAACTTGATTGCCTTTTATGATCAGGTCACAAAAGCCTTGGATGCAGGTGTCACTGCGGATGTAGTCTTTCTGGACTTCAGCAAGGCCTTTGACACCGTCTCCCACCCCATCCTCATTAAGAAATTGGGTGACTGTGGCATTGATGCCTACACAGTCAGATGGATTGCAGATTGGCTCAGAGGTTGCACTCAGAGGGTGGTGGTGGATGGGTCATATTCAATTTGGGGAGGAGTGGGCGACGGAGTCCCCCAGGGCTCAGTCCTTGGGCCTGCGCTGTTCAATCTCTTTATCAGCGATTTGGACGACAGGGTGAAAAGCACCCTGTTTAAATTTGCTGATGATACCAAAATTTGGGGTGAGGTGAGCACACTAGTAGGGAGGGAAAGACTGCAGCAAGACTTGGATAGGTTACAGGGGTGGGCTAGCAAAAACAGGATGCACTTCAACACTGACAAGTGCAGGGTGCTGCACTTGGGCAGTAGTACCAGCAGCACACTTATAAGATGGGAAACTCCCTTCTTGAGAGCACGGAGGCAGAAAGGGATCTTGGAGTCATTATTGACTCCAAGATGAACATGGGCCTACAATGCAAGGTCACGGTTGGCAGGGCTAACCAGACCTTGTTGTGCATCCACAGGTGCATCTCTAGCAGGGCCAAGGAGGTGATCCTCCCCCTCTATGCAACACTGGTCAGGCCACAGCTGGAGTACTGTGTCCAGTTCTGTGCGCCCCACAACAGGAGGGATGTGGACAACATTGAGAGGGTCCAGAGGAGGGCCACCTGCATGATCCAGGGACTACATGGCAGACCCTACAGTGAGAAACTGCAGAACCTGAAGCTGTTCACCCTTCACAAGAGAAGGCTGAGGGGAGACCTGGTGACAGTCTATAAACTCACTAGCGAGGACCAGAGGGTTTGGGAGAGACCTTGTTTCCCCGAGCGCCCCCTGGAATAACAAGGAATAATGGCCATAAGTTGTTGGAGAGTAGCTTTAGATTAGACATCCCTAACAACTACTTCACAGTTAGGGCAGCTAGGATCTGGAACCAACTTCCAAGGGAAGTGGTGCTGGGTCCTAACTTGGGGGACTTTAAGAGGAGGCTTGATGCCTACCTAGCTGGGAACATTTGAGCCCAGTTTTTTTTTTCTCCTGCCCTGGCAGGGGGTCGGACTTGAAGAACTATAAGGTCCCTTCTGACCCTACCTCTGTTATTCTATGATTCTATGATTCTATGATTCCTCAATGCATGTTCTTTCATATGCACTTTGTTACGGGACACATTGTCCGGCTTTTGACAAACTGCCCTTGTCCAGTTCCTCCCTGCTTCTCCCTGCTAGAGCAGCACGGGCACAAAATGGAGCAGTAGAGATGCTCTGGTTGGCAGCCAGACCATCTCACCAGAGGACCAAACCTCACTTTATTTTGGTGCATGCTATTTTCATATGCTCTGCCCTGCCCGGCACTTTTTTTGCAAAAATTTGCAGCACAGGACATATTTTAATGTTCCATGTGTGTGGTCTCTGGAGCTGCAGAGGTTTGTAATGTCACAAGCTGCATGTGCCTGCACATCTGGGCATGGCTTATGGGTGCATGCACACAGGTGCTTTGTTGTATAGTTGACTAATTAGCTCCACAGTAAAGTGTCACTGTCTACATGAGTGCCAGTATTAGGGTGTAGTAAATTAATTAACTCTGTTGTAAGATAGCACTTTTGGGAACAGTACTATTTTACTGTGGGGTTATTAATTGTGAAATGCACATGTAAACACTGACCTGATTATAAATTGTGTCCTGTCAGCCTAGTCAGCAGGGGGCCAGACACCTATCTGTTTCTTAGATGCTGTGCCTGGGAGCAGTAAACTCTGCACCAGAGTTTGTTCTATCACCTTAATTTCATGTGTAGATGTTCTCTGTGTGAGGAATTCTTCTGAAAAGCTGCCGCCAATATCCCCCTATTAAATCACAGGCCAAATCACTTTGCCCCAATCATGAGATGTTCCCATTATGTGTTATGGATTAGCACAGCAAATGTCATCAAAAGGCTACCAAACATTAATTTGCTGGTATTATTAGCTATATGAAATATGATTCACAGAAGTTTTGGGCTGGAAGGGACCTTGTGAGATCATTGGGTCCAAGCCCCCTGGTCTGGGCAGGAAAGATTCCTGGAAAGACAAATAACCTCAGCAAGGTGTGCATCCAGTCTCCTTTTGAAGATTTCTAGAGTAGGTGCCTATACCACTCCTGCTGGGAGTCTATTTCAGAGTCTGGTCACACAAAGGAGGCTAGATAGACACCTTGCTGGGGTCATTTGATCCCAGCATTCTTACTTGCCCATGGCAGGGGGTCAGACTTGACCCTACCAACTATGAAATCATGAAGAAGTTATTCCTTATATCCAGTCTGAAACCTTCTTCTAGGAGTTTATGACTGTTGCTCCAGGTTTTCTCCTGGGGCACTTTGGTGAACAGTTGTTGGCCTAGCGCCTGATGATCAACCCCGATACACTTGTAAGCTGCCACCAAATCCCCCCAAAGTCTTCTCTTTTCTAGGCTAGACAGTCCCATATCTGTCATCCTTTCTTCGTATGGCTTGCTCTTCAGGCCTTTCATCGTAAAAGTGGCTCTTCTCAGGACTCTCTCAAGCTTCTCCACATCCTTTTTGAAGTGTGGCACCCAGAACTGGGTGCAGTACTCTAGCTGTGGCCTCACCAATGCTGAGTAGAGCAGGAGACTAACTTCCTAAGTTTTGGTTGAGATGCATCAGTTGATGTATGCCAGCATACAGTTTGCTCTGCTAACTGTAGCATCACACTGGTGGCTCATATTCATTTTATGATCAATTATGATCCCCAGGCCCTTTTTGGATGTAAGTGTCCTGAAGATTTTTGGATGTAAGCTTCCTGAGGATTTTTCCTGTCCAGCTGGAGCACTTTACACTTCTCATTGTTGAACTGCATCTGGTTCTGGTCTGCCCATCTAATTAATCTGTCTAGGTGTGCCTGGATCCCTGAGTCATGGCCTCACTTCCACATAGTTTAGTGTCATTGTCAATCTTTCCTAGTGTGCTTTTCACCCCCATATCCAGATCATTGATGTAGATGTTGAAAAGCACTAATAATTGCTAAGTGTCTTTATCTAGGACTGCCTGAATAACTGTAGGATCAGGTCATTGTGATTGCATACTTGTGTGCGTTTATAACATATGGGAGGCCTGATACACAGTAACTGTTACTGTCTTTCAAGAGTTCTCAAGGGAAATAACACTGACATTTTTGTTCTACAAGAAAATCATACTACAGATGTTGAGCAACTGGAACAATACAGAACTCATGGCTATTAACTTATTGCTGCTCAAACTACACAAGATGCTGACCAATAAACATCTACTAACCTTGACATCTTGAAAGGGTGAAGCCAACTTTACATGTTGCTTAGTCAGGTATGATCCTACAATAAACAAGGATTGGACTACGTGACCTCATAGGTCATGTCCACATGAGCGTGGATGTTTGTTTCCCCAGAGACAAGAAACAGTGGCACACCTTGTACTGCTGCTACTTGTTCCTGGGGAATACCCATGCCAACTGTCCTCAAGTTACACCAGGTGGAGTAAGGGAGGCTGGAATGGGCAGCTGTGCTGGCCCCAGAACCCTTACCTGAGGTCCTGGGGGCCAGGGAAGCTGCAGCGGTGGTGGTCCTGCAGCTGGGTACCTGGCCATGTGCCACCCCTTGTTTATACCATGAAGCTTTCTTTGACCTTGGAATCTCCTGGGGTCAACCCCCCACCCCTGTGCTGCAAGATAGCAATGTGGGGAATACCTAAATGTGTGGTGTGTGGCACCAAAGATGGGGCTGTGGCAGCACATACTGCACAGTCATGGTCGTCTAGACATGGCCATAAGGTCCTTTCCAACATTACTTTCCTATGATCCTATGACATTTTCTCTGTCCAACAGAGTTTATTGGTGACCTCAATAACCCTAATTTGCAGATATTATTTTTCCCTTTGACCCTAAAAATCAGCATTTTAATTAACCAGATAGAATCATTGAATCTTAGAAAATAAGGGTTGGATGAGAACTCTGGAGGTCATCTAGTCCAACTCCCTGTTCAAAACAGAACCAACCCCAACTAAATCATCCTAACCAAAGCTTTGTCTAGCTGGGTCTTGAAAACTTCCAAGGATGGAGATTCCGCCACCCCTCTGGGTAACCTGTTCCAGTGTTTTACTATCCTCCTAGTGAGAAAATTCTTCCTAATATCTAACCTAAATTTCCCTTGCTGCAACTTGAGGCAATTGTTCTTTGATCTGTCATCCATCACCACTGAGAACAGTCTAGTTCCATCTTCTTTTGAACCTCTCTTCAGGTTCAAAAGCTGCTATTAAATCCCCTCTCAGTGTTCTCTTCTCCAACCTAAATAAGCCCAGTTCCCTCAACTTCTTCTCATAAGCAATGTGTCCTAGCCCCTTCAACATTTTCACTGGCCTATTTCCACTGGACTACCTCCAATTTGTATAATCCTTTATGTAGTGGAGGGCCCAAAGCTGAACACAGTACTCCAGATGTGTCCTCACCAGTGCAGAATAGAGTAGAATAATTACTTCCCTGAATCTGCTGGCAACACACTAATGCAGTCCAGTATGCTATTAGTCTTCTTGGCAAAAAGGGACATTGCTGACTCATATCCCTCTTATTGTCCATTTTAACCCCCAGGTCCTTTTCTGCAGAGCCGCTGCTTAGTGAGTCAGACTCCAGGCTGTAGCAGTGTGTGGGATACTTCCATCCTAAGGGAAGGACTTTGGACTGGTACTTGCTGAACTTCAAGACATTTATTTTGGCCCAATCCTACAATTTGTCTAGGTCAGTCTGAATCCTAGTGCTACCCCGCATCATATATACTACTCCCCTGAACTTGGTGTCATCTGCAAACTTGCTGAGTGTGAATTCCATGCCATATTCCAGGACATTGATGAAGACATTGAACAAAATAAGCCCCCAAACTGACTCCTGGGGCACTCCACTTGATACCAGTTGCCACTAGACTTTGAGCCATTGATTACTAGCCTCTGAACCCAATGACCATTTTTCTATCCACTTTACAATCCATTCATCCAGCCCATTCTTCCTTCTCTTGCTGGTAACAATGTTTCATAGTTTCATAGTTGGCAGGGTCAGAAGGGACCTAAACAGATCATCAAGTCCGACCCCCTGTCATGGCAGGAAAGAGTACCGGGGTCAAAGGACCCCAGCAAGGTGTTCATCTAACCTCCTCTTAAAGACCCCCAGGGTAGGAGCCAGCATCACTTCACTTGGAAGTTGGTTCCAGATCCTAGCCGCCCTGACCGTGAAGTAGTGCCTCCTGATGTCTAGCCTGAATCTACCCTCTGCCAGCTTGTGACTTTTATTTCGAGTCACTCCTGGTAGTGCTTGGGGGAACAGAGACTCCCCTAATGCCTGCTGGTCCCCCTGACTAGTTTGTAAACACCCACTAGATTCCCCCTCAGCCTTCTCTTGTGGAGGGTGAACAGGTTCAGATCCCTTAGCCTCTTCTTGTAGGGCCTGCCCTGCTGCCCCCTGATCATGCGAGTGGCCCTCCTCTGGAACCTCTCTATGTTATCCACATCCCTCCTGAAGTGCGGCACCCAGAACTGGACGCAGCAGTCCACCTGTGGCCTGATCAGTGCTGCATAGATGGGGAGGATCACCTCCTTGGACCTGCTTGAGATGCATCTGTGGATTCATGACAAGGTATGGTTGGCCTTCCTGACCACTTCCCCACACTGTCGGCCCATGTTCATTTTGGCATCAATAATGACTCCAAGTTCCTTTTCTGTCTCTGCACTGATGAGAAGGGAGTTCCCCAGCCTGTAGGCATGGTGCTGGTTCTTCCTCCCCAGGTACAGCACCTTGCATTTGTCAGTGTTGAAACCCAGCCTGTTCTCATCTGCCCACCCCTGTAACCTGTCTAGGTCCAATTGCAACCTATTCCTCCCTTCTAGCATGCCCACTTCCCCCCACATCTTAGTGTCATCTGCAAATTTGAACAGGGTGTTTTTAACCCCTTCTTTCAAGTCACTGATGAAGATGTTGAACAATACGGGCCCAAGAACCCAGCCCTGCAGAACACCATTGCCCACATCCCTCCAGGTCAAATAATACCCATCCACCATCACTTTCTAGGCGTGGCCCATCAGCCAGTTAGAGGCCCATTTGACTGTGTAGGTAGCGACACCACAATCCCCTAGTTTTTTTGAATGAGAATGGGGTGAGAGACAGTGTTGAAGTCTTTCCTAAAGTCCAGAAATACTAAATCTACTGCTACCCCTGTGTCTAAGGATTTTGTGACCTGGTCATAGAAGGCCACCAGGTTGGTCTGACAGGACCTGCTTCTAATGAACCCATGCTGGTTGCCCCTAAGCATAATCTCCCTGATGCCCCTGGTGGACATGCACCAGGATAATTCTCTCAAAAAGCTCACACAGGATCAAGGTAAGACTAACTGGCTCAGTTTCCTGGGGTCCTCCTTCCTCCCTTTTTTGAATGTTGTGAGAGACCTTGCAAAGGCCTTGCTAAAATCAAGGTATAACACATCCACTGGTCTCCCCACATCCACAGAGCCAGTCACATCATCATAGATGGAAATCAGGTTGGTCAGGCATGACTTGCCCTTGGTGAATTCATACTGACTGTTCCTAATCACCTTCTCCTCCAAGTGCTTAGAAATTGATTCCTTAAGGATCTGCTCTATAATTTTTCCAGGGACTGAGGTAAGGCTGACTGGTCTGTAGTTCCTTGGATCCTCCTTTTTTCCCTTTCCAAAATATGGACACTATGTTTGCCCTTCTCCAATCATCTGGGACCTCTCCTGATAGCCATGAATTTTCAAAGACTATGGCCAATGGCTCTGCAATCTCATCAGCCAATTCTCTCAGCACCCCCATCTGAGCTCATGGACTTGTATATGTCTAGCTTGTCTAAATAGTCCCTAACCTGTTCTTTCACCACTGACGGATGCTCACCTCCTCCCTAAAATGTGGCAAAGAAGGCATTGGATACTTCTGCTTTTTCTGCATCCTCTGTCACAAGATTGCCTCCTCCATTCAGCAGTGGACCCACACTTTCCCTGGTTCTCCTCTTGCTACAAGCATGCTTGTGGGAACCCTTCTTGTTAGACTTTATGTCCCTTGCTAGCTGCAACTCCAGTTGTAATTTGGACTTCCTGACTTTATCCCTGAATGCCCAAGCAATTCTCTTATACTCCTCCCTAGTTATATGTCCAAATTTCCACTTCTTATAAGCACCTTTTTGTTATTTAGTTTACTGAGAGTTCCCTGCTAAGCCAAGCTGGTCTTCTTCCATACTTCCTAGTCTTCCTGTGTATGGGGATGGTTTGTTCCTGTACTCTCAGTAGGGCTTCTTTAAAGTACAGCCAGCTCTTCTGGACTCCTCTTCCCCTCAGACTGGCTTCCCAAAGGATCCTGCCCATGAGTTCCCTGAGTAAGTCAAAGTCTGCTTTTCTGAAATCCAGAGTTCCTACTATGCTTCTTTCCATCCTTCCTTTCTTCGGAATCTGGAATTTAATCATCTCATGGTCACTGCTGCCCAAATTGCCATCTACTACTATATTCTTGGAAGCAGGATTGGGAACCCAGGTCTCTCCTGGGCCCTAACAGGTTAGCAAATTATGTTCCCTCTTGTACTCTTTCGTACTGGCCCAATGGATCAAATTCTGCCTTGCATAATATCAGAACTACAACAAGAGGGCTGGAGATACTGGCTTACAGATGAGTCTCATAAGAGGTATGGATTGGAACAACTTTAAGATGAGGAGAAACTGAAGCCAGATATCTCACTCCCTGAGTGACTGTCCTGTCACCAATGTACTGTTATATAAAAAGTAGACGCCATCATCTGTTTTTTCAGGGTAAGCCCTGTTCACTCTTTTGAAAGAATGGCTGTAAGTGCTTACCCCAATGGTAGAGTTCTCAACTGTGGATCCTAAGCATATGATGTCTTCTGCAAGCCTGAATGAGGTGCTAAACATGTAAAGACAAATGGAATTTGAGACACATCTCAATACTCAAGAGTATCCTGTTGGCTAGCTTCATTAGTATGGTTGCTGTTTATGATCCCTCACTAAGGCACTTACTTTTCCTCATGCATTGTATAAGAAGCAGAGACAACTAATACAGGGATATAAATTCCAGTATAGCAGCCAGGCAGCTAAAGGTTAAGTGTTGCCATACCTAGCCTGAAAATACCACTTTTTCATTAAGACTAGGCAGGCCAGGTATTAGGGGACTGGAAAATGGTCAATATAATGCCACTCTATAAAAGGAAAGGAGGATGATCTGAGGAACAGCACAGAAGGATTAGCCTTCCCTAAATACTTTGCAAATTACTGGAGTATATCCTGCTGGAGAAAGGCTATTTGTAAGCATCTGAAAAAAAGGCTGATCATAAGCAGTCAGCATAGATTTATTAATAACAAATCATGTTAAATAAACCTGATCTCCTCCTTTAACAAAGTAACTACTTGTGTGGATGAAAAGAATGCTGTGGATACAGTGTATCTAGATTTTAGAAAGACTTTAGAAAAGGTCCTGCATGACCTTTTCATAAACAAATTGGAGAAATGTGGTCTGGATAAAACTACTACAGGGTGGATAGATGACTGGCTCAACAGCCATAAGCAAAGGGTAATTATTAATGGGCCCAAGTCAGAATGGCAAGAAGTTGTGAATGGAGTCCCACAGGAGTCTTTCCTGGGCCAGTGTTGCTCAACATGTTTATTAACAATTTGGATGATGGCATAGAAAGCTTCTTGAGCAAGTTTATGAATTATATGAAATTAGGAAGGATTGGGAACAATGAGGATGCGAGCTCAATTCAGAAGAAACTCAACAGATTTGTGTCAGGACTGGGGGTAGTCTTGTAGAGTTTAGATTATGGATGTATGGAATAGTTGGGATAGGGATGAAACTGCCTTAGGCAGGGGGGTTGGACTAGATCAGCATTTCTCAACCTGTGGGTGGTGGCCCAAAAGTGGGTCACAAGAATATATGAAAAGGTTGTGAACAAACTTTAAAAATAGATCAACAAACTCTAAAAATGGAGAAAAATGTGGGAAATGGTGGTTTTTCCCATGCAGGCTGGCAGAATTCTAGCCTTTGAAGGGCTATATGGGGCCCTCCATGCCCCACACACTTGGGGTTGGGGGGCAACAAGTCAAGAGGTGCACTGGGTCCGGACTGGCCATTGATATTTATGAGTGGGTCCTAGTATAAAAAATGTTGAGAACCACTGGACTTGATGACCTCTAGAATTCCCTTCCATCCATACTTTTCTATAACTAACACAAACTGGCTTGCGGCTTTTTCCCCCTACATTCTTAGTGAAGCTACACATTCATTCAGTGTGATTCAATAAACTCAGGCACAATTTGTGCTGAAAACAGCTGCTTTTTGTTTTAGTGTTTACACGTGCACCTGGGACTGAAGCATGTTGAGCCTAGGTGAAGAAGCCCTAAGGCTGGCAGAGTTCAAAGGGGCCAACCCCAGGCTTTGGGTGGTGACTTTGAGTGGTGGAGGGGCTGGCTGGGACACAAGGGTGCTACAGTCTGGGGCTAGCAGGCTGGCAGCTCCCATGCTTCAGGACACTTGTGCCCCATCCAGTTCCTGTCCCAATCTATGTGTGCATTTGATTGCACAAAAGTACTTTGCCATAAGTTAGTACTGTCCCCAACAGTACTATCTTATGGCAGAGTTAATCTACCTTGCCCTAATACTGATGCACATGTAGACTGTGAGGCTTTAGTGGGGAGCTAATTAGTCTGCTCTGAAGTAAAGCACATATGTAGATTCACCCCCTGTATCTCTCAGTGGATGAATCTACACACACTGTTAAGGTGAAGCAATAAACTGTGGCTCATATTGTGCTCAGGACCACAGCACATTGAGCTGGGTTGCAGCAGCCTGGTGGGTGGGGTGGGGGTTCAGCCTTCCAGCCTGGGGCTGCTCCACCATGGCTCAACGTGCTGTGGAGGGGCTGGCTTGGGCACAAGGATGCTCAAGTGTGGGGCTAGTTGGCAGGCAATCCCCACATTGAAGCACCCTCATGCCCCAGTAGCCATGTACTTACAAGTACTATTCTGCTACAGAGTTAATTAGTTTTCTGTGACCTAGTAGGGTCACATGTGTAGATGCAAGATGTTTACTGTGGAGCTAATTAGTGTACTCAGCAGTAAATGTCTCATGTTGACACACCCAGTGAAGTCTCCTGTTAAGCTCCTTCTTTTCTAAGGAATAAATACCTAGTTTCTTTAATCTTTGGGAATATTATTGGTTCCTAGGTTCACATTGCTCTCTTTCAGCATTTTCATTATTCTATAGGGTGCAGCCACACATGCAAGCATGTGCCCTTGCAGCGGCTCAAATAGAATTGGTGCAAATTTGAGCCAAGGCTTATTGCCTCAGCACACGTGTTTGGACATACATTTTGTTGAGGAGCAAATTGTGCCACTTGGGGCAAAATAACCCTGCCTGGTTCCTCCCACATCTGCAGCAAGGGAGAACTAGAGCCCAGGGCCAGCACCTGTGCTGTTCCCAGCATTATAAAAAATTGCTCTGTCCTGGCCCCAGCAGTACAAAAAGCTGCCTTGGTAAGAAGCTCAAGGCTACTCACTCTCCAGAGCTTCTGGAGCCCAGCCAATTGGTACCTGGGGACACTACCCCTTGTGCCAGCTGGACTGCTGAAGCAGCCCTGAGACTTCCCTGCACCCTCTACCCACTGCAATAGTCTAGCAGTGGGGCCTGCTGCCTGGCTGTAACCTGCTGCATACCTGCCAGACTACAATAAGGCATCTGCCCCTCTGGGCCAGCTGCCAGTGGGCTGGCCCAGGGTTGGCCTCTGTGTGGCAGTACTGCCATGTGTGCCCCCTGCTTGGCCACCTGGGAAGTTATTGCTGGGAAGATGTTCCGGGTGTGGCGACCTGCTTTGAACTGTCAAAGCATGTTCTCCTGGCCACAATTGGCCAGGAAGTCAGCCACTTCCAGCTGGGTTCAAGGTGCCAGCTCTGAGCAGGCAGGGTCCTGTCACTGGCCTCCATAGCAGGAATTCTGGTCTTCCCTATTGGAAAACAGAAAAATCCCTGATAAAAAAAAATCTCAAAGTCACTCTATAAAACATCCCAAAATCCATGTTCCTCCACAACTAAAACAAAAGACCACGATAAAAAGAGAGAGAGAGAGAGAGAGAGAGATCAGTTGGGCAATGTTTTATTGGTACACCTATAGTGTTAAAGCTACAGTGTTAAAGTACTGACTGTTGGGGGACTATGGCCACACAGGGGTAACAGCCCCCCAAAAGGGGCCAAATGGCCCCTACAGGGACTACCACCTCCCTCCTGCAAGGTCCACATGCCCCACCCAAGCCCCCCAAATGCTGCCCCACCTGGCCCCATCCCCCACCAGCTGCTGCAGCCCCCCCAATGGCTGCCCCACTCAGCCCCACCCCCCTACTTTCCCAGACCACCCAGTGGCTGCTCCACCTGGCCCCACTCCTCATTTGCACCCCCAGGCTCCCATGGCTGTCCCCCCAACCCCAGGCACTGCACTTAAAATAAAACAGAAAAAAACCCAGAAAAAAATCAGGAAAAAAACCTCTTCTTACCCCAGGAGCAGGGGTGGGGTTGCTGTGAGACCTCCTGAGACCTCCTGGCAGAGCCCCTCCAGGCAGCACAGGACAGGAGGGTCTAAGCTGGAGCCACTGGAGCTGTTCCTCTGCCCTGTGCTATGTAGGCAGGGCTGCAAGTGACCTGATGGTAGCTTCAACTGCCGGTAAGTGCCGGGGGGTTGTTTGTTTTTTAATGTGAGCATGCTAGGGTTGGGGGGCAGAGAGCAGGGGGTGGCTGGGGGGAAGGGGCCAGGCAGACAAGGGATCAGGGGGCCTTGTAGGGCAGGTGGGGGTGAGACTGGGCACTGCAGGGATCAGGGGTCTTGCGGGGGGGGGGAAGTTGGGGGGTTGGGCACTGCAGGGATCAGAAGCTGAGGGAGTGGGTGGCGCCGGTGGGGGTCCCCCTCATAGTCCCCTCCCCCCTCCCTCAGCCCCCCCCCCAATCACTTACTTACTGGCACTGGAGCCCTGGGCCTGTAGCATGCTGCTTCAGCACCAGGGTGAGAGACCAACCACAGAGATGCGCTGGCAACCAAAGCGTCTCTGTAGAGGACCCAGTCTCTCTGGCTGCCTCAGGGCACAGTCCAGGACCATGTCCTGCTCCCCTTTTTTTAACTTAGAGTTTTTTTAGACCCCTGGATATCCAGGGGCCTAATTTTATCCCCGCACTGCAAATTTGCAGCATGGGGAACATTTTTTGGTTCCTGTGTGTGCCTCTTTCCCCATCTTAGAAGGGTTTGAGACAGGGGATGAGGCACGTGCATGCTTGTCTGGATGCAACCATAATGTTTTTATGATGTGATGTCCAGTACCATATAAAGCATACCAAATATTACCTTACAAATCCTTCTATTACCATACTAATTTTCTTATTTAAATTCAATACATGATCTGTTTCTATAGTACTTGTGTTATACTTTTTTGATATATTTAAAAGAACTGAATGTTTTAACTACTACTGACATGAGTTTTGTTTTGTTTTGTTTTGTTTTTGATTGCTTGGTATCTTGAAGTACCTGTTCATTATATAATACTTATTTCTCTCTCTCTTTCTCTGTGTGTGTGTTGCTAGCCACAGCATATAGTGCTCCTCATTTTAATTTTACTATGTCCATTTTTGGATCTGCTGCACATACTTACTTTCAGGTAATTCATATAACATTCCTTGGCCAATATTCTGATTTATGCCCTGCTAAAATAATTCTAGAGGCTAGTGTATTAAGTATGTGGAATTAACCCAAGTTTGTCTTGTGTGACAAAGGACAGAATTTTGCCACTGTGATGAAATTATTTCCTTTGGAGAACTCTACTAATTTCCATTTGATCCTAAAACACACCCATGTTATGGAAGCATCTTATTTATTCGGTCACTCTATTCACTATAATCTGACTAACTGTTATTGTGCATAATGAATAATACTTTGACTTTAAAGGCCTCTATAAGTGCACCTACATGTGCATTTACGTATGACTAAATTTCAAGCACATTAAGCTAATGTGCATTAAGTGATTTTGGGAAGTTGTCTACACTTGCAGGGAGTTGGGAATGAAGTTAGTCCCAAGCCCCTGGACCTGCCACTGAAGTTAGTCCCAAGTCCCTGCAGCTCTGCAATGTGCCCCTGTGGCACTGGAGGGAGGTCCAGCCTCTGCCAACTCCTGGCAGCCATGTTGAAGCCAGAGCCAGCTGCCAGAACCTGGAAGCCATCTAGGAAACTCTGATTCCTGGTCAGCCTCTTCCATGCCCAGGACTCACATGCCCAGTGCAGGGGCAGCATGCAGCAGCTCCCTTGTTGCCCATCTTGCCTCCCCACACCAGGGTGGCTATAGCCCCTGCCCCTTCCAGCAATGCCCAGCTCCCCACTGCTCCAGCCCAAACCCTGTCAGTAGCATCCAGCACCCCACACTCCTGCTGGCCATGGTGCTAGCACTGCTGGCTCCAGCAGGCCCTTCCTCACTCAGGCCTTAGGACAGCCACACACCTGCCAATGGAGGACAGGGCACCAGCTGCAGAATGTCCTTCCTGATCCCCTCCTCCTGCACTCTCCACTCCAGCCCACTTGCCCCATTGCCCACACACCTCCTACCCCCTGCCCACCCCCAGCACCACTCTCAGGACATGTACATAGTTGAAACAAAAAATCTTTATTACCCTCACAACAGCTACCCCATCCCTCCCTCCTCCCCCAGCAACAAAAAGAACCCCCTTCCCCACTCCCCTTTCAACCAACAGAGTGCCTCCATCGTCATCCCCACCCACACGCAATAAAAAACCTGCATACCAGGGGAAAACAATTTACAATGTTTTGGGACTTCAAGCCCAGAGTAGGGGGTAGTGGGGCAAAATCTAGGGGGCAGGGTCCCAGGTAACTCCTGGATGTTCCCTGGGCTCAGGCTGGCCCCCTAGTAGCAGGGCAGACCTGGTGCTAAAGTTAGTGCCTGGTCATGTCTACATATGCACTAATGCACATGAAATAATCATGCCTATGTTTGATACCTGCATTTGCAGGTGTCAAATTTAGGTGCAATTTACCTAAATTAATGTGAATTAATAGTGTGCAAATGTAAACATGTGCCTGTACTGCTCATTACTTAAGCTAATGTGCATTAACACGTCTTGTGTAGACATGCCCATGTAACAAATTGTCTTTCCAAAAGCCCAGTTGATGCAATTTTGAGATATTTGGTAACTTGTAGAGTTGGGGAGATGTGAAACTTAGTCATTTTGATTCGTACAGCTTATGGCAAGCCTTGTTCATGATTTTTGTTTCACCATTCCAGAATCCCTCAATTCTGACATTAGTTTTGTTCTCATACAAATTAAAACTTACAAGTTTTGCTTAGAGGAGAATTAAGTTCATGGAGTTTAGCCTATAATATATGCCTGTGAGTTCACTTGAAAGGGAAGACAGATAAAAGCTGTTTGATATTGCAGAGATTGATTAGCAAAAAAAGCTTATGATATTGGGAGTTGATTATGTCTGAAAATGTTTACATAAATATTGTGTGACAATGCTTAACTGCTGTTTACATTATAAATAAATCTCATCATTGACCACACCTGATCTGATTGGGATTTTGGATGACTTGGTGGTTATGACAGATATCCAAGCTTCTCAGGTGGCTATGTCTGATTATCTGGATTTTACACTACATTCTCTGCAGGGGGCATGCAACTTTAGTTTTCATCCAGCACCCAAAGCAAAAAAAAGAAAACCCCTTTAATGTAGCTGTACAAGTCTGAGGTGGGAGTACAACAGGCCTAGGGAGTATGAAAAAACATAGGGAAATCTGATTAGAGCCTACAAAAAAATATTGTTTGTCTATCTTCTTTTTTTGTTACCATCTCTTTATTTTCCTTCAAATAAATCAGTCTTTGCTTAGTTTTATTCATGTTCCTCATCAATACTTTAGCTTTGCCCTTGTTTATGCCCCTCCTCATTGTATTCATTTTCTTCAGCACCTGATATTTTTTCTTGATTTCATAGATTTCATAGACATTACGGGTGGAAGGGACCTCGGGAGATCATCGTGTCCAGCCCCCTGCCCAAAGGGCAAGAAGTCAGCTGGGGTCATAGGACCCCAGCAAGATAAGCATCCAATTTACTCTTGAAGGTGTTCAATGTAGGTGCTTGAGCCACCTCTGCTGGCAGACTGTTCCAGACCTTGGGGGCTCGGACAGTAAAGAAATTCTTCCTTATGTCCAGCCTGAAACGGTCTTGCAGGAGTTTGTGACCGTTCGACCTTGTCATCCCTTGGGGCGCTCTGGTGAACAAACATTCCCCCAGATCCTGGTGGTCACTCTTGATAAACTTGTAGGTGGCCATCAGATCACCCCTGAGCCTGCGCTTTTCCAGGCTAAAGAGCCCCATGGCTCTCAGCCTGTCATCGTAAGATCTGTTTTCCTGACCTCTGATCATGCACGTGGCTGTCCTCTGGACTCTCTCAAGCTTCTCCACATCCTTTTTGAATTGTGGAGCCCAAAACTGGATGCAGTACTCCAGCTGCGGCCTCACCAAGGCCGAGTACAAGGGGAGAATGACGTCCCGGGATTTCCTCTAGAAGCATCTATGGATGCAAGCCAGCGTTTTGGTCACTTTACTAGCCGCAGCATCACACTGAAGGCTCCTGTTCATCTTGTGGTCAACGATGACCCCCAAGTCTCTTTCTTCTGTAGTGCTATCCAACGTAGCACTGCCGAGCCTATAAGGAAGCTTCAGATTTTTCCTCCCAAGGTGGAGAACCTTGCATTTTTCTGTGTTAAACACCATCAGGTTCTCGTCTGCCCATTTGCTGAGCTTGTCCAGGTCAGCCTGGATCACCCGCCTATCTTCTGGCGTGGATGCTTTGCCCCAAAGTTTAGTGTCATTGGCGAACTTGGCCAGTCCACTCCTGACTCCAATGTCCACATCGTTAATGAAGATTTTGAACAGTATGGGTCCAAGGACAGAGCCTTGAGGGACCTCACTGGTCACAGTGCACCATGATGAGTGAACTGCCATCAATTACAACCGTCTGGGTCCAACCACGGAGCCAGTTTCCCAGCCAGCGGATCGTGGTGGAGCCAAGGCCACAACTGGGCAGTTTGGCCAAGAGGTGATCATGGGATACCAGATCAAAAGCTTTTTTGAAGTCAAGATATATGACATCAATCTCTTCTCCCTTGTCCAGGTGATAGGTCACCTGGTCATAGAAGGAAATGAGATTGGTCAAACAAGACCTACCCGCAACAAACCCATGCTGGCTGTCCCTTAGAATGTTAGCCTGGGCCAGTCCCTCAAGGATGGCCTCCTTAATAAACTTTTCTAAGATCTTCCCCAGGATAGAAGTCAGGCTAATCGGCCTGTAGTTAGCCGGATCCACTCTCCTCCCTTTCTTGAAGATCGGCACCACATTGGCCTTCTTCCAGTCTTCGGGCACTACACCAGAGTGCCAGGAGTTTTCAAAGATCCGTGCCAGGGGCTGGGCTATGATGCTCGCCAGCTCCTTGTGTACCCTGGGGTGCAGATTGTCAGGGCCGGCTGACTTGAAGGTATCCAGCTTCTCAAGGTTTTCCTTCACGAGGTCAGCATTTATGGAGGGTAGGGGATCCCCATCACCCAGATCTCCCTGTCCCATAGCAGGCATGGCGTCCCATGGGACTGATGAAAGACTGACGCAAAGTACCTATTTAATAGGTTGGCTTTTTCCTTGGCGTCAGTTGTCAGTTGCCCCATCTAGTTTAGCAGGGTTCCAACATTGCCCTTGCTTTTCCTCCGGCTCCCCACATATCTGAAAAAGGACTTTTTGTTGTCCTTGACGCCTGAAGTTAGTTGGAGTTCAGTTGCAGCCTTGGCTTTCCTGGTTTGCTCCCTGCAGGACCGGACCAGTGCAGAATAATCCTCCTTGGAGGTGAATCATGTCCTCCATCCTTTGTAGGCTTTCCTTTTTAGCCGCAGGAGGTCTGCTAGATCCCTGGAGAGCCAGGGGGGCTGCTGTGCCTTCTTGCTGCCTTTCCTCCATGTTGGAATAGATTTAGCTTGTGCATTGAGGATTGCTTCCTTGAGAAGCAACCACTCTTCTTGAACTCCCATCTCCCTGGGGTCATGGTCCCTGAGAGCCTGACCGACAAGCCTCTTGAGCTTATCAAAGTCGGCTTTTCTGAAGTCAAGGACTTCTGTGTTGCTGACTGACTTGCCAGCTTTATGGCAGATGGTGAAGGTGATCAGCTCGTGGTCACTGTCACCCAGCTTCCCATCAATCACTAGGTCGCCGATTAGGTCGTGCCCCATAGCCAGTACCAGGTCAAGCAACGCTTTGCCTCTCATTGGCCCATAGACTTCTTGAGTCAGGTAGAGGTCATCCACGCACGAGAGAAAGCTTTGCGACCGCTCGGATTTTGCTGAGTGATCTTCCCACGAGATGTCCGGGTGATTGAAGTCACCCATGACAACCAAGGTCCTGGAGCAAGCGGCCTCAGTCAGTTTCCGGGTGAACTCCTGGTCAAGCTCAGGACTTTGAGTGGGAGGTCTGTAGTAGACTCCCACCCTTGTGTCCCCTGTGCCGTATTCCCCACGAATTTTTACCCAGAGGGTCTCTAGCTGTCCATGCTGGTCACCAACATCAGCTTGCAGGGACATGTAGCTTTCCTTCACATAGAGAGGTAAACCCCCGCCCCTTTTGTCAACACGATCCCTCCTGTACAGGGTATAGCTCTCTATACCCGTGGTCCAGTCATGGGTGGAGTCCCACCAGGTCTCTGTTATACCAATGACGTCATAATTCTTTGCACTGAGCAGGAGGACAAGGTCCTCCTGCTTGTTGCCCAGGCTCCTGGCATTAGTGTACATTAGTTTCTTTACACCTGTTATATTTCTTAACAATGAAGGGGAAGGCTGAGTTACGCTAATCCGTTATAGGACTATCAAATATAGTCCAATTCATTTATGCTTTCGAAATCCCCTTTGTAGCAGTATAAATGATTCCAAAAAGAGGAAAAAAAGAGAATAATGGCCTAAAGCACAGGAGAAAATCATTCCTAAAAAATCATTCCAATACCCAATACTCAAAATCCTATTAACACTAAGTATGTGTCCTTGACTGGGTTTTTTATTACTAAGTCCATTCCAACCTCCTATCTAAGTTTTATATGTCCTGATACTTGTCAAAAGAGCAGTGAGATGTCAAGAAAGATAAGACAGTGGAAGGCTTCAGTAGGGTAGGGTAGGGCAATTTCCCTAAGGTAGGATCAATGATTAGCAGAGGGCTGGAGATGGCTGAGTACAATACATGTGTGGGCTTTCTTATTTCCTTAAAGGACCGATAGAGGCCTTGACGTTTGCTACAGCCAGTCCACCAGATTTTCTTTTTCATGTTCTGTTCCTTAAACAGAGGTACATATTCCTTCCTATTAGGCATTCTGGGTACTGTCTTCCAATAGACTTTTTCTGCATGAAGAAGTATGGTAATAAGGTAATTGAAGGCTTTCCAGGTAATGCTGTCTGGGTATCTATTCTAACCCTACAGGAAGGGAGTTTCAAGCAGGCAGACAATAATGTGAAGAAGCTAGCTGCCTACATACAATGCTGCCTATGCAGATTCTTCTGTAACATTGGCAGCAAGAGTTTGCTTCCCTCCTGCTAGGGTAGCATGCACAGCCTGGAGTCATAGAGCTGGGTTCGCTCTGCTTGTTTTCCTTCTGTTCTCATGAGGATTTCCTCTTAGCCACTCAGCAGTACAGCGTCAACAGTAACGTTCACTCAGTCCTGCCTGGCTTACGGTCTGCTCATTAAGTTGCTGTCCTATGATGCAGGAGATCGAGGTTTAAATGACTCAGAGAAGATGAACCTAGAACCTGACATTCCCAGGTTTACCCCATCTAGAGTATGTGTTCTAACCACTTGTGGATTATGCAAACATCAGCATCAAACAGTCACGAGTCACAGGGTTTTGGCCAGCTACAATTTCAGGGTTTTACACTGCACTTCTGTGCATTCAGGGCAGAGCTGACTCACAACACAACATAAATAGATTAGCATGTCTCCTAGACAGCATGCCTGACTCACTTTCAAGCATGTACAAACAGGAAAGAATTTGTGGGGAATGTAGTAGTGGATGGCAACTTGGGCACCAGTGACCACAAGATGATTGAGTTCAGGATCTTTAAGAAAGGAAGGAAGGAGAGTAGCAAAGAATGGACCTTGGACTTAAAAAAAGCAGACTGACACAGGGGCACACATAATTACACAGAGCCTGACTAGCTATATAAAGCATTTAGCTATGCATGTGCATCTCAAGCTATTGGATGAGATAAAGCAGAACGTTGGTGAGTCACTTAGACACTTAAAAACTTATTTAAGTTTAACATGTTTTATCAGGAAAATGGAAGTCTGCATTTTAATCTCTGTGTAGTTTAAGTATACAATACAAAGAATAAAGAAAAGGGACTGAACATGCAAAGACTTAATTGGGATGGAGAAAAATTAAGAATTTGATCCGAAGCCCATAGAAGTCCATGGAAACACTCCTATGATCTTCATTACTCTGGCTAGGAAAAAATACAGATTTCCTCTTCCTTAATGACAAGACCATGTTCCTTCAAGGTCAAAGCTAATTGCTTACTATGTGAAATAGTTTGATAACCTCTTCATTCAAACAACCGTGGGATGCCCTGCAAACTGAAAATACAAATAACGTATATTACTCATTACACTAAAGAAGATGATTAAATGCCTTCTTACAGGGCTGGGAACTGAGGTTTAAGAAACCTACAAAATCCCTCTCTGCACTATTTTCAGGTCTCTTGCTATGTCTGAAAGAAGTTATCACTGAGTCACTTTAAGTTTCAATAGATTTCCCACCGTCTTTTCCAACCATAATGTCCCTGACAGTTGTTTTTTTAATGGGTTTTTTTTTAAAGAATTTATTTTGTTCTGTAAAAACCAGCAATTGGAAGGGGAGATAAGAGGCAGCCAGCAGTTGGTCTAGGACAAGTCTATTTATAAGTGCTTTGAAAGACTAATGGACTTTACTAGCCGAGCAACATTAGCTTCATTTTACCAATCACACAAAATGAATTTCTTTATAAGAAATAAACTGAAACTATGTCCACTGTTGAAGGTTCCATGAGCATTTGAGCCACTTTAGTGATCTCTTACTGCTGTACATCATGTCCATATCTAGCTGCGGCTTGCAAGCACTATGATTGTTCTGATACCTTTTTTTCATATTTGATTAATAGTGACATGAGAACTATTTAAGACATCAAGTTATATTACACAATTGCTTTAATATACATGCAAGAACTGTATCAAAAATAATAAAGAGGTCCTCTGATTTGATAACTGGACTGTTCCATAATGGCTAAGCTAAGTTAAAATAGGGCCCAATTACATTGCTCTATCAGCCTGGTGGGAGTTGTAACTGGGTAAAAATGGCCTCTTGGAAATAATTCTCAAACTGGCATAAGAGCTGCATAATTTGCATCTTGTGTGAAACAAGGCTTAAATATGATATTCCCTCCCTTTTCCAGCTTTACTTCTGTGGAAGTGCATCTCTATCACTGCTTGAAGTCAAGACTGATGTGAAAGTAATTCTCCTCCCTTTCTGTTTTCCCTGTTGGCAATTACTGCAGTATCTACATTTCTAATGATTTCAGTTGGAAATAGACATTTCTGAAAATCCCGCTAGGTACTACTCTGCATTTTTAGGCACCTAGATGCTTTAAGATCCTGTTTAGAAAAGCATATTGAACATTAGGAAAAACATTAGGAAAAAATGTTCAGCTTTTTGTTCTTTGGCTTTGGTTTTCAAGATGTTCAGAGCTTGAATCTGATCAGAGAAAAACATTTTTTCCCTAGGCTCAGTTTTCTGATCAAGTTCCCAGTCAAACTGCCAAGTGAATGTTGGCAGCAGCTGGTTTCTAAGGAGAGACAGAGGTTTTAATATTGCTCGTCAGAGCTACTGAAATAATTTTCTGTCACTAATTTATTCTTGCAATGGAAGGTAATTTTTTTTTAACTATGAAGTCTGTGAAAGTAATAGATACATGAATGAAAATATATTTTTCACAGTTGTCACCTTTCATCTCTACATTTTACAGGACTTTATCATACTGTGCATGCTGATAGGCTACATTAAAAAGTAGTTCTATTGCTGACCCATCTCCTATCCATATAAAGCCCCAGAAGTTTTTTTTCATGCAGTGTTGTAATCATTTTGCCTGGTACCAATGGCAACACTAAGGACCAGAGCTCTTCCTTGAAAATAAGCCAAACTAAAGCTTAGGCCTCCAACACAGTGCTGCCATTCTCTGGCAAATCAAAAAATAACTTCACTGCTCACCTTTGCAAGTAGCTTTTTTCTGAACAGGGAACCAGAAATTCCTTTAAATTGGGAAAAGGTGCGGAGGGAGTCGGGGAACAAGCAAAGAAACACGATGACTACTATAGCACACACAATAAAAAAAAAAATCCAAACTTAAGAAGAGTACCAGTTGTGTACTAGTTGTTTGTACCAGTTACAAATATCTATCTTGCTCATTGACATTCAAAATTACACAGCCATCACAACTCACCTAAAACCAAGTACAGGTCCAAATAGTAGTCTATTTGATAATCTGTTTGTTAGTCTGTGGGAGCATGTGGATTCTCCTCTCTGAGTTTTTCTATTCTACAGAAAACTACATCAACAGATCCTACTTTGATACAGTCCTTGGAAATCACCTCTGCCACTGCTAACATTGTTGCCTCATTATACTTCAGATCAATATGAAACATATAACTATACTATAAATCAGGGGTTTTCAACCTTTTTTGAGCAATGTACCCCCCGGCAGCCAGCTGCGGAGCAGGGAGAGGGGTGGGGGGAAGCAGCAGTGCAGGGTGGTGGATGGCAGCTGCCACCGCTGCCACATGCAAACTTCTCCCCCTCATCTGGCCAGCTGGGTGGCACCTGTTCAGTCCACAGAGAGATGCTGCTGCCTTTGTCCTGCCCCAGACCTGCTCCTGTGAGGCAGCTCCATCCCTGCCCACCTGCACATATCTGCTGGGGCCTTTCAGCATACCCCCGGTTGACAGCTCCTGTTATAAATTTATCTGCAGTTCTGGATAATAATTTATTTTTTAAAAATCTCATTTTCTACAAATGTAGCAATATGTATAAATATTAGTTCAAATGTTTCAGTAAACAAATTAGCATTTATTTGTTGTTCAGAGACTGTGGGCATGTGCAGATGTTCCCAGGACCTGATCTACAATCACACATCTTGTTTGGTCTAAACAGAGCTTTACAAATCCCATGCAGTCATTCTGCAGAAATGTATATATCGTCCACTTTATTTCTGTTTGATGACCACTGGCTTATATTGACCTGAAACATTCCAGTAAGTCTGTGAAACATCTACCAGTGCCACAACTTTCTACTATAAATGTAGGCAAGGTTCTTTGAGTGATGCCTTTTATTAGACTGAGTAGCTGGAGAAAGGTTTTAGCAAGCTTTCTGGCACAGTCACCCGTCTTCAGGCATAGGGAGTCTCTGCTGGTCTGAGACTCCAAGAAATGAGAGAAGGTAAAAGTGTAACAGAATGTCAGTGAAGATGTAAATAGGTAGAATTTTTTTTTTTTTGAGAGCCTCTCCTTTTTACCTTGTACTTGTATCATTGTAGTGTTTCCCTTGGGCCTTTTCCCCGTTTTCTTCCCCCTCTCTTCCCTGATTTACCTTTTGTTTTTTTCTGATTTCTACATATTGATATTTTCATTGACATCCTGTCACTTTCTGCATCTCCCATTCCTGTTTTCCTGATCTTTTATTAATTCCTTTTCCAATGATAGCTTCTTCCTACCTTGTATTCTATCATTGCTATCTCCCTTTGGCCTTTTCCCCCCTGCCTGCTTCCCTTTCCCTTACCTGTTTTACCTTGTGTCTTCCTATTTCTACCTATGTACACTTTCATTGGCATCCTATTACAATTTTAGCTTCTCTCATTCTTTGGAGTCTCAGACCAGCAGAGACTCCCTAGGCCTGAAGACGGGTGACTGTGCCCAAAAGCTTGCCTACAATTTTTTTTCCAGTTACTCAGTCAGTCTAATAAAATATATCACTCAAAGAACTTTGCCTGCCTATGTCCTTAGACCAACATGGCTACAACCAAAACCACTACTATAAATGTATACCTATATTCCTTTCTATTTCACTCTCCTCCATTCCTGGTTGTAAGTGCAGGGCCTCCCCACATTTCTATTCACCTTTATTTTATTAAGCTATAGGAATTGAGATAAACTTGATCCATAAAAAGCCTGCCAGTTAAAGTTTATCTTTTCTTGATAAGGCTGTGACACTGACACAGGCAGTTCTTGCAAAATTTTGGAAGGTGGAACTAGAAACAGACCCATACTATCCAGAATGCAACTTCTTACAAGTAAACAACAACAACTAAGGAGTTTCATTACTTTTAAATACTGTTTTCTCATTAGGCTTTCAAATATTTGCCAGTGGGTGTGATAAGGATCTAAGAAAAGAATGCACCCCCATACAACTTTAATTTTGAGATGTCAGGTTGCCAACACTTACAATTGTATTGCAGCTGAGGACCTGAGAATGGATAGGACTTGGCATTGGCTACTAGAGTAAATACTGCTTTTTGTCAGGCATCCTTAAAAACAATGTATCATTCACTCATTTTGTGAGGGATCAGTCCCTGTTCTTTTCCTTGTTTCCTTTGATTTTCATCCTAAAGAATACAGTTTAATCCTGTTTCCTAACACATAATTAATAAATGAAGCAGCCGACAGGAATAGTAAGGTGTTACAGCTACTGTAGAAACTTCTACACCAACCCCATCCATATTTTTGCTGGAAGAGAAGGCCTAGAGTTGAAGATGCATAGGAAACATGTCCTTGAACCTGGCTGATCCTTTACTGCCAGAGGTCCTTGTTGCACCCTTCAGCAAAAACGAAGAGCGGTGGCTCGGAAATACCGTATTCTAGGCAAATCCTTGTGGTTCCCTATTATTGTACTCTATTCCTTATTCATACTTTTATTCTTACCTAAAGGACATTTTATTAGTATTAATTAATTTGAAAATACATAATTTTTATGCACTCCCAGCCACCATGGCTGAGCTCAGTCTGGAGACTCACGATGCTTCTAGGAAATGATTTCTCTTCCATAAAAAGATTAGTCTCTTTCTCCCTCTGCTGAAATCTGAGATAATCTAGGTGATTGTGTTCACTTATAATATAGTAAATTTTGTCTTTACACTTAATAGGTAATTAAAAACAAAAGGTATAAAATACTATCTGTGCATCTTACACTTGCTGTAAAAAAAATCATTTTATGTGTTTCTATAGAAGTCATAGTACTGCAGTTTATATCCAAAGATAATCCAGGAAGACTCAGAAATCTTTCCAAAACAGCTTCATTCATGAGGTCCAATCCCTATCTGTAATTTCATTTATATTATTGCACCATACTCCTTATAAAAAGGTATGACCGTTTTTATGGCTTTGAAGAGAATGTATACATGGTGTAATGTGTGTAACAGCAGGAGAAACCAGGGGACAGTCTGCAAAGCTATGCTGATAACTGTTCAGTTGGATTACAACTCCCAGAAACCCCCAGGGGCTGGGGGGCAAGGGAAAAAGGAAAGCTTGAGGCTGGAGTAAGGGACCTGCACATGGAACCTGGTCAGCCCTTTGCAGGGGAGTGCACAGTGCAGCTGGAGATCTCACTGGCTTGGTCAGCCTGTTGACTGAAGGAGCTGGACTCAGATTTGGAGGCAGCTACAGGCTGCTGTTTGAGTGCTTGAGGAACTAATGGCTTGTTTGGAGACACTTTCAGAGATGTCAGGGCAATTTAAGTATATGTTACCACAGTGTTGATGTTCCTTTACCTTTTTCATATTCCCTCCCTTTGGCCTGTTGACTTGTGACCCTAAGCCCTATGATTTTCTTTTAAAAGTGGAAACTCCTCCTTGCTTCTTGTGTCAGTTTCTGGGGCTGCAGGGTTGGGAAAATGAGTTTGAAGAGAATGTATGCTGAAATACAGCCTATTCCAGACATCTGCGATGTGCTACATCAAATCATTTTAGTGAAGGCAGACACCCAATATGCTGTATATTGATCAACTTTAAGAAACATGAAATTTGAAAGCAGAAGGGAACATGAACTGGCAAGCACAGAGCCTGATACCACAGAAAATGTGCAGTTAGAACTCCCATTCAAGTCAATGGGAGCTTGTGTTGAAAAGCAGTGCAGATCAACCACAAACTTTTGAAGTGCTGCCTACTGATGCTATATGTGCACTGTGCTAATTGCCTGAATACACTGAATATTAATAGCACTCTTCACCTTTATCACAGAAACATACTCTGTGATCTGGGAAAAAATTTTCAATAAGTATGCCTTTAATCTTGTGTGACATTTATTAATTCAGTGGGAGGTTGGCATTCAGTTAGTCTAATTGTTTTGTATGGTATATATCAGAATTCAGAACTTATTTTAAAATATTTTCTATTTATAAAAAATACTTGTAATTTACATTTTTAGCAGTCAAAATTAATGATGAATCTGATATTTAGAAATGTTCCTTACGTGCAATTTCTGCATACTTCTGAAAGTTATATCTGGGCTACAGTGCTCAAGAGAATACCCATTTTGTTTTCATGAAAACAAACAGTAAGCAGGATATGATTTCACATCCTTTCCAGAAAACTTTTAAATTTTGCTTTTTGTTTTGTTTTTCCTCTTGGGTGTTAAAAAAAAATCCATGAGCAAAATAAGAGTACTATATAACCATTAAAACCCTGTGGCAATTTGATAAAGTGGCATTACGGATGGTGACCAAAGTAAGGGAAACATGGATGCACTTTATTTAAGAAACTCTAAGTTTGAAACAACTGCATTTGTTCACTCATTCCATGCTCTGGTAGCATGTTGAGTTTCACATATATTCTTTTTAACACACTTTTACAGTGAAAGATAGAGAGGATACTTCCTTGACTTTGCCCCTATGATTGCTAGCATGGGAATTTTTCTCCTGTTCTGTAAAACCTTAGCGAAATTCAATACAGCATAACCAGGAACCTGGTAGCTAGAAAATTCACCTGGTAGGTAGAGACCTGAGTTTAGGTTCAAAAATCAAACAGGGACAAATGAATTAGAACATGAACCTCTACTGCTCTTGTGTATATCTCAACCACAAGGTTGCTGGCTATTCTAGAACCAATTCGCTAAATCTATTTCAATGTGTGTATATACTTAAATATTCTTTGGGCCAAGGGAGACAGATTATGTGGCCTGAGATAAGGGTTTTGGTGAAGGAAACCATTCTTTAGCTTACCAGAATCACTGACAGGACTCAGGTGGTTCTCTCCTCAATCCTTCCAGTCAAGGGGAAGGGCCTGGGCCAGAGTAGAGACATTCTGCAGATTAATGCGTGGTTGCAGAGAAGGTGATGTCAGCAGAACATTGGCTTCTTCGACCATGGAATGTCGTTCAAAGAAAAGTGATTTTGGGGAAGATATAGGATCCACCTGAGGAAGAGTGGGAAGAGTATTTTCAAAGACAGACTTGCAAACCTTGTGAGGAGAGCTTTAAACTCGGTTCACTGGGGATGGAGACAAAAACCGTGAGGAAAGTAGGAAAGCAGGTGACCTGGAAGAAGTAGAAGCAGGAGGGGGAAAAAGGGGAGAACTTTGCATGCTTCCTGACAAAGTAGAGCAATCAGCTAATTACTAACTAGGTCTGTGCGAAGTGGCTACTATCCACTTCAGATTTGACTAGTTCAGGAGACTGATTTGATTCGGTGATGTGAATCACTGTCTCGATTTGATTCAGCCGAATCTCCAAATCAGCCAGGCCAGGCCCATCCCCCACCCACACCCCCAGCCCAGCTCCTAGCACTTGTTAAAAAAAGTCCCGACTCAGTGGGTCCTGCTAGGTGGGGGGGGGGGGGGCAATCCCTACTGCCTTCCACTGCCCACAACAGCATAGTGCTTGAAAAAAAAGCCCCCACTTACTGGGTGCTGCTGGGTGGGGGGGGGGTGATACCCGCTGACCCGCACTGCCCCACGCTGCATGGGGGGCTCTGCATGAGCCTCCTGACCCCCCCTCACTCCCCCATCCCTGCCATGGGTGGCCCACCCAGTCCAGCTCCGGCCTTTTAAGAGAGAAAAAAAAAAAGGAAAACCCCCACACTCACTACTCCTGCTGGTGGGGGTGATCCCTGCTGCCCCGCACCAAGTGCGGGGCTCTGCACAAGCACCCAAAGCCTGCAGGCTGCACCAAGACTGGTAAGTCCTAGGACTTTTCTTTTTTTTTTTTTTTGATTAAAGGACCAGAGCTGGCCCAGGTGGCCCACCCATGGGGGGGCTAGGGGAGCGAGGGAGGGGTCAGGGGGCTCATGCAGAGCCCCCATGCAGCGTGGGGCAGTGCGCATCAATGAGGATCACCCCCCCACCTAGCAGCACCCAGTGAGCAGGAGCTTTTTTTTCAAGTACCAGGACCTGGGGCAGGTGGGGGCAGCCATGGGGGGGGCTGGGGGAGTGGGAGGGTCTGGGGGGCTGTCAGAGTGAGGAGGGTCCAGGGGGCTGTCATAGTGGGGGAAGTCAGAGGGACTGGCAAGGATCCCACCATGGTCCCCTCTCCCAGCCCCTCCTCCCCCGCCCCTAGTATTTACCAGGTTGGAGTGGCTGCAGCTCCCTGTTGCAGCCACTGGGGACTGCCCTAGTCACTGGGGACTGCCCTAATCATTCGGAGAATGATTCTTTGGAAAAGATTTGGAGAGCTTTGAATTGATTTGGAACTTTAAATTTGTCCCCTGATTCTACTTGGATTCGGAGATTTGGCCACCAAATCAGGCCTAATCTCTGAAACGAATCACCACCTGAAGTTTTGCACAGCCCTACTAGTTACCTCCCAAGTCTATTCATAGATTCATAGATTCATAGATGTAGGGTTGGAAGGGACCTGAGTAGACCATCAAATCTGACCCCCTGCCCTGGGCAGGAGTGAATACTGGGTTCCTATGACCCCAGCTAGGTAATTATCAAGCCTCCCCTTAAAGATTTCCAAGGTAGGAGCCAGCACAACTTCCCTTGGAAGTTGGTTCCAGATCCTAGCCACCATGACTGTGAATTAGTGCCTTCTAATGTCCAGACTGAACCTGCTCTCAAACAACTTATGGCCGTTATTCCTTGTTACCCTGGGAGGTGCTCAGGGGACCAGGGTCGCTCCCATTCCCCGTTGATCCCTCCTGGTAAGTTTATAGATGGCCACTTGGTCCCCATGCAGCCTTCTCTTGTGAAGGCTGAACAGATTCAGGCCCCATAGCCTCTCCTCATAGGGTCTGCCCTGCTGTCTCCAGATCACGTGAGTGGCCCTCCTTTGGACTCTCTTTATGCTGGCCACATCCCTTCTGAAGTGTTGCGCCCAGAACTGGACACAGTAATCTAACTGTGGCCTGACCAGTGTTGCATAGAAGGGAAGGATCACTTCCTTAGCCCTGCTTGCGATGCATCTATGGATACATGACAAGGTGCAGTTAACCTTACTGACCGTGTCCTCACATTGGCAGCCCACGTTCATTTTGGAATTAATATTGACTCCAAGATCCCTTTCTGTCACTGTGCTGATAAGAAGGGAGTTCTCCAGCCTGTAGGTATTTTACTGGTTGTTATTGCCCAAGTGTAGTACCCTGCACTTATCAGTATTGAATCCTACCCTGTTCTCTTTTGCCCACCCCGTAACCTGTCCAGGTTGAGTTGTATCCTGTCCCTCCCTTCTAACATGCCCACTTTGCCCCAAATCTTGGTGTTGTCCACGAATTTGAACAGGGTGCTTTTCACTCCCTCATCCAAGTCACTGATAAAGACGTTGAACAGAGCGGGCCCAGGGACTGAGCTCTGGTGGACTCCACTTCCCTCATCCCTCCAGGTCGAAAATGGCCAATCCTTTCTGGGTAAAGTCCTCTAGCCAATTTGTGACCCAGCTGACTGTAAGCATTGACGCCACAGTTGCCCAATTTTTTAATGAGAATGGGGTAAGACACAATGTCAAAAACCTTCCTGATGTCCAGAAACACTACATCCACCATGACACCTGCATCCAATGATTTTGTGACCTGATTATAGAAGGCAATCAGGTTGGTGTGACAGGGCCCATGAGCATGGGCTGGCAGTTTGGGGACACAGTCAGGAAGGCCAGCCACACCTTGTCATGCATCCACAGATGCATCTCAGGCAGGTCCAAAGAGGTGATCCTCCCCCTCTATGCAGCACTGGTCAGGCCACAGCTGGAGTACTGCATCCAGTTCTGGGCACTGCACTTAAAGAGGGATGTGGACAACATGGAGAGGGTCCAGAGGAGGGCCACTCACATGTTCAAGGGGGCAGCAAGGCAGGCCTTATGAGGAGAGGCTATGGGACCTGAACCTGTTCAGCCTCCAGAAGAGAATGCTGAGGGGGGATCTAGTGGCCTGTTACAAACTAGTCAGGGAGGATCAGCAGGCATTTGGGGAGTCCCTTTTTCCCTGAGCACTACCAGTACTGACTAGAAATAACGGACACAAGCTGGCAGAGGTTAAATTCACATTCCACATCAGGAGGTGCTACTTCAGTGTCAGGGCGGCTAGGATCTGGAACCAACTTCCAAGCGAAGTGGTGCTGGCTCCTACCCTGGGGGTCTTTAAGACAAGGCTTGACAACCACCTTGATGGGGTACTCTTTCCTGCCATGGCAGGGGGTCGGACTAGATGATCTACTCAGGTCCCTTCCGACCCTAGAAACTATGAAACTATGGAACTATGACCTGCCCCTAATGAAGCCATGCTGGTTGCCCTTGAGCATCATCCTCGCTGCTGGTTCCTCACAGATGTGCTCCTGGATAATGTTCTCAAACAGCTTTCCCAGGATCGAAGTAAGACTACCAGGCCTATAGTTGCCTGAGTCCTCCCTGCTTCCTTTTTTGAAAATGGGGACCACATTGGCCTTCTTCCAGTCTTCTGGCACCTGGCCAAAGCACCACAAGTGCTTATAAAGCTGTGCCGGGGCCTTGCAATAACTCCTGCCAATTCCCTCAGAACCCTGGGGTGGAGAGCATCTGGACCTGCTTATTTGAACATGTCTAGCCCCTCTAGAAGTTCCCTAACTCAGTCCTTCCTGACCCTAGGCCTGGCAGAAATGCACAGAGCCAAGGGAACAAGCAGGAAGAATTGGAAGTCCTTGCACAGTCAGAAGTATGATGTGATTGGAGTAACAGACACTTGGTAGGATAGTTCACATGACTGGAGTACTGTCATGATGGGTATAAATTATTCTGGCCAGACCAGCAGGGCAGAAGAGGAAGAGGAGTTATTCTTTCTGTAAAAGAGCTGTATGGCTGCTCAGAGCTCCAGTATGAAACTAAAGATAGGAATGTTGAAATTCTCTGGGTTTATACCAGAAGGGAGAGCAATGAGGTTGATGTTGTGGTGGGTGTCTCTTGTAGACCACCAGGCAAGGAGGATGAGGTAGATGAGGCTTTCTTCAAATGGCTAGTAGAAGTTTCCAGATCACAGGCCTTGGATCTCATGGGGGACTACAATCTCCCTGACATCTGCTGGGAAAGCAATACAGTAGTGCACAGGCAATTCAGAAAGTTTTTGGGTAGTGTTGGGGACAACTTTCTGATACAAGTGTTGGAGAGGCCAACTAGGGGCCATGCCCTTTTTGACCTGCTGCCCACAAACAGGGAAGAATTGGTATGGAATGTAGTAGTGGATGGCAACTTGGGCATCAGTGACCACAAGGTGATTGAGTTCCTTCCTTAAGAAAGGAAGGAAGGAGAGTAGCAGAGTATTGACCTTGAACTTCAGAAAAGCAGACTGACGTGCTCAGGGAAGTGATGGGCAAGAACCATCTTGATCCACAGGAAAACTAGCAAGTATAGCAGAGGACCATCTTGGCTTAGCAGGGAACTCTTTGATGACCTTCAGTACAAAAAGGAAAATGACAAGAAATCAAAATTTGGACAAATGACTACAGAGAAGTATTAGAGTATCGGTTGGGCATGCAGGGATAAATGTGGATGTGTTGTACCTTGATTTTAGCAAGACTTTTGGTACTGTCTCCCATAACACTCTCCCAGGCAAGATGAGAATGTATGGGCTGGATAAACGGGTGCAAGATGGATACAAAACTGGCTGCATCATCAGTCTCAGAAGGCAGTAATCAATGGCTCGCTGTCTAGTTGGCAACCATATCAAGTGGAGTGCCCCAGGCATCAGCCTTGAGGCTGGTTTCATTCAGTAGCTTCATCAACAACCTGGAAGATGGGATGGAGTGCACCCTCATCAAGTTTGCAGGTGACACCAAGCCAGGGGGTGGGGGATAGTAGATCCTTTGGATGGTAGGAATAGGATTCAAAATGACCTTGAAAAATTGGAGGATTGGACCAAAAGAAATCTCATGGGGGTCAATAAGGAGAAGTGCAAAGTCCTGCACTGAGGCCAGAACAATCCTATGCATCAGTACAGGTGGGGGACAGACTGGCTAAGCAGCAGATCTGAAGGAAAGGACCTGGATGTTACAGTGAACAATAAGCTGAATATGAGCCAACAGAGCAAGGAATATGTGAAATGAAGGATTCGTGAGTATGAGCCGTTGTTGTGAAGAAGGCTAATGGCACACTGGGCTGCATTAGTAGGTGTTGCCAGCAGATCAAGAGAAGTGATTCTTCTCCTCTATTCTGCACTGGAGAATGGAGTCTTGTGTCCATTCTGGGCTCCCACCCCCATGGAAATGATGTAGACATAGGTAGGATGTAGAGAGAATCCAGTAGAGAGCAACAAAAATTGTGAGGAGGATGGGGCACATGAATTGAGGATAGGCTGAGGCAACTGGGCTTATTTAGTCTGGAGAAGAGATACTGAGAGGGGATTTAATAGCAGTCTTCAGCTTCCTGAAGGGTGGTTCCAAGGAAGATGGAGCTATACTGTTCTCAGTGGTATCAGATGACAGAATAAGAATCAATTGTCTTAAGTAGCAGCAAAGGAAATTTAGGTTAGGACAAACTTTCTCACAAGGAAGGTAATAAAGCACATTACCCAGATTACCCAAACAGATTACCCAAAGAGGTTGTAGAATCTTCATCTTTGGAGAATTTTAAGACCTGGCTAGACAAAGCCTTGGCTGGAATGATGTAGCTAGGGATAGTCCTGCCTTGAGCAGGGGGTTGAACTAGATGGTCTCCTAAGGTCCCTTCCAACCTTAATTTTCTATGATTTTATGGTACCAGATTACATGCAAAGATATCCTGCTTTAGCAGGACTCAGTGGTGAGGGAGTTGTATCTTACAATATAATCAGGTGGTCAGAAATCTCAGCAGAGATAGAAAGACCGACAGGTTAGTCTTTAAAGCTGAGTCTCCCCATCCCAGAGGAGTTCTTCGTCAAGGCTCTTGCCTATTTTAGGTGGGATGAGACTTCTGCTTTTTCACATTTCAAATGAATATGTGTGTATTTGTGTGTGTGTATAGGAAAAAATATAGTGTTTGACTTTTTGATATCTCTAAAAGTTTTGAGAAAGAAATACTTTTCTCTGGCCCATCTATTTGTAAACAGTCTTTTACAGCATGCTCTAAGTGGGCTTAATGCAAGATTCATAGATTCATAGAAGTTAGGGTCGGAAGAGACCTCAGTAGGTCATTGAGTCTGACCCCCTGCTCTGGGCAGGAAAGAGCACTGGGGTCAGACAACCCCAGCTACGTGCTTGTCCAGTATCCTCTTGAAGACCCCCAAGGTAGAAGAGAGCACCACCTCCCTTGGAAGCCTATTCCAGATTCTGGCAACCCTTACTGTGAAGAACTTCTTTCTAATGTTGACCGGTGCCACATAGAGGGAAAGCATCACCTCCCTGGACCTGTTCATCATGCATGTGCTAATGCATGATAAAGTGCAGTTAGCCTTGTTGATCACTTAATTACATTGACAACTCATGTTCATCTTGGAGTCAACTGTGACTCCAAGATCCCTTTCTTCTGCTGTATTGCTGAGAAGGTCATCCCCCAGACTGTAAGTGTGTTCGTGGTTCTTTTTGCCCAGGTGCAGCACTTTGCACTTGTCTTTGTTGAACAACATCTTATTTCATTCTGCCCATTTTTCCAGCCTGTCCAGATCTGCCTGGATCCATTCCCTACCCTCTGGTGTGTTAACTTTGCCCCAGAATTTGGTATCATCTGTGAACTTGGACAGTGTGCTGTCTGCACCCTTGTCCAAGTCACTGATAAAGACAGTGAACAGCACCAGTCCAAGGACCAAGCCTTGTGGGATGTTTCTTCTTTGTGTGATAGTATTTCGTTGCCTTTGCATTATGTTTTCATTAATTAAATATTAAAAAAAAAAACATTTTCTAGATGAAAAAGAGAAATCCTAAAGCATGTAAAAAGCCAATAAAAATAAAAATAATAAAAAAGATAAACTATTTATGATATTGGAGCCAGCTGTCATTAAAGTGAAATGGAAATCTCTTGTTTAATTCAATGGTAGGAATATCAGGTTCATAAGAAGAAGAAAAATACTATTCCCAATAGATTACACAGGCATTAAAATGTAGGAATTAACATAACAGTTATACACATCAGCTACTGCATGGCAATAACTCTCAAATATTAACAAAACTAGTATTCAAAATTGTCTTCATATATAAAAACATAAAACAAAGGACCAGGCTTTAAACTGTGTGGAATCATCTTTTTAAGCCTAGGAGTCAAGGAAAAAAGTAGTTAAACTATAAGCAAAAATGAGACTGTCTAATAACATTTTTTTTCTATAGTGAATCATTCTTAGCCTGAACAACATTATATTTTCACCAGCCTGACTTGCTCATTATTGTGCTTTACTTCTCTTCCTGAGATGGATTCTCGGTGGTTCTGTCTCCTTATTAAAGGTTTTAGAATGCAACTGATTTCATTCTTCAGATTCCTTACATGATTAGGTCAAGCGATTTTCAGTCAATCATTTGTGGTATGAGAGCTCCCTTCCATTACCCAAGTCTTCTCATTGCGTTTTGGTAGAGATGAATACTAGACAATCACAACCCTATCTATCCCTACTGTTTCCAGGAAACTCTAGAGCAGTGCTTCCCAAACTTTTCCTCGGCATGACCTCATTTCCTCAGAATGGCCCAACCTGCAGCCCCCTAGCTTTGCCACTACCTCCCTCACCCACTCCTCCTAGGTGCCCCACAGGCAGCAGGGCCTGCAGCCCCTTGCTCCCACCCCACTCCCCAAGCTGTAGCTGCTACCTGGACAAGGCAGGAGCTGCTGCAGCCAGAGCAAATTGTGGGGATCAGCTCCTGTCCCCTGTTCCTCCATCCTCTTCTCTGTGGGTGGCACAGCCAGAGCAGGGCCAATGGAGGGCAGAGGAAGCAGGCTGCCTGCTGTGGTCTTGGGGCTCTCTGCTCTACTGCCCTCCCCCAGGGGGCTCCATGGCCCCGTGGGCAGGACCTGGTGCAGGGGAGAGCACCATGCTGCCATAACCACCAAACTGAGGTGCTTCTTGCCCACCCAGCAACAGTGGGGACACAACTCCACACCTCTGCTGCTGCTGTACCTCAACTTGGCAGCTGTGATGATGCAGCACTCTTTCCTGCTCTGGGCCTGACTCACTGGGCTGCGGAGGTGGCTCCTGCCTGGAGCTGGTCCAGCCCCTTTGCAGCCTCATGTCCCACTGTAGTCACAAACATCTCACAACCCCAAGTGCTAATATTGCAACCCCTTTTGGGGCCTCAATTCACAGTTTAAGAATCACTCTACAGGAAGCTATAAAGTTCCCAAATTATATTCTAAGGCTTCTTGCAGATGTTCAAAAAATAATAGTGCAGCTGGAATCAGTAGAATTGCATGCCCCATCCCAAACATTGTGCCTCCTGCCAAACCAGATGTACAAAAATTCTTCCATTACTAATTGTACTGCTGTGAAGCTGCTTTCAAACTTATGCTATGGATCAGACAGGGAGGCTCTGTCTCATCCCTGAACCAGTTATAGACCCAGGGCTGTCATAGAGCCAGGGTTGACAAGCAGCTGATTGTCATCATTAGCCCACAGGCAGACAGAGCCTGAAGTACTACACATTCAATTTATCTTGCTATATAGATGAGCCACAAAGATGTTCCCCATATTTTGTGAAATATGTGTTTAACTTGTTTGCCACTTTATAGCACCACAAATTCGTTTCACAGGAAGCAACATTACTATTTATCATATGATTAACACCTGAATTGCACCATAACTGTAACAGACCCTACACTGAAAGACTGTGGGACCTAAACCTACATTGTAAGACTGTGGGATCTAAACCTGTTCAGCCTTCACAAGAGAAGGCTGAGGGGGGACCTGGTGACTGTCTATAAACTCACTAAGGGGGACCAGAAGGGTTTAGGGGAGACGCTGTTTCCCCTAGTGCCCCCTGGCATGACAAGGAACAATGGACACAAGTTATTAGAGAGTAGGTTTAGATTAGACATCCACAAGAACTACTTCACAGTTAGGGCGGCTAGGAGCTGGAACCAACTTCCAAGGGAAGTGGTGCTGGCTCCTACCCTGGGGATCTTTAAGAAGAGGCTTGATGACTACCTGGCTGGAGTCATTTAAGTCCAGTCTTTTCTCCCACCCAGGTGGGGGGTTGGGCTTGAAGATCTACAAGGTTCTTCCGACCCGACTTCTATGATTCTATGATATGACTCTATGTTTTGGGGCCCAAGTGATACCTTTTAAATAGATTTTATTAAGAAGACTTTATAGGTGCACTAAAATAGAATTTCCCGATGCTAAGTGAACAACACAATGCAATTTAACAAATTGTTATCTAGTATGAGTTATTAAACAAGCTGCCTCTTGCTTTACTGTGATTTCATTGCTATCATGGGACACTTTTACACGTGCTCCAGTGCATTCTGATTAGAACGTGTTGGAGCAGAATTGATTAATTGAGTCCACTGCTATGTTCTAATTAGAACGCTCAAGTACATTACAGCATCTTGTGTATTTAGCATCCCTGCATTTCAAGATGCTGGCAGGGTCTCTTTAACTAAATTAGCTTGAGTTAAAGCACCCCACCACCATTTTAAGACACTGAATATACAAGATGCTGCAGGCATTTGAATTACAGTGGCTCCAGAGAGTCAATCTACTTAAAATGTCCCCCCCAAAGCATGTGTATCAGTGCCCATACTTGAATTTACTATCACTGCTTCCTGTTTTTCATTGCGTATTTTAAAATCTGTCTTTAGATAACCCTACAGGATAATGTGAATGATTTAATAAGATTAAGCTATATGCATGAGAGAAGCATTTTCCCCATTTTTAAAAGCATTATCAGGATAAAAGGCATGATATACACATTGTATTTCATCAAATTAGATTATAACCAGTGATCATAAAATATGCAAATTATTTCAAACAACTTTATAGCTAAACAAAAAATTATTTCTTTTACATATTATAGATAATAAATGATTAGGTTGTGAAATTTTGCTTGCTTCTTAAATTTATTCTCTATTTAAAAGCTTTTCTGTTTTCTTGCAAGTTTACTTTTTTGAAGAAGATTCTGCAAAAAAAATCTGTTCAGCAATTCATTCCAAAACTGAGTCATGTTCTTGAACAAATTTACATGGTGCCAATGTTACAATAACAAAAAGAAAGGTTTATTCGTTTGCTGCTCATTAAATTTTCCAAATTAGGAGACCCAGAAGGCATTGAGAATGCCAGCCCAAACTCAACCTGGTATTCAAGTATCCTTAACTTGCATTTCATGGGTAACTACCCATGCAGTACTGACTTAAGTCAGTTACCCAAGTGGTTAGAATAAGCACATGCTTAAGCATTTCACTGGATTAGCATTTAAATCTTGACAGCTTGCAAAACAGAGTTCTTAGTGAATTACGTTTTATAACTGTGGCTTTAAGAGGCTTGAGCAGGCTGTGGAGCAACCGGCATGTGACCACAAGAGGGCTACTGGATTGGAGGAGGAGGCTGGGCAGCTTCAGTAGAAACCCAGGCTCTCAGAGCCAAGCTGGCAGTTGCTGCAGGGATGTTGCTGAGGTAGCATTGCCCAGCTGAATCTCCTGCTCCCAGAACACCTGGAGGTTAAGGATAGGAACTATGGGGATGGAGGAGGTTCCTGGTCCTGGGAGATGGCCGTAAAACTACACCCTGCTGAGGGTGGATGGTGTGATGGGGCTGCCTATGGCAGGGTGGTCTCCAGTAAATGACACACCAGTGCCTCCCCAGTGAAAGGTGAGAATGGGGCACCATATAGCCTCAGCCCCCATGACCTGGTAGGTTACCCTGTAGAGGGGACACGCGAGGGGTCCAGGCATGTCATTGGACACTTAGACCCAAAGGGTATAAGGCCCAGTAGCCCTGGTGAGGGGGGTGCTGTAACGGCCCCAGTGAGGGGGCATGTGTAAGTAGCTGCATAGAGTAGGGTCCGCATGGGTGGGCCTGAAAACTGCATGTGGGCCACATAGAGTAGGGTCCTCATGGGCAGGCCTGAAGGATTGTGTATAGGCCGGCCTAGAGATTGAGTGAGTTGTGTTTGGATGGTCCTGTGAAGGTTGACCCAGGAACCTAGCCAGGAAACCCTTGAATAGTCAGTTCTGGGACCAGGACCCCAATGGTCAAAGAGCCAGAGTGCCCTCCATGTGGGACTGTCAGAGCAGGTGCCTGGAGATCCAACTGGCCTAGAGGGGAGGCCAGGGCATGTTTGGCCAAAAGTCCCAGAGGTGCCTACTGCTGAAAGGAAAAGGGGTCTAGGGAGTTTGCAGCCCTGCATGATGGCAGAGATTAGGCCACTTTAGGAGGGATAAAAGTTGAGGTCTGAAATCACAGACAGGAATAAAATTGGGCCCAGTGGGGGGAAGAAGCCACACAGTGATGCTATCTGCGAGGCATGGCACATGGTGTAGGGATTGTATGGAAACGTATATTATGACCTTGGCATTGGGCAGTAAAATGGGCAACATCTCACCCTTTAAACAATTATTCCCAAAGTGACATCAAAGGTGTGGCAGATAAGGTAGGTGGGCAGACTGCCTGAGGCAGGTGGTCCTCATGGTGATCCCCTGTCACAATAACAGAGGGAGCCTTATAAATGGTTATTAAAGTATATAGATAATATCTAATGCTTCATTTTTAATTAATATTTTTGTTAACATGACTCTATTTCCAAGGTCAGTGCTTATTCATGTAACATAAGCTAATTATTACATTTTACAATATCTGGAGAAAAAAAAATATCAATAACATCAAGGAGCATGTTCAGATGATTGTGCATGTACAATATGTGGTTCTGCAGACCCATCTGTGGCACCACACACATGCTGCATATGCAGCATTCTACTCAATGCTAATTTGCAATGAGTGTGTGGTGGGGGGAGCGGGATTTGACACTGAGAGCTCCTGTTGTCAAAAAAATACAATGATAGGAAAAAGCAGGGTGGCACAAATGGTTGAAATATGTGCCACCTGAAATTGGAGCCACCGTCCATCTGCCGCCCATGGGCAGGCCTGCAGACCCTACATTGAAAGACTGCGGGACCTAAACCTGTTCAGTCTTCACAAGAGAAGGCTGAGGGGGGACCTGGTGACTGTCTATAAACTCACTAGGGGGGACCAGAAGGGTTTGGGGGAGACACTCTTTCCTCTAGCACCCCCTAGCATGACAAGGAACAATGGACACAAATTATTGGAGAGTAGGTTTAGATTAGACATCCGCAAGAACTACTTCCCAGTTAGGGCAGCTAGGAGCTGGAACCAACTTCCTAGGGAAGTGGTGCTGGCTCCTACCCTGGGGGTCTTTAAGAAGAGGCTTGATGACTACCTGGCTGGACTCATTTAAGTCCAGTTTTTTTCTCCCGCCCAGGCAGACTTGAAGATCTACAAGGTCCCTTCCGACCTGACTTCTATGATTCTATGATTCTATGACTGTGTCTAGAGATTGAGTGAGTTGTGTTTGGATTGCCCTGGGAAGGTTGACCCATCTGCTGCCTAGGCTTCCTGCTGCCAGATCGCTGCTGCTGGAGCCCCAGGAGGCCCCCAAGACTCCAGGTAAGACTGCTGGGGCTACAATAGTTGATTGAATGGTCAAGGAATTTGAAATCTAAGCTGGTAGAAATGATCAAAATTCAACAAGTAAAGTTCAAGTTATTTTGAAACCAATATGACTGCCCCAATATGATCTTAACAGTAGTGAATTTGATTTTATTTATTTTGGTTCCCTCCAAAATGTAATGCATTTCTTTCATTCTCTGACAGCAGAGTTCCCTTTTTCTCCTTTCCTGATGCATACAACAACCTCACAGTAGTTCTCTGCCATTTCATCTCATTTGAATTCCCATGTGAAACTGTCTTTTTCTCCCTTGTCATTACCTCATATATTTATCTCTTTCTAGTATAGTTCATCATTTAGCACTATTTATTAATATTTAACTTAAAGAAGAACATTGGAATCTAGTTGTGGCTGTCTTAGAGGGTAAGCACAAATCAACAAGCGAGTGAAAAGGAGATTTACTTAATGCTAGGTGTGCCACAGTCACTATTGATATGCTTGCTCTTGCTATATACCAATTGCAGTAATTTAGCCCTGAGTGAAAGAGAGGGTGAAGTTACCAAGATTTAGCTTTCCTCTACTATGGGGTAAGAGTGTGTCCATTTTCAGTGGGACGATATACTTTAGCATAGCATGGGATACCGGGTCTCTACCACCTTTTAATGCACTGCAATACATTTGTTCATATGCTAGTATTTTCAGATGTGATTAAGAATTTTCAGGGTGACACCTGAGTGACGTTAATGGCATCTGACATACACAGGGTGGCTGCTTAACAGTCTGAAAAAACCAAAACCAAAACACAAAAAGTGTCACATTAGGCATTTAGAGACTCAGGCATTCAAATTTATTAGTCACTTTTGAAAATCTGACTTTAGCACTTCACATAGATTACAAAGTTGGGCCAACTATATGCATGAAAGATGTGAAGGAGAACAATGATTTTTCTTTACTTTATTCTAATATTATAAAATCCTAAGTCTGTCTGTCTGCCCATAATGCTTTATTTGCATTCGCTGATGGAAATAGCCAATCAGAGTGCTGTAAGCACTGGGGAGCACTGCCATGATTCCAAAGCCGCGTCAAGGACAGTCGGTGGGGGAACTGAGGCCAGCACTGCAAATGGCACTGCAAATGGTGTTGAAGAACGAACAGGAAGACCTCCCCTGCTTCCTGCAAGAGGCAGAACAGCAGCAGCATGGGGCATTAAGTGATGGCATTCCATCCCAGCCCTCTCCCACCCCCGCACCCCCATCAGTCCTGATGGGCAAATGGCTAGTATATAGATATATACTATATATAGAAATATATATCTATATGTATATCACTATCTCAACATAACTTTCTTGCAAATCTACATGAACAGATCTAAGAATTTCAAAATGGGTCCACGGCAGATGTGACCAGTACCAGGGGTTTGGCTATAGCACTCCTCCTTCCCACCACCCTCTGGGTGGCTACTTCATAGCAGGAATTTTTTAAGTCCCTGAAACAAGTCCCTCTCCCCTGCTGTCAGCATCTCCTCCTCCTCAGTACAGGCAGTTCCCTTCCAGTCCCATTCCCCTTTCCAGCATGGTTTGCTAAGGGGTTGCCTCTGGGTGATGGCAGAGAGAACCCATCTGCTACTGCCACTGTCCCCAGCTGACCCCAAGATGAAAGAACCTCCAAGTCTGCTCCTGTCCCACTCCAGTAAGGGGCTTGTTTGAGAGACTACAGGAGGAGGCAGGCTTTGCTGGATTCCTCACTTCCAGGTGCTCTTGCTCCCTAACCAGCTGTCTGAACCTACTGTCCAGGAATAGACATTGGAAGAGAAGACCAACCACTGCCACCACCATCGCAAGTCAGATAGCACCCCATATGGCTACTTCCTACAGCTGGAGCCCCCAAGCTGGTGGGGGAAACCAAGCAGAGAAAGAAGTAGGGACCGACTCACTGCCACACAGTTTAGCACCTGCATAGCTACTCCCCACTGCCCCAGACTAGATCATAGCAGGAGTGGCCTTTTGGCTTTCTCCATCTTCAGGTCAAGCAGGAAGACTGGCTGCAATGTGCACATCTTCCCTTTCTCACGTGCTCTCTGCTTAGTCCACCTGAGGTTTCTCATAACAGCACAGCTCTAGCTATGCCCTGGATTGCACAGAGGACTCAAGTATCCAGTGATGCTGGGAAATGGAGCTATCAACACATGAGATACACTGTCTCTGCACCCCTCCTTGGATCCACTGATGCAAATCCATTAAAGGAAAATATAAAATTAATCAAAATTTAATATATGGCCTTTAGGCAATGATTATGGTTATCCAAATTTAAATTTTTTCATACCTAGTTCATAGTTTCATAGTTTCACAGTTTGTAGGGTCGGAAGGGACCTGAGCAGATCATTGAGTCTGAACCCTGCCATGGCAGGAAAGAGTACTGGGGTCAAATGACCCCAGCAAGGTGTTCATCTAACCTCCTCTTAAAGACCCCCAGGGTAGGAGCCAGCACCACTTCTCTTGGAAGTTGATTCCAGATCCTAGCCACCCTGACCGTAAAGTAGCGCCTCCTGATATCTAGCCTAAATCTAGCCTCTGCCAGCTTGTGACCATTATTCCTAGTCACTCCTGGTACTGCTTGGGGGAACAGGGACTCCCCCAGTGCCTGCTGGTCCCCTCTGGCTAGTTTGTAACAGGTCACTAGATCCCCCTCAGCCTTCTCTTATGGAGGCTGAACAGGTTCAGGTCCCATAGCCTCTCCTTGTAGGGCCTGCCCTGCTGCCCCCTGATCATGCGAGTGGCCCTCCTCTGGACCCTCTCCATGTTGTCCACATCCCTCCTGAAATGGGGTGCACAGAACTGGATGCAGTACTCCAGATGTGGCATGACCAGTGCCACACAGAGGGGGAGTATCACCTCCTTGGACCTGCTTGAGATGCATCTGTGGATGCATGACAAGGTGTGGTTGGCTTTCCTAACTGAATCCCCACACTGCCAGCCCACGTTCATCTGGGCATCAATGATGACTTCAAGATCCTTTTCTGCCTCGTACTGATGAGAAAGGAGTTCCCCAACCAGTAGGTATGGTGCTGGTTGTTCCTACCCAGGTGCATCACCTTGCACTTGTCAGTGTTGAATCCCATCCTAGTCTCATCTGCCCACCCCTGTAACCTGTCTAGGTCTGATTGCAGCCTATTTCTCCCTTCTAGCATACCCACTTCCCCCCACATCTTAGTGTCATCAGCAAATTTGAACAGGGTGCTTTTTACCCCCTCATCCAAGTCACTGATGAAGATGTTGAACAGTGCGGGCCCAAGGACCAAGCCCTGTGGAACCCCACTGCTCACATCCCTTCAGGTTGAAAATGACCCATCCACCACCACTCTCTGGGTGCGGCTCTCCAGCCAGTTGGCAACCCAATTGATTGTGTGGGTGTCGACACCACAGTCCCCCAATTTCTTAATGAGAACAGGGTGAGAAACAGTGTCAAAGGCCTTCTGAAAGTCCAGGAAGACTATGTCCACTGCTACCCCTGCATCTAATGATTTGGTGATCTGATCATAGAAGGCCACCAGGTTGGTCTGACAGGACCTCCCTCTAATGAACCTGTGTTGGTTGCCTCTAAGCATAATCTCCCCTGCTGGCCCCTCATGGGCATGTGCCAGGATAATTCTCTCAAAAATTCACCCATGATGACCACATCCTTTGACCTAACTACCTCTGTGAGCTGACTTAAGAATTCCTGGTCTACCTCTTCCTCTTAGCTGGGTAGTCTGTAACACCATTAAATCTCTTTCCCCTCGACTGCCTTGTGTTCTAACTCAGAGCACTTCAGAGTGTCCCTCCTCTGATTTTTTGCTAATTGACGAGGACGTGTAGTCCTCCTTAATGTAGAGCACCACACCCCCACCTCTCCTCCCTGTCCTATCCCTCCTGAACAGCCTATAGCCCTTGATATTCATCGCCCAGTCATGCGTTGGGTCCCACCACATTTCAGTGAGCCCTGCTATGTCTGGGTTGGTGTCAGTTAGCAGGAGGGTAAGTATTCAACTCTGTTGAATAAATTCTTATGCTGGTAGTGAATTTGATTAGGAACTGCTACCATGGTGCAGCGAAGAAAGCATTAATATACTTTACCAGCAAATCCTAAAGCTCTACTTTTGCTCTCAAGGGACCTAGCCTTGGCTAAGCCAACAACCTTAAAATTTTATAATCACCCAGTAATGTCTGATAATTGTAGCCTTTGTCAGTGATACTGGCATTTGATGGTCATTCAGGACCAGTGAGGGATTCCCAGTGACATTTGTACTTATTCTATTGACCTAGCAATGTAGCAGAACATTAAAAAATTCTGCAAAGTATGCAGGCCAACTCCTGTCAGGAACAGTTCCACTGTAATTAATTAAAGTTGCAAGGACATTTCAGAATGACCCTTCTTGGTACATAACATGGATACATTATGCAGGACCATTTGATTAAACACATTAAACTTTATGCCCTAGTTTACTAGGAAACTGGCATTTTTGTACAAATTATATTTTTACAATAGAAGAGAGCAATGAGGTTACATTTTATTCAAACTTGCTAATATTTTAATGAAGCACAGGATCTCATATAAAAAAACCATGAGTAAGTAGTCCCAAACATTCTGGTATCTATTCCTTGTGGTTGGCCAGTCCTTAATACCCCAGAAGAAGAAACTATTATCTTCCTTAAAGTGCAGCAAAAGATTCACTTGCTGCATTTCAGATGATCCTAACAAGCCATTTTTATTCATGTAAATAAAGAGCGAGATCCAGCACTGAAATACAATTAAAAGTGCAAATGATATATTATCTCAATTTACAAGATAGGAAGGGAAGAAAACAGAGACAATTCTATAGGACTTTGCCACATAGAAAACAAGTGTCCCTGGGTGAATCGAGGATTTTGAAAAGGGGAGCACAGAAGGTATGGTACATCATCCCATGTAACACAACACATTATTTTGCTAGTTAAAGAGAAACTAGACAGTTTACTAATATTCTAGGGGGCTAGCGATATATTATTAGTTTAAGATCAAAGCAGAGACAAATACAACCATTGGAATAGAATGTGCACTAATTTGCTAGATAATATATTAAGTCTAAAAAACACTACAAACTAGGAAAAATATATACTGCCATATATATGAGACAAAAGATACAGTATTACTCCTGTAGTCCTTATAGTTAAATATAGATTCTTATTCAGATTCACAAAACAAAATTTAGCCTTCTTGAGCATCGTGGCAGTACCTCTGATACTTAATTGTCAAGCATTTCTACATCTGTTATTACCACACGTGATTTAAGGGTTTTAGCTGGAGCTAAAAACACTTTGAAGGGCTGTGCAATAGAAAAGAGACATTTCCAGGAACGGCTAGCAGACAGAATAATTGTAGAAGAAAGGATAGTTTGAAGAGTGGAATATCAAGAAGATTAAAAAGGATAGATGGTCATTAACACCTGTGGAGTGGAGAGAGACTAGCATGAATCAGGGAGATGATAGTGAGGCATGAAATCAATTGATTCTCTTCAGCACTGCCTGAATAGAAACGTCACTGTCTTTCCAAACAGTGGTTTTAAAGCTTGAGTGGAGCGGGGGTCTAAAGGGGGTGCAACTGTACCACTGCACTCCCCTAGATCTTCCTCTGAAAGGATCTACTGCACAGGATGAACATCAGAGGAAAGACTCTTGGACTTCACATAGGGGTTCTGCACAGCTCCTTGAAAGCTCCTGGTGCCTCATTATATATATACTCTCAGAGTTAGACAAACAGTGTAGTCACCAACAGACTTGTCCAGCTGCCTCCCACATGTTATTATATATATTATTATAACACTGTGGGGGGCAGCTGGACAAGTCTGTCAGTGACTACACTGTTTGTCTAACTCTGAGAGTGTGAGGGTAATATAGCATCCATAATGGCTATTAAAATACTGAACTTACGATGGAGAGGAACAAGAACTGAGAAATTCCTTCTTTTCTTATCACTACAGAGATTCCCTGTGCAAATAGCGGGTACACAGGCGTGGTATGGGGGATAAAGCATAGATTTATATGTTCTATAAGGTAGCATTTATTTTTGCCCCTTTAATTTAATCAAGGATCTTGCAAGTTATGGGTGGGTGGTGGATAGAGCTAGTGAGCCCAGCACATGCATTAGAAGCAGTATTTCAAACAGAATAAGGACATGGGGTAAGATATCCTCTGTGTTCTAAAGGAGATCGGTGGTCCTTGTTTAAGAACTAAATAAAAATCTCCAGAAATATAAGCGACAATGGAGATTGGTATAAGTGAAATATTTTCAACTGATTTGCTATTGAACAGGAATATGCAATCAGAAGTAGCTATTGATAAGCCCACGATAAATTGAAACTTTTGACTTCAGTTTTTGATGTTTTGAAGTTACCTGGGAAGAGAATCTATACAGGTAGAAGCTGCGCCTTGGATCATAATGCTAAGAACGCTGAAAAAACTCTGCTGCTCCCCTATGACTTAAAAACAAGACATTAAACAGAGAATTGCTGAGTTGGTGCTAGTTCAAATTCCAGTCACTGAACAGTGTGTGATGGAATTGCTAATTCAACACACATTTTTTCTTTAGTTCAATGTAGAGGCAAGAAGAAAAGATAATAGAAAAATAAAAAAAGGCCTTAGATAATTTCTACAACAGTTCTGTTATCATCCCCTTGAGACAAGTCAACCAAATTATTTAGTGGTGTTGGGTCTCTAATCCACAATGTTAACTGAGTTTTTCCCCATAAAAATGACCTTCGGATTTTCATAGCATATAAAGTAAGTGCTTGGCCTTGACATATTACTCTGAAAACAAACACTGCCTTGATTAAAAGCAGGGCTTGCCTCTTGGACTCTATGGATATGTTCAGATTTGAAGGGGGAAAAAAAGAATTCACTGATTTATTTTGTGCATACACAGAACCTTTTTTCATTTTTAGCAGCTTCAAACTCTTGTTTTTGAAGAAGGGGGCCTATATCTACCTGAGAAACAAAGTTTTGTCTTTAAAATGGCTGAATAATTTCAGCCAAAAGTTTTACTGCCTCCCTCTCCCTACCCGCCCCCCCAAAAAACTATTTCAAAGCAGACACCCATCTGTAGCAGGAGGCTTTGTGCTATTGCTACTTTTAGAGATGGCAGGCTAGGTGAAAAGCAGCCTGTAGTTGTGGCAGGCACAATTAGAGTCACCTGACCAGGAGGTGACCAGGCTAGCAGGATATATACCAGGGCCAGACTTGATCAGGGGGTCTAGCCCTGAAAGCCATGGAGAGAGGAGCTCCTAGGTAGCAGGCTTCTGGTTAACATCTGAGCCGGCACAAGCAGCTCTGGAGGTTTGAGGTCTATTCGATATGCCGTAAATGGTCATGGGACTAGGCCCATCACAGGGACGTATAAGCCTCCCTGAATAAAGGAGGCTACTGAGGACACATCAACTAAATGCGTGGGACAACAAAAAGGAAGACAGGAATGGGAGTGAAGTCATAGGTTAATAACTAGGGCATCAGAAGAGGACACTGAACAGATAACACTGGTTAGCAGCCTGTGGACACTGTCCAGTGAAACTCCATCTGGATTCATGACCAGGGAAGTGGCAGGAAAGCAGCCCCTCATTCACCCTCTGGAGGTCTGAGGAAGGGACTAAGAGGAAGAGGAGTTTCCAACATCCTTGGAAGTAAAGAGACCTGGAACATGAAATAGAGGTTCTGGGACCCCAAGGGAGAGAGAACTTGAGCCCAGGAGAGGCAAGTGTAAACAGGCCCAGAGGTCTGTAGTCCAGGAAGGGCAAATGAATCCCGGGGCAGGAAATCCAAAGCTCTCTCTGGCCCAAGACCGGGGCCAAGGCTTAGAGGCGGGCTGAAGGCTGGGGAGGGCCACAGCTGGACACTTTTGGGGCCAGGAGAGCCATGAGTCTCAGCTGTCCTAGGAGAAGGGCTAGGGCCAAGAGAGAGGGGCCAAAGACTAGGGGCTACAGCTTGAGACTATGGAAGCCAAGGAGTCCATAGCATAGGATGGCTGAGGACTAGGGCCAAGAGCCCATAACCCAGGAGGAGTGCATGCCAGTAGGGTTAGGGGGCCTGTAGCTGAGTGGGGTATTAGGAACAGCAGAGGGAGAAGAATGAGTAACATCTGTGAGGCATCAATGTGGGTACTGGGGAGGATGAAGCCCATGTAATGAGCCCTTAAGACAATGAGCAATGACTGTAGTGCTTATGAGGAGATTGGATTTGGGAATCCCTGGGACAGCCACCCTTTTCTGAAAGCATTATGTGATCAAGGTGAGGCAGGTGAGGAAAAAAGGAGATTGAAGAGAGAGAGACAGCCAGGTTGGTAAGGTCTGAGGGAACTCCAGGGGAACAATGTCCACCCCTGGAGCTAGGACCCTGTTACACCGTCATCGAAAATTTCAGCCAGATTGATAAAGTTATAAGCAACTAATCTGAGGATTCAGATTTTATGAGAAACCTTTAAAAGAAGTAATGAGACTACAAATCTAACCAGTTTTAAGCATAAACTTGATAAATTTATGAATCTAGACTATATAGGATGGTTGCCCCTAACGGTAGAGGACTAGTTCAATGTCAGAAGAGATTCTTCCTATGTCTGATGTAGGGTCTCATAGGAAGGTGTGTTGGGCTTTTAATCATAAGTGGTGCTGCCATCTTTCCATGCAATGATTTCATATTTAGATGGTTCCTTTTGAGGTCTGTAAATCCTAATTTTGAATACACAGGCCTTGCAGTAATATTACACAGGAATCATTTAGGAAAATTAAAAGGTATTGAGGCCATCTTGCTATTTAGTATTCAGAAGTCTGCCAATCATAGGCTGTCACTTCTTTGTGAGAAAGAATTTTTGGGGAAAGGGGGGAGGTTGAGCCAGGTTTGGTTTCCATTATTCTGTGTACTCTGATAGATGATCAATGCTAGGGTCACATTCTTTCACCTCAAGAGTCACTTTAATTATGACATTTGTAATAATGCTACCTAATTAATATGATTTCTAGAACTGGCAGTTCAGTAAATTATGCATCTTGAGTTCATCATGACACCTATTAAAGAATATTTTTAAATTAAAGCTTTTTCCCTTAAAAAGACAGAATGATTCTAGAAATTTACTACAGAAATGGTTCATATAAAATGAGACTTACTACTTTTTACAAAAAGTCAACTCTATTTAGAAGATTATCTGAAAACAGAAATAGTTTTGTTAACCCTTTTGAACTCCCCAGCTTGTCTAGACCTGAAGGAAAGAAAATGAATATGCTATTTCCATTATAACCACAATAAAAGCAAGCGGTATGTAAATTATGATAAGGCAGCCTGATTTCATACAATCTCCCAATCTGTTGCTGCACAAAAGACTCAGATAAATATGCAAGTTTTCCCCTCCTGAAATATACCAGAAACTATTTAAGATTTCCATATAACTACTAAGCAACATTGTCTAGTTTATTATTATTTTTTGTTAAGTGTTCTTAGACCACAGATGCAGAAAGATAGTAATAAAGACCCTAGATGAAGTCATAGTTCTATTGGTCTACAAGTTAACATACGTACAGCGCTCTATCTTGTTCATTATTCACACAAGAATGCATCTATTTCTTGCCACAATACTTTAAATGCATTTTCTTCTTCCTTTCTTCAGCAATGTTTAAGTAGAGTTAATTATATGTTTCTTTTCTTGAATAGTAACTTTTCTCTTTGTAAACTCTTTGCTATTCTTGTTAAAGTACAGAAAGTGGGACTTCAAACTGAGATAAACTTAGCACAGCTCCACTTTTACCTGTCAGAGTTGCTGCCTTATGGATTATGAGAGTCCAGACTGCTACAATGTACACCAAGACAGCCCAACCATAATGATGACTTTAGTAATGGGCTAATATATTACATATTTTTATTTGTTTATTTTTCAGTAAATTCATCTGGTTACAGTGTAGCAGTTTTTATGTATACAATGAGGCTGAACATGAGACAGGGCATGTAATTTCTCAGATTCCATCTTTTACTATAAAAAAGACTTCCACAAGTAAAAGTCTGGAACTAAAAATCAGGTCTTAAATACTTTCTGAGTGGCTTAGTATACTCAGTATGACACCATGAACTTTGTATAAAATCGCAAGAAGAGTTTTCAATTATGGTTTTGTTCTGAGACTCTCAGCAACCAAATTACCAATCCTCACAAAGCCTCTTTCCTTTCCTTTGCATTACTATTACACTCACAGTGACTGGTTTGCAAAGGGCAGTGGGGAAATGAGGATGAAAAAACATGTTAAGCTAAGTGGCTACAACTTCAGCCTTATTAATCCTTTAATCTGATGTTTCACCATGCTTGTGTGCCAGGATTTGTCTTGGAAAAAGACTGGGCTTTGATCCTGCTGACCCTCAAAAGGGAAGACCACCCTGTTAACAATCCCCATACCCACTAAAAATGAAGTCAGAGACACTATATTCTTCAGTCATTGAGCCTCTACTCTTGAGATAGATCTGCATTCATATGGGTAACTCAGTAACATACTGTGAATATGTATTGCTGTAGAGCTATATGCCAGCAAGTCAGCTAGAGTTTAGTATGTCACCCCTTCAAAAACACATGGCTTGCAGCCAGGGTGAAAGGTGTTCTGAACAGCCTTTTTAAAGTTTTGTATACCTTATAGACAACCTCATTAAGGGAGACATATGAACTTTCATAAGCTACTACAGCCTACTTCATCAGATGTTGTGAATGCACTTGCAGAGAGTAGCAGTACTAAATAGAAGGGAATATGGTCATTAAAACACAAACGGGGAGGAAAGAAACTGCTAAAAGAGGTGAAGTTGAGGTGAAGGGATAAAGAGGATAAACAAAGCAGTTAACCCATTGAGGGATATTGGGGCTATAAAAACTGGTCCAGTTAATGGGATAAGAATCCAGGATGTCTGTTGAGACCATACTCAAAACCATACAGTTAGTCGATGATTTCTCATTTAGCAATTTCATATTCAAGTTGTTTATTAAGGCTTTGTTGTTTAAGAACAGCTATCCTGAGGTCATTCAGGAATGGATTGTTCAAAGAGGTTAACACATTCTGCCACAGGCTTTTATGTCTTTTGTGAATTGATGTCAAATCAGTGTCCATTCATTCTTTCACATAGAGATTGCTCTGGCTGGCCAAATGCAGCAAGAAAAGGGGCACTATAAGCAAGTGATAATGTATATAACATTGGTAGAGAAGCAGGTGAATGAATCCTGAATGTCATCTTCCATGGTGCTTGGTCCAGTAACTATGTAGTCTGTGTTGATGATAGTGCAAAACTGGCATCTTGGTCTTTACCAAGGTCTGGTGCCTTTGTGAGAATAGGATTTAGGTAGTGTGTTGCTGACGAGACATCATTTGATGTTGGCAGGCTGCTTGTGAACCAGAACAGGCCTGCATCCCACGGTTGCCTTGAGATGGTCATCATTTTCCAGGAGGGGCTGGAGGTAATTAAGGATTAAATAATATCCAATTATTAATATCCAAGGTGCTGGAGCTGGGGGATGTAGATTGCAATGAGAGGGCAGATCAAAGAGGGACCTGAGTCTGAGTAGCCACAGTTTTGTAAGTGTAGGAATTCTTGCTCCAGAACCTGAAGGTGTGTGTCCTGGAGATCAGAGCAGATACAGGTGTAGCTCATACAGACTTGCTGTAGTGGATGGATCTAGTGGTGTGCTTACAATGAAAGCTGGTGGCATGAAGAAAGCCATAGCACTCAGTTGTTTTATGATAAAATGTGGTGGTTATGTGAACATTGCAAATTTTTATAGTTGGATCTAAGAAATGAATGTTCTGCAGTGAGTATCCCAGAGTCAGTTTGATGGAGGGTGATGTCCCGGGGGGGTGAACCAAACCCCAGTGTCACGGTGGGCCGGGGTGGCAGTTAGGCACAGAAACAGGCCGGGTTCTTTTGGCTATAGAGAACTGAGGCACGGGAAGCGTAGCGGTTTCTTAAACAAGGTGGAATTTATTTGACTTACGCTTAGGTGCATAGGAAAACGATGTCTTCAGTTACAGTAATCACAAATACAACAAAGGGCCCACGAGGTTCGGTCCGAAGACCTAGTCCCAGGGCTGGTCAATAGCTCATGAACTGGGAAACTGAACAAATAAAACTGTAACGCGTAGAAAGTTGTGGTGTGACGCCAGTCCCAATTGGTGGATGATAGGGTAGCCGGAGAGTAATGCTGAGGTCAGGATGCCAGAATGCTGAGGTGAAGTCGCAGTGGGATAGTCCAAATCGTAGTCAGTAATCGGTGAAACTTAATCGGGAACCAGGAAATCAAAACCGCAATCACTCTAATAGCACGAAGTGCCAATCGGGGAAGGAGATCAGTAGGCCCAAGAGCCTGACTGCCAGACAGTCCCTGGAAACACCAGCTTCTGTCTCCAGTGACGCGATCTTCTCCCCCCTAGAGGAGGGGCTCACTAGCCTTAAATATGAATTTCTTTAACCAATCAAATCAATCCTCCGACAGAATGTTCTAGCCAGATTATGTCATGTTTCAGGGAAACTGAGCTTGCGTCAGATTAGGGCTTGATTGTTTCTGCGTGTGAGTAACACAGAAACTGGGTCATGCTTGATTGACAAGCCCAAAGGTCATGAAAAGGGCAGCTTTGACCCTGTATGGAGTTTTCCACTCTCAGCCAGCAGGTTCTTGCATTGGCAGCACCCATACTTAAACTATTGCTTCAACAGGTGAAAGTTTAAAGTCCTAGTGGAATTTTTCTAGAGATTCCTTACCCGTTCTTTATATGATGATGTCATTGATGTACCATACATATGTCAGGGGGTCGAAAGGGCAGCTGTGGATGAAGCAGACTTCAAAGTCTGTTATATATATACTGGCATGTGTTTGCTCATAGCAGTACTATTTGTTTTTAGGTATAAGTAATTTCCAAATCTGAAATAGTCATGCATGGCCTTCTTGCTAACTTTACACTATCATGGCTAACTACCTCCCTTTATGCCTTTTTGATTACTATGTGCCTTTTTTCCTGAGGAAGGAATTGTCTATTAAACTACACAATAGGTTGCTACATGACCCCCAGTCCCTGATCCAAACCAGGAATGTACAAGGGTGTAATAAGGGTGATACCCTGTAGAAAATACCAGACCAGTTTTGTGAAGATGAGGTAGTTGAGTTAAACTCTTATGAACAAACAGATCATACACTAGTAAGCAAAATGCAAATAGTTATCTTTGCATTGGTAACCCAGGCAGTACTCCAAGAGGTATCCCCTCTCCACTTGAAGGGATCAAAGCAGGTGCACAAGCTCTGTGGGAGGTGTAGGGACTCTCCTCCCCCTATAGAGCAAAGCCAGACCACCAATGGGGACTTAACCACATACCTCATAGAATCATAGAAATAGGGTCGGAAGGGACCTTGTGGATCTTCAAGTCCGACCCCCCGCCTGGGCAGGAGAAAAAGACTGGACTCAAATTAGTCCAGCCAGGTAGTAGGTCATCACCTTTTAATACTGGGAACATAACAGGCATAAATCAGAGGGTATAATGGAAACTACAATGCCCCTAAGGAGGCAAGATTCAGCAAAGGTTAGACACTTACAATCATTGACAAAAAACAGGGTTAACAAAATATAAAACACAAAGAGCAGAACAAACAATACAGGTTGGTGAAATATAAAAAAGCACAAAATACAAAATGTCAAATGACAAGGAGATATAGGGCCTGGTACCTGGAGGGGGAGAGGAACACAATGGCCCCTTTCTACTGCAAGAAGATTTGCAAATCAGCAGGTAACTCACCCCAAGTCACCTCAGCTGGGACTCAAACCTGGAGCTCCTATGGGGTAGGCAGGAATGCTGCCACACAGTCACCCCTGGGGCACTGCTTCTGCCTGCTAGTGGTCTTGACCTTCTTGGAGCCCCTACCTCATGTGGAGCCGCCTGCTCTCTGATTGGAGGAGCTGGAAGCAGAGCTGGGAACCTCTCAGGTTGCTGCTCAGATCCTTGCTGGAGTGGGGAGAACCTCTCCTGCTAGCTGCAGCCTCTCCCAGGGGATCCAGGAGCCCAGTGGGGAGCCTATCCTGCTGGCCTCATGCTGCGCTGCTGAGGGTCCCCCTGCTGCCTGCAGGCCCTTCTCTTTCAGGCTTTTCCAGGGCACTTCTTCTGCCCCACTGGCTCAGCTGTTGCCATCTCTGTGAAGTTCCTTGTTGTCCCTCACTGGTCTTTCCCCTGAGTCAGCCTACGCTGCCCCTTTTATCCCCCTCCAGGTGACCCAAGGGGCCAAACGGAACATGGGGGGGGGCGGTGAGTCTCGGGGCCTGATTGGTGCAGAAAGGGAATTCCAAGTCCTTCAATCATCTTTTGCCCTTTCAAAATCCCTGGGCTAGGTCACTGCCCTGTCACACATTATGTATGTTAGTCATCCAGATATCTTGAAGTGACCCTTTTAGGCTGGGCTCCGTGTGATTCAGTGTTTTCTTAAATGTCTCTTACCAAATTGATAGTAAAGATGTTGGCAAACTTGTTGATTAGTTCCTGGGTTTTCTCTTATGCACAGGAAAGCTCTTCTCCTAGGACCATATGTACATATGGCTCTAGGTCCAATGCCTGACACTGAATAGATAGATCATATCACCTTGTCTTTCTAAACTTGGCACAATGTTGGAAAACATCACCCTTTTCTTAATCAGAAGATTCCATAATCAATTTTTCCTTTGTATCAGAGAAATCTTGCCATTTTGCCAGCAATTTTGATTTGCCAAAGTAGACCACCAGTAGAACTCTCTCTCTCAGATGACAGATTTGAAGGGGTGTGTTCCTCTCAAAATGCTATTCTTGGGAATGTTGTGCCATTAATAATTTCCCCTTATAAAAGCTCTTATTGAATCTAGTCATTCTTCCAGTTTAAGGAGACATTGTCCTATATTTTGAATTATGGTACCCAGTTCACACCAAGATATTTCTAAGAGGTCCAGAACACCTTGGGGTTACATCCTGTATACTAAGTCAGGTGGCAGAAAATGGACAGAAAATTGAGCAATGTCACCAGTCATGAACCATAGATTGGGCAGCATCTCATCCCTGTTTCAGGATTCACAAGTTATATATTTTTGCAGCATCCCATTTAAAAGCCAGTGAAAACTGGAGTACCCCAGGGGTCAGTCCTAGGGCCAGCTTTGTTCAATATCTTTATCAATGACTTGGAAGATGAGATGAACTGTAAGCAAGTTTGCAGATGACCCCAAACTGATGGCAGTGAAAGTTCCTTGGGCCATTTTACACTGCAACAGTAACTCTTGGGACAGGAGGGAAGCCGCACTACCAGGAGGACCCCCACCCAGCTTCCCAATTCAGGTTGTGTGTGGTAGACGAACTCCTTTTCCACGCACCTCCCCTCCCCCCGTCACATTCCCAAGGCCACGAAAAGCAGTGCAGGGAGCTCACACTGCTTGTGCTGACTGCACCTGGGGGAAAGGCACCCTGTACTGCAGGGGGGCCTGGTATGGCCCCTGTGAGCAAGCTGGGAGGGCTGCCTGGCAGGCGGCCTTCTTTCCTACCACCCCTCCACCAGAGGTCCCAGCACAGCAAAAAGCAGCTGGCTGCAGCTGTGGGAAGGAATCCTTGCTGCCAGGTGTGCCCCTCTCCCTCCCCCCCCAGTTTCCCATAGTTTCGTAGCTGGGACAATTGGGTGGGGGTCGGACTAGGTTCCTACAGTGGGAGGGCTCCCTTCCCTAGATCACAGTTCCCAGTAGAGGGAAATGTTGGGCCTGGCTGCCCCTCCTACAGCTTCTGGCTGCTACTGTCAACAGCCTTGAGTGGGTGAGAAGGTAGCTTCACCCCCCACAAAAAAAACAAAAAAACATAATTAGCAAGTTGTGGGGGATCCTCATAGTGAAAGGGCTCCCTTTTTCCCATCCCAGCCTCTTGACAACAGTAGCCAGTAGCTGCAGCAGGGTCGCCTCGCCCATGTTTTGCTGCACCAGGAACTGGGGTGGCGGGAGGAAAGGAGTGCCCCTGCCACACTGAACAAGGCTGACCACACCCAACATCTTAGCTAGCAAGCTGTGTGTGTGTGTGGGGGGGCTCATGGCAGGAAAGCTTTCCCTCCCCAGCTGCAGTTCCCAGTGTAGCAAAAAACCGGAGCAGCCCTGCTCTGAAGCTTCTGGCTGCAGCTGCCAGGTCACTCCAGTGGGGTGCAGAAGTGAAAACAGCTGCTTTGCCATGTGGACCAGTCCTGTCTCCCCCCCAAGTCTTCAAGCTGTAGCAGGGAGTATTCACGATGGAGGCTCCCTTCCCCACTTCACTCTGCCAGCTACTGATGACAGTCACCAGCTGTCAGGGGGCAGGGCTGGGGAAAGGGGCCACTCCAGCAATGGCTGCCTGGAGAGAGACTCTGGACTCTTTATCCTGCAGCAACCCCCGGTCAGGCTGCAGTGCATCATGGGGCCAGTACGGGTGCAGAGACATAAATCCCCCTTCCCCTATCCCGCTCAACCACACCACATGTGGGGATGGGATCAGAGACTGTCACTGACTCAGGTCAATGACAACCAAAGGGCTGGGGCCACGTTCCACTCAGTGCCTGGGATAGTGGTGACCATGCTCTGTGTTAACTCACGATAGAACTGTCACAGACATTTGATAAAGCGCTAACAGAGCTTAAGATTAGTACACATCCATCAAGGCTTAACTGAAAGCAGGATACACCCTTTTTAGACCTCTTTACATGCCTTTAACATCTGCTGTGTTACAACTGTAAAGCACTTTTTGCATGTTTAAAGTGTATTAAATGTAACATCTGTACCTAGAATCAGTGATTATTTTTTTTATTTTAAAAATATGAACATCTTTTCTCATCTTAATGTCTCTAGCTTCAGTTTCTAGACAATTATCTTCCCTTATTATATACTTGGAAGACAAAGTGATATTTCCCTTTTTTCCACATCCATTATGTATTTTGTTTTTTCACATCTAGTTATTTATTTTGGATGGTTTCACCCCAAGCACCACACAGGCTAAGAATGTAGGGTTGTATGTAGCTGTCTACAAAATAACATTTTATTGTCAAGACGTCAACTAATTTTTGATGAGTATAAAGAAAAGAAAAGGAGTTTCATCATCATACGGTTCAGAAAGTTGGAATAAGAGAAGACAAAGTTACTTTGTATTTCATCTTATTTATCTGTGCCACTTTTATATAGTTATGGTGCAGAGTTCAACATACTTTTTCTTGTTTCTCACTGTCTCTGAATATCTGACTCATTAAATAAAGAATTGTATTGTAGCTCTACAGATTTACCTTCACTTGCAGATTTGCACGAAGTCCAAAATTGTGGATCTGCATGGTAATTTCTAAATCTGAATGGTGGAATTGTTTTATTGTTTTTTCTTAAAATTATATATATATACTAATTTAGCAATGTTCAACAAAAGTAATTTACTTTCCCTTTAAATTCATATAAATACAAGCTTTAAAAAAATACTAGCTTTCTAGAAAAGTATATAATGTTTACAATTGAGCTCAACAAAAATAAGGCAGTAAAAAAAATGAGTATGCCCAATAAAACTCCTACTGATTTTAATGGGGGTCAGGATTCCTCTGCAGGTGTCTTTAGTACACTATACAGAATACTGAGACAAATAAAGTTAGTGAACATGGCTGAAAGCAGGCCTAGATTGTAAACAAATAATGAAATGAAATTGCTAATATTAATATTTAAAGAAAATGGAGAGAAAGAAAAAGCATAGAGGAGAGAATGGCATTGGGAGGAAAAGAAAATAAAGATTAAAAAATCACAGGTAAAGAAAAAATTCTAAAGAATAGAGCAACAGAGTTAACCAAAGTATAACTTTAGAAAAAATAACAGAAGGAAAGGAATGTAAAAGGAAAAGAAAGAATAAATGAAGAAGGGAATAAATTGTTTCACAAATGATTTACTGGAACCAATTATTTAATCTCTCTAAATTACTTTCCATAAAGCTTGTGAAATTTGGTTTCAGTTTGGTTACCTGAAATCCAAAGAACATTACAACCTATTTTTTTCCACATAGTGTACTCTTTAACCTATTTAAGAAGTTGAGAGGTATGCCTAGGACTTGGCATTGAAAATAATTTCACAATGACTAAATAACTTCAAGCAATTGAGGCACAAGTAGAAATGTTATAATCATGGATCCTGGTTTTCCCTGATAAAAAATCATAAATTCTCTGATAAAAAAATTTCAGATTCTCTGATAAAAAATCCAAAATCCATGATAAAAATTAAAGGCCCTCCATGGGCCCTCCCTGGCCATGCTAGTGCCCCTCACTTCTCCCACAGCCTCCCCAGTCCTGCTTGTGTTCCTTATTTCCCCCACAACAGCCCTCCATCTCCCCACACACAGGCACAGGCACAGGCACAGGCACAGGCACAGGCAAACACACACATACACACACATACCCTACCAGATAGTCTGTGGGGGAACAAGAGGCAAGGAAGGGGTTGGGGGGATATTGAGAATGGGGGAGGAGCGCATCTCTGTGACTGCTCCCAGGGTGAGGGCAGCGGTGCCCCTGTGGGCCACACACATGCTACCTAGCCAGGGAGGGGGGAAGCTCACACATGGTGGCTGCCACCACACTACCACTGGTGGGGGGCAAGGTGGCTGGGGACAGAGGGAATGAGGATTGTTGGGGGAAGACATAGAGTACCTGACAGCTGGCAGCCACCCCTGGTGGGGCTTTCCCCAACATTTTCCTCTCCCTCAGCCTGGGCAGGTGCATGGGCAGGCAGGGAGGGGGGGAACAGAATGCACCCCGGGGCACAGTAAGGGAGGGGTGAGGGGCACTGCCAGCCCCCCACCTCAGCTCACTCAGTGCCCTCTCCCAGGAGCATGGTCAGGGGGGCAAGGGCAGCAGTGCCCCTCTGCGGGCCACACACATGCTGCCTGGCCAGGGAGGAGGGGGAGCTCATATGCGGTAGCCACCACCACCATTGCACTGCCACTTCTGCACCTTGCGCCACTTGCTTGCAGCTGGTAGCGGGAAGCTACATGGAATGCAGGGTGCAGTGGCAGCCACCATGTGTGAGCCTCCACTCCCCCCCAGCCAGGTGGGCATGTGCACCTTGCAGAGGGACACTGCTGCCCTTGGCCCCCTAGCCCTGCTCTGGGCAAGCAGCATGGGGCATGGTGGTGGTGGCACTCAGTGGCCGTCACCACCACCATGCTTCCACTGGCAGTCACCACCGCACTGCTTCTGGCAGCTGCCCCCATATTGCACTTCTGCTCACACGGCAGAAGCCACCAGCACCACTGCACCACTGCTTCTGTGCCCTGTGCTGCTTGCCCAGAGCAGGGGTGAGGGCAGAAGTGTCCCTCTGTGGGCCTCACGTGCCTGTTTGGCCAGGGGAAGGCTCGCATATGGTGAGTGCCACCACACCACAACACCCCACACCCCATGCAGGTTTCCTGCCACAAGCCACAGACAAGCAGTGCAAATTGTGGCAGCGGTGGTGACTGCCATGTGCAAGGTCCCCCTCCCTCCTGGCTGGGCAGCATGTGTAACCCGCAGAGGAGCACTGCTGCCCTCACCCCACTGGTCCTGCTCCTGGGGGTGGGCACAGAGTGAGCTGAAGTGGGGGATAGGCAGTGCCCCTCACCCCTTCACCACTGCGCCCTGGGGTGTGTTCTGTTTCCCCACCTCTCCCCACCTGCCCACCCACCTGCCCAGGCTAAAGGAAGGGAGTGTTGAGGAAAGCCCCACCAGCTGGAAGGCACTCCATGTCTTCCTCCAACACTTCCTTACTCCCTTAGCCCCCAGCCAACTTCTCCATCCCACCCAACCCCTGCCCCACAACCTCCAAGCCTCACTTACGTCCAGGAACAAAGAAGACTGATCCTTCTCCTGTGGCAACCTCTGGAAGTGATTGTGTCAGGTCCCACCCTTTCCCCCCCTCTGTCCCCATCTGGGCAGGGCTGGGGATTTCCCTTTGGAAACAGCACTTGCAGGCTGGAACTCATCCAGCCTGAAGAGCTCTTTGCAAAGAGGAAATCCACAGGTTTCCCTGATAAAAGGGAAAATCCACATTTTCTTCAATTAAAATGGGAAACTCATTGTTTTCTCTTTTTGTGGGAAACAGAAAAACCGGATCCCTGGTTATAATTCTGTCAATAGCTTAGCTTGGGGTGGGCAAGATGGGCAGTTACTGTGGGTACCAAGTTAGGACGGGTGCGGGAATTACCCCCCCACATTCATGAAGTCTGCACCCCAGCCTGGAACCCTGGCACAGTCCCTAGCTGCTGCTGCTTTCAAAACAACAGACAGGGCAAGCAAATCACTCAAGGTGATAGCAATAGTTCAGCTAGGATGGTGTAGGAGTTACCAGTGTTGACACTAGATTTTTGACCCAGATACCTTGTTCCAGGCGGACGTAAATCCTCAGACCAACCATGACATCTCCATTCAATAATAGGCACATTTATTGATACACAGTGATAGCAGATAAGAATAATACAATCACTTCTGTAACTACTAGTCCTAGAACGTTCATCGGAGGAAAGGAACATATGGCCAGTACACAAGCTTCACTCTGAGATTCTCTCTTGCATGTCAGATGTCAGCAGCCTGGAGGTTGGAGGCTGAGGTCTACTCCCTCCCCCCACCCAGTGGGGTGGGTGAGATAGGCTGGTGGTATGCCCTCTGTCCATGGTGGCCTTGGCTTCCCCGCTCAAGGACTGTTTGCTGCTCTGAAATCTCTCTTTTTGTATTCTTTTCTCTTCTGACTCTCCATCTTTAGGCATTGCTGATTGGTCTCTATATGGTAATTATACTGTCAGCATATTCCTTTGTTTCGTAAACCCATCACATGCACCCATCCTAATTGAGGCTATCCCGGTCTTCTCCTAATTTTGTCTGTTCCCCAGAATCAGAAATCTCAAGGGCTCTGCAGTTGGGCACTGTGACCTGGTGCCATCTATCTCATGTTATGGAACATTGTAGTGCATGTCTTTAATTTTCCAGCCTCTGTGTCTGCTCGCCTGTGTCAGATGTAGTGGGCCTTGAAGCCACAAGCAGGTATTTAGAAATCAATTAACCCTTGCCATTGCCCTGGACCGTGGCTCTAAGATCCAAATACTGCAATGCTGACTAAAATCACATTGTTTTGGGCTCTGTAGAAATCCCCACATCAGGAGATGTTCACGTAGTCTTCACCTTAGATAAAGTTCCTAATAATATCAGTAGGAGTTTTGCATGCGTGGAAATACCTCAGATAATGGTTAGAATATTTAGAAGTGTGAATCAAATTGGTCAATCTGCAACTCCTTTATTTCTACTCCTGGTTTAAGTAATTTAATTACATACAGTAGGGTTACTGGATTCTATTATTGTCTTTGCAACTGATTTGGTTGCAATTTGAGGCTGCCACTTGTACCTGCCTGCAAAGTGTTTGAAAACAATTTACTACTTAATAAATGCTTTTAAATCACATTCTTATCTTTAGATAAAAGATATTTTGAAATCAGTGTTCTCCAAACTGAAATTTATCCATTCACACAGAACCAGGTTTTATTCATTTTTTTGGTGGGGGAGGAGACTACAATGATCAGAAGTAGCTTGTGCTATAGGACATATCTGACTGCACATATCTGGACATAGCTGCAGTCCTTTTGCTTTCTCCCTCATTCTCCTAGAGCACATAACACCATTATCTAATATTTATCTGCCAGTAAAGCTAACTAGAGCACTGGTACAAATATGTTATATCTCTTGAAGAAGTGTGGTAGCAGACTTTCCCTGGAGTTTCTTCTACTAAAGTCCATCTTTGTACCTCTCCCAATATAGACCAACTAAAGGATATTAAGCCTTACTTAATCAGTACCATATGTGCAGTAACACATTTTAGAAACACAGTTTAAATGCAAATGGTCTTGAGTAATTTCTGATCTCTAATGGCATTAAAGGAAGTCTGAAGGCTCTAGAAACCCAGTTCTAAAGGCATGTGTTTTTAGTCCCACAGGATAGTACAAAGGAGCAACCATACTTTTTCTTAATGAATATGTGCCTTGAGATACCAAGTTAAGGTTATTACAGAGCTGGTAGCAATTGTATGTTGTTATGTTACTTTCATATTGCTTGGGTTTAAGTTCTTTATCTGAGTCTTTTAACAAATTGGCATTATTTAAATTAGAGAGTATTTTCTGTTGTACTATTTGGGTGGCGGAAGCACAGCAGGACTCTGCAAGAAGACAAAGAGGAGAATTAAATGCAATTGTTTTACAGACAGAATCAGAAGCTAACCTCTGTACACTGGCATCTAGAGGTTATAAAAGTCAGAGTGTTTCTGATTTTAAAGGTCAATCTGCTCATTTGAGGGGAACAAAAACATTATTTTTCACTAGTGGTTCATCGCTTAATTCTTTAAACAATGTCAAATTGTAAGATTTAGTTTTCAGAATGTTTATACATAATTCTTGCACTGATGCTTTCCTTAGCCTCAGTTCAGCAAAGACCCTTAGGGACTCCCAGCACACTTTTTGGTGCCCAAAACTACACTCCATCAACAACCGACAGCTGCTCAACTGAAAAACTTCCTGGGCTCCAGCCAGCCAGTTGTATGGCTTCATGAGCCAAGAGAATAGCATGTAGGCCAGGTTCCCAATGTTCAATGGGGAAATAGTTTCCCTAAATCCAAGGTGGGAGTTCTGGGGCAAACTCCCCCAACTCCGTCATCTCTAGGGAACTGTAGTTCCATAATATGTAGGCACTGTGTACCCATGAAAAAATACTCTGGGGGGAAAAAGCAAGGCAAGCCACAGTCCAGGACCATGCCCTGAGACAACCAGAGGCTCAGGTCCTCCACAAAGACACTCTGATAGCAAGCTAAAGTGTCTCTATGGCTGGCCCTCACCCCAGTGCAGAGGCATACTGCCTGCCAGTTCTGAGGAGGCTCTTCTGCCTGGGTACTGCCACTTGCCTCCCTAGCAGGAATTCTGGTGCTCAGGAATTCTGCCCAGCTGGAGGTGGCTGACCTCCTGGCCACTTGGGTCCAGGATGACATGCTTTGACAGTCCAAAGCAGGTCACCACACTAATAACATCTTCTGGGCAATACTTGCCTAGATGGCAGAGTAGGAGCACCCATAGCAGCAGTGCTGCAGAGAGGCCAACTGTGCAGCCACAGCCCACAGGAAGCTGGCCCAGAGGTGCAGATGCCTCTGCTGTGGCCGTATAGTCCCTATCCAGGTCTGGCAGGCATGCAGCCTTAGGGCCACATGTTGTTGCAGGTGACAGCAGGTCACACCCAGGCAGCAGACCCCACTGCCAGATTGCTGCAGTGAGTAAAGGGTGCAGGGAACTGTCAGGGCTGCTTCAGCAGTGTAGCTGGCATAAGGGGTAGTGTCCCCAGGTCAAAACTGGCCAGGCTGAAGAAGTTCCTGAAAGCAAGTGGCCCTGAGCTACTTGCCACAGTAGCTTTTTGTACAGCTGGAGCCAGCATATGACAGCTTTTTATACTGCTGGGTAGGGCTGTATGAAACAGCACTGTTTCATTTTGACTTTGTTTTGCCATTTAAAAGGGACAGTGTTCTGTTTCATTATTTTGTTTAGTTTTGAAGCACTGTTCCATTTAATTTTGTCAAAACTGTTTCACTGTTTCGACGTGTTTCAACGTTTCACCCATAGGCTATAATGGGGAATCATGAAAATGCCTGTAACTTTGTCATTTCTTGCCTGATCTGGCTGAAAATTGCAGGGATGGTAGCCCCTTCTGAGGGCATGGAGCCTGTCAAGCTTCAAGGAGGTAGGTGTAGGGGTTTCTTGGAAACTGTACCTCAAGATGCTGACAAGCTAAACTCATGTCACTTGCTGGCAGAGGCAGCCTCCTGTTATCCCGCATGCAGATCTGCGACCCCGCACTCCCAGGAGGGCTGTGGGGCTGTGCCAGACTCCTCCTAGGGGTGCAGACCCCAGATCTGCTTGGGATGACAGGAGGTTGCCACTGCTGCTTGGGCTTGGAGCTGGGCACAGCCCGCTCCCAGTGCCAGGAAGACTTGTTCTGCCACTGGTCTCAGGCAGCAGCGGCAGCCTCCTGTCATCCTGTGTGCAGATCTGGGGGCATGTGCCCACAGAAGGAGTCCAGCAGTGCTGGGGGGGAAGGTTGAGCTCTGTGGGGCTGGTGGAGCTACTCGGAGTGCGGCCCTGGCTCTCCCTGCTTCCTGCCACTAGCCTGCACCCCAAACAGCTCCACCAGCCCTATGGAGCTCAATCTGGTGGCAGGAGGCAGTGGGAGAGCCAGTGGTGGAGCTGCATGGAGCACAGCCCTTGGCAGTGGATCTCTCCCACCTCCTGCTGCTGGGCTCAGCTCTGTGGTGCTGGCAGAGCTGCTCAGAGTTCAGTCCAGTGGCAGGAGGCAGGGCAAAGCCAGGGCTGCACTCTGAGTCGCTCCACCAGCCCCATGGAGCTCAACCTGGTGGTGGAAGGTGGAGTGCAGTCCTGGTTCTCCCCTGCCTCCCACCACTCAACCAGTGCTTCCTGCTGCCAGGCTCAGCTCCATGGGGCTGGCAGAGGCACTCAGAGTGCAGCCCAGTGGCTGGAGGCAGGGGAGAGCTTGCACTGCACTCCAAGTGGCTCCATGGAGCTCAGTCCACTGGCTCTCCCTCACCTCCTGCCACTGGGCTGCTTTGAAAGTCAAAATATTTTGAAACTTTTGAAATGTTTTGAGTTTCCTTGTTTTGTTTTGAAGCTGTTTCAAGGCCTTTTGTTTCATTTCAATTTTGCAGTTTCAAGCTCAAAATGCATTGAAACATCTCCAAAATGAAACACTTGTCGAAATTTTGCATAGTCCTACTGCTGAAGCCAGCACCTGTGCTGGCCCCAGTTTCTAGCTTCCCCTGGCTGCAGATCTGGAAGGGGCCAGGCAGGGTTTTTTATGACCAATTGGCACAATTTGCCCCACACCAAAGTACATGTCTGGGCATGTGTGCTCAGGCAAAAAACCATGGCTCAGATTTGCACTCCTTCTGTTTGAGCTGCTGCAAGTGCACATGGCTGAATGTGTGGATGTGCCCATACAGTTTAGGAAGCCCATCAGTTTGAACTCAGTGATGACCTCCTGCAGGTCCCCTACCAAGTAAATCGATGCCCCAGGTCTCAGCTGTGTCATGTATTTTGTGTTTGACCATTGTTGCCATTGTTTTCCCTGTGCCAGATAGACTGGTAACATAACAAAGGCTATTGGTGTTTGACATCTTTCAAATAAGAGGCATGGATCTCTTGATGGACACGGGGTACTGAGTCCAATGTCCTGGCTCTGAAGCAGGGGAACCAGGGGACATCCTAAACTTTTGCCACCACTGCTCAGCATCCTGGGTTCTGAACACTAGCTGCTCCCACTGATCTGAGCTCATTTGTAGTGCCTAGCAGTGGTGAGGTTGCATCTGATGCCAGGCCTGCAGCATCCCAGTTTGCATGTCTTCATGTGCCTCCTGCCAACACAATGCCCATGGCAGCATCACAGTCCTTAAAATACACCTCACCAGGCCCAGGAGCTCATGCTGCAAGAGCAGTCAGGGCTAGGTTTTTCTTGGTTCTGCCATTTGTCATCTCCAGAAAGCCCCTGGAGATCAATGTTATCTGGAAGTTGGCCAAGGAAGGACTGGGAATTGTGTCCTTACCTCATCTTAGCCTATCAGCATTTTGGTCTGCACTCAGCTGTTTTTAGCCACTTTCAGAAATATGGGGAAAAGCCACTTGAGCACATCCTGCCAAAAGGCCTACTTGCTAGACTTTTAGTGGTGGAGCGTGAGCATGTAGTAGGGCTTGTACTAAACATTACCATGTGACTGACTCTTCAGAACATATTCTAACTTTAATACTACATAATATTCCACACATTGAACATGTACTAAATGGCCCACGTGACAAGGTCCTCTTTGTCCAGGCTTGCTATGTAAGAAATGGGACATCTCTACAGGACAAGAGTGGAGGGAAGCTCTCAGGTTCTCCTCATAGAATTGCTTTCAAATTCTTGTATAGGTGGACAAGAGTTCTGCCACATCAAAGGTAGTGGAAAAAAAAGAAAGAAACCTTGGTACTGAGCAACACTTTGTTCTTGTGTAGCAGTAAGTATGATATTAGTCAGACAGACAAGATTACACATATTAATTATGAAATGAGAATAAATGTCCTCATCATTTATCCTTTAGTTTGTAAACTTGCTTTGGTCAGTGTGTTTTTGAGGGAAAGGTATTTTATGATTGTTATTCAGCACCCAAAGTGTGTTTGTGGTGGGGTGCTTTACACATAAAATATTTTTCTTTTTACATGTTTTGTATATTCTGTCACATGTTTCACAGCACACATACTATCCAAGAGAGACCCAGGGAAAGGCAGACTCTGAACTTACAGCTTTCTTCCTCTGTGAAAAACTCTGATTACATTTATTTGTTAAAAGTAATAGAGTTATTTGATGGAATATCTGATTATTGGTGTAAGTTAATTTTATTCAGTCATTTAGCTGTTCCACATTATCCCTCTCTATTTTATTTCCAAAGCCTATGGAATCCTTTAATTTACCCCTATCTTTTACCCTAGTCAAATATTTGTTCTTAAAATAAATAAGGCAAGAAATAAATTAATTTGCCCCTTTGAGGAATTATTTTACATAATGACTACCCTATATTTTACTATCTATTTTAGTGTAGAAAACGCTTGCCGTGATAATATATAATTCAAAGTCACATTGATTTCAATGAGGCATTTTGTTTGTTTTCATAATGGCTTAGTAATTCACATACTGTCTCTAGAATATAAATGCCTCGTTGACTAACAAGAATATTATGCAGGCCCTTTCTAAAATCTATAATAAACTGTGCACACTGTTATTATATTTCCATTCTTGTTGACTTTATAAGGCTAATGCTATTCATGCTGTCAGAAATTTGGTAAAGATTCCCTTCTTTTGTGCAACACTTTAACTTGAATTCTCCTTTATTTTAGCTTGAACAAAGTTTAATGGAATTCATCATATGAGCTATAACTATCCAGGTGTTCCTGCAGCTGTATTCATCACCTAGGATGCATTCTCAAGCAAAATGGCCAAAAGTTGTGGAAGGAGAATAGATGTTAGGGTATAATTACCAAACACTTTATGATTGAGCTTAGATCTATTAAAAGTCCTTTCAAAAAACAACTCACTTATGCTAGACCAGGCAGACAGCAATACCTTCTGAATACCATTTGGAATATTGTTGGCCTGTGAAGTTGGCAGTGAACAAACCCAGCATGCTGCATAGTCGTCTTAAACTATAATTGATTGTAAAATACCCTCAGCAAATCACAGCATTCGAGTTAGTAATTTCCCACTGAGATTATAATTTTCCTTCCGGACTTCATAAAAGACTTCATGGCAATTGAGAAAATGAAAGATCATAAATGGATTGTCTGAGTCAAGCCAATGCTATCTCCAGGTGTTGCTTCAGTTAGAGCAGTCCATTTCAGTCTGAAAATGGTTGTTGAACAGTTTCTCATACACTTTCCTGCCTTTAAAAAGATATGACTTACAGACAGCACATAACTGTTGGAAGGTTCCATTATCGCACATCAGGAAATTAGATGGTTTAAGGCACCTAACTAGGAATGGAGAGAGTGCACTATATATGGAATCTCACAGTGCAGCCCCTAATAGCCCCGTCTTTAGTACAGAAGTTGTGGTTCTTGTATACTTTATGTTCCAGCATGCAGTTCTTCATCTGTGCTGCAGTTATGGTTTCTAGTGTTAAAAACCTCAACCGCTCTGCAGACTGAATGATTACATGAAGATGTTCTATCTTTTATCACCTAATTCCTTTAATCTGACAGGTCAGCCACATTTTGTAAATAACTTTCTACTTTACATGACGTTGGGAGAGTTCAGCTCAAAGATGACATTATCTCTCTTCTCATAGTTAATTTAGACTGAGCCAACTGCTTCTGAATTCAAGACACACATGACCAGATACCTTTAATGGTATAGGATAATAAGGAAATTGAGGTTGAAGCAGCAGCCTATCATGCAAATTTGGATGCCTTTCCGACTTTGTGCCACAACAGTAATATTATCATAATGCAGGTGTTTTAAAATATTAATATCACATACATGTCCTATCACACATCGTTTTATTTCTCACATAAATCTTGTTGTACAAAAATGTTCAAACCACTACACTGGAGAAAGCCATGAAAAATCCATCAAGAAAATAATCTTGCATCTCTAATGTAATGTTTAGAAATTATACCCTTAAGGTTCTTCAGAGAGTTTAAGAGAAATTTGTTATTTGAGGCTTCATAAGGAAAGCGCCAGACATGACAAACTCAAACTTATTTGTCAGCCACTGAACTATTAGGGTGCTTGTACACGTGATCTGGGTTTGTGTACTCAGGGTTTTATTCTATGCCCCTTAAATTGAAATGGTGGGGCACAAAATAAAACCCTGAGGATTAAAACACTTGAATTTTTCCATCACATTATGGTGAGGGTCCTGATCCTTTTTTTTGTTGGAGCCGGAGCCTGCCTGTGGCCAGGGGGCAAGCTACTGGTGGTCAAAGGTCCCTCTGCATCAGCAGTGCTCTGGTCCTTCCCTCTGCAGCAGCAGTGCCCCCTGGAGCCACTCAGGCAGCTTGCTGCCCCAGCTCAGAGGCAGCACGTAGACCAATCCAACTATTCCCCAACCCCGAGCTGAGGCAGAACCCAGCCTGCTAGCAGCCCACTCGGGCATTCCTGGGGGACGTCATTGCCATAGAGGGAGGTACTGGGGTCCCCCACAGCTCAGGGGCTGTTCATCCCACTAGCACCTCAGCGGGAGAGTTGGGCTGGCTCCAGCTAAAAAAATAAAGGATTAGGCTCCTAACCACTTCTGCCTTCAGCAGGCATCTGAGACTGGCAGGATGCCTGGGACCACCTGGGAACAGGCTGGCTTGCCCCTGGGGCAGTGCAGAGAGGTGATAGGAGGGTGGCTGGGTTTGCTAGTGGCCAGAGATGGCAGTTGGGATAGTGCATGGGGCACAAGGCTGTCCAGGAGGGTGTTAGCTGGCCAGGTGCTGCCCCAGCTCCAAGGCATCCAAGCTTGGCTGGGCTTCCAGTGCCCCACCATCCCTGCTGCTTTCTCCACCTACCAGGACACCCAGCTTGTCCCTGGGGCAGCACGGGAAGGTTGCAGGAGGGTGGCTGGGTGTGCTGGTGGCCAGAGGAGGCAGTGGGGATTGTGCATATGACACTGGTAGCCCCAGCAGGCTCAGGTGTTGGGTTGGGTGTCTCTAAGCTGAAGCAGCAGCACCTGGCCAGCTAGCAGCCTGCCTGGGCTTCCAGTGTCCCATGCACCATCCCCACTGCCTTCTCTGGCCACCAGCAAACTGAGCCGCCCTCCTGCTACATTCCTATGCTGCCCCAGGGACAAGCCAGCCTGTTCAGGTGGCCCCAGGTGTCCTGCTGGCTGCAGGAGCATGCTGAAGGCAGAAGCAAAAAGCCTGATCCTATTTTATTTTTTTTTTTCCCCCAGTGATGCCTGCCTGCCTCTCCCACAGCCAGGGGGTGAGCTGACAGCTACTTCATTGCAATTTGCAACATTGCAAACTAAACTACATCAGGATGTAGCTTAGTTTACAACAACGCAAACTCTTTTAAAACCCCCAAAACTCTTCCACATGTACAGTGTAATGCCATTAAGCAACACAAAGTGACATTTTGTCACATATACATGGTCATAGCATCAAGTGTACAAGCAAACTTATATTAAAAATATTTAAGAAGGAAATCTGTTCTAAAATGTTAATGAAATTAATATAGAAGCTTTGTTTTATGAATACATACTAGTTGTGGAAGAGGACATGTAAAATATAGAATCTACAACAAAGAAGAAAATGATATAGCATAAAATAATTTTGTAAACCACAAAAAAACAAGCCCATGAGCCATTTTAGTCAACAAAACTGACTATGGGGCAAATGGATCTATTAGCTAAAAGTGCAGACCATCAGCCGGTATAATTCTACATTGACTTCAGTAGGCTAATCCTGAAAATATTTATTACTTAGCATATATAGGAAAAGGAAAATCATTAACTCCAGCAGGACTATGCAGAAAAGTAAGTTCTAAGCTCAGGAAAAAAACCATAATCAGGCTTGTACTCAACACTGGTGCTGCTGTATGTTATTCCATGATAATACCATATTTATTTGCATACCACATGCACCTTCACCCTCAAAATCAGCTCTCCAAAACTGGGATATGGTTCTTATGTGAGAAAGTTAATATTTCTTCACTGGAATAAAAATGGAAGACTAGAAGCAAGCAGATACTGTGCTCTCATGGTTGCCAAGATGACTGCTCCTTGACTATAGCTTCAGTAAACAGAAAGGGCAGGGTCCTGTGTTAACCTTCTCACAGCTATAGCTATTGGCTGATCACTGTAGCTTGTGTCTGAAGAAGCAAATGAGCTGTTCAGTGCAAGTGAGCTCCTTCATGAAGCCTGTGATAGCTTGATAAGGCATTTGGAGTGGAAATAGCACTTTATTAATTACAGGAATTAATATAAAGAACTATTTACAGTAAAGAAGTAATGTAGTATTGCTATTGGTCTTGCAAGGGTCTTCCCTTACCAGCTACCATTCCTGTGCCAGCTGCCCAGGCTCCTAACTGGTCCCAGGAGGAGGTTGGTGACCTTGTGGTTTTTTGGGGCCATGCTGACATGAAGAGGCAGTTCACACAGGGTGGGCACTTGAACTCCCACATTCATGAGGCTGTGTTGGGCAGCATGCATGAACAAAGGCACTCCTGGTCAGCACAGCACTGCCACATTAAGTTCAATGCCTTGTAGGCACAGTGAATGGTCATTATCGACTACAGTCATTGGTCTGGTCATGCCTGTAAGACCATGGCCTTTATGTAGAAGCTGACCTATATTTTGGCACCCCAGGAACCAGGATCCATTCCTGCAAGTGTCACCAGTGGGGACAGCCTGGCTGACCTATTGCCCTACCCTGCCCCTTCTGGTGACATGACACAGGAGGAGGGGCCCTTGGGCCTTCAGCATCCTACTCCATCCTCCTCCATTACTGTTGTATCCACTGGCAGCTCAGGGAGTACTGGCCAGTGGCTGTTTTGACCTCAGCACAGCTCCAAAACCCACCATGAGAAGTGACTAGTCATGACACCACCAGCCACCAGCAGCAACAGGGCAGGAGCCTGGCCAGGCACCATCCCACCATACACCATGGGCCACAGACACTGGTTGCAGCCAGACACCATTGCTGACAGGGAGGTCTGGACTGAGCCACCAATCTCACCAGGTCCGGATACATAGTAAGTCCAGCACTGGAACAGGGACCTCCCAGTCTCTGCCCTTGCCCCTAGTGCTGACCTATGCCCCTGATCCCTGCCCCTGGCCTGCCCGCACTCCCCTGGCCTCAGGTCTCCCCCCCCCACAGCATGCAGGGTGGCAGGACACAGCTCAGAACATTATTCAGAAGCCCGTGTTTGTGTAGCTGCGTGGGCACAGGACTCTCACATGCTGAGGAAGGCATCAATGCTGACAGTGATGTCTTCCATAGCAGTGGGGGGCAGGGATGTGTAGCACTGCCACATGTAGCCCTCCAGGTGCTGGTGGAAGTTGCAGGACAGCCTGAGATTGCCCTTCATGCTGCTGGAGCTCAGGGTCCCCAACCAAGAGTGCAGGTGCTCCTGGGGCTCCAGGAAGATCAGCAGCAGCAGGGTGTAGTGGCTCAGGCACCCCTCTTCCTGCAGAAACAAATCATTGTGCAGTGGCCTGGGCACATGCAGCAGCATGGGGTGGGGGCAGCTCTGAGGCACCCTCTGGAGAAGCCCCCTGCAGGAAGGGTGGAAATTCAGCCAGCCCCTAGCCCCACTTGTGTGGGAGCCCTATATACCCTGAGGTCAGGCACCATGGGCTGGGTGGTTGGCCTGCAGGGAGCAGGGTCTGGAGCCATGGCAGCAGGTATTGCCAGGAGTCTGGCCTGTTCCATCCTGGGAAGGGGACAGATGAAGCAGAATGCTTGTGGCCAGCACCCAGCAGGCCACTGCCCCCAGGGGAGCAAGGTGGGACAGAGGGATCAGGTGGCAGCCACCTGGGCCTGAGCCTGTCTGGCCAGCTTACCATGGTCCCTGGGCACCCACGCACAGCCAACCCTTGATCTGATGTTGGGTAGCACACAGCTCCTGGTGCACAGCATATTATTTTTGAAATGTTGCAAATTCTCACAAAAGGCTTCTGTCTCTTGCCTCTGCAGGGTCAACACTTGGATGTGGGAGAAAGGCCACCAGGCCCAGCAGGGATGCAGGCTCCGGGTTGCCACCACCCACCTGTGGAGCCATCTGGATGTGCTGACTATTCCAGCAGTGCACCGGGGACTGGATCTGCTTGTTCCAGTGGCTGGTGGCAGTAGTGGAGGAGCAGGAGGTATGAGAGTATGTGCAGGAGGTTCAGGAACAGGCCTGGCAGGCAGAGGATGTCACCAGATGGAGGTATGGGACCAACCACAGCAGAACCACTGGGCCCAAATGGAGGCCCAGGAGCAGCTTCAGCCACAGGGTCTTACTTACCACCAGGCCCTGGACACCCTCCTGGCCCGGGTGGCTGCATCCATGTCCCCCACTGCCTGGCCCCCACCCATGGTTTCACAGGGCTCCCTGGACCTGCCCGCTGCCCTGACACAGGCCCCCACATTTCCCTCAGAGGAGCTCCTCTAGTGTCTCCTGCTTGCCAGATCCTCTGGCCTGGCATCTGCCCTGGATTTGCTGCCACAAGCCTATGCCCAGATCCACCACTCTCCCCTGAACAATTAAGCTGAAGACCCAGCTGTACATGAGGCTATCACCCACTGGGGTTGGCATAGTCCTCAAACCCAAAAAGGAACATCTAGAGGCTTGGGTACTGGGCACCTACCTGGGGCTCTGCCCTTAGATGCCCCCACCCATGGCCCGGAAGACCCAGAATATTGTAAATGGTTATCCATATGTAAAAAGTTTTCACTTGTAAATGTTTTTTTTAAGGCTGGTGGGTGGCGTGGGTGGTGGAGGGGCTCTGTTCATTGAGGGGGCAGGGGGATGTTTGTTGAGGAGGGAGGAGAGGGAAGAGATGGGCGTGAGTGTTGTGAGGGTAATAAAGTTATTTTTTAACCCATGTGTGTATCCTGAGAGGGGTGCTGGGGCTGGGCAGGGGGTAGGGGTATGTGAGTGGTGGCACAGGTGGGCTGGAGTGGGGAGTGCAGGAGGAGGGGGTCAGCCAGAGCCTCCTCCACCTGGTGCCCTGGTCTCCACTGGTGGGTGTTCAGCTGTCCTGGAGCCTGGGTTGGGGGGAAGGGGGAGCTGCTAGGGCTAGCACCACAACCAGCAGGAGCACAGGGCACTGGCTGTCACTGGCAGGAGCAGACTGGAGCAGTGCGGTGCTGGGCATTGCTGGCAGGGGCAGAAGCAGGAGATAGAGCAGCCCTGGTGTGGGGAGGTAGGGTGGGCAAGGAAGAAGCTGTCACACTGCTGCCCCTGCCCTGGACATGCAGCTCCTGAGTGGGGCAGGGGCTGGTCAGGGATCAGAGTTTCTAAGATGGCTGCCAAGTGTTGGCAACTGACTCTGACTTCAACACGGCTTCCAAGTGCTGGCAGTCACATGGCCAAAGGCTCAGCTCCCCTCAGTGGCTGCAGGGGCACATGGCAGGACTTCAGGGACTTGCCACTAACTTTCGTGCCAAGTCCTTGCACATGTGGACACCTGCCAAAAAAATCACTTCATGCACATTAACTTAATGCGCAGTAAATGTAGTTGTGCTTCAATGCACATGTAGATGTGCCCTTAGAGTAATTTCAAAGGAGGTCAGCCCCAGGAGTTCCATTTTATAGTTCAGGAAAATGAAGCAGAGAGAGGAGAGGTAATTCCCAGAAAATAAAGATGAAAACCAGTGGCAGAGTTAGGAAATGAAGCCAAGTGTCTAGCATCTTTTTCCAGTGTTCATACCACCGAGCCATAGGTTAATGATTCTTCCACTTGGGTGTTTGGGATCTGGGCCACTGGATCTTACATTATGCATAATGAAGTGTATGAAGTTTTCTATGCTTTTAAGTTATGATTGTACAACAAGAATATAATAATTCTTTAAAAGTCAAGCAGAATGCATAATTCTAAATAATATATCACTTTAAATACATTTGAACATTCTTGTAGCCTTTTCAATAGTAAGCAGACTGTTATTAAGGCTAAGATCCTCCTGTTGTTTCCCAAGAAGGATATGAACAATAGGTACTTTATCATTTTTTCTTACTTATTACAGTATTATTCTTTTTCTCCTGATTTCTGAACCATTCAGTGGGCTTACATAAATAAAATGAAGAACTATGTCCTGGATTTGGGTCACTCATGTGCTATACTTAGTGGAGCTGCATGAAGATCCACCATGCTGCTAGAACTTCTGTATGGCAGAGGGGACTTGAAAGCAGTTGGAAGGGAAAGCATCTATTGAAAAGGAAGTTTTTACTTTGAAGCTTCTACTGCCAAAAAAACATGGGTCTTAGTGGTTTGTTGGTTTCTTCTTGCATTTCCCTGCTTCTGTTCATCTTTCTCATTCATGCTGCACTTATTATTCTGTTTTCTGGGCAGGTGGGTCAGTAAGAATCAGAAGAGAAAAACAGCCACTAGAAATGTGTTTACAGATAAGTTCCACCTCTTTTATCTTTAAGAGATTTCTTAGACATTTCATACAAATACATCCAAAAAGGGTGGGGGGAGGGGAAGCAGTGTTTGTGCTCTTTAGAAGCTGAAAAATGTTTCTTCTCCACACCTTTGAACCCTTCGCCCTCCTCCCCCCCACCAATCACTGCATTCAAAACACTAATGCAGATTTCTCTTTTTCTTTGACTTAACATATACTTTCATTGACTGAAATGGTTCAGGAAGATGTATCACTTTTAGCTGCAACAAGAGGCTAGAGCTGTGAAAATGTCACAGGAAATAAGTTGTACAATAAATTTAACTTTTTCCTTCCTTCTGAATAACTGCAAACGGAGCCCAATTCTCTCATGTAGTTTTTCAAATAAACTCAGTGATTCTCTCCACCTGATATATATATATGTGTATACATATGCATTTGTTTTTATTTTTACTTTAAAATTGATCACACGCAGTTTGTTCTTGATTTTGTAAGCCAGCATTCAAAATGTCATATCTGGTTATACATTTTGACTGGCTATATGGATCACTTGATTTGTTTACCTGAGACAAGTTACTTGTATTGTTAAGTAGAGTGAGAAGACCTGTATTAAACTGTTGGCAGTGTAGAGCACCATATTAACATTTTTCTCGTGTGTGTGTGTGTGTGTGTGTGCACGTGTGCGTATACATACATACATGCTCCTATTTTACATGTGGTATATATACATATATAATGGATTTGGCTGCAATATAAAAATATTATTTATACACAACTGGTTGGAATTTCAGGGTTAATAGTTTTACCCCTCTACTTCTTTAAGAAATGTACTGTGCTAACAAAATAAATAGCATAACACTGGTAAGTAAGTTGTATTTCTGGCTCAAGCTAGTTAGAAGTGATTGGAAGATTTCAATAACATATAATTGGTTGGAGTTACTCTTTTCATTGTTTGAGAGAGATACACAGACTTCCGGATAATCTATAGGTTGCTGGGTAGGACACAGGCCTGGCCTTACATATTTAAGTCCCTGCTCTTGATTCAGATTGATCTGGTAAATAACACTCTAATGTTAAACACACAGGGCAGGGACTAAGCCAGGCAAGTGTTTAAAACACCTGGCATATGCTACCTACACCATGTTCCAAGACAAGAGTTAAGGATTGAATTAAAAATGGAAATTTTGATATCATTCCTTTTCTACAGCAGCAGTTGAAAGTTTTTGTGTTTCAAAACAGTGAAACACATTCAGTGTGCAATACAGCCAATTTTTAAAATAAAAAAATGCTATAAAATGGCATGGTTTCTTTCAGCCAGCTCCAATTTCATCATAGGTTTCAGCTGTACGGCAGTGGGCTGTTATCACCAAGCCTAAACCTTTATAATCATAATTAGGCCCCCAAAACTCATGAAACTGTTAAATATAAAGTATTTTAAAAATTGCAAATGAAGGGTCTTTTGTGTTCTGAGTTTTGAGTTTTGAGTGTATATGCTGTAGTCATATTTAAAAACTGCCTTCCCAATCTCAAGAACTAGACATTTAGGAACAGCTCTTTTCCACCTAGTAGGTAGTAATCCCATTTCATCTTGCTGAGAACATGGAAATCCACTAATGTGAAGAAGAGGAAGATGGCACACCCACTTTTTATATGACTAGTTTTTCAGGGATTTGAGTAGGGTGAAACAGGATTGCAATTAAGTTTCCAATAGGTTGAATGGTATTTTACCTTTCAAAATACAAGTAGAAGGTGAGATTTTCAATTAATAAAATCTCAGAACTGGGGATTTAAGAGCATTGTACGATTCAGTCTAAAATCATGGCAGCTGGCCATACTGAAAAATATTTTAATAAAATCTTCCTTTTCAATTTTACCATAGTTATTGTATACGAGTTCTATGCAAGGCAGAGGAAGAAGCTGAATCCCATCACCTCTGCCTAAACCTTGGAACTGACAGAAGTAAGTAGGACTGCATCATGTATTGAGAATAGGGCATGGCCAAAGCTCTCATTGTCTAGAGCTTGTATCTACAGAAAGACATTATTAAATCTTTGGTAATTTAATGAGGTGACTGAATCAGTTTTCTAGAGTGATATAGTTTCCTCAGGGTTATATCCAAATTTACAGTCTGTCTGACCAGTGCTCAGCCTTTTTCCTTGGTGGATCGAATGAGCAGTGCCTACTTCATCCAGAGGCTGGATGTGGCCTGTGACCTCTCCATTTGGTTGTGAGAAGAGGGGTGGGGGTGGGCAGCCCCGATTCAGCCCATGTGGGGAGAGGAGTGTGGCAAGGCTCTGATCTAGCCCCATGGGGGTAAGGGGACATGGCCTAGTCCCGATCCACCTTTGCGGGCAGGAGGGGGCATGGCCTAGTCTTAACTGAGCTGGGCGAGGGGGGGTGGAGAACATGGCTCAGCCCCAACCCAGAGCAAGAAGAGGCATTGGAATTTTGCAGTGGGGAAGGGAAGCCACTGCTCCAATGCCACGAAATTTCCCAATCCGGGGGGAGCCTCATGGGATGGGCCAGATGCAATGTTCAGTCAACTGCATTTGGCCCATGGGTCAGAGGTTGAGCACCACTGGTCTATCCTATAACCATTCTATGGGCCAAGGGAGTGTCAGATTCTTGTCTGACTTGGTTATCCCCCTCTAAGCCAGAGTACTTGTGAAGAGTTTTGAGCCCCCAATGGTTTCAATCTAGTATCACACAGGAAATATCTGCAAGACTGTAAGCTTCATAAAACTCAGCCATTAAGCTGTAAATACACCACTGAAGCAATGAGTGCCTCTCTGAAACAAGTTCATTTTAAAATTTGTAAAATATTGATGGAAAAAAATTGTGGTTATGACATTTTCATCTTTTCCTTTGGCATTTTTGCACTGTCTATGCCTGAACATGCTTTTGTATGGCAACATGATGTACTGACTGACACAAAGCTGTTCCAACACAGCACAGAATTTTAAAATACAGTCACCCGCATCAGGAGATTACTGATGCAATTACCTATGTAACATAAACTTTATTTTATAGTAGTTAAGTGAGTTAGGAACCCCTATTTCTCCAAGATAAAAAAACAGACATGTTGAGTTATTAGGCAATTTATATTTTAGTACTAAGAACACAAAGATGCACAGTTTAAGTTAAATTAAAAAGAATAGGAACATAGTAAAACTATAAAGACAGAATCAGTTTTACATATTAGATACTGAAGGGCCATGCAAATTAAATCACTTGCTGTAACTAACAAGAACTGGGGTAATAATGCTCAACAGTTCTCTCCAGTTGCTGGTATATAGCCTGGAACTTATAGCCAGAGACCACATCTCACATAGCACAGAGGCACTGAAAATGACTATGGTCACCAATACCCCGAGGGAAATTTCACTCTTCAATCTTTGCGCTCTTGTTAGATATGTAAACACTTTAAGTGAACAGCATACAAACAGTTATGTGGGAGTAGTTACTTAGTTTCTTCAACAGCCAGAATTTTTGTAGACCTCCTGTCATTTCTTCCCATGCTGGCCTCATCATGTTTGGGCTCAAGGGGCTTTGCACTCACAGTTTAACACATGGATGGTAATAACAGAGTTGTGCAACCTCGCCATCATGCTTCCCTCCACTTACCAGGTTGTTGTCAGGACACCATGTGGGTCAAGATCTGTGAATGTGAGAATGAGAAGAGGGCAAAGGAGTACCTCAGCTCCCCACACTTCCACAGAAGGACTCATTTTACAGTTAGCATGTTCAAGTCAGGCAGATGACTGGGAAGAGTAGCATTTTTGAGGCTAGCTCATTCAGAAAGGCCTACGGTTTCATAGGCGACAGCCTACTTCACGAGAAGCTATGAACAGACTTTCAGAAAGCAAGTTCCTATTAAAAGGAATAAAGCTGTTTAAATAAAAAAGACTAGGAAAACATGGAAGAAAAGATAGGGGAAAGAGGCACTGCTGAAAAAGGTGAAGGTGGGTTGAAAAGATCCAAAAAGTTAAAGAAAACATTTAACCCACTGAGAAACATTTGGGTTATAAAAGCTAGTCTGGGTAATGAAGTAGGAATCCAGAGTCTCTGAGACCATACTTAGTATAATTCAGACCGTGAATGATTTTTTGTTCTACAATTTCACATGTAAATTGTTTTTTAAAGTTGTGGATTTTTTTTTTTAAACCCAGCTACCCTGAGGACAGTGATATTCTACCACAGACTTTTTTGTCTTCCTGGAATTAATGTTAAATCAGGGTCCATCTATAGAGTGAACAAGTTAATCTTGAAGGTGTCACTCTGCCCTACCTTCTGCATTTCCGCTTTGTAACCCTGCCAACTTTAAGAGCTGCACTGCCCAGAAGTCATTAAGAACTTTAAGTACCAAGCAAAAGTGAGGACACAGGGGACCTTACACAGAAGACTTTCTACAGTCCATGGAAAATAACAGGATGCTGATTCTTCTGCTAAAGAGGGGAGTGGGGGTAAAATCTTAAGATACATTTTTACTTCCAATGCTGCAAAAATTCTTTTCATTCTTCTTTGCATTTGCATTTTTCTTTCCATTCCTCTATGTAGCTTATTTCATTTTAAGGAAGAGGGATGTCCAGCTTCATTTGCTACTGAAGAATCCCTAGATTTATCATTAGTACATTTATTCATTCAGGTACTAATCACAGCATGGCAGGCATAGAGGAAAACAGAAAAAAACTGCATTCTAAAGCCATCTGTACATGCCACGGGGGTTTACTTTGGCTTAATTCTCCCTAAATTGAAGCAGTGGGGTTTTAAAACGCCCGCTTCAATTTAGAGTGAAGTAAAACCCCATGGTATGATCCTTACTTGTCTCTCCAGCGTAGGGGAGGGGAGAGTGAGCTGCTAGTGGGCCAAGCAGTCCCTGAGCTGTGGGGGGGACTGATGCTTCCCTCTGCAGCAACAGCAGTGCCCCCCAGGCAGCACCCCTGTAGGCACCCAGCCTGGGTGGTCCTGGGGGTCAGCCACAGAGAGAAGCGCTGGGCCCCCATGTAGCTCAGGCAGGCAGGCAGGCTCTGGAAAGAAGGGGAAAAAAAACCGTGCAGTACTGGTGGGGACCTGTAAGCCCAGCCCCAATCTGTTTGCAGATCCCTGCCCCTCCACCACACCTTGGTTACTCAAGAGTCAGAGTAATCCAAACCCTGCTTATCGGTGTCATTGCCCATTTGCTGTCCTGTCATTTTTTAAGCATTTTCTTAATTGTCCATTAAATTAAACACACTAAAAACACTGACCCCAACAGTCTTCCAAAGAAAAATAGGATGCAAAACCTCCCATCTGTGGATCCAAATGTACAGAGGCTTCACCCCAGCCTCCCTATGGAAAAGTCCTTCCAGATGTAAAGAGCTATTCAGAAGAACTTAGGGTAGTGTGGCAGGTAGGGTCCGTGAGAGAGGGATACAACTGGTCTTAGCCTTCCCGTTACCTCATTACCTCTGAGAACGCCTCCTGAATAAATCAATTGCAAGTCTTTGATGGACACTTTGCAACTGGCCAAAATTCCTCAAGTGGTATGAACCCTTAACCCCTACAAGTGTGAGGGGAAGAATTGGAAGGGAAAATTGTGGGGTTTCCAGCTCCAGTGATCCACAAGGGGAACAAGATGAGCCATGGCATTTGTATTTTCTAACTATTCTATAGAAGACTGAGATAGTCATTACAAAACCTTCACTGAGCAAATAGTCTGCAGAGTAAAATCAAAAGTTTTCAAACAGCAGTTCCTGCAGAGGCATAAGCAATCCACTTGAAATATTGAGCCTTAAATAACCATTTTTATTTCCTGACTGGGATTTTTTTTTATTTTCTTATCTTCTATTTCCATCCAGCAGACAATGCAATGTTCCTGCTATGAGAGATGGTGAGAGAGGCGATAAATATAATAAATAAAGATGTGATAGGATGGGATGGGAAAACTATTTGTATGCATGTGAGCTCCAGATATTCTTCCATTATTAAAAACAAAAAAACAAAAGACAGAATGAAAAGATAATGTGTTGCATTTTGAAACATCTCTGAAAATGCTTTCTCTCTTAACATTAATTTCCCTCCGTAAACTGCATTGCATCCTGTAAAAATCAGGAACAGTGCATTATGCTAACCCTGTAATTCTATTGTTAGTGGATACATTCACTCCACTGGACCTCATGAAATTACTTTGAATACTAAATAAAAATGGAATTTCATATTAGAAAAGTTAAGCTCATGCTGGTTTAGTGCCCTACATACATTTAATTATCTGATATTGGATATGTGCCCAGTTATTCCTTCTCATGGAAATATTCTTCAGAAATATATCAGTTTTAGGGTACATCCACACAGAAGTCAAACTGTGATTACAGCTTATGAGCAGCTCATGAGCTTGTTGCAATGTCAAAGTAGTCATGTCAGCTCAGCTCAGCAGGTGCTGAAAAAACTATTGAAAAAGGTGGGTAGATACTTAGGCCACTTGACACATCCTATTCCAGCCATGAAAGCTGTGTCCATGACGGCATGAGAAACATGATCCTGTATGTCTGGGCATGTCTGCTGGATCACGCCTGTCAGGGGATGTAGGTAAGGCGGTGCCTAATTTACAGATCCTGATTGAGCTATGTTATGAAATAGGCATTCAAGTTTTCGGACACATGAAAAAGCAGTACTTGAAGCACTTCATGCACACTTCTAGGAAAAACAAATGAACCTACAGAGTGACCTGTCAAAGGGGTGCTGAGCATTGCACACGTGGAGTTAGACAGCTAAAGCCATTTTCCGCTATGTCATTTGTGTTGGTTCTACAGTTGGTACTGAAATACTTGTGTGGATTCTGGCCTGATTTCTTCAAGGCCATACAAATCATCATATGATTTGATGCATAAAGAGCATTTGGGGTAATGACCAGAAATTTAGCACTCCCTTGGGAGGGAGGGAGTCCTAATTGCCTTGGACAGAGTCATACTTCCACTTGCTCCTTTGTACCCCTCTTGGATGCCCAGTAGCCCAGCTTTGATAGGTGTGATGGTCAATGGCATCATTTCTTTCCAGCCTTAATGGTTAATGCATTCTCCTAAAACATGAGAAAGGTGGTTTCAGATGCCCTCAAGAGATTAAAACCTAGAATTCAGGTCTTCCACTTCCTGTGAAGAGCCTTACCTGCAAGGCTTTTGGGGAAAAAGGTGACTGTGCCCTACTGTCCTTTCTTTTCCTCTCCTTTCCTCTGCCCAAGGTTATGTTGAGATAATGGACAAATGTAATTAACAGCCATGAATCATAAAAATTTAGGGTTGTAAGGGACCTTAGGAGGTCATCTAATCTAATGCCCTGCTCAAAGCAAGGCCATCCCCAACTAGATCATCCCAGGCAAAGCTTTGTCTAGATGACCTTTGAAAACCTCCAAGGATGGAGCTCCACCACCTCTCTGGCCCTGTTCCAGAGTTTTACCACCCTCCTAGCGAGAAAATTCTTCCTAATATCTAACCTCAACTTCCTTTGCTTCAACTTGTTCCTTGTTCTGTCATTTGCCACCACTGAGAACAGTCTGGATGCATCTTCTTTCAAGCCCCTCTTCAGGTAGTTGAAAGCTGCTATTAAGCCTCCTCACAGTCTCTTCTCTAGACTAAATAAGCTCAATTACCTCAGTCTTTCCTTGCAAATCCAATATCTGAGGAACAGGAGTTTGCACAGGCAGCCCTATGCCTAGCATTTCTTATTGTGTGCTTGCAGTCAACTCTGCACAGAGACTATATGGCTTGGAGTGAGCAGGAGAACTCTGTCTCTGCAGGGACCATAAGGATTGTTCACTTAGGCAAGATGCAAAAGTTTTGTCTTAGCAGCTGCATGTGCCCCATAGGCAGAACTGAATCAGGGACAGTCTTTAATGTGTACTTAATTAATTTCTTTAGTTTCACTGATTTAACATGCATTAGAGACAGTGCACCTTATCTACAGTAGAATTTTTAAAGCAGATATTAGCTTAAAGCATTAAAGCCTAACTTAGACCAGGTTGGAAGAAATAAGGAATCAGGAATCAGCAACTGAGAGACCAAAAGGAAAAAATTACATTAGACCAAAAACAGTACTGGCTGTCTGGTATCAAGTGCATGAGGTTAGAAGGAATTAAATATCTGAGAAGCAGAATCTTTATTTTTTTGTAGAAAGAGGGAGGCCTGCTCCATAAATTTGAACATAAAAATATATGTCTCCAAAGATATTCAAGCCAGAGGAGCCAGCACAGTTTGTACAGGAAGAAATCTTAGAAACTTGCAAACCGTTTTTCAGTTGTACTTTTATGATGGCTTTTTCCAGGTGGGTCCTATAGCAGCCATGGCACCCCCTGGATGACTGAGCAATTCCTGCCCCACTTCAGTTCCTTGGGTACCTTCCTTTTTTACCATATCTGCCACACCTTGATGGAACTGTTACGGTGTTTAGGGAAGATGCTTCAGGGTCCTTGAATGAGCCCCCGTTCACTTTAGTCAACTGGTACTTCCTATACCCAGCTGAACCCAATCTTTTCCATTGGGCACTGTGGCAGGGGGGCCTCTAGGCATGCCGTGACCTCCCCTAGCGCCCCACCCGCCATGCCAAATAGGGTCTTGAATGCACCCTCTATCTCGTCTGCCACGTTTTGCTGGTATATTATTAATGGGAGGCTGCCTTCCTGCCCTCCTTGGCACGGTGCCTGCCTTGCTGTACCGGGGCTCTAGCCTGCTCGATATGCTCGCCCCCTCCCGGGGGCCTGCTTGATATGCTCGCCCCCTCCCGGGGCTTCTCCCACACAGAGAGTGCCCGCACTGGGGCCTGTGCTCGCGCTTCTCGTGCCCAGCTGCACTGGAGCCCTCTATGCCCGACTCGGGCTTCTCAGAATTGGGGCTCAGGCGGCCTTACCCTTACCTGGTCCCCAGACCTGCCTTCTTGGGCCTATGCCCCTCTGGGGCTTCTGCCTCCACCGAGTTCTTCCTGAAGCTGCCCACACTGGGTTGGGGTCGGGACACCCCCAAGATGTAGCACCCTCTATGGTGCTAGGAACTCCCCCCTTCTACCGGGGAGCTCCCTTGAGGCCTCCTCCACACCTACACCCTCGGCTGGTCCTCCGGTGTAATAATCACAACCAAAACAGAAACTCAAAGCCCCTCGGCTATAACGTAAATCTTAAGCCAACCTGCCTATCCTTCGTTCATCTCCCTGTCAGGGTTCATCTCCCTGTCAGGGTTCTCTCCACCCTGTATCCGCATGCCAACGCACAGCACTGCTCAAGCCATCCGGTGTTCTTACTGAGCCCGCAGGGCTCTGCTCTCCTCTGCAACAGAGCTCCTGCTCCTGAGGCTGCCAGAGGGGAACTGGCTCTGGCCTCAGCCTTCTCTGTTTATAAAGGCCAGGCCCTGCCCCCTTCCAGCCAGCTGACCCAATCGGTTGCCTCAGCAACCCCCCACCTGGGCTGCCCTGGTGTGTGGCAGCTAAGCCCAGTTACTATTATTCCTGTTAGCAGTAGCCGGCACCCTAGTGCCCTGCTTCACACCTCCCCCGCTTCAGCTCATGACTCACCGAGCCGAGTCTTCCATGTTATTCGTATCATGACCACTCGTCCATCTCTCAGGCTCGGGTCCTTGTTCTTCGGTCTTCTCCAACTTACATTGGCGGAGGTTTTGAGGTGCCTCCTCCTTGCCTTTTACTCAAGGGGAAACATGTGGTATTTCTTGGGATTTGCCCTGCCACAGGTAGTCCCCCCACATTAGCCAACCTTGGTGGATTGTCTTTCTCGACCGTTGAGACCCGGCCTACCTCCTGGGGATCTCCTCCTCTTGTTGTTCTCATCCATTTTTGCCCCATCCCCACGTCTTTTGGTCTTCTTCTCTGAGACTGTCGTGGGGGCTGTCGCCTCCCTATAGCCTTTTGGAGATCCTAGATCCTACCTCAGATTTCCCACTGTCGATCTAATGCTCTCAGGGCATCCTCCTTCCTCCAAAACTCTACTTTCCCTCAGCCTGTAGACCCTCCTCAGGGCCCCTTACAGATCTTAACATAGGCTACCCCTCCTACTTTTTCTTCAATGACATTCCTCAACGACTGCCAACTGACCTGTCTGGGGAGGTTGTTCACATAAATTTCTGGTCTTTCTTTCCGTTTTAGTTCCCCTTTGGGCACTAGCTTTTTATCCCCAATTTTCTGCCCCTTGGCATACCTTCTTTGTTCCCTTCTTGTCGGGAGTGCCCTAGGTCTCTGGCGTGCTGGGCCTTGTTCTGGGTCCATCGCACCACCTGTTTCATTCTCTGGGAAAACCAGTACACTCTCCCCAGCTACCCCTGTCTTTACCAGTTCTGCCCTCAGTTGTTCCCGGGTGGGTATTACGCCTCCTCCCTTCTCTTGCTGCAAGAGTAGCTCTCTTAGCTGGTTCATCTCTGTGGCATTCTGCCTCTGCCACTGTTCCCACCTCTGGCCCCATTCTGTCAGCCATATCAACGGGGCCTCTGAGTCTTCCCTCATAAGTTGCTTCTTGCCCATCTTGCCTCCCTGCCTGTCCAGGACTCTTTCAAGGGTCTGCATTTGCTCCATCAGGCGTTCCATTCCCCTAATTACGGTCTGCCACTGAGCCTGCAGTTGCTCGGGATCCTGCTCCCCTTCCAGGGGCAACCTTTGCTCACAGACCACCCTATACTTGTTCTCCAACCTCTGATCAGTCTCTCCTGCTAGGTTAAGGCTCTCTATCACCCTGTTCTGCTCTCCCCGCAGTCCTTCAATTTCCTTTTTTAGCTCCTGAACTTCTTGAGCCATCCTTTGTACTTCTAATTGCAATTGTTCTTTTCCCCTCTTTAGTTCCACTCCCTTGGCCTGGCTATCTGCTAGGTGAATTTCAAGAGACCACACTTGACATGCCAACTTATCTCTGTCACCCTCTGTGTTCTGCAATTGGGTTCCAATATCTCGTACCTGTTGTACCAGCTTTTCTTTCTCTACTTCCACCTTCTGTAACTGGGTACATCTCTTTTCCTTTTCTTTCCCTAGGACCTTCAGATTTCATAGATTTCAGAGACATTAGGGCTGGAAGGGACCTCGGGAGATCATTGAGTCCAGCCCCCTGCCCAAAGGGCAGGAAGTCAGCTGGGGTCATAGGATCCCAGCAAGATAAGCATCCAATTTACTCTTGAAGGTGTTCAATGTAGGTGCTTGAACCACCTCTGCTGGCAGACTGTTCCAGACCTTGGGGGCTCGGACAGTAAAGAAATTCTTCCTTATGTCCAGCCTGAAACGGTCTTGCAGGAGTTTGTGACCGTTCGACCTCGTCATCACTTGGGGCACTCTGGTGAACAGACGTTCCCTCAGATCCTGGTGGTCACCCCTGATAAACTTATAGGTGGCCATCAGATCACCCCTGAGCCTGCGCTTTTCCAGGCTAAAGAGTCCCGTCGCTCTCAGCCTGTCATCGTAAGTTCTGTTTTCCTGACCTCTGATCATGCGCGTGGCTCTCCTCTGGACTCTCTCAAGCTTCTCCACATCCTTTTTGAATTGTGGAGCCCAAAACTGGACGCAGTACTCCAGCTGCGGCCTCACCAAGGCTGAGTACAAGGGGAGAATGACGTCCCGGGATTTGCTCGAGAAGCATCTATGGATGCATGCCAGCATTTTGGTCGCTTTACTAGGCGCAGCATTGCATTGCAGGCTCATGTTCATCTTGTGGGCAATGATGACCCCCAAGTCTCTTTCTTCCATAGTGCTAACCAACGTAGCACTGCCAAGCCTATAAGGGTGCTGCAGGTTTTTCCTTCCAAGGTGGAGAACCTTGCATTTATCGGTGTTAAACACCATCAGGTTCTCGTCTGCCCATTTGCTGAGCTTGTCCAGGTCAGCCTGGATCACCCGCCTATCTTCTGGCGTGGATGCTTTGCCCCAAAGTTTGGTGTCATCGGCGAACTTGGCCAGTCCACTCCTGACTCCAATGTCCACATCATTAATGAAGATGTTGAACAGGATGGGTCCCAGGACAGAGCCTTGAGGGACCCCACTGGTCACAGGGCACCACGATGAGTGACTGCCATCAATCACAACCCTCTGGGTCTGACCACAAAGCCAATTTCCCAGATAGTGGATCGTGGTGGAGGCAAGGCCACAACTGGGCAGTTTGGCCAAGAGGTGATCATGGGATACCAGATCAAAAGCTTTTTTGAAGTCAAGATATATGACATCAATCTCTTCTCCCTTGTCCAGGTGATAGGTCACCTGGTCATAGAAGGAAATGAGATTGGTCAAACAAGACCTACCCGCAACAAACCCGTGCTGGCTGTCCCTTAGAATGTTAGCCTGGGCCAGTCCCTCAAAGATGGCCTCCTTAATAAACTTTTCTAAGATCTTCCCCAGGATAGAAGTCAGGCTAATGGGCCTGTAGTTAGCCAGATCCACTCTCCTCCCTTTCTTGAAGATCGGCACCACATCGGCCTTCTTCCAGTCTTCGGGCACTACACCAGAGCGCCAGGAGTTTTCAAAGATTCGTGCCAGGGCCTGGGCTATGACGCTCGCGAGCTCCTTGAGTACCCTGGGGTGCAGATTTTCAGGGCCAGCTGACTTGAAGGTATCCAGCTTCTCAAGGTGTTCCTTCACGAGGTCAGCATTGATGGAGGGTAGGGGATCCCCCTCACCCAGATTTCCCTGTCCCATAGCAGGCATGGGCATCCCGTGTGACTGATGAAAGACTGATGCAAAGTACCTATTTAATAGGTTGCCTTTTTCCTGGGCGTCAGTTGTCAGTTGCCCCATCTGGTTTAGCAGGGGTCCAACATTGCCCTTGCTTTTCCTCCGGCTCCCCACATATCTGAAAAAGGACTTTTTGTTGTCCTTGATGCCTGAAGCTAGTTGGAGTTCAGTTGCAGCCTTATCCTCCTTCCTCCTTCCTGGGATAACCGTTGTTTTTCTAGTATTTCATGGTTGGCTTTAAACAACTTAATTCATTCTATCTTTTGCAAGAGCACCTTATCCATTTCCGCTGCTCATGCACAACTTTCTTGCAGCTTATCCTTGACTTGTGCTCTCATAGCCTGGGCTACTTCCAGCTCCCATTCTAGCCGGTCTATTTTATCCTCAAGCTCTTCTCTCTTTCTTTGTTCCATAAATTGGCCAGCTCTCCGACCTCCCCTATTCCTTGCTTGCATCATTATAATTTCTAGGCCTTACCCCTCCTGGGTCAGCCTCAGTCTTTATTCTCACAGAACCTGGGCAATGGGTACAATCCCTTCGGCCCCAAAAATCTACTGAGCTGCAGTCCCACTGCCTGACTCCTAAAGTGTCCGTCCACAATTACAATCACAGCCCTCAGGTTCGTTACTGCTCCTACTCAATGCATGGCCGAGCGTTTCCCGGCCAATGCACCAGATGTGGCAGGGGGGCCTCTAGGCGTGCAGTGACCTCCCCTAGCACCCCTACCTGCTGTGCCAAATTGGGTCTTGAATGCACCCTCTCTCGCCCACCATGTCTTGCTGGTATATTATTAATGGGAGGCTGCCTTCCTGCCCTCCTTGGCACGGTGCCTGCCTTGCTGTATCGGGGCTCTGGCCTGCTTGATATGCTCACCCCCTCCCGGGGTTTCTCGCGCCCGCCCACCCTCACTGGGGCCTACGTGCTCACGCTTCTCGCACCCGCCCACCCGCACTGGGGCCTACACGCTCGCGCTTCTTGCGCCCGCCCACCCGCACTGGGGCCTACACGCTCGCGCTTCTTGCGCCCGCCCACCCGCACTGGGGCCTACACGCTCGCGCTTCTTGCGCCCGCCCATTCACACTGGGGCCTACACGCTCGCGCTTCTTGCGCCCGCCCGCACTGGGGCCTACGTGCTCGCGCGGCTCGAGCCCACCCGTCTGCACTGGGGCCCTCTATGCCTGACTCAGACTTCCCAGAATTGGGGCTCAGGCGGCCTCAGCCTTACCTGGCCCCCGGATGCCTTTTCGGATCCTGTTCTCTCCACCCTGTATCCGCACGCCAACACACAGCACTGCTCAAGCCATCCGGTGTTCTTACTGAGCCCGCAGGGCTCTGCTCTCCTCTGCAACAGAGCTCCTGCTCCTGAGGCTGCCAGAGGGGAACTGGCTCTGGCCTCAGCCTTCTCTGTTTATAAAGGCCAGGCCCGCCCCCTTCCAGCCAGCTGACCCTATCAGTTGCCTTAGCAACCCCCTACCTGGGCTGCCCTGGTGTGTGGAAGCTAAACCCAGTTACTATTATTCCTGTTATCAGTAACAGGTACCCTAGTGCCCTGCTACAGGCACTAAACCGTGTTCCTGGCCCGGTTGGTGCTGCAGGACACCAGTTGCCTTACAGGTTATACTCATGGCCTCCATCCTCCTTTGTAGCCATGTGCATGCCTTGCAGAGGTTACTCCTTCCACATTGTTTGTCTTCCTGTAGAGGCCTCAACCCTCTGGGCTTTAGCTCCTACCTCCCACACCCACCACCCTATATTCTGGCTATAGTCTTCCCATCCTGGACCACTTATTTGGCCCTGGTCTTCTGATCCATAGCCTCTTACCATTGAGGAAACTAGGCTCAAACCCCTCTCAGCCTTAGGGCCAAGGGCCCAGAGAACAAGACACAGGATGTCTCATGCTCCAAGCCCCTGGCCCTGTCTCAAGTGTTGTCCAAGCCCTTGGAAGCCCTGACCCAGACAAAATGGCTTTCACCTCTGTGCTACCCTCCTATGGTCCCTGACCCAGGTGTAGGCCCATGCAGCATGGGCTATAGGTAACAGGCTGTGTCATGTTACAATCTAACCTAGGCTTTACCTATATAGCAATGACATAAATAAAGCATGGATAGTAGTAATAAGACGCATTAACAAAACACAAGGAAGTGAAAAGGATTGATGGAGTTCCAAAGTATAGCCAAATAGGGAAAAGCTCTGCTAGGTGTAAAATTAAAGGACTGGGATAGCTTCAAAGAATAACCAAATATGGAAAACTCTGTATTAAATACGTTAAACACAGACACTTTGAGCTTCTCTGAAGCTCAGCAAAAAAGAAGAACCTATCCAGTGAAAGTTCCCAATGGACCTGTTTTCCCTTGAATTCAAGTCTTCTTAAGCATTGTCTTTATTACGAATACATCTTTGTTATTGTATATCCTAATAACGTTTTTGAGTTGTGACCAGAACAATTTCACTGGTCATCAGTTTCATTCTCAACCCATTAAAATTTGGAGTAACACAGGTCAGGCTGCTTGCACCCTCGGTGCCTGCCCCGCAAGTCCCTGACCCATTCTGGGCTGTATGCTGGGTGAATTTCAGGCACATCACCCCTATCAGCCACACTCGATCCAGTATCAGGCTTACTCACAACATAAGCATAAGCAAGCACCTTCACAAACTAAAAGAGTCACCCAGTTTGGGTTAATGTCACCCACAAGCCATACTTCCCTTTGAGTTCTCTCATCCCTACTCTCCTGGGTGGCTTGGGTGCTTGCCCTTCTTTCTTAGAAGTAACCTTTCTTGCAGCACACAGAGCTAGGCTACTTCTCTTGCTTCAGTCACTGGGTTTATATATCCCAAAGCCCCACCCCTTCCAGATGTGTGACTCCCTAGCCACACACAGGGGTTTCATCTTTTGTCTAATGGCCAGCTTGCCCTTCTCTACTGCAGCCTGACCCAGCTGCTTGCTGCATTTACTTTCAGGCTACCTGGCCATTTGTCCCTCCCACAGAAAGCTTATTGAAGCACAGCTAGCTTTTGCTCAGCTACCAGCCCACACTGTAAGGTTGTCCTGCTACCCTCTGACTTCCTGTTACAAGTCCTTTCAAAACAAACAAAAATGGATTTAAAGAGATAAAAAATTAATTATTTTCATTTAGGAAATAATGCATGATTGCTAAAAGTTTGGGGAGGTACAGTCTGCTTTATCTCCCCTGATTTCATAGGCCTTTACTGCCATATTGCCTATCTGGGACACAAACTGGGACACAAAAATGTAGTGGTAAATTTTTAAAACCAGGCTGCAGAATAAGCTCCACTCACATGGGATGTTACACATACAGATTATGCAGATGTCCAGGTATATTCTTTATTAGCTCTCTAGGACCTCCTAAATTTGTCTCCCAACATGCATAGGGGTTGTGCTGGGGTCCTCAGTGTCACTCCTTTTACTGTGGAAGAAAAATAAATGGTAGTAACACCTGAATACCACTCACTAAAGACAACAAATGAGATGTGTTATGAATAAATGTCCAGATCTGTGATCCCTCTTTTTCTTTCTGATGTAAGAAATGGAATAGTTAGTAGCAACATTTCCAAAGAACAGTGGGGTTGGGAGAGGAAGCAGACAGTTATTTCTCAAATTAAAATGAGCCAAAACACTTGAATGAACATACAGGTAAACACTGATGAAAACATTCTGTGGGAATAGTGTAACAGGTACTATCTTTAAGATGGTTCTGGCACCCACTAGCAATTACCCCAAACTCACTCTGCACTCTGGTCATGTCCTAGGATACTGCCCTGTTCTTGCATGTCATATCTTGATGACACTTAGGCCAGGTACAGACATTCAAAAAGCCCAAGAAAAGAAGAGGTCTAAGTTTTCTGCTTCATTTTAAGCCCCCAGTGCTAGGTCAGGAGTGAACAGAACAGATGTTCACCGTTGGGGTGGGGGCATGCCAGTTGCAGCTGTGGCAGAGGCCAGCAAATTGGGGGCACTCCCACATGCTTCCCATCAGGCTACCTCTGCTCCCTCCCCCCCCCCCCAGCATCCAGCTCAGGTCTTGGATAGCTGTCACTGGGGTGGAGGGGTGGAGCAGGACAGGGGTGTGACAGGATAGGGGCTGCAACCAACACACCAGTGATGCCAACATACCAGTGACCTGGGACTGTCTCCCCAGGCTTAGCCTGGCCCAGTGGGCAGAACCATCACATGTTGCTGAAAGCAGGTCATTAGGGGTATCCAAACCCAGTTGTAGCTACAAATGTACCTCCAAGACATGCCAGGCAGGGCCAAGTGCTAGACAGCTCCTGGGCCTGCAGAGGTACCAGCACAGGAGCACGTGTGGCTGTAAAGCACAGCAGGATGCAAGCATGTGGGACCAGGGCTGTCACTGATGCATACCTCCAGGGGTGGTGTCAGGAAGGAGCAAGACAGTGGGACCCAGCCACAAGGACACAGATCTGCTCTTTATTCATTTAGCACATGTGGCTTTGGCACACCGTTTCAGCCATCTTAAGGCGATCTCATCACCAGTGTGAAGATCCTGAAGTCCACCAAGTAGTACTGTAAATGGATACAAGTCAATAATGTGGGGCATCATTTGAAATTGTCCACAAGGGTGTTTGCTGTTATCGCAAAGGCCCCATTGCTATAGATATGAGGCACAGTGACTGTGTCTGTGTCCACTTAAAAAATGGTTGAGAAGTGCCCAGTGAGTGTCCAATAGATGATTCACATGTATTGTCTGTACCTAGCCATAATAAGTTTGGATAGGCTACCATCACAAGACCAGAATGAGACCTGAGGTGTCTCCCTCTGTCCTGCTCATTATCAGGCCACTCCTGTCTGACCTGATCATTAACCTGTTCTACTTTAGAACAGGACATCTCTATTCCAAACTGGCCTGTGTCAGCCTGCATTAGTCCCTAGGGCCTCATACCCTCCCCTCTCCCCACCCCAAATCATCCAACAGGGCTGCTTAACCTTCTCTTCCACGTAACAAACCCAGTGCTTTTCCACCAGGCTGTAACAACTCCATTGCCCCTGTTCTTGGTGCCCCTTTGTGGCTATAACAACCCCAGTATGTCTTCATTCAGCAGCCTTAATGACTTTCTTGCACCCCATGTCTCATGGCTAAATAGCAAACAACACTATTTGCTGTAAATAGTGTAAAATAGAGTTACCATTTCTAAGGCTCTCTCTTTTTTCTTAGCAAACTGGGGTGCCCAAGGCCCTCCTGCTTCTCTCTGTAAACTGAGGTTGACTTTTGTAAAGTGCTCCCCCCCAGGCATTGCCAGCTCCCAGTCTTAGCCTCCTCTGGCCTGCTCCCTATGACACCTCTCATTCCAAAGAACCCCTTCCACTTGGGCCATCAGTGCCATGCTTGCAGTACTCTGCCTCGAACTCCTTTGCCTTCCAGTCCAGCAACTAGACGCATATAGCTCTTAACTCATATCCTCCAGTCACCTAACCTTCTGTCTCACAGCAGGGCACAGAAGTTTTACATTACTAATGACATTGCCCTATTTCTGGGCTACATAGCCTGTAGCTTGCGCCAGCTATTGACCGCTTCGCACCTGCTGTTTTGAGCTCTACTCCACTGCCCCCAAGCTGGTTCTCAGCCTCAAGCTTTTGCAGCAATATAAGGCTGCACTCTCTCCACTCCTCTCACTTAAGTAGCAGGGGATAGGGATCCCTGGTAAAGACAAGTAACACTGAAGAGATTTAAAAGTGTCTTGAAGGGACAATGCTCTTTAAAAAATGATGTCCTTTTGGAGACTTCAAAAAAACTTACCATTTTTGCACTGAATTTTCACACTAAGAATTTTGTCATTGAATTATTTTTGTTTTCCTAGAAATTGGCTTTTCTCTTAATTAAAACAGTAGCTATTTTGTTGCATCAAGGTATCATAATCTTTCTCAACATTCATGCTCCTAGAGTTTTATATTGGACAAGTGACAGAGCAACCACCCCTTGAATGTGTTCTTGTGTGTTGCAGGTGAGTAAAGAGAAATAGAGAGAAAAATGTGGTGCTCTTCTGCCTCTCCCTGTTCTCCTTGTCCTAATAATTCCCCCCAGTTTTCACATATATGTGCATGCATGTACACATGCTCACACACACACTATACCAGGGTTGGGCAAAATATAGCCCACAGGCAGGATCTGGCCCTCCAGGCAATTTCATCTGGCCCACAGGTGCCCACCAACCAATTGTACCCCACCCACCCCATATGCCTAGCTCCTGCCCTTATGCACAGAAGTGTCCAGACCCAGCCAGCATATAGCTTCCTGGTGGGGCTGCTGCTGCTGCCAGTACTACAGCCATGAGGGGACCTGCTCAGCTCTCCTGCTGTCCAGAAGCTCCTGCTCATCTCCCAGCTGCAGTGCTCTGGGTAGCAGATAGGGAAGCAGCGGGTGTGGCGGGGTGGGGGGAGAGAGCTGCAGCTGGGCAGGAGTGCAGAGCATGGGACTGGGGCTGTCAGGGGCACAGAGCCTGCTCCGAAGAGGGTAGCAAGAGCTGGGATGGCCTGGGTGTGAGTGTGAGGGAGGGTGGGGAGGCTCCCCAAGGCACACATACAGCTCCCACCACTGGAGGAAGCCCTACACAATGGAACCAGCTGCCTTCCCAGCCGCCTGCTCTACAGATCCTGGGACTCTGCCAGAAGTGGAGGGGATCCCCACCCCTGCCTCCTAGTGGAGTCCAGGACCTGCACAGCAGGGGGCAGGGGAGGCAGCCATCTTCATCGTACAAGGCTTCCCTCAGTGGCACACAAATGCCAGGAATTGCAAGTGCACCATGGGGAGCCCACTGTGATAGAGGCCTGTTGGCGTGGCTGTGATCCTTGCCATCACATGCAGCACTGGCCACAGTTGCATGCTGCCATGTGGCAGTGCTGGTGCAGGCCACCAGCACCCCAAGTGCCTGCCTGCTGCTGAAGCTGGTAGCAGGGGCTATGTGCCATGGTGGGGGGAGTGTGTGGGGGTTCCCCACCCCCCCAGACCCCACAAACTTCACAACCATACCTTGCCCTCACAACCCCCCCACATATACAACCCCATCATATCCTACAACCCCCACATAATCCCTACGTGTACAGCTACCCTGTTACAACCCCCCACACTCCCAACATCCCACCTTACACACACACCCATTCCCCCCAACCACCCCCTCACATAATATACAATAGTAAGACTTTATTTTTGAGCTATTATGCAATCACCTCTATATAAACAAATACAAATCATGATAAAAATATTTTTTGTAATAACATTAAAATGTTATAATAGGTGTTTGACTTTTAGTGCATGATTTTTTTTCTGGTACCAAGATGGCAAACCCTTCCCCCCCACCGCCCCTGCAAAAGAAGTACTTTCAGGGGCAAGGGGAGAGAACTCCAGTGGCAAAGGCCAGGGGTTAAGGGCACCTGCCAAGTGGCAGAGCTACTGTTACAGCCCTTCACAGCTCACCAAAACTCATTAAGTGGCCTTTCAGCTGAAATAATTGCCGCTTCCCATCCCCCCCTTCACACATACACACACTATACACTGCCCTCACAAACTCTTTACTGCAGAGGAGAAATAATTTCTTGCCTAGCTCTAGTTTTAACAAACAGTAGGAGGGAAAATGGGAAAGGAGGATGAAAAGACCCATTATGGATTATGCACTACCAGAGGATATCTAGTCTGAAATTTGCTACATCAGACTCTATTACTAGTTTTTTGATTTTGTTTGTCGGTTTCCTTTCTTATTCTTAGCTTGAATTTTGTTTTTCTTGTTTTCTGTTTTGCTAAACTTAAGATTTTGGTTGGTCGGTTGGTTGTGGTTTGTGTTGTTGTTTAGTGGGGGGGGGTTTCTTATTGTCTTTATTTCTGACTATTTTATCTTTCTTACTTAGAAATATAACCACTATAGTTATATATTTCAGGCTTCAGCATATGCAATTGAATAATCTGCCTTCCTGTTTGTTTGACAAACTATAGGATCTACTTTATTTTGCTGTTTATTTTTCTTCCTTTGTCACTTGTTCTTTCCCCCCTCAGCAAACTCCTCTTCCCTAGGGTGTTGCTACAGAAATTCCTACTACACACATTCACTGATTTATTAATTCAGATCAGTAACCAGCTAACATGAATTGAGTGCACATTATCAGAGCTCAAGGTACTACAGACAACCACTGTGCACTGAAGAACTCATATCCTGTTGCCAATGAGCAGACACCACTACTAGCAAGGTCAAGAGTAACCCATAGGAATCAAGCTTTCAAATATTCTGAGTACTAACAATTCCTTCATTACTACAGAGTTTGAGCATCTCACAGTTATTAATGATTTTTAAAAAAACTTTATAGCACTTCTAGAACATAGAAAAACATTAACCCTATGTTATAGAAATTGAAATAAAGCACAGGGTAAATTAAATTATTGGCTTTAAGGTACTTAGAGAATACAAAGCTAATATGAGAACTGAAGCCATCTCTGGCATTTGTGTTTGCTAACCAGCAGATCCTAGCCATTACACCATCCACCCTAACCAATTCAAAGTGCTATTAATGAGAAACATATGGGACAAAAACATTTTGAAATTCTTAGATTTTTAAAGTAAGTTTCTACCACATTTCTTTGCAAAGATATCTTAAGAAATGGAAAGCTATAGGAGGTAGAGTTGAGAGAGAACTAAGTTGCATTTGTACTCAAAAATGCCAAGGCCAGCAACTACATATGGCATCATTTCAAAGCAAAGAATTGACTTCCATGTAACAAAGAGTTGTGCATTGAATATATAGTCCAATCCTAAACTTGCACATGTTTGGTTTTCAAAATTAAAGTCTGAATGGAAATGTAAAGGCCTATAACACCCTGTTGATTGTGCTCAATGCTATGAAAGTCTAAGGAACTATATTTGTGTACAATTACAGAGAAAGCTTCAGTGGGCATGTCTACATGTGCAATTAATGTGACTGAATAATCTCCAATATAATTTAAACCAGAGTAAACTAATCCCAACGTCACCATCCACACATGCATTTAAGTGCAGTAATTTACTCCACTGTTGAACAATGGGACTATCCAATGGTCCTGTAAATTAGTCTACACCAGCCCAATTGCCATGCACATGTAGACAGTGATGTTTTACTGCACAGTAAATTAGTCTATTGCACAGGGAAGTGCATGTGTAGACATGCCCAGTGAAGATCAAATTTGCAGCTTTTACCACAAAAGCTAAAAACTCTCATGTCAAAGTTGGAATTTGCATGGTTGTGTGGACTAACCACTTGAAGAAGTCGTGACAAAGAAACCCACCAGTCCATATACTTCAAGAGTATGAGAACCAGAGGAGATGAAGTCTCATTTCTGGTGCTGTTTTGTAATGTGCCTGTATACACAGATTTTGTGTAACAGTTGAGATCCAACACAGTTGAGCTAACTCTTATAGTGCTGAGAAAGCATAACACTGTCACTTAGAAGCTAGAATCACCCCGGTGGACTAATGTACTGAAGTAACATTAAGAGATAATACGTAGAGGAACCCTTCTTTAGGCAAGATTTTCAAAAAATCTCTGCCTAAGGTGGAGCATGTAAATCCAAGTGTATTAATTTAAATAGGTTATCATATAATGATTCACACAATTTACTCAATGTCTTTGAACAGCAGTTGAGAGTCTAATTTTAGGTACCCCGGGCATGTCTACATGTGCACTTGCTAAGACATCAGTTTACTTGCGAGTAACTTACTTGTGAGTAAATGGTGCTAGATAAGCATCTGAATGTGCAGGGAAGCAGGAGCAGATTTGCTGCCAATCTGCTCCCACTTCCTAGCCCCTTCCACCACCAGGGGCAGCTCCAGGTTCCAGCTGCAGCTGCCAACAGCAGGCAGACCTCTTCAAAAGGCAGCCCCACTCACTGCTTTCTGGCCAGCCACTTCTCTAGTCAGGAGCAGCACGCCCAGCACAGGGACAACACGCAGCAGTGTTTTTTTTGCCGCCTCTGCCTCCTTGCGCTATGGCTGCTCCAGTCCCTGCCCTGGCAGCAATGACCAGTGCCCTAGGCTCCTGCTGGCTTTCTCTGCTGGTCCATCATGCCTGCCACCACCTGGCCTACAGCTGTTTCCCTCTCCTGGTTCCCCTATGTACAGCAACCACCTGCCTGCCCACTGCACTCCATCCTAAGACCGCATGCTGTGCACCTGCTGCCTCAACCCCATTGACTTGGCCAAAGCAGGGCAGAGACACTGATGACGGGTTCCAGAATGCCACTCCCAATGCCAGGACTGCTGTTGCCCTCCTGGACTTCCAGTCCTTCTACCTCTAGGCCCACTGAGTCAGCCAGGACTGGTGGTAGCATGTCGTCCAGCACACCTGGGATGACAAGCAATGTCTGGAGGCCTTTTGCATGACCCAGGCCACCTTTATGGATCTCCTGGAGCACCTCTCGCCACATCTACAGTGGCAGAACACCAGAATGTGGCCGCCACTCCCTGTGGACACCCAACTGGCCCTCACCCAACTCAAGCTGGCAACGCTCGCCAGCCTGCAGTATGCCGGCCATCTGTTTGGCATGGGCAAGGCTACCACTGGAGAAGCTGTTCTGGAGGCCTGAGGCACCCTCCAAGACATTCTGGGAATACCGTATTAAATGTGCACAACCCCCTGGCAGTGGTCACAAGGTTCCATGCCTTGGTATTCCCCCCACTGCATCAGGGCCCTGGATAAGATGCAGATCCCCATTACCTGCCCGCTCAATGGAGAAAGCCCCTATTACACCTGGAGGGGCTTTCACTCTGTAGTGCACCAGGCCATAGTGGACCACTGCAGGACCTATACATGTGAGCACTGGCTGGGTGGGCAGTGCTCATAATGTCCACTTCTTCAGGTGATCTGACCTGCTGGGCCTAGTGGAGAGTGGGCACTTCACACCAGGGTGCTGGACCTGCAGATGGGCACTGTAGTCATCCTCCCTTTCCTCCATCTACCCACTTCTGCCCTAGCTTATGTGCCCCTACACTGGCCACCTGGATCTCTACCAGGCCCATTTTAGAAACTGCCTGGGCTGGACCCACACCTTCAGGTACCTGAAGGGCTGCTGGTGCATCCTCACCGCCTGCCTTGAATTCACTGAAAACAACCTCTCCTGAGTCATCGTTTCAGCCTGCATGCTGAATAACATCTTCAAGGCCCAGGGGGAGCTCTTCTGTGAGGTTTGGGCAGAGGCGGCACAGTGCACAAAGGACACCTAGCAAGGGGAGCACCAGCTGTGTTGACAGTGATGCTTCTTCCCCACTAAGGCCCCAAGAGAACTGCACACTTGCCAGTGGGGGCCAGAGCACTGGGTGTGGGAGGCATTGTCCAACTATCTCCTTCAGCACCCCCCCACTCTATCTATCCTGGGTGGGACAGGTCAGGTTCCTGGCATCACCTGCTGCCACAGCTCCAGATCCTGCTGCACCCCCCACCCCACATACACACCTTCCTCATGCAGGCCAGCCTGTTTCCTGTGTTGCTGCTAAGTCCATGGTGCCCAGGCTTGTGGGGCATGAAGCCCCTGGATGACAGGTACAAGGAGCTGCCCATGCTCCTGCCCTCCCTGCAGGGAGCTTCTCCAATCCCCCTCCACACCTGAGCGTGCCTCTGCTGTGTATATCCTAGGTGCTGCACAAGGAGCTGACTGGATGACGGGGTGAAAAGCAACCTGTTTAAATTCGCTGATGATACCAAAATTTGGGGTGAGGTGAGCATGCTAGTAAGGAGGGAAAGATTGCAGCAAGATCTGGATAGGTTACAGGAGTGGGCTAACATAAACAGGATGCATTTCAATACTGACAAGTGCAGGGTGCTGCACTTAAGGAGTAGAAACCAGCAGCACACTTATAGAATGGGAAACTCCCTTCTTGCGAGCATGGAGGAAGAAAGGGATCTTGGAGTCATTATTGACTCCAAGATGAACATGGGCCGACAATGCGAGGTCATGGTTGCCAGGGCTAACCAGACCTTGTCGTGCATCCACAGGTGCATCTCAAGTAGAGCCAAGGAGGTGATCCTCCCCCTCTATGCGATGCTGGCCAGGCCACAGATGGAGTACTGCATCCAGTTCTGTGCGCCGCACTTCAGGAGGGATGTGGACAACACTGAAAGGGTCCAGAGGAGGGCCGCCTGCATGATCAAGGGACAACAAGGCAGACCCTACAATGAAAGTCTGCGGGACCTAAACCTGTTCAGCCTTCGCAAGAAAAGGCTGAGGGGGGACCTGGTGACTGTCTATAAACTCATTGGGGGGACCAGAAGGGTTTAGGGGAGACACTGTTTCCCATAGCACCCCTTGGCATAACAAGGAATAATGGACACAAGTTACTTTAGAGTAGGTTTAGATTAGACATCCTCAAGAACTACTTCACAGTTAGGATGGCTAGGAGCTGGAACCAACTTCCAAGGGAAGTGGTACTGGCTTCGACACTGGGGGACTTTAAGAAGAGGTTTGATGCCTACCTGGCTGGACTCATTTGAGTCCAGTTTTTCTCCCGCCCAGGCGGGGGGTCAGACTTGGAGATCTACAAGGTCCCTTCTGACTCTACTTCTATGATTCTATGATTCTATGACTGCATGGACTGAGGGGTGTCTCAGTCCATGCCCTGCTGCTGGTGATATGCCCTGCTGCCCTGCTGTTGGTGATAGTGCTGGTGTCCTGGGTGCACCTGCACACCTGGGAAGGGACCCTGCGCTTTGACAGTATGGGAAACAAACCTGGGCTGCCCTGCAACCTCTGCCACTGCCTGGAGGGTTACCTGTGACTGTGCTACATGTCCCTGTCTCCTGAAGCTGAAGAGAACATTGGAACCAACATCAATGTATTTGCATCAGCATGTGAGGGGCCCATGCCTGCTTAGCTGCAGGGGCACAGGCTGCTCAAAAAGTTTTGCACTGTCTCCTGCCTCCCGGCATGTTGTGTGTGTTGGGGGGGGACCCAGAGGAGTGTGGGCAGGCCAAGTGGGGAGGGCAGAGGCAGGGGCTGGGGGCAGGGGCATGGCTGGGGAGGGCCCACCCTCCAGTGTGGGCCTTGCCATGTGGGAAGAGCTGGTGTCAGCAGAGCCACCAGCTCTGACCACATGGTAAGGGCCAGTGGCTCTACTTGGTCCTGGCTGTCAGCAATGGCATGAGGTATCCTTGGATGGCAGGGTATGGTGGGCAGGCTCTCTGCCAGAGGCCCCCCACAGGAAGGAGATGGCACTGTTGATGGCTGGTGATGTCATGGCTGGACATGCCTCATGGTTGCGGCTGGGGCTGTGGAGCTGGTGTGGCAGGTGTTGGCCTGGGATCCCCAGACTGCTGGTGGAGGGTGCAGCCCGGGAGTTTGACAAGACAGGCTGCTGTATTCTTGAGGGGCCCTCCCCTAGTGATGTGTCACTACAGGAGCCATCCTGGGGTAGGGACTCAGGCTGTTTGAGTTGCTGTAGACAGCCTGGCTACAGCCTGGGTCCTGGGGCACAAGAATGTCCATCAATTGCCACATAAAGTGTATGGACTTATGGGCACTCCCTGAGCAATGATTGTGGTCAATGCCTGCCAGGTCTCGACCTTTATGGGCACTGTCATGGTGATTAGTTTGCCTGTACTCCTACATTTGGCCTGACAGCCCCTCATAGATATGCATATTGGAACACTTGCCCCACATGAACTGGTGCCTAGACCCACAGTGCAAAAAGGTCACAAGTTTCCTCTTGTGCCCATTTGGGGCCTCAGGTGGTGGGCATGGGTGTGGGTCTGGGCTTCAGCACGGAAGACATCACTGGGGATCCTGCACCAGCTCTCTGGGCCCCTGCACATCTGTCCCTGTGCTGCAGGGCCTGGGCAGCTGCCTGCAGTGCCCAGTGCAGGGACCCAGCATGGAACTGGCAGACAAACAGCCGAGACAATGCCCCGAGGCATCTGCAAGCTCAGAGCAGGCTGCTGGTGGAGGCCTGTGGGCACGTGGAGCTGGCCCCATAAGCTGCCTGCAACTGGGCCTGCGGGCTACCAGGCCTGGCTAGAGCCTTCAGCAGCCTGCAGGCCTGGACAACATGGGTTCAGCAACCATGTGGCAGTTTGGTGCCAGGCAGCAGGGCTGGGGTACAGGCAGGCTGGGGCAGCTGGCCTGTGCCCTGCCCAGGAGGATACAGTGACGTGGAGTGCCGTCAGGCTGCTGGCTGGTGTGCTGCAGGGCTGTGAGGCCTGCAGGCTTTTAAAGGCCTGAGGCAGGGGCTGCCATAGAGGCAGCGCAGCCCTGGGGCAGGATAGGCTTCCAGCCCAGAGCCCTGGAACTAGCCTCAGGCTAGTCCCCTAGTGGCAGGACTGACCTGAGAGTAAATTTGCTTCTGGGTCACATCTAAATCCTGGGCCACATCTAGTTACTGTGCAGTAACTAACCACAAGTAAATTTGATATCTGTATTCGCAGGTATCAAATTTACTCATAATTAGGGGTTTTTACTGCACAGTAAACTACACTACTGTGCAGTTATGCATCTCATGTAGATGCATCCCCAATTTTAAAAAATTTAGGCCTATCTCTTCCATTCCTTTTTGCGGGGAAGGCATATACTTTCCTTTTAAAATGCTTATAAATAAGGTTCCTCTCCAGCACACAAATCTTCCTGATACTGCTGTAGGTGTACTATGCTTTTCTGGCATTAGCATAATCTGTGTTCACATTTAGAACAAAGAAAAAAACTTCTTTTCATGGTTTTACATACTAAAAGAGCAAAGCAAGTGAAGGAAAATAACAGCTATGTAAAGACAAGGGAAAGAGAATGATTCAGTCTGTAACTCCAACCAAACTAGACCTAAATATTTCTTAGCTTTTGGGCCAGAGGTTTTAACTTTTAAGCCCTGCCAAGTAGAAACATAGAATCATAGAAAATTATGGTTGGAAAGGATGTTGTCTAGCCCCCTGTGCAAAGCAGGACCATCCCCTGTGCAAAGCAGGATCATCCCAACCAAGGCTTTGTCTAGCCAGGTTTTAAAAACCCTTCAAGGATAGAAATTCCACAACTTCTCTGGGCAGACTGTTTCAGTGTTTTACTACCTCTGGTGAGAGAGTTTTTGTCCATATCTAACCTAATCTTCCCTTGCTGCAACTTCAGATCATTGCTCCTTGTCTTGTCATCTGCCACCACTGAAAACAATATCTTTCCCACAGCCCACATGAGATACCACACTTCCTGCTGGCCTGCAGGAATAACTTGCAATTTCTGAGGATGGCTCCCAGATCGTACAATGATACCTGTTCTGTGGACATGCAACCTAAATAGCTGCTATCTCACTGACTCTGCTGCTGGATCACAGCATTGGAGGAGGACAGGCTTACTAACCTAGTGACAAGGGCTTAAAGCTCCATCACCAGGTGCTAGAGACCAAATCCCAGAAGTAAGTGGGTAAGTGGAAGACCTGGAGGAAGATCAAGCAGGAGGGAGCAACAAGGGAGATTCTCTCATACTTCCTGAGAAATCAGGGTAATCAATTAGTTACCTCAGGTACCTGTACACAAATTCACAGAGCTTGGGCAACAAGCAGGAAGAATTGGAAGTCCTTGCACTGTCACAGAACTATGACATGATCCAAATAACAGAGACTTGGTGGGATAGCTTGCAAGACTGGAGCACTGTCATGGATGGGTACAAACTGTTCAGGAAGGACAGGCAGGGGAGACGAGAAACAGGAGTTGCACTGTATGTAAAAGAGCCATAATGATTGCTCAGAGCTCCAGTATGAAACAGGAGATAGGCCTGTTGAAAGTCTCTGGATTAGGGTTAGAGGAGACAGCAACAAGGATGGGGGTCTGCTATAAACCACCACCATGGAGAAAGTGGTGGATGAGGCTTTCTTCAAACAGCTACTGGAAGATTCCCAATCACAAGTCGTGGTTCTCACAGGGGACTTCAGTCATTCTGGTATCTGCTGACAAGGCAATACAGTGGTGCACTGGCAATCCAGGAAGTTTTTGGAGAGTGTTGGGGATAACTTCCTGGTGCATGTGCTGGAGCAGCCAACTAGAGACCATGCTTTTCTTGACCTGCTGCTCACAAACAGGGAAGAATTGGTGGGGCATGCAGTAGTGGATGACAACTTGGGCAGCAGTGACCACAAGATAGTTCATAGTTTTCATAGTTTCATAGTTTCTAGGGTCGGAAGGGACCTGAGCAGATCATCAAATCTGACCCCCTGCCATGGCAGGAAAGAGTACTGGGGTCAAACGACTCCAGCAAGGTGTTCATCTAACCTCCTCTTAAAAACCCCCAGGGTAGGAGCCAGCACCACTTCTCTTGGAAGCTGGTTCCAGATCCTAGCTGCCCTGACCGTGAAGTAGCGCCTCCTGATATCTAGCCTAAATCTACCCTCTGCCAGCTTGTGACCGTTATTCCTGGTCACTCCTGGCAGTGCTCGGGGGAACAGGGACTCCCCCAGTGCCTGCTGATCCCCCCTGACTAGTTTATAACAGGCCACTAGATTCCCCCTCAGCCTTGTCTTGTGGAGGCTGAACAGGTTCAGGTCCCGTAGCCTCTCCTCAGAGGGCCTGCCCTGCTGTCCCCTGATCATGCGAGTGGCCCTCCCCTGGACCCTCTCCATGTTGTCCACATCCCTCTTGAAGTGTGGCGCCAAGATTTGGATACAGTACTCCAATTGCGGCCTGACCAGTGCCGCATAGAGGGGGAGGATCACCTCCTTGGACCTGCTCGAGATGCATCTGTGGATGCATGACAAGGAACGGTTGGCCTTCCTAACTGCCTCCCCACACTGCCGGCCCATGTTCATCTTGGAGTCAATGATGACTCCAAGATCCTTTTCCACCTCTGTGCTGGCAAGAGGGGAGTTTCCCAACCTGTAGGTATGGTGCCGGTTGTTCCTCCCCAGGTGCATCACTTTGCACTCATCTGTGTTGAATCCCATCGTATTCTCATCCACCCACCCTTGTAACCTGTCTAGGTCCAATTGTAGCCTGTTGCTTCCTTCTAGTGTGCCCACATCCCCCCACATCTTAGTGTCATCAGCAAATTTGAACAGGGTGCTTTTTACCCCCTCGTCCAAGTCACTGATGAAGATGTTGAACAGTGCAGGCCCGAGGACCGAGCCCTGCGAAACCCCACTGCCCAAGTCCTTCCAGGTTGAGAAGGACCCATCCACCACCACTCTCTGGATGCGGTCCTCCAGCCAGCTGGCGACCCATTTGACTGTGTGGGTGTTGACACCACAGTGCCCCAGTTTCTTAATGAGAACGGGGTGAGAGACAGTGTTGATAGCCTTCTGGAAGTCCAGGAAGACTATGTCCACTGCTACCCCTGCATCTAATGATTGAGCTGATTGAGTTTCATAGATTTCATAGACATTAGGGCTGGAAGGGACCTCGGGAGATCATCGAGTCCAGCCCCCTGCCCAAAGGGCAGGAAGTCAGCTGGGGTCATAGGATCCCAGCAAGATAAGCATCTAATTTACTCTTGAAGGTGTTCAATGTAGGTGGTTGAACCACCTCCGCTGGCAGACTGTTCCAGACCTTGGGGGCTCGGACAGTAAAGAAATTCTTCCTTATGTCCAGCCTGAAACGGTCTTGCAGGAGTTTGTGACCTTTCGACCTCGTCATCCCTTGGGGCGCTCTGGTGAACAGATGTTCCCCCAGATCCTGGTGGTCACCCCTGATAAACTTACAGGTGGCCATCAGATCACAACTGAGCCTGCGCTTTTCCAGGCTAAAGAGTCCCGTGGCTCTCAGCCTGTCATCGTAAGTTCTGTTTTCCTGACCTCTGATCATGCGCGTGGCTCTCCTCTGGACTCTCTCAAGCTTCTCCACATCCTTTTTGAATTGTGGAGCCCAAAACTGGACGCAGTACTCCAGCTGTGGCCTCACCAAGGCCGAGTACAAGGGGAGAATGACGTCCCGGGATTTGCTCGAGAAGCATCTATGGATGCATGCCAGCATTTTGGTCGCTTTACTAGCCGCAGCATTGCATTGCAGGCTCATGTTCATCTTGTGGTCAAAGATGACCCCCAAGTCTCTTTCTTCCATAGTGCTAACCAACGTAGCACTGCCAAGCCTATAAGGGTGCTGCAGGTTTTTCCTTCCAAGGTGGAGAACCTTGCATTTATCGGTGTTAAACACCATCAGGTTCTCGTCTGCCCATTTGCTGAGCTTGTCCAGGTCAGCCTGGATCACCCGCCTATCTTCTGGCGTGGATGCTTTGCCCCAAAGTTTGGTGTCATCGGCGAACTTGGCCAGTCCACTCCTGACTCCAATGTCCACATCATTAATGAAGATGTTGAACAGTATGGGTCCCAGGACAGAGCCTTGAGGGACCCCACTGGTCACAGGGCACCATGATGAGTGACTGCCATCAATCACAACCCTCTGGGTCCGACCACGAAGCCAATTTCCCAGCTAGTGGATCGTGGTGGAGCCAAGGCCACAACTGGGCAGTTTGGCCAAGAGGTGATCATGGGATACCAGATCAAAAGCTTTTTTGAAGTCAAGATATATGACATCAATCTCTTCTCCCTTGTCCAGGTGATAGGTCACCTGGTCATAGAAGGAAATGAGATTGGTCAAACAAGACCTACCCACAACAAACCCGTGCTGGCTGTCCCTTAGAATGTTAGCCTGGGCCAGTCCCTCAAGGATGGCCTCCTTAATAAACTTTTCTAAGATCTTCCCCAGGATAGAAGTCAGGCTAATGGGCCTGTAGTTAGCCGGATCCACTCTCCTCCCTTTCTTGAAGATCGGCACCGCATTGGCCTTCTTCCAGTCTTCGGGCACTACACCAGAGCGCCATGAGTTTTCAAAGACCCGTGCCAGGGGCTGGGCTATGACGCTCGCCAGCTCCTTGAGTACCCTGGGGTGCAGGTTGTCAGGGCCGGCTGACTTGAAGGTATCCAGCTTCTCAAGGTGTTCCTTCACGAGGTCAGCATTGATGGAGGGTAGGGGATCCCCCTCACCCAGATTTCCCTGTCCCATAGCAGGCATGGGCATCCCGTGTGACTGATGAAAGACTGACGCAAAGTACCTATTTAATAGGTTGGCTTTTAGTTGATTGAGTTCAGGAAAGGCAGGATAGAGAGCAACAGAGAAAGGACTCTGGACTTCAAAAAGTGGGCTTTGACCCACTCAGGGAACTCTTGGGCAGGATCCCTTGGAAAGCCAGTTTGAGGGAAAGAGGAGTCCAGGACAGCTGCCTGTACTTTAAAGAAGCCTTTCTGACAATGCAGGAACCAATCATGCCCATGCACAGGAAGACTAGCAAGTATGGCAGAAAACCAGTTTTGTTTAGCAGGGAATGCTTCAGTAAACTAAGTCACAAAAAGGAAGTTTATAAGAGGGGAAACTTGGACAAATAACTAGGGAGAAATATAAGAGCATTGCTTGGGAATGCAGGGATGAAGTCAGGAAGAGTGCACCCTCAGCAAGTTTGCAGGTAACACCAAGCTGGGGGAAGGAGTGAATGCGTTGGAGGGTAGGGCTAGGATCCAGGGTGCACTCAGGATGGACCAATACCATGCACAGGTTTAGCCCGGGGACTGACTAGCTGGGCAGCAGCTCTGCAGAAAAGGACAATAAGCGGAATATGAGCCAGCAGTGTGTCCTCATTGCCAAGAAGGCTAACAACATACTGGGCTGCATTGGTAGGTGTGTTGCCAATAGGACAAGGGAATTAGTTATTCTCCTCTATTCAGCACTGATGAGGGCACATCTGCAGTACTGTGTTCAGTTTTGGGCCCCCAGGTGCAGAAAGGATGAGGACAAATTGGAGAGAGTCCAGTGGAGGGCAAAAAATATTGAGGGAGCTGGGGTACATGACTTATGAGGAAAGACTAAGGGAACTGGGCTTATTTAGTTTAAAAAAGAAGAGACTGAGGGAGGATTTAATAGCAGCCTTCAACTACCTGAAGGGGGGTTTTAAAGAGGATGAATCTAAACTGTTCTCAGTGATGGCAAATGACAGAGCAAGGAGCAATGGTCTAAAGTTGCAGCAAGGGAAATGTAGATTAGATATTAGGAAGAATTTTCTAACTAGGACAGTAGTAAAGCACTGAAACAGGTTACCTAGAGAGGTGGTGGAATCTCCAATCCTGGAATGCTTTAAGACTTGGCTAGGAGAAACTTTGGCTGGGATAATCTTGTTGGGAATGATCCTGCTTTGAGCAGGGGGTTGGACTAGATGACCTTCTGAGGTCCCTTCCAACTATAATTTTCTTTGATCCTATGAGTCTATGACAGAAATAGGAAAAGGTAGTCAGTTTAGTCTTAAAGCAATCCTACTCTTCCCCATACAGGCATTGTGTTGTATGCTACATAACCAGACTCCGAGCAAACTTCACAGCCTCCTGTTTATCCACACAGCCCCTTGCTTATATCAAAAACTGCCCCTCCCCACTTTTGAAATCATTAAGCTGCTGTGATTTAGTATCTACCAATTCTTGGTTGGTGTCTGTAGTACCAGGAGTTTCCAGGTAGTCTTCCTTCCAAATACTAAGAAGTTTCAGGACTGTTTCATGTCTACCATCAAACAGATGTCTAGTCCTACAGAGAATTCCTACAGCTGTAACTTTTTTTTACTTGGTTGTTAACAAAGATCAGTATCAAATAATGCACATGTGAGTGTGCTTCCATTCTCTGGCAACAAACTATTAAGTAACCTGCCCATGAAGGATGTTTCTTCCTAACTCAAGAAAACAATTAGTTATATCCAAAGTATTATCCTATTAATACACCTATTCATAGTAATGAATCCTTCCAGGCTTCTCATGATCAGACTTTCTTTGTTATCTATCAGACTTAGCTAGAATCCTAGCTTCACCACTACCAAAGTTATCCTCGTTTCCATTTTTTAATTTACAGTTTAAATAAGGAGTAAAGGGGTAGGTTAGGGCTTGGTTTAAACTCTGTTAATATTTCACATATAAATAATAGTAAATAATAGTAAATTAACCAAAACTCCATTAAGAAGCCAATAATAGGCAATTATTTTAATGGAAATGTTCTCACTACTTTACAGCTTTGTCAAGTGGTCCAGTACAGCCAGCATATTAAATCATGAAGTTATTCCAACAAGCTATTTGAAATCTGTGGCAGTCTGATTTGATTGATGCAGTGTACCAGCAAGCATAAGTATTGCAGAAAATGCTATTTCAGAGTTCAAAGCAGGAGAAAAATTGCTGTTTAATAATTCAGCAGTGAAATGAAAATAATGTAAAGAAGATTAGCCATGCTGTTTTATTGGATGGTGTCCATAGCAATGTTCTCATTTCCAGACCTGTTTTTTCAAGTGATATTTTTAATCAAATACTTTGAATGGAAGCTTTGTTCTTATTGTTTGGAGAGTGAGCCGGAGAAGAAGAGGGACCTCTCCTGAAAGAACAGCCTATCTTCAACTGAACATTATGGTAGAACTAAAAATTGATCTTCATGTCAAACTTTGCTTTTGTTTTTATCACAATGACATATATACAGTTTAGCAGAAATCTGGATCTCCTTGAAATCTGTGTATCCATTGCCTGAAGTATTCAGATTCAGTTATAAGCTCTCCTCAGCTTCACTTCCGCTAAAGAATAAAACATGGGGATGACCGTTCCCCTGTGCCCTGGTGAATAGGCTGGCCAGTGATAAAATACACTTCAGCTACATCCTTTCTGATCCTGTTATATCTCCTGTCCTTGAAAAGAGTTCACACTAAGCTATCTACAGATTCCTCTGTTCCTCAGTTTACTAGTGAGGGCATATGAGTGCACTTTTTCACTGTTGCAGCAGGAAAAAAAGGGGAAGGGAGGAGAGGGGGAAGCAGAGGTGGGTCCTAGCATAGTAACTAGCTCATTGACTACCAAACTTGAAGGTAAATACCATCATAGGTCAAGCTTCTTGGGACTCATCAAACCAGCTCTAAAGTATTCTAGGACTCGGGGAAGGGAAGGGCAGGGAGGGAGAACCAACAAAACAGCACAGTTTTTTCCAGTGGAACAACTCTGGTTATTCACATGTCATGACTCATGACAACTGCATCCTCCAAAATGCAGACTTCGCTCTCTGAATATGTCAAATCTTGTATCGGTACACACACAGAATTTGAGGGAACAAATCAGGCAGTTGGATGATCTAGGGGAAATTCAGATGTAAAAGACATTTTTTTATTTTTCAGCTGTTCTAGGAACTCTCCTTTATTATAGAACATGATTTCTCTAGTTCTCTTAACCTTCTGCAATCCAAACTTTCACCAAATGTTATAGCTTAACCTACAATACATGTGAAATGGTAAATACAAATCTATAATAATAATGGACTTATTCTGTCAGGAGAGTCCGTTTGGTTGTCTCAGCAGCCAGTCACAATGCTTACTGAAACAACAAATCAGAGTGCTCCAGACAGACAGAATAAGCCCATTATTATTATAGATCCTGGGGCATTTCCAACAGATTTGCAGGCAAGTCAGAGCTAGAATGAAGGCTCTGCTGAAAGACAACTCCTCCCCACCACCACCACCAACAAAAAAGCGGTCAGGGGCCTGATCCCTTTTTTTCCCCTTGGGGCCTGCCACCTCTCCTGCAGCCAGGGGGTGAACTGCCAGTGGGCCCTGAGCTGTGGAGGGCCACGGTGTTTTCTTCCATGGAAGCAGCACCCCAGGGACCGGTTGGGTGGGGTGCCAGTGGGTGGGTGCTGCCCAAGGAGCACTGCCACTGTGAAGGGAAGTACCGGGGCCCCACACAGCTCAGGGACTGCACAACCTGCCAGCATCTTGCTCTCTGGCCACGGGAGATGTAGGCAGGCTCCAGAAGGAAAAAGAAAAAAAGATCAAGCCCCTTGCTTTTTTTTTTTTTTCCCTTGGTGGAGCCTGCCCACATGAGTTGCCACCAGGTCACACAGTCCCTGAGCTGCAGGGAGACCCAGTGCTCCCTCCACAGCAGCAGTGCCCTCTGGGGCACCCACAGGGGTGCTAGCTGTGCAGGTGCAGCCCCAGCTCATGAGCAGCACCCACCAGATCCAATGGTGCATGGGGCACTCGAAGTCTGGGTGTGCTCAGGGAAGCTCAGGCTTGGCGTGCTTCCAGGACACCTTGCACCATCCCAGATGCCTTCCCACTGCCTGGGACTGCCCAGGAATGGGCTAGCCACCCTGGGAAGGTGGCAGGAGGATGGATGGGTGTGTTGGCAGCTAGGAAGGTGGTGGGGGCAGTGTGTGGGGCACTGGAAGCCTACCAAGCCTGAGCTTCTCTGAGCATGCCTGGGCTGCCTGTGCCCTGTGCACCATCCCTGCTGTCTTCTCTGGATAGGGCCCTTGTACACTGAGGAATATCCCTGACATTTGTTACATTACAAACTAAACTACATGGAATGTGCATTAGTTTGCTACATAAAAAAGTCAGTTAAAGCAAATCACACCACCAAATGGGTACACTGTTATGCAATTAAATCATTAAAAAGGGTAATTAAGCCACTAAAAGGGGCAATTTCCTCACATGTACAAGGGCCCTTATTCAGTTATTCTATGACCAATGCAAGTCACAAGTTCAGACTTTTGACAAAATATGTATTTATATTCCTAAGCCTGTGTTAACACATGAACAGCTTTATGTAGCCTTTTCAAGGGTGAGAAGTTTTGATTCCATTAAAATATTCAGTCAAAGGATAACTAAACTCCTGTATTTAAAGAAATAACTTTGCAATAAAAATTGAATCGCAAATGTTTTGCGGGTTTCAGCTAGTGGTAAATATTTTGGATAACCATTTCTTCTTACATATTTCAACAATGTCTGGAACATCCTGAATCTTTTGCATGCTACCAAAACAAAGATGCTATTCCTTAGAAGAATAAAAATAATTAGGGTACAATTTGCTCTGCAATTCCATCCATGTGCACAGGCAATAAATGAAGCTGGTCGTTATTTGATTTAACAATGGGTTTATAATAATTAAGACTGAAATGGATCACTAGGATGCCAAACATGAATATAACCATATAGAATTTTCATGCAATAGATACCTCCAGCTGTGCTAAAACATCCTCAAAGTCATTATGAAATTAAACTGGTTTACTACTGCTGTTTAAAGGCAAACTCCAAAATCTCAGTTGTTTCTTATTCTAGAACCGTCTTATATAGGGGGGTGCAATCCTGTACTATAGTGTTGCACAAAGGTTGTGAATCCCTCTGGCTCACCCAGATGTTCTTATTGCCTGACCTTCCAACCTTAGGTCATGAAAATAATTTAAAAAATACATTGTCAAAGACCTCAACAGCAATTGGAGATGACTGCTAACAGAACAGCTTGCTGTGGGAACTGTTTTGATACCCTTGGAAATTCCTTGCACCTTCACAAAGCTCAACATTTTCACTTCCAGCCAAAATGTGGCTGCAAAAGAAAAACATTGTGTGAAATGCATACATGTTAGAATGCTTTTTAAAAGTTTCTGTATGACTGTTACCATTAAGTAAGGCATTGCCACTACCAGCATGATTCCCTATTCTAAGTCCAGGTCACCCAATATATAATTTCCAGAAATTTAAAATACTATTGTAGCCACTGTTCTCCAAGTAATAATAGATGAGGGTAAAGCAGAACAAAAGCATAACTGACTGCAGTTTGGTGATGCAGGTTATATCATATTTTATTCTGTCATGTAAAGCAGAGCAGAGAAGCTTAGTGTTGTTTCCTTTCCTTATCATGGGCAATGCACCACGTCTTGCAACAGCTAACAAATAGCTTACAAGTCTCTTTAAAACAAATCACTGTAAGGCATTTATCCCAGAAGTGCAGATACTTCTTCTCAGAAATTCAATAAATTCAGACTTCAGTAGGACTACTTACCTAGAAAAAGTTAGCTCACAGTTTAAGCGCTTTCCCAGAATGGGCCTAAAGTGCCCAGTGTCTTGAAAAACAGAGCCAAACAATATATACTGCCTGTTGGAATGAAGTAAGCATATAAAAGAAACATATTGATAGTGACATTTCATGTTAAAAAGTCCTCTACCATTTAATAGGGAATTAATCCTATTAGGCCCTGTGGAAATTCCATACAATTCTATGGAAAGTATTGCCCCACAGAATTATAGACTTCATGTAGCTGTTTTGCAGCAGCCTCTAATACTTTATATAAGGGATATAGATCTCTTTCTTCTATGCCTATACTGTCTCTAAGCCATGCTAGGGAGAACCACAATGGCTTATGGCAGGCCATATTCTAATATGGATGAGCAGCCACCTTAGACTGGCAGGGAGCAGATGACAATAACCTATCTGCTTCTTGTGTTGCTAGTGATTGATATTGGCTGTGGTGCATGTGTTTTGCAGTGCAGCAGGCATGAAACAAACCTGTCATGCTGCATGATGGCTCTCCCTGGCACAGCCTAGAAGTGGTGAGACATGCTCAAAACATCAGAAAACAAATTCCTTTTTTTTAAAATAAAATCTGCCTTTTAACAGGTTTTTACTGATTTTCATGAATAAAGCCAAGCACAAAGTACACTTATTGTATTTACTCAAATCCAAGATGAAGATTTCCCTCATTTTTGGATCTGAGTATGAAGCAGTGGGGGATAAGGGGGCAAGCAGCTGCTGTGGCTCCAGCCATGACCCAGGGTGAGGGTCAGAGTTGCAGTTTCCGCTGCCTACCCTCCACAACCTGTGCCCACCCCACCCCACCCCATCCCTCCACCACCCCCTCTTGCTCCAGCTCCAGCTCCAGCTCCAGCTCCAGCAGGCTCCATTTCCATTCCCATTCCCATTCCAGCCTGGTGCATGGAGGACATGCTTGCTCTGGCCTCAGCCCAGCCTGGTAATAGCTAATCCAGCAGTGCCAGTTATCACTGGGCCCTGAAGCCAGATCCAGAGCTGATGCCACTGCCACCACTCCTACTGGGCTGGGCTGTGCCTGGAAAAAACATGTGCTTCCTGCCCTGGGCTGGAACAGGGCTAGCACCATGCTAAAGTAAGGGTAAGTAGTGTGTGGGGGGCGGGATGGACAAGAGGGGCAGAGGTAGAGGTGGGGGGAGCAGAGGTGGCAGGGGACAGATGAAAGGGGAGCCCAGTGGAAGTGCAGGAATGGGGCGGGGGAAGGGGCCGGGGGGCCAGGCACAGGGGGAAAGCAGCACAGAGGATCAAGGCATGTTTATAGTCATAGAATAAGAGGGCCCTTGTACACATTGTCAGAGCAAAAATTTTGATTGACTGCTGACAACACAGAGAGTTAGATCTGACATGCGCAGACAAGCCCTGCGGATGGAAAATTCCACAGCATGCCCAGCACGTGCCCCCTGGATGACCTGAAGGCTTGTCAATCATGCCTGACCTACTTTTCCACCATACGCATGCTCACTACTGGCAGAGATATGAAGCAATCTGACACGCACATGCTCAGTTCTAACTGCAGCATGACTTCATAAGACTAGAAAATTCTTCTGAGTAAGCAACCTGATTGGCCACTTGGTTGCCATAAAAGACTTGTGAGCCCCCTACCAAGCGGGGAGACCGGAGCGACGGGGAAGAGACTCAACCTGAGAGCAGAGACTGCTTTTAGCAGAGGCTGTCTCGCAGGGAGAGATCAACCCAGTCCTGAAAGCAGAGGCTGCGGCTGCAGGGACTGCTCCTCAGGAGGGCTTTAAGCCCACCAGTCTTCACACCGTGCAGTTTCGCAATTCGTTTTTGACCTCGTATCAGTTTTTGTATACTGATCTTCTGGCTACCGACCCGATTTCTGTCTTCGACCTCAACTATGATCCCGATTCTCGACCATTGGCTACGGCATCGACATCTCATCTCGGCTTTTGACCTTGGCACCGTCTTCGACCATCTCTTCTCGTTGTCCACTTTGGACTGGCGTCACTACATTCTACGCGTTACAGTTTTGTTATTTGTTCTTCCAATTAATAAGCTGTTGACCAGTCCTGGGACTATCGAGTTGGGCAGCTGCACCTATCCTTTGGGGTAGAAAGCAAGGGCTCAGCTCGGGAACCCCGTGGGCCAACAGTCTCCTTTGTTGTTCGTGTTCATTTATTGTAACTGTAACTAAAGCAAGAATTCTGCCTATGCTCCAAAGCATAAGTAAATAAATCCATCTACTTTGAAACTGTACGAGTCCGCGTACCGCTCAGAACTCCTCGCCGCTACTCCCGCCTGCTCCGTATCCAAACCACTCGGCCCACCGCGACCTTGGGGCCCTGTTCCCTGACACACGACAAAGGGTACTTGTACATGTGACCCTTTTAGTAGTTTAATTGCATTTTTTTTATGATTTAATTGAGTGTACATGTTCCGTGGCATGTTACGATTATATTTTGTAACAGTGTACACGTTCAGTGGTGTATTTCAATTTAGATTACTTTTCCTATGTAGCAAACTAAAACACATTCCATGTATTTTGTTTGCTATGTAACAAGTTACAGCAATATCCCTCATGTGGTAAAGGACCATATTCAGAGAAGGCAGTGGGGAGAGTGCATGGGGGACTGGAAGCCCAGGTATGCTTGGGGAAGCTCAGGCTTGGTGGGCTTCCAGTGCACCATTCACCGTGCACCATCCTGTCACATTCTGTAGCTGCCAGTACACCCAGCTTCCCTCCTGCCACCTTCCTGGGGCAGCCAGACCATTCCTGGGTGGTATCAGGTAGCAGGAAGGTGACAGAGATGGTGCATGGGGCACTGAAAACTGGCCAAACCTGATCTTCCCAGAGCACACTTGGGCTTCCAGCACCCCATGTACCATTGGATCCAGTGGGTGCTATCTGTGAGCTGGGGCTGCACCCATGCAGCTAGCACTCCACCTGGGATCCCCCCACCCCACTGCAGCTCAAGGGCTGTGCAACCCAGTGGCAGATCATGTAAGCAGGCTCTGCCAAGATTAAAAAAAAGTGGAGAGGGGCCTGGTCTTTTTTTTTTTTTTTCCTCCCAGAGCCTTTCTGCATCTCCTGTGACTGGGGAGTGAGCTGCTGATGGGTCTCATAGCCCCTGAGCTGTGCAGGGCCCCAGTGCTTCCCTCCATGGTGATGGTGCCCCACAGGCAGCACCCACCCACTGGCAGCCCACCTGGGCAGTGCTAGGAGATGCTGCTGCTGTGGAGGGAAGCACTGGGACCGCCTGTAGGTTAGGGCTCACCAGTAGCTTGTCCCCCTGCCACAGGAAAAGTGGGCAGGCTCCAGGGAAAAAAGCCCAAAAGGATTGAGCCTCACTGCTTTTTTTTCCCCCTTTGGCGGAGCCTGCCTGCTGCATGGCACAGGGGCGCTTGTGCCTCATCCTAGCTCTGACGTGCTGGCATATCTATTTCGAATGCCTCAGGAGCTATAATAATAAAACGCTCTTTTTTTCTGTCTGAAGCATTCTGATTGGTTGTTTCAGTAAGCATTGTGATTGGCTGCTGAGACAACCAATCAAAGTGCTCGAGACAAACAGGATCCGCCTACTGTTATTATAGATTTATAATTTTCCATGTATAGAAACTACTAATTTGGGGGTCATCTTAAATTCAAGGTTATCTTGGATGCAGGTACATACGGTAATACCTGACCATTTATTAAGGTAACAGGAAAAGTCATTGCACCTCGACTGAAGCATGCTTACTTAAAAGATATGTAAATACTGACGATGATATTCCTACAATTAAAGCACTGAACTTTGAATCAAGGGCCTGAGTTTTATTTTCAGCTCCTCAAGCTGTTTACTTTCATCATGCCTCAGTTTCTGTTTTGGAAAATGGGGATAATGATACTGTCTGTCAGAGGTACTATAATACTTAATTGAATAACTTTTATAAAGCATTTTGAAATCCCTTTATTGATAGTGTTGGAGATGTGCAATATATCCTATGAGTAACTTCATTTCCAGGACCTTTAGTGAGGATGCTTGTACTTGCTTATTATTTCTAACAGATCTCCCTCCCATCTGCCCTCCAGGGAAATTCTATTGTCAATATTTAATATTACTTTTTAGTCTGAGAAAAAAGCGGCCCATCAATATGTAAACTTAAAAACAAGCACTGCTATTTTATAGAGCAAACAAGAAACAACTAGAATACTAACATGTCCAGCTCCTCATTCCCAGATCCAGAATACAGCAAAAGTCCTTCTTTATTTCACAGTTTTTTGACCCTTTTCAAGCTGATGCCATTTCAACCCTACCACCATTGTCACTAGAACTTACAAACTGTCAAATGTTGTTTCTCTCCCTTCCCTGGTACAATTTTTTCTTTAATTTTGCCATGAGGATAAAGCAGTCTTCACTGACAGAACTGGCTTGCACTCAGCAAAAATAAAACTGAGTAGTAAAGGAGAAAAAAGGAAAGTTCAGAAAGTAAATTCTCTGGCAAGAAGCTAGCAATGGGAGGGGGAGGGGGTAGGCAGCTTGCAAATAAAGAATTTTTTTGCAGCTATTTAGTTGATCTAATAAAAGATATCACCTCTGCCAAGAGTTCTCCATATGTTTTGACTGCAAACCAACACAGCTAAAATCTGTATCCCTGAATACCACAAAAAATTTTCATCTAGCATTGACCAAAACTTTAAAATGAACATCTCATCTGTTTTCTCATTTCCTGTGTTCTCTGTCTCTTACATGATGGAGTTAACTGTGAGAAATGACTACAGAAGCTGTTAATTGTTAAACAGGGATTGAATAATATTTACAGAAAAAGAACTTGGAATGCATTAATGTATTTGCACCAGAAACATCATTCTCAATGTTATGTTTCATGTGTTTCTGTACTAGACATGGAATACATGGAAAACACTTCGTGACCTAATCTTATGGGTTTTTCTGCACCAAAGCTGCTAATCTCCTTCATCCAAATTCTTCAAGAGCCACTTCCATTGTGATGACTCTCCAACCTGGGCCTCTGGGCTCCATCTGAGCACTATTCCCCTCCCCACTGTTCCAGCAGCTGTTACTGCTAGAGTCCCCTTTCTCCAGCTGCATGACCATCACATTGGAGAGCACCACTGAGGGAACTGGATGCCTGGTGATTTGTGGGGACCTAGGGACCCATGTGGCACAGCGTGGAGGTGTGGCATGATACAGTGGGGCATCCCCATGTAGTCCAGGAAGGCCCCATGTGGCATTGTGTGTGGGATATGGGGGTGCTGGGGCAACACATTGGTTGTAAGGGAGTTCATGCTGTGTGATGCAGCATATTGCACTCATGGCATGGAGCTTGATGGGTCTGCAACTCTCACAGTGTATGACCAGAGGTTTAGTGCTCCGTAGCCACTCAGAAGTTAGATAGCCCCGGTCTACAAGAAAGTAGCCAGTTACTGGTGGCTAAGCTGATCAAAGGATAGGTGCAGCTTGTTTTTACATGTATAGAAAAAACAAAAAGCTTGCAAGTTATTCAAAAAGTCAAGTTGTATGAAAAGTTAACCAGTTTAACTGGAAGGTAGTATTGTCACCCTAGACTTTTCTCTGTTCTCTCTTGTTTGCTAAATGCACTTTCAATTAGAGTATAAATTCCCATAGTACCTAAGTGTTATGCATATTTATACATAGTAGAAAGGGAGCACAAACAAGCATTTGTGGGACCTGGCTGAAGTTTAGGTGGCTTAGTTTAAGCCGGGAGCAGCACATGCAGGCATTTACTGCTTGGTGGAAGCAGCACAGGCAGCCAGAAGTCAGTGGGCAAGGGATTGGTAGAATAGGGAGGGTCATCCATAGAGGAGATTGGCAGGTCAGGGGGCGGTCAAGGGCCCGGGGGCATGCCAGTGGGCCCAGGGGAATGTGTGGGTCTGGAAGGGGTGCTAAAAATAGCCCAGTGCAGGTGGAGGTGTAAGAACAGCACAGCTCCAGGACTGTGGAAAGTAACTGGGCTTTTCCAGCAGCGAGGAGGGGAACGTGCTATGAAGGCATGCACACATTCATTAGATTGGGTTAACTAACCCTCACTAGATCAGGTTAACCCTTTATTGAGCTAAAGTTAGTTCACCTCTTGAGGTGATCTAGCTTAGATCAAGTGCACCATTTTTAGAATGACCTAAGGCCTGTAAACTCCTGCACACTGGGCCATAACATTTGACCTAACCTTGGTTAGATCAGTCTAACTATAACACTTGTATGAACTTTGGATTTTTAACTGCACAGGTATTAAATACATTTGTCTAAGCTAACAGAGTTGACAGAAAGGTAAGCATATTGACAGTATAAACAGTTCACAGACAGAGTTCCCCAGGTATTTGGAGAAGCACTGCAGTAGCTGGTCTGCAGAGACATGGATATATTTTTTTCTATTAGCCAAAATCTTGAAGCTGCTCCCTCCAAAAGGTCAGGGGAAGGTTCTGTTGCTTTCAAGCAAACTGAGACTCATAGGCCACGTCCACACAAACAAGTCCACACAAGCGCAGATGTTTGCTTCCCTGGATTTCCCAGGGTCATAAAAACCCCCAACCCATGCTGCAAGATAGCAGTATGGGCAATGCCTGCATTTGCAGTGTGTGGTGCCACAGATGGGCCTGCAGTGCCCCATACCACACTTCCATGCTCATCTGGACATGGCCATCGTGACTGTTCCTCTTGTTTCTCTCCCACCATTATCAGTACCACTGTTTGTCAGGAACAGGATTAGGACATGAGGATGTCATTTTACAGAATAATCCACTGCTAGGCAGAGATCAGTTATGGGTAATTTCACCTTAAAATATTATTTTTTATCAAAAAGTTGAGCCAGTGAAATAGTACATTAAACAGTTTGCAACTTTCAATGTTACAGTATCCACTAGCAAGGAAACACCATTGTAATACTTAATACTTATATTGTGCTTTACATCTTCAAAGGGTTGAAAGATGCTGTATAAATGCAAACTATTATTAAAAATGCAGCAATTACTCATACAGCTATACTGTAAAGAAGAAATTTATGGAAATATTATTTGTGTAATGCTGATTCAGTGATGACTCTATGGGACAGCATATTTATATCTGGGCATTATCCATTTTGCCCATTAGCAAAACTTGTGTTTTGGCTTTTATTTGAAATTGTTATAATGGTACTTATGGTTCAAATTGTTTCATGTTATACCAGTGGTAATCATAAAACTGAGTAACACTTGCTCCTAATGCTGAGGTATCCACATTGAAAAGAACATTACTTCAATGGTAGTAATTCATATCTTAGACGGAAAACTCAATTACTAACTCACTGTATAGCTGCTCTCTCCAATTCAGAAAAGGGACAGGTGGGGAAGGTTACCCTGATGCTGTACTTCTCCCTCACTGGCACTAAATGTCCTTCTTTTGTGGTGTCCCAAACAGTACTGAGTCCCCATTCAGTTCAATCAATCATAAAAACAGATTGCATGCATGATTAAATATTTATTTCCAACCAAAACAAAAGTTTCAGTTTTAATATTCCCTATTTTACAGCTTCCAATATTTCATTGAATATATATATATTTTTTTCCTTTCTGGGCTTTTTCTTAACTCAGCAGTGCAATAACATTCCAATGTAAATAACTCCACTCCCAAAAAAAGAAACCCCCAAAACAAGCAAAAAAATGACATGACAAAACCAAACCAAATTAACTCTGCAACACTAAGTATTACAGCATTTAGCTTGTATTATCCTCGCCCTGAGAGCGAAACCCATAGCCTGAGTCAGACTTTTTTGGCTATCCCTTGATAGGAGGATGATGTCTGCTGCGGGGGGTGGAGGGGATATTGGTGATTTGATTTTTAAGATGCCTGAAGAGTCAAATATGTAATCTGCAAGTTTTTCCACAGATATAACAGGTGGTGCCTTGGGAGGGGGGGGGGGGGCAGGGGGAACAGCTGTTGGCCAGGATATTGTGTGCTTTCCTGTGTTTTTTTGGCTTCCTGAGCAAGACAGTTCTCTTTGAAGTGGGCTGTAGCTTTATGTATGGTGCAGAGCCATTGAGACCTGTTACCAGTCAGCACTTCCCAGTCTGTCAGGTTAATGCCACCCTTCTTAAGGTATGCTTTCAGGGTGTCCTTGTAGCCAAGGTTCCCTCTAAGGTGCGTGCATGCGCAGCCATGCACAACTAAAAGTCAGGCCGTGTACCAACTTTTCAAGGCCACACACCGGAAGAGGATCTGAAGGTAAGCTCTGAGGTGAGGCGGGGCAGTGGCCTGGCGCGGGCTCCACCTGCTCCGGGGAACTGCTCCACTCCCCAACATGGCCTCAGGGAATGAACAGGCACATGGCAATAGGACCAGGGAGTGGAGCATTTCTGCAGAGCCCGCAGAGCAGTTCGCTGGAGCCAGCGGACCCTCCCTCGGGGCAGGCAGTGGCTCCTCCCCAAGGTGCAGCAAGGCAGGAATGGAGGCTGGGGCTGGGGGCTGGCATGGGTTCTGCCATCTCTGGGGAAGTGCTCCACTCCCTGGCCCTGATGCCACATGCCTCCTCACTCCCCAAGGTGTTGTGGGGGAGCAGAGCAGTTCCCCGGAGCTGGCAAAGCCTGCACGAGCCCCCAGCCTCCTAGCCCCCGGCCCCCAGGCTCCAGGCCAGAGTCTCCAGGCCCTCATCCCCAGCTTCCATGCCCAAGCTAACAGAGTTGACAGAAAGGTAAGCATATTGACAGTATAAACAGTTCACAGACAGAGTTCCCCAGGTATTTGGAGAAGCACTGCAGTAGCTGGTCTGCAGAGACATGGATATATTTTTTTCTATTAGCCAAAATCTTGAAGCTGCTCCCTCCAAAAGGTCAGGGGAAGGTTCTGTTGCTTTCAAGCAAACTGAGACTCATAGGCCACGTCCACACAAACAAGTCCACACAAGCACAGATGTTTGCTTCCCTGGATTTCCCAGGGTCATAAAACCCCCCAACCCATGCTGCAAGATAGCAGTATGGGCAATGCCTGCATTTGCAGTGTGTGGTGCCACAGATGGGCCTGCAGTGCCCCATACCACACTTCCATGCTCATCTGGACATGGCCATCGTGACTGTTCCTCTTGTTTCTCTCCCACCATTATCAATACCACTGTTTGTTTACCACATTTCCAGCCCCCAACCCTCAGCCCCCATGTCCCAGCCCCCAGCTCCCAGCCCCCAACCCCCATGCCCCAGCCCCCAGCCTCCAGGCCCCAGTCCCCACTGCCTGCCCTGGTTGAGAAATGAGGAGCTTACCTTTGGTAAGTGTCCCATGCTGCACCAAGAGGGGGAGGCGGGGCCAAAGCGGTGCACTCATGGACTGAAGCGGCATGCTCATGGACCACTACTCCTTAGAGGGAACATTGCTTGTAGCACTTCCTCTATCCTCCATAGGTCCTCTTACTATGACTGAGTTCAGAGAAGAAGACTTGCTTCAGGAGATGAGCATCAGCCATCTGCACACAGTTGCATTGATGTTTCATGATCTTTGCCTCGGTGCTAAGTCAGATAGCTAGGCTCTCTCTACAATGGATATGGAAGCAAAAAGCAAGGTCATGGTGTATCTTATAGGCTAACAGAATCAGAGATGCATACACTTTCGCAAACCAATGCTTCCTTCCTGTATAGGGAGTATCAGATACCTCAGAAGCAGATTCGCAATTGAATAGCGCAGTGCATTTCAACATATATGCTGTGACACACCAATGTGCCATGAAGAGTTCCCTGATGTGCTGCAAGAATTTTGGAATAATAATAAGAAAGTTCTGTAGTTGCCTAGCACTAATGAATAAGTCATGTCGATGAGATATTCACAGTAGACTCATGTATGTTGGCTTTGGGGGGGAAGAGAGAGAACCAGCCAAGCAGAAGAAAAATTCATCTACTGCACATATGTTGGCTGTGGGGGATAAGCAGTTCGCGAGCCTGTGAAAATCTATGTCACGGTATTTTACTGTGGTAATGAGTTACAATGAGTATGGGGATGGGAAATGCCTTAACAGGTGTGCCACAGAAATTTTTTATTAATGTAAGTGTGCCTTGGCCTGAAAAAGGTTGGGAAACTCTGGGATAGCACATTGTTACATAGAAGCCACCCATGTTAGCCCTCCCTGCTGAAGTGATCTACACTCAATAAAGAAATTAAAGATTCATTGGATAAGAGAGAGTGAGAGTACAAAAGAGAGTATGACTCTAACATTTTAGGACTAAGAACTGGGGGAGTAGGGGGAAAAGTAGAGAAGACTATGGTCCCAGTCCCTATGTCAATGGCTATTTCAATATCTTATTCAATAGTCATTCAACCTCTGCCTCATAGTCCATTTTGCAAGCTACTGTAACTGTTCCAACAGCAAGGCTAGATGACTCTGGTTCTTATACCCCCAATAGCCTAGCAAAAGGTAGGGTACATTTGCACCATATTGACTAACGAAATCAGAGATGCATACATTTTTGTAAGCAGTAGGTTACTTCATGAGATGCTATCCAATGCTATAAGATCCTATCTTACCCTATCTTCTGCCTGACTTTAGACTGACATGACAGACTACCTCTTTTATTAGTCACCCTCCAGTTATCTTTATGGAAAAGAGCCTGCATTTGTCTTTTTACCCATTTCTAACTGTGGGGCAAGGATGGCAGTAGAGATGGAACTCAAAAGTGGTGAACAACAGAACCTTTCAGTCATCACTCATATCGCATTCATGCATGGGAAAAGGAAAAAAAAAAACTTTAAAGGAAAATCATCTTGTCAAACTTGTTCAGGATGAAAGACAGTAAGGAAGTCTATAATGCTATATTTAATACTTTTGTCTAGAAGAAGGCTATGATGTAAGTAATCTGTTTCAGTGTAAAAAAATACGTTGAGAACTCAAGCCTACAGTGAACACAAATATCTCTGAAAGTTAGTACATTCCGAGTAAAGTATCCTAGTACAGGATCAGTTGATTTGTGTTAGTGAGGCTGTAAGTTCCCCCAGTAGAAAGTCCTTCAGTGATCAATGTTTGACTCTTTTGAACTCTTTTTATACTGTAGGATCAGAGTAAAATGTGGTTATCTTGTTCACTAGCAAAAAATGGGGGGAAAACAGCCTGCCTCTAAATACTTGCTTTTTTGTACTTTACATAAAATGCAGATACAATTGTCTGACACTTAAGACAAATTTGCAAAATAACAGTGAAGTGGTAGACCCTCAAAATTGGATTTGAGCTTTTTTTCCCCTCTGAGTTAGGCTGCTGTGGACAGAGGCAGGGTGTGAGTTCTGGTTTGGGCCTGGGCTCCCAAAAGAGTAGAAACCAACCCACTGCACAGATGTCAACATCTCAGAAATAAGAAGCATTTTGGAGAAACACAGTGTGTCTATGAATAATGTGCTCTTACTTGAGGACTTCCTTTGAAGAGAAGTAGGGATCCCTCAGCTCCCAACCCCCCATATTTTACCCCTAAGAGCTGAGTGGTTGAGGCACTTGCCCAGCAAATCAGATTTCTGTCTTCCCTCACCAGGTAACAGTTTGAACCCTTATCTTCTCAACACAGAACTATTTCTTCAGACAACCAGCAAAAGTCCCACATCACAGGCCCTAGTTCTCATGCAGGACTTCAATCACCCTGACATCTGCTGGGAGGGCAATACAGGAGGGCACAGGAAATCCAGGAAGTTTTTGGAGAATGTTGGAGACAACTTCCTTGTGCAAGTGTTGGAGAGACCAAATAGATCCTGTGCTTTTCTTGACCTACTGCTTACAAACAGGGAAGAATTGGTGGGGGATGTAGAAGTAGATGTCAAAAAGGGCCAAAGTGACCACGAAATGATTGAGGTCAGGATCCTGACAAAAGGAAGAAAGGAAAGCAGCAGAGTAAGGGCCCTGGACTTTGACTCCCTCAGAGAACAGATGGGCAGGATCCCCTGGGAAGCCAGGCTGAGGGGGAAAGAAGTCCAGGAAAGCTGGTTGTATTTTAAAGACACCTTACTGAGAGCTCAGGAACAAACCATCCTGATGTACAAGAACAATAGCAAATGTGGCACATGACCAGCTTGACTTAGCATAGAACTCTTTGGTGAGCGTAAACACAAAAAGGAACTCTACAAGAAGTGGAGGTTGGACTTTGGAGGAGTATAAGGATATTGCTTGGACGTGCAGGGATGAAGTCAGGAAGGCCAAAGCACAATTGTAGTTGCAGCTAGCAATGGACATGAAGGGTAACAAGAAGGGTTTCTACAAGTATGTTCACAAGAAGAGGAAGTTCAGGGAAAGGGCAGGTCCCTTACTGAATGGGGGAGGTGACTTAGGGACAGATTTCATAGATTTCAAAGATTCCATAGACATTAGGGTTGGAAGGGACCTTGGGAGATCATCGAGTCCAGCCCCCTGCCCAAAGGGCAGGAAGTCAGCTGGGGTCATAGGTCCCAGCAACATAAGCATCCAATTTACTCTTGAAGGTGTTCAATGTAGGTGCTTGAACCATCTCCGCTAGCAGACTGTTCCAGACCTTGGGGGCTCGGACAGTAAAGAAATTCTTCCTTATGTCCAGCCTGAAACGGTCTTGAAGGAGTTTGTGACTGTTCGACCTTGTCATCCCTTGGGCGCTCTGGTGAACAGATGTTCCCCCAGATCCTGGTGGTCACCCCTGACAAACTTATAGGTGGCCATCAGATCACCCCTGAGCCTGCGCTTTTCCAGGCTAAAGAGTCCCGTGGCTCTCAGCCTGTCATCGTAAGATCTGTTTTCCTGACCTCTGATCATGCGCGTGGCTCTCCTCTGGACTCTCTTGAGCTTCTCCACATCCTTTTTGAATTGTGGAGCCCAAAACTGGACGCAGTACTCCAGCTGCGGCCTCACCAAGGCCGAGTACAAGGGGAGAAAGACGTCCTGGGATTTGCTCGAGAAGCATCTATGGATGCATGCCAGCATTGGTCACTTTACTAGCCGCAGCATCGCATTGCAGGCTCATGTTCATCTTGTGGTCAAAAATGACCCCCAAGTCTCTTTCTTCTGTAGTGGTATCCAATGTAGCACTGCCGAGCCTATAAGGAAGCTGCAGGTTTTTCCTCCCAAGGTGGAGAACCTTGCATTTTTCGGTGTTAAACACCATGAGGTTCTCGTCTGCCCATTTGCTGAGCTTGTCCAGGTCAGCCTGGATCACCCGCCTATCTTCTGGCGTGGATGCTTTGCCCCAGTGTTTGGTGTCATCGACGAACTTGGCCAGTCCAGTCCTGACTCCAATGTCCACATCATTAATGAAGATGTTGAACAGTATGGGTCCCAGGACAGAGCCTTGAGGAACCCCACTGGTCACATGGCACCACGATGAGTGACTGCCATCAATCACAACCCTCTGGGTCCAACCACGAAGCCAATTTCCCAGCCAGTGGATCATGGTGGAGCCAAGGCCACAACTGGGCAGTTTGGCCAAGAGGTGATCATGGGATACCAGATCAAAAGCTTTTTTGAAGTCAAGATATATGACATCAATCTCTTCTCCCTTGTCCAGGAGATAGGTCACCTGGTCATAGAAGGAAATGAGATTGGTCAAACAAGACCTACCCGCAACAAACCCATGCTGGCTGTCCTAGAATGTTAGCCTGGGCCAGTCCCTCAAGGATGGCCTCCTTAATAAACTTTTCTAAGATCTTCCCCAGGATAGAAGTCAGGCTAATGGGCCTGTAGTTAGCCGGATCCACTCTCCTCCCTTTCTTGAAGATCGGCACCACATTGGCCTTCTTCCAGTCTTCGGGCACTACACCAGAGCACCAGGCGTTTTCAAAGATCCGTGCCAGGGGCTGGGCTATGACGCTCGCCAGCTCCTTGAGTACCCTGGGGTGCAGGTTGTCAGGGCCAGCTGACTTGAAGGTATCCAGCTTCTCAAGGTGTTCCTTCACGAGGTCAGCATTGATGGAGGGTAGGGGATCCCCCTCACCCAGATTTCCCTGTCTCATAGCAGGCATGGGCATCCCGTGTGATTGATGAAAGACTGAAGCAAATACCTATTTAATAGGTTGGCTTTTTCCTGGGTGTCAGTTGTCAGTTGCCCCATCTGGTTTAGCAGGGGTCCAACATTGCCCTTGCTTTTCCTCCGGCTCCCCACATATCTGAAAAAGGAGTTTTTGTTGTCCTTGATGCCTGAAGCTAGTTGGAGTTCAGTTGCAGCCTTGGCTTTCCTGGTTTGCTCCCTGCAGGACCGGACCAGTGCAGAATAATCCTCCTTGGAGGTGAATCCCGTCCTCCATCCTTTGTAGGCTTTCCTTTTTAGCCACAGTAGGTCCGCTAGGTCTCTGGAGAGCAAGGGGGGCTGCTGTGCCTTCTTGCTGCCTTTCCTCCGTGTTGGATAGATTTAGCTTGTGCACTGAGGATCGCTTTCTTGAGAAGCAATCACTCTTCTTGAACTCCCATCTCCCTGGGGTCATGGTCCCTGAGGGCCTGACCAACTAGCCTCTTGAGCTTATCAAAGTTGGCTTTTCTGAAGTCAAGGACTTCTGTGTTGCTGACTGACTTGCCAGCTTTACGGCGGATGGTAAAGGTGATCAGCTCGTGGTCGCTGTCACCCAACTTCCCATCAATCACTAGGTCGCCGATTAGGTTGTCCCCCGTAGCCAGTACCAGGTCAAGCAGCGCTTTGCCTCTCGTTGGCCCATAGACTTTTTGTGTCAGGTAGAGGTCATCCACGCACGAGAGAAAGCTTTGCGACCGCTCGGATTTGCTGAGTGATCTTCCCAGTAGATGTCTGGGTAATTGAAGTCACCCGTGACAACCAAGGTCCTGGAGTAAGCGGCCTCAGTCAGTTCCCGGGCGAACTCCTGGTCAAGCTCGGGACTTGGAGTGGGAGGTCTGTAGTAGACTCCCACCGTTGTGTCCCCTGTGCCGAATTCCCCACGAATTTTTACCCAGAGGGTCTCTAGCTGTCCATGCCGGTCTCCAACATCAGCTTGCAGGGACATGTAGCTTTCCTTCACAGAGAGAGCTACACCCCCACCCCTTCTGTCAACACGATCCCTCCTGTATAGGGTATAGCCCTCTATACCCGTGGTCCAGTCATGGGTGGAGTCCCACCAGGTCTCCGTTATCCCAATGACATCATATTTCTTTGCACTGAGCAGGAGGACGAGCTCATCCTGCTTGTTGCCCAGGATACTGGCATTAGTGTACAGGCAGGCAAGTGTGCCCTTGGGGGCTCTTGCCTTGCCCACAGATTGTGCCAGGGCTGGGGCAGGGGTGGGCTCCCTTAAGTGCCCCCTTAAGTGCCTTGGTCCGCTGGCATTGCAAGGGCCGTTCAGCGGGCCAGCAGGGGCAGTAGTCTCCCCAACCCCCAGCGGGCTTAGTTTAAAGCCCGGTGGAGCAGGTCAGCCAGCCTGGCTGAGAAGAGCCTCCTCCCCAGGGGAGAGAGGTGGAGGCCATCTCTTCCCAGCAGTTCGCTGCCTCTCTCTCCAAAGAGTGGGCTGTGGTCATGGAAGCCAAAGCCTTCCCGATAACACCAGCGCCGCAGTCTTTGGTTCACCGCGTGGATCCTCCTCTCCCTCCTCAGCCCATAGCCCAAGACTGGGAGGATTGACGAAAACACCATCTGAGCTCCCAGACCCCTAAGCCCCACTCCCAACTCCCTGTAGCGCCTCGTGACCTGGCTGGGGGTGTTCCGAGCTGTGTCATTGGTGCCCACATGAATAAGGAGCATGGGGTAGTGGTCTGTGGGCCAGAGGAGCTGCAGGATCCTCTCCGCAATGTCTCAGATGCAGGCCCCTGGGAAGCAGCAGACTTCCCGGGCTAAGGGGTCGGGGCAGCCGATTGCCCCCTCAGTGCCCCGCAGGATGGAGTCTCCCACAACAAACACCTTACACTTTGTCTTGGGGAGAGCGGGGCCAGTAGCTGCGGTCGAGCCTGGGTTGCCTGCAGGAGCTGGCAACTGCGTGGGCTCTGCTGGGGCTGCAAGAGGTGTGAACCTGTTGCTAAGCTCCGGCGGGGCAGGGGCCTTGGTGCGGCGGGCCTTGAGGCCCTTGACCACCTTGGTCCATGCCCCTGACTGGGCAGAGTGGGATGTCCCAGAGTCCTCCTTAGTCACAGAGGGAGACAGACCTCTCCCCTGTGGCTCCCGGGGGAGAAGGGCCTGGCAGTAGGTGTCTATCTCCTGCTCACAGTCCCTGATGGCACGCAGTCTCTGGACTGTGGCCTGGAGCTCCTCCAGCTGGCGCGCCAGAGACCCCAGTAGGGAGCAGACCCTGCAAGGGGAGGTGGCCATGCTCCCGGGCCCCAGAGCCTGAAAAAGGGACAGGCAGCCCCCACAGCCAAGAGCCAGGTGCTCCGTTTGCGTGGAGCCCAGAACCATGGGCTCCGTCTGGGTGGCCATCTCTGAGGTGCCCAGTGGAGGGGCCGTAGAGCCCGAGGGGACCCTCGGGGTGCGGCGCATGCCCATCCGTGTCATGCCTCTGGTAGGCTGGCTACGGCTGGGGCTGGCTATGGCTGGCGGGGGTCGCAGGCAGGGTCTTGTGCCCTCCCACGCCCTCCCCTGCATGAACCCTGCGCTAACTCAAGCACCTGTTTATGCAGTCTGTTCGCGCGGCTCCGGTCGCCTGGGTGTCTGGGGGGGTTCGGGGGAGTGGGGGCGCAGCGGGCTTCACCCGCGCGTCTCTCACCGCTCCAGAGCCTGCCTGAGTGTGGTTTTTTTTTTTTCCCCCCTGTTTGGCGGGCCCTTTTAAACTACGCGCATTTGCAGTGGGCCTGCCGTCGGGGAACGCTGGCTTCTCAGCCCAGGGGGGCCCTGCCCAGGATTTGGTGAGTACCCTCTCCTTCACTTCTCTCTCCCTGGGGGGCTGGGCCAAGTAGAGGCCTGGGCAGGGGCTTGACCTGGCCTGGCACCAGGCAGCAGCCTCCTCCCACCAACCAAGGAGTTAACCCCTTCCCACCATGAGCCCGCTCACCTCCAGCTGTGCTGGGGGTCGGCAGGGGGCTCGGCGGCTGCTGAGGGGGTGTCTGGGGGGCTTCGGGGGAGTGGGGGCGCAGCGGGCTTCACCCGCGCGTCTCTCACCGCTCCAGAGCCTGCCTGAGTGTGTTGAGATGATGATGAGGAAAAGTCATAGATTCATAGAAGTAGGGTTGGAAGGGACCTTGTAGATCATCAGGTCCAACCCCCGGCCTTGGGCAGCAGAGAAAACTGGGCTCAAATGACCCCAGCCGGGTAGATGTCAAGCCTTCTCTTAAAGCCCCCCAGGTTAGGAGCCAGCACCACTTCCCCTGGAAGTTGGTTCCAGATCCTAGCTGCCCTGACTGTGAAGTAGTGCCTTTAGATGTCTAGTCTAAACCTGCTCTCTAACAACTTGTGGCCGTTATTCCTTGTTACCCTGGCGGGGTGCTAGGGGGAGCAAGGTCTCTCCCAAACCCTGCTGGTCCCCCCCAGTGAGTTTATAGACAGCCACCAGGTCCCCCCTCAGCCTTCTGTTGTGAAGGCTGAACAGGTTAAGGTCCTGTAACCTCTCTTCATAGGGTCTGTCCTGCTGTCCCCGGATCATGCGGGTGGCCCTCCTCTGGATCCTTTCAATGCTGTCCACATCCCTCCTGAAATGTGGCACCCAGAACTGAACTCAGTATTCCAGCTGCGGCTTTACCAGTGTCTTGTCGGGGGGGGGGGATTACCTCCTTGGCCATGCTTGAGATGCATCTGTGGATACACAGCAAGGTATTGTTAGCCCTACTGACCATGACCTCACATTTTCAACCTATGTTCATCTTGGAGTCAATAATGATCCCGAGATCTCTTTCTGCCACCATGCTCTCAAGAAGGGAGTTTCCCAGCTTATCAGTGTGCTGCTGGTACTACTGCCCAAGTGCAGCACCCTGCACTTGTCAGTATTGAAACTCATCCTATTTTTGTTAGCACACCCCTGTAACCTGTCCAGGTCCTGCTGTAATCTGTCCTTCCCTACTAGCATGCCCACCTCACCCCAAATCCTGTTATTATCAGCAAATTTAAACAGGCTGCTTTTCACCTCGTCGTCCAAGTCACTAATAAAGACATTGAACAGTACAGGCCCAAGGACCGAGCCCTGGGGGAGTCCACTGCCCACTTCCCTCCAAGTTGAAAAACACCTGTCCACCACTACCCTCTGAGTATGACCCTTCAGCCAATTTGCAATCCATCTGATTGTGTAGGCATCAAAACCACAGTCACCTAGTTTTTTTAATGAGAATGGGGTAGGAGACAGTGTCAAAGGCCTTGCTGAAGTCCAGAAAGACTACATCCACCGTGACACCTGCGTCCAATGCTTTTGTGACCTGATCGTGGAAGTCGATCAGGTTGGTCTGACAGGACCTGCCCCTAATGAAATCATGCTGGTTGCCCTTGAGCATCATCCTGGCTGCTGGTCCATCACAGATGTACTCCTTGATAATCTCCTCAATGAGTTTCCCCAGGATTGAAGTAAGACTAATGGGCCTATAGTTGCCCAGGTCCTCCCTCTTCCCTTTTTTAAAGATGGGGACCTTACAGTTTCTTACAGTCATCTGGCATCTGGCCAGAACACCATGAGTGCTCATAAAGCCATGTCAGGGGCCCTGCAATAACCCCTACCAATTAGTACGCAGTGCCTTTTTTACGTCAGTCTTCACAGGCAAGGTCAGCTCCCAAGCTACTGCACCGGGCAGCACAATTTGTGAAGAATGGATGATTGGCTCAGTGAGTAGTAATCAATGGCTCAGTGTCCAGTTGGCGGTCAGTATCAAATGCAGTTCCCCAGGGTTCAGTCCTGGGACCGGTTTTGTTCAATATCTTCACTAACCATCTGGAAGATGGGATGAATTGCACCCTTAGCAAGTTTGTGGATGACACCAATCTGTGGGGTGTAGTAGATACACTGGAGGAGAGGGCTAGAATTCACAGTGACCTAGACAAAATGGAGGTTTGGGTCAAAAAAGAATCTCATGTGGTTCAACAAGGACAAGTGCAAAATCCTGCACTTGGGATGGAAGAATCCCATAGAATCATAGAATCAGAAGGGATCTGTATGATCATCAAATCCAGTCCCCTACCATGGGCAGGAAGTATTGAGCTCAGATGACCTTGGCAAGGTGCCTGTCCAGCCTCATCTTGAACACCTCCAAGGAGGGTGACTACATCACCGCTGCTGGGGGTGTATTTCAGATTCTGGTGACCCTTGCAGAGAAGAATTGTGGCTCTTCTTTGTACCCTTTTGAGTTTATCCATGTCCTTCCTGTAGTGTGGTGCCCAGAACTGGGCACAGTATTCCAGCGGAGGCCTCACCAATGCTGAATAGAGTAGAAGGAGTACCTCCCTTGATCCATTGGCCACACAGCGGATGATGCATGCCAGAGTTTTATCGGCCCTTTCAGCAGCCTTGTCAGATTGCTGAGTCCTATTCATTTTCCAGTCAATTGTGACCCCCAGGTCTTGTTCAGATGTTGTGTCAGCCAGTGGACCACCACCCATTGCATAGTTATGATGAGGGTTCTTCCTACCCAGATGAAGGACCTTGTGCTTCTCCCTGTTAAAACTCATTTGATTTCATTCCGCCCATAAGTTGAGTCTGTCAAGGTCCTCCTGGTTCTTTGCCCTATCCTCTGGTGTGCCTGCATTTCCCCACAGCTTGGTATCATTCACAAATGTAATAATTGTGCTTTCTACCCTCTCATCCAAATTGTCAGTGAACATATTGAATAGCACAGGTCCAAGCACCGATCCCTGGGGGACCCCCCTGGAGACAGCTCTCCAGGATGGGACCATTCCACCAATCACCACTCTCTGGGAGCAGTCTCTGAGCCAGTTTCCCACCCACCACACTGTAGATTGGTCCAACCCAGCACTCTGCATTTTGTTAGAGAGAATCCAATGGGAGACAGAGTCAAAGGTTATACTGAAGTCTAAGTAGATGACATCAACCTCGTGGCCCTCATCCAGATGGTTAGTGACCTCGTCATAGAAGGACACATGGTTTGTCAGGCATGATCTGCCTTCGATAAAACTGTGCTGGCTGCTGTTAAGCATCCCAGACATTACCAGTTTCTAGCTGATGGCCTCCTTGACCAACTTTTCAAAGATTTTGCCTGGTACTGAGGTCAAACTGACTGGCCTGTAGTTTTTGGAGTCATCCCTGTTCCCTTTCTTAAGTTAGGCACCACATTGCCTTCTTCCAGTCATCTGGGACCACTCCCAAGTTCCTCAACTCTTCAAAGAGCTTGGCCAATGGTGCCGCTATGAGTTTGGCCAATTCTTTCAGACTCTTGGGTCAGGTCATCTGATCCAGTGGACTTGAAGAAGTCCAAGCACTGTAAAAAATCCTTCAACTGTTCTGGGCTGATTTCATGTAGGTTTTTACCTTCCCCTTGTTCCCAGGGTCTCTGGTCAGATAAGCAGCCTTCACTGGGTTTCAGGAATACTGACACAAAGTATGTATTCAGGAGTTCCGACTTTTCACGTGTGTTGTCTATGGGCTGCCCCTGGGTATTCAGTACAGGTCTCACAATGAAGCCTGATTTTTTTCTTGCTCCCTACGTACCTGTAGAAGGATTTTTTGTTGTCCTTTATACTGGGTGCCAGTTCAATCTCCAGGCCTGCCTTAGTTTTATGTACCTAGTATGTGCAGGCCCTGGAGACAGGTGTATTCCTTCTTGATTGCTAAGCCAATCCTACATATTGCATATACACTTCTTTTTCTTCATCAATAGATTCCTAATTTTGTTGGTGAACCAAGCAGGTCTCCTAGCTATCTTCCCGCTTTTTGCCTGTGTGGGGATGGCCTGTCTTCAGCCATGAGAATTGTGTCCTTAAGGAAGCACCATTTTTCCTGCACACCCAGACCATCCAAATGCTGGTTTCAGAGGGTCTCTCCAATAAGCCTCTTGAGTATGCCAAAATCTGCCTTCTTGAAATTCAAGAATTCTGTTCTGGTGATTAACTTCCAAGTCTTACGGTGGATGGTAACCCTTATCAGGTCTTGGCCACTGTCTCCCAGAGTACCACCAATCCTCAGGTCACCTATGATATCCTTCCCTTTGGCCAGTACTAAGTCCAGAGTAGCCTTCCCTGGCAGGCCCTTCCACAACCTGTGTCAGAAACAGATGATCTATTATCACCAGGAAGTTGACTGGCCTGCTGAAGGCAACTGAATGGTCTTCCCAACAGATGTTTGGGTAGTTGATGTCACCCATGATGATCATGTCTCTAGTGCCAACTGCCTCTGTCAGCACTTTTGAGAAGACTCGATCACTCACCTTGTCTTGGGAGGGAGGCCTGTAATAGACTCCCACCATTAGATCTCCCTCTCCTGGTCCCCCTTGTAGCCTGACTCAGAGGGTGTCAAGGTACCCTTCCCTGACCTTCAGAGATGGGTACCACTTTTTCACGAAGAGGGCCACACCTCCTCCCTTCTTCCCAATCCGATTCTGACTATGCGGCCTGTAACCCTCAATATTAATTGCCCAGTCATGCATATTGGGGACTGACTGGCTAAGTAGCAGATCTGCATAAAGGAATCTGGGGGTTACAACAGGTAATAAGATGGATATGAGTCAGCAGTGTGCCATTGTTACCAAGAAGGCTAACAGCATAGTGGGATGCATTAGTTCGAATGTGTTGCCAGTAGATTGAGGGAAGTAATTATTCCACTCTATTCTGCACTGGTAAGGCAACATTTAGAGTACTGTGTTCAGTTCTGGGCCCTCCACTACATAAAGGATGTGGACAAATTGGAGAGAGTCCAGTGAAGGGCAGTGAAAACGGTGAGGGGGCTGGGGGATATGGCCTGTGAGGAGAGGCTGAGGGAACTGGGCTTATTTATCTTGGAGAAAAGAAAAGGAGATGGGGGGATTTGATAGCAGCCTTCAACTACCCGAAGAGAGGTTCAAAAGAGGATGGAGCTAGACTGTTCTCAGTGGTGGCAGATGACAGAACAAGGAGCAATGGTCTCAATTTGCAGCAAAGGAAGTTTAGGCTAGATATTAGGAAGAATTTTCTCACTAGGAGGGTAGTAAAACACTGGAACAGTTTACCCAGAGAGGTTGTGTAATCTCCATCTTTGGAGGTTTTAAGGCGCGGCTTCACAAAGCCTTGGCTGGAATGACCTAGTTGAGGATGCTTCGAGCAGGGAGTTGGACCACATGACTTCCTGACATCCCTTCCAACCTTAATTTTCTATGAGTCTATGATTTCCTAGTACTAACATGCCATAGTCCCCTTTTCAGTACTCCTTTTAAAGCTGACCCATTGTCCCTTATATTTAATAGTCACTAGACTGGTTTGTGGGTGAGGAGTTCATGAACGTTTCTACAGGTTCTACCTGTAGAAGGTTCCATGCAAACAGTACTGTTTATCTTCAGCATCAGAGGGTGCATCTACATGTGTACTTTTATGCACAGTAGCCTATTCTACTGCACATTAATGTGGTGTATCAAAAAACATGCTAATATGGTAATGTGTAATTAGTAGAATAGGCTACTGAGCATTAACCATCACATGAAAAGCATATGCTTTTCCTACTGCACTTTAGCCCAGTCTAATATGTAATTATTTAGTAACTCATATTGGAGGTACTAAATTTATTGCACTGTAGTGAAAGTGCTTTAGTGCATGTGTAGACACTTCCAGAGTGGTCTAAGTTGACATATACAGGAGTATAAGGCTAGTGTGCCCATACTCAGTTATCTAGATATAAAATTTGGCCTTACATTTGTGTATGGCATTCATGATTTCCAACTTACTCCATAGATAACCGAGCACTAGTATTTTGGTATGATTAATTCAGTATTTTGCCTGTGTAGCCTCCTGCCGGTTAACAGGGAGATTAGAAGCCAGCTGTTCCTCTAATATGAGAAGTATGCCATAAGCTGCTATATGCAGTGTCCTTTCAAAAGAGCTTGGGGGAATTACTCGTGCAAGCAAGGATTTTATTGATCAGGGAGGTGTAAAGCAAGAAGCTCTTTGATTTTGATTTCAAGGCTTTGTACAGAGACCTCCTTATGTGCACAGAGGAGTTCAGCCTTCTTCTCTTATCAGGCTTAACCAAACAAAGAGAGGGTAAAAACACTGGAAGTATCTAGAGAACAGCTCACTTTTCTGCTGATTTTGATAAGAGAAGGCATAACTAAAAGGGCATCCAAGTCTGCTTTGTTGCAGAGAAAAGAATATAAACTAGAATTGATCAAAAATTTCCAATGCTAAGTTTCTCCATTGGAAAATGCTAAGCCATGAATATTTAAATATTCTGTGTAACAAGTTGATTTCAATGATATTTCATTTTAAAAAATCAAATGAAATGTTTTGAGTAAGAATTCTGAACTTATCCATCAGAGTGAAATGTTTCATTTTTTTATTTAAAAAAGACACATTATATATTGTAAAATAAAATTAAATAAAATTCAAACAAATTACATTTGAAAAGCTGAATTCAAGACAACTAATTTCCTGTAGTCTGAACTACATTTTAAGTTAGATTTTAATGGAATATTTCAAAATCTGCTGCTTTATTTCAACCAGATGAAAACAAATCTTAAAACTAGATTTCTCTATGAAATGGAAATGGCCTTTCCTAAGCAATTCTAAGCTCTGGTACAAATAGAATAAAAAGTATGGCAAGATATTCACCTAGTTGTATATGCAAATATGGTGCTAATTGATGGCTGATTTCTGTAAACAGTTATACAGCTTTATCCAAGTCTACCTTTGTGAAAAGAAGTGATATGAAAAGGGGATTTGATATAAATATACAGTAAAAGCTCTGTTATCCTGCATCCCCCAGGAATGGGGGATGCCAGATAACAAAATATGCTAGTTAATTGAGCAGCCTGAAAAGGTATCCTTGCCTGTTTGGGCCACCGCTTCTCCTGCCGCATCCGGGGCATCGCTGCCCCTCCCGTAGCGTCACCACTCCTCCTGCGGGCCCTGTGGACCCTGTGTAGCCTGTTATGCTCCCAGGCCATGGGGGCTCAGCAGTGCAGGCTGCTTTGCCCCAGGCCATGGGGGCTTGGAAAAACTGGAAGTGCCATGGTGGGTACTTCTGGTTTCACCTTACCTTACAAGCTCGCAAGCCGGTTACTAAAGTGTGCCCGCTTGTAAGGTGCTGGTTAATGGAGCTTTTACTGTAATATCTCTTTTTCTTAAGATTCTCATTCTCTAGATCCAACTCACTGTAGATGAGAATTGTCTAGCTGGCCTGTGGCCCATATGCAGCCTGTGAGGTGTTAATTTGCAGCCTTGGGCTCCCATCCAGCTACTGTTCTCTTCATTGCTCCGGCTGCAGAAGCAGCTGGGGTTTCCCACCTCCTCCTCCCATCTACATATTCCACTTCCTGCTCCTATTCCAGGAGATGGGGTGAGGCATGGCTGTGCTTTGTGGTGCATCCCTCAGTGCTGAGTGAGCTGCAGCCTGGAGTGCCCATGTGGCACAGTTCATGCTTACATGTACAGGACATTTGTGGGACTGTACCACATATATGGTGAGGTGATGGAAGAGCTTGGGAGCTTTTGGCTCACTCTGGTACAGTCTGTACAGCATATTACCCCCAAAGATGCAGCCCATGGGTTGCGTAGCCCCCAGATATGTAGAAGCAAGACAGCCCTGCTCTAGACTTTAGCCTGGCTTTGATATCAATGGCAAGTAAAAACCTCAGGTCCTGATACAAAAAACAGTGCAGTTATTTTCATGAACTTCTATTTTACTCTCCATAAGTCACTAATGGCCAAGAGATAATTAGGGTCCCAATCTGCCAGTCTCATGTTTGCTCTGCACTGCCTCATTCCATGACTAGCCCCTTCATGCCCCACAAAGCAACAAAACCAGGCCCTCAGTGTAAATTGCCTGTCTATATCGATGACCATGTTATGCTTCACTGAAGAAGAGGAATTAAGGTATAGTCTTTTGCAAAACAAATCAATTACATCTATAGATTACAAATCTCATTGAATCATTTTAACAATACAGATCTCCAACTTCAGAGGAAACTTTTTTGCATGTATTTCTATCCATCACATTGAATGCTGGTATACTTTATAAATTGTCACACAAGAGTGGGAAATATTCTTAACATATGCAACATCATGTTCTGTGCTTGACTGTAGCTACTCTTCTAGTTGTAACATCTTTCAGAGAATTGTTATGCCAACTTAGCTGACTGCTGGATTTCTCAACATCACATAAAACTCATAGTGCCCATTGGCTAAACCGATGCAAAAAGAATAAGTAAAAATGCACAGAAGTATAATAAAACTTATAATTATGGCATGAAATAAAGGTCACAGACAACTCAGCCCATATTCATTTTCCTTCATAGCATTGTCTTCAACAAGCACCATGATAAAACCAGTATCATGTTCATTATTACTGCTGTAGCCATTTGACCTAGAGTGATAAAGCTCATAAGCCTGCAGTTCACAAGCTTCTGGAAAGGGTACATTTTATTTTTTTTACTTGTGATTTGGTGTCCTAAAAGCCTAATGTCCTTGAAGAAACTGAAGAATGAAATGTGGAAGCCTTTTTCTTGAGTTATTACCAGCTGTTCTGGATATTTTCAAAGTGTAATAGAAATAAAAAAGAAATGCATTTGCATGGTTTCCAAGATTCCAGTCTGGTACTATTTGTCAAAGATATATTTCTCTTCCTGGGGTATTCTCCACTGTTTTTCCTCAATTAGTTCTGACATTTTGTTCACCGTACTATACAGCTTTCCCAGTGGACAGAACAGAAGATTCCATCTGCTTTATTAAGAAATTTAGAACTGAATTAACAGTGAAGCCATTTACCAATTAGAGAAAAAATGAGTTCTTTGGTGAAGCTGTAATTGGTAGTGATTAACTGTTTGGATAGCCCCTGAAAAGAATAATGATGTCCTTTTTACATGCAAAGTCTGATTTCTATATCTTACCAATGAGATATCACAAGCCACCATGTTTTAGCCTTACATGAAGTGGGATTAGAAAAATAAAGCTCAGAGAGATCAAATATAGCTGTTAATTTGTGGTACTTAACTTGAATGACTTGCTGTCTGTCTCAGACTGGGCAGCCAACAGAAGACAGCACAAACTAATAGATTTTTTACAAATGGAGATCCAACCAACTTCCCAGTTGTCAGTTTGCAAATCAGTATTTAAACTCAGGATCCTTGATTCTGATAGCTCTTCTTTAACACATTGCTTGTCCTCTGGCAAAAGGGTTTGAATCATGGAAGTTTTGCATTATAACTCCAATCTTTTAATGTGTACTGCATTAGGACCTGGAGGCCTTAGGGCCTAATTGTGCTACAATCTACACAAAGATAGCAAAGGTGATCCTGTCCCTAAGGAAACCTTCAATATATATAACCCCCCCCACCCCCCACCCCCACACACACTAAACAGACAGTATCCTAATGTGGACAAATGCAAGTTGCTACACCTTAGGAGGAATACAGAATGGGAGACATCAGTCTGTATGACAGATCTATGGAAATGAACTTGGGATTCTTGGTAGACAACAGACTCAATATGAGTCTGCAGCGTGATGCAACCACACAAAAGGCCACTGTGGTTTTGGACTTCATCAATAGAAGCACTAAGTGCAAGACATAGGATGTGATAGTGACTCTCTACTCAGCACTGGTTAGGCCTCATGTAGAGTACTGTGTGCAATTCTGGGATTCCACATTTTAAAAAGGACCTGGAGAGATTAGAAAGGGTACAGATGTGGGCAATGAAAATGATCAAGGGCTTGGAAGGCAAGTCATATGAGGAGAGGCTAAAAGAGATAAGCATGTTAGCTTGTGGAAAAGGTGCTTAAGAGGGGACACAATAGTCATCTTCAAATACCTGAAGGGTTGCCTTAAAGAAGAGGGAAAGCACTTTTTGTGTCTTGCTGCAGAGAGGAGGATGCAGAGCAATTGCTCAAAGTTGTAGCAAAGTAAATTTAGCTTGGATATACAGAAAAACTTTTTAACTGTGAGTATAGTGAGGCAATGGAATAGACTGCCTAATGAATTTGTGTACTCTTCATTACTGGAGCTGTTCAAGATGAGGTTGGACAGCCATTGGTCAGGGATGATCTAGGCCTAGCCATGCCTATTTTCTACCATGGGTATTTCCCAGGCTTCTGAACATTGCTGGTTGCTCCACATCCCGTCCCCCACATTCCTTCCTTTTTTCTGCTATATGTCAGGGTGTTTTTAAACCTCCCCAGAAGGATTGGGTGTTGGCTACAGCTAAGGCTGGGGACTTCAGCTGGGGTGTGTCAATTGTCCTCCTAGGAGCAAAGCCAGAGGTTTCTAGCTAAAAGGGTCTTGCCTCTTTGTTTAAAGTCAACCCAATCACTATATTTGGGGTCAGGAAGGAATGTTCAAATTGAAATTGGTATGAACTGTGGGAATTTTTGTCTTTCTCTGTAGTGAGGGGGAGCCCTCTACTGGGGACCTCTGGAACATATACTGTCAACATTTTATAGAAACAAGACACTGACTGTTGTGGTTCCCCTACTTTACCTGTAGCAGGTTAGGGCGTTAGTTTTCTACTATGTCAGGGTTGATGGTAGTCTTATGTAGAGTTTAGATTATGGTTATATGGGATGGTTTGGATAGGGATGATCCTGCCTGGGCAGATGTTTGAACTAGATGATCTCTGGAGGTCCCTTCCAGCCCTACTGCTCTATGACTGTATGACACTGTTAATGTTTAAATGTTTAGAAAATATCCTGTCTCCTACTAATTTACGTGTCTCATAGACCTCAGGCTCAAGAACTTATTTCTTCTCCAAGAACGTATAACAGGGAAATGTGGTCCTGGATGGGCTCTCATGTCCTCTCCATAGAGAACTCCCTTACACAGCTCTAGTCCTGAAGATCACTGCAGTTAGGTATTTATAGACAACTCATTTTTATCATATCTAAGTCTTGTAGGCATTCAATGGCGATGCAGTAATGAGATCTATGCATACATATACATAGATACTTGCTGCGGCCAATATGATTTGCTTCATGTCCAAAGGTCTTTGTTTGAAGATTCCTGAAGAATCAGAACAAAAGTCTTCCCAAGAAAGAATAAAAGGATTGAGAGGATAGTTATTGCAGTGGATAAATAATGTTCTTGACCTAGCAGTTGAATTAATCAAGTATCAGTTACAGGAGGGAACTAGGCTAATAAGCAGTTATGGCATTCATAGAGAAAGGGAGCATATGAAAGAGAGATCAGAGGTGGCTGCTCAGTTAAGTTGTCCCAGATCAAAAAAGATAATAAATATAGAAAGAATTTGGAGTCAGATGACAAAAATAAGAAGAAGCCCAGAAAAAATTCATAAAAAAAGAACTGAAAAGATTTCAGCTCTGATCTTATCTTACCTCCAAGGCAACTAAGGCTGAGATGCCACTTCCCTCACATGAAAAGTGATTCCCTCAGGAAAGTGATTCTATTTGACCTTTTAGGTACCCAAGTGCCCTGGTCTCTCAAACGCCAGTTAATAACAATCCCAGGCATGTGGATGGATCTATAAGTTTGAAAATGGAGGTACAGATGGTATGGTGCATCATCATATATACAACAGCGTATATTTTTCTCCATTACAAAATAAATTAGAAGTTTTACTGATGTGCTAGGGATGTCAGGCTGTATTATTAAGTTTAAAATTGAAGTAAAAACAAATATAACTTTATTGTAATGAGTAAAAAATGATCTGTGGGACTGTGAAATAAGAGCTTCATTGCCAGGAGCAGCTAATGGATGGCAGAATTGCAGAACAAAAGATAGCTTGATTGGTGGAGCATTAAAACCATTAAAAAGAAGAGGAGGCCATTAACACCTTTGGAATGAAGAGTTTAGAAGCAATCTGGTAGATTACAATGAGCCATGAAATCAGTTGATTCCCTCAGCATTGCCTGTCTAGAAATGCTGCTGCCCCTGCCAGGCAGTTAGTTTTAAACTTTGATGGAGCAGGAAGGAAACTGGGGTACAAGTGCACCAGTGCACCCCCTTCTCCTGCACCACCACACCCTGGGATCTGCTTCTGCCCAAAGGTCCATCTTCTTCACTGAGTTACATATACTTCGTTTCTCAAGGATCAGCTTTCTAGACAGGTTTATGCACTTCTGTCATATCAGGATCCAGCTCAATATGATTTACTAAGAGAGGAGCCCTATTGGGATTCATCTGACTCAGAGGTGACATCTAACTGAAAGACAGAAGCTTGACTTCAATGTAATTAAACGTTTCCCAGCTTTAGCCCAATAGTCTAATGATTAAGGGTCGTGACCAATCTAAGATTGAGACCGCAAGGCTAAGCACCAGGCTGAGCTGAAAGAATCATCAATTTCCCCTGTTAAAGCTGGGCTTCTGGCCATGCTGGGAAAGAGATATGGGTGCCAGAAGGACAGAAAATGAGAGCTGGTCTTTGTGGTCCACTGAGGTGGGTACTGCTCCAGAAAAAAGAGACCCCAAGATTCTGACCCCTATTCCTAATATTGTTTATCCATTTTTTCCAATTACCATTTAATACAAAACACAAACAGTAATGGTAACAGAAACTGGAATTCAGTATCTCCCACCCCAACAAAATGTCCTTACCACTAGACTACAAAGTCACACTCCCTGGCTTGCTCCGTAAACCATCTATGCATTCTACCTTGTCATTGGTTAAAAAAACAGTCCGGTAACAAGGACTGCACTCTTTCAGGTAAAAGGCCACTCTTTTCACTGGACTACCAAGTCAAACTTCCTCTTGCTTATTTGCCTCTTAGTCCTGTGACCTATGTAATGTAAGAACTTTACATTCTCCCCAGCTTTAAGAGAAAGCTGTTCTTAGCTCTCTCTCTCACTGGCAGGCTATCTTTAGCAAAGTGAGTTAATGAGTAGAGGCTCTTGGTTCAAATCCCATCAAGGAGACCTAAAACCCATGTCTTCTGTACCCATTAGCTACTAAACAAAATGTAAATATAGTCATGCTTGTTATATGGATCAAACAGTCATAGCTTGTGCTTTTTCTCTGACTACAGTTTGATAACTTTAATAGCATTTTTGCACATTTCTAGCTGGAATTGCGTCACAACTGAGCTTAAGTGGAATTAAAAGTGTAAGTGGCCATTCTGGCTTGCTTATCAGCATGCACTCTAGGCCAAGTCTAGGTCCCTAAGGATGTTTCCAAGCTAGGGTGGAAAGAAATAATGACCTTAATGGTAGAAAGAAATAATGACCACAAGAGGTTTGGCTGTTGCATGGGGAGGGAAAAGATCATGTTTACTGACTTATATGCCTAAAAGATAAGTAAATGAAACTTAGATATCTTTGATGTGAAATAGGATCTAGGCTAAAGTCTATGTATACTATGCAGTTATAGTGTATAGGGTTAAGAAAGATAAAGAGACAACACCAAGTTATGGGGGAGTGTTTTCATTCTTGAAGATAGGCTGTAGATACAGACAGACCTAGATAGGCTAGCAAGTTGGGTGGATAGGAACCAGATAAAGTTCAACATTGAGAAATGTGAAGCACTTCACCTGGGGATGAACAACACCCAACATACCTACAGGCTGGTGGCACCAGACTGATCAACATCATGACTGAAAGGGACCTGAGGGTAATAACAGATCACAGTATGAATATGAGCTGTCAGTGTGACACTGTAGCCAGCAGGGTATATAATACCCTGGACATGCATCAATCGATGCATCTCAAGCAAAACTAAGGAAGTTATTCTTCTGCTTTACTCATGATTGGCGAGTACTATGTCCAGTTCTGGGCACTACACTCCAACAAGGGCATGGTAAAGCTTGAGAGAGTCCAAAGTAGAGCCACTGGTATGATCAGAGACTTGCATAGCAAGCCATATGAGGAAAGGCTGAGGATTCTGGGACTTTTCAGCCTAAAAAAGAGAAGGCTGAGAGGGGACTTGGTAGCAGTTTACTGCTAAATCAGGGGAGTACATCAGCAGTTCGGTGAATTAACAGACTTAGTCTGAGTTTATTGGAGCTCATACAAGTGATCGCAGGGAGGCTTTTAAATGGAACGCCTCCCTTCTACAAGTTAACATACTTTTTTATACCTAAGACTGTGAGAACAGACACATGATTTAAACAAAGCAACCTTGAAAGACAGGAAGAGGTAGATCATTCGGTTGTCACACATAACAGTTGCTTGCTCAGCAACACATTTTGTTTTGAGAACTGTTATCACTTTCTTGTTGATTTTAGGAAAGAAAGAAACATTTGTTCACAAAGATCTGTAAAAGACATAATAAAGCAGAAGGGCTTTTCTTTTCTTATCTTAGAATATTCTTAAACATACAGCATCAGCATCTTTTTCAATCTTTTCTTCACTCTCTTTTCTTAGTCAAGTTAGAGACCTGGATAAATGTATTTCTACAACTCCCTCCAGAGGTGGTGCAATCACCTACCCTTGAAACCTTCAAGAGGAAACTGGACATTCACCTTGCTGGGATTATTTGACCCCAGTTTTCTTTCCTGCCTAGTGCAGGAATGATCCAATGATCTTGCAAGATCCCTTCCAGCCCTTACAATCTATGTATCTGTGAATAATTAATATATTCACCCCAATATACATAGCATTTTGTTCCTGTGGCCCCAGGGATAACCATCCAAGAAACACTTCATTTAGTGGGGAGAGGCATTTGAAAATATCATGGTGCTCCACAGGTGATCTTCTCAAAGAGGATGCACTGTGAGGAACCAGGTGCATCTCCACCCACTTATTTCCCAGGCTACATAAATTGGTTTCAAACCAGTGCTTCTCAACCAGGGTGCTGGGGCACTCTGGAGTGCCATTAATTTTTTTGAATGAGGTGTGAGGAGATAATTAGGTGTTAGGAGATAAGCAGTTAAACTAAGCAGGTAAGAGCAGGTTTGTCCCTGACTGGCTGACCCTCCCCTCCCCCCAGTTTCTTCTGCCAGGAGGTAAGCACTATAATCTATAAATTAGTTTTTGAAACTGGGTACCACTCAATTCACAAAACTTATGGAGGGATGCTTCAAGTCCAATGAGTGGTGCCTGAACTCCAAACAGGTTGTGAACCACAGGTTTAGATATTATGGCTTCTTACAGACATTAAAAAAATGGTACTTTACTTTAAATTCTGAGTATCCCTGTACTCAGCCCAGCACATGCCCAGAAGACGTCACATTAGCTGAAACCAGCTTGCCCAATATCCATATAGATTGAGCACCTTAGTGGATCTTTTTTGGTGCTTTTATCTAATAGATGACTGAATTAGCTATTAGATAAAAGTGACAAGCCCCGCTGAAGCACCGATTGTATACAGATACTGTGGAGCTGGGTCATGCTAACTCATTGCTGCTTATGGTAAGGCACGTTATTGGGGTTTTTTTAATGTCTGTAAGCAGCCTATGGGAGGCTTGGGTGTCTGTGAGTAATTTTTTTTAATGTTTTACTGTTAAAATTTTTGCCAGGTCCATGACAAAAAAAAAGTTCTGGTTGAAGTCTTATCATCCAGTACCAAATTTTGCAAGAGCACACATCTTTTGCAATCCCATTAAAGTCAGGGTTAATATATATCCTTAGTAAACATAATGAAGACTAGCTCTGTGCTTTTATTTCCTATATGATTCAGTCTGCTATTTCCTTATTGAAGAAATTCACACCTGTAAAATCTGACAGCCTGTTCTTAAAGCATTTATTAGGAGCCCTCATTGCAACAGTCAGTATTCCCAAATATTGTATGCATGCACATTTTGCTGCATTTTTTGGCACAGCATCAGATGTTTTGTGAATAATTTAGCTTTAATATGAAAGAGAGTTTTAAACCAAACTGATTTCCTGTGGCTAGGCACACAAAAGAACGTAGGTGCCACGGTACTGACTGTTTTACATTCCTGCATCCTGCAGAGATATCTATAGTTCTGAATTGACAGCCAGGCTCCTTACATAATGCATGGGTGAACTAGCCAGCAGAGAATAATATTCATGAAAGACAGCACATTTAAGGATTCACAACTTTGGAGATCCCTCCTTTATAAAATGGAGCTGGTAAAAATAATACTTGTTCATCCACAAGCTTTATCAAAGAGCTAAGTGGCTAGAGCATTCCCCCAGCATGCATTGGAAAGGGAGTCTAGTTTCCTAACTCCAGGTTCTGGGTTCCACTCTGGGGGGCCAGACATGTATTTTGTAACTAAATACTGTATTGCATTTAGTTTTAAGACACCAAACATACAACCATAATTCGGAAGTTTTAGGTTAACCATTATAGCATGTACACATATATGTCTGTATGTTAGTGTGTGTATTAATAATCACACAAAGGGGCTTCCTCATTCACTTCAGGTCTAAACAAGAAGACAATGATACAGGATTGGACAGTGAAATTTAATTAACTTCTTAGCAATATACACTTTGAATTTTAAAGAAATAGATGTTTTCTCCAGTACTGCAGCTCCAAAACACCCCTACATTCTCTAATAGAAGCATGTTTGTGCTGGAGTCAATAGGTAGCTGCCAAAAGAATGTATTTTATGGGAACCTCCAAAGATGACGTTTTCCCTCCAAACAGTGAAGAGTGTAAGTTTAAAATGTACTGGTAAATTCATTCATTTTTTAATTTTCCCAGCACCATGGTGCAATGGATAGCTTAGTATAACTTGTAAAATTTCCCAGGCCTGAAACTGAGAGAGAAAGAGTTTCAGCAACTTGATTAGAGACACAAAAGCTGCACACAGACATAGGGAGAGGTTAGGAAGAGATTCGATCACATTAAAAAGAGCCACCCAACCTAAGGGAAGTCTTGGAGGGCTAGCAAGAGGGGTGGGGGAATCAGGGGACATGAGCAAACTCTGGGGATCCATGGGGGACACAGGAGGTAGGAGGGTTCTGCAGGGGGATCAGGAGGGCAGATGGTCAGGGGATTGGGGCAGGAGGGCAGACGGTCAGGGCAGCAGGTGGGATCTGTGAGGGGGTAGGCTCCTGGCATCCAGGAATATTTGGCAGGATCAGAGAGGCTTGTGGGTCTGCTGCAGGACTTAGGAAGATGGGGAACTTTCTCATCCACTCTCCAGGACCAGGACCTGTTTTTAGCCTCCCAACTAACCTCCCACCCCAAAAAGCAGTGCCCCTTCAGCAAATCAGCTCCTCCATCCTTCCTGTCCCTCCCCTCCATTGGGACTTCCTCATCTCCTGGCATCAGTAAATACTGATAAAACCAGCACCAGAAGCAGCTTGCAGGATGAGGGGTTTGGTAAGCTACGGAAGGAGCTGCTGGCCGGTCTGTGTGTGTGTGTGTGGGGGGGGGGTCTTCATCTGGGGTGGGTGGAGGGCCCGGGAGGGAGGGCTAAAAATAGCCTGGTGCTAGGGAGGAGATAGGAAAACATAGCCCCAGGGACTATACAGAAGCTGCCCTGGGGTCTATACAGAAGTTCAGTTAGATTAGTTTTGTTAGACACAAATTAAGTTAGATTATCTTAGAGGTAGGGTTAACTTAGATCAGGTCAGCCATTTTTAGACCAAGCTAACTGTCCTGAACTTCTGCAAAGTATGCACATAAATACATCTAACTAGTGTAATATCCACACCTAGGCAAACTACATTACATCGGGTGGTCATTTTTAACATGATATAACCTCTCCTTAACTTCCCTGAATGTCTATATGTGGCCAGAAAAAGTCAGTCTCAGAGTTAGGATTAGAATATGGGCATCACTGAGTTTGAAATCCACAAAAAATCATATGGATACAAACATTTTTTCTATTGTTTAATGGATCATCCTAGAGATAACTGGCTGAAAAGATCCACTCTCATCCTCTTACAAATTACCTTATTTTTAGTAGGAATTTTTGCTTTCTTTAATCTTTTAGGGTCAACTGTCCATTAAGATGACTAGTTGTCAGAATCTCCAGTGTTGTGCATGTATTTTCCATTCTCATACATTAGACATATTGCACGTGTGAGAAAAAATGGGGCAACTTTTATTCTTTGTATTACTTATTAAAATCCACACTTCTCCAGATGTCAATAGATCTGACAAATATGACTTCTAGTATTCCATTGTACAAATACAAGTCCCAATTTCATATATATAGATTGTAAAGTATTAGTAGCTAAATTTAGCCTAGATTATGTGCTATTTTAAAGGGAAAGTGAATGACTAATATTAACTTTCCTTTGAAGTAGCCACAAATTTACAGCAAGAAGTCATAGACTGAAGTCAACAATTAAAATAAAATGTAATAATTCCTGTGCAGAAGATTTCCAATTTGTGGTTAAAGCATGGACCTGAAAAAATAATCAAAAGAAGTGAATATGAATTACTTCAGAGACTGGCAGGGCCTATATTTAGAGAAACAGACCAACTTCTGATGGGAACTTGTTTTATGCCACCTAAATTAAGATGAGATAGGGTTTGATGAACTAAATTTCTTTCATTCCTTCAAGAATTAATTTCTGACCCTTCCAATTATGTCCTGGAGAAGAACAATATAAACACAATCAATTTCTCTACGCTGCTCCTGACAAATCCCTTTCTGCAGTGACCCCCCAAAATTGTGATCCTAAAGAGCAATGTAAAAGGTCATTCTGCAATCTGATGTCATAAAATGAGTAAATTCTAGTGGAGTCTTACTATTTTCTTGCTCCTCAAACTCTTAGTTAGAGCTTCAGGTATGAAATTCATGCGGCAGAGAGAAACGTACTATTTTCAAATTCATAGCACTTTTAAACTTATTTCCTGTGACTACACACAGTAATACTATGATCTGATTTAACAACTGTACCATGGTATCAGTGCTTTCTTATTCAGATTTGCACTGGTTCATTGATTTTTTTCTTTTAATTTCCATCTTAATAAAAAAAAAAACCAACAGAAAGCTTCTTTCAGTTCATTATTTTTATGTTCATGCTTTGATGGGAACATCTAAAAAGTGGGCTTTATGAATCACTCAGTCCCAAGTGTAATGTAAAACTAATGAGTACATTAACAGTAAGTGGGCATTTAATCTGTCAGAAGCATAGTAGTGTGGTTTAGAATTGTGAGAGCCTAGAAAACTCACCTGACAAGAAAGCATTTTTAAAAAGTAAAAACAGCAAAAGCTGTCCAAGATCACAAGCCGAGGGAGAGATTAAACATGTTACTAGCTGTTGTTTTTAAATGTTTGGTCCGGTGCTCTGGAAGACTCCTACTCCTATTCACTGTCAAAGTCTTGCCTCTTTGTTTTCTACCAGATGATACTAATAGTGCCCAGTTACACTAAATGAAAGAAAATAATATTTCTGTTGGGGCTCACCTTTCGGCTATAAAATTCAGGAGGCACATTTTATTGCTAGGATGCCAAAAAGCTCATAGCAAATGATTGATATGCAGCTATGAATCTAGCACACTGCCCGAGGTGTATGGGTTCTGACTGGCTGCTGCACCCTTAATGCCTATAACAGTTTGCGCTGGCAGAATTCAAAAGGACTGCTCATTTGGAAGTAGCTGAAAATGGTCACACTCCAAGACAAGAAATGTGTCTAGAAGCACTTATTAAATAAGGAAATTCCCACAGCAATGTTTGGTTTTTGTGTGGTTTTAAAAATCTGCTTTTTAAGACATTTAGATTGTTTTTAAGAGGGAAAAAAAGGAAAGCACAGCAGATTATCTGCTGATCACTCTGCATCAGCTAGGATAGAAGATCATGTTGTACAGACATTTGTAAAAGGCTTTTGAAGAAGCAAAAGCTAAAGCAGTAGGAAATGGAAGGTAAGTCCCTATGATATTGTATTTTTAAAATTATTTTTAGCATAAAAGAGCTAAGCCTCTGACCACTACACAACTATTTTATGTTTCTTTCTGAACCCCAGTAAAGAATTTGATTCCATTTGACCAGTTTTAACTAAAGATGAAAAATAGCAGGCAAAGAAAACCACGCTATAACTCTCCAGAATTTTTATGCCTACATCAATGGCTAAAATAATAGATGAAGAAGGAAATAGAGAATAGAACTAGTAAAATCAGGGTTGAGTGACATCCCTGTTTTCAGTATATGGAGAAAGAAATGGAGAGACATATTATCCTGTTGGTGTCTGAGAAAAGTTCAGAAAGAGGCATGCTGGCAACCATACAATTTCTAAAATAAAATATTTACCTTTTTCGTTGTTGTAAGGCTAATAACAATATAAACAGCATCTAAAAATAAAATCTTAGTGTAGCTATGGAGGCTGGAAATGGGGAACTAAAGAAACAAGTCACAACTCTTCCTATAGGGCCTGGTTACACTTTACTTTTGGGGGGCTCCTGGAGCTCTTAACCCCTGGGTTGCCCATATGTTAGGACCTTTCAGTACCTTAAAGCACTCGTGACACTGCTCTAAGTTATGCCACTCCAGGGAAGGACTACCTGTGATCTGTAGAGCCCAGCTCCTGTTCCATTACTATGTAGCCACTCTCCTCAGGTTTGCTGCTCAATTTGAAGTCCTCCAGTATCCCAGAATGCAGTGGCCCTCCCCGCACCTTTCTGTTCTGTGGGCTCTCACAACCCTGTCCAGGGAACAGCCCAGGGACTGGAGCAGCAGCTTTTCTATTTCCTTGAGCTGCCAGACCCCAATCCAGGAACACCAGTCCTTTTCCCACCACCGCTGTGCCTGTCTGGGTGGTTGCCCTCTGCTGGACTCCATGCCCCACTCCCCTCCATCCTCCAGGGAGCACAGGAGACAGTGGCCAGCCTCAGGGAGTCCTCAGACCCGGCCAGGCTCTGGCAAGCCCTGAGCTCCAACCCCAGACCTCCAGCAGCGCCCTGCTCCATGCACCCAACCCTGAGCTGGCAGGGACTGTTGTGAGGTATGGGAAGCCTGCCAGCAGGGACGCAGGTCAGGGCAGCTGCAGGTGGATCTGGGTTGTGGGTGTGGGGCTCTGCCACTGTCCGTGTGGACACGTAGCAAAACCCCCAGTTTTTCTTTTTTAAGATATATATACACACACACACACACATTCATCTAATAGATATGCATTCCCTTTCCCAATTATTTCTGGCTTTTCTTTCTCTCCCCCTCTATTCCCTATGGACAAGCATAAGTGAGCTCAGACTTAGGATAAGTTTTAACATTTTTATTTTGGTAGCAAGTTTTTGTTTTTGGATATCCACTGTTTTATATTGTATTATTATTAGGTTTGTATTGATTTTTACTGTTGCATATTGTATTATTATCATTTTTGTATTTGTTTTTTATTGTTTCATATGGATAGTGTATGGTTTAGGCCTGTGTTTTTAAGTGAACCGAAATAATGTCAAGTTTCCATTTTGTATGTCAAGTCTCCATCATGTGTCCTCTGCTGGCCATCCCTTGTGTTGCAACTGTACGATTCACTATCCCTCCCATGTAAATTGGTTCCCGGATGAATGAGAGTGATTGGGAATGATTGAAATACAATGGTAGCAGGCCTTTACTGAATGGCCTGTAAGGGACAGGCCATCACCTCACATTGATTCATTCAGGAACCACGGACTTCACCCAGGAACAGAGACAAGAACCCAGCATTTGAAAGACAAAAGAACCTGCAGAACCAGCAACTCTACTATTGTACCCCACCATTACAGACACCCAAAACTCCACATCCCTTCATGAGCTGACCCTTGCCTGGGCATGCCTCCTGTCACTAAGGTCACACAAGGTCTGCCCCTATAAAAAGGGGCCAGTGGGATGCCCTCTCCATCTGGACCAGCACCATGCCATACCACCTATCCACCCAGAGGCCCTGCTGGTGACCCCGCTCTAGACAACACCTGCTGGACAAGAACCCCTTTCCAGCCTGGGATAGGTAGCTATCACTCCCACCCTCGCTTCAACCAAGGACTTGGACTCTGCTTCTCTTTCCCACCCAGACTCCAGCCCTTCCACTGAGTCTCTTTCTCCCGCTGCCATTGTGAGTGCTTGTGTGTGTGTGTGTGTGTGTGTGTGTGTGTGTGTGTGAACCAATAACTTAATGGGGCTGTGTAGTGTGTTGTCTGTGTAATAAAACTGTTATTTGGACCCCTAAGTTGGGTTTTGCTTTACTATGGTTTGGCCCTGCTCCAATCCCTGCTCGTCACCCCTCTACCTTCTGTCTCATTTCTCCCACTCCTGCTTCTGGCTCACTGCCACCTCCAACACCTGTCTTGAGCTCCTCTCTGCCTCCAAGCCCCCTGTTTCTTTGCCACTGTCTTATCCCCATTGCTTTTTCCTTTTCCCCAGAGCAACCAGGTTTCTGCCTCAGTTTCTTTCCTGGCTGTCTCCTCCTTGCCACCACTTATATCACAGCCCGCCCCCCCCCCCAATATCTCAGCTGTCTGCCTCAGTTTCCAGCCCCAGGCTACCTTAAGTAAACCCAAGCCTCAGTTCCTCAGCCAGCTTCTCTGCAGTCTACCAGTTCTAATCAGCAACTTCTTTCACTCCCTACACTTTAACTCTCTCTGTCACCTGAACCTTCCCTCAAGTATCCCAGGTACCCCAAGCACACACATACACACTGTACCATCCAAGTTAGGAACTTCCCTGCGTGTTTGTGTAGGTTGGTTGTATATGTTTAAGGCAGCAAGAAGGCACAGCGGCCCCCCTGGCTCTCTAGGGACCTAGCGGACCTCCTGCAGCTAAAAAGGAAAGCCTACAAAGGATGGAGGACGGGATTCACCTCCAAGGAGGATTATTCTGCACTGGTCCGGTCCTGCAGGGAGCAAACCAGGAAAGCCAAGGCTGCAACTGAACTCCAACTAGCTTCAAGCATCAAGGACAACAAAAACTCCTTTTTCAGATATGTGGGGAGCTGGAGGAAAAGCAAGGGCAATGTTGGACCCCTGCTAAACCAGATGGGGCAACTGACAACTGACGCCCAGGAAAAAGCCAACCTATTACATAGGTACTTTGCATCAGTCTTTCACCAGTCCCACGGGACACCCATGCCTGCTATGAGACAGGGAGATCCGGGTGTTGGGGATCCCCTACCCTCCATAAATGCTGACCTCGTGATGGAACATCTTGAGAAGCTGGATACCTTCAAGTCAGCTGGCCCTGACAATCTGCACCCCAGGGTACTCAAGGAGCTGGCGAGCGTCATAGCCCAGCCCCTGGCACGGATCTTTGAAAACGCCTGGTGCTCTGGTGTAGTGTCCGAAGACTGGAAGAAGGCCAATGTGGTACCGATCTTCAAGAAAGGGAGGAGAGTGGATCCGGCTAACTACAGGCCGATTAGCCTGACTTCTATCCTGGGGAAGATCTTACAAAAGTTTATTAAGGAGGCCATCCTTGAGGGACTGGCCCAGGCGAATGTCCTAAGGGATAGCCAGCATGGGTTTGTTGTGGGTAGGTCTTGTTTGACCAATCTCATTTCCTTCTATGACCAGGTGACCTATCACCTGGACAAGGGAGAAGAGATTGATGTCATATATCTTGACTTCAAAAAAGCCTTTGATCTGGTATCCCACGATCACCTCTTGGCCAAACTGCCCGGTTGTGGCCTTGGCTCCACCACGATCCGCTGGCTGGGAAACTGGCTCCGTGGTTGGACCCAGACGGTTGTAATTGATGGCAGTCACTCATCATGGTGCCCTGTAACCAGTGGGGTCCCTCAAGGCTCTGTCCTGGGACCCATCCTGTTCAACATCTTCATTAATGATGTGGACATTGGAGTCAGGAGTGGACTGGCCAAGTTCGTCGATGACACTAAACTTTGGGGCAAAGCATCCACGTCAGAAGATAGGCGGGTGATCCAGGCTGACCTGGACAAGCTCAGCAAATGGGTGGACGAGAACCTGATGGTGTTTAACACCGAAAAATGCAAGGTTCTCCACCTTGGGAGGAAAAACCTGCAGCATCCTTATAGGCTCGGCAGTGCTACGTTGGATAGCACTACAGAAGAAAGAGACTTGGGGGTCATCATTGACCACAAGATGAACATGAGCCTGCAATGTGATGCTGCAGCTAGTAAAGTGACCAAAATGCTGGCTTGCATCCATAGATGCTTCTCAAGCAAATCCCGGGATGTCATTCTCCCCTTGTACTCGGCCTTGGTGAGGCCGCAGCTGGAGTACCGCATCCAGTTTTGGGTTCCACAATTCAAAAAGGATGTGGAGAAGCTTGAGAGAGTCCAGAGGAGAGCCACGCACATGATCAGAGGTCAGGAAAACAGAACTTACGATGACAGGCTGAGAGCCATGGGACTCTTTAGCCTGGAAAAGCGTAGGCTCAGGAGTGATCTGATGGCCACCTATAAGTTTATCAGGGGTGACCACCAGGATCTGGGGGAACGTTTGTTCACCAGGGCGCCTGAAGGGATGACGAGGTCGAACGGTCACAAACTCCTGCAAGACCGTTTCAGGCTGGACATAAGGAAGAATTTCTTTACTGTCCGAGCCCCCAAGGTCTGGAACAGTCTGCCAGCGGAGGTGGTTCAAGCACCTACATTGAACACCTTCAAGAGGAAATTGGATGCTTATCTTGCTGGGATCCTATGACCTCAGCTGACTTCCTGCCCTTTGGGCAGGGGGCTGGACTCAATGATCTCCCGAGGTCCCTTCCAGCCCTGATGTCTATGAAATCTGTGAAATCTATGAAATGTGTGAACTGGTGAGTGTGTGTGTATATATGTCATCGTGTGCATGATATATGAATTAGTAATCTGGGTCTATATTTTGGGTTGTATAGTGTATGTGCTTGAATTGGTTATAAGTATCCATGTGCCTAGGCTGGTTTGGATGTGTATGTGCCTGAGCTGGTAGTGTGTGTGTGTATGCATCTAATTGATTTTTGTGTTTGTATATGTGCAATTGTGTCACACCCTCCTGTCTAACAGCACGATATTGAGATCCTGAGAGTTGGCCTGACCCCACAGGGCAACAGACATAGGAACCAGCTGTAGGCAGACACCACTCCCAGCTGCAGAGTGAAGCCATCTTTGAGGAGAGATGTCTGTACCAGCTGCCACTGCCATTGCCAACACAGCCCCCAGTCCTGGTCCCAGTCCAGTGCTCACTGCCACATCTGCTGCTACCATTAGCTTCCTGCATCCAGTGCCTGGGGGTCCAAGGGTGTCTTTCTGCTCACCCCACATGCTACTGGGCTACCTCTACTGGGCCTGGGGGGGAATCAAGGAGGGATGGGGAGGGCAGGGTGGATGCAGGGAAGAGCTGAGGGGGATGAGTGGGGATGGGAAGTAAGAGGCAAGGGAGAAGCTGAGCTCCCCTCAGACTGAAATTGCCTGGGCTTTGGGAATAGCCTGAGAGATATGTACAGCCAAGAGATGCACTCAGCCATGTATGACAGCAAACCCAGAGCACATGGATGCTCGGTGTCTAGAGCTGAGTGGGCAGCAGCCTCCCTATGCAGCCCCTCACTGAGTCCCTCAGCCTTTCTCTCAAGGGACCGTGCCACCTCCCTCTTCTTCTGGGATCCCAGCAGGAGGGTCGGTGGGGGGGGGGGGGCCACCAGCATGCACTTCCAGCCTAGCCAGAAGGCCTGATTCATGGCGGGGTCAACTGTGGGAATTTCAAATTGCAAGCTTTAAAAAGCCGCAGTTTGAAATTCCCCCGGCAGTTGGGGAGCAGGAGCAGAAGGAGCAGGGCGCACATGTGCCACACGTGTACCCACCTTACCTCACTGGTGAAGGCAGCAGCTGCGAAGGATACAGCAGCAGGGGCAACAACAGCTGATTTCCCCCTAAGGTAAGTGGGGCAGATGGTACAGTGCAGCTGATGTGGATCCAGAGGGGAAGCCCTCCTAAGCCCTCTTAGCTCGCCCGACCGGGAGCCACGCTTCCGAGCTGCACGTGGGCAGGGCGCACTCTGTAAGGGTGCGCTGGTGTTTGCAGCGGTGTTCACATAAGGCAGGCATGAGGTAGCTGCCCAGAGCGGCACCTCCAGTGAGCAAAAGCAGCAGGTGCCGCTCTGCAGACATGGTGCAGACGTGGAGCGCAGCTGCCAGTGGCCCCACCCGGGTTCTGCCACGTGCCATGGGATCTTCTGAGGCCTCCACCTAGATGGAGCTCAGGGAGGGGTCAGTGGCTCTTTGCTCCTCTGTCTGTGGGGGGGCTTGGTTGGGTCCTGGGGGGGTGGGGCCTGGTGGTGCCGTTGCTTGTCCCTCCTGTGCACAACTTAGGGCCCTGGAGGAGCAGGTGAGGGAGCTCCAGGTTGAGGTGAGCAGGCTGAGGGGAATCAGGGATGCAGAGGATGAAATTGATGCCTATTTCTGTTCTCTACAGACCTGGTTACCTACTGTACAGCCCCCACAGGAGACACATCCAACGCAGGAGTGGCAGAAGGTGTCCAAATCCAGAGCTGCTAGGCCTAGAGTGGTGGAAGCTCCCCAGGTTCACCTGGGGAACAGGTTCGATGCCCTGGTAGCTGTGATGGAGAAAGACAGAGAAATTGCCTCTGGCGGGGATGATGCTACTCCCCACATGACAAAGAATGGGCAGAGAGTGAACACCAGCAGGAAGAAACATGGGGTCCTTGTCATCAGAGACTCCATCCCACGAGGGCTGGAAGGTCCCATCTGCCGGCCTGACCCCATGATGCAAGAGGTCTGCTTCATGCCTGGGGCTCAGGTTAGAGACATCATGGAGAGGATCCCGGCCTACACCTGACCTGCAGACCAGTACCATATGGTTGTCTCCATGTGGGGATGAATGATGTGGCTATGGGCAAACCTGACTGCATTATGAAGGATTTCAAGGCTCTGGGGGACAAGCTTAAGGAGACAGGGGTGCAGGTGGTATTCTCCTCTCTTCTTCCAGTAAGTAGGTGGGGACGGCAACACGAGGCCTGCATTGGCAAGGTAAACCGGTGCTTACACAGTTGTTGCCACCAGGCAGGCCTTGGGTTCCTAGATAATGACCGGGTGGGGGACTTGCTGGGATGGGATGGGCTTCACCTCTCTCCTAAAACAAGCATGTCTTTTCTTTTAGGTTGGTTGATCTTGTACGCCAAGCTTTAAACTAGCCTCACCGGGGGAGGGGGCCGCAGGAAGACAAGGAGATACCACCCAAGCAAGACAGGTGACAAATGCAAGGAGTGCCCAGGTAAGAAACAGGGGTCCAGACAGTCTCCCAAATTGGGGGGTGGCACACACAGCTAGGCAAGACCTTAAATGCCTATATACCAATGCACATAGTATGGAGAATAAAAAGGAGGAATTCGCCCTCAGAATAGCCAGTTCAGACACAGACATAATAGGGCTTACAGAAATGAGGGATTCATCCCATGACTGGGCAGTTAGCATTAGGTGCTATAGGTTTTACAGGCAGGATAGTGAAGGAAGGAAATGTGGGGGTGTGGCGCTCTATGTCAAGGCGCAATACACATCCTCCGCCAAGAAAATGGGGTCAGAGGAGAGGCAAGCTGAAGTGCTCTGGGTCAAGATACAAGGGGGCCATGGGGAGAGGGGTCTAATGGTGGGGGTCTACTGCAGATCCCCCAACCAAGGGGAGGAGCTGGACCAGGAATTTTCGGGCCAGCTTGCAGGGGCACTTAAGGCAAGGGCTGTAGTTGTCATGGATGATTTAAATTACCCAGAGATCTGCTGGGAGGAACAGTCAGCCAGGTTGGACCATTCCAGGAGGTTCCTGGCCAAGATACAGGACCTCCACTTAATTCAGGAGGTGCACAGTCTCACCAGAGGAAATGCCCTGTTGGACCTGGTCCTGGCCACAGGCAAGGACCTGGTAAGGGGCATCCAGGTTTTTGACCACCTGGGTGATAGTGACCATCGCTTGCTGGAATTCACCATACAGCGCAGGGTGTCAAGGGCCCGCAGCAAGGCTGTAGCCCTAGACTTCAAGAGGGCCAACTTCAATGAGTTGAGATTAATGGGAGAGGCGCTGGGGTTCTCGAGAGCAGGGGAAGTCAGTGCCCAAAATGAGTGGTAGTTCCTTAAGGAGATGATACTCAGGGACCAAGGGGTTACCATCCCAACAAGAAGCAAGCGGGGCAGGAGTGCCCGAAAGCCCCCCGGCTCACCAAGGGTGTCCAGGAAAGCCTGATTGCCAAAAAGGCGGTGTACAACCGGTGGAAGGGGGGTGCTATCTCCAAAGAGGCATATCCCTCCTCTGCTTGGGCCTGTAGGGGGGCTGTCAGGAAAGCTAAGGCAGACAGAGCTAGGACTAGTGTCCAAGATCAAAGATAATAAAAAGTCCTTTTTCAAATATATAGGGAGGATGAAGAAAGCACCGGGAAACGTGGGGCCCCTGCAAGATTCTTTGGGCAATCTGGTGGTTGCGCCAGAGGAGAAAGCAGACCTCTTTAACTAATTCTTCACCTCCATTTTCTTGTGCAGAGACTGGGATTTCCCCACTGTGATGCAAGACGGACTCGAGGGGAATGCTTCCAGACCTCAGGTTGGGGAGGACCGGGTTAGAGAGTTTCTGAAGGGCTGGACGTGTTCAAATCAGCGGGTCCAGATGCTCTCCACCCCAGGGTGTTGAGGGAGTTAGCAGAAGTTATTGCAGGGCCTGAAGTTATGGCATGGCTTTACGAGTGCTCGTGGTGCTTGGGCCAGGTGCCAGATGATTGGAAGATGGCCAACGTGGTCCCCATCTTTAAAAAAGGGAGGAGGGAGGACCCGCGCAACTATAGGTCTGTCAGTCTTACCTCAATCCTAGGGAAACTCTTTGAGAAGATCATCAAGGAGCACATCTGCGATGGGCCGGCTTCAGGGATGATGCTCAAGGGCAACCAGCACGGTTTCATTAGGGGCAGGTCCTGTCAGACCAACCTGATTGCCTTCTATGGTGAGGTCACAAAAGCATTGGATGCAGATGACGCTGTGGACGGAGTCTTTCTGGACTTCAGCAAGGCCTTTGACACCGTCTCCCACCCCATCCTCATTAAAAAATTGGGCGACTGTGGCATAGATGCCTACACAGTCAGATGGATTGCTGATTGGCTGAAGGGTCATACTCAGAGGGTGGTGGTGGATGAGCCATATTCGACCTGGGGGGAAGTGGGCAGTGGAGTCCCCCAGGGCTCAGTCCTTGGGCCTGCACTGTTTAATTTCTTTATCAGTGATTTGGACGACGGGGTGAAAAGCAACCTGTTTAAATTTGCCGATTGTTGTAGGGCACTGAAGTGCCTGCTCCTAAAGAAGGATAGGTGTGGGTTGCCAGGGTGACAGCAGTTGGTCAGCTGACCAGAAGGGGGAAGGGCCTGGCTTATATAAACAGCCTAAGCTGAGGCCCAGCAGGCAGTCCCCCTCTGGCAGCTGAGAAAGAGAGAGCTCTGCAGGAGTAGAAGCTAGATGGCCTGACCAGCTTCGGTTGAGGACTGGGAGAGCAAGCCCTGGTAGTGTTTTGAAGGATTAGACAGAGGGCTTAGAAATTGTGTTTTAGCCAGTTTGGCGTGGAGTTTATGTTGGAGCCCAGGAGTGGGAGTTTTCCATTTGTTATTACACCAGAGGACCAGGTGAGGCTGTAGGGGTTGGAGGAGGAGTCATGGGAGCTCCCCAGTAGCATGGGGGTTCCTGACTCCAGAGAGGGTGCCGTGTTTTGGGGGTTGTATAGACCCCAGCCCCAGTGGGGAAGTGTCGTGCGGGGTGAGGAGCCCAGTGCGGGTGAGTGACCTGAGAAGGCAGGTCTGGGGGCCAGGCACAGCTACAGCCACCTGAGCCCCCATCGCAGGAGTCGTGAGCAAGGCCCCAGTGTGGGCGTGGGCACAAGTAGAGCCCCAGGGAGGGTGAGAGTATCACGGTGAGCCCCAGGGAGGGCATACAGGAATAAGAAGCCCTGGAGAGGGCGAGCGTATGGGGGGAGGCCCCAGAGAGGACCGCTAAGAAAAGACAGTAGACGCAACAACATCCGGTACATCTGAGAGGCTTGGGGCATGGTATAAGGGGTAGTAGGAGCCATGCATAGCCCCGTGGCGGGAGTGCGCAGAATCATTGGTAGACGGGGTACCAGCAGGAGTACGCCAAGGGGTACCATGCCAAGGAGGACAGAAAAGGCAGCCTCCCTTTAATAATATTGCCACCAAAGATGTGGCGGGCAAGAATGAGGACGCTTGGGTGCTAACTTGGCGCGGTAGGGCCGCCAGGAGAGATCACAGCCACTCCTGGGACCCCGCCCCGTGACACTGATGATACCAAAATCAGGGTGAGGTGAGCACGCTAGTAGGGAGGGAAAAGACTGCAGCAAGACCTGGATAGGTTACAGGGGTGGACTAACAAAAACAGGATGCGTTTCAATAGTGACAAGTGCGGGGTGCTACACTTGTTCAGTAGTAACCAGCAGTACACGTATAAGATGGGAAATTCCCTTCTTGAGAGCACGGAGGCAGAAAGGGATCTCGGAGTCATTATTGACTCCAAGATGAACATGGGCCGACAATGTGAGGTCACGGTTGGCAGGGCTAACCGGACTTCGTCATGCATCCACAGGTGCATCTCAAGTAGGGCCAAGGAGGTGATCCTCCCCCTCTATGCGACACTGGTCAGGCCACAGCTGGAGTACTGCGTCCAGTTCTGTGCAACCCACTTCAGGAGGGATGTGGACAACATGGAGAGGGTCCAGAGGAGGGCCACCCACATGATCCGGGAACAACAGGGCAGACCCTACAGTGAGAGACTGCGGGACCTGAACCTGTTCAGCCTTCACAAGTGGAGGCTGAGGGGGGACCTGGTGACCATCTATAAACTCACTAGGGGGGACCAGAAGGGTTTGGGGCAGACCTTGTTTCCCCTAGCACCTCCTGGCATAACAAGGAATAACGGCCATAAGTTGTTGGAGAGTAGGTTTAGATTAGACATCCGTAAGAACTGCTTCACAGTTAGGGCGGCTAGGACCTGGAACCAACTTCCAATGGAATTGGTGCTGGCTCCTACCCTGGGGGTCTTTAAGAAGAGACTTGATGCCTACCTGGCTGGAGTCATTTGAGCCCAGTTTTTCTCCTGCCCAGGCAGGGGTCGGACTTGAAGATGTACAAGGTCCCTTTCAACCTGACTTTTAGGATGCTATGTTTCTATGATTCTTGCAGCCTAGAACACTGCTGCTGCTTTGAACGAGGTATGGGTAAAGCATAAAGAATCATAGACAAGGACAGCTGGAAGGGACCATGCTGCTCTACAGGCCTTTAGTGATCTCAGTTCCAGCTGTGAAAGTGGGGGACAGTCAGAGAAGTTTTCCAGACACTTAAGTATGAGTGCTACAGACTCCAAGCTAACATTAAAGTGATCAGCATTGGTGTGGCTCAAAGTACAACATGTAACAAGGCCCATACACAACCTAGCCAGAAACAAACAGTTGTGATGGATTACTCGCAGCTGGAATATTCTTCTACATTAGCTGGCAGAGCTTCCAGATTCTTGGGAGAGGACTAGATTGCCTGGTGGCTCCTATGTCTTCCTGATTAATCCTGTGGAAAAAGAAGTATGTGCAACATCTATTTTGGAGGCAGCATATCCATGAAATTTCACATATCAGCATTAAGGGTTGGAACTATTACCTTGTCTCTGCCGCCAGTTTTTCTATCCAATCACTCCCTTGAGCACAGAGGGTCACAGTTTGCAGTAACCTAATATCCACCACACATTTTGTATTGTTGACTATGTAACTTTATAGGAGAGGGCCCATTTTAGCCCCAGATCATTACAATTACAGCAGTACAGTGTGATTTTATGTAGCAAGTAGTATTGTGGGGGCTATGGGGAGACAGCAGTGCAGTTATTACAGCTTTGAGGTCTGGAATACATTTCATGAGAAGAACCCATTGTTTAGGAGGAAGCAACTGGGGCTAGAGACTTCCAAAATGAAATAGATCATAGCTAGTTATTAAGGACCTGGCTCACTTGTGCTACCCTGCTTTTATTTATTTATTGTGTTTTCTTTTTGTTTATCTGATCCAATTGCAGTCCCTGTAATTAAATAAAATGGTAGAAAACTCTGAGTGGAATCTGAGGGTCTTAATGCAGTCTGTATCAATAAACATAGTCAACCACCGGGGTAGTCACTGGGCGTGTCTATAATATACTTATGTATGCCTAAACCTAATGCACCTTTCCTTAAGGCACATTAAGCATGCATGAACACATGGAAGTGCTAATGAAAATGAAGGCGCATTAAATTTATGCACGCATAGCTAAGTCGCATCAGTACATGTACAGATGCACTAATGCATGTTAATTCAGTGTCCATCCATTGACCCACACCGCATTAATATGCATTAGTGCATCTACATGCATGCTAATGTGACTTAGCAATTCATGCTTAAATTTGATACCTGCGTTATGCAGGTATCAAATTTAGGCTTACATAGCCTTAAATCACCATTTTTTGGCACATTAATGGTGCACACATGTAGCAATGCACCCTTGATGTGCCTTAAAATGGTGATTTTAGGCTAAGCCCACTTTAAAGAGGCATGTGTAGATGCACTCACTGAGTCAAAATATTAGCACTCATCCAACAACTGATATACTGCACATTGATCCATACTCTGTCATGCTTTCACACAAACCTAGCTCCCTGGATAGCTTACCTGTAATCATATCCACAAAAAATATCTTATAACTTAACTGGACTTTAAAATTACCATTAAGGCAACAGTTTTTCTAAAGCTACCAACTTATTGATTTTACATGACAAATTATTTCTAAAAGGTGAAAACACTGAAATAAGCTGACCATCAAATTCAGGGAAGGTTGTAATGGTTCTTTTTTTTTTTTTTTGATTCAGGGCCCTTTGTTTTGTTATATAGGGGCCAACTGAAGTTACTATTACTCAAGAACATTAGAAATTATTACCCAGGAAAAAACAAGATCCTGCAGGCAGGGAGAAGGACTTGGTAGGGGCAGACTCAATCTAAACCTATAATGCATGGACAGGAACCAGGAGAAGATTGCAAGAAAATCTGTGGTTTACTACTGTCACATACTATGCAGGGGAGTCTTCAGGTGAGAGCCTCATTCCTGTGGGAGGGTTCTTTTTCAGACATTACAGCATCTCCAGTCCTGAGATGACTGGAAAGACAATATAATGTGAAAATCTCTTCCACCAATCTGGGGACAACAAGGGAGCTACCTACACACTGGGCACTCTAATCATACATCCATCCAGTTTCAGAGAAAAGTTAAGGAAAGAGCAACATGGAACTTCTAGCCAAGGAAGAACACAATATTGGTGGTTAAAATTTAATTCTGATCTAAAGCAATGGACCTGTAAAAACTGCATTGTGACATGCCGTGCAGATTATGTCTCAATCATTTTCATATCAGATATGCTTTCTAACATATAATTTTATATGTATTTATTTGTAATGGCAAACTCTGCAAATTTAGCCACGGCTCTGAGAATCAAGCTGGGTTCTTTTATTTTTACACATTATCAACCTGCAGGGAAAATTGCATTCTCCCTTATACCGGTGTAACCAGATTTCCTTTAAATTATGCTCTCAGCATACACTTGTGAGGCCACTTTGCCTTCAGTGAGTAGGTGTATTGATGCACAAAATGGAACGGAACCTAGCTCACTTTCTTTTAGGCTGTTATGGCTATGCTGTGCTAACAGCAAGCAGTAAAAAATTAAATTGATTTGAATCAACATCACAATTGTGTTTAAAAAGAAAAACCCACCATAGGAGCAGTCCTATGGAATAGGATGGTGCCATTTTTCATAATACTTCTCAGAGTTATAACTGTATTTTGTTTAGAGATAGAACTATACTTTTAGACTTGTACTATTATATGACCAACCTTGTTAGAAATAACTAGTAAGAATAGCATGATGTGATCCATATACTGATTATATTTTAAATTAATTCTTCTATTAAAATTAATGTTCTTTCCATTATTGAGTGTTTCAACTTTACTGAAACACCATTATCTGTTTATGTCAACTATCATTCAAGTAGCACAATGGAGACAGATTAAATTTTTAATTATACCAATGTAAATCTATGAATTCCAGGGACTTTGGTAACTGAGAATTGAAGTCATTCAGGTTGTTGTGGACTGAGACCAGTTTAAGCTAGGTGTAGAACTTAGCTTTATAACATCATGATAAGGTCTCCATAAAAATCCTTCCATATGTCAATAAGCAACCATCAGCTGTAGCACTTTAGCTCTATGTACCCTTTAAGAATTTAATATACTTCATCAAGCAGGGTTTTGTAAAACCACCATAAACATTTACCAGCCCATGCACAAAATCTACTCACAGACTTTTTTAGCAGGATGATAATGAAAAATCTAAATGGTTATGCACCCATCAGGAAAATTACTCATTTCTACCGGCAAATGAATGAGAAATTTCCAGCTAAACTAAGGATATATCTATGCTGAAAACTACAGAGTAGTAGAGAAGTATAAACATGCCTAAGTAACTTGGGCACCGAAAGAAGTCTAGTAGCAGCAGTCAATGGCTCACTGTGAACCCAGGGAGTAAATGAACCTGCACTAAGCCCCATGCCTCCAGGGTGCAGAGAACAGTTAGATCTCTTCAAATATTCCTGGTAGATGCTTGGGAATGGATGGAGCTTTCACAACGTGTGAGCACTACCTGGGGCAGTCTGCAGCAACTCTCAATGGCAGCAGGTTGTCTAATAATGTTATTTTCAATAAACTGTTTATAGTTTCTGGACTCTGTCTCTCTGACTTGTTGATCAAGGTACCAAAAAACACATGGCACCAGAAACAGGGGACAAAAATATACATAAAAAAAGGAAAAAATGGCACATCTATGATTTCCAGAGAAGTTACAGCTATCCAACAATGGAGCAGAACACTGAAAGGATTTCAAACAGAACTTCAGCATCTATATGAATGGGAAACAGAAATCACCTTTCATCAACTTTGTGTTGGCATAAGAAAAATTATGACTATACAAAGCAAAAGCAAATAGATGCCCATATCCTTTGTCATGCCACAATGTGATCACAACAAGAGGCAGTAATCATTTGTGCTGCTTAACTGAAGTGGGCATATATTTGTTTTATCGTGAGAAAGCACAAGCATCCTAAAAGTGCCTGTACTCCCCAACAGCCCTAGGCAGGTACTTTCAGGGTTTGAGGGGCTCCTGCATGCCCCTGATAGTCCCACACAGGATCAAGCCCCTCAAGCCTCAGGAGCCTGATTCCCTGCCCCTGCTGGAGATAAGCCCCAGAGATTGCTAAGGACACATCTCTGGAACAAAGGAACATGTTGCCCATAGTTCTGGAAGACCAATAGATGAGACAACAGGCAATGTGTGTTTCTCCAGTGAAACAGATTGGCTGTGCCAGGATGTATCCCAGCACAGTCAATCTGCGTCATTTGGCAATGCATATTTCTAGCCTAGGTTGGCTAGTGTAGCCATAGAGAAAAAAAGACCCTGTCAAGATAGCTATCTTTTTTTAATCTAGTGAGGAAGGAAGCTCTAACTGTGTAAACAGTCCACAAATATCAGAAATACAAAATAATAACTGAGACAGACTAAAAACAAAATGAAACCCCTCAAAGATTAAATGTGCATACAGGAAAGCAGGGAGAGCATGAGACAATGGAGGACTACTTTGTTCAGAGTCCTTTATAAGAAGAGATCAAACTGTGCTGGGGATCAATAATACAAAGTTTAGAAAAAAGGCTGTTGGAAAAAAAACCCAGAAGCTTGTCCACCACAGAAGCTAGACAACATTATTTGAACTGGACAGGAGAGCTGTGAGAAACAGCATCGCTCTGCTTTGACTTCTGCTATAACATTTCGATAGAACAGTGTTTCATTTTGAGTTTCCTTGCATCTCAAAAGCATTGTTCTGTTTCGTTTTGTTGAAACTGTTTTGCTGTTTCGATGCTGTTTTGCCATTCTGCCCATAGGCTATAATGGGGAAGCATGAAACTGCCTATAAGTTTGTCATTTCTAGCCTGATTCAGATTAAATTTGCAGGGATGATTGGCTCCTTCTGCAGGCATGAGGCCTACTAAGTTTCAACGAGATAGGTGCAGAGATTTCTGGGAAACTGTACCTCAAGTTGCTGACAAGCAAAACTGTCACTTGCTGGCAGCGGCAGCCTCCTGTCATCTGGCAGGCAGATCTGGGGGCCTGCAACCCCAGGAGGGCTGCAGGCCTGTACCAGACTCCTCCCAGGGATGCAGCCCCCAATCTGCCTACCAGATGACAGGAGGCTGCTGCTGCCACCTGGGACTAGCACTGGACGCAGGCCAAACCCAGCGCTGGGAAGATTGGTGCTGTTGCCGGTCCTAGGTGGCAGGAGCAGCCTCCTTTGATCCGACAGGCAGATCAGAGGCCTGCCCGCACCCCCAGAAGGAGTCTGTCAGAGCTTCGCAGCCCTCCCAGGGATGCCAGCCCCTGATCTACCTGCTGGATCACAGGAAGCTGCTTCTGCTGCCTGACAATGGTGCTGGGCACAGCCCACACCCAACATTGGGAAGATTGGTACTCTTCTGTGATCCAGTAGGCAGATTGGGGGCCACCCGCACCCCCAGGAGGAGTCAGCAGAGCCCTGCAGCCCTCCTGAGTTTGCACAAAGAAACAATATGGACAACACAAGAAACATGGTCCATGCCTTACGCAGTGAGGAAGAGGAAGAATTATCTTTGGAATGATGAAAGTGAGTTCATCTGAGGACTAGATTGTTACCTTGGAGACAACTAATGGTGAATTTTAATTTGAATACAGAGACATAGGTCAGTGTAATACACATTTTTATTATTGAATAAATGAACATTAACTGGTGTACAAGAGAATAAGGTATGACAAGCTGAATAACCTAATAGTGTGCTCTTGTTGCAACCCCTTTCCCCCACCCCAAAAAAACCCAACAACAACAATACATTGGGCTGTATTAATTAACAGGAATGTCTCTTGCAAATCAAGGGACAGTGATTCTTCTGCTCTGTTGAGCATTGGTGAGGCCTCACCTGGAGTACTGTGTCCAGTATGGGCCCCACACTTGAAAAAGATGTGGTCAGATAAAAAGGAATCCAGCAGAGAGTGACAAAAATACTCAGAAGTCTGGGAAGCATGTCTTATAAGGAAAGACTGAAAAAAACTAGGATTATTGAGTCTGGAGAAGAGAAGGCTGAGTGGGAATAGGTGTATGTGAACTGAATGTTATGTACAAAAACCATAAGATAAAAGTTGAGTTTATAAATGTTCCAGGAAAATCAGTATGTATTATTGTGTCAAGAACATGTTAAGATCTGAATTTAATTAAAATTGCATTGACTGTGTAGTTCTCCTAATAAGTTAGATGGATTTGTATAGGATGGCTTGGATAGGGATCTAATCCAGATTCCATTCCCCTCTTTGACAGAGGGCTGGCCCTCTTAAGGACCCTTCCAGTGATACTTTTCTATCATTCCTTTATCCTATGATTTTTTGATTCTGTGAAAATAATAAAGATTCTCTTGAGAGAGAACACTTACAGAAAAAAAAAATCTGTACCTTTCATAGACAAGGTTCTTTGGATAAACGAGATATATTTTATTAGGCAAACTGAATAACTTTGGGAACATAAGCATGCCATTGAGTTTAAAAATATGAGGGAATTAATGAAAAAGATTCCTGCATTAAAATACTACGATCCTAAACGACCCATTAAACGCTCCACAGATGCCTCTAAAGAAGGTATTGGAACAGTTCTGATAAAAAAAAATGGAAATGACAGAATACTGAGGTCTTATGCATTATAAGCACTCCACAAAACTGTGTCTGAAAAACAGTTACCTCTGGTATGCAGTTGAATAAAAAAAAATAATGCATGTAATAATCACAAACCATTGATAACACACTTATTAGTGGCAGATTAACTATTTCCACTACTTATTAATTGCCTGGCTGGAAAACACAACAGCAAGTCATGAAATAATTTGTTGCCAGCTGCAGGATTACTAAAATAGTGAGAACAGACAACAGTCCTGAGTTCCACTGTTTTGATTTTAAAATGTGCATAAATACAACTTTCAAGATAATGCTTCTAATCCTATATACGCAAAATCTAATGGGCCTGTGGAAAACATGGTACAAATAGTTAAGAAACTGCAGGTGTTAGCAAAAGATTCAAACACTGATTTCATACCTGGACCACTAATGAGCCAAGGATTGTCTCCAGAAGAAATCTTGATACACTGAAAGATGAGGACCAGGTTGCTTAATCTAGTGGACAATGATGTTTTTGACTGATGGTGATTCCAATGCATTCATAAAAATGGATAAAATTAATAAAAAATGTTACTGTTACAATGACTGTAAGAAGTTGCTATGACTGTAAACCAAAAATGTGATGCTTATATGTGATGGAAAAGAATGGACATAAATTATGGTAGTATCACTTCAGTTAACTAATGGATCCTATAAGTTTGTCATCCCAGAAGGACAGATATTCTAAGAGACACTTACAGATTCTCAAAGACGGACAAAAAGCACACAAGACTCAGAACCAATCCAGTCAGCAAGATTCTGCAAAGAAGAGGGCAATAAAGAGACTGCACTGGAGACCCTTGTGGAAGAGGACATAACAACATCTGAGAATAAAGAGATGCCATGCAAATCAAGCAGAGTTATAAAGCATCCACAAAAATGAACTGAGCCCTGCTACAGCTTCAAAACATCTTCATCCTTCATATATTTGAAATCTGGTTATGGTCTTTAGATACGTTTGCTGTAAAAGATGGAGATGTACAAATTGCAAAAATATACAAGATCAACTCCTGAGAGATCTTTCGGGCAAGAAAGTCATGTCGGCTGGTTCTCAACCAAGCAGACAGGGCACCCTGGAGTGCTACAAGATCTTTGGAAAAGTGCCATGAAATGTGAGGAGATAAGGAGGTATGAAGAGGTAAGTGCAGGCTCAGGCTTGTCTCTGCCCAGACACTACCCACCTCCACATAACACCCCATCTGCAAGGAAGCATGCACCCCAGCTCCCAGCTCTTAAAAAAAAAAAAAAAAAAGCCCCTACTCACTGGCTGCTACAGTGGCCACTGTGGCTTCTGGAGGCTTCTGGAAGAGCCCCCCATGCAGCACAGGGAAGTGTCGGGGCAGCGGGGATTGCCCCCCACCTGGCACGATCCTGTGACTGCGGGGCTTTTTTTAGTCTTTTAGTTTTTTTAAGAGCCAGGAGCTGGGGCCAGGTGGGGCAGCCATAGGGGGGAGCTGGGAGCGCAGGTGGGGTTGGGAGAGCTTCTAGCAGAGCCCCCCACATAGCGTGGGGCAGCAGGGTTCAGTGGGGATCCCCCACCACCACCTGGCAGCAGCCAGTGAGTGTTTTTTTATGAGTTTTTTTAGAATTGGGAGTTGGGACTGGGACAGTGGGCAAGGGATGGGGGTTCATGACAGCCCCCCACACCACATGGGGTAATGGGGGGCAGCAGGGATTGCGCCCCTGCCTGGCAGCAGCCGGTGAGTGCCAGGCTTTTTTTTTTAGGAACTGGAAGGCTGGGGCTGGGTGAGGCAGCCATTGACTGTCCCGGGAGAGTGGGCAGGGGACAGGGCCTGTCCAGTTTAGAGATTCAGCTGATTCGGCAGTGGCTAAATTGCCGAATTAGATTCAGCCAAATTTATTCAGGATAGTGATATGAATCACCAAATTGAACCACTGTCCCCCAAGTCAGCCAAATCCAATTTTATGTGAATACTAGCTGCTTCACTCAGGCCTAGTGTTTAGGTGTCTATGCAGTTTCTCCCAAAGGAAACATGCCACATCCTTGAAAAAAAATTATCTTCCAATGAAGTATGTCTTGCTTGTGAGAGTTTTTCTTGCACCTGTATGCCTCAACTGCTCAGCTTCTCCTGGGGTCTAAAAAGAGTGGAATTGGGAGAAATCCTCCTTTCTCTTCCCCTGGAATGCCTGCATGTTCCCCCCACCCCCATCTAAGATTTCCAGAGCTGCACATTTCTAATAAATGTTTGAAAACATATCACGGTATGTTTGAAACATTTTTTCTTTATTCAGTGCGGAATAAATACAAATGTTGATGTCCCTAAAGGTGTCACAAAATGGAATTATTGTCCTCTGGCCAATTCTAGTGAAGAAATTAAATTTCTTTACTGGGCAGAGACAAGAGCTCATGTCATAAAGATTTTCTTAATTGCCAAGGTTGAAAACAAAGTGCCTCCAGCTGTACTTCACTCAGACACAGTCAAACAGAAGGTAAGTGGTTTGTTAGGCATGAGCTTCTTTGAATAGTACTGCTGAGCTTCCTTCAACATGTAGGACACTGGTCTCTTAATTATCCTTTTTCCCATGATGGAAGAGTGGATCTACTTCATTCACGCTTGCTGAGAAAGGAGCCCTTTGTGTCTGTTTCTTTTGCAAGAAGGGGAACAGCTGTCCCTTCTGACCTGGATAAAAGGGTACTTTTCTATTTCTCTCCATACCTGCAAGGAGGAGCCAGGATATTTTACAGGGACCCTGCTGTGAAGTGAAATGAGTTTTCTATTTGCTTGCTAAGAAAGAGATCCCTCAAGAACTGTTCCTCACTCACCATAATGAGAAAATGTCTTACGTGTGTAAGTTGCTTTACATACATTTTCTTCTAACAGTTTAGTAACACTTTGTTCCAGGATGAGTATTAAAGTGGCATTTTTTAAAAAACTTAAACATTCTGTAACAGGGCTTCTACCCCATTACTAGAAAGGGAGGGGATCTAAAGGGTGACTGACACTTTCCCCCCTTTTCCCTGCATTTGTTCCCTCTTTTTTTTTTCTGTTTTTTTTTTCCCCCTGAATTCAAGTTAACAAGCAGAGAAGCCTGAAACAAAATGGCCACATAGCCCAGGTACAAACAGTGCATGATGGACCTGGCTTGGAAATGGAGAGTCAAGTGACCCAGGAAGGGCTTTATATGCCCAAGACTCGAGACAGAGGCAGTCTGGCCATGGGAACTACAGGGGATAGAGCTCTTGACAGAAGAGCTCAGAGACAGGACTGCAAAGGAAGGACTCAGAGCAGCAGCCAGGGTAGAGGAAAAATTGGAGTCTGTACTGGAAACAAAATAAGTATCCCAAGCCTTTTTTCTCTGTTTTTGCACACAACACTGCTGGGTAAGGCTCACTCCAGATGGGGTGATTTCTTTGACTTGAAGCAGGTACACATGGTTTTGGTTCCCTTTCTCTTTTGTTCCCCAAGGGATGGAATTGTGCCTGTAGGAGAGGTGAAGGCTACTGATAGAGTAGGGTGTCCTGAAATGATAACTTCAAGTCCCAGTCCCAGGCTTTATGACTCTGGGAGAGCACTTACTCTGGATTCGCATTGTTGTGCAAGGATCTGGCCTGTAAGGGGCTACTTGGGGGACCACAATGTAGAAAATGTTATAAACCTGTGTGGGGTGGTGGCAGGCTGCTTGCCATAGGCTGGGGCTCTGTGGTCTTCTGCCTTTGCCCCAGATGCCACATGCTGGCCACACGTCCCCTGCTTGCCTCGCAGCAAGAGGCACAACATGGTATCACGTGGCTCCCAGGGCAAAGGCTGCAGGATGCAGAGCCCCAGCCCACAACTGGCAGCCCTCCTCCACCCCACACACAAATCCATGGGCCCCATGCCACCCATGACTCCCCTTGGGGTGCACACAGCAGCAGGGAGCTACCCTGACCCTGATCCCCTGGACGAGCCACCCATGTCTCTGTCCCATGACCTGCCCCAGCCCTGGGGTCCCATGCACCCCTGCCTCTACCCCTCTCCCTCCCTCACTGTGGGGGCCTTGATCTGCTCCCCACTCCCCTTCCCCTGCACAGACTTACCTGCTGGGCACTGCTCTACATGCCACCAAGCTGCATTCCTGGTGGTGTGCATGCTGCAGCAGTGTACTTGCACTCAGTGTTCTGATATAGCACCAATATATTGGTGTATCTTGCATCTGTGCCTCCATGCATGGGCCTCCCCTCCCTCCCCACCTGCTGCAGTAGCCTGGATCCTGTACCTGGGCTGCCCTGTGGTCCTCTGCGCTATCAGTGTTGCCCTGCCAAGCAGCCCAGAGGTAGAAGTGATGGCAGCAGAGTGGAGCCCAAGTGTGGGCTCCAAAACCATGTGCATACTTAACACATTAAAAATTAACACAAGAACCAATTAATGCATTAAGCATGCATGTTAACAATGATTAACTGACAGCCCTAGAAATAATGCATTCACAGCTTGCTTGGTGTGACTCAGCATTTTGCCCTGTAGGCATATCCTTAATTGATAACTCAGGTTTTGGAAGCAGATACCTAAATGTTAAACCAGTGGTGTAACTTGGGGTAGGAGGACTGAAGTAGTCACCCCAACTATCAACTTGTGGAGGAGGAGGTGGGATTCAGGGCAAGAAATTGTTGCGGCAGCAGCAGTAATTGGAAATTGTCACTGTCCCTGTGTCTGCCAGCTGCCTTAGGCACCGAGCCACATCATTACGCCTTTTGAGTTGAACCTGGTATCACTCAGTCTTATTAAGCCTATAACCCTTTGCAGATCTGGATTTTAATATCTCTATGCCTCCACTTTCTAACTTTTAAAGTGAAGAACATAATTCTATTGTTCTTTCTCCTAACCTTTCCCCATCATAATTTCTTAGAGTATAAACAAAGTCTTTCCTGATTATATGTTTCTGTAGTACTTAATAGAGGCCAGATCAGGGAAGTATCATTCTTGAAACTGTTTAAATTATTAAAAATATGTTATTGTTAAGGCTTCAGATTCCTTTAGTGCCAGTAGACATCAACATAAAAATGTGACAAGTAAAAGCTTAGGTAACGATTTTATCTGGTGTTTGAAACAAAAGATAACTTAAGTTAATTTAAATGTACAATCTGTGAGTCTTGATATTTATGCACATGCATGGTAAGCCTCACATTATAGACTGATTGAAAGGAAATGTTTCACTCACTTAGCAGCTAGTGTGAGGTGTCAAGGCTTTTCTTCAGTGCTATGTGTGAGGTTGGTTTCAATACAATAAAAAAATATTGCCTCTTAAAACTTAACATCTCAGCCAAAGCATTGGCATATTGCTATGGAGGGGGCTTTAGTGGCTACAGTTAGGGAAGAATAAATAAATTTCCTGAATATCTATAAAACTCCTAGTAAAAATAATCTACCTAGAACATGATTCTATGTGTGCACTGTTAGTTATCTTGCCATCTGGCCTTGTGTTTATAATCCAGAGTATTTTTAAAATGGCACATGGCAGGTTTCATGAATGGGATGGGAAAACTTTGACATAGTGAATCATGAAATTGATGTTGGAAGGTATATTTTAAACACTCACACCCACAAAGCATTCTGTTATGGAGAATTCTAATGAAGATGTGAGGAATGATAAAGATACCAAGGAAGGCAAAAAGGATGAAAAGTTGCAATAAATCTGATAGTTCTAGACAATACATTGGAAAGTGTATCATTATAAAAAAAAGCACTGTGAGCTAAACTGGGATAATTTTCAAGTTTTAATCACCTTACTTCTATAAATAAATAGATCATATAGGTATAACTGAAGTTATGGAGTCTAATTAATGAAAATTGGTTGAACAGCTACAGAGAATCATACTGCCCATTCTGAGCCTTATCCAAATTCTAGCAAAATAAATGGAAACAGTCCCATTGACTTCAGGGGGCTTTGAGCTGGCCCATGAACAACCAAACAGACTCCAGAGATATAGGCAAAGAGACATTTAAAGAGTGTACGAACACTAGAAACAGCTAAAAATGGAAAGAGAGATATTTGCCAAAGTTAAATGCTCTGCTTTTCTTCCTTAGTATGCTGCCAAAGCCTGTGCCCCCAAATATGTTTAAAAGTTTATTGTATTTAGGTTCAAGAGGGGGGAAAAATGGTAAACTTGGACATCAATAATACTTCTAGGATTATGTCTGTGTCAAAAGAACTGAACTGGTTCTAACACTGACCCATATTTACACCTCAAACAAGTCTAAGATCAGGTTCATCTTTGTTTTGGACCATTACTCTATATATTGGTGAAGTAGTGCTTTTAACAATAATTCCTTATTATATAGGGCAGATTGTCATGTAGGATGGGTATGTTGGCTGAGCCTATTGTCATGTAGGCTCCTCTGACATTTGGGAAGGTTAGACTGAGTATAAAATGGCCACCCAATCTAAGGTAAGTTGGGATAAGGGTGTAATGGGGAGGGCTGGGGAGATTTGGTGGGAAGGAAGGCTCATGGGTTGGAAGGTTATGGAGCAAGCAGGATCTATGGCAGGGGGTGGGGAGGAGGCGGCAAGCAGGCTATGTGGGAGGGATTGGGGGAAATGGGGGGGCAGGTGGGGTTGGGAGAGGAGGCCCCTCACTCGCAGGCTGCAGGTGAAGGAACAAATAATAGTGGCACCCAGTTAAACAATGGTTCACTAAATAGAACTCAACAATAAACAAACAATGGAAGAGCATAATGAATAAGGTTACAGCAACACAAACCCACATATGGGCATAGCAACCATTTGAATCCAAAATTATAATCACAAGACTCTCCACAGCATTTTAGCAGTTAAACAATTAATAGAAAGATTAAGGCAATACATAATCATCCTATAATACAATATTGAATTAAATAACTTCACAGTACACGATACAGCTTATGGCTCACCCCACATATACACATAGGGACCCAGGGCAACCTTAAAACTTTACATAAACATAGCAGTTATAGCTAAAATCACACACTAGCACAACAATCCCCTCCTCCCCCTCATTCCCCACCACGTGGAGGAGTAATATCTGATAGGGATGTGCAAAATGGGCCCTATTCAATTCAGATTCGGATTCATCCTGAATTGGGGACAGTGATTAGATTCGTTGATTTGGATCACTGTTCCTGAGTCAATTTGGCCAAATCCAAATCTGAAGATTCAATGGTGATTCAGAGAATCAGTGATTGGAACATAGACAGAGCTGTAAGTGGGTTTTTTTCTACATACCTCAAGGTACTAGGTGAATCTCATGAATGCTGCAATGCTGGGGCAGATGGAGTATCCCACAGGCGCATGAGGGGGGGCAAACCCAGAAGTGGACCATAAGTAGTTCTGGTCTACTTGCGGGTCTGCCAGGGAGCATGCTGGGGACCTCCCTGCATCCCCCCAGGTTCATGACCAGCCACGGGAGCACCCCAGGTGCACCCCCCAGACCCAGGAGATACCAGTTACTGAGCCAGGGGAGGGGGATGGGCCTCCACACTCTATGGAGGACCCAGAAGTGGATGGGAAGTGTTTCTGGTCTACTTCCAGGTCTGCTGCTGAGAGCACTGGGGACCACCCCCGTACTTCTGTGGGACACTCCATGCACCCCAGCATAGCAGCACTGATGAGCTGTCTGCTACCCAGAGGTATGTAGAAGAAACATTTAAAGCTGTGTCTATGTCCAAATTGCTGAATCTTTCCAAATCAATTTGGAAGGCTCTAATTTGATTCGGAGAAATTAAAGGGTCCTCTGATTCAGTTTGGATTTGGAGATTCGGCCACCCAATCGAGCCGAATCTCCACCAAATTGAATTGGGACTGAAGCATCACACAGCCCTAATACACGGGGAGAAAAAAATGGTTGGCCTCTAAGAGACAATGCTAACTGCCCCTAGTCTCCTTGACTGGCCTGACTCCTGTGACAGAAAACCTCCCCTGAACACCAGAGCCCCAATCCTCCCCTGTGGAGACCTTTGTTTTTCCCCTGTAGGAACCCTGACTCCCCTACCCAGGCACTCACGAATCCTGGACCCTCCGGTGGAATTTCATTTCCACCTTGCTGGGCACCCATGGCTTCACCCAGCTGCCACTCTCAGTGGAAAGGTCAGAGCTACCTCATGCAGATACTAGGCCTACTGGCCTCTGCCTCCTGCAGGGATGTGGGGCCCACAGTGCCCTGTGCTGCTGTGGGGTTTTCTTTGGCTCTCTCAAAACCCCATGCACCATTCTGTACACCGGGGGCACATTGGCCGCTCATGGGGTTGGGGATCTGCACTGCCTTATGCAGCCGCGGAGTCCTTTCAGCTCAGCCTTGGCTCCATGAATCAATCAGTGCACCATGGGACCCCTGTCACTCACAGGGTTGGGGACCCAGTTTGCCTCATGCAGTCCCAAAGTCCTGTCAGCTCTCCAGCCCTGTGCACCAGTCCATGCACCAAGGGGTCCTGCCTCGTGCAGGGTTGGGCATCCACGCTGCCTCATGCAGTTGTGGTGGTCCCTTCAGCTCTCCACCAGCCCTGTGCACCACTCTGTGCACTGAAGGGGCTGGGCTCCTGCCTCATGTAGGGTTGGGGACCTACACTATCTCAAGCAGGCACCAAGGTCCCATCTACCCTCCAGACCCTCCATGCACTGACCCATGCACTGTCGCTTCACTCTTCCTATGGTGGCTGGGATGCAGCTGCCTGTTGCTTCTCCCTCACCAGAGGTATCTTCAGGGTGCTTCTGGGGCAACAGCTCTGCTCCCCACCAGTCAGTTCTACCAGCTGTTCTGCATCCCTTGGTGAAGCTGCCCATGTGCTTGGCATTTGGGCTTTTATTCCCTCTGGAGGCTCTGACCCAGATTGGGAACTGACCATTGAATATATCTGAGGGGTTAGTTCCCTCTCAGATCCTCCTTTTCAACTCAACCCTAGGTCAGGGTGGGGCAAGCCTCTCTTCCTCCCTCTTCTGATTGGTGGGGAAGGGGATGCCACCACCAATCAGCCTGAGCCATCTGGCTCAAGCTGGGCTGCCCCGGTAAGCCTGCCACATCTGTATGCACTCATAGAAATAATACTTACAGAAGATTCACAGTCTGTATTACCAAACCCAGTACCATTTTATTCCACACAATATATTTAACTTCCATAAGCAAGGATTGTACCCACCAGTTTGAATATAGATTTGTAGATAGGACAGATAGCCTAACACTACACTGAAGGAGTGAATAGGGACTACATGTTTACAAATTAATTCAAATTCCCAATATGCTGGAATGGTCTATGGTCTAGTTGTCTAAATGGAACAACAGACCCCATGTCCTACACAGAGAAATCAGAAAGACCAAATGGTATAAATGCAACACTTTGTCTAAAGTTGCTTATGCCATTTGGCATCAGTCCATTGAATTTAAAATATAAGCAAAGATCAGGTTATTTTAGAAAAAGACAATGGTAGTTCTATTATCTTTAAATTGTTGGTCATGGCTAGCCTATGGTATTTAAACTACATGCTGCCCACTCTGTGGGTAGTCTAATCAACAAGGCTACTAGCTCTGCATTAAAACCAACTCCTGTAGAGCCAAGCTCTGCAGGAGTTGAAATGTAATGTACAACTTAAGTGCATTCCACTGTATATTCTAGTTCCCGAATTCATTTCCATGGCAGTTTATACAATTCCAAGGCAAAACAAATAATCCAGAAGATCATCCCATAAATAATGCATCCTATTAAAAGTTCATTCTATTCTAGCAAAATATATTGATTAAAATGATCCCATAAGCCATAGATCAGTCACAAAATGATAAAAGGGCATGTTTTAGATGCTCATAAAGTGGTATGCAAAAGACCTGTGGGCACTGAACCAGTCCTCCCTTCTACCTCCTTCCTATCTTATAAGCAGTGCTGAAGACAAAAACATATTCTATGTTTCAACTAAACAGAAACTAGTCCAAGATCATAAGTATGACTATTTGTATAAATTTATCATTTGACAAAAATATTCATCTGAAATATTTTATGGCACAAATCAATGGAAACCTTTAAATGAAGCACCAAATTCAGCCTGAAGACACATGCATGTATCACAGAAAGTGCGCAGTTGTATCTGATAACAGAATTTGGCCCCAATCAGACTAACAGCTGATCATCCTACTGTAAAAATGGATCAGGTGTAAATCTAAATATAGTCAGATTTAGATCAGGATTCCAAATTAGCCAAACCAACCTTTTGGTCTGCTTGGTCCCAGAATTTGGTTTCAGCTCAAATTCAAAATTTTTGTTTTAATTATTACAGATCAGTTTTAGCATAAGATTTATCTAGGCATGCTTTATCTATTTCTACATATGCATGTGTGTGTGTGTGTGTGTGTGTTTTCTGTGTGTGTACGCACACACATCTTCTTCCCCCTATAAATGTGTCTCAGATGTGTGTAAAATGGATCAACTTCAATGCACATCTTTATTTTTTTACAATGCCCAGATAGTCATCAAGCTGCAGTAGGAGAGATTTAGGTTGGAGATTAGGATGAACACTCTGAGAGTGAAGGTGACCAAGCATTGAAATAGGCTACCTAGAAAAGTTGTGGAATCTCCCTGGAATGTCAAGAGCAGTTTAGACAGGCTCTTGACTGGGTTGGTTTAGTAAGGGTCAATCCTGCGTTAAGCAGGGGGCTAGATTAGATGACCTTGTGAGGGCCCTTCCAGCCCTACTTTCCTATCTATGTTCCAGAAGGAGACATAAACCTAAACTAAGCTAAACTGTAGCTTCTTTGTATTGTAATCAAAACAACCAGAGCATAGAAATGAATTTAATCATTGTGTCTAACTTTGTATATCTTGGGAAAAAAAGTTTCAGTTATAAAGAAGTTGAAACTTTTGCAACAATTGCCCACATTTAAAGTTGACACAGGTGGATTCAGAGGTGCCTGCACATCATTTATCTATCTTTGTATGTGCAAAAAACTCACTTGGACTAGAAATAGACATCACCTGATTTCACATTTATGCTCTGATAAAAAAGTTATGGAAGCACAAATGGCAAGTAAGTAGATGTCCCTAAGAATTGTTTTACTGTATCAATAGCTGCAACAAAAGGTAATGTAAAATAGTCCCACTTTATTGAGGTGGACATTTGTTTGTCCCATGGAGGGAGGGTGGACAGCCTGGACTTCTCCAGCCACCCCAGGCAGATCCTTCAGGAGCTTGAAGAGCCCAATCCTGTGTACTCCAGCAATTCCCACACAGGGTCAGGTCCCTCAAGCCCCAGGAGCATCTGCCCAGCTTTCACTACTCAGGGACACACCCCGAGGAATCTTGGGCCACCTCTCTGGGGGTGCATCTGGATGTTGCCCTAGTGACTCACTGTGGCTGTACAATGTGCTACCACAACATAGCAATCACATTGGTCTACATGTGATTGGCAGCTACATTGGTGCAGCAGCACACTCCCCCACTTTAAAACACTGCTATAGTGATGTAGTGGCGAAATCTAACTGTGCACTTCATGCATGGTGCAGTACTGGCAGTTACAGTGCTGTGCTTCAGTACTTCCAAAAGGTGACATGTAGCTTCACCCTGTAAGTAGGGTGAGTCAGAGTTCTTTGCTTACAGTAAGAGACCAATCCCAGGATATTCAGGGGTAGGGATCCCAGGATCTTCAGGTCTCCATAAGTAGGGACAGCCTGCACAGGTCTCAATGTGGAAGCATGGGATCTAGGGAATCCCTGGTACCTCATGCTTTTACCCTGGGACCTGTGCTGGGTCCTGTGCCACTTCAAGGCACAGGTCAGCACAGGTCCCAGAAAGGAGGCATGGGGTGGTACAGGACCTTGGGAATTCCTGATGTCCCATGCCTCCACACTGGACCCATACTTCTGTGTGAAGCACAGGTCAGCACAGCACCTATCACAAGTCCCAGAGTGGAGGCATGGGGCACTGGGGATTTCACTCAGTCATGGAGCAGTACAGGTCCCAGCAAGGAGGCATGGAGCAGTAAGGGACACCAGGAGTCCCTGAGTAAGGGGAACATGTTGTCCATCAAACGTGATGCCAAAGAACAAGTGACAGATCAGCTGTGTTGGGGGGCATCCCACCAGAGCTGATTCACTTCATTAGCTATGTCTGTTTTTATCCTTACTTCCTCCTGAACTACTAAATAAAGAATCATACAAATAAACCCCAATATTGTCAGAAGATTATGGCAGCTAAGTAACAGATAAATGTCAAACTAAAAATGAGGTGTTTCATTATACAGTCTCCAATATCAAAGTGCTATGCCATTACCTTTTCTTCTATTATATCAAATAATTAATGATGTAAGTGTAGCAACAAGTCTGATAAATATTGATGTATGTGCAATATATGCTTTGGCATCTGTACGTGACTGTGATGAGTACACTACACTTACTTTGATAGATTACATCCTAGACAGCTTACACGGGGTTCTCACTGCCTGAAAAGCTTATTCTACACTTCAGCAGTACAGGAATTATCCAAGGAACGAAATTAAATGTTCAGATACCATGTACTTTAAGCATAGATTTAAAAAACACAATGAGCTCTTATGTGGCCTGATTGTGACTCAGTGCCCTCACACAGGTCATATTCCTTCAGCATGAAAAACCCTTCCACCACCACTTTAGCAAAAAAAGTTCTACCAAACCCCCAGCAAGAGACCTGTTTGATTCCTGAGATTTATGAATGGGGATGAACAGAAGGATGAGGGAAATGGATGAGTGAAGAACAGAGTGGAAACAAAACAAAATATGAGAATACAACATCCTTTTTGAGGACCTGCAGAGAGACACCCAAAAAGATAATGTGATACTAATGTTCATGCTCTTCCCTCACTTCACACAAATTCTTCTTATGTAGTCTTTAGGACAATGTCAAGTGAAGTAGTAAGCCGTGTGGGCGGTTAGAGCATTCATAGACATAGCACCTTGAATTGTATGGCTCTGGCCGCATAGGACTTGCACAGTAGGACTGTGCAAAATTTCGCTGGCAGTTTCATTTCAACACTGTTTTGACTCTTTTCAAGCATAAAACAGCAAAATTGAAACAAGACAGAGAGCTTTGAAACAGCCTTGAAACAAAACGATGTTGCCGGCACAAGGTGCCCGAGGGAGGCAACAATTGGGTTCATTGCCCGGTGTGCGTCGTGCCAAATAAACACACTGGGGGGAGAAGCAGACAAAGTTTATTTGAGCTCAAGTAAAAGGCACAGGGAGACTGTATGGTCTCAAATCCTGTGTCCCTAGCCCTGCAACAGTGTATTTTTATACCCTGGCCACTTCCAGCAGTAATTTTCCACTAGTTGGCCCCCCTCTTCCTCCCCTTTCCCTCCTCCCTTCTCTCTCCAAGAGGTGCCCTTGCATTCCACAGATAACAGTTTTAGCTCGCCTGTTTTCCAGAAGGACAGGAGATTACAGGCGCCGGAGAAAGGGTTACAAAGGTTGGGCAAGGGGGGGTCCTGGCTCGTCTGAGCCCAGAGCAGAGGGGCTTCATCGACACTCGTGGTCTTCCATCCCTCTGAGTTACCTAGGGTTATGCCCAGTGACACCAACAATGAGGCAAGACAAAATGTTTCAAAGCTCAAGCTGAGCTTGCCTGCAGGGAAACAGAAACTAAAGTAAGGAGAAGGAGGGGGAAGAGGGGTGAAGCAGGGAGGAAGAGTGATCTCATTATTGACTGTGTAGCTTGCCCAGTGACTGGCATCCTTCCCTGAGGTCTCTTCCAATCCCATTGCTCTGGGGGTGGGATGGAAAAACTGCATAAAAGGCAGCATTGCTTGAACTGCCCTGCTTTCTGCCTTGGGGGTCACTTACTGAGCTGTGTGTTCCAGTTTTGCCTGTCACCAGCTAGAGGTGCAGAACCCAGGCTCCCCCTGCACCTGTCTCATTGACAGCTGGCCACAGAAGGGACTAGGAGGCCTGCAGTTTTCACCCCCCTCTGCCCTAAGACAGAGACAGTCAGTTGCACAAGCACTCATGACTTGAGTTTTGTCTGCCCACAGCCAAAGGTGCAGAGCCCCAGAAGCCCCTGCACCTATCTCTTTGAAAGCGGGCGGGCTTCATGGCCTCAGCAGAGGCTAGCAGGCCTGCAGCTTTCACCCTGCTGCTTCTTAACTCACATAGTGTCACCCATGTCACGAGTTTTGTTCATCCGCTGCTTAAGGTACAGTTTTCCCAAAACCCCTGCACCTATCTCTTTGAAACTTGGCAGGCCTCATGCCCTCAGAAGGGGCCACCATTTCTAAAAGTTTCATTCAAATCAGACCAGAAATGACAAAGTTATCAGGTGCTTTGAGCTTCCCTATTATAGCCTATGGGCGAAATGTCGATGCAGCGTCAAAACAGCTAAACTGTTTTGACAAAACAGCGGTTTTGAATTGAAATTAAATTAAAAATGAAATGCTGTTTCATTGAAACATCGAAATGCAAGTCGAAGCGGAATGGTGCCATTTTGCACAGCCCTATTGCACAGTTCCAGGAAGATGCTTAATATTATACAGATAAACAAATTGCCTACACTGATAACATTTCTACAAGAATTTGAAGCTATATTTTTCCCTTTAAGCCTATCCAAAGATTATTCAGTTGGGCCCATAAATAGCTTGCAGTTGGTAAGATTTTGTTTAATTGTAGTTTGTCACCGAATATGTGTAATTCAGCAAGACGTACCTGCTGAAATGTAGGTGTAACTGGCTATTGCTGAGTCCATTTAATGTAACATTGCCACAATTTGGGGTTAATTCCGTCATGACCTTTTTCTATTAAGAAATAAACTTGAAAAAGAATAGTATTTCCAATGATTGTCAGTAATTTATTCATCTGAGAAAAGCAGTGATGCTATGGCTTATGTCACATGATATGTCTAATCAAAAAAAATATCAGCCAAACAGTTACATTTTCCTGCTCCTAAATCTCTCTGATGAAGGTTATCACATATCCCTGCAAATACCTCTGGAGAGTGATTTAAAAGTTGATTCCAGCCATTCAATTCTTTCTCTTGCAAAGGGTTGAAAATTATTTCAGAAATTATTACACCCCAATGAGCAAAATGCTGCTATATACTCCTCACCATCCAGAAACAAGCTAAATCTAAGAATTCTTACTTACTATGATACACAGGTTCCTCTATTAACTAATACAAGGGAAAAAAGCATTGCTACCTGGTAGCATAGAATTGACAGCATAACTCTTGTTAACATCACCTTTTGATCAGCTTCTCTTCCTCACAGCACTATTATTGGTACTGAAAATGTGAAGAGAACCATTCTCTGAAGGAAAAGGAAGATTTCTTGGGAGACAGCTGGCTTATAAAAATACCAACCACTAGTCTTGTTAACAAGTTCAAATTAGGAAATTGGACACATGAACATAAATGTACTTAACAGTATAATGCCTCATAATGGTTAAATAGTTTAGAAATGCTGTCACCTTTGCCTGCAGATTTCCCAACTATAAAAAAATCCCAGCAAGGAAAATAAGAGTAGTATGGCCATATAATGATGTAATATGATTGCATTGGTTATATAGAAGGGAAATACATTAAAAACATTAGGGCAATTCTGTCCTCAAACGCACATCACACTTTCATGACTCCCATTTAACTTTAATGGGAGTCTCATGAATGCATGACAATGTCAGAAGCCAGTCTCTAGAAATATGGACAAAAAGGAAAGGAAGAGTGGGAGAAGAGGAATGTGGTGTACATGTACATCTTTTTTCAAATACCACAGAAGTTTCATTAAGAAAAGAAATGATGAGATAGTGGCCACATTGTAGAAGAATCTGGCTCTCCATTCTAAGTCTCTTTTCTGATGGCAAATAAAGACCAGAAATTGAGGCTGTGCACATATAGGCCTAATTATTTTAGGGAATTGCTGCCAGTGGCAAACAACAATGTGCCTATTTTCCTAAAATCAATCCTCCAAAATTTTAATACATATGAAAATTAAATAAAGGGCAGTGAATTTGTCAACCAGTTCTAGAACAGCATTCACCTAGAAAGTGGTTTTGTTTCCATATTTCTTTAATTTAACATATCACCATCTATAAATAAAAATACCAGAAAAGGAATTATGCATGTATAACAGAGGAAATGAAGGCAGCAACACGTTTTCATACCCACATCACAAACATGCCTCTTAACTAGATTAAACAGGAGATATTTGTGGAAACATTTGGATTCAGAACAACTTAATCTTTTTCAGTATCTCATTATGATTTTGTTCTCTTACGTTAGTGCAATTAGCAATCAAAGACACAATCCTGTATGCGGTGTAAACTGCCTACTTCTTTTAGGTGATAGGAAGCCCTTGGTTTTCCTTGCTGAACAGCGCTTGATTAGTGCTGAGATTATGACATCAGAAATTGCATCAGTGTCACTATTCCAGTGTGGAGAGAATCATATTATAGCTAAATCAATCTGGGACATGTGACAATAAAATTAGAATTTCATATTCAACCTAATAGGCAGTAAGATATGGTACAGTCAAGGCTTTATTTTTCTTCCTGGCTTTGGGTAGGAGAGTACAATTGAGTATACTATACTTCTTTTGGCACTTCTGCACAGTTTACAGTTCTATTCCATGTGCCATGCAGTCCACAGGAATAGCGAGCAGACACAGCAGACTGTGCACTGACGGGGCTGGTACATGGCATCATACGCATATATCAGTTTAAATCCTAATATTCTAGCCTGGAGAAAAAACAGAAGAAAGGTCCTCCCAGGTTTTAGCCCAATACCACGAGTGTTAGGATACTCATCCAGGAAGTAGGAAACCCAGGTTTTAGGATCCCCTCACCCAGAGCCCGCTTGAACCTACTTCTCTCCAGTTTCATAGCATGGTATACAAACCATGAGTCTATTGGATAGACTCATTCAGGTCTACTTTCCAGCTTTCCTTTTGAAGGTGGTTTCTTTGGAGAAGCAAGAGAGGAATAATGTCAGGCCAAGACAAAAATAACAAATTACAGGCCATGTGGCCTGGTGAAATGGCTAATTCTTGAAAAAAGAAGGTTTTAGTTGGATGCTGGCTCCCAATGTAGCTTCAAGTCATGGATTTTTGCCAGGTACAATTTTGTCACTTAAGTCTGGCCAGCTTGACTTCAGCGAAGACTACTATGCCTATATCCCTGTCCATACTGCACATGGAGTAGGATCATAAATTGTGTGTAAGTGCTCAAAATGGCAGTTACACTGCTGGATAACTGCCAGTTAGGCCCAGAATATGAAATGTGATTCTCTACTTAAATAACTAAAGGCAGGTGTGTGCATGAAGTTGTAATGGCAAACCATTTTGAATACCAGACCATATCCCTTGATTGTAAGCAGTCACATTTGAAAAGAAAATTATTTTCTAGCCTCTAGTGTTCATTCATTCTTTAAATATGAATATGATAGAAAATAATAATTAAAATCAAGCTATAGTATTGTTGAATAGACAACCATCCATCAGCATATATAAACTGAAGGAAATGTTTCACAGCTGAAATACTGGTAACTAAATTTATGTCAATAGTGAATAAAATATTTATCATGAATTTACATTACTCTAAAAGTACCCTATATTCTTTATTGAACAGATAAAAAACAAATGGTTCATGAACTCAAAAGCTCACAATCAAAATGTAAATATGACATAACGTGAGTAATTAGGTTACTACTGGGCACGTCCACACGTGTTGCTATGGTGACGTTGTTACTACACTGTCATTTAGTATTTCCTCTTGGAAGTGCTAAAAGACAGAGCAGTAGCATCCTGTACTTTGCTGTGTGTGCCATGCATAGTTCTTTTTAGGCATTATGTCACTGTAGCAATGTGCTTTAATGAGGTAGTGTGTCGTGACATACGGTGACATAGCTGCAGTGTCATGGACCTTGCCCATGGATAATATGTCACTGTAGCACGTGTCTACGATGATGTAGTATCACATGTACACATGGCCACTAAGACTGAAGTGAGCAATGGGGATTGGTAAAGGTGTTTCATGCATAAAGGTAGCATAGAACAGTGAACAAAATTGGAAGTAGAGGAATGAACAGTTTATAGCATGGGAAAGCTGCAATAACTGACAGATCAGGATATATGAAAGAAAAAAGGGATAATGGCACAAAGATGTAGTCTAGGATGGCAAGGCACAGTAACAAAATTCTCCTTGCAGTCTAAAAGGTATGTTTGTTAATTCTGGATAGGAATAAAGGGAAAGAAAAAAAAAGTATTACTTGATTTTTGGCATGGAAGCCAGGCAAATAGCTCTCAGGATTTAAATAACATCCATAAAAATAGGATTATGAGACTACTTATTGTATCACTGTGTCTTCATTGATGTGAACATCTAATAATGAAAAATAACAATTTTATTTTACCAGAGAATACACACTGAGGTCAAGACCTCATTTCAAATAAATTCATTTGACACCACATAAAACTCTTACATTATTGGTTGTCTCCAAGCACATATATAGTACTGGGGTTTGGGTTTTTTTCATATTGCATGTTAAATGGCTTTTGGCTGCTTATTCTAGCCAGTATTATCAGTGAAAAGATTGTTTTAAAAACTGGCAGGCTGAATATGAAAAGTAAAACTAATCATAATGCTGTGATTTGGGAATTATTGCAATGCTGGCAGGCTTAAATTTGTTTCATTAGTAAGGAATCATCTTAAAGGGCAAGAATATACAAGGAGCATTTATTGAAATAAACTAATCAAATTACCAATTAGCTATGGGAACAACTTACTGTGAATTTGTAGTATTTTATAGATGATCTATCTTGAGCAATCTAAAAGGATATGAAATGGTTTAAAGCAGTTACATGAGGTTTCTACTTAATATCTCAATCGTGCAATTTTATGCATATTGTGAGACCAGTTGACTTCAGTGAGACTGCATGATCATATTATAGCAGTGGTCTCCAACATTTTTGGGTAGGAAATCAATTTTTGAATTAAAAAGCAACCCAAGATCTATCCTCTACACACATACCACACACATACCTCCCCCTCCCACCCCCCAGGCCTGTAGGTCAGTCTGTGGGGAGGGAAGGGGAAGCAGATTGAGATGGAGGGAGAACAAATTATTTGGGTGCGTGCTCCGCAAGCAAGTAAGTGTGTGGTGGAAGGGACAGGGGGAGGGGAAAGAGCTATGGGAGTGGGGTGGGGCAAATTAAGGCCCCAGAGGTAAGAGAAGTTGCTGAGCACAGGCAGGAACAGGCAGGGGGAAGTGGGCCTGGCCAGGCCAGATAGTGGAACAAGTGGAGGCCCAGGGGGAACGTGCCCCCCAGGCCTCTTCTTGTCTGCCACTCCTCCAAGCCCCTGCTCCTGCCTGTGCCACACTCCCTCCCTCACCACTGGGGCCTCATTCTGCCCGCCCCCCCCACGGTAATGTGTGAGAGAGTAGAGCAGGGGCAGGCCCTGCACAGCCGGGATGGGTGCAGGATGGAGCCACAAATGTCTCATCCAGGGGGCATGAAGAGGTGTGGCACACAACCTGGGAGGGCATGGGGGGTACCTGACCCCAGATCTGCAAGCGGGGTGGGGAAGGGCAAGCTGGGACTGGGGTGGCACCAGGCTCTTCCCAGCGCAGCTCTTTGGTAACATGGCTCTTAGGCCAGGTGGTGGCAGTGGCACTGGGAGCAGGGCTACCAAGGGGGGGGAGTGGGGGCTGCAGGCACCCAAAAATTCACTGGAGCCCCTCCTGCCCCTCTCAACACTGCCATCAGATCCAAGAGCTGTGCGGCTAAAGAGCTGCACTGGGAAGAGCCTAGCACCACCCCAGCCCCATCCTGCCCCTCCCTGTGTACAAATCTGGGGGCACAAACCCTTCCAGGCTGTGTGACCCCCCCTCTCCCCATGCCCCCCAGATGAGCCCCGTGTGTGTGGGGGGGTCATTGGTCCAGGTATTGGTTTTGATGGTGGAGTGATTTAGTAGGGAGTCCTGCTATCATTGTGTTTCACTCATCCATTCACTCTTTTGTTTCAGGCATTCAAGGAAAACCAGTTTACATGGGAGAGGTTACAGACTTAAATGTGAGTCATAATTGCAACATACTTACACAACACATCATGGGGACAACATGGGACCCTGACACACAAAATTGGATACTTGACATCACTCATGCCAACCCACACTGCAGGCCTAAATCATACAGTGTTAACATAGAGACATGTAAGACACAATAACTGTACGGTGTAATACATTACAGTAATTCAACAGACACAGAAAAACACTATTACAATAGTTCATGGTTACTATAAAAGGGGACTTATGTACACAGGGTTTTAACTTAACTTATAAATACTTATATATACACCCATAGGGAATAGAGGAGGGGAGAGAAAAAGGCAGAAATGATGGGGAAAAGGGGATGTTATATTTCTAAGTAAAAAAAAAAAATGAAAAAAGAAAAACCTGGGGGGTTTACTACATTATAACTCTGCTGGCAAAGAACTATCTCTACAGTACTTTGACTAGTGTTTTCTCCTGCTTCATTTTAACAGGACCATTTGATAGATTTTTCTAACACTTCTTTTAGAAGGTTATTCTCCAGCCTAATATCTTTACACAAGAATTCCTTTACATAAGACAGTTTAAATTTTCCCTACTTGATTTCCTCATAGTACTCCTACTTATGCTTCAGCATTATATTTAAAATAATTTTTCTCTCAATGAAGGAAAAAAATCCTCTTCATTTCATGCCAGTTTTAAATAAACTAATGCTGGCTTGTGCTCCAGGTTGCATTGTAGGTACATTGAGGGTAGGGCTAAGCGAGGTTTATTGCAGAGTTCACTAATTAGCACATATGCAGGGCAATTAGGCTGGAGTAAACTAATTAACTCTGAAGGAGGATAGTAATTGTAAATACTACTTGCTGGAGAGGTTTTTACTCCGCAGCAGCAGACATGTAGATGCTGACACAATTGATCGAGACATGAGGGTGTTTCACCGCAAGGGCCTGCCTGCCAGCTAGCCCAGCCCTGGAGTTCCCTTGTACCCCAACCAGCCCTTCCACAACACAATGAGATGGGCAGGGGGAGAAGCCCTGGAGTGGCAGGCTAACTCCAGGGGCCTGCTGCCAGCCAGCACTACTCTAACACAGCTCAATGTGCTGTGGTCCTGGGTGCATGTTCAGAGCACCCAGAAGAAATAAACTCCAGAGCAATAAGCTCCAGAGTGTATTGCTTTGCATTAATTGCACATGTAGATGCACTCTGTAGGTATTACTCAGAAATACAGCAACACCTGAGTAACTGCATTGCCCTTCTGTTCATAATATAAGTCTGAGTTTTTTTTCAACTCTTGGCATGTCTATACATGCCTATTAATGCACAGCAATAAGCTCCAGAGCTTATCACAATAAACTCATCGCTCCAGGGCTTATTGCTACTGTAATCTGCATGTGAACCTGAGATCACAGCAGGTGGAGCCAGGGAAGAGCAGCTCCAGGTGGCAGGAGACCCTGGGAATCAGCCTGGAAGCCTGGGGCTGTTCCCCATGGCTCAATGTGAGGTGGAGGGGCTAGCTGGAGTGCAAGGGTGCTTCAGCACAAGGCTAGCCAGCTGGCAGTCCCCACACTGAACCACCCTAGTCCCCAGCTAGCTGTATCTCTGTCTACACGTGAGCTGCTGCAGAGTTTTTTAATCTGCAACTAGACAGTACTTGTATTTATTCCTGCTGCAGACTACATTAGTTTACTCCAGCCTAATGGGGCTGTGTGTGTAGACACTGAGAAGTTTACTGATGAGATAAAGGTCTCCCAGCACTGGCCTTGTGGTTGTGGAGTGCACATTGAGAGGTCCCTGCTGGAGGGGGCATGGGAACCTGCTTCCTGCCTAGCTCCATGACTACAGAGCTGTGGCAGGGAACAGACTGTGGAGCTTGTTTCCCACTCAGCTCTGCACTAATGGAGATAGGCAGGGAACAAGTTCCCCTGCCTGTTGCCCCCACCAGCTCTGCACTTATTGAGTTGGGTGGGGAATATGCCCCCCCAACATGTTCCCCCCCAGCTTTGGCCTTGAGGACCTGAGGGGGGAACAAGCTTCCCAGCTCCTACCTGTTCTGCAGGGCAGGAACTGGGATCTGTCCTGGTAAGGGACAGGTTGCAGTTCCATGCCCCAATTAGGTGTTTGAGGCATGGGACTTGGAAAGAACTGCAGGGATGGGGTAGGTCCCAGCCCTCTAACATGATCTGCCAGTAGGGCAACTAGTAGTGATCTAGATGTTACCCTTCTCTCCTGTGCAGCTCTTTTCAAGTCCCATACCCCTGATTGGAGACCCAGGGCCAGAAGCTCCCTTCAGGACATGAAGACATTGCCCCTACCCCAGTAGCAGGCAGCCATCTGGGGCCAGGATACGGCTATCTCCTGGCCCGGTGCTCCCTGCCAGCCCCTGGGCTAACACCCAGGAAGAGCCTAGAGATACCCTGGGTAGTGGTAAGGGCCTATTGCAGCGCTGCAGGAAACTTGGTTAAAATAGCAGCAAAGCTTACCCTTAATCCCCACATGTGTAGATGCCTGCCTGAGAGCACTTACTCCAGAGTAGTTCATACCAGAGTAAATTTAGGCTGAATCAAATGCATATGTAGATGTACCCACTGTGTTCTTTTGGAAACAGAACTAGAATTTGTTCTCAATGGAAACTTTAATAGAATTATTTAAAGGAAATATGAAACAAGATAAATATATAGAAAGCCCCTGGGCTAACACATGATGAAGGTTTAATAAACATGACTTTAGAAAAATAATATTCTGAAATGGTGAAGCTACAGGAATATTATAGGAAAAAATCTTTGTGCCAAAATGTATCCTCTGTGCAGTGTGCAATGTATTTCATAGGAAATCTATTTAGAGACTTTTGAAATGCTGTAAATGTTTTAAATGCAAACTCCCTTAGAGCCATAAGTCAAATTGTTGATGGAGAAAAATGATAAATTTTGGATGGAGTAAAATTCAATGAGTTGATATTTGATACCTCAGGGTACAACTTATGAATCTTTTTTCTCATTGGAGAATCTTCCCTGAGGGTATGTCTACACATGAATTTAAGAATGCTTAAATTTAATGTGCATTATGCATTTTTTGGCAGGTGTCTACACATGGTGAGAATTGGGACTAACTTTAGTCCCAAATGACTGCAGCCCTGCCTCATGCCTCTGTGGCCACCAGGGGGAACTCCAACCTTTGGACACACGGCTGCCAGCACTTGGCAGACATGCTGAAGTCAGAGCCAGCTGCCAGCACTTGGCAGACATCTTGGAAGCACACCTTCCACACTGTGACCTCTGGGCTGATGTTTCCTGTGTGGCAGAGACACAGGTAGCACATGCATGCCCTGGTTCTGCCATAGTTCCACTTCCCAGCCCTGGCTGCCACAGCTCCTGGCTCTAGTGCCCAGGGATAGGGTCCTCTGCTCCTCAGGGCTGCTGCAGATGTCTTGCTCACCCATCACCATTCCAAGCACCTGGTGCTCAGCCACCTTATGCCACCCAACTCCTCCACCTGACTTGGCTGCCTGTTGGACAACTGGTATATGGTTTTCAGAGGCCCCCACCACTGCACAGCTGCTGTTGCCAACCATGGTGACCACAGCTCCAGGATGCCCTCACCATCACCCTCCAGGCACACTGGGGCCTGCTGTGCCAGCCAGGACTCCTGGCAGCACCCTGAGCTACAGGAATGGGATGACGATGAGTGGGTTGACACATTCTGGGTGACCAAGGCCACCTTTGAAGACCTTCTGTGTGAGCTCCAGCCCCAACTGGAGCACCAGGACATGGAGGTGTGCCCACCAACACCCGCCCATCCCCACCACCCACATTCCCCCCTACTCCCTGCCCATCCCTCAGCACCACTCCAGGACACACATATGTTTGGTATGAAAACCTTTATTCTTCCCATAATCCCCACTCCTATCCCTCCCACCTCCCCCCTCAACCAACAGTGGGCAGCAGAGTTCCCCAAGGTTTGGTCCTTGGACCAGTGGTGTTCAATGTCTTCATCAGTGGCTTGGATGAGTGCATGGAGAGCACTCTGTCCAAATTCATGGATGACACCAAATTATGGGGTAAAGTAAATGCAGAGAATTGGGCAGAGAATGAATCCAGGTAGATCTTGACAGGTTGGAGAAGTGGGCAGAGCAGAATAGGATGCATTTCAACAAGGATAAATGCTAAATGCTACACCCAGGGAGAAGGTAACGCTCACTTGTGGGCAAGGAGCAGTTCTAGCTAGGGGACAGGCCAGGCAGAGGGTGCCAGGTTTTTGTACAGGGTGGGCACATGGAGTCTGGTGGGCTCCTGCAGAGAGTACTGACTCCTTCAGGCTCCCTATGTATTTCAACATGTGTTTCAAACTCAGCATGTCCAAATCTTTTAGCCTCTTGATGAGCAGACCCCACAGTACTTTTGGGCTTCACAGGGATCTTTAGCTTAGGTAAAAGAAGTGTTGCTGCAGAGCAAGTGTGGAAGGAGAAGTAAAGAAGGAAAAATATACCCAGTTACCACCAGTTTGACTATAAAAGTTATTTATTGCTAAATATATGAAATATACAATGGCACTAGCTGTAATAGACATGTAAAGGAAAAACAAGCACAAACAGTTATAGTATTACCCTGGTTTCACTAAGTATTTGGGGAAACTTAGCTCAAGCTTAACTAATACAGTTCAGGTTCAGAAATCTATGCTTAAGAGAGAAAGAAGAGAAAAGAGAGAGAGAGTTGGGATCTCACCAGTCCGAGGCACTCAGTTTCCAAAGCTGACAGGTTAAAGTTCTCAGCACGATCCTTGAAGGGAGATGATCTGCCTCCTTCAGCCTCTCCAGAAGAAAGCAAGCGGTGTCAGCAAACACACTGCTGCTTGTTTTACAGATTTTTATACCCCCAGTTCAGCTTCTTTCAAGCATTCTCAATAGTGTAAATCATTGTCTTTTCTATTGACAAGGGGTTATCTGATTGGAACATGTCAGGAAACTGATTGATACTCAGGAAACACATACTTAGGAGCCTGCTTGACATTCCTATGGATAACAGATATACTGATGGGACATCTTCTGGTGTCTTCAGAAACAATAGATAGCTTGCAGCATCAGGGTTTTGGATTTTTACTTGCTGTGAACAAGTCTCAGCTTAGCATGACTTTTCCAGATCTTACTATAGTCTTTTAGCAGACTTAAGGCAATTATTGGAGGTTCATAACCTGTTGTGGAGAGGACTTCCACCAGTCATCCCGGGAAAAGTATGACAACACTTCTGGTCAGGGCTCCAACGGGCTGGATGCTGTGATGAACCCTTAATCGTTGTTCAAATCTTATCCATACCCCCCCCGACTCGGTCTATTTCCTCAGCATTCCCTAACCCAGCAACCAAGTTTTAGCCAATTAATTTTACATAGGCCTCCCATAGTGGGACCAGGGAATGTACTAGGCATCTCAGATGGGACCAGATGACCATTCATTTACATGAGAGATGGAGAACAGAAAGCCTGAAGCAGAGACTGCAGTGAATTCTGGGATCTGCAAAAAATCTGGATTTACAAAAGACTTTTCCTCCCCCCTCCCCCATGTCAGATAATTTATATTTACAAATTTAGAATTTAAAAAGTAAAGGCTACTTAGACACAGAGAAGATGACATTTACATATGTGCATACATATACATGCATTATTTTAGCAATAGACCCTCTAGTAAGGAACCCCTCAGATCAGACCTTTTGCAATGTAATGTCCCTTCATTTTGACCCACAACTATTTCATGTACAGATCTCTAATTCTGTCTTTAGGATCCATTCTCTGCCATAGTGAGCATTCTCCAGTTCTGTTGCCCTCAGTGGCAGCTGAAGGTATACAACTTTTGCAGAATGATCTCAACCAAGTGGTCCCTATTTTCAAAAAGGGGAGGAAGGAGGATCCGAGCAATTATAGGCCAGTCAGTCTTGGAAAGGTCTCTGAAAAGATTATGAATAATGATATTTGTAGGAGTCCAGCAGGAAAAATAATGTAGCAGGGAAACCAGCATGAATTTGTAGCAGGTAGATCATGCCTGACCAATCTGGCTTCATTTTATGACAAGGTCACAAAATGATCTACAGGAGTAGAGGTGGGTGTCATTTTCTTGGACTTTGGCAAGGCCTTCGATATGGTATCTCATCTTAGTCTCATAAACAAATTAAGAGGCTGTGACATAGGTGTTTACATAGTCTGGTGGGTGGCAAATTGGCTTAGCGGTCGCACCCAGAGAGTGGTAATAGATAGGTCAAGATCGACCTGGAAAAATGTGGGTAGTGGGGTCCCGCAGGGTTTGGTCCTTGGACCTGTACACTTCAATATCTTCATCAGTAACTTGGATGTGGGTGTGAAGTGTACTCTGTCCAAGTTTGCAGATGATACTGAATTGTGGGGAGAAGTGCACACTGTGGAGGGTGGGGAATAATTGCAGGCAGACCTGGACAAGTTAAAAAAGTGTGCAGTACACAATAGGATGCAGTACAACAGGGACAAGTGCATAGTGTTGCACCTACGGCGCAAAAATATCCAGCACATCTACTGGATGGGAAGTGACCCTCTCAGCAGCACAGAAGCAGAAAGGGATCTCAGAGTCATAGTGGACTCAAAGGTGAATGTAAGTCGTCAGTGTGATGAACTCATCACAAAGCTAACTGCACTTTATCATGCATCGACAAGATGCATGACAAATAGATCCAAGGAGGTGATACTCCCCCTCTATGCCACATTGTTCAGACCACAGTTGGAGTGCTGCGTCCAGTTTTGGGTGCCGTACTTCAAGAAGGAAGTTGATAGACTCGAGAGGGTCCAGAGGAGGGCCACACATACAGTTAGGGACTTACAGGACAAACCCTATGAGGAGAGACGGAGGGACCTGGACCTCTTCAGCCTCTGCAATAGAAGGCTGAGAGGTGATCTTGTGGCTGCCTACAAATTCATTAGGGGGACACAGTAAGGGATCAGAGATGCTCTGTTCACCAGGGCACCTCTTGGGGTAAAAATCTTTTATAATAGTGTGTAGGGAAATGAAGCAGACACGAAACCTTATTTTTCTTTGGCTAATCTCCAATAGCATTGTCAAAAGGCAACCTTATTAACAATCCAACTGCAATTCTAACACAATGCAAAAAAAATCATGAACACAAACAGGCAGTAAGCCTTGTGGCCTCTGGAATGGTTTCAAGTTATTGAAACTGGATTTATACCTTCTATATACTATATTATTGGCATTAGGCAGTCATGGGGATCCTAATGGATCTCCTGTATAGTTACTAAGGAATGCTTTAATATCTAAAAATTTAGATACACGCATATACATATACTAGGGCCATATCTTGTTATCGTATTGGATATTTGTTGATAATAGCAGTAAAGGACTGGTCTGTAAATGAATATTTTAATTGCATTCTCTTGAAGTATCAAGGCCATGTTCTCTCCCATGCCAAGGAATTGTCTAAAACCAGTTTTTGTAAAATTATCAGATAAAAAATCATCCAAGCTAAAGCAGTAAAAATCCCTCACATGGATGCAGATAAAGCAGTGTAAAAGCACTTGTAGTAGTATAGCTTATTCTTCCAATATGAACACTTCTTCACAAGAGGATACACTGAGTCCCCACTCAGAAATCATTTTTACAGCCAAGTTATAAACCTCTAGAACACAATGGTTCACAATAGAAATGCTGACAAACAATTCTATTAGTCTAGCGGGCGTTGGCATGACTACTTAGATGTATATCTCTCTAAATTGTTTTGTAGTTTACAAAGAGTTGTGAGCATCTTTACTTGATTTCTTATGCTTCTATTGCATTGCCAAAAATAAAATAAAAATAAAATGGAGTTATTAAACATACATTCTTTCCAGTTACAGAGGCTAGTATTGTTAATTCATAAACATTCCTTTGAATTGTGATATAATGTAGCGCAGGAGACATGTATTCTGTTCAAACAGATTAGGATAAGAAAAATCAGCCTAACATGTCTTGCATTTCATCCCAAAAGTAAACATATGTGATGCTGAGCACAAGCTGTACATTTTCTCACTCCTAAAATATGTCCAAGGAGAAAAGGAGCAACATCCAAAAAAAAAGTTACAAAGAACTGTCATAAAAGTGACTTTGTTGCTCCCATCCTCTTTTTTCAGGAGCTGCCAGCATCTACTGAATTTCACATGGACAGAGACAGGCATTCAATACTTAAGCTCTAAACTAGCGGTGGACAAACTGTGGCATGCATGCCACGAGTGGCAAAGGAAGTCTCTGCGTGCGGCAAACAGCAGAATGAGGGAGGGCAGACAGCACAGTGGCAGATGTGCCAAAAAGCAGAAAGCACAGCAGCAGATCAGACAGGTGCACAGGGGAGGAAGGAGAAAGCAGACAGCAGATCGTGCAGGGAATAGGATCAGAGTGGCGCTCAGGGATGATACAGGGCTAATTTGTGTTACACCTGCCAAAAAAGGTTGGCCCACACTGGTGTAAGCAACCCAGGGTTATCCTGGGGGAAAAAAAAACCACTTCAACTTCAAGCTACTACAGAGTCAATACACGGCTTTGAATTTCACTTTGTATTTTAGCTGATGCATGCACCATTTAGTAAGTGAACAACTACAGTCTTAACTCAGTTTCAGTTTCTCGGTAGTCTCACTACAAAGAATGTAATTAGAAGATGAACAAAAGTTTGGGTAAGCTGGAACCAGGTTCAAATCTGAGCAAAACATCACCTACTTGTGCCAGACAGACCAAAAAATTACTCTAAGCTACGACTGCCATTTTGAGGGAGCAACTAAGCTTCTAGTATTATTTCCCATCTGAGACGTAGGTGGAGACATTTCTACTGTAGATGCAGTATTCTACAAATGCTTGTTTGCCGTTTTGTATTATTGTATGGGCCTGGTTACACTTTATGCTGTAAGCCACACAAATGTTAATCAGTTTGGTGTTGTCCAGCTTAGTGGAGCAGTCACCCCTTAAGGCAAAAAACTGTTTCTGATGGTCTTTCACCTGCACAACTGTGACTTGCCACTAGAGGCATGGTGAGCAGGGGCAGGAGTAGGGGCTGGGGGCAGGAGTAGGAGCTGTATATGGCCCCCAAAGGAGGTGGTACTCCATAATGTTTTCATAACATTCCTTGTGCTTTTCCATGATTGAAAACTTCTTTGCGTTGCCTAAATCTGAGCCCTTCAATCTGGGGATAAAAGGTATATCGCAGACAGTAAGGTGTCTGCTCCTCTAAGAGCAGAAACTGCCTAGGGGTGGGGCCCTAGCAGCCAGACAGAAGCCCACAGGTGCAGGTGACTATGGCAACAGGCTGCAAGTATATCAGCCTGCACCTGCACCCAGTCCGCAGACTGGAAGAGGCAGGGCCTGGGCAAATATAAACCCCAAGCCTGGGCCTGGAGGGTGAGTTCTCTGTCAGCAGCCAAGGGGGAAGGAGCTCTCAGACAAGAATCTCACCAGAGAGGCTTGACTGCCTGTTCTACTCTGGGTAGGATTAAGGGGCTCTAGGAGCTACCAGAGACCCTGGCCTATAAGGCACTTAGTTCTGGCAGAAGGTTGATGTTTTAAGGGGACAGAGCACACCCTAAACTGCTTATATTATGTTATAGCCCAGGAGCTCAGATTGTAATTGCTGTTTTACTGGTGGATTGGGCTGAGGCTACTGAGTAAGGAGGAGGCCTCATTGGAGGCCCACTATGGTGTGGGGCCCCAGCACTGGAGAAGAGTGCGGTGATGAGGGGGTGAGCAGACCCCAGAGCCAGAGACAAGGCTGTGGAGAGCCCAGCACCAGTGTGGGGCGCAGAGACAGGACTGTGGAGAGCCCAGTGAGGACGAGAGGATGAGTTATAGCAAGGCCCAGGAGAGACAATGTCAATACCATCTGCAAGGCTTGGGGCATGGTAAAGGGGTGGTTTTGGAGCTACACATCTAGCCCAATAGGCTGAGGGTGTCCCATGAGTAATCTATTTTAAAGCAGGATGCCAAAGGGGTCAAAAAACCCACAGGGTTCAGTGGGGTCCAGCAAGACCATGTCAAGAAGACAAACTTGACGACAGCCTCCTGATTTACTAGAATTACCAGCAAGACATGGTGGGTGAGAAAGAGGGTGCCTGTTGGGCAGGATTTGCATGGTCAAGGAGCCCTAGGGATATCATGGCCATCCCTGGGGATCCCACCCTGTGACAAGGTGTTTGAAGCATCCCTGGCAATCCCAGGTGATGCCAAGACCCAATGCATGTAGGAGCTGGGCTACCTGTGGCTGAGGGTTGTTGCTGGCCATGGTGGGGGACCATACAGGAGGTACCATGGCTGCTGGGTACTCGAGGGCTGTGGTGGGAGACACTAAGGCCACTGGCTGCAGCAGGAGCAGAGAGCTGATCTGGGCAGTGATGGGCAGAATGAGTGCCATAATGCTGGAGTGCCATGGCTACTAGGCACTCCAGAACTGTGGCACTCATTCTGCCCAACCTGCCCAGGGGCTAAGCCCAGCCCCACTCCACTCTGACATCCCTGGGGAAAAGATCATTGCATCCTAGGATACTGGAAGACTTCAGCTTGGGTGGAAGAGGTGTGGAGAGTGGCCACACCTTGATGGAACAGGAGCCAGGTTATGCGGATTAGAGAGAATTCTGCCATGAAGTGCCATAAATTCGATCTGAATAACAAGTGCTTTAAGACATGCAAAGGTGTTAATGTGCAGCCAATCCAGGGGTTAAGAGATCCAGAAGCTGCCTAAATTACTGTGTAATAAGGCCTCATGATTACTAACATTGACTAGAATGAACCTCAGGTAGCTTATTCTTGCCATATAACCTATGAATTTAAAAGGCATGAGCTCAGAATGCCTGAGGCAAAGAACCAGTTTCCTTAGCTGTAATGACAAAAGAGTTGACACAAGTTGCATAAGCTCACTGATATAATCAGTCATTCCACCAGGGTATTCCAATAACTAATTATCCTCAGTGTAAAAAATAATGTACCTTATTTCTAGTTTGAATTTCTTCTAACTTCAGCTTCCAGCCACTGAATCTTGTCATGTTAGATTAAGCATTGTCCTAGTGCAAGAGATCTTTTTCTTAGTATTTACAGACCAATCAAGCCACCTCTTAACCTTCTCTTCTGAAAATTTAAATCGATTGTTTTTTTGTTTTTTGGGGTTTTTTAAGTTTATAATTAGAAAATGTTTTCCATTGCTCATATCAATCAGGTTACTATTGTCTGCATCCTCTCCAATATTTCAAAAAACTTTTTTGAAGTATGGATCAGAGGTGGAAAGATTATCCCAGTAAGAGTCTAACAAATCCCACACATGCAGGCAATACTGTACTACTCTGTATTCCTGTTGATATATCCAAAACTCCCAATAGCTCTTTTAGGTACAACATTGAATGCTTATTTGTGTGTTTATCAACTATGAGCCCTAAAGTCCTTTGCAGTTTTTGCTTTCCACAATACGCATTCCTCCCAACATACACGTATGCTGAAGACATCCTGGCCAAATGAATTTAGAGGTCAGTGACTTAGCTAGACAGAGATATAAAAGTGAAAGTCTACTTTCACAGTTAGCAGTCAAGATTTATCTCAAAGAAGATAGTTCAACATCATAGGTGTCGGGGGTTGTGACTGTTACTTCTTGCTGAAACCTCCACCTCCCCACATTGGGACCGTCCTCTGGGTAATCCACCAGGGGTCGCTCCCTTGTGGGCTGAACGTTTCCGGACCACCTGCCACGACTTTGATGATCTCCTGGTTCAGTGTTGATAATCTGGCGCGTGTCAGTCCGGAGGTGAGACTCCTGGGTCCTCTGGTCCCACGTCGTCAAGGGCTCCTCCGCCCCTACATCCTTGCCCGTACCTCCATAGAGTGAGCAACCATCTAGTCAGTCCCCCTTATCAGGGTATTCTGCCCGGTGTCCGTAAACTGAAATATGAGAAAACAACTTAATATTAACAGCCAGGGATTCCCTGGGGCTTGGAGACCGCCTGGGTCTTTCGCGTGCCTCCACAGTCTTTCCCTGTCTGCTGTGGGGCTAGCACCCTCTTCTGAGTTTCTGTTTAACTCCTCCACTCGCTCTAGGGCTTATGGGGTCCACTTGCCCCCCTCTATCTTAGTCGAGGCACCTTTACCCTCTGTGAGTGCCTTTCTATTAGAGAAAATACGGTCCGCCGGCTCCTGCCGGGTCGAGCCGTTCCAGCTGGCTCAAACAGTCAGTGTCCGAGCTGGGTCGGTTCATTCCCAGACCCCGAACCCCGTTGGGGTTTACCCTTACCCCAAAAGGTCCTCCCACTTCGCCGGGCTACTTGCGTCCGCGGCCGAGCGCTCCTGCCGGCTGCTTCCGGTTCCTCCTCTCGAGCTGCCGCCGGTGTTTCCTTTGTATTGGGCTGAGCAACCTCATTACCTTTCTTCTGGGCGTACCTGTGGACAGTGAGTGTTCCCGCCTTGGGATTTTGCACCGAGAGGCATAAAATAAGTTTGTTAGCGCTGGATCGTGGGATTTTGGGGGCCGCCGGCCCCGCTCCTCCCCCACATATCCCGCCCCTCAAGACACTGCTAGGTGTTACTTCTTCCTCCCTCCGTCCCTTCTCTTCCTCTCCACACCTTAACAAAAATCAGCAACTGTATTGTCTCTTCCTGGCTTATACGCTACCCGGAATTGAAAAGGTTGCAGGGCCAGAGCCCAATGTGTGATGAGCGCGTTGTCAGTCTTGGCTGTGTTCAGCCATCTTAACGGAGCATGGTCCGTGACTAACTTGAATTCACGCCCCAGGAGGTAAAACCTAAAATAATCTACTCCCCACTGGATTCCTAAGCATTCCCTCTCGATAGTAGAATACCTTCTTTCGTGGTCGTTGAGTCTCCGGCTGTCATAGGCTATCGGTCGCTCTGTTCCCTCCACTTCTTGAGACAACGCCAATCCCAGGGCGTAAGCTGAGGCATCCGTCCGTAGCATGAAAGGAAGGCCAAAGTTGGGTATATGTAGAACTACGTCCTGACACAAGGCCTTTTTTAGGTGTCCGAATGCCTTTAGCCATCTCTCATTCCATTCGACGTTGCCTGCCTTGCACCCTTTCTTTATTTCAACTAGAGGGTTAGCTATCTCAGCGAACTCAGGGATGAACCTTCGATAATAGCTCACCAGCCCGAGGAAGGCCCACATTTATTTCTTGGTTGTGGCAGCTACCTAGTCCCGGATGGCCTTTACTTTATCCATGAGGGGTTTTATGCGGCCTTGTTTTATGCGGATACTTGGTTTCTGTTTTTCCTATGGTACATTTTTTTGGGTTGGCAGTTAAGCCCACCTGTCTTAACTCTCATAGAATGGCCTTGAGAACTTTTAGGTGCTGCTCCCAGGTCTCTGTATATATTACAATATTGTCAATGTAGGCTGTGGCGTAGCTCTGATGAGGCGCCAGGACCCAGTCCATCAATCTTTGAAACGTGGCTGCAGCCCCGTTCAGGCCAAAAGGCATCCTCTTAAATTCAAACAAACCCCATGGTGTGCCAAACACTGTCTTAGGCTGGTCTTCCCTTCTCAATGGAATTTGCCAATAACCCTTAGATAGGTCAAGGGTAGAAATAAACATTGCCTGCCCTATGCGCTCCACCAGTTCATTAACCTGAGGCATTGGGAACGCATCAAACTGGGACATAGCATTCAATTTTCTGAAGTCCACACATAACCTCAAGCTCCCATCCAGTTTTTCCACCGCGACTAGAGGGCTACGCCATGGGCTGTGTGAAGGAGCAATAATTCCCTGCTCTAGCATTTTTTCCAGTTCCTCTTTTATGGGCTGAAGTCTATAATAAGGAATCCGGCACCACCTTTCCCTAGCTATCTGTCCCTCCTTGGTAATAATTCTGTGTTCGACTCCCACCACTTTTCTGGGCTGCTTGGTGAAGACATCCTTAAATTCCCTTATTAATTCCTTTAACTGGGAGAGCTGGTTACCTTGCAGCTGTACCCCTACTGATATTTGGTCCTGAGGCTTGTCATTCTCCTTATCGCTACTAGTGGGTGCTCCAGATCCAGCCGCCTCAGGGTCATGGGAGATTAACAGGCCCTCTGGCTCATGCCACTCCTTTAAGAGGTTAACATGGTATATCTGTCACTCCTTTTTAGGCCCTGCCTGTAATATCTCATAGTCAACAGGGCCTGCCTTCTTAGTGATGGTAAAAGGCCCTTGCTAGCTTGCCACAAACTTACTAGTCGAACTGGGCAATAAAATGAAAACTTTTTGTCCCACCCTTAACTCTCTCGTTTTGGCCTGGCTGTCATATCCTTCTTTCTGTTTGTCCTGAGCCGGCTCTAAATTATGCTGGGCCATTTCATTCACTGCCCATAATTGCTCCCTTAGCTCCTGTACATGTGCGAAGACTCCCCTTCCCGGATCTGGTTCAGCCTCCCACCCCTCCTTTACTACATCCAGCAGGCTTCGAGGCTGGTGTCCGAATATCAGCTCGAAAGGTGAATATCCTAATGAGGCCTGAGGAGCATCTCTGATAGCGAACAATAAGGGCGGAACCATCAAGTTCCATTTTTTTGGTTCGGCCTGGGTGCACCACCGTAGCATCCCCTTCAACGTTCCATTAAAATGCTCGACCAGGCCATTGGTCTGAGGGTGATACACTGCGGTTTTTAAGTGACACACCTGCAGCACCTTGTGTAAGTCTCCCAACACTGATGACATAAAATTGGTTCCCTGGTCTGTTATGATCTCCTTTGGTATCCCAAACCTAGCCACCCACTTCATCAGTTCTTCGGCCACTTTGGGCCCTGTGACTGTTCTCAGTGGGATAGCTTCTGGGAAGTGGGTCGCATAATCAATCAACGCAGCATGAACTGATGTCCCCCTGCGCTCTGAGGCAGCGGACCAACCACATCTAACGTTACCCAAACAAATGGTTCCCAGATGACCGGCATTGATTGTAAGGGTGCTCTGGGGGGTTTGTAGGGGCTTACTTTCTGGCAGGCCTGGCACGCTTCACAGTATCTTTCAATGTCCACATACATGTGAGGCCAGAAATACCATCGCGCAAGTCGGGCCTCTGTTTTATGTTTCCCCAGGTGTCCACCTAGAGGGTTGTTATGGGCTATCCTCAGGCGAGGTTTTCAGTAGGACTGAGGTATAACTAGCTGGGCCACTTCCTCTCCCTTAGCCCTACCTGCCCTTATTCTATACAATAACCCTCCTCTCAGTTCTACCCTGGGTATTGGCCTTTCCCATTCAGGGGGCCTTACCTGGGTGGCAAGTCGCTCTGCTTCCATCTCCCTGAATGGCAGCAGCTCCTGGTCGCCCCCCTGCACCTCTCGGAAGCAGCTGGTGTTGGTTAGGGTCTCCATTTCAGCCTCGTCTGTCCCTTCAGACTCGGTTCCGGCGAGCCCGACCCTTGGGTCTTCTGATTGCCGAAGTGTGGTTATTATGTCATAGTTCTCTGGCCAGTCTCTGGCCAGTCCTGGGACCCATACTGTTCAACATCTTCATTAACGATGTGGACATTGGAGTCAGGAGTGGACTGGCCAAGTTCGCCGATGACACCAAACTTTGGGGCAAAGCATCCACGCCAGAAGATAGGCGGGTGATCCAGGCTGACCTGGACAGGCTCAGCAAATGGGCAGACGAGAACTGATGGTGTTTAACACCGAAAAATGCAAGGTTCTCCACCTTGGGAGGAAAAACCTGCAGCACCCGTATAGGCTGGGCAGTGCTACGTTGGTTAGCACTACAGAAGAAAAAGACTTGGGGGTCATCATTGACCACAAGATGAACATGAGCCTGCAATGCGATGCTGCGGCTAGTAAAGCGACCAAAATGCTGGCGTGCATCCATAGATGCTTCTCGAGCAAATCCCGGGACGTCATTCTCCCCTTGTACTCGGCCTTGGTGAGGCCGCAGCTGGAGTACTGCGTCCAGTTTTGGGCTCCACAATTCAAAAAGGATGTGGAGAAGCTTGAGAGAGTCCAGAGGAGAGCCACACGCATGATCAGAGGTCAGGAAAACAGATCTTACAATGACAGGCTGAGAGCCATGGGACTCTTTAGCCTGGAAAAGGCCACCTATAAGTTTATCAGGGGTGACCACCAGGATCATGGGGGAATGTCTGTTCACCAGAGCGCCCCAAGGGATGACGAGGTTGAACGGTCACAAACTCCTGCAAGACCGTTTCAGGCTGGACATAAGGAAGAATTTCTTTACTGTCCGAGCCCCCAAGGTCTGGAACAGCCTGCCAGCAGAGGTGGTTCAAGCACCTACATTGAACACCTTCAAGAGTAAATCGGATGCTTATCTTGCTGGGATCCTATGACCCCAGCTGACTTCCTGCCCTTTGGGCAGGGGGCTGGACTCGATGATCTCCTGAGGTCCCTTCCAGCCCTAATGTCTATGAAAGATCACAGGATATAGGATACCCTCGTCTAGGCCCACCGGCATCTGTCGTCTGGTACCCCTTACTTGTACATCCAGCAGCCGTCTTTGTACATACGACTTCTGCTAATGAAGACATAGCATGTGCACTCCAGGACATTGTCAACTCTGTTGCCATTCCACCAGGGAGGGGCGCACCAGGGATTGGACACAGCCTGTGTCAACAACCACTGTGATGGGACGCCCCCCAACCCACATGTGAATTTCTGGTGGGGGCTGGATTCCCTCAGTTCCAGGGCCTCTGACCCCACAATCCATCGCCTCAGTTTCTGTTGGTTCTTCTAGTCCCCTCCGATTACAGTGGAACTCTGGGCTGTTGCCTGGCCTGGTTCGAAGTCCCTGTGGGCAGTTCTTGACAAAATGTCCCTTCTGCCCACATAGGAAGCATGTTAGGATTGTGGGGTTCCCCCTTCTGCCTCCCCTACTTTCCTTGTCTTGCCTAGCAGTGGAGACTTTTCCTTTGGATCCACTGCTTTTGTGGCGGTCACCCTGAGACATCTCAAATTGTTCCGCTAATCGCAGGGCTTCCCTTGATGAGGAAAGACAATGACACTTTACCCACCTCTGGGTATCCTCGTCTAGGTCTGATATGAATTGTTCCAGGAGGATCTGATCGCATATCTCATCCTTTGAAGCCGACTCAGGCCTAAGCCACTTGTTTAGCTCATCTGCCAGGTATTGCCATAAGATGTGAGGGGCTCTCGCCTCTCCCTTCTCCAGTCGGAACGCCTGGCGGTGTCACTCCGGTGTAATATCTAGCCATCTCAGGATCTCTAATTTAACTTTGTCACAGTCCTGAGCGTCCCCCCTGGACATTGCCCTGTATGTGGCTTGGGCTTGTCCAATCAGCAGGACTCCTAGGTGGCCATCCCATTTTGACCTTTCCACCCCTGCTGCTAAGGCCGCTCTCTCAAATGTTTCAAGGAATGCCTCCGGGTCATCCTCCCTAGACATTTTCAGCATCCTGAAATCCCAGGGCCCTCTCTGGGCCCACACCTGTTGCTGGAGCAGGTGTTCTTGTAGGATTGTTTGCCTCATGGCCTGCTGTTATTGCTGTTGCAAAACCTGAGCCATTAAGTTCATTGCCTGCTGCAATGACTCCGTCACCATGATTATCTGTTTGTGCTCCATCTGGGTTCTTTAGTCTCAGCTAGGAGGCCGCTGTCATGATTTCCCGGCCAATGCACCAGTTGTCGGGGGGTGCGCGGTCGTGACCGTTACTTCTTGCTGAAACCTCCACCTCCCTGCGTTGGGAACGTCCTCTGGGTAATCCACCAGGGGTCGCTCCCTTGTGGGCTGAATGCTTCTGGACCACCTGCCATGACTTTGATGATCTCCTGGTTCAGTGTTGATAATCTGGCACGTGTCAGTCTGGATGTGAGACTCCTGGGTCCTCTGGTCCCACGTCGTCGAGGGCTCCTCCACCCCTACACCCTCGCCCATACCTCCATAGAGTGAGCGACCATCTAGTCAGTCCCCCTTATCAGGGTATTCTGCCCGGTGTCCGTAAACTGAAATATGAGAAAACAACTTAATATTAACAGCCAGGGATTCCCTGGGGCTTGGAGACCGCCTGGGTCTTTCGCGTGCCTCCACAGTCTTTCCCTGTCCGCTGTGGGGCTAGAACCCTCTTCTGAGTTTCTGTTTAACTCCTCCACTCGCTCTAGGGCTTATGGGGTCCACTTGCCCCCCTCTAACTTAGTCGAGGCACCTTTACCCTCTGTGAGTGCCCTTCTATTAGAGAAAATATGGTCCGCCGGCTCCTGCCGGGTCAAGCCATTCCAGCTGGCTCAAACAGTCAGTGTCCGAGCTGGGTCGGTTCCTTCCTGGACCCTGAACCCCATTGGGGTTTACCCTTACCCCAAAACGTCCTCCCACACCGCCGGGCTACTTGCATCCGCGCCCAAGCGCTCCCGCCGGCATCCGCCCCAACGCCAGCTGCTTCCGGTTCCTCCTCTCGAGCCGCTGCCGGCGTTTCCTTTATATTGGGCTGAGCAGCCTCATTACCTTTCTTTTGGGTGTACCTGTGGACGGTGAGTGTCCCCGCCCTGGGATTTTGCGCCGAGGGGTTTAAAATAGGTTTGTTAGCCCCGGATCATGGGGTTTTGGGGGCCACCGGCCCCACTCCTCCCCCAGAATAGGCTTTCTATTATTTAGAATGTATTAGTGATGGAAGAACATAAAGGCTAGAGTATATTCTGTGAGGACAGTTTTTCTTTCTCTACTCATTGAAGTTTTTCCCTCCCTTTCACCTTATTTCCCTTCGACCCAAACCTATCTCTACCAATTTTGTCTGTTTTTCCAAGCTTATACATAACTTGTGACTATTTTGGGGCAATGATTGCTTCCTGTATATAAGGGTTTATACTATGAGGTTCCTAAATAAATGGATCCCTGAACCCAAAGAACAGTTTCCAAGTGTTAATGTTGTATGTCTAAACTAAGAGCCCTTCTATGGTAAAGGGAGCAGTGACAGGGCAAACTATTTCATTAGGGGATTTAACACTGGGATATTCATTTTTAAAAAGTAAGTGTGAAATTTTTTTACTGCAACCAGAATAGTTTAAGACTTTTTAATCTAGTATTTAATTAATCAAATATTCCTGTTTTACCGTTATCCTAAAACAACATGGTAGCTTATGACATTTTGTGCTGGATGATAAAAAATACACATTTTCAATGAGAAAATATCATAACTTATCTTTGAGAGAGCAAAAAATTATCTAAGAACCTAGGGAGGATGTTTAATTTAAAATAGAGTGTATCTCAAATTTTCAGTGGGGGAAGAAGAAAGGTGATGGATATCCTATTACACCTAGATAAAGGGGGTCAAACGTTGTTAGTAGCTAGAAAATTCCTCCTGAAACTATGGGCTTCAGTATGACAACTGAGAGCCTAAGTAGGTATGACAATACTTAATGCATCTGGATGTTTATTAATGCGTCTTGGGTAATGCACATTAAATCTAGTACCTCCATTGTGAGGTACTAGAAAAATGTGAATTAGCCAAAGAACATGCTTTTTCTTGGGATACTTTAATGTACATTAAAACAAGCTAATGCACATTAAAGCACACATGTAGACACATCTACCCACTGACAGCCTAATTCACAAAGCAAAGTAAAGTCTGCCAGGCATTTGAATGAAATTATCCATGACGACTGTACTTTGTGCTGCTAGGCGTGCTTGGAGCTTGCCTACCAGATCAGCCTCTTCAAGAAACATAGGTGCTCCAGATGTAAATCAGAAATCATTTTAGGTGAAAGAATTACACAGATGTTCAGCTTGGTTTAAGGTGAGAACATTCCTGTGCATATGCAGCATCAGGACTGTAAGTCCCTAAGTAAGTTTTCTTGGGAAAAACAAACAAACCACAACAAAAAACAAAAGGCAGATAGTAAAATAAGCATGGGTTTTGTGGATCAGTCATTTGGACCAAGTTGCCTGCTTTATACCTAGGTTGCACTATGGATGTGTAAGCCTTTATTTATTTATTTATTTTGGATCTGGCCTTAGCGAAAATGGGCCTAGATATCCATAGACTTCCCTTATCATGTCTTTTAGATATTTGTAGGAGATATAGAAAGTAGTTTGACAGCCTGCATTTCTTGAATTGGGCAAGAGTAGTACAGTTGGTAAATTGCCCAGTTCACTTACCAAGCAGCAGGCAGCTTTTGTCTGCCACTATTCAAATTATCCTGAAGTTTCATGCCATGTGCATTGACACAAAAATAGGACTATATTTTTGCTGTCACCTGATAGAAAGAACAGCTTAGTCTTCAATATTTGACTTGTAAGGAAAATAGGTTCAAGAAAACTATTTCAATCCCACTCTTCATAGTGAGAAAGATATGCAATGCATTGAAATCATATTCAGTATATTTCATTATTTAAAAAATTATACTGTGTTAATAATTTTGTATTCAGTAACATCTTATTTCCCTCCCCTTATGTTATTTAATCTATGTTTTAAAGGTACGTCAGGTATAGTGAAAAGTTATAAATAACTACCATATTAACAGACTACAATGCAGCTGCTGAAAAGGAGATGGAATCCATCAAGAAATAACTCTCCTTAAAAAAATAAAAGACAGATGTTCTAATCTATTTAAAATATATAAAAGCAAAATTAATGTGGTAAAGATAAATGCATGCATATGGCTAGTCCACATTTAACAGTGAAATAAAAAGAAATATTGTATTATTCTTTCATTTTATGAATAAGTTCACAAAATAAGATCTTGCAGATAATGTAGTATAACTACAAATACAGGGATACTGTTAAAATATATTGTGCATTGAAATAAAGAGGAAAATGTTGCCAACACATGATTAGACAAAATTTACAGAAAAAAAATAAAGTTCTGGTAAGAGTAACTGTAAAAGGAATGATGAATACAGCTGTGGCCTCCCAACCATAACGCTCATTGGGAGATGCTCTAACATGAGGTATTATGGTACTTACATGATGCCCATTCAATTCAATGGCAGTTGTTCTATTAAAATTATCAGCATTCAGATGATAGCACATTTTCTTGACCCCTGTTCTACTTCTTTTATTCTACTGTGGCTTCAAGGCCAGATAGCCGGTCTGTAATTCCTTCCCTTCTAAAGAATCCATACGTAGAATAAAGCCACCCCAAGCAGTTTCATTCCTCCTGCTCTAATCAGCCTTATGTTCTTTCCTTTGATTATGATGATGGTGATGATTACTATTACTGACAACACCCAACCACCACCACCACCAAGAGGAAAAGCCAGAGCCCTTAGACCAACTGAGAAAATTTCCCTATTGTACAAGGCACTCCACAAAAGCAGAACAGTTGAGAATCCCAGCCTGAGGAGTTTAAAAACCAAAGGACCAAAGAGACAAAGGACGAGACCAAGCGCTGTTTCCTGTCCTGGGTAGAAGGTCAGACTCGATGATCTGTTGAGGTCCCTTCCAACCCTAGCACCTATGAATCTAGGAATCTAGTCAGAGTGAACACTGTGGGAAGGCAGCAAACACGTTAGTTCTATAAATATTGTCATTTTGTAGTGGTGGTAGTTGGTGCTGGTTAGGCAGGGATAAGCTATATGAAGAAAAAAAAACAAGAAGGGGAGTGGAGACACTGAAAGGACAGCTGGGGGTTCATAGGGTAATGGAAGCAGACAAGCTAAAGAAAGGAGGAGGATGGGTAGACACAGAATGAGTCTGAACTAGAAGGCTGGTGTGGAAGGGATGGAAGGGGATTAAAGCAAACAACTATTGCAGCAGGAGAGAGCATGACTTTTTGAACCTGTTGAAATTAAGTAAAGAGGCACAAGGCAGAAGAGCAGTGAAAGTGCTGTCAGTTGAGGTTGGGACCAAACCAGCCATTAATCACCTTTAGGATCTTAGGGGTAAAAGGGCAGGCAATGTTGCCAGAAAGGTAATGTGGAAGCACATACTGATTAATACAACCTGAAATTCAGGAACTTTATTGATGCTTAAATAGTATCATCATCACTGCATGAAATCTGTTTATCAAAATATAGTTTGGGGCTTGACGCAGTATGAGAGGAAGAAGCACTAAAGCTCCAAAACTGGAAACTCAGAGTAAGAATGGGTGTGCAGTTTTACTTCAAAAAGGTAACTGAAATTATTTGCTTTCCCTTTAATGTTTTAGGTTTCTGTAGGAAAATCATATAAATGCATGAGCTACAGGCTTTTTTTTACTATTTTACTGATTATAAATAATGGAAAATCTCATAACAGTAGCTTGTAACGTTCTACAAAAATGGCGTAAAAGGATTCAAATGCTACTGCACCTTGTTAATAACTCATTCAGACTCTTAGTGCTACTGTAGGTATCAAATCCAAGTTCTTTGCCTGAATATTAAACACTTGTTAAACAGACATTTACAGACAAAAGAAATTCACCATGTGCTTCTGAATTACCAAGCATGATATTAATATTCAATTGGTGAGCTGCTGTATAAAAAGAAAGACCTGCTAGAGGCTTAAAATGCTAAATGTATGTCTTCATTTACTGTAACTGCATACTAAAAGCATTGTTCTGTCATACATTAGAACGGAAAGTTCAAGAGCCATTATAATGTAGGAAAAATCCAAATGTAAGGCACTTGGTTTGAGTTACTAGAATTAATTAGAATCTTATGTATGCGGGGGGGGGCAAAACAAAACAAAACATGTCTTTGCCTACATGCATCTGCAGTACTTTGCTTAATAAAATTATAGCTCTCAAGCTTTAATCAGTGCTTGAAAGGATTCTTATTAGAGATGGGTGAATTGGTTTAGTTAAATTAAGAGATGATTCAGCTCTTCTGCCACCCTCATACCATTTGAACCAAACTTATTATCCTTCATAATTGTTTACTAATGAATCCTTCTTCAAGCTATGCAGGCACAGAAAAAACCCCCAAAACAAAACAAAACAGGAGAGAGCCTTACTCCTTTCCACTACCCTAATTGTGACCCCTGCCATTTTGCCTAGCAATCTGAATTGAATGTCTCTGACTGTCAATATAGCATCACACACACAGCAGTCAAACAGGCGTTCAGGCATTTGCAACATGTTCCTCCCAGAAGTATCTAAATGCATTCAAACTTTTACATAGGCAGGCCTAACTGAGCTCTGTCTTTGGTATAACCCACATTAGAAAAGAAACTTCACCCCCACTTCATCCCCAATTTATCCTCTGGGCTAGATTATTTTCTTACTTGCAACATTTTTGAGGAGGTGAGTAACAGGACTTCCCCAGGAAGGAAAAAAATATTCCATTTGAATAGACCAAATTCTTCCCAAATTCTTTGTACTCTCAGGGATTAATAATTTGCTGTTGGCTCAATCTAACAGAAGATAACGTGCCCCAACTCTATGCTGTATCAGCTCCACTGCATTGAAGAGATAAAAATAAATCAAGTATCCAATGTTTCCTTGCTCTTTTTTGCCTGTTTTCTTTTCCCCTGTAGAAGTGAAGAAAGTACCAGACCTGCCATACTTCCTTTGATCCATGTATTTACGTACAGAGGCTAGGGACCTATATTACACATAAACTAGTTTAAGTGATCAGATACTGGTTTAAACCTGTAACAGAACATAAGTTCAGTGCACATAAACCAGTTTCAAAATGGTTGGTTGAATGTAGTATCAGATGTGACTGATTTGGGTCAAACCAGTTTATGCAAAGTCTGCCCCAGACCCCTTCCTGTTTTAAGTTAAACCAAAGTCCCCCAGCATCCCAGATGCTTTGCAGCCCTAGCTTTGGCTGGACTGTTTGCTCCAGAGAGCAGAGGTGGCCCCACTCCTTTGCTCCCTAGCCAGAGCTCCGGCAGAAACTGCAGGCACAGCAGGGTCTGCTTGGCTTCCCGCTACTTCTACCACCCCTCACCACTTGCTGCTCAAGTAGGGATCCTCCCCCCTCATTTCCCACAGCACAGACCTCAACCCCCTGGACCCTGGGCATGTGGTATAGTTAGCTAAGGCTGAGAGGTGTCTGTGTATGTGTGTCTCCAATTTCTCTGGGACAGGCAGACAGAACAGTGTCTGCTTGGGGCTTTTTGGAGCTGATCAACAGGTCAGATGATAGTGTCCCTCCAGTCCTTCCTTGGAAAAAGCTGTTTAAGAAGAGCTTGAATTAATGAGAGAGGCTTTTAGTTTATTGATTCGTTGATAACACAGTGTTTATCAGCCCCCTGATAAACACTGGGGAGGGAAGCAGAAGGGGGCTGATAATAACACAGTGTTTATCAGCTCCCTGCTGTCTCCTTTACCTGTCAGGTTTGCAGACCATATGAAAAAGCAGGAAAAGGGAGACTGAAAAACTCAGTATCATCAACAGATTCATGCACTGCACACCCCCCCTTTGCCTCAGAGTGCTAGCCCAGGGCTGGGGTCTGGCAACACTCCTGCCCCTTGAACAGTGAACGGGGAAAAGCCTAGGACTGCAGACAAGATCAGAGTTTACACCCCCCCTCCCCATTCCCTACAAGGGAGGACTGCTTTAGTGCCCCCTGGCTTCTAATCTGAGCCACTGCAAGTATATGCCTGCATTTCCTCAGTCGAGAGAGAATGTCTGTGCAGTTGCAAACCAGTTCAACCTAGGCAGGTTAGACTAACCTGCAAAGATTGAATCAATTCAGGCTCAGGCTTTTTGAATGCCTCTCCCTAGCCAGAGCAGTGGTGATGTCTTGGAAAGTAAGAATGTTATTTCTCATCTTGAGTAAGGATGGCAGAATTGGGTTCTGAATTAATATGACTATATACACTCTGTATCGTATAAGTTTTGTCTGTGGTAAGAAGGTCCCCATAATTACAAAAATGGGATATCATTTCTGTTTTTACTGATGTGTGGTTGCTTGGAGTCCACACCTGCTTGTCTTCAGTACTGATTAATTTTCGTCTGTTTCTCCTGCTTTTAGACTACCTGTACCAGTTTCAGACAATTGTTCAATGGCTAAATAATTTCTTGTGTTAACAGTGCAAAGATCCTTGAAACTTGTTTACAACATGTATTTTTATTTAATTTGAGGGTATGCTGCCTATGGTATGTTTGTTTGTTTTTTCTAAAGAAAACTAGGAACCAGCAATTGTAAGAGCTTATGAATTGCAAAGAAAAAATTAAACAACCCAAAAAAAAGAAACCATTTTATGTGACAAGACTTTTCAATACTTTTGTTTACGAAAAAAAAGACAAATGGCTTGATGCTGTTAATGTTGGCTCACTGACATGGTACTACAATGCACTGCTGAATATTGATTTTTATATTAATTTTACACAAAAGTTGTTTTTTTTTTAGTTTATAGTACTCTGTCATGGTTACTCAGGTTCTAGCAAAAGTTTATATACCTTCCATTAGCTAGTGCCCATTGTTCTACCTTTTATTTTAATCCATACCCTGATAGTTTCAAACATTTTTTTTTAGTACGACAGATACTGGATAGAATTCAAAGCTGGCACTAGTCCTACACAAGTCTGCTTCAGGAGCACTTTGTCCATTTACATCTGAGTGACACTGAACTTAGCATGAGTATACCATGAAAGGTGACTTTAAAAATGGTGTTATGGGTTTCAGCATTGTTTGCTTCACAGTGATTTCCTAGACATGTCCATTTAAGTCTAGACCCAGATTCCAAATTGAGGCTGACTTGTGATCGGGGCAAATCAAAAGGGATGGATGAAGAACAGTTAGTCTTACTTCGATCCTAGGCAAGCTGTTCGAGAAAATTATACTGGCACATATCCATAAGGGGCCAGCAGGGGATTTCATGCTTAGGGGCAACCAACATGGGTTCATCAGTGGCAGGTCCTGTCAGACCAACCTGGTGGCCTTCTATGATCAGATCACCAAATCATTAGATGCAGGGGTAGCAGTGGACATCGTCTTCCTGGACTTTTGGAAGGCCTTCGACACTGTCTCTCACCCTGTTCTCATTAAGAAACTGGGGGACTGTGGTGTCAACACCCACACACGATCAACTGGGTTGCCAACTGGCTGGAGGGCCGCGCCCAGACAGTGGTGGTGGATGGGTCATTTTCAACCTGGAGGGATGTGGGAAGTGGGGTTCCACAGGGGTCGGTCCTCAGGCCCACACTGTTCAACATGTTCATCAGCGACCTGGACAAGGGGGTAAAAAGCACCCTGTTCAAATTTGCTGATGACACTAAGATGTGGGGGGATGTGGGCATGCTAGAAGGGAGCAATAGGCTACAATCAGACCTAGACAGGTTACAGGGGTGGGCAGATGAGAATAGGATGGGATTCAACACTAACAAGTGCAAAGTGATGCACCTAGGGAGGAACAACTGGCACCATACCTACAGGTTGGGGAACTCCCTTCTTGTCAGTACAGAGACAGAAAAGGATCTTGGAGTCATCATTGACTCCAAGATGAACATGGGCTGGCAGTGTGGGGACGCGGTCAGGAAGGCCAACTGCACCTTGGCATGCATCCACAGATGCATCTCAAGCAGGTCCAAAAAGGTGATCCTCCCCCTGTATATGGCACTGGTCAGGCTGCAACTGTAGTACTGCGTCCAGTTCTGGGCGCCACACTTCAAGAGGGATTTGGACATCATGGAGAGTGTCCAGAGGAGGGCCACTCGCATGATCAGGGGACAGAAGGGCAGGCCCTCTGAGGAGAGGCTATGGGACCTGAACCTGTTCAGCCTCCAAAAGAGAAGGCTGAGGGGGGATCTACTGGCCTGTTATAAACTAGTCAGGGAGGGGATCAGCGGGCTTTGGGGGAGTCACTGTTCCCCCGAGCACTGCCAGGAGTGACCAGGGATAATGGTCACAAGCTGATAGAGGGCAGATTTAGGCTGGATATCAGGAGGTGCTACTTCACAGTCAGGGAGGCTAGGATCTGGAACCAACTTCCAAGATAAGTGGTACTGGCTCCTACCCTGGGGATCTTAAGAGGAGGTTAGATGAACACCTTGCTGGGGTCGTTTGACCCCAGTAATGTTTTCTGCCATGGCAGGGGATCGGACTAGATGATCTACTCAGGTCCATTCCAACCCTAGAAACTATGAAACTATGAAACATGTCTTGAGTCCTTAATCCTGAAGCCAGGCACCCTCTACATCAATAGCTGGGCATAAGGCCTCAAGGAAGGTCTATGCTATTCAGAATGCATAGTCTGGTTTAAGAGTCACAGTAGTGCGACAATCTTCTACTGATCAGATCCCATAACTTTGGGCTGATCTAAACCAGCCAGACACCAACATAATTGTTTTATGATTTTTTTCTGTCTGCCTTTTAAATTGAGATTGAAGTCCATCAACAAATAAAATGTCCCAAACAGACATCCCAAATTTAGTTAACAATTCTGTTGATGAATGCACTGTTACAGACCATACACATCATGATATCAGCTTCATAATATGATTTTGGTCAATATTAATTACTGTGCTGATCAAGTATAACAATGAATTCACTGAGGTACAAGATTATTTGAGAACAGCATTGCCGTTTTGGCTTTCTAAAGTAAAGGTTGAGCTGTGGGCATAAATATGAAGTCTGGGAACAAATACAAGTATTTCCAAAGTGCTTGAGGCAACTTTGTGTTCACATGTAATGATTCTGAACACAACATGACCCTTTCGGGCTAAAAAGATGTAAAAATGTATGAGATTTTTTGTAATGACCAAGGTGTAACAGGGAACCCTAGCCCTGTTACTAGGAAGTAGGGTGGCCCCTTTACAGATAGTCTTCAGGGCACAACCTGCTGGCAGAGCTGGTGTTAAAGGGTAGCACTGCAGGCCAGTCAGCTTCCTGGAGGCTGCCACATGACCAAGACAGAGCTCAGGCCAAAGCTATAAAAAGGTACTCAAGGAGCTGGCTAGCATCATAGCCCAGCCCCTGGCAAAGATTTTTGAAAACTCCTAGTGCTCTGGTGTAGTGCCCAAAGACTGGAAGAAGGCCAATGTGGTGCCGATCTTCAAGAAAGGGAGGAGAGTGGATCCGGCTAACTACAGGCCCATTAGCCTGACTTCTATCCTAGGGAAGATCTTAGAAAAGTTTATTAAAGAGGCCATCCTTAATGGACTGGCCAACGCCAACATCCTAAACGATAGCCAGCATGGGTTTATTGTGGGTAGGTCTAGCTTGACCAATCTCATTTCCTTCTACAACTAGATGACCTATAACCTGGACAAGGGAGAAGAGATTGTCATATATCTTGACTTCAAAAAAGTCTTCGATCTGGTATCCCATGATCACCTCTTGGCAAAACTGGCCAATTGTGGCCTTGGGTCCACCATGATCTGCTGGCTGAAAAACTGGCTCTGTGGTTGGACCCAGAGAATTGTAATTGATGGCAGTCACTCATCATGGTGTCCTGTCACCAGTGGGGTTCCCCAAGGTTCTGTCCTTGGACCCATATTGTTCAACATCTTCATTAATGATGTGGACATTGGAGTCAGGAGTGGACTGGCCAAGTTCGCCGATGACACCAAACTTTGGGGCAAAGCATCCACGCCAGAAGATAGGCGGGTGATCCAGGCTGATCTGGACAGGCTCAGCAAATTGGCAGACAAGAACCTGATGGTGTTTAACACCAAAAAATGCAAGGTTCTCCACTTTGGGAAGAAAAACCAGCATCCTTATAGACTTGGCAGTGCTACGCTGGCTAACACTATGGAAGAAAGAGATTTGGGGGTCATCATTGACCACAAGATGAAATGAGCCTGCAATGCGATGCTGTGGCTAGTAAAGTGACCAAAACACTGGATTGCATGCATAGATGCTTCTCAAGCAAATCCCGGGACGTCATTCTCCCCTTGTACTCGGCCTTGCTGAGGCCGCAGCTGGAGTACTGCATCCAGGTTTGGGCTCCACAATTCAAAAAGGATGTGGAGAAGCTTGAGAGAGTCCAGAGAAGAGCCACGTGCATGATCAGAGGTCAGGAAAACAGACCTTAAGATGACAGGTTGAAAGCCATGGGGCTCTTTAGCCTGGAAAAGCGTAGGCTCAGGTGTGATCCGATGGCCACCTATAAGTTTATCGGGGTGACCACCAGGATCTGGCAGAACTTTTTTTCACCAGAGCGCCCCAAGGGATGATGAGGTTGAATGGTCATAAACTACTGCAAGACCGTTTTAGGCTGGACATAAGGAAGAATTTCTTTATTGTCCAAGCCCCCAAGGTCTGGAACAGCCTGCCATCGGAGGTGGTTCAAGCACCTACATTGAACACCTTCAAGAGGAAGTTGGATGCTTATCTTGCTGGGATCCTATGACCCCAGCTGACTTCCTGCCCTTCCGGTGTGGGGCTGGACTCGATGATCTTCCGAGGTTCCTTCCAGCCCTAATGTCTATGAAATCTATGAAATCCCCAGGTTGAGCTGGTGTGGGTCAGCCAGCCCAGGCTGAGGCAGAGTTTGGGCTCCTGAATGCCCAGGAGACTGAAAGAAAATAGCCTCTGCAGGCCAGGGTACAGGACAGAGTGACCCAGAGGGAAGGGGCCATGGAATAAGCAGGCACGCTGCCTCTATTATTTTAATTTTGTTATAGTAAAGGGCCTTAGTGTTTATGTTGTTGTTTAAAAAAGGTGTGAGCCCAGAGGTATATATTCACTTTGAGCCCTGCCAAAGCCAGAATCAGGGCCATAGCAAGTATTGAGCCATAGTGGAGCCCTGCAAAATAGCTCAAGGCACCAAGAGACAGGGGCCAGAGAGCTCGGTGCCAGGAAAGGAGGGAGCAGAGTTCCTCAAAACTAGGTCCAATACAGTGGGCCTAGGCTAGAAGGCTTAACTACATTAAAGGGACAGTGGCTGAATAGTTCAAGGCCCCAACAGAGGTGATGACAGTCATGTAACATCTGTGAGGCATAAGGCACAGTGTGGGGGTACTATGGAGCCATGAAATTAACACTTAAGGCAGGAGCTCCTCTCCTCTGGGTGTTTTCTGGAGTGAAGACTCAATCTAGAAAGCCCTGGGACAGCCTCCCCTTTGAGAACCAAAAGAAACATCAAGATGTGGAAGGTGAGTGAAGGGGAGACTGTTCCCATAGGTGAATTGAAATAAAGGGGATTCTGGGATGCCTCCAGATGTTCCCAACTACCTTGGGGATGGCACCTTTTTACACAAGGGAAAATTGGTCATGGGTGTTATACAGCTCAAAACATCTAAATAGAGCTTAACAGAAAGTTTACAACTCCAGTTTTAGTGTCATAAAATGTTATGTTTAAACTATGATAATATATCCTTCTAAGATAGCATTGCATGGAAACATCTTACTCTATATGAATAATAAAAGGACGTGTACACAGTACAGTGCTCAACAAAGTTGCATGTACACAGGGAGCTGTCATTATTGTCGTACATTCAAGGCGAGAGGCTGAGACTGAGTAATAGCTTTGACAGAGTTAAATTTAGGACACCAAAAGTAGGTTACAGTTTCTGGAGATCTTTTAGACAAACTTAAGGTCTGAAGCATGGTGAGGAAAAATGTCTCTTGGCCACACTAAACCCAAGTCTCAGCATCTCTGTGTGACATACAGGATTTCTAAAACGAGCAGCTCTGGAAGTAAGTGAATTTTTAAACGAATCTATATTGTTTGTTTGCATTGCAGGTGTAAGAAATGCAAAATATCACCTTATAAACTTTGCAAATTCAACAAAGTGGTGTGAATATGGTGAAGATAACAATTAATATTAATCTTGATGTTTCATTTTTGTCCACTTATGGGCTAAGCGCATTCAGAAAGCCTGAGGTGGAATCGATTCAATCTACGCAGGTTTTTCTAAGCTGTGTTGCTTGGATCAGGAGTGAATGGAATTCAAATTCACCCTTTGGTTGGGAGAAGCAGGCAGATGTTTGCACACCTCCCAGCCTGCTGGACAGTAATTGGGCAGCTAATTGCAGCTGATTTGGGGGCCATACATCACTGGCTGTTAGGCACGGCTCTCCCCCCACTGCCCTGTCATCTGCCAGGCAGCTCTTAGCTTCAGGAAGACAGTGGAGGGAGGCAAGCTCACCCACACTCAGCGGCATGAGGGTCCTTTGGCTCTGTCCAGGGGGAGCACTGGGGTCCACCCCAGGCAGGGCAAAAGCAGTGGGGAGCAAGGCTCGTGAGCTGCTGGGGGAGGTGGTTCTAGTAGTGCACCCTACATTCCCGGCCAAGCTGGCGGGGCAAAGAACGTCCTTCCCCTGTCCTGAGCCCTTGGGCTGTGCACAGGCCTGCCCTGAGTTCCCAGCTGAAGCTGAAGCCCCTTCCTTCTGTGCAGTCAAGTGTTTCTGATCCATGGGGGGGGGCATCTGGTGGGGGGCAATTCTAATGCTGAGATCAGGGAGAGGCAGCAGATCCATGTGCTGGGCCAAGCTGGCAGCTGTCCCTCCAATTGCTTCTGCAAAACATACCCACCTGAGCTGAACCAGCCCAGTTGGCCACAACTGGTGCTAGCAGCAGGCAGGGCTAGGCAGGGGCTTACTCAACCCTCCAGGCTGTGGCCCATGTTCCCACACTGGAATAACGCCCTCCTGGTAAAGGGATGAGGGGGAACAACTATACCCTTGTGGCCATAGCACCTGATAGGAGAAGGGAAGAGGCAGCTGTCAGCTCAGCCCAGCACAGGGACCTACTGCCCTCCCCTCCTTGATCTCATCACTAGAATCACCCACCACCAGGCACTGCAGCCCCAAGGGTAGAGCTGCCATTCCCCTTCCCTCCCCAAATGGAGGCCAATTCCACTGCAGGAACAGGGACTTCAGCTTGGAAAGCCAGGTGAGCCCCTGCTCAGCCCTGCCTGCTGCTAGTGCCAACTGCTGCTGGCTGGGCTGGCTTGGCTCAGATGAGTCTGTTTTGCAGGGGCAGGGGAAGAGCAGTTGCCAGCTCAGCCTGGCACATAGACCTGCTGCCCCTTCCTGATCTCACTTCTAGAACCTCCCCCCAGCAGGTGCTGCAGCCTCAAGGCCATGGCTGCCCCTGCCCCCGCTGCCCATGCGAACCAGAGCCCTGTGGCTGCATGGGAGGAAGTGGCTTCATCCAGAAACTTGGTGCTGGCTCAGGGGTGGGGAGATCCTCTGAGCCCTTCCTGGAGCCACTCTAACACACAGTCCCAGAGCTCAGCACAGAGGAGAGACACTGGCCAGGAATGTGGGATGTGCTGCTGGCTGCTAGCACCACCCCCCTCCAGCAGCTCATGAGCACCACTCTCTGCTCCCTGGCCTGGCTGGGCTGATAGAAAGCTTGGGGGTGGAGCTGGCTAAGTGCTCAGCTGGAACAGCTGAGTTGTGGCTCCCTGCAAGGGAGCACTAGCAGGGCTCACAAAGTTCCCTGGGATACTGGTGAACAGCAACCTACCTTGAGTGGAGCTGGCACTTATGTTTCACAGACCAGTGTAACCTAGATTGAGTAAGTCTGATACTACATTGATCCAGGGCTAACTTGTACCAGAATCCACCATTTTTAAAGCAGTCTGTGTGCCCCAAACTTCTTTTCTGCTATAGGTGTAGGCTGTTTTCTACAAGAGTCTCCTGTGGCTCAGTGGTAGGATCCTTGTCTACCACATGGGAGACCTGGGTTTGTATTCCCAGACACTTATACAACTACAGCCATGGACGTACCAAACATCTGGACTCAGTCTGGTCTTTGCATTCTGGCTGTGGCCTAAAGGGAGGATGGAAGATCTAAGCAGCCTCCACTCCTCCAAAATTCCTATCCAGGCATATGCATTGAAGGTTTGGGAGGCCCTCATGCATATAACATGATCCAGGAGGATTGATGGTTGCCACTAGACTGGTTTCCAAACAATTCAATGAAAAAAGTATCATGTCTGCACCTGGCCAGCGTTTCTAGATACCATCTTGCACAAGAATATCAAAAAAATATTCAAAACAGAATTAATGCTACAAACAGAGGATGACCTATTCAGTTTCTTAAAGCCTTCTATTGTAAGTGTGAATGCTTCAGGTTTTTGTTTGTAGTTCTCAAAACATCAAACACAGAATCCTCGAAGTATAGCTGAATTTAATGGTGTACAGGCCTTGTGCTTATGTGCAAATGGATGTATTTCACTGTGGGTTACAAGCATTAAACATTGCTTTTGGTACAAGTTAAACCAGAAACAAGTTAAACCTGATATTTAAGAATTAAGCATTGGATGACTTGCATATTAAACAAAAAAAATCAATATTTGGACTCTCTAAAAGATTAATAAAGGCCATTAATAACTTTTATGCTCAAAATTGTAACTTGAAGTATATCTCAATGTACAAGATGGCTACAACAGGGAAGTAAATGAAACAGGGGCTCTAAACTGAAGGGTCAGTTTTAAAAAACACCACTTCAATTTAGAGCTAATTAAACCCGTGTGTCATACACACGCTCTGCTGACTTATCTGCCTCTCCAGCGGGGAGGGAAGGACCAGCTGCCAGCAGGCACAGTGATCTCTGGGTTGTCAGGGTGGAGCTGGTGTTTCCCTGTGTGGCAGTGATGGCCCCCCACTCCAGCAGCACCCACCCACAGGCACCCAGCTCAGGTGGTCTCAGGGGGCACTGCATCCACGGAGGGAAGCACCAGGCTCCAGTGCAGCTCAGGCAGGCAGGCTCAGTGGGGGGACACGGGCGGGAGGAAAGATCAGGCTCGTCACTTTTCTTGGGCAGAGCCTGCTTTCCAGGGCAGCTTCCAGGCTGGCTGCAGGGCTTCCTTTAGAGCTGCCGAGCTGCATGGGGCCCGATGCTTCACTCCGCGGCTGTAGGGGCAGCATACTAAAACTCCTTGTAAGAGTTTTAGATTGCTGCTCCCCAATTCATTTAAGGTGCATTACGTTGAGAAATTTCCTACACCCACTGGAATTAATGTGCAATGCACCTCTGAGGCAAGCAAACACTAATACCATTAAAGTGGTGCAAAAGCATTTAGCCTGATTTAAAGTGTCATGCGCACATGCCTCTTGTTTCGTCTACACATGGCCTATGTGAACAATTATACCTCCAGATAAGTGAATGATGTTTTCTTCCAATATTCATACTGATATAGCTTTTTCTATTTTCAAAGCATGGTGAGTTGTGTGCATGGGGTACTATTTAGGGGCTGTGGATTTGAATTTATTGTCCAGCTCCTCCAGGTAAGCTTCTCTACCAGGAGAATTCTCCTAGGTCATTTGAACATGTGTACACAGCCTGTTTTCTTGTAGAACACTAAAACTGAATGTAAACATCAAATGCACCATGTCCAGCAGTACAGGCCTCAAACATACCATGTTGCTCCATAGATAGTATCACCTGACTGGGGGTAGCCTAATCATTAGTCACTCAGAAACATTAATTATCATACTGCTTTCAGATGCAAAAGCCAGTGTAGGGAAGAATTAGGGATCTGAAAATGATAATACACCTGAATTCTTCAACAACTAAGCTATAAGGTCAGGCTCCATCTTGCTTGCTCTTTTTCTGGCTCTGTAACTCTTGCATTGTTGGCTACCCAGTGGCCCAGTTTCAATAGGACTGGTTAAGCCATTAAGCTGGGAAATAGGAGATATGGGTTTGAAGAGGAAATTTAATCTACATCTTCCAGTGTGAATGCCCTAAGCAGTAGGTTATTCTATAAATGATAAGTTGCATCTTCATGACATCTTTCCAGCCACATTTTGAATTCCTGTCTGATGGCACCTATCCTCAGAAGAGACACCTGGCATGCAGTCTTAAGTGAGGTGCTTAAAAAAGGGACAGGATTTAAGATACATCCCTGTGCTCCCCCCTTCCTACCAGCTATCTCCAGGTGGTTTGAAGTGCAGATCACCCTTTGCAGGTACCTTATGATCCCCATTGACTATGGGGATATTAGGCAATTAACTTCAAGTCTCTGAATCATCCTGCAAGGACAGTCATCTAATTTTGAGACATTTTGATGGGCAAATTGTTTGCCCCTAGGGACATTAAGTACCTCTAGAATTAGGTAGCAACCAGACAGGACTTCTGAGGATTGCCATGGACACTAGCACCTAAAGTAGAAGCCAAGTAATACATGCATTAGCTTTTTGGGAGTCTAGTCCTCAGCATCTACAGACTGAGCACCTTAAGCTATAAGGACATGTTTACATGTGCTCCAAGAGTGAGGGAGTACTGCTTTAATTAGAGTGGCTTGAAGAGCCACTCTAATTAAAATGCCACAGCGCCTCATGTATTATTGTCCCTGTACTTAAAAATAGCAGCAGGGATGCTTGAAGTCAATCTCATTCGTGTTTTAGTTCAAGTACCCCTGCCACCATTTTTAAGTGGGGGGATGCTGATACACGAGATGTAGGAGGCTGCTGGAACATCCTAAGTTTCTAATGGCTAGAACCTGGGTTGAATTTACATGTGCATAGATCCTTGAGTGTACAAAAATGATGCGGAAGCGTGGGTGGCTAGGGTTTCTTCAGTCATTATAATGTCAGAAGCTGAATTAGCCACCAAGACAGGATAGGAAACAGTCTTAAATTGTGGCAAGAATGTTTACTAGAACATAGGGGCTTCCACACATTCTTTGCTGATTACGGTGGCTGTGCCTGCAATTAAATATACAAGTTCTAATTTTTCACTTCCAAACACTTCGTGCAGCCATGTACATTGTAAATGGACATAAAAAACAACTTAATCAGAAATCCCTTGTCATACATTTTTAGTCACTTTGCACAGGTGTACATAATTTTACAGTGTGCAAGGTACTGAAGACACAGACCCAGTTTCATACCACATGAGTTGCATTTGTGTGATATTACTATTAGCAAAGTCCCTCAAAACTACTCCAAATTTTAACCATAACTGTGATTGAGTGAATCCTTGGATGTCTTGTTTACTTGCTCCCCCCCAGTTAGGTATCTCCCCTGTTACTCACCTGCCATGCCTTGATGTTTTGAAAGTTAGAAAAGAGAGAAGGGAGGTAAAGTGTTATTCACAACTAGTGGTATGATGTGGGGGGAACATTTTTGTCCACAGAGCTCCTCCTTCCCTACACCCTGCACCTTTCCATTCTCAGATGGATCTTTGTTATGGCCTTAGCTTTTCTTCCCATGCTCCAAAACTCCGGGCTCATCTTCTCTGCCCCCAAAGAGAACTTATTGTTGGGTACCCTCTTCTTTCCCCATGCTTGGGTTTGGACCCCTTTCCCTAAGTTTTAATTTCCCTTAGTTTGTTGCTTGTAATGGACATCCCTCCCTTGGAGTCTTCAAATGATCCACTATTGAGCAATGGCTTGTTTAACTCCAACATCTTTACCCTGAGCATTCTTTCTAGAGCTCATCAACCCATCCCAGTATGTTCCCCATTTAAAGCCTAAAGTCAATTAACAGTCCCAACAATCAACATCTCTATCACCCACCAGTTCACTGGGACACTGCCCTGTCTTCTGGGTAAGCCTTTACCCATTGCCACTAGTCGCCTTTCACTCACTCGGTTGCAGGAACTTGTTCAGAGGATGTCCCTTCCCTACACTTCGTTTGGTTCTAGTTTGGGCTGTATCCTGGCTCCTGCTCTGACTCCATCTCTAACTCTGGCTCTGGATTTTGGCTCCAGCTCTGGCCTATGGCTCCAGCTTTTAGCTCTGGCTCTAGCTCCAACTTCTGGGTTTGGTTTCAGCATCCTAGCTCTGCATTCTGGCTTCCAGTCTGACTTCCATTCTAGCCCCCATCCAGTCTCCACATGGTTTGCATGATCCCAGCTGATCTCATGCCTTTCCCTCTCCAGGAAAGCTGAATGTATGCCAGTAGCTTTTTTGATCTTCCAGTGAAACTCTTTGAAGCCAATGGCAGCCCACTCCAGCTGCACGTGGTGGCATGCTACCTGACCCTACAGCTTCAGGCTCATCCAATCTCTGAATGAATAGCCAACCATTTCCAGAGCCTGTGCTGCAACCCTTGAACCCCAAGTTAAATCCCTATGCGGACTTTGGTCTGGCTGGCAAGCATGGACCATAACAGGGCCTGAGACCGGTGGCCTGTTACAATAACCATAAATCAAATTCTCATTCATAAGGAAGTGTTAGGACTTAACCTTGTTTCACTTTTATGCACCTCAATTACATTTTTTGGTATTTTATACACAGTTTGGATTCAATTGCCACTTCTGGCAAACTAGGAACATATACACCAGTACAATCTAAAATAAAACAGAAAAAAGAGGTGCCTTCCCCCTTAAAGCCCAAAAATCTAGTAGCTAAGGTTATAGCCTCAAGGGGAATTTGAACCAACTTCCTTCACTTCCCAACAAAGTGATCCAGTCACCAGACTATGGACTAGGCTAGGGGTGGGTAATTATTTCAGCTAGAGTTTTGGGGGATGTTGCAGGGCACTGAAGTGCCCTGCTCCTAGAAAGAAGGACAGGTGCCAGTGGCCAGGGCAACCACAGATGGTCAGCTAACCAGAAGAGGGCAGGGCCTGGCCTACATAAACAGCCCAGGCTGAGGCCAAGTGGGCAGTTCCCCTTTGGCAGCTGAGGAAGTAAGAGGTCTGTTGAAGTGGGCAGAGTAGAGAAGCCCGATGGCCTGAGCAGCTTCCGTGGAAGGAGACCAGGTGAAGGAATCCCTGGTAGGGATTTGGAAGGATAAAGGGCCTGATGGTTTAGAGTTTACGTTTAGCCAGGCGGCTTAGTTCTTGAGTCGCAGCCGATTGGCTTTGTTGATACACCGGAGGACTGGGTGAGGCTGTAGGGGTTGGAGGAGGCCTCATGCGAGCTCTGTGGTAGTGTGGGGGTTCCTGGCACCAGAGAGGGCGCCACTTTTTGGGGGTGTATTGACCCCGGCCCCAGTGGGGCAGTGTCGTGCAGGAAAAGCCCCAGTGCGGGCGCAGATGAGAAGCCCCAGGGGGGCATAAGACCCGAGAAGGCAGGTCTGGGGGCCAGGCATGGCTATGGCCACCTGAGCCTCGTTGGGGGGTGTAGACTCAAGGAGGGGGTGCACTGACCCCAGCCCTGAGAAGGGGCACAGTGCATTGGGGGCAAGGCACAGCTACGGCCACCTGAGCCCCAAGCGCAAGAGGAGACCCAGTGTGGGCCAGCATGAGAGGAGCCCCAGGGAGGGCACACACAGGAATAGAAGCCCCAGGGAGGGGTTCTGGGGGGCAGGCACGGCTACGGCTACCTGAGCCTCGATTGCGGGAGTCGCGAGGCAAGGCCCCAGTGCGAGTGGGAGATATGAGGCAAGGCCCCAGTGTGGGCTACGAGGACGTGGAGCAAGGCCCCAGTGTGGGTGTGAGCATGGGGAAAAGATCCTAGTGCGGGCGTGAGCATGGGGAAAAGGCCCCAGTGCAGGCAGCACCTATGAGGAGTCCCCAGGGAGGGTGCACAAGTGAGGAGGGCTTGGTATGGGCTCGGCCTAGAGAGGCCTGGGAGCGTCCGCAGGGAGCGTGGGTGACTATAAGGAAAGAGAGGCCAGAGAGCGTCTGCGAAGGCGCGAGCAACAGTAATCGACTAAACAATGTCTGGGACATCTGAGAGGCTTGGGGCATGGTATTAGGGGTGGTAGGAGCCACGCGTAACCCTTGAGGCGGGAGTGCACAGAGTCACCATAGACGGGGCACAGACTGGAGTATGTCAGGGGTACCGTGTCAAGGAGGATAAAAGGCAGCCTCCCTTAACACCTTTATCATCAAAGACATGGCGGGAGAGAACGAGGGCGCATGGACACCGACTTGACACGGTAGGGGGCGCTAGGGGAGTTCATGGCCGCTCCTAGGTCCCTGTCCTGTCACAGGGGATCTGTCAAAGGTCATATCCATCTTTGTCTTTTACTCTCTGTCCCTTCTGTGCCTCTCTCTCTCCCTCCTTCCCTCTCTCTGGAACCTGGCCAAAGCTGTAGTTTGCCAGGAGCCCTCATGTTCAGTTGTGGACCCAGGCAGGATCTGCTGCCATGCTGGGTGGGAAGTAATATCAGCTTCAGCTGGGTTGTGGAGGGATTGGAGATAGACAGAGAGATGAGAAGAGACAGAAAAAAATGCTGCCACCTGCCTGGCACAGAGGCATCTTCTGCCTGTGTCCACATCTGAGGCCTCTGGCAGGTTCCAGGTCAGGACTCCAACATTCTGGGAGGGCGGCCGTGCAGTTGTGGATGCTTCTGGCAGGTTCTGCATCCAGGCTCCTGAACCTGCCCTCAGCATCCACAACTGATGACATCACCCGTCCATTGTGGTGGAAGCTCCGCCTGGATCTGCAGCTGATGCCAGTTGCCGCTGGGCTGAAACAGCCACACCTGCCTGACACCATTGGCCAAAGGTGGGCCAGATTCAGTGAGTTGACAGCTGTCCACCCATGGGCCAGATCATTGGCAGGCTGGATCCAGTATGAAGGCTATATTTTGACTACCACTGGGATAGACATTGCCTGAAACACCTTTCAGTCTTCTGCTCAAAACTGGCCCAGTGGCAAGCCAGGAAGAACAATTTATGGGGACAGATGCTGCCTTAGAAGATGGGGGCAAGAGTTTCAACAGCTTTTCTATAATCTACATCCAGTATTTAAGGGCTGAACTCATGCATGAACATACACACACACACACAGACACACACACGTTTTGCCTTCCCCCTTTCCCCCATTTTTCAGCTCATCTGCCAAACCAAAAAAGGAAAAGAAGGATTGTTCACCCAGCTCTAAGTCACCACAACTGGTGCAAGTCAGAAGGAAAAACAGCGCTTAAGTATTTGAGTCAGTGTTATTTATTTCATTGATAAAACAATTATTTTTAGAACTTTATGCATTACAGTGATAATACAATTAAGCAAAAGTGAGCTCTGAACTCCTGTTTTATTCTATTTGATCAATCATATCAGTTAAGGCATTATTGATATCTATTTTATTACTCATGTGGTTGAGTTTCCGTGGCTTGTATTTGGAAACTATATATTTTTTACCTTTACAAAGTGTTCAAATATAATGTAAAAGTTAATGGGATAACAATAATGGAATGAATGGGGTGCCATTTGTAGGAGTTATGTTTCTGAGTACAGTTTTGGAAGATTTGTTCTTTTGTCCTTAATAGTTTAATTAGTGGCATGGAAGATCATAAAGGGCAATTAAACAAGAGACTAGAAACAGACTTAGTATCCTGAGTAATGCTGGAATAAAATCTGAACCCATCACAAAGTGAACAAATTAGTTTCCTATAGCTAGTCCTATGGCTGAGGTTATGTATATATGTAAGTATTCATGTATATGTATGTCCTCTTAAAAAAAATATATATATATATATAAAAAATATGTCTGTGTGTATATGTATGTTATATATAGGGTTGTTGGTTGTAGCCGTGTTGATTTAAGGACTTTGTCTACCTATGTAATATATATGTATATATAAACAGATTATTATACACATACACCAGATTAAATCTGTTTTATATATAACACACATAAGTACAGACACACACACGCACACATACACACGTATGCATGCATGTTATTTAACAGGTTTATATATACATACACACACACACCTGTCATTCAGGTCACCACAAAATAACCAAATTAGTTTCCTAGAGTCTACCCTGTCATTCAGGTCAGCATTACTCTGTGGTAGCATCTTTTTATATATTTTATATACAATATAAATATTTAAAAATATGCTGCCTCTAGCAATCAAGCCTGCCTGAGATCACCTGGAAAAAAAAACAAAAAACTTGCTAATATCTAGTCCTGTGAGAGTGCTGGAATGAGAAATAAGTTTCAATTCATCTGTGACTTTATAATTCTATCAAGGGACTGAGGGGTTTAATAGGGAAATGTTGCCAATGAAAGATCATACTGTGCATACCCAATACAGTGGATCCAATATCCACCCCGCCCGAGACCCATTTTTTCCTTGTATTGCGATTTATACCAGTGCAAAGTGGTAATTAAAAATGCTGGCTGCCTTGCACATCCACAGCAAACAGGTATACTTGGCTGTACAGAATAAATACAGCAGAGAATCGGGTTCATTATAATTCAGTTGATTTAATTTAATTTATGATATTCTTAGATGGTCATGCTGAAGGTTCCCCCTGCATTGGGGATCTTTGCTTCTTGCCTTTCTTTTCATACTCCTCCCCTTTACCATAGCTCTGTTTTCTTGTTCTGAGCAACCAGCACCACAGGTTCGTGGAGAGATGCATTTCTCTCCAGAACTCCCCAAAGTGTTCGAAGTGTTGCCATAAAAATTTTCCCAGCCTTAAACATTTTTGAGATTTTTCTTTTCCTACTCTATATCAAGATGAAACAGAGACCGTTTAAAGGGTTTATTGGATTTTCATTTTTGTTTTTTTTAAAGAGAAAAACAGACCCCTTCAGCCAATGGTTAATAATTAAGATTCTCATTTGGACTATAGGAGACCTGTATTCAAGTCCCAACTCATTTGCGCATATGAGTTTCCTATCAAATTCAAGGTCACTCTGGATTGGGACTCTCTTGTTGGTGCTTTTCCACATTGTAAAAATAATTAAATATTCATTAGATCAAGGACTTCAATTCCCACAGAGCTACCCTGTGTTTTCTTTCCAGCCAAGAATTCTGTCCTGAATCTACAAAGCATTACAAAGCATCATCAAAACTTCTGCTCCCCCTTTGGCTTTGAAGAATTAACATTTTTCAATGGGAAAGATGGAGGGGGGGAAAAAACCTCCTGAGCAACAGTAAAAAATAACTATCTTTGTAGGAACTATAAGTAAGTTCTTACTCATCATCATAGATGATGTGTCTCCTACCACCAATGGTAAAGACAAGGTTGAAGTAGTTAGATTTACATTTGGATTGGAATGCATTGAGGTTTGTCGTGATTTCTGTGTGAGCAAATTTCACAAACTGGGGTGGCCCTGAGGAAGTCCTGTAAAGTATAAACAAGCTTCACTTTTGTAGGTGGAGGAACAAAACTGCAATCTCAAAGGAAGGGGAAATCCTAATGCAAGGGCCAATTACTGCATTAAATGAAGAAATTCTAACATTAATTTCATGTTTCCTTCTACGGTAAAATAAAGTTAGCCCATAGGCTGGAAGTACAAGAGATGTAACATTGCTATAGACCTGAGTGAAATTTTGCCTCCTTTTAAGAATAAGTTGCACTTTGCCCAGCCTGTCATTTTGCTTAAGATCTTTTTCTCTACCTGCTACAGCAAAGAACCTTCCATTTGACTGATATACCATTTTACAAAGTGACTTTACCTTAGCTTCGTTCACTAGCTTCAGGTTGTGATCCAGCTTCGCTGCATTTGCAAAATACCTGCAAATCTCAGGTACCCAACTAACTCCTGCAGATTGTACTGATATTCAGAGACAGTCACTTTGTGAGTTAGATAAAAGAGATGGACAACAGTCTCCTGCTTCTTGTCATGGTGATTCAGCCTGGAGGCTGAACTGTTAAAATGCCTACTGTTCATGAAAGTAGACAATGGAAGGGAAGCTGAACTATGTGATGAATGTAACAACAAACATTTTGGACATGACAATTGTTACAGAATGACAAGGTACTGGTGGCAAAGCTCAACACACATGAAAAAAAGACCAAGCCTAGCCCTCTTGTCACGTTGACTGTGTGCTTTGCCACTAATGTTCTATAACAGAAAAAAAAGGAACAATGGAAAAATCCTATTCTACCTATTAGGGATTTATGTGGACTTAAGCATCCACTCTGCTGTAGTCTCTGAAAAAACAAAAATGCAAAAGGTAGGTGATTCCTCTTCCTCTTCGCTCCTTTTTATGTCAGTCCTCTGACTAAGATGAAAGACTGTTACACAAGCAGAGACATTAGTGCTTATTCAGGGATTCACGTGGCAGTAGTTGTCCCTGGGGAACCCCGCAGCATGTGGCAAATTGCCCTGGGTGGGGTAGGTGAGGCTGGGGCCAGCACCTGGTCTTGCCCTACCAGGCTTACATGAGGTTCTGGGGGCCTCCCAAGGCTCCAGGTACACAGAGCTTAGTCAGCAGCCAGAGCATGGCTCCGACTAGCCATACTCTGCTTCAGGTGGCATACACTGCCACCAAGTGAGCTGCCCTGTTTTTTGGGGGGGAACTCCCAGTGTCAAAAAACCCACTGCACTGCTAATTTGCACTGCTAATTTGCAGTGCAGCAAATACCTGCATTTGCAGCACATGCAGTTTGTGGAGCCACAGGCAGTTCTGTGGCTACACAAACCACACATGCATGCTTGAGGGGATATGCCCAAGAAGGGTGGAATGAAATCACACTAAAGTGAGTGTGAAAGGTAATAGGATCTCATCTATTATCTTACACACCTACCTAACTCCAGGCCTCTGGGCTGGGATTCTGGCAAAATCCAAATAGTCCCTTAGAAAAATCCAACCTAGGCCATAGGCTGGTTAGAAATGAGGCTCCCAGAAAATTTAGGACTAAGATCCCCTATTTTCTGGGGGAGGGCTCTAAGAATTGGGTTCTTATATAAGAAATGGGCATAACAGATAGGCAAATTCTGGGGTGAAAGTGATTAAATGGCTGCCGCAGATTCAGATTGTATTGAATCTGAATTTTATATTGCAAATGCAGATTATAGCCTGCTGGGACTCGGATAGAATTCAGGTGCCACTGAGTTTTGCATCTGTCTTACCTCACTACTTATAATGTCCAGGAAATATAAGTTAACAAAATCTATGCATATGGCACTATTAGCACAGAGAAAACCATAGCTGAATGTGCGGTAATTGTTTGTGAAAGGTGCCAGGTTGGCTGCCTAGAGACTGAACCCCAGGACCTGATACATAAGTGTCAATGGCACTGCAAAAATCTCCACAATGCCTTGCCAATGTACATTAACCCTGCTCCACAGGGACCTCTTGAAGTGCAAAAGAGTAGTTCACTTGTCATATTCAATGAATCCTTGTTGGCATTCTCAGCAGAGAAGACAAGACCATGAACTTGCTTTTTTATGACAGGAACATCTATGCACTAGAAAAGGAATTAAGGCCATTTTTTCCCCACATTAGCCTCCAAATGACCTTTATAATATAATGGCTTGTTCATCGTTTGACCTGATGTAGACATGAATTGGTGAACTGAAGGTAAAAGATTCCAGGCTATAACATTTCCAAGGTTCTTATCCAAAAATGAGTCTTTGCCCTTTGTATCCAAGTTTCTGACTTCAGAAGCAGGCAGACATAGCTATTTTTTTCCTCTAATGCTGAGAAAAAAGATTCAAGATTCAAGTGCATTAAAAAAGAATACACTTTTTGGGGGGAAAAAATAAACCGAAGAGAAAGGGAAGAGGCATTGTTCTTCTTGTAGTTTGAAAACGATGTACTCTGTGGATATGGAAGTCTTTAGGGTCTTGTTGTCATTAAAACTTCACACTTTCATCTTCTAAAGAACTGTTAGAAACTCAAATTGGGGAAGGGCTTTAGAGTATAGGTTTAATTAGATTCCTTCATTCTATAATGACATCAGAATACTTAATATATTGTTCCCTGCAATGGATATTTGAGAATATTTGCAGAAATTATTAGATATCTGGCAGAGGAGTACTGTGCAGATCCATACTTTCTGGAACACACAATCACTGTGTTAAATTCCTCTCAAGGCTTCAATTTAATATTTTCCTCCCTTCAGTTACTTGATTCTGGTTCATCAGACTTCCCTAGCTCAAAAGTACACCAATCATTTTCTTAACTTGGAAAATGCTTATTGAACATTAGAGTCCAGTCATAACTGAATCTACAATACACTACTCTTGTACCTCAGATATGTACCTCAAATAGGACAGTTAAATAAGACACCACCTTCTCAGAGAAGAAACAAAAGTTGTGTACCCCAGATAATATACTGAAACTAAGTTCCAAGGACAATATTTTATAGATGCACATACTTAAAATTATAAGTAAATAGTTATAATGGGCACTTCTACACAAGATGTTTACTTCCGAGCTGACTAATTAGCTCCACAGTAGGCGCGTCTATACAAGATGCTAACTGTGAAGTAGCATAATAACATTGCGCAGTAGTGTGCCAGGCAAAAGCCATGCTAAAATGCTACTGCACAGCAGTATTGGGCTACTGCACAGTTAGCATCTGTAAAAATCTGTACACCAGCACTACTGCACAGTGCTGCCAGTTATTGCACATTGATTTAGTACTTATGCAAGTACTAAACTTAGTGCACAGTAACTGGTGTATAAATGAATGCATAGACACACCCAGTAAAGGTCTCAGAGTCTACATGTGTGGCCCTATTAGAGCTCTAAAGCTTTAAACCTCATTAAATCAGCTCTAGTTAAAGTGTCCTCATTGCTAATTTTCAGCATGGGAGTGCTGATACATATGACGCTAGGGTTTGCTGAAGCACAGTAACTACCTCTTTCCATCAGAGCCAATTCGTCAAGTATGCTCTGACGTGTTGTATTTACAATGTATCGGAGCAGCTGCCCTGCACAGGTATAGGTACCCCCTGTGGCCCAACCAGCCCCTCTACAGCACATTGAGCAAGACTAGAGCAGCTGTGGGCTGGCAGTCTGACCCTGGGACCCTCTGCCAACTGGGGCTGTTCCAACCTGGCTCAATGTGCTATGGTCCCAGGCATATATTCAAACATGGTGCCTGGAAGCAATAAACTCCAGCATGATATGTGATGGGGTTTATTGCTGCACATTAATTGCACATGTAGACACACCAAATGAGTAGTTTTAGAATAAGTTTTTTGGAAGACCATACAAATAAGTGGACAGAACAAATCCCTTTGACTTTTGATATGTTTTTTGCTCACATTTCACTCAGTAATTTGGAAAAAATACATCCACAATTTACTGATTCATTTATGGAAGAAAACTTTGAGTTTCTTGATATTCACAACTTCACATTATCTTCCTGAACACTGTTTTACTTTTAGAAATATGTCATAGATTTACAAAGAGAAGCTGACAATAGCATCAAACATCAATTCAGTAAACTAGACTAACACTTTAAAATCATAGAATCATAGAAAATTAGGGGTGGAAGGGACCTCAGGCGGTCACCTAGCCCAACCCCAGCTCAAAGCAGGACACCCTCCAACCATATCATCCCAATGCAGGCTTTGCCTAGTTGGTTCTTAAAAACCTGCAAATATAAATTAAAAATAAATAAATCACAGTAACTCATTAGTAGGACTGGTCAAGAAATTGGTTTCTTATATAGTGAGGACTGGAGGGTTATTTTTTTTCAAAGAAAATCAGTTTGGATTGATCAAAATATCCTATTTTATATTTTTGAAATAGACTATTTTTATTTTAACTTTCAAATTATTTAAACATTTTAATTGAAATCCCTAAAATTAACTATTTTTAAGATATTCAAATAAAAATAAGTTCAAATGAAAAATCAAAATGTTTCCTTTTTATTTGAAAAAAAATTGTTCTGTTTCTAAAACATAAAAGGTCATCCAAATCCATGGATCGTTGTGGGTTACTCCAGTTGTCACAAATCAGCTTTCTCTGATACTGAGAACAAAAAAATAGTTAGGAGTTTCCTGCCTAGCTCAAATATGCAGGACCAATCAAACTAACCATTTTTTTTTTTTGCAAAAAAATTCTTATTAAGTCATACCAGGCAACATAGTAAGGGCATTATATAATTAGCAAATATGTTTAATTTATAATTAGCACTGGCTGTAATTTATGAAATGTAGCTTTGTGTGTGTGTGTTTTTCTCCCATGGAAGAGTTGCTTGACAGTGAGTAATGTTTGTACATCACATTCTGCAGTAATGTAAAACGTTCCAAGTATTTTTATCCTTTAGAAGTAACTGTCCATGATATATCTTTTGTCACTGATGTTCTAATATGGCTCATTCCTGTCAAATTTATTTAATCCTATCTGTCTAGGTTGAAAAGCCATTTGAGGGGAAAAAATAATCTGTATGCTGGCTCATGCTATAATTATTAATAAGGATGAAGAATGTTAACAATGTGCTACAACCTAAGCATTCTGTGTTTGTCATCATCTTTGATCAATGTTTTTAAGCTGTGCTGCTGATAGAAAGGATGGAAAACAATTATACAGCATTATTCTTAAGGTGTATTCAAATTCCATCCTGGTTTTCATCCCTTTTCTTTTTTGGCTCTAAAGAAGGAGACATTTTAAAACTCTGACACAAGTGAACACATTTTACACCAAGGAAACAATTTGTCCTTTTTATAGGTGGCTGCCTATAAGTTCGTCAGGGGGGCACAGAAGGGAATTGGTGAGTATTTATTCACCAAGGCGCCCCCGGGGGTTACAAGAAATAATGGCCACAAGCTAGAAGAGAGCAGATTTAGATTGGATATTAGGAGGAACTTCTTCACGGTTCGAGTGGCCAAGGTCTGGAACGGGCTCCCAAGGGCGGTGGTGCTCTCCCCTACCCTGGGGGTATTCAAGAGAAGGTTGGATGTGTATCTAGCTGGGGTAATGTAGGCCCAGCACTCTTTCCTGCTTATGCAGGGGGTCGGACTCGATGATCTATTGAGGTCCCTTCCGACCCTAGCATCTATGAATCTATGAATCCATGAATCTTTTCTTTCAATTAGAAACTATCAGACAAAGGTGGCTTTGTCACTCACTGTACTATACTGTATGTTTGCAATTTATATGAGATTGGCTTTTGCTTTTAGGCTTGTACCTGGAAGACAGTAAGAAAACATTTGAGTCTTTGTATTCTGTACAACCATTTGCCGGGATTAGTTTAAATATCTGGGGAATGTCTTGGCCACACCAGAGGGATCATTCACTATCTGGATTGGCCTTTTGTCCTTCCTGAGCCCTTACAAAGGCAAAGTACCAGCTAGTAAATGGCATATTTGAAATGTATGATTTTAAGTGTACAAAATACCAGATCTAGTTCTGAAGCTTTACTAATTCAGATGCTTTGGTCCAATTCAAATTTATATTACCCTGGCATCAAAAAACTATTAATATTGACTAAAGACTGATTAATGAATTTATCTCTTTTGCTGTTGTTATTAAATTCAGTTTTTTTGTTTACATTCAATATGGGACAAACTTTATTCGTGTTTTCTTTTGATAACTGGGGGACCTTTAAAAATCTATCACTACTTTTCCTGAAAAGTTCATCCTTGGCCTTATGTTTCCTTTGGCCCACGTGTAGGAAAAGTAAGGGAATATATTATAATACTGTCCTTATGCTCTACTCCAGATAAGCAAAGGTTACTTGGTGCATCAAACAGTCTTTCATTTTCCTGAGCTTTGAGCATTTCACTTTATTTTTGTCATTCCTTATGTTAGTTACTGTTATGTATCACATGTTTAGACTGGATGTTATGGCTTCCATTGCAGTGTTCACAGAAACCTATCAGCTACAAGACTGCTATTATAGCGGCTTCAGGTAGATCGACACGCAAATAGCGACAAGCCTTCACTGAAATAATATAGTTATTCAACAGCACATGAAATATTTAAGATGGCTTGAAAGAGATCAATATACTAGGTTATATGCATCGCCCAATTATACATTGAATCTCTCAGGTTTAAAACTACACATCAAAACTTCTCTTTAAGTCTTTATACCAAAAAAAAAAAAATCATGCTAATTCTCAGCTACTTAAAAGTGATCTATGTAGGATTAATGTCTTTTCTGATTCAAAGTTTGGCTTAGATTTATAGAAGATAGGGAACTCTCCTAATACTAAGAATTTCCTAGTGCTAATGACTGGTATGTCAGCTATGATGTATTTATGAAGCATATAGAAATGTTCTTCCTTCTCTTAGATGTATTCAAGAGAAGAGGAAGAGCAAGGACAACTATTTCCACTGATCTCAGTAGTTTGAGAAAGGAAGGTCAAAGGAAATACTGGGACAAGAGAAGGCATTATAAGAAAGGGAAGAACTATAAGAAAATAAGTATTTTCTGGTATGGTTACTAGACCAAATTATTTCAATTTAATTACAATTTATTTACCATTTAAAGCAGGGGTTGGTAACATTTTTAGGCAGAGTGCCAAAAATACCTGCAGCCTTATCTTGTAAGCTGTTGGTGTGCCAGGGGCAGCTGGCAGGGCAGCTATGAGGGACCTAACCCTTGTTGTGGCAAAGCAGCTCCAGCCCCTTCCCTGTGATGTGAGTGCCAAGCAAAATGCCTCCACATGCCATGCTGTGGCATGTGTGCCAGGGATTGCTGACCTCTGCCCTAAAGAGTTTGAGCTGAAGTGAAGTATCAAGAGATAGACTTGGTACCATAGATAAAAAACAAAAAACAAAAAAAAAACACCCGTTTTATTAGATATAAAACTATGAAAACAATTCTACAACTTTTTGAACTATCAAAGCATACTTACAGAACTGAGAATTATGGATAGCTATTATAACCCAAGAAAAACTGGCCTAGATTCTTCCAGCATAAACTGGAGCTGACTGAGATGTAGGTTGATCCAGAGTTACTGATTCTGGTGTGTGATCCCCGCCTTTTTATTTCCCGGTCATTTAACTTTCAAGCAAATCATATAAATAACCATAAAAAGGTAATTAAATATTGGTTTTGAATGGTTACAGGGAAGGCAAGCTGAACAAGACAATTAACAATTAGTTAAAAAAACCCAGTATTTATGTACCAATGCAAACAGTATTTATCTACAAAGTTATGACAGTGCTTATATAGAAAGAGTAAACAAGTAAGGAAGCTTATCACTCTTCCTGGTTGTGGGTCATGGGCTGAGGAGCAAGAGACGGGTCGAGGTAGTCAACCAAAGACTGTGGCACTGGTGTCATCATGAATGCTTCAGCTTCCACGGTCACAGCCCGCTCTTTGGTGAGAGACACAGTGGTCTGCTGGGGAGAGATGACCTCTACCTCACTCCACTGGGGAGGAGGCTTTTCTCAGCCAGACTGGCTGACCTGCTTCACTGGGCTTTAAACTAAGCCCGCTAGGGGTGGGGGGGATTACTGCCACTGCAAGCCCACTGCACAGCTTTTGTAAACCCAGCAGGCTAAGGTACTCAAGGGAACCCACCTCTACCCCAGCCCCAGAGCAATCTGTAGGGAAGGCAATGGCCCCCAGTGGGATAGTTACATGCCTGTACACAAATGCCAGGAGCTTGGGGAACAAACAGGAGGAACTGGTCCTCCTGCTAAACAAATAGGATTACGATCTGATAGGGATAATGGAGACCTGATGAGACTCCATCTATGCCTGAGGCACAGGTATGGACAGCTATATCTGGTACAGGAAAGATTGTGGGGAAAAAAGGTGTGGGGTGGGGTAGCTCTCTATGTCAAGGAAAGCTATGGGTCCCTGCAAGCTGACATTGACACCAAGGGGGGATGATTGGAGATTCTCTGTGTTGTGACAGCCAGAACCAGAGGGATTAATAAGCAATAAATATGTGCTTCTTGGAGGCATTTGGTATTTTGCCTAAACAGGTAATATTAGCTAATATAAAGCTTTTAAGTTTGTAATCCGCAAATGTAACTTGTCTGTCGTAAGTTTAACCAAAATGATAAATTAACCGTTCGTGGAACTGACTGGGCCCCAAAGGCAAAGCTGTAGCTGAAAGATTAGCTGACCTAATGTTTTTTTGCTCAGGGTTCAGCCTTGACAATAAAAACTGAATCCAACCACCTGGCACACCCAAAGCATTCCAGGAAAGCACATTTCAAGAAAGCATATTCAGAGAAACCTAAAAGGGGTTGGGCTTAGGCGGAGCAATGTCAATTTCAAACATAAAGGTGCTGCATTGTAATTTGCTTATTGGATAAACCCGGGTCTGGAAAGTAACCTTTTATTATAATTTTAACACCTTTCAATCCCACAGGGTAACACCTATTGGGCAAGATTGTGAGTGGCTCTAAAGCCAACAGATTAGCATAAGACTAGGTATAAAAAGCATGTATATCAGGTGACCAGAAGGAAGGAGGGAACAAAATGGTCATTTCTGTTCTAAACCCAGACTCCATACTCCCAGTATGAGTGAGGATCAGACCCTGATCAAGGGACCTTCCCTGGTAATCCCTCCCACAGCATTGATCGGGGATGCCTGACTTTGCTGGAATCATTTGACATGTACCTGACATCGAGGGACTATCGATAAGTTGCCAACCCATGTCTGTCTATCTGTTGTTTTGAACAGCCCAGTGGCTGATACCCTCACAGTGCCCAGTTGGCCTGCGACAGAATTGATCCACCTATCTGTTGTTGTTATCTGTTGTTATTATTTACTATTAGCTCCTTAATACTGCATTATCTGCTTATCACATTTATCTTTCTGTTAACTATTGTGTGTGTAAGCTATAATAAATTTGCTATTACTTCACTCCCAGCTTTGCCTCCTCGATCTGAAACTGAACCAAACAGCCCGGTGGCTGATGCCCTCGCAGCACCCAGTTGGCCTGTGATAGAATTAATACACTCACAGTGCCCAACTGGCCTGTGACAGGGGTAGCTCTCTATGTCAAGGAAAGCTACGCGTCCCTGCAAGCTGACATTGTCACCTGGGGAGATGATTGGAGACTCTCTGTGTCAAAATCCATGGTGAAGACTCTCTGTGTCAAAATCCATGGTGAACAAGGCACAGTGGACACAATGGTGGGAGTCTACTACAGACCTCCTAGCCAGGATCAAGAGCTTGACCAGAAATTTGCCAGGGAACTAGATGAGGCTGCACCCTCCCAGTGCATGGTTGTCATGGGGCAGGAACACAGGCCTTATGATGAGAGGGTGAGAGCTATGGGACTTTTCAGCCTGGAAAAGCACAGGCTCAGGTGGGACCTGGTGGCTGCCTACAAGTATATAAGGGGTGTACATCAGGATCTGGGGGAATGCCTTTTCACCAGAGTGCCCCATGAGATAACGAGGTCAAACAGTCACAAACTCCTCCAAGACCATTTCAGGCTGAACATAAGGAAGAACTTCTTTAGCGTCCAAGCCCCCAAGGCCTAGAACAGACTGCTGCCAGAGGTGGTGAAATCACCTACTCTAGACTCCTTTAAGAGTCAATTGGAAGTTTATCTTGCTAGGATTCTGTGACCCCAGCTGACTTCCTGCCTCTGGCACAGGGGGCTTGACTCAATGATCTTCCAAGGTCCCTTCCAGCCCTAATGTCTATGAAATCTATTAAAGTAATAGAGTTTAAAAATCTGGGTTCATCTTGGAATCTCTGGTCTTCAGCTTTGAATTACAGTTCTTGCTGAACAGTCCATCTGTAGATAAGTCAAGATAAGTTCACATTTAAAATTCAGTCTGAAACCTGTGTAAGAAATGCCTTTTTTCCTAACAGACTGGCCACCTGTTAAAGGCCTTTAAAGACTTTAGGACTTAAATAAATTTGAAATTCTCTCAAATGTTAATCTTATTTATTTCTTTACATCAACACATATTTTACAAATGGAATTGGAACTTTTGGTAGAGGTGGTATGTTTTATTAAACCAACTAGGTATATGAAAAAAAAAATTATTTGCAAGCTTTCAGGCATGTGTGCCCTTCTTCAGGCATAGGAGAGTGCCAAGATTGTAAAATTTCTCCTAGGTGTGAATGAAAACTCATATTTCACAAGACAGCTGAAAGGTGTTGTAAGATCTCTTGGTTGGAAAAGTTCATTTTGTGCAAATGAGGCTCAGATAAAAGTTAGAGCAGTCTATTTTCCTCTAAGTTGTCTTATAGCCAGCGGGATATTGAATTATGTAACATTTTACAAATATTAACTATTTGTGCAATTCATGCTTAAAAACTTTCATGTTTCTTGTTTTCTCTGTAAACTAGTTTAGAAAAAAAGCTATTGAATTACTTAAATAATATGTTAAATTAGTGCAAAATTCAGAAGATACTTATTTTCATCTTCCAAGTGTAAGAACAACATTTATAATAAACCCAAGGAAGCAAATCTAACCAAACCAGATTCAAAGTCTGAAGTATGATATGCATGCCTTGAAACAACTAAAAAATATATTTGGTTTCTATTTTTAAAAATTAAATTATTCCCAATTATTTTACATGTCATGGAACCTTCCTATTTACTACTGGCTTGTAACCACATAGTCTTTGACAGTAATTGCTGTCTCTGTAAAGACAACACAGGGCACATTTACGTGTGGCCATATGGCACCTTTGTTACTGCACTGTCATTTAGTACTTCCTTTTGAAAGTACTAAAAGATGGCACAGCAACATCCTGTACTGCACCGTGCCAGATGCACAAGGTTATTTTGGCTGCTACATCACCATAGCAATGCATTATAATGAAGCAGTACTTTGCTACAGCAATGTAACGGCAGCAACATGGTTTTTGCAAAATGGATTCTATGGTGCTGTAGTACATAGCTACAGTGTCATAGCACGCTGTGTAGATGCACCCAGGAAGTATCGCATTATATGCATCTTGCAGAAATAGCTTAGCTTTGTGACACCAAAATAGTACTACCATAAAGACTACTACTGTGGCTTTAAGGTGCCTCCAACCATGTGAAGAAAAATTCCTATAAATGATCTGGACTCTGGTGTCAAAAGCAGACTGGCTAAGTTGGCTGATGACACCAAACTATGGGAAAGTGTGGTCTCACTTGAGGATAGGCTGGTCATCCAGGCTGACCTCAACAGGCTTGCAAGGTGGGTGGATGAAAACCTGATGGCATTCAACATGGAGAAATGCAAGGTGCTCCACCTTGGGAGAAAAAAATCCACATCACACTTATAGGCTCAGCAGTGCTACTCTCACTAGCAGCACGACTGAGACTTGGGGGTCATGATTGACCACAAGATGAACATGAGCCACCACTGTGATACCACAGACATCAAAGCAAACAAAACTCTGGCTTGCACATACTGATGCATCTCAAGCAAGATCCAGGAAGTCATTCTCCCACTGTACTCAGCCTTGGTGAGGCCACAGCTGGAGTACTGCATCCATTTCTGAGCTCTGAAATTCAGAAAGAAGGTGAAGAAGCTTGAAAAAGTCCAGAGGAAAGCCAAGTGCATGATCAGAGGGCAAGAGAGCACGCATTATGAAGAGAGGCTCAGAGCCATGGGACTCTTCAGCCTGAACAAGCATAGGCTTAGGGGTGACTTGGTGACAGCCTATAAGAACGTAAGGGATGTACATCAGGAACTGGGAGAATGTTCACCAGGGCACCCCAAGGGAAGACAAGGTCCAACTGTCACAAACTACTGGAAGTCCATTTGAGGCTGGACATAAGGAAAACTTCTTCACTGTCTGAGTCCCCAGGGTCCGGAATAAACTCAACTCAGAGGTGGTGCAAGCACCTACTCTAGACACATTCAAAAGACATTTGGATGCCTATCTTGCTGGGATCCTTTGACCCCATCTGACTTCCTGACCTTTGGGCAGGGGGCTATCCCATGATCACCTCTTGGCGAAAACGGCCAGTTGTGGCCTTGGGTCCACCATGATCCACTGGCTGGGAAATTGGCTCTGTGGTCAGACCCAGAGGGTAGTAATTGACAGAAGTCAATTGTCATGGTGCCCTGTGACCAGTGGGGTGCCTCAAGGCTCTGTCCTTGGACCCATATTGTTTAACATCTTCATTAATGATGTGGACATTGGAGTCAGAAGCAGACTGGCCAAGTTCGCTGACACCAAACTTTGGGGCAAAGCATCCACACCAGAATACAGGCGGGTGATGCAGGCTGACCTGGACAGGCTCAGGAAATGGACGGATGAGAACCTGATATTGTTTAGCACTGAAAAATGCAAGGTTCTCCACCTCGGGAGGAAAAACATGCAGCATCCTTATAGGCTTGGCAGTGCTATGCTGGCTAGCACTAAGGAAGAAAGATAATTGGGGGTCATCATTGACCACAAGATGAACATGAGCCTGCAATGTGATGCTGCAGCTAGTAAAGCAAGCAAAACGCTGGCTCAAGCAAATCCCAAGACATCATTCTCCCCTTGTACTCGGCCTTGGTGAGACCGCAGCTGGAGTACTGCGTCCAGTTTTGGGCTCCACAATTCAAAAAGGATGTGGAGAAGCTCAAGAGAGTCCAGAGGAGAGCCACGCACATGATCAGAGGTCAGGAAAACAGACCTTACGATGATAGGCTGAGAGACATGGAATTCTTTAGCCTGGAAAAGCGTAGGCTCAGGGGTGATCTGATGGCCACCTATAAGTTTATCAGGGGTGACCACCAGGATCTGGGGGGACGTTTGTTCACCAAAGCGCCCCAAGTGATGACGAGGTTAAACGGTCATAAACTACTGCGAGACCGTTTCAGGCTGGACATAAGGAAGAATTTCTTTACTGTCCGAGCCCCCAAGGTCTGGAACAGTCTGCCAGCGGAGGTGGTTCAAGCACCTACATTGAACACCTTCAAGAGGAAATTGGATGCTTATCTTGCTGGGATCCGATGACCCCAGCTGACTTCCTGCCCTTTGGGCGGGGGGCTGGACTCAATGATCTTCCAAGGTCCCTTCTGGCCCTAATGTCTATGAAATCTATGAAATCTGTGTTCAGAAAGTAGTGGAATAAAAAGCTAAAGTGATCCAAGGCCCAAATCCTGTTTCAACTCTGAGGCAGTTAAGTGGTACTTCAGTTTGTAAGTGCAATAATGTCCCATCCCAATCAAGTCCTTGAAAAACTGTTTACAGGTCAATTTTAGAAACTTATCTTCTTCATAGTCTTAAAAGTATCAGTGAAGAGGCAACAGATCCACCTGTGCTTTGCATTACTTCACCCACATTTTACATTAACAACATTTCAGGGACTCAAGGAGATGAATCATGTTTATGCACCTAAATATCACTGAAATGCTTTAGAGGTGAGAGAGGTTTGGGGCCAAATATATACTACTCCTTTAGAAACCAACAGCTTAATGTGATACCTAAGTTCTATGTTTTTCATGGGTCCATAATTTTGACAGACATTGTTCTGTCTGCTTTTGATCACTAAAGTAGGTAAAGCATCACTAGGCATGTTGATACATCCATTAATTTGTTTTTCGTAATGCACATTAAATTTAGTACCTCCATTGTGAGGTACTAGAAAAAGGCTCGCTAGCCTATTTTAATTTGCATTAGCAAAAGCACACTTTTTTGTGATATATTAAAATAGGCTAAGCTGCCTCAAACACATGTAAAGATACACCCACTTACTGTTTCACTATTCCCCTTATTCTCTATGTAGAAGTGACCACAGGGTTTGTACAGAAACTGAAAAGAAAGATAAGGAGATGAAAATGGATTTCACATACATTGTCAATAAAACCTAACATCTGAAAATCATTTAACAGAAAGGGAAAAATATGCAAAAGCAATGCCATGTGTCTTGCCTTTGTTGTAGCCCCACGGTCCTGGGTTGGGCATCTTGGTGCCCTATAAAATATACTGGAAAATTTAGGAGTCTCTCCCCTAGTGGCTGTTTATACTGAGAATACGTGTCTGATCTGGCCCTAAAGGTGAGAGAAATGGAGGAACACTTAGGGCATAATTCTATTTCCCTTTTAGCATCTAAAAAGCAGAGTTCTAATGTCTACATGGCACTTCTGGCTTTTGTGCATAGTACAGCAATTCTGCTGCCACTGCACTGTAGACAAATAAGTGTACATGCGTAGACCAAGTATATGCAGTAGCCTACATATTGGCCAGGAAGACATGCAGCTACATACCTGTGCCCATTCTAGACTCGTAAGTATATCTAAGCTATGCAAATAGAGCTGACAAGAAACCCATGATTTATTAGCTATTAGATGCCAGAGGAGGAGGACAAGGACCTAGACCATCCCATATTTTAGACCCAACAGCTAAGCAATTAGGGTACTCAGGAAGCTAAAGACCTGAGCGATCCACACTGATGAAAATGGACGTACCAAATATAAGGCATCTCTAGTGTTAAGTCTTAGCTGAGACAGAGATTTGAGGATCACTATTTTGGACCTGGCTGTCTAAAGTAAAAGTTAGGCAGGATTATGTCCCATAAGTCTTTTTTTGTGGCTCTAGTCCATGAATTCTTATGGCTTATCTACAAAAATAAGGATAATGATTATCTCTCAGGTGCAGAAATATTAAGAGAGAAAATGCATTAAAGATTGGAAAGTGCTCAAAAACTGCAGTGTTGGGGGACATATAAGAATATTTAAGCTATGCAGATTGTTGCTGCATTGTTAAGGCTGCATTAAGAAATGAAAATGTTTTATAGAAATAAAATAATCATGAAGATGGTTTCTCAGATCCATTGAAGAGGGGAAAGAGGTGTGGTAATGCATAACGGGCCAGGGGGAACAGAAAGTGCTTGATCTTCTTAAGAATAACGCTATTAAACAATATTAAATGCGAAATTAGTTCAGACATGTAAATCATTTAGCTCTTATTGTCAACAAGTTCAGTTTTAACACCTGTTTTGAAAGCACGTAATTGAAATGGTAAAACCAAATGTGGTTTATAAAAACAAAACTATTTGAGTTATGTGGCCACAAGAGGAAAAATAAATGTCCATAATGTGTGACAGTCAGACATGATGATCTGTTGATAGAAAAATATATGAGGTACTGTTAATATTTAGTTTGCTGAAGATAGGGTGTGTATTGCTTTTTGACATCTGTTAGAAGCGAAAGCTTTATGGAGTACTGGAGTGCATTATTGATAGCAATGTAGACAGGGTGAAGATGAAAAAGCATGCAGAAGTCTCTCTTCTTATTTCCATGCTTTTAAGGTTTTGAGCAGATGAAGTGTGTCCTGCCACAAATCTAGCTACCACTAAACAGCTTGTATATTATGACAGTGCTCACTCTGACTTTCTTAATTAAAAGTGCGTTCTGTTTTGCACATTTATCAAATGTAGGGCTGGCTGGAAAAAAAAGTTTCTATATCATGCAATTTGAGGTTTCCTTTTTTTCCCCATAAAAATATTGCAAAAGCACAATGCAGAGCAGGGACTTGAAGCTTGAGCTATCACATCTCTGCCACAGACCCTAACCACCAGACAACTTTGAGGTATAGGTTTGATTTTGTACCCTTCTTTCTTCTCACCCTCCAAACATGGCTTGCTGGTCTTCTATGGACCTGAGGAATTTGAAATTCCTTGAATTTGAATACATGAGATGCAAAGATTTCTTAAGATTATATATTTTGCTGGACCACATATGTAATTAGGATAAAATTAGAAAACTTTCAAATGTAAGACAGACATAATGAGGAATGTCTTGCATTCAAAAGCTTGTCTAACTTTATCCCAACTATGTAGGTGGACAAGTAAAAGCTATCACCCTAAGAAATCCTTGCTTCTCTCACAATTTCTGGACCATCCTGGCTACATCATCACTTACACTTACACTTGTAGCTTCTATTAAACATTTCTATTTTAACATTTCTACTTTGAAAAAACAAACAAACATTTCATCAATCCGTGTCTGGAAAAATAATCATTGGTAGATTAAAAAGAGCAGTCACAGGTGGACCAGGTAACAAATATCACAGTAAAACTCACAGTCCATCACAATAGTCTTATAATTCTCCAAATATTAATTCCCCTAATTTAGGACCACAATGTGGAGTATTTCTTAGTTTTGCATGAGATGCAGTGGTTAATGCATACCAACATGTTCTTTGCCTTGCTAGCCACAGAATCGCACTGCTAGTTCATGTTCATGCAATTGTCAATTCCTACTCCTAGGTCCCTTTCAGCCATGGTTCAAGTCAAATTGTCACCAGTGAGCCTGTAGGTATGTTGGGGATTGTTTGCCCCAGATGGAGCACCTTACACTTCTAAGTGTTAAACTTCATCTGGTTCCTGTCCACCCAATTCTCCAGCCTGTCCAGATCTGCCTGTATCTGCAACCTATCTTCTGGCATGACCACACTCCTTCATAACTTGGTGTTGCCTGCAAACCTGGACAGCAAGCTTTTCATCCCCACATCCAAATCATCGATAAAGATGTTGAAAAGCACTGGTCCAAGCACGGACTCCTGAGGGACACCACTGGCCACTTCTTGCCTGGACTCCACCAATCCATTCATGAGAACTATCTGGGTCCTACCATGCAGCCAGTTTTCCCCCTACTGAACTGTTAAGCAGTTAAGCCCACAATCTTCCAAATTTTCCACAAGGATATTGTGGAATACTAGATCAAAAGACTTTTGGAAGTCTAGGTATATAATGTCAACCTTCTGTCCCATGTACAGGTAGTGAGAGACCTGTTCATAGAAGATGAGATTGGTAAGAAAGACAAGACCTACCCATGATGAAGCCATGCTGGCTGTCAGTCAGAATCTTACCCTCAATGAGTGTATCACACATAGATTCTTTAATGAGTTTTCCAGGATTTTCCTTGGAATGGAAGTTAGGATAATTGGCCTATAGTTGCCTGGGTTTACCTTCTTTCCCTTCTTGAAGATGGGCACAATATTGCCCCTCTTCCAATCCTCTGGGATCTCCTGTGTGCCACGATTTTTGAAGGAGTTTTGGCAGGGGTTCTACAATGACCTCAGCCAGCTCCATCAGCACTCACGGGTGAAATTCATCTGGTCCTGCTGACTTATAGATGTCTAGCTTTTCTAGTTGGTTTTGCACCAGCTCAGTATCCACAGTGCAAAGGTTATCATTCCCCCCATGCCCCGTGTGATCCTTATCATGCTTGTCTTCCCCTTGGTCCAGTGAAATAGCAAAGCAAAGTGGGCATTTAGGAGTTCATTTTTTTCCTGAGTGTCCATTACCAGATGTCTTGAGGTGTTAAGCAGGGGCCCCACATTTCCATTTGTTTTCCTGCTGCTCCCTACATACCTAAAGAAGGACTTCCTATCGTCCTTGACTCCCTTGGTTAACTTAAACTCAGTCACTGCCTTAGCTTTCTTAATCATTTCCCTACAAGTGCAGACCACCGTTTTATAGTCCTTTTTGAGGACTATCCCTAGCTTCCACCATGTGTATGCCTCTTTTTTTTCTTTTTTAAGAGGACCACAATGTCCCTATTGAGCCAGGAGCACTTGCCAGCCCTTCTGCTACCTTTCTTCCTCATAGGAATGGTTTTCTTTTGTATTTGGAGGATTGTGTCCTTGAGGAATGAACGCTGTTCGCTGGCCACTCTCATCAGGAAATCTCTCTCTCTATAGATGCACACAAATATGTATTGCACAAATGTGTGTGTGTGTGTGTATTAATGTGTATACGAAAGTGCATATAATAAGCAGTAGTCATGTGAATATATTTATAGAGTATTGTAAATATGCAGGGTCTTAAATGTGAGATTAAGGAGTCTAAACCTTTTTGCTAAAGAAAGGAAGCTATTGAAAGGATTCAAACAAACAAGAATACACTAAAAGAAGAATGGGAGAATGGGCATTAAAAGAATGGGATAACTCTTTTGATTGCCTTGGTGGCTGTGACATTGAAGGGAAGCCAAATGACAGAAGAATGAAAGGAGAATGTTTAATAAAGAATTATCTCAATTAAGAAGTACATGTCAAAGAATAATGATTTATTTTTAAATGGGATTTTAAATAGTAAAGGAGATCAATAAACCAAAGATCAGGGGTAAAAACATTTTACGCAGCAGATTAAAGATTGACTGTTCACAAAAATTCTGCTAATAGGAGAACTGTAAGCAAACCTAAGACAGATGAAAGAACAAAAAAGTGGGCTTAATCAACATATTAGCCACCTAAAGGAACTTCTGTGCCAATGTGCTTCCCAAGGCACTATATGGCATTGTATGCTCAGAACCATAGAAAGGCAAAACCCCACCATCTCACCCAAACTCAGAATCAGCAGTGTGGCCAGTTCCTTGTTGGATGGTGGACTAGTATACCCCTCCTCAGTGCTCCCCTTGAGGGCATTGGTGGTAATACTGCTCACCAGCTTTTTAGGGCAGATCAGGAGGCAAAAGATATGTCTACATGAGACATTTACTGTGGAGTTGCCTAATTAACTCCACAGTAAACGTCTTGGCATCTACACGTGGAGTCCTATTAGGCTGCAGGAAACTAATAAACTCTGGTAAATACTTCTAAATACAAACACTATCCTCCTGTGGAGATTTTTTGTGCACAGCAACACACATGTAGATGCTGACCCAGCTGGCTGGGGCATGAGGGTGCTTCAGTGTGGAGGTTGCCTGCTGGCTAACCCTACACTGGAGCACCCTTGTGTACCAGCCAGCTCCTCCGCAGGCTGGCCCCCAGACCCTGTGCTAGCTGGGGCTGCTCCAGCCCAGCTCAACACACCATGTTCCTGGGAACATGTGTAAATGCAGTGGCCAGGAGCAATAAACTCTGGGGCAATATGCAACAGTGTTTATTGCTGTGCATTAAAAAATATTCACATATAGATGCAGCCAGTGAGGAAGAAAGCTCAGCAAAAGAGCTCATTTTATGAAATTATCCTATCTGGCCAAAAAAAGAAAAAAGGTATGAAATATCATTTAAACTCTGTATAGTAGGACTAAGAGATCTACTGTTTTCCTCAAGGTTGGGGAGAGGGGAAGAGGAAACATAGCCAGTGTCAGTGAATGCTCTCCTATCTGCTAACATCTGTTCTCTTGGAACACCGGCCACTCTGTACTAGGAGATCAGACAAAGATGTGTGTGGACAGCCAGAACTGTGGTTATAGAAAGGTTCAAATGATGCGGGTTCTGGGCCTCCAGTCTATGCTTTTGACAAGGATGTGCAGGAGAGCAGAAGTGAATCAACACAGTGCTCTGCTTGTCCCCTTTTCCTAACTTGGAAGGCTGGAGGACCCAGGAATGCCTTGGCACACTGTCAAACATTCAAACTTAACAAAAAATTCTTCATTTTTAAATACTTCTAAATTGTATCTCTTTAGGTACTGTCACCTTTTCGGGGCACTTCAAAAGCATCTGAAATGTTTCAGCTTTTATGTCTGTCTGCACCCAAGAGTTATCACTAGGGTACTAAGAGTTAGGGGATAACTAGGTCTCCCACTGCCCAAGAAAATGTCATACCTACTGGACAAATGTTGGTTGGGTGTATCTTGATTTAAATATGTTAAGGAAATAAATGGCTAACCAGGGAGTTCGGAAGGTGGAATAGGAACTGTGAGATGGATAAAAGAAGGCTAAAAGTCATGTAAGTGCCACTTGGATGCCTAAGGCAGTATAGGCTGAGCTTTCATTTATACACAGTTTGTTAACTCCCTAGAGACTGGACATTTTTAAATATTCAGTTAATTATATTATAAGAAATATACGTATTTCAAATATACATTTCCAAGACTCATAAAACAAATAATATATTTTCATTATAAAAATACATTAGAATACACCTTCTGTTTTCAGTCTTATTTATTGGCATCTATTATGCATCTTCTATTTCTTAGTTAATTAAAATGCCATCCCTGTAAATGGTTCCTTTCAGAATGAAGTAAGATACTCCATAATTGTACTGTAAGTTATTGCTGCAATTACCATCTTAAAAACTCAAGTTTTATTGGGAAATTTAACAGTATTAAATACAACAACATGACATCTACACTTAGCCAATAGAAGAACACGTCACCAATATATAAATATAAATGTATTTTTACACAAAATGATACATATTTCCTTGTATAAATAGCACTTTATTTGAATCCAAATGCCCCCCTGTCCCCTCAAAAATGTGATGAGGATTTTTTTTAACAATCTCTATTAAGTGACTTCTGTGCTTTCCTCTTCTCTGAGCATTCATAATCTTATGAGGCAATAAATGTTGGTTGCCAACTGTGAATCAATATATTACTTTAACTTTATTTTTAATAGAAAACAAATCCTTGTTGCCTACCTTCATCACACTCTGCCTCTTATTTGCATATGTAGTGGTGGAAAGCTTCAAATGCCTGCCATCTTGCAGTATTTGCCATCAACCCAATAATTTACATGATCAAGTAGAGAAAGGCTTTTCATAGTTACGTGCACACAATGAGGGAAAGCAGAGGCAGACAAATAGTAACTTGAACACCCAGCAGAGGTCATTAATTTATGCAAATGTTTTCTTTTCTTTGCTATTTCATTGAGAAGGCAATGGCATCATCCAGCAGCATTTTTCCCATATAGTCCTCCCAAAACTCAGTTTCATCAGGACAGAGCTAAGAGATGTCTTAGCTGAGGTTGACAGATTCAGCACTGATACTGATAGGCCTATCTCCAGCTTTTCACATTCTTGATTCTGAAACTCTAAACAACATGCATAATGATGTTATAAAACACATTGGACAGAACTAAAACCAATCAACTCATTGTTATGAGACAAATCTCAGGAACATGTGAAAGGGAATAATGGAGGAAGGAATTCCATCCTCTAGGTCAGGGGTTGGTAACCTCTTGCTCCTGCAGGACAGATCTTGTGACTTGACCCCTTGCTTTGGGTTGCAAATCTCCAACCCCAGAGAGCCCAAGCCACCTGCACTTATCTTTGATGTCAGTTCCCAGTAGCAATGGTAACAGTCATGAGAAAAATGTAAGGAGGGTACAGAGAATATAGTGAAAATTGGAATAAGTGCTGTAATATGCTTGCTATTCTATAAATAACTGGGGTCACAAAGAATTCACGAGGCCAAATCTTAGGGCTGAATACTGAGAAGACACTCTATAGAGTTTCTGGGATGGCATCAATAGTTATAGCATTAGAAGCAGTTGAACAAGTCTGTAAACATGGCCACAGCCATGAGGTTGCACATATGAAACTAAGGATAGAATATAGTCTAATGCATATATATTGCAGAATGAGGGGGGTGGGAAATCAAAGAAGAAACTAATCTGAGAAGGATAAGCAGAAGACACTGCCTTAGATACTGAAGCACTTTTAAAATGCCTTAGATTAGATATGAATTTTGAAGAGCTAATGAAAAAGGAATGTGATCCCTTGGTACTCAGGGGGAGAAGTCAGAGGCTGTGATTTTACATTGGATAGTATGAAAAAGACATGTAGGGGTTTGGAGGAGATTACAGAGATCACTAAGGAGTGATGGTAAGGAAAAGGAAACAAACAGAACTAGAAAGAAAAATCTGTTTGCACTATATTACACACTTGCTATTACTTGTGAAGTGCTAATTTATCAACTAGAATTTATGTTTTACCCACTGTATGAAGGAAATTAAGGGATCAGTTTTCCTACCTAATTTAATAGGTAGGAAAAAAAACAAATATAAGTACTTGAATTTGTATTTAAGTATAAAATATCCATGTGCACTGAACATAAGTTAGCCCAGAGACACAAAAAAATGTCCACTCAATGCCTAAATATAGATCAACACAGGTATTTCTGAGTTTTGATCACACAAAAATCATGTGTATTTAACTTGTTCAGTATTTACAGAATATGATGGGTTTCAACACAGACAAGTGCAGGGTGATGCACCTGGGGAGGAACAACCGGCTCCATACCTACAGGTTGGGGAACTCCCCTCTTGTCAGCACGGAGGCAGAAAAGGATCTTGGGGTCATCATTGACTCCAAGATGAACATGGGCCGGCAGTGTGGGGATGCAGTTAGGAAGGCCAACCGTACCTTGTCATGCATCCACAGATGCATCTCGAGCAGGTCTAAGGAGGTGATCCTCTCCCTCTATGCAGCACTGGTCAGGCTGCAGTTGGAGTACTGCGTCCAGTTCTGGGTGCCGCACTTCAAGAGGGATGTGGACAGCATGGAGAGGGTCCAGAGGAGGGCCACTTGCATGACCAGGGGGCAGCAGGGCAGGCCCTCTGAGGAGAGGCTACGGGACCTGAACCTGTTCAGCCTCCAAAAGAGAAGGCTGAGGGGGGATCTAGTGCCTGTTACAAACTAGTCAGGGGGGACCAGCAGGCACTGGGGGAGTCACTGTTCCCCCGAGCACCGCCAGGAGTGACCAGGAATAACGGTCACAAGCTGGCAGAGGGTAGTTTTAGGCTAGATATCAGGAGACGCTACTTCACGGTCAGGGCAGCTAGGATCTGGAATCAACTTCCAAGAGAAGTGGTGCTGGCTCCTACCCTGGGGGTCTTTAAGAGGAGGTTAGATGAACATCTTGCTGGGGTAATTTGACCCCAGTACTCTTTCCTGCCATGGCAGGTGGTCGGACTAGATGATCTGCTCAGGTCCCTTCCGACCCTAGAAACTATGAAACTATGAACCAGAAATCTGATTGGATTGTACTTATTTAAAAAAATCAGCTATTTGGTATTTGCATTAGAAGGCATCAGTTAGAACATTGACTAAGAACACCTTCATCATTCTTTCTAATTAGCCTAAGCTCATTAAAAAGAAGAAAGAAAGAAAATGAACGTGAAGTGTCACTATAAATTGCAGACTTCCGTAAAGTATCTCATCAAACAGAGTAATTTTAAATGTGCCGTATACAGCTATGTTCTCATAATGGAGGTTTATATAAAAACAAAGGCCTCAGGGCCAAATTCAGACATGATTGTGATGGAATTATAGCAGTTTACAGCAAGGGCAGGTACAGCCATTACACATAAACTGGAATAAGTGACCGAAAACTGTACCACGACAGAGGTTCAGCAAACAGACTGGTTTAAAAATGGCAGAACCTCGGCTCCACCAAGGGAAGAATCAGACCCCTTGGAGCTTGGCACCAACCACAGGATATGCTGGGCAGCCTGAGAGGCTTGCACTGAGCAGCAGAGACAGGGGCACTCTGCCTAGGGAAGGATCAGGCCCCTCAGAGCTTAGCACCTTTGACAGCTGACAGCATGATGCAGCCAGCAGTTGGAGAAAAGGCACTCCCCAGTTTCCTGCTGTTCACCAGGGGCCCAATCCTTCCCTCTTTCTTCCAGGTGGTTTGAGCCTCCCAGGCTGCTGGATGTGTCCTGCCACCAGCTGCCGCTGGTGCCAAGTTCCAAGTGGCCTGATCCTTCCCTTCAGAGTCCCCCTGTCCCCACTGCCCAGTGGGAGACTCCCAGTGGTGCCAGAGGTCATGCAGGTGCACAGACCCCTCCCTGTCGGCCTGTGGCTGACAGCTGGCCAAAGGCAGGAGGCAGGGCTGGAGTGAGAGTCTGTGCTGGCTCGGCTCTGTGACAGCCCAGGGGCAGAGCGCACTGGGAGGTATGTAGGACTACCCCCAACCTGCCAGCCTTTGCCACTGCTGGCAGCCTGCATGCCCTCCCTCAACAAAGGGCAAACGTGTTCTGCTTGCTTCTTATCTAGCCCATGCCACTTAAAGAAGTGCATACAGTTTTGAGTGATTCCGCCTCGGGCTTTTTGAATATCTGCAGCTAGCCAAAATATTCCACTCTGCTGTCCAAGTAAGCTAAAGCCAGAAAGTTCTTCACCTATTGATTTAAACTTTTTCTCATGTGCCTCATGGAAGTGAGCAAAATCAATTTTAATTGCAATATACAGTGCATACCATGCCTACATCTTCGCCTTCCAATAGATGACTGAAAGATTTCATTTGTATGACAAATTAGTAGTTTCCCTACAACATATAGGTGTATTGTGAAACAAAACTTTTGACAATGTATACAGTCTTGTTATCAACAAGTCTTGTGAGCAAAGGACTTCATGCTTTCAGCCATTATTTTAATAACATTTGATCTAAAGTGAGTCTGATTCTCTGCTTACCTGGGTATAAATCCAGCATCTCTCCAGTGAAGTCAGCCAATCAGTTAGTCTGTAAGGTGCACCTCTACCCTGCCTTCTGCCTAATATTACAAATGATTAGCTCTGTCTATAACCACAGATTATTACAACTGTCCTTTCTGGCTGAATTAGAATGACATCTAACTTGCTTTAAATATTTCAAATGCTGGAGAATACACAGCATCTATAAGTAAAGCATTGCAACAGCTAATTACTTCCACTCTTGAACCTGTATACCTCATTTGCATTCTGAACTTGTTTAGCTTCAATTTACAAAAATTAGATCTTCTTGTATTTTTGTCTGCTACATTAGAGTTTTATGTTATCAGAAGTCTTCTCTCTCCATGTAGATAATTATAGACTGAGTCACCTCTTCATCTTCTTTTTGCAAAACTAATAGATTGAGACTCTTTAGTCTCTCATTTTAAGGAGAGGGTTTCCAGAACTTGTATTATTTTTTATAGCTCTTTTCTAAAACTTGTTTGTCAATCTCTCAATCTCATTGATGCTGTAGAAATTGGTATTGCCACCTCCGTATTTGTACTGGTTGCACATGCAAGGATGCTATTATTCAAACCTGTTACACATTTCACTTAATTAAGCCCCTCAGCAGCCTTACAAAACAGGAAAGTGATATTATACAACTCTGTGGTATTATAAAATGACATTATACAACTCTGTCTTTCTACACTCATCCCTTATTTTTCCTCCTCCCCCATCTCTTTAAATATTGTCTTTGGACAACAAATCCAGTCATAGATTTCAGCTACCACCTTAGGGAAGTACTTCTAAGGATATTGTACCACCTCTAATCTCTCAACTTCTTTTTAACCTTTTATTTTCAATATCTCCTCAATTGGAAATTATGGTTTCTAGTGAAGATTATGGTGGGGAAGGGGAAGCAGGGGGGCGAAATACTAATTTTTATCCCTACATCTTTCTCACTTCTTCCTTCTCTATCAGTCATACCAGCACAGCATTCCTGTCTGTGCTTCAGGATTACAAGCTATAGTAATTAAATAGCACAACCTATTAGTCGCATGTAAATTGCTCCTATTATTTGTCCCACCCATTGGCACTATCACCAAGCCCTTGGTGTTTTTACCTTTGTATCTCCAGGATCTATGTTCATCTTTACATCTCTACCACCAAAATCCTTTATCAATTTCCAAATATTTCATTTCTTCATCTCCTCCTTTGCAAATGCCTCACTCTTTTTCAGTTCACCTAGGAATCTATGCCAAAAGTTATTTACTTTGCTTATTGTTGTGGCTATGTCTAGATCTTTTCCCTACTCAGATCTTTTTTACTTGTTCCCAAAGGGCATTGTTTGCCCTTTTCCAATCATCTGAGACCTCTCCTGATCATCACGAGTTTTCAAAAATGATGCCCAATGGCTCTGCAATCACATCAACCAACTCCCTCAGCACCCCTGGGTGCATCCCATCTGGCCCCATGGACTTGTATACATCCAGCTTTTCTAAATAGTCCCTAACCTGTTCTTTCACCACCAATGGCTGCTTGCCTTGTCCCCAAACTGTGCTGCCCAGTGCAGTAGTCTGTGAGCTGTTGTAGAAGTTATAGAAGTTGTGACAATAATTTTACAGGGTTGCAAACTGAGGTAAAGAAAGGCATTAGAATATGTTCATGATTGTACAGTGAACAGGCAGTTTATGAGTCTATGGATCCAACTCTAATGTAGGCCCCTTTCTGTAACCACAGAAATAGCATTTTTCCTTATTATAGAAGTGTAGCATGGAGTTACCTTCCACTAACGGGCTATGGGCTGAGGAGGGAGAGGAGGATCCACGCAGTGAACCAAAGACTGCGGAGCTGGTGTCATGGGGAAGGATTTGGCTTCCATGACCACAGCCTGCTCTTTGGCGAGAGAGGCAGCGAGCTGTTGGGAAGAGATGGCCTCCACCTCTCCCCCCTGGGGAGGAGGCTTTTCTCAGCCAGGCTGGCTGACCTGCTCCACCGAGCTTTAAACTAAGCCCGCTGGGGCATGGGAGGACTACTGCCAGTGCTGGCCTGCTGAGCAACACTTGCAAAGCCAGCAGACCAAGGCACTTAAGGGAGCCCATCTCTGCCCCAGCCCTGGCACAATCTGTGGGCAAGGCAAGAGCCCCCAAGGGCACACTTGCCTGCCTGTACACTAATGCCAGGAGCCTGGGCAACAAGCAGGACAAGCTCGTCCTCCTGCTCAGTGCAAAGAATTATGATGTCATTGGGATAACAGAGACCTGGTGGGACTCCACCCATGACTGGACCATGGGTATAGAGGGCTATACCCTGTACAGGAGGGATCGTGTTGAAAAAAGGGGCGGGGGTGTAGCTCTCTGTTGAAGGAAAGCTACATGTCCCTGCAAGCTGATGTTGGCAACCAGCATGGACAGCTAGAGACTTTCTGGGTAAAAATTCATGGGGAATACAGCACAGGGAGGACTCCCAACGGTGGGAGTCTACTACAGACCTCCCACTCAAAGTCCTGAGCTTGACCAGGAGTTCGCCTGGGAACTGACTGAGGCTGCTTGCTCCAGGACCTTGGTTGTCATGGGTGACTTCAATTATCCAGACATCTCATGGGAAGATCACTCAGCAAAATCCGAGCAGTCACAAAGCTTTCTCTCATGCGTGGATGACCTCTACCTGACTCAAGAAGTCTATGGGCCAATGAGAGGCAAAGCGCTGCTCGACCTGGTACTGGCTACGGGGGATGACCAAGTCGGCAACCTAGTGATCGATGGGAAGCTGGGTGACAGCAACCACGAGCTGATCACCTTCACCATCCACTGTAAAGCTGGCAAGTCAGTCAGCAACACAGAAGTCCTTGACTTCAGAAAAGCCGACTTTGACAAGCTCAGGAGGCTTGTCGGTCAGGCTCTTAGGGACCATGACCCCAGGGAGATGGGAATTCAAGAAGAGTGGTTGCTTCTCAAGGAAGCGATCCTCAGTTCACAAGCTAAATCTATTCCAACACGGAGGAAAGGCAGCAAGAAGGCACAGGAGCCCTCCTGGCTCTCCAGGGACCTAGCGGACCTCCTGCAGCTAAAAAGGAAAGCCTACAAAGGATGGAGGATGGGATTCACCCCAAGGAGGATTATTCTGCACTGGTCCGGTCCTGCAGGGAGCAAACAAGGAAAGCCAAGGCTGCAACTGAACTCCAACTAGCTTCAGGCATCAAGGACAACAAAAACTCCTTTTTCAGATATGTGGGGAGCCGGAGGAAAAGCAAGGGCAATGTTGGACCCCTGCTAAACCAGATGGGGCAACTGACAACTGACGCCTAGGAAAAAGCCAACCTATTAAATAGGTACTTTGCGTCAGTCTTTCATCAGTCCCATGGAACGCCCATGCCTGCTATGGGACAGGGAGATCCGGGTGAGGGGGATCCCCTACCCTCCATAAATGCTGACCTCGTGAAGGAACACCTTGAGAAGCTGGATACCTTCAAGTCAGCCGGCCCTGACAACCTGCACCCCAGGGTACTCAAGGAGCTGGCGAGCGTCATAGCCCAGCCCCTGGCACGGGTCTTTGAAAACTCCTGGCGCTCTGGTGTAGTGCCCGAAGACTGGAAGAAGGCCAATGTGGTGCCGATCTTCAAGAAAGGGAGGAGAGTGGATCCGGCTAACTACAGGCCCATTAGCCTGACTACTATCCTGGGGAAGATTTTAGAAAAGTTTATTAAGAAGGCCATCCTTGAGGGACTGGCCCAGGCTAACATTCTAAGGGACAGCCAGCACGGGTTTGTTGCGGGTAGGTCTTGTTTGACCAATCTCATTTCCTTCTATGACCAGGTGACCTATCACCTGGAAAAGGGAGAAGAGATTGATGTCATATATCTTGACTTCAAAAAAGCTTTTGATCTGGTATCCCATGATCACCTCTTGGCCAAACTGCCCAGTTGTGGCCTTGGCTCCACCATGATCCGCTGGCTGAGAAATTGGCTCCGTGGTCGGACCCACAGGTTTGTAATTGATGGCAGTCACTCATCGTGGTGCCCTGTGACCAGTGGGGTCCCTCAAGGCTCTGTCCTGGGACCCATACTGTTCAACATCTTCATTAATGATGTGGACATTGGAGTCAGAAGTGGACTGGCCAAGTTCGCCGATGACACCAAACTTTGGGGCAAAGCATCCACACCAGAAGATAGGTGGGTGATCCAGGCTGACCTGGACAAGCTCAGCAAATGGGCAGATGAGAACCTGATGGTGTTTAACACTGAAAAATTCAGGGTTCTCCACTTTGGGAGGAAATACCTGCAGCATCCTTATAGGCTCGGCAGTGCTACGTTCGATAGCATTACAGAAGAAAGAGACTTGGGGGTCATCATTGACCACAAGATGAACATGAGCCTCCAATGCGATGCTGCAGCTAGTAAAGCGACCAAAATGCTGGCGTGCATCCATAGATGCTTCTCAAGCAAATCCCAGGACGTCATTCTCCCCTTGTACTCGGCCTTGGTGAGGCCGCAGCTGGAGTACTGCGTCCAGTTTTGGGCTCCACAATTCAAAAAGGATGTGGAGAAGCTTGAGAGAGTCCAGAGGAGAGCCACACGCATGATCAGAGGTCAGGAAAACAGATCTTACGATGACAGGCTGAGAGCCATGGGACTCTTTAGCCTGGAAAAGCGTAGGCTCAGGGGAGATCTGATGGCCACCTATAAGTTTATCGGGGTGACCACCAGGATCTGGGGGAACGTTTGTTCACCAGAGCACCCCAAGGGATGACTAGGTCGAATGGTCATAAACTCCTGCAAGACCGTTTCAGGCTGGACATAAGGAAGAATTTCTTTCCTGTCCGAGCCCCAAAGATCTGGAACAGTCTGCCAGCAGAGGTGGTTCAAGCACCTATATTGAACACCTTCAAGAGTAAATTGGATGTTTATCTTGCTGGGATCCTATGACCCCAGCTGACCTCCTGCTCTTTGAGCAGCGGGCTGGACTCGGTGATCTCCCAAGGTCCCTTCCAGCCCTGATGTCTATGAAATCTATGAAATCTATGAAAACCTGTATGACAACAACAAAAAGGGAAAATAGAAGAGCAATCAAGGGCTATATTGGCTTAGATACTGCACTGAGACAGGCATCTGACTTCATGAACTCGTTAACTAAATATTCAATCCTTAATCTTTCTTTCTTTTGGTTGTTTTCAGTAGTAATAACGAAGTGGATGAACAAAAGCATGTTATGGCATATAGTCTTTTTGTCAAGGAACAAGTATTCATCATGTTTTGTCTTGCTGCACAACCTGATATAAAGTGTTAAAAAGTCTCATATTTGTTAAGGATTGAATTTTGCCTGTGGCTATAGATATGTGAGTAAAATTGTTTTGGGACTTGACTACATAAAAAAGGCAAAAAAACAATTCTTCTTTCTAATGACAGTGTAAGGTAAAGAATCAAGGGAGTGTCAGAAGGCATAAATCAGCAAACAACTGAACCAAGGAAAAGGGGAAAGATTTTGTTTACTAACAAATCCTCTAGTTGGATATGAGTAAGATTTGTGGCTATGAAGAGCAATGCCTATTAAATTAACAGATATCTCTGAATCCTTTCTTTCTACTGCTGCTTCACTAGGGACTACATGATACAACACTCAGGTGAGATGTGTGTGTGTAAGTGGGAGGTTTGGAGCCAAAACCCAAATGACAACTTTAGTTGTGTAAAGATGACAGACCCAAAGTAGTAGCAGGCTGATAAGGCATTAATTGATGAGAAATAAAAAAAATATTGGACAAGAAAAAAGGAGGGGAAAAAAGAATGAAAAAGATACCAGAAAAAGTACTTATTATTACTATTACTGCTAATAAAAATATAGTTCTTAACAGCCAAATAGAAAGGATAGGCTGGCAATAATAAGATAATGTATATTTGTAAAAATGATTATAATTATTATAGTTTTGGTACTGTAGCACCAAATGTCTTCATGGAATATGACTTCTCTGTTTTTCCCCTAAAATTGCTTTATCAGTAATAAACAGAGTTCCTGTATAAATCATGCTGCTATGAATGACAAGAAATTATTGCTGAATATTAATTAAATCAGTATATTAGGGATTTGTCGAAGTGGGCCCTCTTCTTCAGGTTACACAACCAGTGGCAAAAAAGGTATAACAAATTCTGAACTGATCCAAAGCTCAGTGAAATAAATTCAATCTCATTAATCTTAGGTTTGCATAAGGTCCATGAAAAATAAACAACTGTAACTATGGAAAAATGGACCAAATTATTAGATAGTATAAACTGATGTGTTTCCACTGAAATAATCAGGAGAATTTTTATGAGGAAGTTGGTAAGGGTGTTTTGGGCAACATATTCTAAGACACGATTGCCACCACAAGTCAATAAGAGTTGGGTACTCGATTGTCATCAATTTCTTTGAAAATTCCTCCTAACCTGATGAATATATTATTCCGACTATTTGAGTGTATGACTACCAAATAGATGGACAAATCCAATTCCAAGTATTAGATGCCTAAATGTAGTTATATTCCTGTCCGCCTGAGCCCTGCAAGAACTACTGTTAATCTAAAAACAGGTTGGGTCATCTTACTTTTAGTGCCATGTCATACATTACACTTAGGAAGCATTAGCTGCACTTAAAATGCAAGGATCCATGTGTTCAAGCAGTAAAACACATGCTAAGTGCAAGTCTATCATAGCAAAGTCAGGACTTTTTGTGGGAAGAGTATCTTCAGATTGTATTAAGTAACAGATGCTTATCGGACTGCTCCATGGAGATATGAGCACAGCTTGCTGATTGTCAGTCCTAGCCCCAGAATTGCACTGGAGTCTTGAACTGATTGTCAGTCCCAGCTATGGCGCCACACACCAACCTATTGGGGTAGGCACTTCCAGAGCAGGCAGTGCTGGCCATGTGCTGGAGAGGGCACAGGCTCCCGGCATGGAGGCTTTACATCCTCACAAACAGACATAAGATCTGCAATGCCCATATGCTAACTGTTAATACAGCACAGTAATGATTACTACGTCTCAGATAAAACGTGCTTAGTGTTCCATGCAACAAAGCCTTAACGCTAAGATGACATGTCACAAACATATTCATGATTTGGCAAGCACTCAAGCAGTATAGAATACCATCTCACCCAGGCTCTTACCACTACCTCAGTGCTTAATTTCTGGAATAGGATCTGGCCCATAATTTATGTAAAACTCTCTTATAATAATTATTCCCCTTTGTGATATAATGTGCGACACAGATGATTGTGGTTCTTAATTATTAGTATTCTTCTGATCAAATTTTATTGAATCTTTTCTTATATTTATTACACAACCTGTTCCCTTAAGGCATATTTTGTGGAAAAAAATATAGTAACTGGAGATTATCATGTTTCAGACTTAAAACCACAGTGTTAGTTTCACTGAGTTAATTAGCTGAAAAGGAAGTGGAAAGAAAAACATTATAATACAGAAATATACAGATAAGGGGGAAACTGTTTAAGAAGTTACAGTACACAATAAAATGTCAAATTCATTTTTCTGTACATCCCCAATGCTATTGCTGGGGGAGTCGCTTTGTAGTAGCTGATTTATATAGTCTTGGGTATTACCGTAAACTGCACCCAACTGCAGAGCCTGGGGGATACATGATGGGGCTAATTCTGGCAGGATAGCTCCTATAAAATACCACAATATTGCAACCTCCAAAGTAAGGCAAGTACAGGGTGGCACAAAACCATTGCCCTACTGCCTTGTGGGTACTTTTTAGTTGAAGAAAGACTGAGGGACATCACCCTGACAGAAACTTGCCCTTGCTGAGATGTTAGGCCATTAGCAGGAATTGTTTTCTGATGCTTTATGGCAGAAGCTACCACCGTCCAGGCACTGAACATCTGGACTCAATCTGGCCTTTAGATTCCGTCTCAGTGGTCTAAAGTAGGAATGGCAGGTCTCAGGCAGCCTCCACACTTCCATACTCTTGCCTAGGCTTTGAGAGTCTTGATGTAATAGCAGTGGACTATTCACATGTACACCATGTTCCAGAGTACTCATGGTTGCCTATATATAAAGTTGAATCAGTTATGATGGTATGAATATTAATTCTATGGGGAAAGAGTAAATAGAAACTACCATATTTTCTTGCATATACCACATTCCAGAATATAAGGTGCACCATGTTTTTGAAAAGCAGAATGAAAAAAAAAAACTGTTTTCAAAAGTTATGGCTACATAGAGTAGGGACAGAACCTAATCTTCAGATGACTTGCCCTTGCTTTCCTGCTTAACTAAAGCTAAAGCCCTGATCTCCATGGCTAAATTGATGGCTTGTCAGGGGGAAGATGAGGGTGAAGAAAACATCAGACTGCCAGACCAAACAGCACCCACAACTACAGCCCAGGCCAGACCAATGAGCGAAGCAAATAAACAGGTAAGAGATAGGGGCCAGGGTAACACTGGGACTAGGGGGTCAGTACACACACCCACAGGAGGCCTCAAATGCCTCTACACAAATGCTCGTAGTGTGGGCAACAAGCAGGAGGAACTCACCCTCCTGTTGGCTGACACCAGCCCGGACATAGTGGGGATTACGGAAATGTGGTGCTACGCAACGCATGATTGGGCAGTGAATGTCAAGGGCTATAGGCTGTACAGGAGGGACAGAATAGGAAAGAGAGGTGTGGGCATGGTGCTCTATATTAAGGAGGAATACACATCCCCGTTAATTAGCAAGGAGTCAGGGGAGGGGCACTCTGAAGTGCTTTGGGTTAGAGTACAAGGCAGTCAAGGGGAAAGGGACTTAACAGTGGGAGTCTACTACAGACCTCCCAACCAGGGAGAAGAGCTTGACCAGGAATTCTTGGGTCAGCTCACAGAGGTAGTGAAGGCTAAGGATGTGGTAGTCATGGGGGACCTGAATTTCCCAGACACCTGCTGGGAAGAGCAGTCAGGCAGGTCTGACCGCTCACGTAGGTTCTTGGCCAGAGTGCAGGACCTCCATCTAACCCAGGAGGTGCACAGCCCCACCAGGGGAGAAGCTTTGTTGGACATAGTGCTGGCCATGGGTGATGACATGGTATGGGGGCTACGGTTGCTCGACCACCTGGGCAACAGCGATCATCGCCTGCTGGAATTCACCATCCAGCACAAGGTGGCAAAGGCATGCAGTAAGGCAGTGGCCCTAGATTTTAGGAGGGCAGACTTCAACGAGCTAAGGAGGATAGTTAGAGAAGCGCTGAGGTCCCGGAGGGGAGGGGAGCCAGGTGTCCAAGGAGAGTGGTCGCTCCTTAAGGAGACGATCCTCCAAGCCCAAAGGAAGGTAATCCCAACGAGGATCAAAGGGAGCAGGAGAGCACATAAGCCTCCATGGCTCACCAAAAGCATCCGGGAATGTCTCCTTGCTACAAAGGAGGCTTACACCCAATGGAAAGAAGGGGTCATCACCAGGGAGGACTATTCTGTAGTTGCTCGGGGATGTAGGGGGGCAGATAGGAAGGCCAAGGCAGAGATGGAACTGGGACTAGCTTCCCAGATTAAGGACAATAAGAAGTCATTTTATAAATACATAGTGGGTAAAAAGAAGGACCCGGGTAATGTGGGACCCTTGCAGGATGTCATGGGAAACTTGGTTGTCACACCAGACGGCAAAGCTAACATGTTCAATGATTTCTTTGCCTCCGTCTTCCTAAGTAGGGACCAGAACAGCCACCTCCCTGCTGGGCCCCCCTTGGGCCCCGGGGGAGGCACACCTGGGCCACGGGTTAGCGAGGATTTAGTTAGGGAGCTTCTGGAGGGGTTGGACATATTCAAGTCAGCCAGTCCGGATGATCTCCACCCTAGAGTTCTAAAGGAACTGGCCGAGGTCATTGCAAGTCCCCTGGCACAACTTTACAAGCACTCCTGGTGCTCTGGTGAGGTACTGGAGACTGGAAGAGGGGCACCATCGTCCCCATCTTCAAAAAAGCCAGGAAGGAGGACCCAGGAAACTATAGGCCGGTTAGTCTTACCTCGATCCTAGGCAAGCTGTTTGAGAAAATTATGCTGGCACACATGCAGGAGGGGCCAGCAGGAGACTGTATGCTTAGGGGCAACCAACATGGGTTCATCAGTGGCAGGTCCTGTCAGACCAACCTGGTGGCCTTTTACGATCAGATCACCAGATCATTAGATGCAGGGGTAGCAGTGGACATAGTCTTCCTGGACTTCCGGAAGGCTTTTGACACTGTCTCTCACCCCGTTCTCATTAAGAAACTGGGGGGCTGTGGTGTAGACACCCATGCAGTCAAATGGGTCACCAACTGGCTGGAGGGCTGCACCCAGAGGGTGGTAGTGGATGGGTCCTTCTCAACCTGGAAGGACGTGGGCAGTGGGGTTCCGCAGGGCTCGGTCCTCGGGCCCGCACTGTTCAACATCTTCATCAGTGACTTGGACAAGGGGATAAAAAGCACCCTTTTCAAATTTGCTGATGACACTAAGATGTTGGGGGACGTGGGCACACTGGAAGGATGCAACAGGCTACAATCAGACCTAGACAGGTTACAAGGGTGGGCAGATGAGAATAGGATGGTTTTCAACACAGACAAGTGCAAGGTGATGCACCTCGGGAGGAACAACTGGCACCATACCTACAGGTTGGGGAACTCCCCTCTTGTCAGCACGGAGGCGGAAAAAGATCTGCGGGTCATCATTGACTCCAAGATGAACATGGGCTGGCAGTGTGGAGAGGCAGTTAGGAAGGCCAACTGCACCTTGGCATGCATCCACAGATGCATCTCAAGCAGGTCCAAAGAGGTGATCCTCGCCCTCTATGCAGCACTGGTCAGGCCGCAGTTGGAGTACTGCATCCAGTTCTGGGCACCGCACTTCAAGATGGATGTCGACAGCATGGAGGAGGTCCAGAGGAGAGCCACTCATATGATTGGGGACAACAGGGCAGGCCCTATGAGGAGAGGCTATGGGACCTGAACCTGTTCAGCCTCCACAAGAGAAGGCTGAGGGGGGATCTTGTGGCCTGTTATAAACTAGTCAGGGGGGATCAGCAGGCACTGGGGGAGTCACTGTTCCCCCAAGCACCGCCAGGAGTGACCAGGAATAATGGTCACAAGCTGGCAGAGGGTAGATTCAGGCTAGATATCAGGAGGCGCTACTTCACGGTCAGGGCAGCTAGGGTCTGGAACCAACTTCCAAGAGAAGTGGTGCAGGCTCCTACCCTGGGGGTCTTTAAGAGGAGGTTAGATGAACATCTTGCTGGGGTCGTTTGACCCCAGTATTCTTTCCTGCCATGGCAGGTGGTCGGACTAGATGATCTGCTCAGGTCCCTTCCGACCCTAGAAACTATGAAACTATGATTTTGAGAAGAGCTAAAGAGTCTACAATGCTGTGAAATCAGAGGAGGGAAACCAGAAACAGCTAGTAGATGGCAAAATTGGCCTTACAAAGCTTAGCTTGATGAATAAAACGTCAAAACCATTGAAAACGGGAGGACAATCGTTAATGCCATTGGAGTGAAGAACAATGATCCACTACATCAATTACTCCCTCAGCTTCCTGAATAGTAATGCAACAGATGCTGAACTGAGAAACAGGAATCAAATCAGGGTACTTCTATCACTGGCAGAAAATTCAATTCCCTACTTAATATATACCACCCCGCTTTGGAAAGCTGATTTTGGAAAAAAGATGTGTGTTGTATGGGAGAAAAATATGATATTTAGATTTGGTGGTATGGCAACATTTTTATTTGTTCTTTTGTTTGTTTTCTTGATTCCACTATTTGACTTTCATTATATAATAAAAGACTGAAGCCAGTGGTGTGGATAAAAATAAATACCAGGTAGATTTAGGTTGCTTTCTTTTTTTAATGCAATGAAATGAAGAACCCTGGAAGAAATTGAAAAGAAATTCCACATCCTCCAAATATGGGCAATATTTTCTTCCTAAAATTATTTAAGAAATGCATTAGATGAACAGCTTACTAACTTTACAGGTAAAATTGCTGTACCCTATCATACAAAGAATTTGATTTTAAATATAAAAATGAAATATTATTAGATAGAGGTAATAAGAAAAGCATCAATAAGTCCAGTTCATAGCCCAGCCAGTTGGAGGGATTCAGGCAGGAGAAGCAAGTTATTTCGTTTAAGAGGAAAAAATAAGTGGACAGCCAATATCAGTGTGATAAATTATATTATAATGTACAGTTCCTTTAGGTATGTCTTTGTACATAAATTAATTTTAATAGCTAAATCATTAGAAGTAAGGCTTTACATAATCATCAAAACTATAACAAAGTTATCTTAGAACCACATTTTAGAGCAAGTATTGTACTGTTCCAGTACCTAGCTATATCGTTTTATTTTCCTCGTTTTTCTTACAGCTCAGACTGTATTTCTAACCCCCATTAAAAGCCATTAAGGGCCTGGACTAAGTCCCACTGAAATCATTCCATTGATTTACTTCAATGGCACAGCTCTCATGTTTAAAGTTAGGTACCTTCTAAAAGGTCTTGGTGAATAGTCGCTCAGAATAAAAAGTAAAGCAAAAGAAGGATATGGGTACCAATTGCATGTTTAAAATGAGACTATAAATATAAGTAGGCAGGGCATTAGTGTATGGAGATGCTTTCCTATACCTGTCTTTAATATGTTTCATGGTTATAAAGACGACTTTGAATACAGAGGGGAAAAAGAAATTGAAATTAAAATACGAACACAAGCAATACAAGTTAGATGCAGGATAGTGTAGAAGTAATTGGCTTACTTGACTAAAAAAACAGACAAAGACCAGACATGCTGATACTGCTTAATTCAAATGTTCTGAGATAAGGAATCCGCATTCCTGCATGCCTTGGGTTATCTTGATATCTTGCCCTATGCATAGATAGTTTGTTTAAGTAAACTTTCTAAGTTTCTGTGTAATTTACTATTGTTTTGTTTCTCCAAGGTATATTTTTTATCTCTTTCTCTGTTTAGTATAAATACACTTGTAAACTTAGAGAGTCGGAGAAATCCTTAGAAACAGACAAGTGGGTGATTCCCCTTGCTGTATGGAATTCTCCCTGTGATCACAGTATAGCCTTAAAATAAAGAAAAGCTGGCTCTGTCAGTTCTGATTCAACCACAACGTGAAGTTTGATTTCTTCCACAATAGCATGATCAAATGGTAAAATGCATGAAAGGCAGTTTGCTCAAACCGACAAAATATTTTGAGACAAGTGTGAATCTAGGGACAACTAAATATTGATAACCTGCTTGTATTGCTACCTCCACTCCCAACACCCACATGTGCTTGCTTTTATATTACTAGCAATACATTTAAGCAGTGATAGGGAATAAGCAACAAAATTCAAATCCTATTCTGGATCTATAATCCCACTCAACAAGATTTGCACTGTTCAGCTCTAGAAATCTGAATTTCATCGTTGTACAGCTACATTCTTGTATCTAAACTTGAATTCTATAACTTTCCACATAAACTCACAGGAGCGGGGTTTGATCAAATGAATACTGAGTTAAAAGAAGAAGGTAGCAAGCAGTTTCAGGATAATTTTTCAGGGTTTTAGAGTTTAAGAGCCAGAAGAAATCCTTGTGATCACCAAGTCTCCTGCACAACACAGGTCACAGGGAGGAGGATGAAAGAAGAAGAGCATGGTAGAAAGAAAGAGAAAAAGAAAGAGTGGAAATTTAGGGGGAGAAAGGAATATTAACCATTCACCTAATAAGGGGATTATGATATTCATCTAAAACATATGTACTGTCACTATGCTCCCTCTATGGGCACACACTGCTTTATGAACTAACACTGGCCTCCTCTGGAACTGTACATTTTGGTGTTTCAAGTCATTCACTCACTTCACTATACAGCATATAAGGGCAAGACAGATTCATAATTTAAAATCCAAAGCAATCAAATTTAAAAGCTTTGCTACCACAAACAACTGTTATCTTGTCACCTATAATATCTATTAACACCCTCCCCTGAACCATGCACACACGTGTACGCACACGCACTCTTTTAAATATAATTATTTTTTAAAGGGAAATATAGGTGAGGGTCCCTTATTTATTTTGAGGTTAAAAAAAATCTGTGTCCCCAATCCATGTGTTTTTCTATCCTTGGTTTAGCTGTGCAAGTCACATCACTTCTTAAGCAAAAGTCTGTGCCCTACTAAGATGTTACCCTTAGTAAATATTTCACTGGGAAATATGGAGACTTTAGAACAACCTCATAAGCACTTTTCAGGGAAAAAAACACATATACTTAGGAAACACATTCCTGAAAGTTAGGCAGACCCTTTCGAAGCCACTGCTCTGAGTCCTGGGTGTCATTGTTATATTCACTTTTGGGGTCACATCACTACTAAATAACAACAAAAACCACTCATAACTGAAAGAAGTGGCAGCCATGTATCACCTTGTCAGGTATCCAGGTCTACAATGGCTTTTGTCATTCAGTACAATAGCACTGGCTAAAGGTTATGTGTGACGTACATATGTGCTGCCACGTGCACGGAATAGCACTCATAGCAAGTGAAAATACTAATAACAGCCAAAAAATGAACTCAGTGAGGGTTATTTGATTCAAGCCATGCTTATAAATTCATGCCTTTCATTTCTGCTTTGATTAAAGTAGAAGAAACAGGCTTTCCCCACCTGGCTTTTAACTGGTTTTAGGATTACTTTACAGATAAGGAATCCAGTCTGTGGGAAGGAAGATTAGATTTACATGAATGCTGTATGATGGAATGCTTCACTGTTTTACCCTTTCTTCCTCTTTTTTTCTTTTTGGAAAGATTTTCCCAACTTTATATTGTAGAGCCAACAATAAAGAAATGCTTTGTTTAGAATTGCACTATAATTTAATCAAAAAGAGAAAGAATAGATGTGGACTTTTTTTGGTGAGTAACAATCTTGTGGGGGGATTGGGGGCGGGGAGGGAGGGATGCAATTTTGGTCATTCCAAAGCTGTTTGTGAATTTGATCCAAATTTGTCAAATAGGTTTGGCTGGGGGAAAACGAAATCAGGAATCAGTTCAGAAAAACAGTGGTGGTACTGCCCTCTTTTTATGAAGTATCTTAGGACCCTTTTACATGTGCAGGTAAAAGTGCAATGGAATCTAAAGTACAGTCCACACTATTGCATCTCTTGCCATGCCACATGCACATAGCAGGAGGCACAATTGTGGGATTTCATTTTAGATCCCATCACACCTTACTGCTGATATAGGGGGAGTCCGATCTCAGGCTCCCCCTGGATTGGCAAGAAGCAAGCTCCCATGGGTAAGAGCTCTCTCAGATGAAGGGCTTCAAGCTGTGGTGGTGCCCCCATGGCTGGGAGATCACAGGTTTCATGAACTCCTGAGGCTGGGGGATCGCAGCCACCAGGATCCAGCTGGGCCTTGGCATGAGGAGATACACTCCAGTGACCTAGCATCTGTAGCTGTGGACTCAGGGACCCAGAATCCACAGCTGCTGGAACTAAGAGTCCCCAGAAGTTGTAGGACTTGCAGCCCTGGATGGGCAAGATGCACCCCATTACCTGACAGAGCTCTCAGCTTCAGGGGAGACCCTGTTACACGTGCAAATTAAAGCTTGATAGCAACCAGCTATAAAGTTAGTACAAAAGTTTTTTTCTTCCTGTTCATTCACAACATCTGATGAAGTAGGTTGCTGCCTATGAATATTCATTCCTCTCTGAATCTGAAATAACCTTGCCTTTTGTGACCCATTTTAGATAGACAAGCATGGATTTTAAATGTCACTGAATAGTAGGGCTGTGCAAAATTTTGCTGTGTGTTTCATTTTGATGCTGTTTTGACTCATTTCAAACTTGAAACAGTGAAATCAAAATGAAATGAATAATATAAATATGAATAATATACAACAGCCTTGAAATGAAATGAAATGAAATGAAATGAGGGCACTTGAAATGTTTCAAAACTTTCAAAATGTTTTGAGTTTCGAAGCTGGGCTTGCCTGCAGGGAAACAGAAACTAAGGAGAAGGAGGGAAAGTGGGGGGAAGGACTGCTTTGATAGTGACATGTATAACTGGCCAGTGACTGTGATCATTCCCTGAGGTCCCTTCCAATCCCAGTGCTCTGGGGGAGGGATGGAAAAACAGCTGCACACACACACGGCCTTATCTCACACACACACATCATGAGTTTTGCTTGTCAGCAGCTTGAGGTACAGTTTCCCAGAAACCCCTGCACCTATGTCTTTGAACGTTGGTGGACTTTGTGGCCCCAGCAGGGACTACCATCTCTGCAAGTTTCATCAGAATCAGGTAAGAAATCACAAAGTTATAGGCAGTTTCACTCTTCCCCATTATAGTCTATGGGTGAAATGTCAAAACAGTTTGGACGTAACGAAATGGAACAGTGCTTTTGAAACAAGAGATCTCAAAATGAAAAACTATCCCAGCAAAATGGCAAAATGGAAGTCAAAACAAAAGGGTGCTGTTTCGCACAGCCCCACTGAATAGCAGTTTCCACTGACCAAGACAGAGCTGCCCCTGAAGTTGGTGTAAAATATCGTTTCAATTCTTGCAGTAAAACTCCATCAACACCTGGCAGAAGACCTTCGTCATGTCTTAGCATCCACTACTAGAGTTCTGTAGACACCTACTAGCAATGTTTCATCAGTGTGATTCTGGAAGAAAAAACTGCTATAACCTGCAATCAGACATATAGTCCAAAACATCCAGAGATACAGTTCTTTCAGTTCCTGGAGGTAGAATCTTGTAAGTGACTTAGGTGCCTTGAGGCAGATTTGCAGCCTTGCCTATGAGGAGAGATTGTTTCAAAATGTTGGCACTTGGTGATGCTTCATTGAAGGAGGGAAGAGTGGTGTTGATATCTTGCCATTTATCAATGTTTTATCCAACAGAAGCAGAATGAAAAAGCAGAAAAATACTCATATCTTTGTAGCCTGAGGCAGGGTTGTGTCATTTAAAACTGAGCTAGAAAGCTAGCAGTGCCACTGGCCTATGTGTCTGACTTCCTGATTATTGAATTCATCCTAAAGATACTGTTCACATTTTTGCTATGTTTTGACCAAGTACATAACATCATAAAAACTTGTAAGGCAACACAAGACTTTCACTTGCATTCTTGCCAACGGAGTCCACCACTACCACAGGAATATTAAGCCAGTTAAGTGCACTGGGGAATGCACTAGAAGGCTACATACAGGTACTCAAGAACACTCAGGTGAAAGTGGTCTAATTTTTTAGCTTCACCCTAAGGGCTCCTATACACACGCAGGGAGCCTGCTCTGACATAGTCTGCAATTCCAGTGCATCAGAGCAGACTCAATTAATCGAGTCTGCTGGAACATGGTAATTGAGATGCTCCAGCAGCCTCCAGCATCACATGTATCAGTATTCCTGCACTGAAAAATGTGGCAGGGCACTTTAAAGCTCATTTGATGAAGCACTTTAACTACAGACTGGGCCTGGCAGCAGGAACATGTAAAAGAGCAAGCCCCACCGCTGATGTGTGTGTCCTCAACTCTGCAGCATGGCAGATTGTCCAGGTCTGCCAAGTCCTGGCTAAATAGCCCCTCACCCATGTGGACCAGGAGCCTGGTGAATAAGGCTGATAGGCTTTGAGTGCCCACACCCTGGCACCACACCATGGGTCTCCTGCCACAGGCTTCTCTGGCCCTGCATCAGTGGCACCACTGCCCACAACCCAGAATGGCTGGGTACCATCCCCTCCCCCTCTTCCTTCTCCCCCACCAGGAGCACAAAACAGGGGTGTGTGGGAACGTGGCATGGGGAAGAGATGTGCCACATTTTAATCAAATGTCGAAGCTGCCCACAGTGTGTTTACTAAAGAAAAACCGCAACATTGCCCATTCTAGAACGTGAAACTGCCTTCTTAGTCAACATTAAGAGAATGGGGGAAAACCTGGCTGTACTAGGGCAGTTATGATATTGAGTGGGGAAAGGAAGTGGGCAGCTGCAAGGACTCAACTTAAACATGAAAGCCTGGGGGGAAGGGGGAATTCTGTGCATGAAACTGATGCCCTTCAGTTTAATTAAATGTTGCAGCTGCAAAATATTGTGTACAGATAATAAACTGTGGAGCATTGCCCATTCCAGAACTTGGACATGAGCCCAGGGGGCTGCCTCTCCACACAGAGGATACACAGCTCCCCTGCAGCAGGACCTGTGGTTGGAGTGACCTGGCCTAGTCAAATGCCTGCTCCCCCAATCCTGAGTCCCCTTATGTCCTTTTGGGACTAGCCCAGAACCTCTTTGCAGCCTTTCACCTACACCGGCAACTGCCAGCAGCCATGGGTAGTGAGTTGCCCCTGGAAGGCAGGTGAGGTTGATGCTGGCTGACAGTGATTCTTGGGCAGCCTGGTCCCCCACCCTTCCTGTACCTCTGTTTTTCAGAGTCAGCCCCATGCAACATATTCCTGGCTTCCTGGACCATGGGGAAGAGGTTCTCACCTGCCATACCTCCTGTTCCAGGGCCCTACACTCCAGCTTTGCCTAATAAATATGTGGTATAGAGTATTCATAGATTTCATAGACATTAGGGCTGGAAGGGACCTCGGGAGATCATCGAGTCCAGCCCCCTGCCCAAAAGGCAGGAAGTCAGCTGGGGTCATAGGATCTTAGCAAGATAAGCATCCAATTTACTCTTGAAGGTGTTCAATGTAGGTGCTCAAACCACCTCCGCTGGCAGACTGTTCCAGACCTTGGGGGCTCGGACAGTAAAGAAATTCTTCCTTATGTCCAGCCTGAAACGGTCTTGCAGGAGTTTATGACTGTTCGACCTCGTCATCCCTTGGGGCGCTCTGGTGAACAGATGTTCCCCCAGCCCCAGATCCTGGTGGTCACCCCTGATAAACTTATAGGTGGCCATCAGATCACCCGTGAGCCTGCACTTTTCCAGGCTAAAGAGTCCCGTGGCTCTCAGCCTGTCATCGTAAGATCTGTTTTCCTGACCTCTGATCATGCGTGTGGCTCTCCTCTGGACTCTCTCAAGCTTCTCCACATCCTTTTTGAATTGTGGAGCCCAAAACTGGACGCAGTACTCCAGCTGCAGCCTCACCAAGGCCGAGTACAAGGGGAGAATGACGTCCTGGGATTTGCTTGAGAAGCATCTATGGATGCACGCCAGCATTTTGGTCGCTTTACTAGCCGCAGCATCGCATTGGAGGCTCATGTTCATCTTGTGGTCAATGATGACCCCCAAGTCATTTTCTTCTGTAGTGCTAACCAACGTAGCACTGCCGAGCCTATAAGGATGCTGCAGGTTTTTCCTCCCAAGGTGGAGAACCTTGCATTTTTCGGTGTTAAACACCATCAGGTTCTCGTCTGCCCATTTGCTGAGCTTGTCCAGGTCAGCCTGGATCACCCGCCTATCTTCTGGCGTGCATGCTTTGCCCCAAAGTTTGGTGTCATCGGCGAACTTGGCCAGTCCACTCCTAACTCCAATGTCCACATCATTAATGAAGATGTTGAACAGTATGGGTCCCAGGACAGAGCCTTGAGGGACCCCACTGGTTACAGGGCACCATGATAATTGACTGCCATCAATCACAACCCTCTGGGTCCGACCACGAAGCCAATTTCCCAGCCAGCGGATCGTGGTGGAGCCAAGGCCACAACTGGGCAGTTTGGCCAAGAGGTGATCATGGGATACCAGATCAAAAGCTTTTTTGAAGTCAAGATATATGACATCAATCTCTTCTCCCTCGTCCAGGTGATAGGTCACCTGGTCATATAAGGAAATGAGATTGGTCAAACAAGACCTACCCGCAACAAACCCGTGCTGGCTGTCCCTTAGAATGTTAGCCTGGGCCAGTCCCTCAAGGATGGCCTCCTTAATAAACTTTTCTAAGATCTTCCCCAGGATAGAAGTCAGGCTAATGGGCCTGTAGTTAGCCGGATCCACTCTCCTCCCTTTCTTGAAGATCGGCACCACATTGGCCTTCTTCCAGTCTTCGGGCACTACACCAGAGTGCCAGGAGTTTTCAAAGACCCGTGCCAGGGGCTGGGCTATGACGCTCGCCAGCTCCTTGAGTACCCTGGGGTGCAGGTTGTCAGGGCCAGCTGACTTGAAGGTATCCGGCTTCTCAAGGTGTTTCTTCACGAGGTCAGCATTGATGGGGGGTAGGGGATCCCCCTCACCCAGATTTCCCTGTCCCATAGCAGGCATGGGCATCCCATGTGACTGATGAAAGACTGACGCAAAGTACCTATTTAATAGGTTGGCTTTTTCCTGGGCGTCAGTTGTCAGTTGCCCCATCTGGTTTAGCAGGGGTCCAACATTGCCCTTGCTTTTCCTCTGGCTGCCCACATACCTGAAAAAGGACTTTTTGTTGTCCTTGATGCCTGAAGCTACTTGGAGTTCAGTTGCAGCCTTGGCTTTCCTGGTTTGCTCCCTGCAGGACCGGACCAGCGCGGAGTAATCCTCCTTGGAGGTGAATCCCGTCCTCCATCCTTTGTAGGCTTTCCTTTTTAGCCACAGTAGGTCCACTAGGTCCCCCATGGCTGTCATCTGCCTCCTCCCTCCTTAGGACTCTTAGGCATGTTGCTCAAGGGAGGAGTCCCTAGAGTGAAGCTTTACATGCTGAAGGGAGAGGGAGCAGCATCCTGACCCACAACTCCTCCCCAGGAGGGCAGTGGTCTCCCCCTGGGAAATGGCACTGACACCACTCAGGTGTGTCATTGCATTTGCTGGATCACAAGCAAGCTTTGACCCTGTGCATAAACTCCTTGTCCTAGCACTGCAACTCAACTCTGCCGCAGTGAGGGTGGCCTCCCACAGATAGTGGGTGGTCATCTAGAGACCCTGTTTTTGGACCTTTGCAGCAGTTTTCTAGCTCTGGATGACTCATTCAGGTGCCGCAGCACTGTGGATGCAAGCAGTCACCAACATGTCCATTCCAGCAACCCACACTTAGAGTCCCCTTTGGTCTGCATTTCACTGGCACCATCTATGCACGTCTCCAGCTGACCATCATAAATCCAATATATTGGGCTCCACAACCAGACCTCCTGCACCCAATTGTGGAGTCTGCAGACAAGGGAGATACTGAGAAACCGATGGCAAGTACCTTGTCTGGACCCTTTTCCCCACCTATGGCTGGAAGCTGTGCAGCTGCTCACAATTCAGCACTGGCCATGGTATGAAATGCCTGCCTTTGTCCCCCACTGGAAAACCTAGATGCCTGGGTTCCATCTTCCTGCTGTGGGAGCCAGGAGACCTGAGAAGCAAAGCATCCAGGCCCAGAGGGATAACCATCTCTGGTTCCCTAGGAGGAGAGGGGGGAGGCTGCTAGGTAGAATTCCCCATTCCCGCTGCACCTTACCTGCAGGGGGGCTCGTAAGTAGGTGCTTTGCCAAACAGAACTGGGAAACCTGGCAGTGAAAATCTGCAGTTGTGACTTTTAGTTGCATCTTGGCTGTGGGGCTCAAAAAATGCTTTCAGTGTCTTTTGAACTGTGTTTGGGTATTTTGCATAAAGTGGTTCCTTATCAACACATTGGCCTCTCTCAGGAAAGAAACATGACCTTAAGGGATGGGGTGACCAGTTGACAATTAACCAGATTCATGCTCACTCAATGTAATATAGACTGATAAGTCTCCAACAACAGTACAGGGTCCTGATGCTAGAGTCTCTGCTTTCTTTCAGGCAGTGCCGGATTAACCCTTTAGTGGGCCCTAGGCAAACAAGCATATGGGACCTGGGCCAGTCAAGACCCCCCTTCCTACCCCAGCACTGTCACCTGGGAGGAGTGGGGCTTGGAGCTGCTGCTAGGAAGTGGTCATCGCAGCAGCAAGGCCAGCAGAGGGGAGAGGAAGGTGGGAGAAGGAAGGGAGATGGTGCCATTTACACTGCTGCTGCAGAGAAAAGAGCCAGAGGGCCATAGGCAAGTCTTTTAGGCAGGTTTGCCCATGCATTAATTTTGCCCTGCCCTCTTGCCTCCAGGCCAGAGGTTGGTGGGGAGGGGTGTTTGAGAGGCGCAAGGTCAATGAATAAATGATACAATAAATTTGTATCATCAGTCTTTCATGTGGACAATCATTGAGGCAAGAGCACACTGAATATGACAATAGGCAATTATATCCTTCCCCACGAGCATATGTCTAACTTACCAAGAAGTCACATTAGACCTTGGATTGGCAAAATAAGGTCCATAGGCTGAATTCAGGGCCCATAAAAAAAAAAATAGAAAAAGAAAATTTATCTGTCCTTGGTTCCTGTCAAAAATGAAAGGAACTAGGGGCATTATGACCCAGGGAAATCCCCAGTGGGCTCCTGCAACAACAGGGTCTGTCCAGCCCTGCCCCCCTCCATCCAGAAGCCCCAATATGGCCTTCTGGGCTGCCCAGCATGTGAGCTGTGCATGGGTGGCAGTAGCAAACACTGCCCAGCATGGCAAGCAGAGGAGGGGGGCTGCAGCTGCTGCCACCACAGCACAGCCCTGACAGGTGAGCCCAGAGCTAGTACAGGGCCCAGGCTGGTAGCGGGGGTGGGTTACATTTTGGTGCTAAGTGCAGGGGTGGGAAAACAGCCCCCTGCCCACCCCGTGGCCGGTGCCCCATGCTATGCTCGCAGCTTGCATGGGGCTGCCTGTGCCTGCTCAGGACAGTGCCATGTGGACTGCAAGTGGCTGCAGCAGGGAGTACAGCCCATGGGGCAAAGGGGGGCTACTTTTTCCTGCTCTCCACACCAGCTCCTTCCCTACCGGCAAGCAAGGGATCAGGGCTGTTTGCCCCCTACCTGTATCACCGGGCTGCCCCCTGCCTGTATTACAGGGCTGGGGAGAACTGGGAGTGAGTGAGCACAGAAGCATAGGGCCTGTACCAGTGTCCTGGGGCCAGTACCAGCAGGGCCCAGAGCAGGGCAGCAGGGGTACAGGGTCCCAATCAGCAGGGGCTCTATGGAGCCAGGCCAGCTCCCCCCATCCCTGCTGGTGCAGCCCAGCCTGGCTCCACAGACCCCTGCCAGCCTGCACCCTGCTCTGGGCCCCACCAGTGATGGCCCTAGGACATTGGTCCCAAGATGGTGACCATGGGGCGGGGCACCTGTCAAGAGGTGAGGCACATGTCAAGGGGTGGTGCTACCCCTGTGACCCTCAACAGCTTGCCAAAAATGGGCAAGCAGCTCTCCACCCAAAATAATTGCCTGCCCCTGCATTACTGTCCCCTCACTTATAAACATCACATTCAGAAGGTCAGTAGTAAAGTCTGCATGGGTATCTGGCTTAAGATGTTTAGCCAGTATAATGTGGTTTGCCAAGTTCAAAATGCTCAGAACCACTGCACTTGCAATGATATACACCCCAGCAGATTACTGTGCTCCTGTATGATCCAGAAGTTATTGCACTATAAAGCTTGACACTGTACTGAACAGTGCACAAAGACTCATAAACAGAAGCACAACTTTCACATACACAGATGTATTCTGTATACACTGAAACAGTGGTCCTCAACCTATTTGCCATAGTGGGCCACACTTATAGCTCTCAGTGTATGATATGGGCTGCACCTGCACGACTTAATTCCTGTGTATCCATTTAAAAAATATTTTAATAGCATGTTACATGAGCCACAGCAGTATGTTGATTGAACTGCACACAGCCCATGGGTTGAGAACCACTGCACTAGGGCATTAGGCAAAGTGACGTAAGAAGACAGATCTTAACTGCTCCCCTGCTACCAGACTTATGGGACCATGGAGAGCCTGGCAGGCTAGGTAATGTGGGCTTGGGTGTTGTGCTAAATTTAGGTAAGGGGTGGGGTGAATGGAATTGAAATGATTGTTCAGAGTCTGAAATCTATTCCTGCAGCATTTTATATCAACACCTCTATGTAAGCTCCCCACCGAGCACAACCTTGACAGAGAAGTGTGGATCAGACTGAACAGAGTGAAATCTGGATACAGATGCTTCAGAAAAACACTTCACAGGATGAACACCTTGGACAGCCCGCAATGTGAATGTGGTGTCCAACAAACAGCACAGCACGTAATCAAAAGCTGCAATCTTTACAAATGCCCAGACTGGGTAGTTGGACTCTGCGCACTGGGTGATAATACCAGACAGTAGATTATAGCTGGCTGGAGGGAACAGGGATGGTGGGGGTTGGAAATAGGGGCTTTGCTGCTTCATGTCACTGAAAGCCTGGGAGCAGGGCAGGGTGGGGCCAGCAGAAGAGACTAGCTCAGGCCAGGGTAGGCTAGACTGCTGCCCTCTGAGGAAGGGTGAGCAGAGTGCCGCAGTGCTCTATGGGAGGTCAGCAGACCTACTGTGAGTCACAATGGGATGTGGTACAGAGGTTCGTTATGGTGCTCTAAGCTGAAGTTTGATACAATATTCAAGGTTATATTAGAGAGGGATCCACCATTTTTACAGTGCTCTATGTGCCCCGACAATCTGTTCGGTTGCAGCTGTAGAGTGCTTTCTGCGCAATCAGTTTGACTTCTGTACCTGTCCAAAATGGAAAGAAAAATTGACCAAAGGAACAAATATTCAGTTTTTTTAAAGGTCCACATTAAAGAACTTCTATTACTTGCTGAAAATCTGAAATTGAGCCACAAGTTATATCTTTGAGTCCCACTATTGTCTACTGTCTTGCACTAATAAAGTAAAGGAAAATGTGCATAATCCCTTTCAAAGGGAGAAGACAATTGACAATCTGAAGACAGATCCTTCTTGGCAAGGGAAAGATGTGAGGTTGGAGTTCCATCTGAGAGCTTTACAGACAAACATGCTGGATCAGAGTTCACCACAATAATTGTGGGTGCTTAACTGATGAAGGACAAATCAAAAAAGAGAAATTATAAAAAAAACTACAAACCAGGGAGAATAAGAAAAATGACTTCAGACTACAAGAGACCTCAACTGCCACACATACCACACATATAGCACAAAATGCCTTTCTTTCTCATAATTATATGAAGGTGATAGAGCTAAAGGCTGACTAATTGAACTCCTGAGAAAAGAAGACTCTGAGGTCAACTCAAGAAGTCTCCTGATACCCGTCATCCTACACTCATGAAGTGATCTTGTCCAAAATGTCTAGAAAACCTTAATTTATTTTAAGCTTATATTAATTCTGCCAGGCTGTTTCCTAAACCTAGAACATTGCTAGAACATAACTTATTAATAAGCACATCAAATTGGAAGCATTAACAATAAAAAAAAAATCATAAGAAATATATCATTAAGATTTTATACTTCTGTTTGAGAGCAGCAGTTTATAGACAACATTATTTCTAATTTATTTTCTGCTAAAATTTAAAAAGTCTAATTACATTAAATTAAATCTAGCAAATCCATTAAATAAAGTTTAATACTGTTGATGAACTCTCTGGGACCGTCCAGACAAGCCCACATGTGCCTCCTGCAGCATTTCAAACTCCTCTGAGATGCTGCAAGAGGCACATGCAGGACCAAGAAAATGTTCACTGAACAGCAAATTTGCAGCACGGGAACAAAATTAGAACCCTGGATATCCAGGGGTCAAAAAAACCCACAGACACAAAATGTGGGGCAGGCAACTGGAGGCTGGGTCCTCCAAAGAGATGCTCTGGCTGCCAGAGTGTCTCTATGGTTGGCCCTTGCCCTGGTACTGAAGCACGCTGCCTGCTTGTGCAGGGCAGGCTGGGTGCCACCAGCAGGGAGCTGGACCCAGGCTGCAGTGCTGGTAAGTAAGGCATTGTGGGGGCTGGAGGAGGGGTGGAGACCATGGAAGGAACACCACCATCCCTGCCCACTCCCCCAGCCTCCCGATCCCTGGCCCCCTGGCCCCACCCCCCAGCTGCTTCCCCAAGTCCTCCCATGACTGCTCCACCCAGCCCCACCCCCCAAGTTCTTCTGATCCCTGCCCCACTTGGCCCCACTATTACTGCCCCTCTGCCCCAGCATCCCAGCAATTAACCCCCCCCCAAAAATAGCACTCACTCACCAGCAGTTCCAGCTGCTGTTGGTGGTCATTGCCCCCCCGTGCACAGTGGGGCCAGGTGACAGCCCCAGTGGCCCCAGCCCAGGCCCTGCTGCTCCTCGCTGCTCCATGCTGAATGGGGGGGAGGCCTTGCCAGGAGGACCCGGAGCACCAGGCTATTTTTAGACCTCCAACCTACAGGCCCCATCCCCAGGTGGACAAATTGCCCCACAGACAATCTAGCCCTGCTCCCCTACTCCCAAGCATCCTATCATGCAAGCCACTCTTGGTGCCAGTTTTATCAGTGTTTGCCAGGGCTGGAAGCAGAAGAAGTAAGTCTTGTTGAGTGGGGGAAAGGTGGGGCACAGGGAAGTAGGCTGTTTATCTGGGAGGTGGGGAAGGTCTGGTTGCTAAAAATAACCCATGGTCCCAGGTGGTGGGGGAGAGATGCCCCCCACCCCCCAGACTCCCATAGCCTTCCTGATCCCACCAAATCCTACTGGGCCCCAGCAACCTCCCTGCAGACTGCACCTGCCCCCTGATCCCCCTGCAAACCCCTCAATTCCCCCCAACAGAGCCTGTTTGCGCCCCCCATCCCCAACCCCTCACTACCCTGCCATCCTGACTTAGCTTAGATTAGATGGCTATTTTTAACTAGATCCAGAGTTCCCATATGTCTGTACCCAGTCTATAAGTTATGCGCTTCTATGTATACTCATTCTACTTACTTTGCAAAACCACACACCTTGTCCTAATAAGGCTTTTGACCTGAGCAGACAGGCATCTATGGGGACAACTGCATATACCTACCTACCACACAGCATAACAATGATCCTCCTTTTCCATAATAAAATCCTAGTGGTTAGAGCATTTTTCCAAAACATCAGCAACCTGGGTTCAGGGGCCCCCCTCAAGCTCAAGGAGTTCAAACCCACACCTACTTTAACCCAGGAGATGGCATTGAGCAGCAAGCTGTGCACCAAAACTGGCTGAGAGAACCCATCAGCCCTCCCATATTTATAGCTGGCTTACTGGGCAGCCAATAAGCAAAGGAGTCATGGGGCTAAAAGGAGAGTATGCAAGAGGGAACCCTGGGTTCTGGCTTCTATTCTCAAGGCCATTTCTTAGTTCCACCAGTGACTCTTTACTGCTAAAATATAGCACGTACATCAAGGTAGATATCAAGTTATGTCACTGAAATGCAAGCCATTTCTATATTTCAGAGGGTAAGGTCCAACCAAATGGATCTTCATTTCTGCAAGCAGGAGGAGACTCTGACCTGCAGTGCTCAGGGTGAAAACAAATGGAAGACCAATGGTTAGCATGTCCATTGGTAGGTATCATGGTTTACAGAAGCCTGGAGAATTCTTAACATTGTATACATAAAATCTTTTCCTGTAAGGACAGTCACAGTCATTCATGTTTTTCTACTATTAATCCACCAAACAGTCTTTCCTTTAAACAGAGGCACACACCCCTTCCTATTAGGAATTCTAAGATGTGTCTTGCAACAAACCTTTCCTACACCAAATACTACAATGCAAAATGACATTACATCTATATGTCTAGGTGAAGTGGAATCACAGTGTAGTGTAAACAGAGTTAAGCACCATCAGAGCATTCAGAGTAGAATAATCTGAGTCATATAAGGCAAAAACAAAATTGCCATGTAAGGAAATTAGGTAACTTAACACAATGCCAGCCATTGCTTGAGGTGAAGCAGAATGTTTTTGCGCTACTAAGCATTGGGCGTAGATGCGTTGCATGTCCCATATGCAGCTTGGCAGTGAGGTACAATTCTGCCCCAAATTCTGTGCGTCAAAGACTCAGTTATTATATGTTTGTAAACTAGATAGTACAATGGAGTCTTCACCTGGTTGAGGACAGGAGATGCTATAGTAGCAACAATATTAAATAATTTAACAACCATATAGGTCCTTTGCAGATGCAATTGATGGAATTAGTTAACTTTTCTAGGCCAGAGAATTGCAGCCAAAGCAGAATGGACATCTGGGTATGGAGATCTTCTTGAAGTTTATCGAGCTAAGATACTTAGCATACATACCAGACCCGAGGAAAGAATTTCTGAAAGGAATCTTGAACCTGCAGCAGTGTTATAGAGGGAGTCTTGTGCATATTTTCTATACAATTTTGTGTCTTTATCTATTTCTGTTTTTAGTGAACTAAAACCAGTTGGAGTAGTGCATCTAGTTCTGGGCGCCGCACTTCAAGAGGGATGTGGCTCTGATTGAGAGCATCCAGACGAGGGCCACTCAAATGGTCAAGGGCAGTGGGTCAGGCCCTACGAAGAGAGGCTAAAGGGCCTCTATACAGCCTTCACAATAGAAGGCTGAGAGGGGATCTGGTGACTGTTAACTAACTAACCAGGGGGGACCAGCGGGAATTGGGTGAGGCTCTGTTCCCCCAGGTACCACCAGGGTTTACTAGGAATAACAGCCACAAATTATTGGAGAGAAGGTGCAGGCTAGACATCAGGGGACATTACTTTACAGTTAGGGCTGCCAGGCTCTGGAATGGGCTCCCAAGGGAAGTGGTGCTTTCCCTTATCTTGGGGGTCTTCAAGAGGAGGCTGGACAGATATTTGGCTGGGGTGTTATGACCCCGCGCTCATTCCTGCCCAGGGCAGGAGGTCAGACCTGATGATCTGTTTAGGTCCCTTCTGACCCTGAGCACTATGAACACAAAATATACACATTTTGAATAAAATCCTTTATGAAGGAATAGCCTGGCTGAACACTTTTTCCACTGAATAACTAAATTAAAATAATAAAATAGAACAACTTGGTTGTTTGATATGGTCACAATACCATTTTTTAAAGTACGAATCCTGTGCAATATGCTTCAACACTTAATACAAGGCCAATTCCCAAGTCTTGACTATTCCAACATTAAATGGCAAAGATTTTTCAAACCTCAGAACAGCCAAGATATGAATTAACTTTAACAGCCTTACATTTGATATGATCATTTAATATGGGTATTGCTGATCATATATTTCCTTTTTGTTTTATGAATCTTAATGATGCAACCTAAATAGTGGATTAATAGTGGATTTGTCTTTTAGCAGAAAAAATCTGTTTATTACTCTATTTAATGACCAAATATACTTCAACTGGCAAAGGCAGAATCATGTGGGATTCAAAATAGTTTAGTAGTATTTCCCATTTATCATACCTTTTTCTTGCTGACGGACGATCAAAAACTAATAAACTGGAGTGCAATGTTTCATTCGGGTGTTAAGTACCTTCACAAAGTTGAATCCCACAATTCTCTTCAAGTATTGCCAAAACATTTGAGAGAAAGGGATTACTAACATCACTGAAATTAGGAAACACACCAGCACCATATTCACTGTACACAGGTCATTTGAAAAAAGATACAGCATGCCTGAACAGTGTAGGTTCAGCAATATCTTCTTTGTGAACTGTTCTAGCTGTGTTAAAAGTCATCACTGAAGACAGATAAAAATCCTGGTGAGCATTGATGCCCTAGAGTTGCTAGTTTATTCAGTGCCTTCTTTGATATATTTAAGTCAGATATTTTACTATCTGTTTTCTTACAAATACAAAAGAAACTGTGCACACAACGTAACACATTTCTTTCATTTTATAATATATTACTCTCTTTTTCTTAGGGAAACCTGACAAAAAAAATCTGAAACTATGTGAAAGGTATTGACTAAGGGATGCCAACTCCTATAAATTATAGACATAAAATTAAAAACACAGCTTTAAAAGAAATCCCACAAAGTTTCATCTGCACAGATATCTTGTGCATCAAGTAACTTGCATATTAAATTTTAGCCTGAAACAATATAAAATGGCCAAGATATCAGAAACCAAAAATAAGAGCTGGTAATGGAAATTCAGAGAATCACAACTATAAAAGCTCTAGTAGTTCTGTTAAAATAAATTAATTAAAGATAATAGCTCTGTAACTTTCCAAGATAAGCCATAAAGATGTAAAGATCTTCATATTACCATTCTGGCATTGCTTTAGTAAAAAATAATTGTCTACATTCTTCAGTTTTACACCCATTAAAATGTAAATGCCTAAGCTAAATACTATCAAGCCTAGAAGCTTTGTAAAGATGGAATAGTGTGACAAGTATTAAATAACATCTCTAAGCATTTCTAAGATACAAGATAAACATCTGAAATCACCTTTTCCATCGTTCCCTGAATCTACATGTTACAGACACATTCAACAGAACGAGCTTAAATCTTCACTTTGGTGCTCTAGGTTTACACCACTTATTTCATTCATTTAAACTATTTTTGAGTTACACCACATTCTAAAAATCCATGAGTCCACATACAGTGCATTTTTGTGTTTTCTATATAATTTTGGCACTTTGAACCAAAATGAGTTGAATGTTAGGAAATAAGACAATTAAAAAGAAGTGTCCTTAATTAACAACCTCAAAAAGTAACAGATTTCCAATACTTTGATGAAGAAAGATTTCTTCCTGGAACTTTCTAAGTGAGCTTTCGTATTTGGGTGCCTGAAGAGCTTAACATTTAGTTAGTTCTCATTTAACAGCTGTAAACTAAATTTATAGGGTTGTGTTATATCCAGCTTTCTCCAAGAAAGTTGGTAACTCTTACTTCCAAGAGTAACATATCCCTATTCTAAAAGTGTGTAAGAAAATGCTTAACTGTAAGAAGTATTTTAAATCCCATTAAATATATAGGTCTACTGCAGGGATGGCCAACCCGTGGCTTTGGAGTCCAAACTTAGACATGTTTGTGGTGAGCATCACATGACCTGATGTAATGACTGTGGAAGCTGGTCACTGTGTGCTTAAAGATTCAAGGAGGTGCATATTAACTTCTGTAGAGCTGCATGTGGCTCCAGAGCTGCAGGTTGACCACCCCTGAGAGCACTGGTGCGCGCCCTGACAACTAGTACTCTGGCTGGTAGGGGGACACAGAAAGCGCTTATGCCTCCTTCTAAAATTGACTCCATGCCGCATACAGAAGTGCTGGCACCTCCCTCCCCCCGACTCACCAAGTGGCCACTGGGAGGCGGGAGACCACCCCACTGGTCGTGCCCCAGTGGTGCCCCCCCAGACTTGGGAGGGACCAGTCACCCATGCATGACCAAAATTACCTATTTTACACAAATTACATTTCACCTTATCCTCAGAATGTCCAATTATGGCAGACAAAAAAAAGAAACCCAACCAGACGTCCAACTATTTGAAGAGAAGCAGGCACAAAAAGTCTAAGCCTAAATCAAACTAGCATTTCAGCATTCTCATGAAAATCAGCATTATTGGAGAAGCGCTGAGGTCCCGGAGGGGAGGGGAGCCAGGTGTCCAAGGAGAGTGGTCGCTCCTTAAGGAGACGATCCTCCAAGCCCAAAGGAAGGTAATCCCAATGAGGATCAAAGGGAGCAGGAGAGCACACAAGCCTCCATGGCTCACCAAAATCATCCGGGAATGTCTCCTTGCTAAAAAGGAGGTGAATACCCAATGAAAAGAAGGCGTCATCACCAGGGAGGACTATTCTGTAGTTGCTCGGGGATGTAGGGGGGTAGTTAGGAAGGCCAAGGCAGAGATGGAACTGGGACTAGCTTCCCAGATTAAGGACAATAAGAAGTCCTTTTTTAAATACATAGTGGGTAAAAAGAAGGTCCCAGGTAATGTGGGGCCCTTGCAGAATGCCATGGGAAACTTGGTCATCACACCAGACGGCAAAGCTAACATGATTAACGATTTCTTTGCCTCCATCTTCCTAAGTAGGGACCAGAACAGCCACCTCCCTGCTGGGCCCCCCTTGGGCCCCGGGGGAGGCACACCTGGGCCACGGGTTAGCGAGGATATAGTTAGGGAGCTTCTGGAGGGATTGGACGTATTCAAGTCAGCCGGCCCGGATGATCTCCACCCTAGAGTTCTAAAGAAACTGGCCGAGGTCATTGCAAGTCCCCTGGCAAAACTTTACGAGCACTCATGGTGCTCTGGTGAGGTACCGGAGGACTGGAAGAGGGCCAACGTGGTTCCCATCTTCAAAAAAGCCAGGAAGGAGGACCCAGGAAACTATAGGCCAGTTAGTCTTACCTCAATCCTAGGCAAGCTGTTTGAGAAAATTATGCTGGCATACATCCAGGAGGGGCCAGCAGGAGACTGTATGCTTAGGGGCAACCAACATGGGTTCATCAGTGGCAGGTCCTGTCAGACCAACCTGGTGGCCTTTTACGATCAGATCACCAGATCAGGGGTAGCAGTGGATATAGTCTTCCTGGACTTCCGGAAGGCTTTTGACACTGTCTGTCACCCTGTTCTCATTAAGAAACTGGGGGGCTGTGGTGTAGACACCCACACAGTCAAATGGGTTGCCAACTGGTTGGAGGGCCGCACCCAGAGGGTGGTAGTGGATGGGTCCTTCTCAACCTGGAAGGACGTGGGCAGTGGGGTTCTGCAGGGCTCTGTCCTCGGGCCTGTGCTGTTCAACATCTTCATCAGTGATTTGGATGAGGGGGTAAAAAGCACCCTGTTCAAATTTGCTGATGACACTAAGATGTGGGGGGACGTGGGCACACTGGAAGGATGCAACAGGCTACAATCAGACCTAGACAGGTTACAAGGGTGGGCGGATGAGAATAGGATGGTTTTCAACACAGACAAGTGCAAGGTGATGCACCTCGGGAGGAACAACCGGCACCATACCTACAGGTTGGGGAACTCCCCTCTTGTCAGCACGGAGGCGGAAAGGGATCTGCGGGTCATCATTGATTCCAAGATGAACATGGGCCGGCAGTGTGGGGAGGCAGTTAGTAAGGCCAACCACACCTTGTCATGCATCCACAGATGCATCTCGAGCAGGTCTAAGGAGGTGATCCTCCCCCTCTATGCGGCACTGGTCAGGCCGCAGTTGGAGTACTGCATCCAGTTCTGGGCGCCACACTTCGAGAGGGATGTCGACAGCATGGAGAGGGTCCAGAGGAGGGCCACTCGTATGATCAGGGGACAACAGGGAAGGCCCTATGAGGAGAGGCTACGGGACCTGAACCTGTTCAGCCTCCACAAGAGAAGGCTGAGGGGGGATCTTGTGGCCTGTTACAAACTAGTCAGGGGGGATCAGCAGGCATTGGGGGAGTCACTGTTCCCCCGAGCACCGCCAGGAGTGACCAGGAATAATGGTCACCAGCTGGCAGAGGGTAGGTTTAGGTTAGATATCAGGAGGTGCTACTTCACAGTCAGGGCGGATAGGGTCTGGAACCAACTTCCAAGAGAAGTGGCGCTGGCTCCTACCCTGGGGTTTTTTAATAGGAGGTTAGATGAACACCTTGCTGGGGTCGTTTGACCCCAGTATTCTTTCCTGCCATGGCAGGGGGTCCGACTAGATGATCTGCTCAGGTCCCTTCCGACCCTAGAAATTATGAAACTATTAGCAGTCAGATGAACCCATGGAAGGTATAGCTTTAAATGGATACTGATGATACATTCACACAAAAATAGGATGAAAAAGCCAAATCTTTGGAAAGGAGCACTCCCACATGTTCCCCCTTGCCAGGAATGTTATCCAGGGGGAGGTGTCTATTCATTTTCAAAGAATCATCATTTACAATTGATGTCAGCCAACAGTGCAGTTGAACTCATGCTGGTTCTTTACAAGTGCTGATTAGGACAAACCACAGTTGGTGTCATGTCAGAATATAAGAGATCATATTCATGACCTTCTGCTTTATGAATGAATTTATACATGTAATAATCTTTTCATTACAGCAAGTTATAAGGTGTGTTTCAATAGTCTGGTAGTAGTTCTCTATTTGCATGACAGAGGATGCGATCAGATGGCAACTTAAAAAGGTTGCATTTCAAATTGAGACTGCAGCTTTTTTTCCAATTCCTCTCTGCTATAAGAAAAATGTGGCATGCTGCTTTAAAAATAAGAGAAAATAAAAGAGAAAATGAGCAATGCTTAGAGCACCATTAAAAATAAAGAAGACCTTCAGGCAAAAATAAAAGGTTGTTGACAGTGTAACATTGATTCTGAAAAATAAACTGTTTCTTTAACAAGTCCAAACTTGATTTTACAACTGAAATGCATTTTGTAGGATACTGCTACTCTATGAAAACTATGAGATATGTTTAATTATGCAAATATATTGTATCAGCAAGCATCATATGGCACAGAATTTCCTTACTGGAAAAACATAAAGGGTATTTCTGGATGGAATAGCAAACAGGACCATGAGAGACATCCAGAGAAACAAAAGATTCTTTCAATATTCTGAGCAGGGCTTCGGAAACCAGTCAAGGAAAAAGTTTGTTTCTGTTGGCCTGTTAATGTAATGAATGTGTTTTTAGTTCTATGAAAATGTTATCCATATAATCAAACATGGGGTTTTTTTTCCCCCTTTCTTTTTTCTTTTTAGTTTAACTTGGATTATTTGATACTGTTCACTGGGACGTTCTTGTTTGCATCACTGTTTGTAAAATAATTGTTTTTAATTATGCAGAATAAGAGATCATTTCTAAGAGATCATTTCAATTTTATCTCACGATGAAGACTCACGATCCAGTCTGGCTTATCAAAGGTCACACACCAAGACAGTGGGTACTTTCCTTTCTTGCTGTTTACCTGGGAAGTGTTTTTGTTTATGGTTCATTACTTTTATACTTACAAGCTGTGTTCAATTAATTTATTTAAATTGTATTTGAAAACATTCTGTTCTTGCTATTATATTTGTATATGTATGATGATTATTTTCCCTTATATTTCTTTGAATGAGATGTATTCCTCCAAGAAGTCTATTTGATGGAAACTGAAATCAGAACCAAAGAGAGATTTGTATAATGATGTTTTTAGCTTTTTCTTAAAGTCTATGGAGAGTAAGCAAAAAATATTCCTATAAAGTGGTTATATACAGCATTCAGATACGATCTAAATACCATAATACATATATCAAAAAGTTGCTGTTGATGTTGTTTTGTTTTTAAATGACCTGAATAATACAAAGAGAGCTTCAAATCTGTTACATTGGTATGTATAGGGATTTCAGGGTTTTAGACTAGTTTACTGCAAGAAAACCCTCTTTGGAAGGGGGGAAAGGGATGGGGGCAAGTCGAAGAGATGTTAAAAGTTTACTTAAAAGTAAGTGGAAATAATATATATGCTCATTTTTTAAACGATTTTTTAATAAGTGTACCCTTTCTGCCTCAGTTTCAGCTTGTGTACCCCTTTAGATTTTTTTCTTGGTCTTAAGGGGTGAAGCAGGGGCAGACTGAGGCCCCCATAGTGAGGGAGGGAGTGGGGCTGGGGCAGAGGCAGGGGCAGAGACTGCACAGCTAGGGCAGAGTGTAGGATGGAGCCGTAAGAGATGTTTGTTTGGAAGGTGCAGGGGGGAGGGGCAGTTCTTTGCATTGTGTATATCCCTGGGGGAGGTTCTGTGGGGAGGCACATGCCCTGCCACATCTGTGCTTGTGGTGGAGGCAGATGGTGCTTCAGGCTGGACTCTGCACCCTGCTTTCCCAAGAGCCATGCAATGCCATGTGCCTGCTGTGGCTGGGTGGGCAGAGGAGACACACACACACAGATACCCCCTAGCAGGTAAGACTGTGCGGGGGAGGGCGGGGCAGGAGAAAGGGAAAGGGCTGGGGAGGGGCAGATGGAGAATGGGGCGGCGGGAGTGTGTCTTTGCCTGCTTTCAGGACCAGGACCCGGGGGGGAGGTGAGGGCAGTGGTGTCCCTCTATGGGCCACACACGTGCCACCTGGCCAGCCAGACAGGGGGGCCTTGCACACAGTGGCTGCCACCGCCATCGCCCTGTGCCATCACTGTCATGCCCAACACTGTTTTTCCACAATTGGTTGCACATACATCTCTATGGGCTGCTGACGCACCTTGCACCTCACTGTCAGCAGCCCGTGGAACCATATGCGCAACCGGCTGCAGGAAAGCCGTTTGGGGTGTGGCAGTGGTAGTGTGGGACAGTGGAAGCCCCTGCCTACCCAACTGTCCCAACTCCTGCCATTCAAAAAACAAAAAACAAAACCCTGCACTCACTAGCTCCTGCCCAACAGGGGGCAATCCCCACTGCACCCCATTGCCCCACACCCCCTCCTCCAGCTCCCTGTCTCCCTCCCCCTACTTACCAGCTCAGATTCCTGGTCCAGCTGCCTGCTGCAGTGGGTGGGGACTGCCCAAATCGCTGAAGCTCTCCAAAACTTTTCCAAATCAATTCAACACTCAACGCTTCACAGAGACCTAGGAGACACCACCACTGCATCCTGGGGTGCGCTCCATCCTCACCCACCTGCCTGCCTGTGCATACCCCTTCTATATCCTTTCTAAGTACCCCTGAGGTATGTGTACCCCCGGTTGACAACCCATGTTTTAAACTATCTATAATTCTACTGAATAAACATTTTCAGTCTTACCAAACTTATCCAGTACTGTAAGACATGTAGCATTAGTCAGGTTTGCCCTATATCCCTTTCATTGCGAGTTACTTATGAAGAAGCCATCTTTTATACATTTCTGAAAAATGTAAAGCCAAGAGGTACTGCAAGTGTTTTCAGTGCTTGTGGTAGAGGGGAGGAACTATACTGACCACTGGAGAGCAAGGCAGCAAGGGGAAAGGAGGGAAGTACTGCTATTTTAACAGCATGGGCTGGCCTGCTGCCACTGAGGGATGGGCAGTGGTTCCAGGAGGAGCTCCTGGAGCCCCATGCATCCCCACACCATTAGGGGCAGAGCTGACCCTCCTATGGCAAAGGCCCCCAGGGAAGAAGTACTATAATTTACCCTGTTCCCCTACTAGATACATAGCCACTACCCAGTTTCCCATGGCTGGGCCAAACAGGTCTCTGACTACCATGGAAAAACTCCTGGGGGGTCATTCTGGGAGGGCTGGGGCTGGGGCTGGGGTCTCTCTCTCCCCTCCCTAGTTATACTACTGCATGAAGCATAATAGGCACTGAGACAAACAGTAAGAAATTGTGAGATTTGATGAGATTCAATGCATCTTAATCTTTCACATATTCTTTTCTGTTCAAAGACTAAAAATGCCATTACAAATGCTATGAGGGTCATTTGTTGTATGCTCTTCACCAAAACAACTTTACACAGGCCATAGTCACAGCACATTTCTTCTGGGAGAATGGATGTTTTGAGTTGGAGTTTTGAATAATGTGGAGACACACATCCTACTGTTTGGTAGGCAGAGTTATCCTTGGGTCCTGTGGTAGTGCATTTCAAACTGCTATCTGTACAAGTGTTTCAGTTATTTGCAAGGCTCTTTGCTAAATTGTGGCTTGCTATATTATTAGCAGACTAGGCTAATTTTGTAAAATAGTTCACATGACTATGTTTACTATTACTGAACTCCAATTGTGCTGTATTCAACATAGGTATCGGGCCTATTGAGTTGACATAATAAATAGCATGTATGTTTAAGCAAAGATGTACATACCCAGCTTGGTATCTATCAGACTTAATAAATTAACACTTGTGTTACAGCAAATTCACACTCCTTATTTCCAGTTCTCCTTGAAACTCATACATCAGTTGGGATCATGTTAGCTTTAGAGGCTAGAAGTAAAAAGAACATACAGGGAAAAATCCCAAGAAAAAATAAAATAGAAAATAAAGCATACCTTTAATATCATTATTTCTCTGTCATTGTCAGGCTTAGTTTAGAATCTGTGATCTGGTCTAAGTGCCTCAGTAACTTCCTTCCTTTATATTCCTCCCAATAAAAAGCTTGAAACAAGGTGTGAGTATTAGGCACATGCAACAGCGTTTTTCAGGACTTATTAAATCAGGTGACAGGGAGACACATGGAACCTTGAGGTAGAGTTCTCCATAAGATGGAGCTTACTCAGTTAGGAGACCAGTTAGGACCATAAGGAAACCTAAAGTTGGAAGGAGTTGGGCATGATTCTTTATCATAGCCATTTGAAAAGGCCCACTATAAGGTGTAGAAAATGATTGAGGAAAAGTGAAGCAAAAGGTCTTGAGTTTCAGAGAAAACAGAATAATGTATTTGAAAGATTTAGCCTGATATGATGTGGAATTCAGTTTTAAAAAAACCCCTGAAGATAGGAGATTGGCATTCTGTTACTGTTAGAAGCTTTATTCAACATAGCAGTTAGTTTTCAAACCCCTGTTCTTCCATGCAGAATATTAACTAAGTAAAGCCCTGAGTCAGCAACACAGCTGTGGAAATGAATGGGCAAACAAATTAAAAACAAGAATTGCATAAATGTAATGATCTAGGGGTCTAACCAGAGAGGATGCATCAATTAGCAAAGTCAGATCTAGTTCCTGAAGCAATAAAAGATCATGTACCATTTGACCTTAAAGTATTTTACTTCTACTAGTTTTTAGAAAATGAGGGACTATAAGGGGTTCTGGGATGGCCAAAAATAACCGAAAATAAAGCCATACTGTCTTGAGGGTCTGATGCATGTATTTAGTTCTTCATAGGTTACAATTTCCCTACTATTTATGACAGCGCTCAGGATATTTTTTTCAGATTTGCTGCCCCATCTAACAGATTCACAGAAGTTTAGGTCTGGAAGGGACCTCATGAGATCATCAGGTCCAGCCCCCCTGCTCTGAGCAGGAAAGTCAAATAACTCCAGCAAAGTGTTCATCCAGTCTCCTTTTGAAGATAGGGTGGAAGCAGTTAAGAAGAGCTGAGGAGTTGTGCCCCACCCCAGCTCCTACTTAGCCCAGCTCCCTAGGGAGCCATACAACCAGAGCCATGTGAACAGTTGTGCTCTGGGCCCAGTGCATGAGTTAGTGCAGGAGTTTGCATGGAAGGGCATGTGAAAGGGCTACTGGTGGAAACTTTTACTTCTGAGTTGCCTCCTGGTTGCCCCACACATGGCACATGTCTCTGAGCAGCCAAAGCCCCCCATGCTAGGGAAAGTCCTCCAGGGCTGGACATCAGGTAAAGGGGATGAGGGACCAAACCTCTCCCCTCTCCAGGTAGGTATCCAGGGACCCAGGGAAACCCCTGGCTGCCCAGGAAGCCAGGAAGCTAAGGGATCCCCCTACAGGCAGCTGCTCAAACTTGCCTGCCAAGCCACAGCAGCAGCAGCTGGTGAGAACTACACGGAGACAATAACAGCCACCTGGTCTCCCACTTATACAAAACCCAGGCAACCACCCAACCAGGGTTCACCCTCAATATGGTGATGGGTACATGCCATACCCCTAGGCTTCTTTGTCTGGATGGACCACCCATCGCTGGTACCTTGGAGGCCTCCACCCAGACAGAACCTATGGTTCCAGCCTTCGTGCAGACAAAGCCCTTGACTCTGGGATCGGGGGCATGAGTGCTTCCACTTGTGGGATGTTCTTGCTCCTGGAAACTCTGGAGGGATGAGTGAGGGAAGCTACAGGAAGAGGTGGACAGGCTATGGACCATCAGGAAACATGAGGCAGAGATTGATGCTTACTGCCATACGTTGCACCTGGAGGAGGAAGTCATGGAGACCAGGCAGAAGAATGGGCCTGGACATGATGCCACAACCAACAGTGGGTGGACACTGGTGATATCAGAACTGAAGCCACAATGTACATCTGTTGTCCTGCCAATAACCTGTACAACAGCTATGAATCCCTCACACATTGACAGATGTTTCCATGCAGGACCAGCTGACACTAGGAAGGAAAAATGTAGGGTGATAATCTCTCTGTTGAGGGGCACAGAAGGAGCTATTTGTCATCCAGACCCCTTTGCTTGAGATGTCTACTACCTTCCAGGAGCTACGATTAGAGATGTTACAGCAAGTATCCCTAAACTGGTCTGCCCTACTGACCACTACCCCATGCTCCTTGTCCACATGGGCACCAAAGACATAGTGAGAAGTAACCCTGGGAGGATCATGAGAGAATACAAGACTATGGGGGTGAGGCTCAAGGACCTAAAAGCACAAGTGCTCTTCTCCTCAATTCTCCCCATCAGAGGCCAGGGCTGTTGAAGGAAGGAGTGCATTTAGGTTAACTGAAGGCTTAGGAGATGGTGTCACCATGTGGGCTTTAGACACCTTGACCTTGGTACTACAGCAGTCTGCATGCAAGGGAAGGTATTCATCTCACAAGCAGAGTGAAGAAGCTCTTTACTATGAGAGTCACCAACTTGTTGAGGAGAGCTTTAAACTGGGCATAACCAGGGGTCAAGGAGAAGGTTCCACTGCTGTGCATGAATCCTCTAGCCACAATGACACACAGGTGGGTCTTCAGGCAATGGATGTCTAGATAAGCAGTAATGTCCTGAGATACAAGCAACATGGCAGAAGACCTGAGGTGACTGGGGAGGAGCTCAAGTATCTTTATGTGAATGTCAGATGCATGGGAAATAAACAGGAGGAACTGACACTCCTTCTGGTTGATGAGGAATTTGATCTGATTGGGTTGATGGAGACTTGGTGGGATAACACACATAATTGAGCAGTGAATATTGAGGGCTATAGCCTTTATAGGAAAGATCAGGTTGGGAAGAAGGGAAGAGGTATGGCCCTTTGTGTGAAAAAGTGGTACGCCTCCCTACAGGTCACGTTTGACAGCAGGGAAGGGTCCCTTGAGGCCCTCTGGGTCAGGATACAAGGGGGATCAGGAGAGGGAGACCTGATCATGGGAATCTACTACAGGCCTTCCTCCTAAAAAAATGAAGATTGATTAGGCATTTTCCAGAAAGTTGATTGAAGCTACTAGCACTAGAATAATGTTTCCCAACCTTTTTCACCACGTGACATACTTACATGGCCTCCCCCACCCCACAGCACACCAGCTGAATATGAAGCAGGTGGCGGAGGGAGGCAAAAGGCCAAAAAAAGAGCGCGCGGGGAGCACGGCGCTGAGCAGCCAAAAGCAGAGCAGAGGAGGGGGGTGGCACATTGCCAAACAGAGAGCAGTGGGGAGTGGGTGGCACAGTGCTTGAATTACTGGCTAGAGTCATGCTTCCCATTTGCCGGGCTGGGAGTAGGGTGGGGGCATGGATATGCCTGACAGCACACTAGTTGGGAAATGCTGCTCTATAGACTCAATTGTCACGGGTAACTTCAGCTACCTTGACATCTATTGGGAGGACCACTCAGGCACTTCCAGCAGGGCATCCAACTTCTTGGCAACAATAGATGATCTGTTTCTGACACAGGTTGTAGAAGGGCCTGCTAGGGGTAAGGCCACCTGGATTTAGTGCTGACGGGGGAGCATGTGGACAAAAAGCAGGAAAGCAGCCAAGAAACCAGGCTGGCTCAACAAGGATATTAGGCAGCTATAGAAAAAGAAAGAAGAAGCATGCAAACAATGGAAGAATGGCTCAGCAACCAGAGAGGAATACACCTATATTACCGAAGCCTGCAGATATGAGACATGGAAAGCTAAGGCAGGCTTGGAAATCAAGCTGACAGCCAGCATAAGAGACAACAAAAAATTCTTCTACAGATACATAGGGAGCAAGAAAAAATTGGGATCCACTGTGGGACCCATACTGAATACTCAGGGGCAGCTCACAATCAATGCCCATGAAAAGACAAAGATCCTCAATACATACTTTGCATTGGTATTCCTGAAATAAAACAGAAGCTGTTCACTTGACCAGAGGCCCGGGAACATCGGGAAGACAACAGATTACATAAAATCAGTCCTGAACAGGTGAGGGATCTCCTACTGCACGTGGATATTTTCAGATTTACTGGGCCAGATGACCTGCACCCGAGAGTCCTGAAAGAAATGGCTGGACTTATCACAGCATCACTGGCCAAGTTGTTTGAAGAGTCGTGAAGCTCGGGAGTGGTCCCAGACACTGCAAGAGGGCCAATGTGGTGCCCATCTTTAAGAAAAGAAAGAGGAATGACCCTGCAAACTACAAACCGGTCAGCCTGACTTCAGTCCTGGGTAAAATTTTGAAAAATGTGTTAAGGAGGCCATCAACTACAAGCTGGTAACTGGTGGGGTGTTAAGAAGCAACCAGCACAACTTTGTCAAGGGCTGAGAGGTTACTTGATAGCCACCTACAAGTGTATCAGAGGTGAGCATCAAGATCTAGGGAAGCAACTCTTCAGGAAGGCATCTCAAGGGAAGACAAGGACCAAAGGGCATAAGCTGATAGAGAGTAAATTCAGGATAGACATAAAAAAAAACTTCTCTGGAAGGGTCACCAGAATCTGGAAAACACTCCCAGCAGAGGTGGTGCAATCACTCTCCTTGGAAGCTTTCAAGATGAGACTGGACAGGCACCTTGTCAAGCTCATCTGAGCCCAATAACTTCCTGCCCATGGCAGAGGACTGGACTTGATGATTTTACAGGTCCCTTCCGGTTCTATAATCCTATGATTCTATCTCCAGGGTAGGTGCCTGCATCACACCCCTGGGAACCAGTCATATAATTATAGGCCTGAAGAACAAGCTACACAAGGAAAGGCTGACAGATATGAGAATGTTTAGCTTAGAAAAGAGACTTCCCAGGGATTTGGTGGCAGCTTACGAATATATCAGTAGACAGTATCAGGGGCTAGGTGGACAACTATTCACCAAAGCACCCAAGGGGAAAACCTCCTAGAAGAAGGTTTCAGACTGGATATAAAGAAAAACTTCTTCACCTCCTTCAAATAGATGCTTCTAATTAATTCTTTGCATGTCTGTCACAGAAATAACTTTCCGGGGGTACCAAACCCTGCAGAATAGCTTTCAATAACAAGTTAAAGTAGTCTCGGCCAATGTATTATCCTAAACGTCACTATTTTATTTTCTTATTTCGTCTTATCACCATACCACTCCTCATCCTTGTTATTCAAGTGGTTGGTTTGGACTATAAGGTCTTCGGAGAATAGCTCTTATCTTCATACTTTGCAAAATACCAAGCACACTGTTATTACTATACAAATCAGTTATAAACTTAAAATAACAATAACAATAGTGTATCAATAATAATATGGGAGAAGGTGGCTTTTTGTTAAGACATGCTCAGTCACATTGCCTGGGCATGTGATTCTAGTTCCAACTCAGAAATGATTCTGAAGATTTATTTCTATTGCTCATACATCACAAGAGAAGTCTGATTTGGGTGACTGGTGATATCAAGCTCAATTACTGATATCTTCTCATACAGATTGCTCTTCATAACCATTATAGATGTCTAATGATGTCTAAACTATCGTGAATAATATGTTTAATCTTAATTTAAAGGATGTTTGACCTCAGCTTTTCCCTAATTATATTACATTACATTTTATTCATTTATATTGCACTTTTAATACCAAAGTGCTGAGAGAGACTGCTTAATTTTCAAAGAGTGTCCTATCCAACATCAAGCTACATTACTTCTTTGTAGCTCATTCTACCTTGCTGATGGGTAAGAACTGCTTGATCAGTGATACTTCCTTATCCAGCTATGGTCTTTTGTCTTCATTCATTAAACTGTGTCATAGTGAATGCCATTCTATGACCATGGAGCTATATTATTTTTTATTGATGAGGAGGACTTTCATTAATCAACGATGGCTCTAAGTATGAACAGGATAAGAAGCAGCAGGGGACACTACAACTGGGGATTCAAATGGCTATCTTCTAGTGTCGTGCTGATGTTTCACAATTCTGAGTGTCCTAACTGTCTTTTTCAAGGCATCTGGCACCTCTAATTGTCCAATTCTTCTCCTGCTCCTATCCTCTTTAAATTCTCACTGAAACATATTGTGATTATGGCATTGCTTTGTTATATTTGGGGGGTTCAATGACTCTTTTTTCCCCCTACAATAATACTGCATGCCTCCATTACCCTGACTTTTGAGTACAATGTTATACCTTGGGAAAGAACAAGTTAATGTAAACCTGAATCAGACAAGGAATGAAAGTGACGCTCATCACTGTGTGTCTCAGCTACTTGAAAATCCACCATCAAAAATATAGTGGACTAATGTGGATATTGGAGACACTTTGAGCACCTCTGAATTCAGGAGCAAGTACCTGGAGATTCCTTGTTGTCCCTGGAGCCGAGGCAAGGCATCAATGAAATCTTCATGTAAGAAATTGGATTGAAAAAAAAGACTCACAGAGACACAAGAAGGGAGAAAAAAGGCAGGACAAAGAGAGACAGAGGTGTAAGAATAGATAACTTTAGCTTTTGGTCTGACTGGAACTCTGCCTGGTATTCAGCCTAGTTATTGTGACACAAAATTTCTGCCTCATGCAATTAACTAATAAATACTAGTTTCATTTAATAAGAGCTGCACGATTCGCTGCACTTGATTTTTGGTTCACTCCATCCTCTTAAATAAGTAAAATCCCTTTCCAGGATCTAAACCAGAAGATAACATACAGGAAACTAGGGATAAATATGAGGTGCAAGGACCAGAAGGCAGATCTCAGAGTCTAAGGCTCACCCAGTCTAGAGGCTATGCCCCTATAAAGGGGCACTTAAAGAGACTGTGCTGAGCTTAGGGATCCCAAGTAAAAGTTCCTTTGGAGAATTTGTAAGGTGTAAGGTACAAGGGTTTTTGGCCCTTGAGTTACTTGTTGACAGAATAAACAATATATTTGAAGCATCTGCTTATAGGCCGTAGGAGAACAGACCTGAAATAAATTAATCAGCTTTGGAGTTGACTTGGAACACTGGAAAAAAACTTAAATTTTGAAGACTCATAAGTATGTAAAAGATTCAGGGCTATCCAACTGGTGGCCCATGGGCTACACAAGACCAACAAAGGCTTATGTCATAGCCCCTGAGCTCCTACCTTGGCACCACTCTCCTTATTGCTCCATCTGCTGTTGAAGCCAGAGCCTCCCACTTCCCACTTCCCCCTCCAGGTTCCATGTTCTTCCACTTCGGCCCCCACCCCAGTAAGCAGCGCAACATGCCACAGCACAGTGCAGGGAGCTCAGGGTGAGGCCTCGGCTAGGTGCAGCAGAGGGGCGGGTACCCATGCAGGCACATGCTGCAATGGCGAAGGATCCTACTCAGGTACGCACTGCAGCAGTTGGGGGTCATGTATGCAGGGACATTGGAGTGGGGGGGAGGGGTTTGCAGGCATTTGCTGCAGCAGCATGGGGGTGGGCGGGAGAGCACCTGCAGCATGTGGGTGTTGCTAGTGCAGCTGGTGGGGCACATCTCCTAGCCATTTAGAAGCCAGATGGCCTTGCACTAGGTCTATGGGAGACAATGCCTGGGACACACACCAGAGAAAACTACAAGTGCTTTGGATTATATTTTTTAAGACTTTCCCCCATCCTCTTTTATACAGGTTCGAGGGAGGGATGATATGTCAGAGCCACCCAGATATCACAGAAAGACCTGCTGCAGTACAGAAGAAAACCCCCCACAAATCGCACACTGCTGGTTATGACATATCACCCCTCCCTCAAACCTGTACGGAAAATCCTCAAACAATTGCAACCCATACTAGAAAGAGACGCTATTCTTAAAAAGATCTTCCCAGAGCCACCCATCCTAGCCTTCAAACAAGCACCAAACCTTGCTAACCTCATCACCAGAAGTAAACTTCCTCAAGTCCAGAACACACCAACAGGATCCAGACCATGTCATGCCAAGAAATGCAAACCCTGCCAACACATCTCCACCATCCCCATATTTACTACACCCCACAACAGAGCCATCAGCATTCCTGGATCTTACAGCTGCACCTCCAGAAATGTGATATATCTCATTCAGTGCACCAAATGCACAGAGAGGAATCACATAGGAGAGACTAAACAACAACTGCACACCAGAAAGAATGCACACTGGAAATCTATCAAAGACAGGAATACCCAGTTACCTGTGGGGGGACATTTCTCACAAGAAAACCACTGCCTCACCAATCTCTCAGTCCTGATCCTCAAAGAAAACTTACAAAGGAAGGTAATCTCAATGAGGATCAAAGGGAGCAGGAGAGCACACAAGCCTCCATGGCTCACCAAAAGCATCCGGGAATGTCTCCTTGCTAAAAAGGAGGCAAATACCCAATGGAAGGAAGGGGTCATCACCAGGGATGACTATTCTGCAGTTGCTCCAGGTTGTAGGGGGGCAGATAGGAAGGCCAAGGCAAAGATGGAATTAGGACTAGCTCCTCAGATTAAGGACGATAGGAAGTCCTTTTTTAAATATATAGGGGGCAAAAAGAAGGTCCTGGGTAACGCTGGGCCCTTGCAGGACGCGTTGGGAAATTTGGTCGTCACACCAGACGGCAAAGCTAACATGTTTAATGATTTCTTTGCCTCTGTCTTCCTAAGTAGGGACCAGAACAGCCACTGCTGGGCCCCGCTCAGCACACCTGGGCCAGAGGTTAGCGTGGAACTAGTTTGGGGGATTCTGGAGGGGCTGGATGTGTTCAAGTCAGCCGGCCTGGACAATCTCCACCCTAGAGTCCTTAAGGAATTGGCCGAGGTCATTGCAGGACCCCTGGAACAGCTTTATGAGCACTCATGGTGCTCTGGTGTGGTCCCAGAGGACTGGAAGAAGGCCAACGTAGTTCCAATCTTCAAAAAGGGGAGGAAGGAGGACCCAGGAAACTATAGGCCAGTCAGTCTTACCTCGATCCTGGGCAAGCTGTTTGAGAAAATTATGCTGGCACACATCCAGGAGGGGCCAGCAGGGGACTGCATGCTTAGGGGCAACCAACATGGGTTCATCAGTGGCAGGTCCTGTCAGACCAACCTGGTGATCTTCTAGGATCAGGTTACCAGATCATTAGATGCAGGGGTAGCAGTGTACATAGTCTTCCTGGACTTCCGGAAGGCATTCGACACTGTCTCTCACCCTGTTCTCATTAAGAAACTGGGGGACTGTGGGGTGATGCCCACACAGTTAATTGGGTCACCAACTGGCTGGAGAGCCGCACCCAGAGGGTGGTAGTGGATGGGTCCTTCTCAACCTGGAAGGACGAGGGCAGTGGGGTTCCGCAGGGCTCGGTCCTCGGGCCTGTGCTGTTCAACATCTTCATCAGCGATTTGGACAAGAGGGTAAAAAGCACCCTGTTCAAATTTGCTGTTGACACTAAGATGTGGGGGGATGTGGGCACACTAGAAGGTAGCATCAGGCTTCAATCAGACCCAGACAGGCTACAAGGGTGGGCAGATGTGAATAGGATGGGATTCAACACAGACAAGTGCAAGGTGATGCACCTCAGGAGGAAGAACCGGCACCATACCTACAGGTTGGGGAACACCCCTCTTGTCAGCACGGAGGCAGAAAAGGATCTTGGAGTCATCATTGACTCCAAGATGAACATGGGCCGGCAGTGTGGGGAGGCAGTTAGGAAGGCCAACCGTACCTTGTCATGCATCCAGAGATGCATCTCGAGCAGGTCCAAAGAGGTGATCCTCCCTCTGTATGCGGCACTGGTCAGGTTGCAGCTGGAGTACTGCGTCCAGTTCTGGGCGCCACACTTCAAGAGGGATGTGGAGATCATGGAGAGGGTCCAGAGGAGGGCCACTCGCATGATCAGGGGGCAGCAGGGCAGGCCCTATGAGGAGAGGCTACGGGACCTGAACCTATTCAGCCTCCACAAGAGAAGGCTGAGGGGGGATCTAGTGGCCTGTTATAAACTAGTCGGGGGGGGGATCAGCGGGCTTTGGGGGAGTCACTGTTCCCCCGAGCACTGCCAGGAGTGACCAGATATAACGGTCACAAGCTGGCAGAGGGTAGGTTTAGGTTAGATATCAGGAGACGTTACTTCACGGTCAGGGTGGCTAGGGTCTGGAACCAACTTCCAAGAGAAGTGGTCCTGGCTCCTACCTTGGGGGGTTTTAAGAGGAGGTTAGATGAACATCTTGCTGGGGTCGTTTGACCCCAGTATTGTTTCCTGCCACGGCAGGGGGTCGGACTAGATGATCTACTCAGGTCCCTTCCGACCCTAGAAGCTATGAAACTATGAAAACACTTCCCAGAGACGAGCCTATGAACTCCACTTCATCAACCTCCTGGATACTAACAATCATGGACTAAATATAGACATTGGATTTATGACGCATTATAACCTGCCTGACATCTGACTCCCTAGGTATCTCTCCACTATTCATCCCCCTTCTCTCTCTTTCCCCCCACCCGCCATCTCTCACCCATTGACTCCTCAGTCTACATTTTCACTGACTGCCTGTTTTGCATGCAGACCAGCCCAGCCTCTGGCTTCTTTACTTTTCATTCCATCCAGGAAGAACACACACCAACTGCTGAAACTTCCTTAGCCTGACAAAGGGTTTTTTTGAACCCCAAAACTTGCTTAATAATTGTTTTCCAACTATTTAAGTTGGTCTAATAAAAGATATCAGATTCACCCAAAGAACCTTGTCTGCCTGTGTCCTTAGACCAGCACAGCTACAACCTATACCCCTGGTAAGATCTTGGCATTCCTACCTAAATGAACGAGTGAAAAATTAGGGAGAAAGAAGCAGGCATGGACTTAAAATTGGTTGGGGAAAAATGGTGTAAAAAGGTAAGAATTTAGAAGTAAAGGAAAAATAGAAATGCAGATCAAATACTAAAGTCACCAGACATTATTTTTGCTTTGTCTTCCTACTGAGGTTCTGGACCAGATCTTTACCATGCATGAACCAGATTAGTACCACCCGCATCAGGAGTGAGGACTCCAGGACTCCATTAACTGAAGATCTGGTCTTGTGTATTATAAAATATATCTTAGGTATGAGATATGTACTTATTTCTACTGTTTTATTGTTGACCTTTCTCTTAACTTGAGAAGTGTTACAAAATCCCTAGGTTAGATTAGGCTAGCACTGTCTTTTTTGGTCTTTCATGGGATAAATCCAAAGGGTCCAGGATAGTGGGGGACAAACAAGGTGGGGAGGTGGGTGGCAGGAAATGATTATATGGAAATGGTTTCATGTAATGTTAATGAACGTAACTAGGATACATCTTAGTTCAAAGACTGCAGGAAAAACACAGAATACAAGTTTGCTGAACCCTGAACACTTGAGGTCTGGTTGAAGAAGGAATAATGAAACTCTTTCATGCTTCAGAAATAATCCCCTTTTCCCCCATATCCAGATAAAGGAGAAAAAACATTATGAGAAAAGGTATAAAAAATGGTAAGATCTCAGCATTTCAACTTAAACAATTCCTCAGTTAAAATAAATTATCCATTTTGTTCTACATTGCTAAAAGCTGAGATGCCCCATGTTAATTGCTTACATTTAACTATGTCCTTTTCTCCAGCCAAACTATGACTCCCTAATAACTTCAAATGAGAACTTTCAGACTATCATAACATTCAAGGCAAATAGAACCGTAGGCTAAGTTTTTATAAGGCCTTTAAAAATGTCTCACTCATGTACTATCTCTTATCCCTGACAAGGCATGAAGCCTTTCCTTTTCACATTCAGTTGTAAAAATTAAACCAAAAAATTCCACTGAGAAAGAGGTTGAGGTTGTTATCATTGCATTTTTACAGAGGAAAAAAGGAGTTGGAAAAGTTGAAAACTAAATCAGAAGGGAGCCTGGTATCACAGTAGCTTACCAAAGGCTGCAAAGAACCCTAGTTAAATTATATGGATAGTGACATATGCATATTTCACATCGATGCCTAAGTGGTGGCCACAAAAAAACATGGCACAGATACCTCCAGCATACAAATACTGTATTTACACGTACAAGCGTATGTATGGGCCTATTATTATGCACAAATATTTAAAAATCTGATAGTGAATGTACACACAGCTCCTAATTATAATGCAACATGTAAATGAAACAATCTTTCTATACTGAATCAAATCTCTTAAAGTCGATGTAGAAAGAATACAAACATCCATTATATATAAACTATCTGATTATATTGTACTTAATTTTATAGTGCACTATAAAGTGCTGTTATGGTCCATGGGCAGTATGGACTTCCCCTACAGAAGAGAACAAATGTTGAAGGGAAAAGTGGATCTGTTGGACTATTGAATAAAAATAATTTGATTTCTTAATTTAATCTCACATTGGGCCACACTGTGTCCTGAAGTTAGGCATATTCACCATTTCCCCTGCAAAACTATTAAGAGTTCATAGATTTCATAGACATTAGGGCTGGAAGGGACCTTGGAAGATCATCAAGTCCAGCCCCCTGCCCCAGGTGCAGGAAGTCAGCTGGGGTCATAGGATTCCAACAAAATAAGCATCCAAATTGTTCTTGAAGGCATTCAATGTCGGTGCTTGAACCACATCTGATGGCAGGCTATCCCAGACCTTGGGGGTTCGGACAGTAAAGAAATTCTTCCTTATGTCCAGCCTGAAATGGTCTTGCAGTAGTTTATAACCATTCCACCTTGTCTTCCCTTGGGGCACTCTCATGAACAAACATTCCCCCAGATCCTGGTGGTCACCCCTGATAAACTTATAGGTGGCCATCAGATCACCCCTGAGCCTGCGCTTTTCAAGGCGAAAGAGCCCCATGGCGCTCAGCCTGTCATTGTAAGGTCTGTTTTCCTGACAAATGAGGTTATATGGTGTTCAATAATGGTGTTTTCAAGCTCCTTTTAGTTGGACCTGTACTAAAAAGCTTAAAAAAAATTAGTGGAGCGAGGCTTGATACTATGATCTTTTACTTCTGAAGTTAGCGATCTAACCAATGCATATTTCTCTCTCTCTCATTAAGCATCCTGAGTGAAATGGAACAGCCCTAACAGAAAGGACTGAGAGAATGATTCTAGAATATCCTCTCATTTTTTTCAGATACAACACTCTTACAAGAAATAGAGGTTCAATTTTCAACAAAAAAGAGCAAATTTAAAATGTGCCTGTCCTACATCCCAGATGTTCTTGGTGGCCTCAGTGTTGACACTGGAATTGACAAAGAAGCAGAGCTCTATTGAGTCATACAACACTAGAATCCATGAGTGCTCTCCATAGTAGGCATGAGTCACCGTTGGAGCACCCAAGACGTGATCGGTATTGTTGGCTTTCTTATACAATGCACTCAGTATCTCAGCCTTGGCATGTTATTGGTACCAACTGCAGTTGTGCCTCTGGGCAGCCAGTTTCAAAGGTGATGCATTTGTAGAAGGCCTGGTTCCAGTGGCTCATCCTGAATGAGCAAGTGCTGTTGCTGTCCTGAATGGTACAAAATCATAGAGAATTAGGGCTAGAAGGACTTCCACAGCTCATGTATCCAACCCACCTGCCCCTACCTCTGCCTGAGGCAGGACCATCCCTATCCAAGCCATCCCGTAAAATATCCAAATCATCCTATACAAGAAGGTAATAAGATCCATTACATCAGCTTACCTGCAGTTGGGTGACAGCCTCATGGCTACCACAGCAGAGAACAGTGGTGCTGAGTTCAAGTCAGCTGAGTCCAAAGAATCCTTGACACTGCTTCATTACAGAACAGGTCAAGTTATTGGGGTGGGTGTCCAGCAAATTAAGGGGGTTTACTGCCTTCATTCCTGCCTGTAAATAGTGAGGTCACATGCCAAAAAGGTCCTGTAGTCTTGGAATGGTAGATTTTGAAGAGATGCAGAGAGATGCTGCTTAGAGCAGCTGGAGGGTGGGTAGCAAAGTACTGTAGCCAGAGGACAAGTTAACTCTCCCTACTGATCAATTCCCTATGTTGAGGTCATTTTAGTTCATTTTTAAGTACTTAAATCAGCAACACACATCTGTACCCTCATTTTCTGGAGTGCTTTAAAAGCATTTGGAGCACTTTCAATTACTAAATTTGTCCTAAACTTTAGGCATCCAGAGAACAAGGCCAAGGTGGTTCTGAGAAAGCACCTTTTGGAAGGGGCTCTGACACTAGCCACACCTATTGGTTAAATTTACAGCCTGGCTATACATTCAATTGATGGTGTGATAGACACCAGCTGCAAAGTTAAGGCATCTAAATCTCTTTTGTGAACCTAACTCTTAAGTCTGGGTTGTAACAATAGCCCACAGAAGAAATGCTAGGTAAAATATATCATGTTCTTATCATCTAACTATGATTTAAATAGATAAATTTATTTTTTAATTTGGAAAAATGCTTTGTAAACCATCTGGAATTATTGGCTTCAATATTTATATACAATGGGCTAGAAACCATTTACCTTAGAGAATACTTTAAAACATGGCAACAACCGCGCTGATCTCATTTCAGTCGAATACTGATTGCCACCATCCACGTACGTTTATGAGGAGCTTGAGAACTCCACAGCCTTCTCCTGGAAATTCTTCTGAAGCATTCTGTACCATCCTGTGGAACAGAGTTACCCCGCCCCGCAAATCCATACTTCTTCCAGGAGACAAATAGTTTTGTCTTTCTTTAATGCATTTCTTCAATGTATTTATTCCAAGAGTCTTAGATAGACTATATAAGACTGGTGCAAACTACCATGCTCAGACCCACCTGTGTACATAATTGATAATTTTGGTTTGCTGCCCATATTGGATCAGCCCCCAGAAATCATTTCCCTGACTGACACACAACAATTGAAAATCAACCATTCAAAAAATTTCAAATAGAAAAGTCAAAACTTGGGGGGGGGGGTTGGTTTCTAGCCCATTTGATATATTTGACACGAATTCATAAATTATTTTGTTCTACCAAAATATTTATTTTGTCAGCAAAATAAAGTCTTATCTAAAAAAACTCACTCAGTTCCAGTTCAGATGTCTATATGGATCATATTAAAGACAGCAAAGGTTAAATCCAAGGTATTAAAAAGATAAGCAAACAATGTAAATAGTAAAGAATATTAGTAAATTTACTCACTTTACATGAATACTCCTTATGAAATCAAAAGGGCAATTTCTCAGGCATTATTATACTTGCATATAATAAGTGTAGAATTTTGTAATCTTTTCTGTCATGCATGTTTGTGGGGGTAAGGACTGGTAGATGAGTTGGATAATTCCACAGACAATAAACCAAAAATTAACAAAGCTTCTTTTGCATAAAGCATATAGGCAACATACATATGGCATTGAATTGGTTCTGGCAGCTTTATTTTTATATTTATAAAGTAACGCTTTTTCATGAGCATGAGTATGCTACCTATTGATGTACTTGTTATTCAAAACCTGGCTACAGTTTACCAAGAAACATCATGCCATGCTACCCGATTATTTTCCGTAATTTTTAGGGATACCTGGGCCATTTGATTGAAATATCTGGCCATCTCAAAGATGCAACAAATTATCCGGTTTACAATAAAAGATATGTCAATGGCACTCTTGTGGTGTTTGCTTTGGATTTGTTTTAGAAAGCCGTGACCTAAATTTTCTATCATATGACGCTATCGTACATCAGAATTACAGGAAAACTATTCTCCTATGAATGAGCAAACAAAAGATAAAGACTTAAAATAATTATCTCTACTGATTGCTAAAATCCATCTCCAAAATACTAGATCATGGTGAAAACTAAACCTCTCAGAACACAAACATGTGTTTTCAGTTGGTGGAATGCCTGCATGGAATAAATATGAATTTGATTGACATACAATGTTTTTAGAATAGTTGTCTCTCTATTGACATAAATTAATCTTGCTTTTAAAATGAACTGTTCTGACTTTAAATGGATGAAAATAGCAACCACAAAAAACAAAACAAAGCAAAAAACCAAGAGAAATGAACTAAGCTAGCACAGTAATTCAGTCTTTAATAAGAAGTTAATACGCCACTTTATTTTTAAGTTCAGCTTCCAATTACTAAGACTTTTTTTTCATTCTTCCTCACTAAACAGTCTACTTTTTACACATACTGTAGCCCGAATTGCCCCAATTCTCAAATGCCACATACCTCTGAAAACTATTTAATTTATATTGTTGCATAACCACCATTTTGGTTTAACATTCAAAAGGATTACAATAATCTGCAAGGACTTTACATTCACTTACAGGAAGAATGCCAGTTACCACATACTTAAGATGGAAGACCCCATAGGACAGCAACAAGCAGAGCAGCACAAATGCTGTCCACCTGCTTTGGAAAAACAAAAACACAACTTCTATCTCAGCATATTACAATATGAAGGCAAATTAAATATTCACTGAGATGCTCTGAGTGATACAGAGCGGTGTGATCATTATTAGTTCCTTTTCACTCTGGAGGCTATGCAGAATGGAAAAGGATCAGAGAAAGGTTTGTTCAAGACAGACTTATTCCTACTGGTCTCCCTTACACTTCCTTCACTGGCACATCTGTAAGTATCCCACAGTATATTGACTCCAGGAGGCAGATAAGGGTGAGCACTTTGATTTCAGCAGAACCATGGCCATCTGCTGCCTTTTTGTCCTCCAGTGCTAAGCAGTGCCTGAGAAATGTATATGCAACCAGATATTCCTCCTAGATATGTTCAAGTGTGTCTGGCTGTGAGTATTTCTGAACCATGTCAGAGCCATTGAGACACATCTAGTGACATTAATTTAATGCTAGTATAGTCTCTGTATTTACCATAACTTAGTTTTAATGTTTCTGTTCCACTTCATGTGCTCCACCTGAACATTTTGTCAGATGTCCAGGAAAGAAAAGGAGATCTTTATATGCAAGTGAGTGTTGTCTAGCATTAGTGGAGTCTGCTTAATATCTTTTTAGCTCATAGTTAAAAAAATGCCCTTCTCTGTAGGGTAGATTCATTGAATAGCACTGATTTCCAATAAGGATATTTGAAATGGAAATGTTAAGACTTTAAGGTTGATGTTTATTAGTAATCCTGCTTTTGGTTATTGTGGAGTCAGGGGGGATTACCTAATGCCAGAAGAATGCTGCAGTCAATGACAAACATAAATCATAAACTGCTGGTTGACAGATTTTGAAATATTCATTCAACTGGGCTTCAGCAGAACTATGGGTCAGTCACGTTATGTTCACACTGCTATGCATCCCTAGTTTACATCAAAATCATATCCTACAGTCTTTGCAAGTCACATCCACAGTGAAATAAGTGTATATCTGCCTGTGTAACTGCAAACAACTGTGTTTTATCACAGAATCATAGAAAATCAGAGAAAATTAGGGTTGGAAGAGACCTCAGGAGGTCCAGTTCCGAAGAGCCGCGAATCTCTTCTGCGATTTAATCAAATCTCTTTGCTAATTAGAATTTGGAAACAAATCATGGCAATACTGAGAGTTGTTAATCCTCGAAGCCTAAGTCTAAATAATCGCAATGCTGGGGACTTGCAGAGCTTTCCACTAGGTATTGGTTTACTGCCCAACCCCACCTTGTGTCTGAAAATTACATATATAAAATACAGACTCAATGGTAAGTTTCAAACCAACTAGACTATATTATTAAGCAGATAATGCCAACAGTAGGATAATGAAACACATATACAATAGCAGATGATAATACAACAAACAGAGATACCAAAGAGCAACGTAGACTCTGATGGCTCGGTGGCTCCACAGAAACTGTCAGCTCGAAGGAGCTTTTGCTGCTGTTCCTGTCACGGCACTGAATGCTCCAAGGGCCAAAGGGGTGGGTAATGGTCACCCAGGCTGAGGTCCTGTCAATCGACAGTGCTCCCTTCTTGAAGCAGCACTACAAATACTCCGTCCTTGGAGCAGCACTTAATTTGCTAGGACACCAATCATCTCACTCTGACAACCAACAGTCAAAACCCATCACATGGATCAAACAACTCTTTCACAGATTCCCTTACATATACACCAATTCAACTATTCAACGGCCAGCACTTGCACCTGCACACGTATACCCCAGTCACGCACCATCTCACAGGTATGTGCTCCCTTTTTTCTCACCAATCACTCCACTACTGTCAATCGATCACTCTCTCAAGAGACCTATCAATCATTTGTCAATCATCATGTACAGCAATCCCAATTTTTCACACCTCAGAACTAATGTATCCATACCAATAGCGACACATTCACTTTGGTGGGAAAAATGATTATATAACTAATATTTAAACTACACATTCTCCTTCACTTTAACTAGGTCAATACCTCATTGAGGTTGAAAGATGAGCTCTCTCTAGACCCTTCCTAGCATCTTCATCACAGAGCATGAGCAAAACTACTCAGTTCACTTAACCATTAAACATGGGCAAATGGTGCCACCTCAGTCATGAGGGGCACATGCCCCCCCCCAGTGACCTGTCAGTGACTGGGGCGGTGGGGGGAGAGGGGGGGAGGGAGTCCCCCACAGCCAATTGCAAGACAGTTGATTGCTGTGGCCATTTCCAGGAGTGGCTGCAGCCACTTCTGGGAGCGCAATGGTGCTCCACTCCCCAGCTGGAGCTTTCAGGGTGCGCACCAGCGTTCTCACCTGCCCCCTGTGCCCATCGCCTAAGTGGTGAGCGCGGCTGGTCAGGGGGTGCACTGGCATTCTCGGGGGGTGAATGTGCACCCACAATGTGTCACCACTGCCATTAATCAAATAATGTGAACTGTTAGCAAAATTATACAGTCAGGCCAGGAATGAGCCATCCACAGCTAATGGTCCAAGGCAGGACCATCCCCAGCTAGATCATCCCAGCCAAGGCTTTGTTTAGACAGGTCTTAACAACCTCGAAGGAGGGAGGTTCCACAACCTTTCTGAGTAACCTGTCCCCGTGTTTTACTACATTCCAAGCAAGACCGTTTTTTTCCTAATGTGTAACTTAAACTTGTCTTGCTGCACCTTAAGACTATTGCTCCTTGTACTTGAGACCATTGTTCTTTTACTTGAGACCATAGCTCCTTGCACTTGTTTGCAGGTCATTTCTCTCTGTGCCATATTCTGAGGTGATTAATGTCATTTTATTTCAGTCTTCACAAATAAGGTCAGCTATCAGATGTTAAGCACAGTTGGCAGCAGGGATAGAGGAAGAGTTAGTCAGCCTAGAGTAGGAAAAGAACAGGTTAGAAATTATTTTGAGAAGTTGGATATTTTTTAAGATGACAGACCTGGATAAGGGTCATCCTAGAGCAGTGGTTCTCAGTGTTTTTAGACTCAAAGCACCCCTTGATAGGCTCAAGGCACTACTCAACAGATGTGATGCACTCCTTGGAAAATGACAGCTCTTAGTTTTTAACTCTATTTTGACTACAGGAAAATAATAAACAATTCTTCTGTTGTGAAGAAATCAGAAAGACCAAAACTGGTCAGAGTGGTTTTAAGACTAAAGATTCTTATTTGAATTCTCTGGCTTTATCTTGTGAATCATATATCAACTAACACTGATAATATTGTGTGGCACCCTGCAGCACCCTGAAAAAGATCTCAGGGCATGACAGGGTATCCCACACTGAGAACCACTCTCCTAGAGTATTCAACTAATTGGCTGAGGAAATTGCAGGGCTATTGACTATAACCACTATCTTTGAGAACTCACAAAGGTCAGGTGAGATCCAAGAAGATTAGAAAAGGGCCAATATAGTGCTTATCTTTAACAAAGGGAAGAAGCAGAATCCAAGGAATTACAGACCAATTAATCTAACCTGGAAAGAGTATAAATCACATCATCAAAGAATTCATTTCTAAGCACCTAGATGATAAGAAGGTGACTGATATCAGCCAATAAGAATTTGTCAAGAGCAAACCATGTTTGACCATCCTGATTCCTTTCTAAAAAAAGCCTATGAGCATTGTGGATTGAAGGATTAGAGGCTGAAACTACAGTAAATCACACACATCGAGCCATTGAGCTGACTGAATCATCATGCTCAATGGCTTGATGTCTAATTAGGAAGAAATATCAAGTAGGGATCTCCAGAGGTCTGTCCTGGGTCCAATACTATTGAATATCTTCCTTAATGATTTGAAACATGAGTTGGAGTGAACAGTCATATTTGTAGATGACACCAAACTGAGACGACGAGTTTCATGAATGCTGGAGAATATGATTGATCAGGATTCAGGATGACTTTGATAAATTGGAAAAAAATATTCAAAAATCAATGAAATAAAATTCAACAAGGACAAATTTGAAGGACAAATGCGAAGTCCAGCACTTAGGATGGAATAATCAAATGCACAAATAAGAATTAAGAACCAGCTGGGTAGGTTGCAGTATTGCTGAAAAGGACCTGGAGCTTACAACTTATAGTGAAGTACAAACTGAAGATGAGTCAATACGGTATTGTTACAAAAAAAAAAAAAAATCTACACAGGGTTGTATTAACAAAATTATCATCTAAGTCAAGGGTCATGTTTCTTCCATTCTGTCCAGCATTGATAAAACCTCACCTGGAGTATTGCGTCCAGTTTTAGACTTCTAACTTCGAGAAATATGTAGACAAATTGGAAAGAGTTCAGTGAGGAGCCAAAAAAAACTATTAGTGGTTTAGAAAACAAGATTTATAAGAAATGGTTGGAAGAACTGGTATTATTTAGTCTGGAGAAGAGAAGACTGAAGGGGATTTTAAAAAAAAAATTAACCACATGAAGGGTAGTTATTAAAAGGATGATAATAGATTATCATCACTGTCCTCTGGGGACTGGACAAGAAATAATGGCATTAAATTGCAATGAGGGAAATTTAAGTTGGATATTAGGAAGCACTTGGTAACTGTGAGGGTGGGTAAGTGTTGGAACAGATTACCTAAAGAGATTGTAAAATCTCCATCCTTGCAATTATGTAAAAGTAAGTTAGACAAGCGCTTATCTGGAATAGTTTAGTCAGGGGCGATCCTGCCTTGAGCAGAGGACTGCGCTAGATAACCTCCAGAAAGAAAATGAAAACACACACACACACACACACACACACACACACACACACATATAAATACATGTCTGTTAAAATATTGAAAACCATATAGTTGTTCACAAATCAAACTATAGAAGTCTCTGTAATCAGTCTCGATAATATTCACAATGTTGTTGTTATTCTGAAATAAACAGAATGCCAGTACTTGATTAAGAGATCCTTCAGGCAGCCTAGTATTAGTAGAATCATTTCCTTATGGGGGAAAAAAAAATCCTGCTGTAGAAAGGAACAAATATAAATGCAGCTTTGTGTTAACTGCTGCAAAAGTATCAATGTTCCAAAGCAAACCCCAGCCAGTTGATCTGGTATTATCAAAACATTCATTGAACTGAGGACATTTTTCTCTGGGAAAGTCTGTGTAAAGAGTTTTCAATGAAACTAAAATCAGGAAAGTTTTAAAGAGAACATTTATTCTATATTTTTCTCTTAACAAGATTATCCTAAACTGAAAGTTAGGACAAAGTATATTTATCATAGAATCATAGATAATTAGAGCTGGAAGGGACCTCAGCAGGTCATCTATTCCAACCCTCTGCTGAAAGCAGGACCTAATCCCAACTAGATCATTGCAGCTGAGGCTTTGTCTAACTGGGTCTTAAAAACCTCCAGAGATACAGAGTCCACAACCTCTCTGGGTAACCTGTTCTAGTGTTTTACTATCCTCCTAGTGAGAAAAAATTCCCTAATATCTAACCTAAACTTCCCTTGCTACAACTTGAGGTCATGGCTCCTTGTTCTGTCATCTACCACCACTGAGAACAGTCTAGCTCCATTCTCCGATTTGTCTAGGTCACTGAATCCTAGCCATACCCTCCACTGTAGCATATCTACTGCTCCCCCCCACTTGGTGTCATGTGCAAATTTGCAGAGAGTGCACTCTATGCCATCTTCCAGGTCATTGGAAACTAACAGGCTGTAAAGAGAACCATCATTGTATGCACTAAGTAGGGTAACATAGTACTCTCAAAATGCCTGCAATTAAAAAGAAGCTTAAGACTGGAACTGTAAGGACAGGCGACAGGTTAGGGATGAAGTGCCATTTGCATAATTTGCAGAGAAGTTCCACCTTCTCATTAGATATAGATACAGAGCAGAGAAGTGGAATGCCATTAGACACAGTATTAATCATCATGATTGTGACATAGGGCCCAAGGTAATACCATATTTACTTTATTCCAAGCTGAGGTTTTTTTCCCCCCATTTAACATGGGGGAAAGCCCCTCATCTTGAAAGAGGGTATGAGGCACTGGGGCTGCAGGGGCTGGAGCCACAGTTGCTGCTTGCACCCCTACCACTTGCCGCCACCTCTGCACTCCTGCCTCTTCCTTCAGCAGCCCCAGCACCCACCTGCCTCTGTCTTCCACCACCTCTCCCGGTTCCCCCACCACTTGTCCTACTCCTTGCTGGTAAGCTCTGTCCTCGCTCCTGCCTGAGGCACAGAGCGCAGCCCTGGATGCAGCATGGATGGAGCCTTCCAGTACCAAAGCACGGGTAGTAGCAGGGGAGTGCAGGCAGCCAGGGGGACAGAAGTAGCATGGTGGGGAGACAGGGGGAAGGGGGATGAAGGTAGAGAAATGGGGGAGGAGTCCAAGGTTTCTGAGGGGGCAGGTGAGGGGCACAGGCTGTAGGGAGGGGCAGGCACAAGGGGTGTAAGTGGGAGGTGACAGGCAGTAGGAGCAACCTGCCTACCCTACCAGCACCTGCCCCCTTCTGCCTGTCCCCCACTGCCTGATCCCTGCTGCCTGTCCCCTACCGCTGCTTCTCCTCCTGCAGTGGTGGTAAGGGATGACATTAAGGCTATTCTCCAATAATTAGATTCTATTTGTGGAATATTATAACAAATCTATAAATTTTCCATGTACAAAATATAATTATTCAAGGGTCATCTTAACTTCAGGGTTGTGTTGGATTCAGGTAAATATAGTAAAACTCAATGTCTTACTAGCATGCTTGTGTGGTGTATGGATTATACAAACATGGTTACTAATTGAAACCCCCATTGAAATGAATGCTGAGTTTCCAGAAAATTTAATGGGGTCTTCAGTAGTGCACTATTAGTTTTCTCCCATAATAGTTCTATTATTCCCATTCTGAACTTGTCTTATGTATAACAATCTGAAACATTTGGTCTGGGAATTAAACTGGACATTATTTTGGAGAATAATCTTGTAAAAACTGCTGCCTCCCTTATCTGTTCTCCCTATTCCCAGTTGCACAGGATGCACAACTAGGTTACTTGTGTTTTTAAGCCTGAAGCCTCACTAGGGTTGGAGCAGCTTCTCTAACAGAAATATAAGCCCTGTTCCCTGGGAAAATCTGCCTGCAAATCTTCCCTTCCCCCTTTATGCCGGATGTTAGTAAGGCAAAGTGATGAGGGCTTAACTGTGAAGGAAGCCAATCCTGAGAGGCAGATCTTTCATCTACGCTATGAAAACAGCTTCTTCATCTCATGAACTTCATATTTTTTACCACAAAGGAAACCCTTAGGTTTCTTCATGAACCTCAAAGTATCAACTAGAATTGGACTAAGATTTTCAGGGAAGTAGTATATTTTAATGCAGCCAACTGCGTTATTTTGTAATGTTAGCAACTTTTTAATTCAAATATGTTCATAAAAAGATCTAGTTAGTTTCTAAAGAGTAATTATGGTAAATGTGGAAAGCAAATGAAATCACTTAACTGAAACAGAGGGCACGTGTACCCCTGTGCTTTACTGTGCAGTAGACTAATTTGCTACACAGTAAAGCGCCATGGTCTACATGCGAGTGGCAATTAGGTTGGTGTAGACTAATTTACTGTGTGGTTGGATAGTCCTGTCAGACACAAGTACTAACCAATGGCAGAGTAAATTACTGTGCTTAAACACATGTGTAGACATGTGACATCTGGGCTAGTTTACTTGAGCTTAAATTGTGCTGGTGTTTATTCAAATGCATTAATTGCATGTTTACATGAGCCCAGTGAGATTTATGTCCACCTTTTATTGGAAAAGCTCAAAGAACTTTTACTCTGGAGTTATGCCTCCAAATATCTTTCTATAATAAGGCAAAGCATAGCCTTCTAATTATGGAACATTATAACTATTTTTCATCAAATGCAATATTAATGAAAAAACATGATTTGCAGACCATACATTTACATTTGTACATAATTTATGCATTGGGACATTTCAGTGTAACTCAGGATATGCAGGTTATCTTAACCCAGATTTGACTTTGGTATTGCTGTTTTAGCCATTGACCTAGTTTACAGCTAAGTCAGACATACACATATACCTACACCCACACACACAGATAACATATAGAAATTTGCAGCATTTCACCTGGATGGTGCAGTTATGGATGTACAGAGTTGCCATTCCAGCTTTGTCTAGAATTAAACTACACTGTTTATAATCTTAAAATTGAAGCCTACATTTTGAAGTTTAATGAGCATTCTACAAACTTAATCCTGAAATTTGATCCAATAATCAAGCTTAACCTTAAAACTTAGACATAATTATTTCAAGAACATTTAGG